>NW_024609879.1:123359974-124744182 GCF_016920785.2 Ixodes scapularis | reverse complement strand
GGTAAAATATATACGACTGAAGTAAACAAATGGATGCTCAGTCGTATAAACACGACGTTTTTTTTTTTATGTTAACCTGGATTTTATTTTACTGTTTCGTCAAAATAAATAACGAATTTTTTTTATTTTTTGCACCTGAAAATAAAAGTGAATTGTACGAACGATAAACATGCCATACAGTTACTCGTTTCACGGCGGAAATAGTGGCTATTGCCGAAAAACCGCGGAAAAATAAATTCCCAATTTAGCGGTTCAAACCGGTTCGAACCGGTTTGAACCGCTATTTTTTCTCGCCGGAGCGGAACCGGAACTGAACTGAAAGCCGTGGACCCGAACCCGAACCGAACCGATAGAAATTTCGGTTCGACACTGGTAACAACATAACATAATAGTTCAGGCACAAGATAATACATCGGTTAACATTCAGTGAGTTACTAAAAGTAGTACGAGCGCGAGAACGTCCGGCGTTCTCGCGCCCTGCCACTAGCGAATAGACCTGTTGCAAAACGTACACCGCCATTTTGGGAACCCTCGGTACAAACCACGCGCTTTCTCGTTGCGCCTCCGCGACTGCGCGCGCGTCCCGCCAGCCGCCGTTGCAGCCCTCCGCCATCGCGCCCATCCGCCGAGTCGTACGTTGATAGCGGCGTACCGTATTTGTGGCAGCGTAAAGGCGTCGTGACAGGTGAACTTATTTGAATACAGTATTCGTCGTAACTTACCTTCACGAACTGAAGTGTCACCGAATCCACTTATTTCGCACCGCAACCGTGGCAGGTTTCGACCAGGTTCGACAAAGCGTTGTTGGAGCAGACGACAGAGCCGGTACAAAGGAGAGAGATACGAAAGGGGCAGCCGTTGGCTCGTCGCTCGCCCGACTCGGCTGCTCAAAAGTTGTTGCCGTGGTAACCTGCGCCTGCTCGCGCTTGCAACGTGTTAGCGGGAGGAGGGACGTTGGGAGGGGCGTACACTGTTAGCAAAAATAACACGCCCAGACGTGTAAACCGTTGTCCCACAGCGGACACGTCGAAACGTGTTCGTTTTACACGAGGCCATCTGTGTTTTTCGTCTACACATGAGGTGCTGTGTAAACTTAACACGCTACACCGTGTCTGCCATCCGCAAAACCGTTTCGAGCGTGTTCCTTATGAAACATGGCGGCCAGCGGCCGAGAACAGGCGAGAGACGAGCCCAGCGAGCCGCGCGCCTTTCAGCCGAATTGAAAGCACACAGGGCGCGTTAGTTCTCGTTCGATGTCTTTTATACACAGTAAAGCCTCCAAGCGGCGGACGTAGCTACTTGCAAAGGTACGTACGTGCGTTGTCGGCGGTCGGCGGCGTCGGTAGCTTCAACAAGCCGCTAAACAAAAAAAAAACAAAAAAAACGAATGCCGGACTCACATGGATAAATAACTTGAGCAAACTATTTAGAATCGGGCGGTAACTTGCGCCACCTATCGAGATTTCTAGCAGCCTGTTTGAAAAAAAAGACGAGTCTGTTAACACTGCGAACGACCACGAGTACACAGCAACCCTACATACAACGCAGGCAACACAGCACACAGCTACACAGCACCGACATGTACACAAACAAAACAACCGACACTACGCCCGACACTTCCTACTCGATATTCATTTCTCCCCGCGGCGCTAGACATGTGCGGGTGAGCTCTTTGGTCGCTGACCATTACAGATTTATAGAAGAATACACAAAACACGGCGCAATGGACAGCCGTGTGTTAGAACTGTTTGCATCTAAAAAGTATGGAGGCAAAATCTATAATGTTAGTCCGTTGCAATAAATAACGATATGTTAACAATAAATCTTAAACCGGTCATGAAAAAGTTCAAATTTTTGTTATTTTTTTGCTTGACCAGTGTTATGAGCAGTCCGACTATAGCTTGAATCAGATAGGAAAACAAATTATTGGGATTTTGTCATTACGTATACAATAATAAATGAAAATGATCCTTGCGCAAAGCATTTTTTATATATATTTGTGAAGGACATCCGGACATCCGCCCAACATTTCACTTCCGCTAGTTGCAGCAGTTGCAGTACGGGAGCAGACGCCTTCACTTTTGGGGCGTTTTGATGCAGTTTGTTGTCGTATGTCGTGTCGGTGTCGAGAAGAGCGGTGGGGCTTGGGAGTTTGTGACCGGTGTTATTCGTGAACACTGGTGTGGGGCGCTGATGCGTCTTTTTTTTTTTATACTGCCACCACCCCGAACTTTCAAGATACACGGGCCCGTAGCAGTGCATTATGCTGAATCGCGAGCTCCTTCTCTGTTGACGTCGCTTTCCTGGTACCACTCGTGGATGCTGCAAGCGTTTAAACAGTGTGCACCGTCTCGCCTACATCCCCGGTGACGTACTCGACCTGTTGAAACTTATTGCTTCCGTCATTTTAGAGTACGCAAGGCAGTTATCTCGTTGGTCTGGTTTCGGTTATAAAAGCAAGGCAAAACGCTCGTAGTTCCCGCCCTCAGTACACGTTGGACATCTTCCACACTTTGACACCGGATAAGTGAATGAACGAGGATTTACATTCACTTCCGAGGTTACTCTCGCCGCTTCCTCACCGTTGTGCAGCAGGATGAGCTGGCGACAAGCCGCGGATGAAAGGCTTGAGCATCAACAGCCCAAGCGCACTCGGTGCCGATGCGGGCGACGCGGGTTTCTGTCAACCGGGAGGCCAGCACAAACCGTGACCATTCCAGCTCTTCGTCATGACACGGTGTTGCAGAGAGCAGGGTAAAATACAGCTACACGGCTCACCGAAGCAAACGACTGCTATCTTAAATCTTGGCTTGTGATTGCGCCTTTGTAGTAGATCATCTTATTCGTTTTGCTGGAGAGACGCAAACGACGGGCATAACAAAATCGCTTGCATATTCCGCATATCTCACAAAAGCATTTACCCTGTCACCTTGCGAAAAGCGCGAAACACGGAGTCCGCACCGTCCTAAGCTTCCCGTTTTTTACCTGCTTTAGGGCAATTTGTACCTGCTAGTAGATATGCCTACTGAACCTGAAACAGGGCAGTGCCAGAGAGAAAGAGACAAAGTTGAGAAAGCTTGCTCGCTCTCCAATTTCTCAACTCTCAAGTGATTGTACCATAATAAATGCACCAACGCGTCTTCCAAAATAAAGAAAGAGCACTACGTTCACAACATAAAAAATGGTCTCAGTACATGCATCTATCTGTGGGCAGGTAGGAAACCTTGCCCTAATTTATTCACGCCGCATGATTGGCGCAACAAACTCGTTGCAGGACCGAATCATCTACTCGAGCGGTGTGCGTCGCTATGCAAACGCAGTCCAACACGAAGCATAAAAAACAGCAGATTTAAGACAACAATCCGGAGTCCATTATTCAATTAAAACAACGTAATTTTGTTGAAAACGCCCGCTGCTTCTTACTCACGGTATGTGTCGGGATACTTCCACAGTTTGAAACGGAAAGAAGGAAGATTTACTTTTAAAAACGCTCGCTGCGTCCTCCCGGACCAGCTGGACCGGATCAGCTGACGACGAGGGGACTGTACCCGTTGAACCTCCACCACGCAACAAACAATTTGCGCTCCGTGTTAAAAGCGTGGTTCAGACAGACCCGAAATACAAAGCACCGCACTACACACGAAGAATGTTTCAGCTCTTTTTTGCATCGCCGGGTTGCACCAAACAGAACGAGATCGCCGAAGTCAACGCCGCGCTGTCGTGAACCTTGGCTTGTGGTTGCGAACTCGTGGACCCTGTGACTCCCTTCGCTTTCAAAGCACACACGACGATTACGAATGCTACTTTCCGTCTTCCAGGAACATCACAGGGGCACTTCTCCGGTCACGTCTTCACTATGTGCTCGCAAACTCCGCTCTATGCGAACCTTCTCGCGTCCCGTCAAACCAAAACAGTAGCGGCGCCACGCGTACTTGCCAGATTTTCTCCGGTCAAACAAAAACAACGAAAGCCAACCGGCGCTTGCTTCCAGCGTACATCGGCGTTGCGCTTGCGCCGTGGCCAGATCGTTTGCAGTTGAAGGTTGAAGCAAAAACGAAACCAACTGCAATGTCACGTGTTCACATCGAGGACGCGCTTTTTATATCCATTTTAACTGTTTGGAACGAATAATTAGACCCATAACTTTATTTGTGGTGTCTAGGAAACTGTTATCAGGACCCCTAAACTAAATACAAACATGGCCGACATGAGGGAAGCCGCATTGGCATCGACCAGAAGATGGCGGCGAGCACGTAAGCGCGGGTTTCGCCAACGTCCTGCGACATGGCGCAATTGCTTTTGGTGCATATCTGTCTCCGAGACATGTTTCTTTCCGCGGCATTTGTCTCGGCGGTCCTTTCTAAGTGTGTCCCCAAGCATTCCGGTGCTTCGATAGCCGGCAATGTTGCGGTCGTCGCCGGGGGCGATGCGTGTTATCGAGGTCGGCTACACGGTTATGCGTGTATGACCGAACCAAAACACGTTTTTTACAACCTCGCATGATTTCTGAACGAATTATCCGTTACTCATCGTGTAAATTTATGGTAATTTGTGTAAATAGCGTGTTTTTCACCCCAAATATTCGCCAAATACACGGGACTTGCTAACAGTGTACCGAGGACTCCTAAAGCCCCCCATCCTGGGAAAAGTGGCGCCATTCATTTTTGTAGAAATGCTCGAGGCACGTGCCGCGCGCCACTGCTGGGAAAAGCACGGGGTCCGAAATCTAGCTCGGTGCTGCGCTGTGCCGCCATGGTCTTCCCAAGAACTGCACGCTGCACGTGCCTCGTGCATCAACGTACCTTGCGCTACTTTTGAAACGTGAAGGGAGTGGCGTACCAACTTGTTTTTGAGTGTGTGTGGAGAGAGGGGGGAAACCAGACCCCCCCCCCCCCCTTTCAGGGCCGCTAGTGCCCTTGGTATCCCTTGGGCGCCGCCGGGCAGTGTTTGCCCTGTCCAGTGGCGGCTGTTTCAGGGGGGAGGGGGGGGAGGGCAAAACACATGCCTGCCCCCCTACTCTGAGGACTGGGGGGGACAAGCGCCCCCTTGCCCCCCCCCCCCCCCCCCCCCCCCGGGTTGGTACGACCATGCATGAAGGGGCTTAAAAAGGGGCCATGAAACGAATTTTGGGCTGGGATAAATGATTTTAAATTGGAACTTTACTGATCGCATATCGTTTAGTTGGCTAAAAGAAAGAGGGCAAAAAGTCAAAAGCCAGCTTTTCGGTGCGAGCATTTGAAGATATAGCGGACTATTTTGTACCTTCTTTCCTTCGAAAGCTCTCCGCCTTTTCACTGTGATAAATCCGCGGTTCCCAAAGCGCGTCAGCGGTGCCAAACTGACATCAGTCGAGCCCAGCTCACGCATTGAGCAACTCCCTGTAACGCCGAATTGGAGCGCAGCTCTTGAGGAGGAGGAGGGAAGGGTACTGAGGGGAGTGTAGACCCCTCCTCCTCCCCTCATTCTTTAATATGCTCCGGGGGGGGGGGGGGGGGGTCACGTGACCTCGGGGGAGGGGGGTCACGTGATCTCGGGGGGAGGGGGGTCACGACCTCGGGGAAGGGGGTTACGTGGCGGTCACCTTGGGAGGAATCACTTGACCTTGAGGTGACCTTGGTTACGCCTACGGCGACGCCGCTCAAGCCGGAAACGGGCGCCTAAAGAGCTGCGCTCTAAAAAGAAAAACAATTTCCAAATGTCGAATTTGGAGTTCCCGCGCGATCCGCACCAGTGCACTGACGTCAAATTTTGGGGTCTCCTGCGAGTCGACTTTCTCTCGGACCTCCGCTCCACGCTACAAAGCAAAGCGCCATTGCCACCGCAACCCGAAGCGCCGGCGGACCTACCGGGAAAAAACCGGTTTCCTAACTTGACTCATCGATGATCCTCTGCTCGAGCGCCGCCAGGTTTTCCGAGGGAGGTTACGAATCCAAGAAGCGACATTACACCGGACTCCGATTTTTGGTATTTCAAAAAGAGGGACCGTAGTGCGTGCGCAATTGTGTTTAAAAAAAACATGTTTTACGACTGCCATTAATAAATGTAAGAGAAATGTCGCCTACAAAGCTTCTAAATTTCACGATTTTTGACATCACCGATCAAAAGCGAGGTGAGCAACAAAAGAGAAAAACGCCAAAAATAAAAAAGGCGCGCGCAAAAAAAAATTTTTTTTTTTTTTCGCGATGCTTTTTTTTTTTTGCGTGCCTATGACTACAACGTGCATCGTTTTAGACAATAAAAAAATACGACCTTTGAGGTGTCAGTGCCCCTCCCCGATTCCCCCGCCTTCCTCCTCCCTCCCTCCCTCCCTCCCTCCCTCCCTCCCTCCCCTCCCCTCCCCCCCCCCCCCAGTGACGCCGCTTAGTAAGACTGCTTTTAAATGGTGTCTTTAGACTGCAGATGAGCGATCTTGCCAGTACAATTGCATTAGAAACTGCGTACTGCAACCCTAAACGCCCCCCCAACCCAAAGAAAACACAAAATTTCATGCTCAATCAGAGCAGTCGAAAAAAAAAAGAAGACTTTAATAAGATGCCTCACGCACTATAACGCACCACAAAAATACATACGAGTTGACATAAAATGACACATCCGTCGTGTTTAAAACAAAACTAAAAAAAAAAAGTCAGGTAGAGGGCTGTTCACGTGAACACCGTAAGGTAATACAGTATCGTAGTCCTCGGGTTGGAAGCCGCTATCCGTCAACAATCGGAACCATGAACCATGTGAACAGGTAATTGTATACATAGGTGGCATATGCGAAAAACAAAACACAAAATTCACCTCAAATCAACAACACTGGGATTTTCAACAATACCCACAATGTATATAATATACATGTATAACCATACGTATACTATAGTATACTGTATGCCAAACAAAGTTCCTCGACTAACAATACTCCTGTAAAAACATCGCAAAAAAAAAAATCCGAGCAGGGCTGCATTTTGTATACGTATAGTATACGATATATACACGTGAATGAAGAAGAAATAACACGTACGTACGAGAGCTAACCAATGTCAACAGACGCAATGGAATCAGTGCAAGACGCCACAACGTTCATGTACAGCACAACACGCTGATGAACCAAAGATAGACTTTTCAGCAACGAAAAAAAGGTCACTTCCCTAAAACATTTTTTTTTTTTTCGTTTTCCACGTTCTGAAATTGCTAACGTCGGCACAAGGTTACACAGTCACTACAATAATGATTTCTCCTGTCTTAAAACTCTTCCCGCGCACGTGCGCAGTCAATGTAGTCTTTCAAATCTGTTTGGACCGCGAAGAACAGTGTGTGTAAATACAGTTTATGTAAACTGCCTTTCAGGTACCATAGTCAGATGTGTCTGCGCAGACGTCACAACAAGAAATCATGAGGCAAAACGGGTCCTAAAAGGTATACATGCCACTAAGAGAGAGAGAGAAAAAAGAAGAGGGACGTGAAAAGGAACGAAAACGCGTAGCACATAGCAATTTCGCCCGAAGACGTGTTTAGGTAATCCCATTACCGCAAGAAAAATCTCCAGGAATTGACTCAATGACTCGAAGGGTGAGATTCTAGTGTCCGTGCGATTCCATCCCACTTTCGCTTCTCATTTTGTCCACCAGGCCGCGACAGTTTTTGCTGCACATTTGGATAGGCACAAACTCATCGTTTCTCTCATGCGCAATGGTAGGGGTGACTGCCTCGAAGTTGCGAGTGATCCATCGCACATAAAGACTGACAAATTTTCTGAATCCCGAGTTTGTTCCCGTTTGCTGCGATTGAAGTGGACCGAACCTTCATGTTTTCACCCGTTCACGGGACTTCAACGTCAGCCCTTTTGCAGACCTTCATGCACACAATGTACTTCGCCGAAATAAACCGTTAGTTGTTTTTTTGTTTTTTCAGCTAAAATAATTGAGTATTGAAGTTTTATATGATATTCTTACAGCATAAAAAAGAAAAGTGTTTGAGGACCATCAGTCTACCCATTCGCACCATACATAGCAAAATTTCAATTTTCATTTCTTTTATGCACCAGATTTTTAATCAATTCACTAGTTCCCTGGAATAAACATAAGGATCTCGACCACCGGGCAGACACGTAAACAACTGTCATTGAACATGAGGCGCTGCAACCCAGTCAGTGAACAAGAGATACTACATAAAAATAACTCGAATCGTGACAAAAAAGCACATTTTGTCTTGTCGAGGCATAAAGCTTGTGTTTGTGGTTTTAAATAAAGTCCCCAAAAAAATGAAAGACGTTTACCATTTTCTGTAATGCCGAATTAGACGGCAGCTCTTGAGGAGGAGGACATGCCCCACCATGCAATCCCCTCTCCCTTTTCTGCTCCCCTCCCATTTCGCGGGAAATTTTCGCTAAATACCCCCCAAAATTTAGCAGAAACATTTCCGTGCTAAACTTGGCGGAAAAATTTCCCCGCTAAATTTAGCGGGGACACATTTCCGCTAGCGGGCAAATTTATTCGCTAAATTTAATGGGGAAAATTTTCCGCCAAATTTATCGGAGAATTTTTTCTGCTAAATTTAGCGGGAAAATGTTTCTGCTAAATTGAGCACGGAAATTTGCCCATAATACAACGCGCGGTGACGCCGCGCAAGCCAGTAACACCCCCCCCCCCCCCCCCCCAAAAAAAAAAATTCTTAAGGGCAAGTAAATGTATGTAGTGTAGCTACCGTACACCTCATGCGTTTTTTCAAACAATCAGAGATTGACAAAATGACTCCTATTTTGACGTCACTCTAATGCTAACCTCCAAAAGTGCGTTTTTTTTTTTTTTGTTTTTTTTGTTTCTTTGTTGGTGTGCAAGTAGGCGAAACCGCTTCCAACGTAAAATATGTCTTGCGGCATAAATATTGCGCCAATTTTGTTGTCTCTCTCTCTCTCTCTCTCCTCTCTCCCCTCCCCTCCCCTCCCCTCCCCTCCCCTCCCCCCCCCCCCCTCCCTCCCTCCCTCCCTCTTTTCTTTCGAGGAAAGAGCATTTTGCAACAAACCACCTCTCCAATCTTTTTTTTTTTTTTTTTGAACATGCAGTGTTTTTAGGTTAAAACTTGTAATACCAACAGGCACTGCCAACCTTACTAGAGGGACCACAAAATGGTTGCGAGACTTTGGTAAGCCGACGCATAAAAAGAAAATGAGGAGGACCTGCAATTTGGTTTTTATTTGGTAGGCTGTCTAATAATATGACGCTTAAATGGTAGTTAAAAATTTCAGATACCCATGTTACTTTATTGTTGTTGTCGTTTTCTGTTTTTCTTTTTTTAGGGGGGAAGAGAGAGGAAGGGCAAAATGCGGTAAGTAGAAACTAGTGAGAGCTGAGACCGGAAAATTCTGTCAAGAATCCAAGATGCAAATTATTTGTTTGTTGTACTTGGCCCAGTTAACAATGGCAACAATGGCGACCGATAGGTGCAGCCGCCCAACAAGGTTATCGTTATGGTTCACGCAATGGAGCCGAATAGTTTGGCTCGTTGGACGGAGATAGATCTCCTTCACCAAACGCGACCGGCTGTTCCAGAATTTGTGGTCCCTCATACAAGGTTGCTTGCCCCCCCCCCCCCCCCCCCCCATGTCCAACTGAATAGTTTTACTCCCTATTGTACCTGTGGGTCACCCTGGCACAACAAAAGGACAACACTGGCTGCCTGTAAGCCTTCTAGAGTCTATGTAGCAGCCAAGCACTAAACTAAACTGCGTGCAACTAACAAAACAGGTGCACAACAAAAAGTCACTTAAGACACCTCCGAGGGCGGCGATTTTTCCCCAGCTCCCGGCTCGAAAACACATATACCTGCTCGTAGTTTGACGAAAAAGCAATAATGTTATTAAATACAGAGACAAAACTATACGACTAGTTCACGCAACAGCAGGATAAAAACTGTGTGGCAAAGAAAAAGAAAAAAACGAGTTGTGAGTCGACGCAGTTCACACCTGAGGGACAACGTCCGAGACGTAAATGATTACAGCAGCTCAAGTAGTCGACGGTGATAGTTTGGGTGCGTAGTCGAACCACGCGGGGCGTCGCACGGGCCCCGTGGTCGCAACCAGACTAGATGCGGAGCGACCGGCAGGGCGGTGATTATGTTGCCGAGAGATGTACACGAGTCGCGGCGATTCCATATCGCCTCTCCAACACATAGTGTTTACGGGTTTACCAGTCACTGTCAAAATGATCCGTCCTTCTCAAAAAGCATGCCACCAAAGGGACGACGACATTCGGTCGCAATCAAGACTCTACTTCAATCTTCTTTTCTTTTTTTTTTTCCCAGGTGCATGGGATAACGTTGATCGGAACCTTGCACGAAGGGAAACGTTATTGTACACGAAATGCGCAGACGCCGCCCCAGATATAGACAGGACACTACCTGGAAGTGTGAACGGTCTCTAAAAAAAAACTTCTCAAGAAAGTATTTTTTTTTTCTTTTCTGCACAACATTATTTCGTCTGACATCTTGGACACGATCGTACAATCTCTGCCGTGTCTCGTGAATACAAATTAGACCCCCAGAACGCGGTAAGCTCAGTATTTTCACGGTCCGAAGCCAAAACACAAGAAAACAATCTGTTAGGTAGGGAATGTGGCAATTTCGTCGCCATCGCACGTGCAAGACCTGCACCAGTGGCATTAACCGCGTCGGTTGCAGACACCTGCCAACCATTCCCACGCTGGAATACTTGCTCCATCGGGGTACCCTACTCAACGAACTATCGAAATCGCCTCCTGTAACCACGCTTTCAATGGTGGCACCACAATTAGCCTCTTTATTATTATTATTATTTTACATTCGTCTAAGGTGGTCGTTTTCGCAAAGGTGCAAGGCTCGGTAGAAATTGTGGTTGTCGTGATATACTACCAAGGAACCCACGAGAGCAAAACTAATTTCAGACCAAGAGGTGTTCCCTCCATAACAAACAATTTGCTCTACGGTTTCAAACGATGTTGGAGCTGTTACCAGCACACCAATAAAGACTCGAACATACGAAGAAACAACCCGCGCAAGATTTCCTTTTTGTCTGTAAAGATTCCACAAACGTGCCGGTTACTCCAGGAAAAGATTCTGAACCTTCTACGCCAATTTACGGGCTACCCTCAACTCCTCAAAACTTGGAAAGGATTCGAGAACACAGTGCACTCCAGATGCATGCCCCTTCACTTCAAACAAGGACGAGAGAGGTGTAAAACAGAGTGGGTGGACGCAGCCGCCACACACGTCGGAAAGGGGACTGGCGCCTTGACGTACAACGTGGAACGCGACGCTAGCAAGCAACTAACTTTAACCGGGCGTTGGCCAACTGGCCGCACCGAGCAGGCCGGCAAACAATGGGAGAGGACTACCCGCATCGTTCAGCTTCGTGTCAAAGTTGCCCCTCTACGCACCCAGCGAACCACTTCTAGAACCAAAAGCGTTGGCACGGGGCGGCTATTCATGTCAGCACGACTAAAACTGCGGTAGCCGACGCTCCCGACGCGCTTGCCCTCGCAACGTAAGCTCGGAGCCAAAAACGACGTCGCCCATTTCTCGTCAGACAAACCAAAAAACTTGGTCCTACGACGACTCTCCAAGACAAAACCCCAAGATTTCTCGTGGGGGTTAGCGCAGAGCGGGGGGCGACGCACATGAAATCGAAGCGCAGAACGAATGCGTACGGCGTGGAAGTCACGGAAGGTCCTAGCCGGCACGTGTCGCGCAGCGTACGACCCCGGGGCCGGTTCTGCGGGGATTCCTAACACAGCCGACAGCAATCACAGCTGGCCGCCGGCCCCCCTGCAACCCATTAGAAAAACCGGTGAGTCTATTGGTCCTGAGTGTCCACGGCATCCCCGTCGCGCTTCTCACCGGCCGGACGCAAAATAGCGGCGAAATTGTAGTCTTGACTTGTGCGCCGTTTGCGCGCAAGGTGCCAAACTTACAAGTGCAAATGCTAGGTGCAATCTCTATAGGCTGCTTTTGGCTGCGGTGCAAGTTTTGACTTTCTAGATATGGGCCCCCCTCTCCCCCTCAGTCGGTGCAGATTTCTCGTACAAATGTCGCCTAGCTGTTTCGTCGACGGACGAGGCTCCGCGGATGGCTGTTCGTTCAAACCAGCGTGGCCACATCAAAGACAAGATCCAATTTCAGGTTTTCATGAAAAGCTGACCGTGGTGGTTTGTCCTTGAAAATATGGGCTTGCCGTTTTTCGAGAAAACACGGTGCAATGTTATTTCGTTGACTGGTTTCAGCGCCGTAAATCTATGAGAGACGGAAGCTTAATGCGTTGTGTGTGGAATGTAATGCACAGTCTATGGTATGAACTTCGCTATGTAGAACCGTGCTCGGCGTACTGTACATTTCGTACTGTTACCGGCATACGGCGTAGAGGAGGTATTCAAAATACTGCACGTGTTGTAGTGTGAACACAAAATATTCCCATATAGATACTTTACCCGAGACATTTGTGCGGAAATAGCACGGGCCAATCACCAACAGAATGACGGAGGTATGACTATCTCATAGAGACACACAAAAGCAAACACAAAAAAAATCCAAACACGAAGAAAATCAGGTGTCGTAAGGATCCCAGAAAACATGGATCAGTCGCTGAACGCAGACCGACCAACATGCGAGTCAACCACCACACAACGTGGTGCAACAGAGGTTCATAAATTAGGTGTACGTACTATCCACTCCCGCCTTCGAAACGATGGAAATAATGAGATTTGACTAGACTCGTACAACGCTCGGGATCCTTCAGAGAAATGTATCGCAAAATGAGGCATGCGCCATGAGCATGGTGCAACTTGGTGACACAATTTCAAATCCGTTTTTGCACAGTGCTACCACCTTCCAGCTATCACTAAACAGAATGCAATCAACGGCTCCACAAGCCGGTTTGCAAGACGTTCGACGAAGTGAGCTTGACGCAGTAAATGCCTTGGGTGCTCGTCACTGTCCTGCCATAGTAAGAATGCTTTCACGGAATCGGGTAAGACCAAACAATGTGCCTTAACGTCAAATATGTAGTCTTAGAAGGAGCGCTTCGTCAAAATGCGAGCTCCAGCACGGGGGAAAGAAAAGCGGCTAAAAGAGGTCAGTAGTAGTTTGAAGGCTCTACGCTCTTGCTGCTTTATACTTTTTTTTTTCCAGGTACATTTAGTTAAAACTTTGGCCAGTAACATTCTCTACACAAACAAAATGCTACTATAGAGTTGATGTATTGATTGATCACCTTTGAAGATGAGTCCACTTTGAATAAAGAAAGCTCAACCCAATGGATTCCTGCCAGCCACAATCATTGCAGTTCCACGAGAAAAAAAAAAAAAATCACCAAACTGGAATGTGTACACTGCTGTAATAATTGAAGCGAGCAAGACGGTAATTCAACTTTGAGTGCGCGACATTGGACAAAGTGCCTCGCTCGACGTCGGAATAATTGCAATGCCGCGTGCTCATCTGATCAACGTGCAAGACTGCAATGCAAGAAGTCGTCCCAAACTTTTTCTATACCAGTATATGTAGTCTGTTGATTTGATGTGATGTTACAGTAAGTAGTGCAAAATAAAGTAGGATGATGCGTTTTACGCAAACAAGAGGAAACTCCTGAATGTATCACAGAAGATTCGCCGGTATCCTCCAAAGTCAGCACTGTGGGCTGCACCTGCTGCTAACAAGGGCTTCCAATCAAGGTCCCCTCTTACGTCTACCTAACAAGCTGGTGCAAATAAGGTTGGCTCCGCAAGTATGGACATTCCAGTGGCTAATGGTCTGATCGTTCAAAAAGAAACCACTAATTAAATGTCTGTAAATGCAGACTACGACAACCTGAAGGTTTGACATGAGTGTGGCATAAAGAAAAAATAAAAATAGATCTGAACATCAATGTTGTTGTCAAAAGGACAGAATATTTCTATAGTCGTTTGTGTACCCAGACCCAGATATTGCCCCTACAAAAGGCACGGTGCCCATGCCAGAGCTCGTATCACAACAAAAATATCGACGCTCAAAATGACAGAACAGCAAGTAGCCCGTTCACAGCCTCTGTGCCCCGTTCCAGTTGTTTTGCACAGTTTTAACTTGGCCATGTTCTGCTTTTTCTTTTTATTTACATTTACCGCATCTTCCGGTGTGCAAGTCGAGTTTTGGTTACCGAAATTCCCGCCGGTGCGGCATGTACGATGGAGCGACTTGTGCACACTTTTTTCTATAAGTATGATCCTTAACTGGAGGAATTTGCCACGGAAGTTGTGTTTCTCATTCAAAGCGCCGACAAGAATATTAAAACTTTCCATCGCTTGTGCGTATATTCCGATTGTAATACATGTGCGTGGGCTTCTCGACGCCGTTTTGCCGCACCAACCGGACAAATATATAGGTGCAACTTATACGAGGGTAGGACTTATATGCAGTCTTGGGTAAGTTACTTTTAAAAAGTAAATTGTTACAGTTACAGTTACTTTCAGAAAAAAGTAGCGAAGTTACTGTTACAGCAACAAAAGAGGAACTCGTTACAGTTACTTTTAAAAAGTAACGACGTTACTTTTTAGTTACCTTTCGACAACACAAAAAAAAAGTTACTAGTGCCTGAAAGAAAAAAAATATAGACACGAATCAGTCAGGCTTTCACCGTAGCGGTAAATTCCAACTTTACAGTTCAGCTGGAAAATTAGTCAATATTATAAAAAGGATAAAGTCCGAAATTCAACTAAATGTGTCTTCTCAGATTTGAACATGAAGACTTGTAGGAGTACTCCTTGTTGCAAAGTTTGCATACTGCAGTCAAATTGCTAGCAACCCACTTCACCACAACAAAATACTGTCTGTATGCCGTTCATGCTAGTTCTTTGTTCCCATCAATATCCCTATCCTTGGTAGCACTAGCACATTGCTTTCTCGTGGACGGTTGCGCTGGGCTCATGGAGTCCTTGGACATACCTAGTTCAGTACGTACACGGCAAGCCACAAACAAACCCCGCGCAAACAACAGTAAATTCTGCCTTCACTGTTGACACCACGCTGGCGTAGGGGCGCAAATCAAAATACGAAACATACGAAGTGCCCTCCGCTTGTATTGTTCTTTCACGTTTGATTCACATGATTAAAAAGCGTGCGCAGAAAAAGAAAAACGCAACAGAGATAGTGCTTCAAGATACTAAGATGTGAATGTTCAGTCACAAAGTACAAGCACGTGCCTAAAGATAACTAGATTCTTCTTTTCTTCTTTTTTCTTATCAAATCTACACGTGGCTATATTCGGGTCGTGACTCGCGAGAAAGAGCGTATTCCCAAGTTTGTTCAAGGCCAACTGACACTCGAAATGTCGGAACAGACAATCTGGAAAGTGCAAGGAATAGCTAGATTATACTCGTTCAATGATATATTATTCATAAAGAACTGAAAAGTAACAAACAAAAGTAACGCCATTACTTTCA
The DNA here is from genome assembly GCF_016920785.2 of Ixodes scapularis. Taxonomy (NCBI): domain Eukaryota; kingdom Metazoa; phylum Arthropoda; class Arachnida; order Ixodida; family Ixodidae; genus Ixodes; species Ixodes scapularis. The sequence continues at coordinate 124,728,763 of NW_024609879.1, read as the reverse complement.
TCGTTACCTCAGAAAAAGTAATAGAACTACAGTTACAAGTTACATTCTTAAAAAGTAACTCGTTAAAGTTACAAGTTACCGAAAAAGTAACAAAGTTACAGTAACGCATTACTAGTAATGCTTTACTACCCAAGACTGCTTATATGCCAACTTTTTTCTGAAAAGAGCCGTCAATAGGAGGGTGATACTTATGGACCGGGCAATATGGTACCTCTCCAAGCGGCCTTCCCCCTATTCGTCTTAAAATACAAACAAAAAAAAACAAGAAAAAAAAAAAACGTCGGAAGTGAATGATGGAAGTCCGTCATTGTGGTCAGTTGTGTCCTTATAGCTACTGCTGATGAAGCAGAGAGAGAAAAGAAAACAGGAACCAACCATATTGCTCAGTCACTTAATCTAAATCCGAGTAAAAAAGAGAGTGGCAGGCACCCCAAATGCAGGTTGCTCTGCTGCAGCCACTAATAGTCTAACTTTTACAAAATGTAGTCGTGCGAATGCCTTGCGCTGTCATTGTCAGATACAAATCTGCTTCTTTGCGCTGTTAGAAGTAAACTACATGCTTCGTTCCCTCCCCTACAGGTACACTACAAGCCCGGTTCCAAGCCGACGATCCATTTTTGTAGCCTATGAAGAAATCTCCTTTTAAGCCACTTCCCCGAAGACACGGAAGACGCCATTTCCACCAAAATACAAGGCAGAAAAGCCTTTCGTGGCTATGGACAATTTCATACGGCAAATAAACTATGAAAGCTGCACCTGAATCCCTAACAAGAACGTACGGGCAATATACGGCAAAACAGCTGCTTCGGGAAATTTAACGTGAAACGTGCTGCCAAGCTCGGTAAATGTTATCCAGCACCACGCCAATGTTTGCCCAAGTTACTGGCAAAGACTTCCAGTGTGCTCAAGTTAATGAGCTAGGAATGAAGCATTCGAGTGCCACCAAACAAAATAGACACCACTCCGTAAGAACGAGCGTACGACGCAGAAGACTGCCATTTCACCTATATTCCATTTCACGATAACTTGGCCAACTGTGGAGGCTGTGGCCCCCAGCGACCCAATAAGAGCGCCGGAGCCAGACGCGCAAGAACACTCCGTGGTCCAGGCCACAAGGGCCTCGTTACCGCCACAGCAACAGGGCCGTCAGCGACAAAAAGTAGTTCTAGGCTTCTTTTTCTTTTAACGGCAATTGAACTTGCGCGATTCCATATTTATTGAGAATACATGAAGAATAAATAATCACAAATCTATGAGCTTCAATTATATTTAAACCTAAAAAGTGACGCCACCACCCGTATCCGCTCCCGATTTTTTTTTCCTTGTAGCGCCGTGGCCGTTGGCGATCGCCAGCAATCGCAGCCATGTAATTGGCCGTTTTTGCTCAAAACGTCGCACTGTGCCCCGACATTAGCACCAGTCACAGATTCGTGGCTAAATTCAGTGTATGGTTGTCTTATGAACTGTTCCCGAAATGCTCGCTATTCTAGTGGACGGAAATGTTGCTGCAATGGACGTTCATCCGAAGTTGGTTGGTTTCGGAGCAGACGACTTGGCTAGCAGACAACGGCCGGCTCCTCCAGACCTCGCATTTGGCATAGTGACACAAATGCTCCCGTGACGTCGGGTTGCGTACCTCGTTCCAACGCTCTTATTGGGTAGCGGGGCCCTAGCCTCCACAGCTCGCCAAGTTATCGTGAAATGGAGTATAGATTGATCGAACGGTTAAGTTTCCCGCTAATAGAAATGCCGCAGAGACGACGTAAAACTTCTATGGTCGTGTCGTAAATGTTTAAGCACGCCATGTGGCGATTCCCCCGAGAAAGACGTAATGACACCAGCCCGTTTTGAGGATGACATCAGTACCAAAACGCTCGTTTAAGTGTGTCAACCCCAACATGTGTCGGAACGTTAAACTTCGCCCGACGCTACATTGGGGCCAAAAATAGGAGCCAACAAATTAAAGTTTAGCCATGGAATGTTGAAAACAAGACGGGCCAAACGTTGAGGCGGAACCCACAGATTCGCCCGAGCTGCCCAGACTAGACATCGATGATCCTTAATTTCACGAACTCGCACCCGACAAGTGCTAAATCTCAATAGGTACAAAGTAGATGACTAGGCCTTGGGAAAACAAACACGTGGTATGTTAAGCAACGCCGCGGAGGGAGCTTCCACCGACGAAACCGTGGGCACAGGCCACAGAAACCGAGCTCACAATGAGAACTCGGCCATGAACGCCAGTAAAGCTTTTGCGGCGTCGGCCTCCAAAGGGCAGCTTGCCCGCAAAAAAGTATGTTTCTTGAAACCACGATTTTCTCCGACACCCTAGGAAACGAGAAAAAAGAAACGCGACTAGTTTCCCTCGCCCCTTGTAACCGTTCGCTCCAAATGAAGCATGCCGCAGCATTAAATCCCCATAACAAACTTCCAAAAGTTGGCAACGATTATGCCCTGGTCCCACTAGAGCGACAAACACAAGCAACTGACACCGACAAGCCTCGAGCACGTGCGGCGTGCACGCAAGTGTATCTTTGGCAGGCTCGCAATCGCTCGTGCTAACTTCACGAGCACCGAGAGACCGCAAGTCTGTCGAAGGGTCCTTCACGTGCGCGCAGCGTGGGCTTGAAGCTTGTCGACGTCGGTTGTTTCCGCCCGTCGCTCCAGCGGGATCCTGGCATCACCGCACCGCCCCAACTCATTCTTTTCTTTCCAACGTCCCAATTTCGGTGGACCCCACCTCCCGACGCGCCGCTGCGGTTACCCGATTGCCGAAACTTCTGCGGATCACGTATCCTGAGCCGGCTGGTCGTGCGAGTTCGTCAGAGCCACGGTGGCTGCCGTAGTCCTCGGCGATGCCACGTCGGTTCCCGTCTCCGGCATTCTCGACGCCGTAGTTGTAGCCGGAGCCGGAGCCATGGCCGGAGCCGGAGCCGCCGTCGCAATCAATCCCGGTGCCACGGTGCTCGTTGGTACGGCGCAGCCGATGTTGCCGGAAGTGGACGCCCCGTCTTCGGACTTCCAGCGTGCGTCGGATGAGCGGTGGATCACGGGCGCAGACTCGCTTTCGGACCGGCTCTGCTTGAAGCGCCGCACAGGTTGCGGCTGCTGTTGCAGACGGCTTGGACGCACGGTACCCCAGTCTGCACGGCACGTCCAAGACGGTCGCGCGTCATTCCATGATCCTCAATTATCCCGTTCACATACCTCAGGCGGCTGTCTTTTAAGCAAAAACCTGTCTCCAGCCTCTGTGAGCACCGGTACCTCAACGCTTTAAATTTAGCCATTAAGAATAGCATGAAAGTACCTTATTTGTGTCCTCTAAGATACTATTAGGAATCGGTTTAACAAGAATTTTGCACTACATTACCAGAAGACAGAGGATTCCGTCCCAAATAAGGGCTGTTTCTACCTAACTTGGTCAACAAAGTAAGATATTACAAAGCCATCACTCAGTGCATGTTAGGGACAATTGCTACAGATGTTTGCTGAGAAACATTAAAAAACAAAGTTTTTAAATATACAAAAATATTTTGGGGGAAAGTTCATGGCTAAAACTTTTTCTAAAAAGCTGCAAAACCCCACTCCATCTAATTGAGATAAAAAGCAATGCAATAAATAGATGAATAGATTCAAATAATATCAATTATCATGTCATGAACACTTTTCATTTTTAAAGGAATATATAACGGTGCTCACGAAATCATTCGAAGGAAAATATTAGTATCATAAAGTATAGTAAAAAAAATAAAGGAAAGAAAACTCTTGTTGTCAGACTTGACAACAGTTGTCCATTCTGACTATAAATTCAATATTGACCAGCCATAAAATGCAGTGCACTTTTCAAAAGCCCAAAGCTACATGCAACAACATGCACCCAGCATTCAACACCATGCTGGCATGCAAACAGAAGTCTCATCAAAATGCTTTCAATGACTTCTATTACTACACTGTAAACCAACAGCCATACAGTGAGACCATTATACACCCAGCAGATTTTATAAATCTACCACACTTAGGCAATAGCCAAGCCGTTTACAAACAAGGCTCGCTACTTGCTAGCCTACTTTCCAACTACATCTGCAAAAGAAGTCAGGCAAAGGATGGGGGCAACAATGTACCGTGTAAAAATTCAATCTGCGCTGCGCACTAAGCCTGCCCAGTAGCCAGTACAGATAGCATTTTCAGGTAGAAACATTTTCTGGGCATTACGGTATTTTTTGCTCAACTCATCGTACGATTTCAACGATCAGCTATCCACATGCTCCGTAATGTAGCAAACGAGTGCAACTAGATGACGAGCAGCGCAGCTACCACGCGAGAAAATGTGTAAAAATTCTACCACCCAAGCTGTGCACTGCACGTGCCCTGTGGTGAGCATACCTAGATAGTACTCTAAGGCCCAAACATTTTCGGGGCATCATTATTTGATGGGCATGTGCGAATAGTGATTTTCGAGCTAGAGCGAATTCTGGGCAAATTCAAAGCGAACAGTTGTTTTGGCCGAATTTTTCGGATATTGAATAGTTTACCCAAAAACCCTGCTGGCTTTCACTTGGGAACAACCTTCAAAATGCATAGGGGGGGAAAGGGGTGGGGAGGGTGCCAAAGCCCAACAAATCTTCCCCCTCCATTAACCCCTCCCCTGGTTAAGCCACGTCCCTCCAGGTCTATTTACCGTAAAATACTGGGCAAGCGCCCACTCAAACTTTGGAGATAACCACAAAAAAATGGGGGATGGGCGCTTGTTCGGTCATCAATTTTACATACAAATGTACTGTGCGCATTTGCTCAGATCTTACAAATTTGGTAATGGGCGCTTAACGTGGAATGGGCGGATGCACAGTATTCAACGGTAGTGGCAGCAAGTCTGTTAAGAGTGAAAAACATAAAAACTAAATATCGTTGCACCGCCCCTTCAAGCTGACAGCGCCGTATGATCTACGCGCTCGCTGTACTACTCGACCACCTCTGTTTCATTGCTGGAGCCCGACCTCTCCGTGTGGGTACGAGTGGGAGCGTGATCACATGGCGAAAGACGGAGGTATCAACGAGCACGTAGCTTCCCCCACACTGTCCCCTTAGGATGGATGGATGGATGGATGGATGAATACGGCTGAGCCCTTTGGATCGGGCGGTAGCTTACGCCACCTAGCCATTTTGTTTTACCATTTAAGCTTAGAATATTTAAATGTGAAATCTATAGGAGTGAACTGAGTGCAGCGCCCTCTACGTGCCATTGGGTTAATCAAACAACTTGGCGTTCTGCAGCTTGCCACATGGTTACGCGGCACCGTCGCCGCACGGAGGTGCTGCGTGGTACCACCCTGCAAAAGTCCGAGATAAATTTATGTCCAAGGCGGAGGGTCATTTTTGCTTTTTACGTGGCGTGCTCGCTGGCTGCTGAAAACCGGCCCTGCGAAGCATGCGTACCGATAGCACCTCTCGATTGCTTCGGCCTGTGTACGCAATTTTTGCAACTCTAGTACAGAAACGCACTTGGAATTCAGACTTCAAAACTTCCGTCCGCCACTGTGCTGTCAATTTGTTAGCACCTGACCACCTCCGTGCATCTTTACGCTCTGGAAAAATAATGAAGCTGTTAACTGTGGGTATGTAGACACCTTATTCAAGGCACTGGGGTAGCCTCGATTTGGCCAGATTTTTCGTTTTATTTCAAAGACACAAAAAATGTAATGCATTTCTTGCGGATTGCAAAAAAAAGTAATGCAAAAAAACAATCGAAGATGGCCTTTTTTTAAAATTTATTTATAAAATAATCTGTATTTAGTCGAATGGCCCCATTTGAGTATTTCCCGCAAAAGTGACCGGCTAACCTGGAAAACATTATTTAGAGCCAAGATCAACAAAATATGATGCAACACGCGGACAAAGTTTGGAAGTCTTAGCGTTTGTAGACGTGAAGAAAAGAAATAGTCAATGTTTAGCATTATTGCGCAATGTGTTGTGTTTGCGATTTTTCTCTTGAAGACTAACAACGTCGTAACTCTGTAGTAAATATTTAAGGGGGGACGCGGGCTTTGAAAACCGGAAAATTGCGAAAAAGTCGATTTTTAGAAAACCTTATTTTTCGGTTGTATATCTCATAAACTACCTTCTCTGTAATTATCAGCACCAAATACAACGGGGAAATGGCCTCCAAGTGACGGTCAGACGTCAAAATCAACCCCAACTTCGCGCGCTCGCCATTTTCGACGCGTTGGGCCGACGGCCGCCATCTTAGTCTTGTTTTGAACGTGAATTCTTTCTCTTTTTTTTGCCAGCTCCCAAAATGGCGTCGGCCGCGTGGTTACGGCGTGGTCGCCGTTCTTCCATGTCGCAATCGCAAGAACGCGATTGGACAGAGCGCGCGCTCGAGGAGCGTGCGGGGGAGCGCGCGACTGCTATTGGCTGGGACGCGATTTCTCCGCGCGCGGAGCGCTCTCTTCCTTCGTTTCACCTGCTGTTGCCGCTTGCGTCGTCTGCTTTTGATAGTGGTCTGCTTGCACGCGCTCTTGCTTTGTCAGCTCCACTTCGTTTTTCGCCATCTTTACGATCGTTTTCCGAACTTTCTTTGAGTAGTTTCGTGTAGCGTGCCCGTCTGTTTCGTGGTCGCACACGATGCGGGGTTCGAAGTACAAGACGGTGCACGCGTTTGGCGCGCGGAAGCGGTCCATAAAGTTAGTGCGGATGGCGAAGTTGGAAGTTTCTGCACGGCGTGCCGTCAATGATGATCGCGTCAACACTTCCAGTGATGGATTTTCTGTGCCATCGGCTGTCGTCGAGGAAGAACGCATCGCCCCGCTCACGCCTGGAGTACCGAGCATGCCGACCGTTGTGGTTCCTCCCGAGATCGCAGGTCCCAGCGCCCGTCTTCCGCCTGCCGCGACAAGTAGGAGCGCGTCTTCTAGCACCCATCTGCGGACGCATTTCCTGACACGTGAGGAGATCGAAGCAGAAGCTAGACATTGTGATATTGCTCAAGCCGAACTTGGAGCTATGCCAGCAAACTGCACTGCATGAAGCGGTGTTGAGGTTCAACGCCGGCTGCTACAAGGCAACTGCAGAAATATCGGTTGCAGTGGGACTTCAGCCGACCCATCTAGCCCTCCAACGAGCTGCCGAGAAAGATGCCCTACGTCTGCACAAGGCCAGCAAACGACATCAAGAGAATTTGGAAAGGCGGAACAAGAAGAAAGTGCACAAGAACACTTCTGACTATTCTGCCAGGGTCATTCTAAAGCTGAAAATCTGCGTGCAACTTTCAAGTGCTGTTTTCTCAGAATGGATTTTTTCACTGTCGTGGCTGCTCGTCCCAGCGATATCTCAGGAACTGATGAATGGATTTTTGTGCTGTCTTTTTTATTCTGTTCTCTAATAACTTTGTGAGGGCATAACAGAGCCCTTTTTTTAGAAAACTGTACTAAAAATTTATAATAAAAAAATGAAATTTGGTGAATGTGGGTTTCATTGACTACACAAAATTCAAAGTTGCGTTAAAATTTTTCAACAAAGAAATTTAAAAAAAGGGCTCTGTTATGCCCTGGGGAATGTATCCAGGGGTCATCATAACAAATTTTACGCCGCTACTACCTTTTTCAAATTCTCCAGACCTGGGATAAGGAATGCATATGGACGATTTTGATAAATACTTGTAACTTGAGAAATAATATGCACAACTCCATGAAACTTTGCAGTTACTCTTATGTCTGTGCTATAAACACATTCTGTAAATTTCGTTCAGATATCTCTAGAAATAAAAAATTTCATATTTATTCCCCACCTCCTCTCTTAAGATCAATCCTTCCTATGCATATTTTTTCAGTATATATTTTTAGACACATAAATGCAGCAGTTGTTTAGGGGAAGCTGCCCAAAATGCCAACTTAGTGCAATCCGCAGAAAGTGCTTCGAACTAAGTGTTTCTAAATGTTTTCCGCAAAGACAAAAGTTGGTTTTGTTTCAATAACCATTGAGTCAACAATTTTTTTTTTTTTTTTTTTGTCAAAACTTAGAACTGTTTTTGGACATGTTCGGCCAAACTTATCTGAAAATGCCCGGTGTAGTTATTGCGCCAAAAAGTGTGGGTACACCTTATATACAACACATACCCCAGTAGGAACAAGCTACATCAGTTGACACATAATCGATATAGAGCTGAAATAGAAACTGTTGTTAGGGAAATGTTAAAACTGCAGCAAAGTCACATTTGGACACTTGTTCATGCTATGTGAATGACTAGTGCGTGTCCTGAAGGATTACGGTATGTGCAGCTGCTTATCAAACAGTCCCTTAATGTCTGGAATTTGTATTCGCTGCAAGTGGTCGTGCGACAAGTGTTGATACAAACAATTGTGTTGTGAAAAATGCTCTTTCTTTCCTGGCCAAGGGTTCTGTAGCAGATAATCACAAGTTAAATACTGCTATGATATGATACGGAGCTGGCTTTATCCTAGCACTAGCAATTAATCAAGCAAAAGATTGCATTGTAGAAGTTGATAGCCATGAGGCAAATAAAATCTGCATGATGGCTGCTTTTCTTGCAGTCACATGATATGCAATGTAATGAATAGATTAGGCTTGAAACGCCTGCAAAGGAAGTAGGATAGTACTGCAAATGGGCAAATGTCGAGTCAATCTTTGTTTCGAGTGAGACAGATGCATTGCAAGAAAGCTTTATCGAAAATGATAGATGAAAAACAAAATAAACAAATGATAGATGAAGAACAGCAGTATCATTTGCTCATAAAATGCCTTTTAACATATCATAAAGCACAATCAGATTTTAGAAGTCATATGTCTTTGTTCCATGACGTGAACGCACTGTAGAAGAGCTAACGCCATCACGCTCGCATTCTTTCTTCAAAGGTAAGCGCAAACTACGAAAGACCCGTCCCTGTTGTGCTAACTCACCACACAACGCAAGAACATTGTAAAAAAGCATGTACCTTCCTGCTACCTCCCTGCACGAAGGAACTGCAGCATAAGAAAGCCTGCAATATGAAACTAGTTTCACTGCACGACACTGCTGTCGTGCAGGAAACCTAACCTAGTCCCCTTACGGAACATAGAAATAGTTAAACCTCGATGTAACGAAGTCGGTAAAATTCGCAATTTACTTTGTTACATTGAAATTTCGCTAAATCGAAATTTGGCTTTAGCATGCAAAAAAAAATTCCAAAACATTTTACGGATATGAAAACTCACCGAAAATGACATTTATTTAAGGGGAAAAGTAGTCCGCAATTTTGCTTGCGCCTTGTTCGACAGTAGCAGCGGCGTCATACGGCGTTCGAGTTCGAGCGCCCAGAGCGCTTGCACGGCATCTTGCTGCCCATGCGACGCCATGTACATCCTTAGTACGTCCATTGCGTCGAGCACTTCCCAAGTGCTCGTGATCTCGGCAGTTTCTTCAGGATGGCGTCCAAAACGTTTGCTTTTTCGTCCAAAGAAAGAACTTTACGTTTCCCTATGGCAGCAAGCACGTGAGTGAACCGCTCGGTTGAAAAATAAAGCTGTTTAGGCGGTGCCAATGTTTCCAACCTACACAGCACTCTTGCCCGCACAGTTTATTTGCCCCCTTGCGCCCACAGTGTGTTTGCGCCTTTGCTTTACATCACGCTCGCAAGACGATAATCGGTCTTCTCGGTCTTCTTTTAGATGGCACTGCCCGTGCGGTCGCGCCATCACGTCGCTCTCCCCCGCTGAAGTTGGCTCCCGCGCTACCCGCGGTACAGTGGACTATGATGATCAGTGAATGTCAGTGGTGATGCTGTTATGCCGTGTTAACTTTTTGCTCGGCATTTTCTGGCCAGCCCCGCAGAATGGGCTTTGCCGCATACCTCGCCGGCGCTACCGGCGCCACCAGCGCCGCATCCTCGGGCAGCCTAGGAACGTTGGAAGGCCTGTCCCCGTGAAGAAACCCATCAAGCGCTCGCGTTTGCACATAATTTTTTTTTTAACCACAATTTTTTTGCGAAGTTGTTCTTTAGAGTCTATTTATTTATTGCCTTCTATGGCAATGGCGCTTCGTTATATTGAAATAGCAGCAAAATAGACTTCGTTATATAGAGACTAAAAATACATGGGGTCTATGGGCAAGAAATTATGAAAAATAAAATACTTCGTTGAATCGAGGATTTCGTTACATTGAAGTTCGTTATATCGAGGTTCGACTGTAGTTCAAAACAAGCAGACTACAGCTTCCTTGACAAACTGCTTCTAGCATTCGACTGGAGTTTGCCTGCAGCATAAATTCCGTTTCCGGTTAAGCTACGAGCAGGAGAAGACCACACCTGAGGTAGCAGACATAGCAGACACTGACAGCGGATACTAAATACCAAAAAAAAGCTTGGCAACAAGCAAAAATGGAAGCCTGGTTGCTGGCTGGCAGTCGCACGACAGGCCGTTTAGCAACAAACCGAGGCGCAAGTGTAGCTTCAAGAAAACTGCACAAGCACTGAAGCTCAAAACAACAAACTGCCACAGCGGTAGCCAAGTGGTAAGTGATAGTGAGATGAAGCAATAAAAAAGGTGTGGTCGCAGCAACCTGTTATCCCCTGGCCCCTTCATAACCCCTTACAAACGTCAAATCCTCGTGCAGAGTTGGCAGCACAACCCGTCCTCAGTCACATACACCCATTGTGAGAAAGAGAAAAAGCAAGCCACGCCGTGAAAGGTGTTTCGGTGCCCCCAACCAACCATTCCCCAGAAGAATGCAGCCGCTACTTGCCGTATCTCTGTCCTCTGTCCTTTTGTGTCGGCGGCACGGAATTACGATGTCCGTTTGACGCGTGTTCCGTCGAAGTTTTCGGCGACAAGCGCCGCCTTTCGACCACCACGGCTGTGTGGTCTACGGAGAATCCTCTACGCAGTGTGTGGTATTTTCTAAGCAGTCCTAATTGAGAACCATGCCCACAAGAACAAAAAAAAAAATATTTGAAGGGCCAGCAAAACTAGTCCATTTTCACACTTGAGAGCCAACAGAAACGACGCCGGTTCCCCCCCAAGCGTGGGCTCGCACACATAAATTGGGCAAAGTTGAGGCTATGTAACAAACTCAAGTTCCTAGGCTACGTTCAAACCAGGAACATGCGACATTCAGAGGCCAATGCCCCAAGCACTGTACACAAGACTCAACTTAAAACAGGCACGCAAAGTACACATGCAGTAATCCCTCATTATAACGAAATCGCTTTCATCAAATTATTGCTGCTATCAAAGTTCATTGCGGTTACGACCGAAATGCATGCATTGTGAACCGGATTATTCGGTGTATCGGCGGACGGTCACGCCTATTATGAAGGCCGAGGTGCCAAAATCCTGCAAGCCTACACGGAGGTGCACGGAGACCCTTGCGTTCCCTCCCCACTTCTCCACCGAGGCAAACAGCAAACTGGAAAAATTAGAAACAAGAAAAAGGAGCAAATAGGTGACAGAGGGCAGAGCAGGCAGAGCGCCGCTTTCGATGTCGACGCCCCGACGCGGGCAGGGAGCAGCGGAAGCCGCGTCCACGTTCCGACTCTACTCCAGCACCTGCAGCCGACACTGCCCGACTTCTGTCCAAATCGAATCAAGGGAGTGATGAAGCCTGGAGGAGATCATCTCTTTGGGAGCCCCCGACGCGTGCACCTCTGCAGGCACGCTTGCAACGTACTACACGCACATTTGCGTCGTATGGAAGAGTGGATGTGTTTACCAAAAATCGCTTAGATCTGCGAGGTTGAGAAAAGCGGCCGGCCCAAGTATAAAATCACCAACAAATTCAAAATTTCCACATCAGCTGTTCGACACTGTCCACCATTTTGCAAAAAGAGCAAGAAATACTAGCTAGGTTCGACAAATTTCTCATGCAAGAGAAAGCGTACCAGCGACCCGAAAATGAAAGATCGGATTTTCGGATTTTCTCTCGCGAGCATGCTCGCCGAGCTGGACAACAATTCCCAGAGCTGCAACGACATCTCTACAGGAGTGTGTGAAAACTTGTTGGCGAAGCCACAGAGGATAACTTTGATTCGCTTGCGCTTGTTGATGCAGACGTTCCCGTTGTTGCTCATGCCACAAATGCTGCGACCGTAGACCTCGTGCGCGGCCAGGGTAAACACGAAGCGACGTCGGAGAGGCACGTTTAGAAACGCCGAAGACTGCGGAGATGCGAAACATCCTACGGCTGCTTTGAAGCAAAGTGGCGTGCAGCGGCAGCGACGGTGTTCTTGCGATGCCTGGAGTAGTTTGAGAAGAACTGATGCCCGGATGAAATTATCGCCAAACTCCACTTCATTATTTTTTTTACTCGGTAAAGCTACTGTGAGATGTTTATAACAAAGGTCTGTTTGATTAAACATGCGGTCAGGGTGTTCCGCAGTGTTCCCATCCACCTTCAAGGCTGCTGGTGCTGTTTTTTCTTACAGATCGTTTTTATTGAGTTACCGCTTATATCAAATTTTTTTGCTGTCCCGTCAACTTCGTTATAACGAGGGATTACTGTAAATCTCCATTCTAGAGAAAGCGAAAACTCCATTCTAAAGAAAGCAAGTGACCTAGTAAAAGCTCTCAAATGCACCCTATGAATGTACATGCATGTGAAACAAATTATGTTAGTCATATAAAGACAGCTTCATTATGGCAATTACACGTAAATGTGCGTAAGTATGAAGGGTACACAATCGTGAAAAAATTACGAGTTAAGTCAGGACATATCACAAACAGACAGCGAAGCACGAGGGAAAAGACATGCCCATTAGGAATGTCTGGAAGAGCAATATCGGGGCATACCTTTGCGACAGGCATGACAAACACAAGAGAGGAGTACCGTATTTACCCGCATAATAAACACACTTTTTTCCCCGAAAAATAGACACATATCTGGGGAGGGGGGCATTTATTACACGGGGTAAAATTTTTGCATTTACACACTTCGTGCAAATGTCGTATTAGGTGCCAATACGACATGGCAAGGTACTGTGGCACGTTTCCAGTGATGGAGGCACACCCACGGCTAGTCGGGTGCACGCCACAATAACCATGCTCTATAACTTGCAAACCCTTTTTAGGGCGCTTTCGGGGTGCCTTTTGCCGAAGAAAAAGCGCCCTACGAAGCTCACTCGGCACGAAAAGCAACACGACCGTTCTTAGGCGATATATATTGCTAGTATCCGGCGCGCACGCTAGAGGCTACCAGACACTCTCAGCCTACAGCGCAGCGCACAGCGTACACCTTGCTGTGCCGTTCCGTTGCGGATTAAATAAACGCATTTACCTGGAGTACGTGAAATTAGGCCTAACCACTTTCACGATTTCACCGTCCGAAATGGGACCACAGACGACGACTTGTTTGTTGACATCAATGCATTTGACAGGCGAAGAATGTCCAGGGCTCGGCAATCCCTCGGCCCAGGCTTCGTCAAGTGTGCGCGACACTCGGTTTCACGGTTGATCACTTCCATAACTACCACAACTACGCACTTGCGGCTATTACGAGAGCAGCCTGGCTTGGCTCGACTTGACCTGACCCCTTGGGGGGCAAAAGAAAACTGGCTTGGTGGCTTGCTAAATGGGACAAAATTCGAGACTCGCGGATCCGAAAATTAGAGGTGTGTTGAGTACAGGAGGAAAAAAAAGGTCAAGATACTGGTGCCTGTTGTGGGAAGTGCGTTTATTATGCGAGTGCGTTTATTATGCGAGTAATTACGGAACACCGGGGGTCCGGTTTTGGTCACCACGAGGTCAAGAGATAATATGTCTCTCACGGAGCGAGCAAAAACGGCGCTCGTAGACTGTTCGTTCGCTAACGCGAAATGCGGTTTGTCTGCTACGAAGCGTCCTACACAGAGGGAAATAAAACAAGCAAACACCGTATGTCACCTGCTAAAAGAATAAAGAAAAAATGAAAGACGTTTACAAATCCCTGGTGCAAAATTAGAGCGCAGCTGTTGGGGGGAGGAGGGGAGGGTACGAAAGGGAGGGTATGCCCCTTCTCCTCCTCCTCTGCACTCTCTCCTCTTCCCCTCCGTACCCTCCTCTCCTCCTCCGTACCTTCCCCTTCTCCATACAGTTTCCCCGCTAAATTTAGCTGAAAACATTAACGCCACGTGACTTCAACACAGATTTAGTTCCCCTGCTAAATTTAGTGGGAAAATGACGTCACACGACTTGGTGTCACGTCACCTATGAACAAATTCAGTTTCTCCGCCAGATTTAGCGGGAAAATTAGCGTTACATAACCCCAACAGCAATTCAATTTTTCGCTAAATATAGCAGGCAATTGAATTGCTGTTGAGGTCACATGAGGTCAATTCCCCGCTAAATTTAGTGGGGAATAGAATTTATGCTAAAATCCTGCCCCTTCCTCCCCCCCTCCCCCTCCCCCCCGACGTCAATTTTTCCACTAACTTTAGTGCGGCTGTGCCGACGGCAACGCCGCAGAACATGGAAAAGGGCACCCAAGAGCTGCGCTCTAAAAGAAATAAAAGACGTTTACAAATCTCTGTAAGGGAAAATTAGAGTGCAACTCTTGAGGAGAAGGAGGAGGGGAGGGTATGCCCCGCCTCCTCCTCCTCCATACCCTCTCCTCCTACTCCCGCATACCATCCCATGCTCATCCTTTGTACCCTCCCCTCCTCCCAGTTTCCCCACTTAATTTTGCTGGAAAATCGACGCCGCGTGACCTCAACACCAATTTGGTTTCCCCACTAAATTTAGCGGGGAAATTGACCTCAAATGACTTCGTGCCACGTCACACATGAACAAATTCAGTTTCTCCGATAGATTTGTGGGAAAACTCACATCACGTGACCTCAACACCAATTTAATTTCCCGCTAAATTTAGCCGGGCGGCTACATCGACGGCGACGCCACTACACGCGGAAACGGGCGCCCAAGAGCTGCGCTCTAAGAGTGGATTGTCTACCATAAATCGGGTGCCGCGGCAATGAGAGATCGGACACAGGCTTAAATTGAGATTGTCTGTTATATTTTATGTTGGGAGCCATTGACAACTTGCGCTTCGTTTGCAAATCTCGAGTCATTCTGCTGCCATCCACAAGCTGACAGCGACCGGCGAATGAAGGAGTAAGCACGTAGCAGGCTGCAAACGTCTCTCGCTAGTTGTACTTTGGTGAGGTGTTCTCACCAAGATCTTGTTCGATTGTGAGCTCGCGAACAGGTCATAAATGTCTCATTGGTTGATCACGCGCAAACTGCGGTACCACGTCCAGTCAGCAGCCGCTAACTCTCTTGCTCTCGCCTTGACCAAAACCGGACTCCAGGAGAGCTCTCAGGAAGGTCTCATAATCTCACATACCTGATGAAGAAAAAGAAGAGCTGCGGACAGGACCCGTTGGTACTAGAGGCCGGCACTCTGCTAGCACCTGCTCCCTGCAGTGCTTGTGAGCATTGATGCCACACTCTGCACGTGGAACGTCCAAGGTCATTCAGAGGTCAGTCCGAAGGTCATTCAGTCGTAAATATGTCTTGCAGATGTCAGAGGAGCAGAAAAACTAAACCTCAAGCCTTCATCCACACTCGAGCTTGCTTAACACAGCCGAGCATATTATGGTTGTGGGCACCGATGGCGTACCTCATGCAGGATTTGGAAAATTATCATGAGGTCAGTGACAAGGTCACTCAACTCCAGAGAAACAAAGAGACTAAACTTTAAGCCTTTGCAGGTGCTTAGGCCCTCTTAACCCTGCTGAGTACACTAGGGTTATGACCACTGATGCTAGACTCCATGTAGGATGTTCAGGGTCATCTAGAGGTCATTTAAAGGTAATTTAGAGGAGTTAGGACATGCAAATTTTACGGGGTAAATTATTCTTGAAACGAAATACTCACAGGCTACTTAGAATACACTGCAAACTTCGCAATTTTCAGAGGTCCAGTAATAGCAATAATCAATTTACGAATTTTGATAGCTTTCATCTGGCGACCGGGCAACACTGCCCGAGTTAGCAGCACCATGGTGCCCATAAACCCCATGATCACAAATGCTCTTTCATTTTAGGCATCCCCATGACCACCCAAGCATGCCGCGCCACGGTACATTCAAAACTTAACTCTCGCACAAGTCGGCTACTCGCGTTCTCATTCCTGGCCCTTTGACCTTCCACCCTGCACATATCTGCGACATCGTCACAAACGACAAAGACTACAGCAAGTTTGTCCGCGATTGTCTTGTCGCCGCCGGAGCTGGTCACCAGCAAGTCGCGGTCCAATATGACCAACTTTCAACAATTCTAGATAACAATGACTTTCATCGCTGCTGCGTTCAAAGAAATCAAAGCTCGCTTCGTCGAAGACTTCGACAAAGTGAGCAATGCCGTAGACTTAATCGTCTCGAAACCGCGTGCTCGAAACGCGGAAGGTGAACGGGGAAGCTGAAGCTCGAGACGCCAAGAAAGCCAACTCTGCGAGTGTGTGCAAAAAGAACAGCTCACTTCGGGCAGCTGACGTCACCAACCCAATGAACACGGCAACCTTTTCGGATGGGGCGGATCCGAGGGTTCCGCGTATAGACCAACACGCGGCCCTGATGTCACGCAGCTGCAGTAGCGCTGTCAACGGCACTGTGCATGTGCAGACGCTTCACTTCACGCGAATTCGGTTTCCGCGCACGCGCAGTGCCCACACCTGGTGTGGGCAAACGCGGGCTTGTTTGTAAACAGCGTGCCGGTCTATAAATCGATTTATCCAAGAAACTATCATGTCATTTTCGAATAGAGCAGCTCCCTACACGACGGCTGCTCGATGTTTCCTACAATGATTAACAATGTGTGGCACCAGGGCCCATTAGATACTTCAGACGTACACTGCGAGACACGCAACACCGATACATAAGCCCAAAGGCAACACAGTGAAACTAAACTGAAGGGATCTAGTAATGTCACACTTTGCATGAAACACAATATTGTTTCAGTCCCAAGGTCATTGGCATGTGACCCTGCATGTCCAACATTGCCGACACATATAAGCACCCCATGGATCAAAGAAGTCTTAAAAGTGACCATACTTTATATGGCTTCGAGCATCGACATTGCTCTGCCCAAAGAATTATGAGATCATTTGAGAGTCATTCCCCTAAGAACACTTAAATCATCGTACGTTGAGATATTATGTTTAGAATACCACTTCATCTATGACAGTGCTCTTGTCACATCTTGTTCTTGACTCGCCAGTGTAAGCCTATTAATTACATTCACCAACTGTGTTACAAGCACTCACTTTTGCACTTGAAGCCTTGTTTAATGAGTCCCCAGAGCTGAAAAACAAAGAGAAAGACTTAAAGAAGCAGCCTGTAAGAGCCAAGGGAGACTTGTAACCACCACAGACCTTTCCTAACTGCATACATTGCATACAAAATACTTGGGCTGCACCATCTAGCCAATGCTTTTTGAATATCAATGGCTAACCTCTACCTAATGTACAAAACATTTCTCAGCCTTAAAAATCACTGCCCGGATGAAATGAGCTGAACAGACCGGCTTTACGTGATGTAATTTTAAGGTAAAACTTCCCGTCGAAAAAAGGTCAGGATGAAGGCTCTCAAACTGCAGTGCGTGATGTCATGACTTCGCTGGGTGAATATGACTTGAAACAAGTTTCTGAAGATGCTTCAAACATTTGGGCAAATCCCCGAGATTACACTGAATCTTCAAATCACACAAAAAGGGCCTCAAAGGTTTCGCAAACCTTTGGAATCTTTTGAAGGTTTTCATTGTCCTGCAGAGGCTAGGACACAAAAGCCAGAGTCCTAGGATGACGACGACAACAGTGCCTTCACCCAAGTCATTGTATGATAACGCAAGGACTGTCAGGAGCAGATGAAATCGAGTATAAATCAATTAAATGCCAAAAATAAGCCAATGCAAATAAATTAGGAAAACTACACTAATCCCCTTGTTACACGATCACCCTCAACCGCAGTCAAATGCGACTGAGGTGGCACTTAACTGCGGTCAACAATGCCCGTGTAAATAGAATATAACAAAACTACACTCGGTCACTATTGGACTCGAGTGTCTGAACCAGCCTTAAGGGGAGACACTGCCCAGAAAAAAAAATTTCTGCAAAAAAAGCTGATTTTGAAAAATGACATCTTTACATACACCAACATCTAGAGAGTATTCCAAAAAAGTTTCATTAATTTTCACTGTATAGTTAATTTTTTATAAATTATTTTCTGTCCACCAAAGCTATAGAAAAGGTAGGGTTTGGAGCACTTTGAACACATTTTTCTCCGTTCCACTTTTTGGTATAAATTCCATTTTAGTCAATCTATCATTTGATAATGGCAAAACACGGAAAGCTCATTCTTCCCTTTTCCTGACTGAAATTTAATAAGGAGTGCGGCTATGGAACTTTTTTGTCACTTTACGGATGTCTTTTGTAAGAAATGTTGACATTTTGTCGAAGGCACAGAAGACCAAAAAGTTGACCAATTTTGCAGAAGAGAAAATTTATAGAAATAGATTACTTTTTAGAAAACATTTCCCATAGCCGCACCCTCTAGGCATTCTGCTACATATCTAGCAAATAAAAATCTTTAATATCGCAATAGTTTTCTGACGATAGATTAACTAAACAATGTAGGCGTGTTGCTGGTAAAAGCTACTCTAATTTCCTTCTCATCTACCTGAGAGACCTGAAATTTTGTTATACACCCTCTAGCATGACCACCAGCCTACCCTGTAAATTTCATTAATTTTAAGACAAGGGTTCAAAAGTTGACCCCCCTAGGGGGTGTGCCCCCTTAAACCTGGTCTTAAAAAACAATAATTAAATATATATATATATTTTTCCTATTTTGTTTTCTGGTCTAAATGTCACTTACAACGTATTTCCTAATTACTACACTCAGGAAGTGCATAATCATATAGTTGGATTGATTCAAGGTTTCATACACGGGCTGTTTACAAGCAGCCTTAGAAAAGCTTCTATCCAGTTTTCTCAGGATTCCTTTTTTCGTCGCAACGCAAAGTTTGACCCACAATATTTTGGGATCTAGAACTTTGATCTCAATACTTTGTTTAGTGTTGGCAACTTCATGCAGACATCAAAGAGTGCAACGAAACTAATATTTTTCGAAAATCTTCACTGTACAAAGTTTTATTTATTTGGCAGACTTTAATGACGTATTTCTAATCATCAGCAAAAATAATTTCAGCCTGTAATAACTTTTTCGTTTTTCTAGAATGAAGCTAAAATTATAATTGTTTCAATGCATTCTACTGTCTGTAGAATATGCAGACATACTTAGTGCTGTAGTTTTTGAGGTGGTCACAGTAGAAACATTGGGCAGAAATGCATAGGATAAAGTTGAGATTTTCATGGAAAACATAAGAAATAGGAGAATAACGAGCTTAGGTTTGTGCCTAGCACAAAACAAATTATGGTACATGTGACAATGTAATAAAAATTGGACAAGAAATGAAAGAAATGCGTGGCAAATCGCTAGGCAATTGGGTTGCATACACGAAACATTCTAAATCATGAACGTTTACATAGTTTAGCAGCACGTCCAGCCTCTTCATAGAGTTGCCTATAATCACGGGGCTCCTCATCACATGATTTAACGTACGGCATCTGTACACTTGAAATGATAAACCTGATGACCTTTCATCCTCTCCCAACTTGCCTACCTCTCCTCCACACTCCACCCCTAGTCCCATGACCACCAGTTAGCCAATCGGCACCGAGCACCTCGCTCCCCCTCCCCCACCCGTCGACCAACCCGGCATCGAGCCTCGCAGCCACGCTTTTATCCAGGCTTCGCTTTTGTCTGGGCTTCATGAAATGCAGGACACCTAGCCAAAGGCTGTTTCACGTTAAAAAGTGTACAATACCAGGGTCTTCCCCCCAAAAAAAGACGCCGCGGTCAGCAGGAATGCGCGGCTAGCGCGCCGAGCAGACGCACCAGTCCCGTGCAGTGAATACAGAAGGTGGGCCGGAAGTAGGTGGTTTCGCTGAACTCGTGCCTAAACATGGCCCAGTTGGAGCGGAGGAGGAAGCGCTGCATGTCCTGGCGCCCCAACAGTTTGCGTTGGCAGTCGTCGGGAACCAGCCCGCGCAGCGTGGGGAAGCGCCCCACCACCTCCGCCACATCCTCCAGGCTCAGCAGGCCGTCCCGGTCCGTGTCATACTCGTGGAACACCTCCTGTACGCACAGACAGGGCATGTTCACACATACATTATAGCACCATTAGTTGGGACCAAACATTGTGCCAAACTTGCCAACGCACTGCCGACTTCTTGGCTAATATTAGTTCATATGCTACTAGTTCTGCGCCGGAGCTAAGTTACGTTCAAGTTAGCACCGCATTAGCGCTGTTTTCAGTGTTGATTTTGCGCTGCGCCGCATGTGCAATCTGGCCTAGAGCAAAGAGTACAGTAGACTATCGTTAGTTCAAACTCCAGGAAGCCACGAATTTTCTTCAGACTAGCAAAAGCTTGAATTACCGGAAATTCATCTAAGTATGCTATGAGATAAAATTGTGATTTTCCATATTAATGGCTAGACATACAAAGTGGATATTTGCTGATTTCCTCTACATAGGCCTGCTGATCATAAGCAGGTATGCCACATATGAAACATTGAGAAAATGTATGACATAAGTTCATTTATTCCTCAAAACTGTTGTTTATCGTGGACTGTTTAGACAGCACATGACAACTCAATAGAAAATTAAGTTTGTTCATCAGGCCAAGAAGTTGTCTAATGTAAACTATTAAGCAGGGGACAAGTGAGCGATGAAAACGGGCACCGCGCGGCAGTTTTCATAGTAACTTGTGCGGACGGTGTGACGTGGACCTCTGCCATGCCACCATGTCACGGCGTCCGCACAAGTTGTTACAGAAATTTCCGCATGGTGCCCATTTTCATAGCTCACAGTGCCCTGCCTGAGCCCCGTTGAGTGCGCTTCTCACCGAGCACAGATGCACTCCGGAGAAGCAACACCTTCAATAGCAAGCTCCGCGGGTGCTGCCTCTCTGCAGTGCATTGGTGCTCGGAAAGAAGCGCACTCAACGGGGGCCTCAAGAACAAAAAGTGTGAGCTGCACGAAAACGACCTTCGAATCGAACAGCTTACGAATACATAGAAAACATAGCGGGACAACCAAAATTTCAGAATTTGTTTGAATTAGTCAGAGGTAGGAAACATCCGAGTTTGAATTTTCGCGAACCTACTGTACAATTGATTTTTAGACGTCTCTCGCATTCCGTGCTGGCAACACTCACTTCATCCCATCCTCGTCGCCGAAGTGGAGCATTATTTGTTTTCTCAGAAACGTCAATGTCTGCGATCGTGCGACTTTTTTTTTTTTTTGTGCACATCCTTTGTTCTTTTGAAAATATTGTTTTCTTAGGTTATATCTAAATTATCTTCCATTCCTCCTCCTCCTCCCTTTCCCTTCCCTTTTCTTTCCTTCCCCTTCCCCTTTCCCTTCCCCTCCCCCCCCCCCCCTCCCAACGCGAGGATTCATGCCACTAAATGTTGCCCGCTGTTAGTTCCATGAATTATCTGCTTCTCCGGGGCAAGCGCTGAACTGGGGCAAGTGCTGAACTGAGACGTCACGGCTGTTCTTCAGAACTTTCTGGTACATCTCCCCAGAGAAAAGCAATAAACCAAAAGTATCCTAATTTCATGCTTTGACCGTGCACAGCGTCAATCAAGTATCTGCAGAAGATAATGCGATTCCGCTATGGCAGCTCTGTAGCAGAACCACAGAAGGAACTGACTTAGACAGAAACACGGGTACTTGAGTGCAGAATGCTCTTACCTCCACCATGTTGCAGATCTGCTTTTCGACTGACGCGGAGTCCGTGCCTTCAGGCACCTTGGAGGCAAACTCCATGGTCAGGGGTCGGGATGGAGACACCTGCTGGCAAGAAAGCAGTTGGAGAAAAACCCCAGCCAAAACTTTTACATAAAGCAGAGAAGGAAGTTTCAAAGACTTTCTAAAATTCAGTGCCATCTAGTGGCAGAAATATCAATTCAGCTTTGTGCACGTTCCGACAGGGACGTGAACAAAGCAAGGAAACAACCACTCTGTAAAAAGTGCCAGTAGCGTAGACAGGAGTGTTTTTCCATGGGGGGGGGGGGGGAGGTGTCTATACTCTGCGACAACTTTTCTTGGCAATGCAGTGGAAGGTACAGGCCGGCGTTCCCTCTCCCATTTTGAGTGTGCGCAGGCTCTCCTCCTCTCCCCATTTCCGGGAAGAGGAGGAGAGCCTGCGCACACTCAAAATGGGAGAGGGAACGCCGGCCTGTACCTTCCACTGCATTGCCAAGAAAAGTTGTCGCGGAGTATAGGATGTTTATGATTGGGGGTGTGGGTTCAACTGCATGATTATATTAAAGGATAGGCTAGATTTCGGGAAAAAAAGCTGAAGCCCCATAAGCCCCCTCCCCCGGTTATGCCACTGTAGAGCGTTGTCCTGAATAAAATCCTCGAGAAATTCCACCACATCAAGGGGCTTGTAGGTTGAGTGCGCATCAACTAACTGATTAGACGCGAGTTAAAACTGAATGCAATTCAAACACTGCCCCGTCCCAACGTCTAGGATTCACAGGTTTTCTGCTATTCTGGTAGCTGCCCATCTCCTAGAGGCAACTCCAAAACTCAACACCTACCATTGGGGCCCTTGGTTCTCGCATCAGGGACAGCTCAAAGATTTCGTCCTCGGTGTAGGGGGTGTCGAGAGAGAGCTGCAACGAAATGGACCACACGCTCAATTTGAAGGGTTCGGTTTCCAAGTCCGCTAACCGCCAACTCTGGCCACGTGTATCTTGCCAAGTTGTTTCAGCAGGCACGGGTCAGAACCATTCATACCGGGGGAGTTCAGAGGTATTCCGAAGACGCCGACGGTCTAGCAACCGCAGCTGAGAGTCAGCCAACCGGGAAGGGGTGCGCTCCTTCCGCCATCTTGTGTTGTTAACAAAATAGCGAGCAACTACAGTCCCTTGAAAACACACCACGTTGAGTTATTGTTAGGGCTCCGTGTTTTCGGAGTTTATTTTTCGTCAAATTCGAAGGGTGTTTTTCGGACTTCATTTTTTGCCGAAGATTCGGAGTTTATCGGAGTTTATATTTCTTTTATTCCCAATTCTCCGAAATTCGGAGTTTAATTTCGCTGTGTTTTCTATAAAAATAAATAAATAAAGAATAACCGAATGCAAACGTACGCCAGATAAAAAAAAAAGACGCGCTTGTATCAATTGAAATATTTTCAGTTGAATTTGGCGTTGGTGCCATTGCCATTGGCAATATTAATTTATCTATCGGATTTAAAAACAGCGCGAAAAGACGAGGACCAGACAAAGAAGTCACACGGACGTAGCGCTGTTTATCCACGACAAAAGTCACACACAAGTGGCACTTCGATAAACTCCGATACTTTAAAATCAATAAACTCCCGGAGGTATAGTCGCTAAGAAGCTCGTAGTCATCCCATCCTATTTCATCAATCTAGCCTGAGGCCGCGTGAGGTGGAGTGGTTAAGGAGGTAATAGTGAGTTTGAACTGCCCCTCTTCCCAATTTTATACAATCCCTATGGTCCATAACTTTCACTGTTACTAAAACATACCCTCTTTTTTCTCTAAATCACAAATCGCATGGCCCAAACTGGAAACCAAAAGAGTGGCTTTTGTCGTGACCCGAATGTACAACGAACGACCTGTTGCCCTGAATCAACCTTGAAGAGACAAGCGGCAAGACCACTTTTGACAGCGGTCCGAGATTTGAAAGATAATAATGGTGGCATTCTCCCAGGGCCATTATTTCTGTGCTAATAAAACTGTAAAAAAAACAAACAAATTTTTGACTTGGGGGGGGGGGGGGGGGAGCGTGGCTGTGACACATAAATATTCGGAGTCTATCGGATAAATCCGAATTGACCAAAATTCTACCGGCAGGTGTTTTTCGGAGTTTTTCGGATTTATCCGAAAACACGGAGCCCTAGTTATTGTTAAGTCGGCTAGCTCTAACAAGCAACAGCTCCGCAAATTCACCAAACTCTCTCGCTATAAATGGCTCCGCACAAGGTGGATCTGTTGTGCCATCCAGTAGTACACGTAGTACATGCTAAGTGCGCACTTAGTAGGCTTAGCACGTCCACCAGACGACCACCGAAGTCGACTAACTTCCGGCTGTCTAAACACACAACACTGTTATGTTCATACATCCAGGTAGCAACTCAACCCTGAGTGGAAGCCCACAGTTGCCCAGAATATGCAAACTAACTTGGCAAGTTTCGGCCTTTTCCATCTGCACGTTTCTGTACTAGTGAAAGCTGTGCCTGACATGGGCACTGGTTCCTCCACCTAATCTATAACAGGTTAGTTTAGTGGGAACGGAAGAGCCTTTACATGTGCTGGTCAAATGTGAAAACATGAAAACAAAACAAAAACATTAATGTTAAGTGCAACAAAAGACCTATCGCAAAATTACCCGAGCATCAAGGAGAATGCTGGAAATGCAGGTGCTTGCCTTCCCCATAGAAAAGACCCGAAACAAATGACCAAAATAGGGCGTCGACAAACGCGCATGCGAGATGCCATTTGTTTTTAGGCTTCTTCTTTAGAACGGTTCCACTGCAGACGCCAGTAAGCGCAGCAGGTGGAATCGCGTTTCCAGCGTTCTCCTCGATGCTTGGGTAATTTGATAATGGGTCTATCAAAGTTCACGAGGTAAATGAAATGTTACTGTGACAATTGCCTTTCAAAATTCACAAACGATGCCAAGAATGAAAGCGAGCAGGCAAGCACTCACTTCATACTTTACGAACCCGATACTTAGATTTGAGATTAGATTTAGCCTTTCTGTCTGAGCCGTTACCATGTTAAAGCCGATTGATTCCATTTTTATTTCAGTGCTTCGCTTGCGGCCGCTTACAATGACAAAACGCGCTGGCACACTGGCACCATCCATCAATTAAGACCTAGAACACTTCCGATCCCATCTATATTTTGCTACTTTTTTCTGCATCACTTTTTTGTCGTGTGCTCGAAATAATTCCGACAGCATTGCAAGCAACCATTTCGCAAATGTAGTGTGTGAGTTTGGCCTAACAAATACCGCAAAACCTTCAGTCTAAACGCCATCGCACTAGTTGGGTGCAGTACTGTGGGAGCTACGGCCAAGAGAGAGAGAGAGAGAGGCAAGCCTCTTTTGTGTGAATTTTAAGTCACAGGCTAATCTCCGAGGAAGAGCAAAACGACGTGGGGTTCACAAGAGGAAACTTCCTCCTTTCCCTCCTTCTTAACTGCTCGGGTTAAGCTCCCGCCCCTATGCTTTTGGTAACGCTCCGCCCAACTAGTGAAATAGAGCGTAGTTATATGCAGAGCATTAGAGTTCCAGGGATAACCAATAGATTTCGTAGGCAGTTACGAGCGTTCGCAACGCACGCAGTCACTCTCAAACGCTAACCTGCAAACCGGCCCCATCGAAACGCAAAGCTGCGTCGCGCCCGGCCGTACCTTGAGTGTGTTGATGAGGTCGAGGTTGACGTGGAGGGGCACGGGTGTGTGCTGCATCTCCCAGAGCTCGTGGAAGATGTGGGAGAGCTGTGCCATCTTGCGGAGGTTGAGCATGCCGTCCACCACGTCCGGGAATGCCACGTGCACGCAGATCAGGTCCTTCATATGCACGCCCCTGCACGCGAATGTGCGCTCAGCTATAGCCACCGCCGACGGCTGTGGCGCTCGAGCCAGGATGACAAACTCCTTTTAGTCATTCTCATCCCTTCAATGACTATAGAGTCATTAACACGAGATTTCGGTTCACTCCTGGGGCTTCGCTGAGACGCAGACGAAAGCCAGAATGTGCGTGGAGCGTCGCTCGATGGCTTAGGACACTCCCAAGTTGTTCCGAAGCGCACTTTAGAACTAGCGTGTGCCCGCAGGGTCAAACCCGAGATTTCGCCGCGAGCTCTCAAACTGTGGATTTGGAAAACTGCCTGCACAGTGGGGTAGATAGGATTCCGAAATCGGCTAGTTAGTAAAACTTGTGATGCAAACACGGTACACCTTGCATTGGAGTTGAAGCTGAAACATTATAGTTATTATTTTATACTTCATCATGCTCTGTTGATCGCACCGTTCTCCTGTCCGATGTGAAAAAAAAAATGTATGGCCTCCTTATCCAACATATATTACACGGGTAGTCTCGAGTGTCGAACATTGAGATTTTGGGTGACAAACTCACCTACTCCCTTCGTCCAAGTGTGATTTTGTTTCTCTCCTAAATGCTAGTTCGTCTCGATACTGTTGTTTGCTTCATGATTATATTTATAGATTGATAACTGAACATGAGTACTTTAAAAAGTCACACGTCTTGAAATCGTTTCTCGAAAGCGTTCCTTTGAAAGGCAATGATTTTATTTCATGAAAGAAATTTCAAAATCAAGAAAAAATTACCCTGACAATATGAGTCGGGTAAAGCAGAACATACCTAATGTGGCAAGAAAAAAACTAATACCTTATTTATTTGAAATAGCCAAAACCTTCTTATCAGCTTATATTTGATACAAGTCCTATTTGAACCCAAGATGTTAATTTTAGTTTTGGAATGCTGTTTAATGCTTGAAACTAGCTTCATCTTTACGAGTTAGCCCAGTACCGCACTGCTTCTGGAATCAGCCCATATATTTCTTTATTTAAAGGGACACTGACAGGGTATTTATGCTCTCCAAGGTTTTTATTTGTACATGACATATGAGAGCCCAACTACCCAGAAAACAATTCGCAGCTCAAAATTCATTTTCTTTCCACTCCAAAACCGTCAATGGAGAACTGGCCTCTTTGAGCTGCACTTACTCTCTTCTCCATGGTCACGTGCAGTTTTCTATGGCTTAGACACAACCACCAAATATAATCAAAGTCGTGAGTCATCTAAGGCACATGAATAATATTAAAAATAGTTAAGAAATGTGGCACTCATTTTTCGTGGATTCTAAAAAGCTGCAAATATGTTGATTAAAGAAAAAAAAAAGTTACACAGCCACGTGACTTCTGTCAGCTCTCTCGTCTTCTATATCCTCCAAGGGTCAGTTTCAGTTTCGAGCAGTTGCATTTTTTTACTTTATTAAAAATATATGCGACGCTGTGGCAAAATATTAATTCGGTAGCCTTTTGACACCCATAATAAAAAATTTTGGGGTCTGTCAGTGTCCCTTTAATAGTCATCAAGCCAAAAAATTATTGTCGGTGGTGATTTCAGTGAAAAAATATTTTGTTAAAAAGAAAAAAAAAGGAACGTTGTCTTTCTTGCAGACAAGATTTTTCATTGAAATAAACACTAAAGGCATCCAGAATGCAATTTTTCAATTTGGCAAATATCTAACTAAACGTAAAGTAAAAAAAAAAAAATTTTTATTATTTAGGTAACGTTATGTTTTTAAACGTTTGCATCCTATCACTGCCACTAGCGTCACATTCTCACAGCTGAGGTTTCTTTTTCTTTTCTTTTTTTCTTTGGTGCTGTCCTTTATAGGCTTGGGGGTGAAAGCATAATTATAACCAAAGAAGGCACATCTACAACAGTGAGCAAAATGTCCGAGACCATGGAGCCAACCGAACCGCCCGACACATCACTATTTCACCTTGCACACAGATACGAAGCAGTGAAACACGGCAAAAGAAGTTCAAGAAAACTGAAGATATCATTCGTAATTTTCAAATACTCAAAAAACTGGAATACCTCTAACAGTACAAACGTGCTGCGAACCAAATCCAATAACAAACACTTCGCAAATTATTCAAGGTTTCAAATACTATTTGCACACCTCATGGTAGAAAGCAAGTCGTCTGCTTCTTGTGTTGGAGTTGCGGCGACATCAGAACGACGTCGAGCTCCGATGGGCTTTGATTGAAAGGATAGTGGGCAGACCTCAATGCTAGATGCCTTGAGGCCTTCTGACTATTTTTTTCAATCAGCCAATAAGAGCTCGGCATTCTGACATCATCGCAACCCCTGTGCAAGAAGCAAACAAACTCGCGATCTGCATATATGACGCATTTCAGTAAAAGCTTGGATGTTCTGTGACTGGCCTGCAGAAACCTTGCTCCGCTTCCCCGGCCCCACATGTCAGAGGTACTCACAGGATGGGTATCCTGAAGTCTCTGGCGTCGGCCAGCGCCTTGCGGTAGTTGCTGAAGTTGCCGGCCGAGGAGAGGAGGGTGGCGTACTGGGCCAGGGTGCGGCGAGTTTCCCCTGTCAGACAGCCTGTCGTCTGGGACAGCCTGGCGAGGGCACTGTGGTTCAGGCCCCCAACCACCGCCATCAGGGAGCTGAAGTTCTGGAGCTCCAGCAGGTTCTGGGAGCGGGCCAATGAGACAATACGGTCACACCCAGAGCCACTGCAACAGTCCCTAGCGCACCTTCAACTCCCGAGCGTCCTTTCAGAACCGCGCCACAGTATCACGCTCGGGCCCTGTGCAACGGAGTTGGGACAGAGCTGGCAGAGGAACAGAATCGGGGCAGGGATTGTGTCTTGCGTTTGTTTAGACAGCAGAAAGTTAGAGCCCCAATGGGCGTAACTGATGGCCCTGCTGTAAACGAGAAATTTAGCCACTGCTCCGATCTATGGTGCCTTAACACACTCGGCCACCAATCCCCTGAATTGAGACAGAGCTGGTAAAGCCTTTTCACGGGATGCAAGAAGCACTGAAGAAAACCAATGGGCCGATCACGTACTGACCGATCACTTACCGGCCGGTCGCTTACCAGCCGATCACATACCAACCAATCAGTTGCCAGTCGATCGTTTACTGACCAATCACGTCACCGGCCGATCACGTGCCGCCCAACCATGACTCGTCACCTGTTCAGAGCTTCCAAGTCAACACGACCGACACCAGCCAATAGGAAAGCTCGAATGGCCAGATTCTCCAGTTCCAGGAGACACTACTAAATACAGAACCCCGAGAATGTTTGTTGGCTCTAGGTCAAACTTTGTGTACCTTGCTGACAGCGTGACGTAGCAAGGACAAGTTTCAGGGTATGTCGGCGCAGCGGCTTACACTCACCCGAACACAAACGAGCCGAATGGCATAAAACACAAATCATTGTGAGGACTAACCAAGGCCTCAGCGCTGCCATCAAACTATTTCTTCGCAGACACCTATCCACACACAGTGGCACCGACAGCAAACATTCTACATATACCGACGATGGGAGGCTACCACCCAAAACACTGCCTCGCAAGGCTTCAAAGACAGCTCATTACTTGTGCCGGTTTCAACGCAGTCACCTGACCATGATTAATCCGGAAAGTGTACAAGCTGAATTACAATGCCTGGAACGCACTTTCGACAGGAGCGATTGGTGTCCTATACTAGACACACACCAAGGGGACGTCCCAAAATGGCAACAAATGACGTCAATGCAGGCCGGCCCATTTTGCTGTTGGATGTCACGATCCTAGTAGTCAGTCGCAGAAATTCCGGCCAAGAGGATGAGTGAATGCACGTGTCGCCGTCGACGCTGCGTCCCACCTTCCGGCTGCCAAGGCTTCCGTGGACTGTCAGGCTCGATAGCAACCTACAGCAAAGTGAGCGTCTGCTGCACCCACTTATGCTGCCATGCCGCAGGAAACAACGCGATACTTCTGCGATGGCATCGGGGATAAACCGAGGGACAACAATAAAGAATGCGGTAAACGCACCTGTCAGTGACGCGTTCCAGGCAGTTCGGTGTTCAGCAAATACTTCAGCGAAAGATCTGTCAAGCCTGCAGCACAATCTCCTGCTCACCACTCTACCAAGAGCGCCGTGGCGTGTTGGCATCCTCGGCTACCGAACCCTTCGTATACACGAGGTTCGTTCGATTCGTCCCATCTACCGCCACAGCTGCGCTCATTGCACGCCACCGTCGTCGGCTTACGAATTAGTCCGTCTGAAAATGCAACCAGACGTATGCTGCCCCGCACTTCTCTGCACCGTGCTACACTTTTCCGCAAATGTGCAGGCTGGTGTGGGTAAATCGAGCGAGCCGACGAGTTGCACGTGACGTCATCCCGTCATGCTAATAATCCATTCCCACTCGTTCACAAAAAAAAAAAAAAAATTCGACGGTGCAAGATTTACATTTTAGAAGGCACCCATTCAGCAGCAAAACAAACCGCAATGGCCGCCGCCGAGACGTCAGTCCAGGTCGGGTATTTGTACGAGGATCACAAGATCGGCAAGGCAATGCCACTCGCACGGTCACCTTGGCGACGTCGACGAACTTGGTGACGATCTCGGCGCGCTGCTGCGGCAGCGACCGCGAGAGCACCATGCACTGCGTCCACTGGGAAAGTCCGTTGAACTGGGAGATGGAGCGCTCCAGCCGCGGGTTCTTGTCCAGGTTGCCCTGCTCCGCATACTGCTTGAAGTCCAGGAACTGCGATGCACGCCGTCGTTTTAATTTTGACGAGCCCGGGGCAACAAACAACGCTCGAAACTCTGACTATTTGCTGCCGCTACAGTTGGGTCGAACACGGTTTCTCTCCAAGGAGCTTGTTAGTGCGAGAATATTTTTCTTCGGCGTTTCTAGGAGCTTGGTTCGCCAGAGAATTTCCAAAGTGCCAGACTTGAGCCAGAGACGTAACGTATAAACCGAAGAACCAGCAGTGAGGCCTAAATCTGGCACTTGTTTGGTAATTTAGGCCCAAAGTTGCCACACGAAAACCAACAGCCAGAAATGAAGCCTAAATCTGGCACTTGTTTGGCAATTTAGGCCCAAAAGATGCCAGATTAAAGCCAAACTAATAGCAGTGAGCCTAAACTTGGGACTAGTTTGGCAAACTAAGGCCAAGATACCCAGACTCTGGCCAAAGAAGGTCAAGTTTGGCTCTACTTAGGCTTCCTCGGTCCTCTCAATTTCCGAAATTCCCGGACAGAAACCAAATTTCGCCCTAAAGAACTGCGCTACCCGGGCCATCGTCGTAAAACGGGGGCGATGGGGACGTCCACTCACGGTGATGCGCCTCATGACTTTGTGCTCGATGTAGGTGAGGTGGTCGGCCAGCTCCCTCGCCTCCAGGTGGTCAAAGACCAGCGACACCTTGCGGGTGTGTTTGGTGAGCGGGTGACGCACCGACACGCAGCGCGTCCAGTCCTTGAAGTTGGGCAGCCGGGACGGGTCCACCAAATCCGAGAGGGCGTCGTGGCCCTCCTCGCACAGCCGGTTTTGGAGCAGGCACAGCACCTGCTTCATCTCCGACGCCTCGAAGTGCAGCGGGAACTTCTGGACCCAATACCTGTGCACGTGCATTCGTGCCCTTTCAGGCCTAGTTCAAGGTCGTGCCTGGCTGGAAGCAACGTCAGGGGCAGATACGACTGGAACACTTGCCTATCACTAAATTAAAGGTTTCACAGCATTCTTGCGAGGTCAAATCTAAGCCTTATACATCAGGAAAAAAACACTCGAGCGTATCTGGGCTGCCCAATAGATGGCGCCACGGTTGCCTTTAGTCGTAGGTGGTCACGAGCAGCTGTGACGCAGTCAACTGCGCTCAAAGGCTAATTTGTGAACCAGCCTTATGGGAGTTTAATGGGACCCGTGTTTTGACGACGTAACGCCCAGGAAGACGTTCCTGCCAAGAATGTAAAAGTGAGGTTCTCCTAAGAGTGGCACACCACCACTCTTAGTAGAACCTTACTGATATAGTAGAATGCCACCAAGCACCAGCGCCGCATGCGGTAGCGGTGCGAAGGCATGCACTAGTTTTGCCGGTGTGTGGACAAGGTTTCGGTATATAAAAAAACGCCATCATAAAGCAACCTGTCGCCGAGAATTTCAATCGGCTCACCGAGAATGGAGAGGTCAAGAAAACTCCTCATACCATGAAACAAAATGGCAACCATACAGGGAGCTTGGCACTACTTTCTTAAGATCCAGTGTCTTTAGGCTTCACCACACGATATGGCTACTTTGAGGAAAACTGCCCCGTCCTACTGGCTTTGCCGCACGCTACGAATGCTCTGTTGCGAAATTCGCCCCATTCTGCTGGCTCTGCCGCATGGCATGACTACTCTGTGGGAAAATCTACCCCCTTCTGCCGGCTTTGCCACAAAGTGTGGCTACCTTGTGGAAAATCAAGCATGCTAAACACACGTATATACTGATATCCTATATTCCATTTTCACCTTCTGCTGTACTGCAGGAAAGGCTACAAAGGCGAGCTCCTTGCTCTAGGGCACATCTCGGTGGCACAAGCTCTCGTGCATTAAGGGCAGCTGCCAATGCTATGAGCTTGCGCTTCCATCCTTCCCTGCGGTACAACATAAGGGGAAACGAAGTATAGGAAGGCCAGCCTCCCTAAGGCTAGCACTACAATATACCCTCACAAATGACTTCATGAGCTGAAAAAAATGTATGTAAGTTTGGTTTTTATATTTTGTGGGCCATCTTAGTCAGCGTAATTGCAATGCAGTGGACACTACCAACAAGGCTCACCTGAACACTTGGCAGATCTGTGCCTTGTGCCTGTAGACTGGACAATGGGATGCGTGTTGCAGCGTGTGGGCGCAGGGAAGGAGACATCGTCGCTGCGTTCCGACGCTCCCAAATCTGGGTCGAACCAGAAGCTAAGGAAAAAAAGCTCAGTTCCAGAAAGTCAACAAACAACTTTATGACAACTGCAACGGTGCATCCTCGACTGTACACGTCTTTTCCCAGAAGGATAATGCCGCCTCCACATTTATTTATTTATTTGACACACTGCAGGCTTTTTCAGGCCCTGGCAGGTTACACTACATTCGACACAATACATAGGTACATAAGAGAGAACATAGTATGATATTACGGCATTGTATAAAATTTCAATCAAGCAATGACACAGAAATTGACACAGTTTCGTCTCATTCGACGAGGGTAGTGTACACGAACACATGCTTTCATCCGATTACATTCAACAAATGCTGATACAGTAAAAAAAAAGTGAATGGTTTTAAGGATATCCTATATGTAAAATCAATGACAGTGTGGATTATGAAATTTCCTGAAAGTGCTTAAAGGCCGACGACCAGTTCGCGCTTTACACTTCTCTCCCGATTCCTCCTCTCCCCCTTCTACCCTGTACACCGTTGCCTGCTTCCTCCACCCCCACGGTGAGGAAGATCTTCTGCCTTGCAGAATCTCCAGTCTGGTCGTCGGCCTTTAATCAAGCTATCCACGAACTACTGCGTTTCACAAGTTGTGATCGATTCCTCCGGCAATAAGTTCCAATCTTCAATGCTATGAACGAAGAATGAATACATGAATGTGTCATTATTGCTGAACTACGGTAGTGTGGTTAGTTTAATTTGAGTGACTGTGTGCTTTTTTTTTTTTTTTTTTTTTCAAATAATAATTGGTGCTTATTTTAAGGTGACCATGATAAAGTTAATGTATGAACTTTAAGCGCACAAAATTCCGTCCAACTCCAAGACTTTGCAATTTCGATTGATGAATGAACACACTCTCTGCACACCTATATTTAGAAAAAATAAATCGCAAGTCCCAGTTTTGAATTTTACCTAAATCGTACGATAGATATAATTGGGAAAGGTACCAAAACAACGCTCGCGTATTCTAATGTAGGCCGAATTAATGACTTACAGGTGGCTATCGTGCCTTCTAGTGTTGCATTTTTTAACCGTCTCCTCAGGAAGCCCAATTTTCGGTGAGCAATATTACACACATAATTAACATGTGTATCGAATTTTACAAGTCCTGTGTTACTTAACTCCTGGGCATTTAACTTGGTCTGTTTTTATTAGGGGGGTGGAACAAATCCCGTACAGAAATTCAGGAACTTTGTTTTTGTGGGTTATGATCATTGCTATTGATTTCTGGTAATTCATATTCATTCCCCATTCTAGGCACCATTGTGATAAAGTATTTAATGACGAATTCAAGTTTCCCTGATCCTTCTGGTTGGTTATATTAGAATACCAAATGCAGTCGTCCACAAAGAGATGGGCGAATGGATGTGGATGGGCGAATATTATTGCCTATGTCATCTACATAGATGAGAACCAACAAAGGCCCGAGTACCAAGCCCTGTGGCACAGGGAACACATGCCGACTTTTGTGCAACTGTAATAAGCGCAGGGAACTTTTGAGTGCTACAATGGAAGAACTAGCGGACACCTTCCCCAGGACTAGAGCCTGCAGTGGCACAGAGCAGCAGGGGACGGGTGTTATGAATTTCGCCTTCCCTGTTTCCGTTTAAGTGGCTCCGACACCAGTCAGAGTCTGGAATTGAAGAAAATGAACTGCCCTTTCCCTTTATTCTCGAGTCAAATTTTATCACATACAATGGGAAAGCTGCGGTTCCCATCGTATCCATAACGTCGGAGAAAAACATCAAAGCAGAGTTTAAAGCCCATAAACACGGGCTTAAATGCCGACGACCAGACTCGAGATTCTGCAAGGCAGAAGATCCTCCTCATCATGGGGGGGAGAAAACATTCAACGGTGGACAGGGTAGAAGGGGGGAGAGGGGGAAGCAAGGGAAATGCGGAAACCGCGAACTGGTCGTGGGCCTTTGAGAACCAGGCAAAGCCAAGTTATAGTCCCACAAGCAGACTTGAAAGATGCTAAAAGTTAGTTTACATCCTATGAGGACACTCTAGTGGCTACCAGGGATATAAGAAAAGATGTCCTCTTCTTTGTATGCGGCTTATGCTTACCTTAAGTTCCCATAACTTCGCTGAAACCGGTCCATAATACGGGCTGTCCACTGAGAACCATGCTCGGGGATATTCTTTCTTGGCATTTCTAAGGCTACGAGGGGATGGCGAACAACTTTAACCCTTTGTTGATGAATTCCGCCCACAGGCAACAAACCCCATAATAATGTTTGTTTAATAGTTTCGGTTTTATTGTGTTTGTTTTAATCTAGTAGTCAGGCAACAGTCTTGAAGATCAAAACTTCACTGCCATCTAGAAAAAAAATATGCAAAAGGTTGACAAAAAAAAAAAAAGAAGTTTGGCGGAACGGCGAGAAATGTGGATGTGTTTTTCTCTTGCCACTGATATCTTACGATAGGAGACCATTTTACTTGAGTCTATCGTATGCACAGATATTATTGACATTTTATAGTGACCCACTGAAGTTAAGCAAGAGAGCCACTTTCTGACTTTTCCCTGGTGTTGCCCACAGGCAACTAAGCTAAACTTGCAAGTTTGTTTATTTTGCGATTTATTTTTTATTTAAGCTCTGTCCTTTTTTATTTGATCGTGTTAAACATTATTATCTTAAAAAATAAGTGTTTCAAGCAATTTCTGTATACTGTAAACGACTAAATTTTCGCAGGGACTTAATTTTCGCGAATTTCGCGAATCGCCTACAATTCGTGAAAAATATGTCTCGTGAACAATTCGGGGAATATGTGAACGCTACGGAAGCTACAGTCGATGCGCAAAAATTAGAACCCGCGAATAATTTCAAATTTTAAGCTTTGGCCCGATTCGCGAAAATTTGAGTCCGCGAAAAATAAGTCGTTTACAGTATCTCGTCAATAAAGCATTAATCGGCGCTCCAAACGGGAGAAGGCACTCAAAAAAGAAAGTTGTCCTTGAGTATAAGGCATGTAGCAGTGCCATTTTTCTCCCTTTCTAGCCAGAGAAATCGAGACGGCATGAAAACACGTATTTGCTACCTCGTGCGTTTGTCACACCCTGGTTACCCGCTGCCAGCTGCAAAACGCAAACCACCGTTGCCTTCTGACAAGAAGACAAAACGGAGCTCCAGGCTTCAAACCGGAAACCACCAAAAGGATACTTGTCGACCAGGCAGAGGGCCAGCTTCTCGGAGGTGACAAACCACTCGTGCATCAGGAGGAAGATGTAGGGGAAACGGTTCTCGTCGTCTTCCAAACCTCCCACGGGAACTGCGCAAGCAGGGGTGGCACGCGCTATGAGGGTGGCCTTGTCCGACCTCCGGCGACAGGCCGTTTGGCTCGGTGCCATCTCGTCTGTACCCAACTTGGGTGCCGCAAAAACACAAGACGCGACACTGCAGAGCTGCTCTTTCTCATTTAGCCTTGTCGGTTCTTTACGCCAACCGTGTTGCACCCTGCACCTGCGTTGCGACTGGGTTGCCAACGCCAAGCCGTGGCGGCTGTGGCGCCTGGAACACGTCACCAACCGGTGCGCGTACCGAGTCCTCAAACGTGGTCCCTCGATTCTGGCCAGACGACGTCATAGAAGCGTCGTGCTTTTGCCTGCTGTGAATGCGGTAACGTCACGGCAGCGGCAGTGGACGCAGCGGACTCCCGTTCTGCCACGGTTCGCTCTTCCGCTCAACGGTCCGTCAAAATTTCGGCAACCGGGAGTCGGGATGCCGCGATGACGGCGATGCTCACGTTGGTTTGCACCTTTTGCTGGAACTTCCGAGACCGACCGCCAGCATTGCGACACCTGACGACGCAACGCGACGGTCTCACGACATAGTTTTTTGCTGCTCCAGCCACTTTCAATGCGTGAGGGATACAAAACACTCAAAGGACAGCTCCGGTCGATATTTTTTTTTTGATTTAGGATTACAACTGTTCTCAGCCAAAGCAGTGCCCATAAGTTATGAGGTATCCTTTTTTTTTTTTTTTAATATTGTGAGTTTTTTTATAAATATTATGGCTTGAAGTTTGGTTTTGGACGCCTACGGCATAACCGAAACTATCTGCTGGAGGGATGGCAACACCAATCGCCAGCCGTAAGGCCGCGATGCAACGTCACCGTGGTGCTGGAGTACACGGAATGACCGATCGACCGCAGATCCATCGCGACGCAATATCACGAGGGTGCTGCGCCGGCGTTCCTCTACTGAAAGCTAAGCCTCTTACTGCCCACTAATGAGCAGCTGGTTGCAGCTTTAAAATCGCTTTTTAGTGGCTTATGCAGCCTTCCTTCAACGTAACATTTTGGCTTCTATCATATTTCGTGCCACTAAAGCAACGCCAGTCATTTATTTTGGTTTCGTTTTCAACCGGCATTGCCCTTTAACGGGCATCGTGCCTAGATGGCGCTACACGGATGGAGCAGACGGCGACTCACGGAAGCAGTCAATGAGGAAGGCGACGGCGGCGTCGAAGGTGGCGGAGCGCACGGCGAACCCCGGCACCGCTGGGTTCTCCGTGTCCATCACCAGGCAGGGCTGGGGCGTGGGTCCGGGGTTCGCCTTGGGGGAGCTGCCCATCGGGGTCTGGGTGCGCCCGCTGGGCTCCTGGGGTCCCATCGGCCGACCAACCCCCCCGCCGGTCAGGAGTCCCCCCTGAACCGCCGCCACGGCTGAAGGGGTGGAGAAGGGGGCGAGGTTGCCGCAACAAATCGATAAAGGGCTACTTCACTTCCACGAGGGTAGAAACTGGGGGAGGGGGGCGTCAGAACGTCGAGCTCCGGTCGGAACGGTTAGTCAGTAGATGTGGGGTAGACCCTTTTCACGTAAACAAACGCAGGTCAACCCAGGCCTCCCAAGAGACTTCCAGTCGCTCCATTTCGGCAGGCCTTCCGAGCCTGTTAGAGTCGCAATTCCTAGGATCACGAAGTTCTACGGAAATCACAAAGTTGGGGATCTAGCTAGGTCCTTATGCTGTGCTATGCGACACGTAAGGGGGGGAACGGTCGTCTTACGGGAGAATTAAAGAACATCTCCAACAGACCTCTCGCTAACCGGTCCTTTAGCTACCCACCTGGAAAACTGGTCTATCAAAATAATTTCCGAACGCTGCAGGAAGTGGTGCAACGGCAGGGATTGTGTATCCTCTCATCTGACCGGAAGTTTGCGGGGACATGAAAAGTAACAGCGCCTCCTTTCGGTGCTTTCGAAAAAAGATTACATAGTAATAAAAGAAAATACCCCAACCAAAGCCCTATAAATGTCACCCAACGTTTTGAAACCTGCTCGGTTTCTTCTTTGGGGGTAACTAGGTCACATGGGGCAGCAGCACGAGGAGGCAAGCAGAGGCTCTCCGCCTTTTTAGTCTGCCAAGAATAACCCATTCCTACAGAGGCGGTTCTTTGTTAATTGTGAAAAATGGCAGTTCTGTAGAAAAGGGTTGTTCTTTACAGACAAAGAAGATGAGAGCTGCTGCTGTCCCGTACGATTCAGTCACCCCCCAAGAAAAAACCAATCAGGTTTCGAAATGTTGGGTCACTTTCTTTAGGGCTCTGGTTGGAGTATTTCTTTTTTACAGTCATGTCTAGTTTATATAGACCCCGTTAATATGGAGACCCCGCTATAGGGACACCATTTTCGAGGACAAACTGGGAAAATACACGCACTTTTGTCTCCTTATTATGGACAATTTTTGGGGGGAAGTAGCAGAGGTGTCCATATTAACGAGACATCACTGTATTACTGTAGTTCCACCCAACCAGACAGATTTCTGTCCCAAATGTTTATGATCAAGTCTTTGTCAATTCTCTATTTGCTTGCTTCTTCGCCCCCCCCCCCCCCCCCCTTCATCCGGCAAATAAGGCAAAAGTTTCCGTCACCTGTGATGGAGTCATGCCGCCGCGACGTGAGGCTGGCTTAGGAGAGCGTCGCAGTCTTGGATGGCTCAGCTACGAGCTGCTGTCGTCGGGCTGTTGGAAGAAGAAAGGCACGCCCAAACACTTAAAGGCGTCCCGTTTAAAGGGGTACTCCGGCCATTTTTCGAGCTACCTAAACATATTGCATTTTCTGACTACCTGGACTTCAGTAGTCATGGTATGCTATTTATTTTCTCGAAATTTAAAATAGCAATTGAGAAAACCATAAATGAAGATGATACCGAAACCAGCATTCAAATTTTCGCGCGCTCTCCAGTGGTGTGACGTCACACATGGTACAGACTTTCAGGTCGTGCATGTAGTCTCAAACAGAGTACGTCGAGTGTTTGTTGCGTGCTTCTCAGTGAATCAATTACCAAACATTCTTTTCCCACCACCAAACGTCTTGTAATGAGTTGGGAACATGGCTTACTGCCTACTTTGTACCATTTCTGTCGTCACACTTCAATGTTGCCAGTAGGGGCTCCCGGTCTGAGAAACACAATGAAAATGAAATTCGAAAATTCATTAACTTCACGAATTTCTTTTCTTTTCACACAATAGTTGGGGAACTCGTAGAGCCATGTCTATCGGTATGTTGAGCCAATTTTGAGGCAAATCAGCGACCATGAAAAAATCGCCAGAGTACCCCTTTAATGCCTTGCTGTACATCAGAAACACAAGGTAGTAACTTGACCCTTTAACCTCGTACTCAAGTTGTAGTGTCGGCCATCATATAGCACTTCTGTAATATTGAGTGTTCAGATTCAAACAAAACAATTTTATCTGTCTCTCTGATAAATCCGATGAAAACAAAATGTATCTTGTGTGCATCCTGTGGGGCGGATAAACAGATACACGAGGTGCACAAAGAGTGGATGAACTTGCATGCCGTACAGTCTTCTGAAGATATTGTGTGCCTTCGCTGATCGGAATTTCCACATCTGTTAATAGAGCGAAGCCTCTCAAAAGATATGCACACGCACCAATTCCGCCCGGACGCCCAAAGAATCGCATAATATATATTCTGAGCTCTCGCAATTTTTGTGCGAAAGGAAAAAGCGCATTGATCAGAAAGTGGTGTCCTACAGTATGTCAGACAAGTGGGCTCCAGTACAG
Source organism: Ixodes scapularis (assembly GCF_016920785.2). NCBI lineage: Eukaryota > Metazoa > Arthropoda > Arachnida > Ixodida > Ixodidae > Ixodes > Ixodes scapularis. The sequence continues at coordinate 124,689,145 of NW_024609879.1, read as the reverse complement.
AAAATACGCAATTTCGTCATACAATTATGACCTCTACCGGAGAGTGACTAGGTCTGTCGCAATTACGAGCGATACTGGTGCTTGAAATGATTGGTACAACCGCACACAATGCGGTCTTCCAAATCTAATGACATTGAAAAAGGCGTGGTGACCCATGAAAGGTTAGATGTAAAATGGACACCAAGATACTTGTAGGATGGACACACACTAAGAGATGAAGTGCCTAATGTGTATGTGAACTGCGAAAGAGATAGTTTGCGAGTGAAGTTTATGACCTGGCATTTGGATTTATCAAGTAGCATTAGCCATTCTTCACACCAGTTATTAATGCTATCAAGAACATGCTGCAGTGGTATGCGGTCATCTGGAGTGTTGATTCTTCTGTACAAGACACAGTCATCCGCAAACAAACATTCATTTGAAAACAAAGCATTTGGAAGGTCGTTAATGCAGATAAGAAACAATCAATGACCCTAGACGCTGCTTTGCGGAATGCCAGAGGTCACATTAGTAAGGTCAGATTGAAAGTCATTACAGACAGTATACTGAGAGTGAAACGATGGAAAAATGCAAATCCATGCGTTTTAAGCTGCACTTTAACAAACTTTGACAAGTACAGACTCTGTAAACGAATTAGACACCCTGGAGCCATATCGAAGTTCATCTAATCATAATGCCGGAACTTCCAACCGCACTTCAATTCTTCATCTGGATCAGGGCTCATCTGGGCGTGACGCAAGAATTTCCAATCGGACTCCAGCTCTGTCATAACTAGGGTTCAGTGTTTTCAGATAAGTCCGAAAAACTCCTAAAAACACCCGCCGGTAAAATTTTGGTCAATTCGGATTTACCCGATGAAGTCCGAATTCATAAAAAGAAGGTACTTCACAATCTGATCAGCTCATGGCCAATGGTACTGGGAAAATGCCACCATAATTACCTTTCAAACCTCGGACCATTGTCAAAAGGGGTCGTACCGCTTATCTCGTCAAGGTTCATTCAGCACAACAGGTCAGTGTACATTTGGGTCACGACAGAAGCCACTGTTTTGGTGTCCAGTTTGGGCCATACTACCGTAAAATCCCGAGAGATAGCCCACCTAAAATCAAGAAAAAATTGGGTGAAAATAAAAAGTGGGCTAGCTTTCGGTGTGCAATCAAGAAAAATTGCAATAATGCTACTTTTAGATCATGTGTCTCTGTCAAAACTCTTTATCGCGACAAAGGGCAATGAAGCAAAGATGACTACTTCCCAGACAGCAATGCTCGCTTATATCCCGCCATAACTATCTAGACGCATTTACACCAAGGTCATCATTGATCTGAACACTATGATTACTAGGAGTGGGCTATCTTTCGGCGTTTAAAAGAAAATAGCAAATCGAGCCAAAAATAGGTGTGGGCTACCTTTTGGGGGTGGAGCATCTCTCGGGATTTTACGGTGTTTGTGCTACAGAAAGGAGAGGTTACGTTATGTTTTTGTAGCAGTGAAAGTTATGAACCATAAAGATATAATGGGAAAAGGGGCAGTTGAAACTTCTCTATTACATCCTTAAGCGGTTTTGCCTTGAGTGGTTTTGGATAGATTGATGGAATAGGATGGAATGAATATGAGCTTCCCAGCAACTACCTCCGCAAGTTTATTGTTTTAAGGTATCGACGTTTATTGAAGCAACACTTCTGTGCGACTTTTGTCATGGGACAAATTAGTATTGCTAATGGCCATGGCACCAATGCCAAATCCAGCTGAAAAAATTGATACAAGCGAGTTTTATTTTTTTTATCTGGCATATGTTCACATCCAACTCTTTTTTTATTTATTTATTTTTAATTGGAAACACTGTGAAATATAAACCTCAAAATTCGGAGTACTGGGATATCAAACAAAAATAAACTCCCATAAACACCCTCTGAATTTAACGAAAAATAAACTCCGAAAACACGGGACCCTAGTCATAACGTATTGTGTGGGGTGGAAGCGCTAATGCTAACACTTGTATAAACAATATTTGTTATTTTTGCTAACTTTAGAAGCGTCATGAATAAGGGGAAATATTTGTCTTCAGTTGTTGACCCTTGTGACGCTGACATTGTTGTTCTCACTGAGAACGTAACAGTGAATATTTACACTGTCTAAACATTTCCGTTTATTTCGTCACAATAGGAAAGAAAGAAATGGTGGTGGAGTGTTGATCGCCGTGTCAGAAAATATTGCATTGTTCCACGTTAACATTGTATCCAAGCTTGAACTAACGTCGGTTGGTCTCAACTTAAAAAAACAAAAATATATCATAGGCGTGTGTCATCGCCCTCTGTTATGCAACTTCACGACGCAATGAAAGCAGTAGTTGTTCGGTTGCCAAACGAACCAGTAATACTGCTGGGCGATTTTAATTATCCTTCCATGATTTGGTCATATGGAGGCACTAATCTTAGTACCTTGTCTTCAGAATGTAGCGAGTTTGCAAATTTGTGCCTCAATTTCAATTTTCACAAATGGTTCCACAACAAATGCACATAGCTGTATCAACTGCTTCCTTGTTGGACCTTATATTAACAACATCCCCCGAGCCCATCTCTCTCAGACATGTCTGGTCTCAGCGATCATCCTTTACTGCATTTTTCATTAAACATACCTACATGCCTTAGGTCTAAGCAAATTAAACAAATTTTTGATTATGCTAGGGCTGATTTTGAACCCATCATTTTGAAGCCTTTTTCTAGATGGTTATCTGCATTGTGTTCAGGAATGCTCAGTAGAGCAAAACTGGCACCTGTTTAAGGAAAAGGTTGCACCCTCATAGGCTCGCACGTGCCTTTTCGCACCATATTTTCATCTCCCGGCGGCTTGAAACAACCATGCTACAGCTATCGTTCTCGTTTCTTTAAACATTGTGGGTGAAAAATACCTTTTTACATCACTTCACCAGCCATGCTAATAAACGATCTGCGCAAATTTTGGAAAGCTACTAACCCCGATACAAGTTTTGGCATCATGCTTACAGACGATGAAGGTGAGAAAGTGGCTAGTGAGCTATGTTTTTTTGTTTAATGAAGTGTTTGCCAAATTATTTTTGAGACCATTGCTCTCCTGTTGTTCCAGCCTGTGAATTTTTACCAATGTATACCATTCTTATAGACTCTGAAGGAATTGCTAACGTTACCAGGAACCTGAAAATACCTTCGAACTTTCTGCTCATCAGTCTGGTAATAATGCCACTTACTGGTGCAATGTCTGGCATATGGAACTTAAAATCACTAAATGTAAATCTATGAGGTTCTCCCATTAAAAAATTACATGTCCTTCTTACTTTCTTAAAAAGTTTCTCCTTCTTACTGTGATCTCGGTGTTCATTTAATTAATGATCTGTCCTGGAATATTCATGTCGACTATGTCACTAACGGTGCGAATCAACTACTAGGTTACATCAAGCAAACTTTTTCTTTTGCCACCGTTTCATTAAAACTTCTTTATAAAACTCTTGTTCGTACCAAACTTGAATATGCTACGTCTATCAGGGACGCCAGTATCACCATCTCAGCTGCAATACGATCTGTTCAAAATCGCTCCGCTCGTTCTATTTTTTGCAACTATCACCGCACAACTGGCGCCACCACCATGAAAGAATCCTTGCCATTGCTCAATCTCTTACTTCGTAGAAAAATATCTCGTCCAAGTTTGTTCCACAGGATTTATCATTCTAACCAAACACTTTGTTCTGCGCCTGTTTTCCGAACCATATTACATATCATCACACATTGATCACGAACTAAAAGTTAGAATCCCCCGCTCTAATACGTCCACTTTCAATGCTTCTTTTTTTTTTGCAAAAAACCTACATAGATTGGAATCGCCTTCCCACAACAAAATGTCGCAATACTGACTGACACTGATGATTCTAGAGTTCCAATTACTAATTTTTTACATGATGCATTGTAATGTTTCTGTGTTTTTTGCATTTCTATTGTTTCTACCGTGTTGTTGTATATTAAATCCACTCCTCTCTGTAATGCCCTTGGCGTGCCGAGAGGAAAATAAATTAAATTAAAGGCCGGGACGATGGCACGCGCACAGCATGCAGCTACACCAATGCAAGATCCCGGGTAAGCCCAAGCCCTACCCCCGAAAGATAACCCACCCCTATCTTTAGCTTGATTTGCCATTTTTCAAAACTTCCAAAACATGGGCCACTTCTAAGAATTGCCTGGCCTTGGCCAATAATGACCTCGGTAGAAATAGTGTTACTTAGCCATGGCGGGAGATAAGCAAGCATTGCTGACTAAGAACAGTCATCATTGGTTCATCAGACCCTCCCTGTGATCACAAGTTTCGCAGGTCACAAAATCAAAAAACCATAATTTTTTCAACTTTTTTTTTTTTTTTTTGCAGACCGAGAGTTAGATTATCTTTTATTTTCACCTGATTTGCTTTCGATTTTAGGTGGGCTCTCTCTCGGGGTATTACGGTACTGTAAAACACCAAGCATCTGCCCATTCCCCCACAACCATGCCATCCACACCTCCGGATCTCCTGCAGAAGCGACGGTCACTTCCCACAGTGCAGCTTGAATCCAACATGGCCACCCTGGGAGCACCACTGCAATGCTCGGGTGGTTATCATTTGAGCCCGTTCTCGTTTCGCCCTTCTCACTTGGCCCTTCTCAAAACAACCATTCTCAAAAGGACCTTCTCGCTTTGACCTGTCGCATTTGGCCCTTTCCCGTTTCGTCCTTCGTATTTCAACCCCTCTCATTTGAGCCCGTTCTCGTTTCGCCCTTCTCACTTGGCCCTTCTCAAAACAACCATTCTCAAAAAGACCTTCTCGCTTTGACCTGTCGCATTTGGCCCTTTCCCATTTCGTCCTTCGTATTTCAACCTCCCTCATTTGAGCCCGTTCTCTTTTCGCCCTTCTCCCTGGGCCCCTTTCAAAACAACCATTCTAAAAAAATATCTTGCTTTGACACGGCACATTTGACTCTTTCTACTCCAAATTTGTTTTGTTTTTTGGGGTAATATATATTCATAAATTCACTAATATTTCCTGTTGTGTGTGTGCCACGCTATTGGCTTAATCTCTCTGCCAATGATTTTAGCCGTGGGTCGTGGTCGTGGACATAAGCTACTGCCTGACTAAACAACAGACCAACTACTTATCGCAGACAGATCACAGTCCGAAATGTCACTTTCTTTGAGGTCGCACTTTGCTTGGAAACAGAGTTTCCAAGCAAAGTGTCCATTGTTTTCTTTCTTTTCTTTGTGTTCGTTTAGAGAAAGAGAAGCAGGCGACATTGTACAAACGTATTACGTTATCTATAGTGTTTGTATTTTTGGGGGGTGAGAAGTGTGTGTGTGTGAGGGGGGGGGGAGTGGGGAACGCCGGATGGGAGAACAACATAGGTCGAGAGAAAGTGGGGACTGTGAATCCAGTTCTTTTGTTGTCCGGGGTGGGCCGTGGGTGGTGGGAGCTGAGTCATAAAACGCTGAACCGTCAACTTGCACCCGGAATTCCATGATCGAATCGTCGCTTCACTCGACAGCGAGACGTCAGTCAGGGAAGATGGACAAGTTTGTTCTAAGCGAAACGCAAAAAAAGAAATTGTGTCTTCACCTTGAAGGCTACAAGTATTACAAACGACGACAGAATGCAAACGGAACGATCGCGTGGCGTTGTTGCCGTTACACTTCATCAGGATGTGTGGCTTCGATATTGACCGAAGAAGACAACGTGAAAAGCAGATCACGTAAGTTGCTATATTCGATTTGCCTTTGACGGTCTGTTTCAGCATGATAGAAATCGCTATTTGTTTTCGTTCCTTACTTACTCTTATCAGCACCACTTAGTACAAGCCTAAAGGCAGTTAAAGTGTCATTGACCATTCACGTTCCTATTTACTTATAGACGATCATAACCATGCACCAGACGAGGCGACGCTTGTGAAGGACCAGCTGCGCGTGGCACTGAAAAAGGCAGCAGCAGCCAACCCCAATACGCCCGTGCCAAGGTTGTTTCAAGAGGAACTTCTCCGAACTTGTTCTGCAGTAGGTTTTACATTATTACATCTATCGCGTATAAAGAAGTATTATTCAAAGTTAGCTGAACCAAATCACTAAATTTATTCTAGGTGCCAGATGAAGTCGCAGCAGAAGTACCCACGTTTGCCACCCTCAAGGATACGATGTATCGGGAAAGGCGTTCAGCGCAGCCACCGCTTCCATCATCAGCCTCCACTCTGCAACTCAACGACGCCCACAAAAAGACAGAAAGCGCAGAGCCGTTCCTGGTCGTCGACGACCGCAGTGATCCCTCGTCTTGCATACTTGCCTTCGCTACACGAGATGGAATGCAGCGGCTGTCGTCAGCCAAAATTATTTTTGCGGATGGGACGTTTTTTGTTGTACCGCACATCTATGACCAACTTGTAACCCTGCATGTTGTAACCGACGGCGTGCATAGCGCAGCGGTTTACTTCCTGTTGTCGGGTCGGTCACGACAAACCTATGTCCGTGCTTTTCAAGGGCTCAAAGCTGCATTCATATCGGCTGGGATTTCATTCTCGACCCCTGATATTTTCATGACGGATTTTGAGCAGGCGCTTATTGGTGGTCTGCGCGACGTGTTTCCTCAAGCTGCTCATCGCGGGTGCCATTTTCACTTTGCGCAAAGAGTATGGGCTTCCGTTCAGAGGGCTGGGCTCCAAAGTGCATATTCCAGTGATAACCAAGTAAGGGCTCTGATTCGTAAGCTCGTGGCACTTTCCTTTGTTCCGCCTTGTGATATCCCTCGCGCCTGGGCGTTTCTGCATCAGGAGGGTCTATTGCTCGGTATACCGGAGCTACCTGCTGTACTCGATTACTTCGACGCGACGTGGATAAGTGGCATTTTCCAACTCGAACAGTGGAACCACCATGGAAACAGGGGACCCAGAACCAACAACCACATGGAGGCATGGCATCGAAAAATCAAAGGCATGTCAGGAAAAGCGCACCCGAATCCCTTCGCGTTCATTGATTTAATCAAGAGAGACGAGGCCCAAACAAGAGTCCTCTTGCTTCAAGTTGCAAACGGGGGAGCCGTACGTGCGCAAGGCCGCAAGTGGGCCAATAAAGACAGAAAACTGGCGGAGCTTGAAGGCCGTTTCAACAGCGGCGCCATTTCGCTTTTTCAATTTCTAAACTTGGCTCAAGCTTTTTCTGGGCTGTAAGCATTGTTCAGAGCTTTAGCCGGAAAAATAAACGCGCGAAAATGTTGCCGTTGACTCGTTGTACGAATGTGAAAATGTGTGAAAAATAAAACCAAGTTGTTCGTCCGTAAAAGATGGTATCCCTTTCTTCGAATGCAGAAAAATGAATTCGACAAAGCTTCATATTGCCCGTTCGCGCACGGGCAATATGAGAATGGGCCCAGTTGCGAAAAACCGATTCGGATCTTATGACAATATTCCACCGAGGCGGACGAAGTGAGAATAGGACTAAATACGTAAGGTTCAAATGCGAATGGTGCGTTTTCAGATGGCGGGCAAAAAGAGAAGGGGCCCAGTTGCGAAAATACTGATTCGGACCATATGAGAAGGTTCAAACGAGGCGGACCAGGTGAGAATAGGACGAAATCCGCAAGGTTCAAATGCGAATGGGACGTTTTCAGATAACGGGCAAAATGAGAATGGGCCTATTTGAGAAAAACCTGATTCGGATCTTATGAGAAGGTTCAAACGAGAAGGACCAAATGAGAATGGGACGAAATGCGCATGGTTCAAATGCGAATGGGACGTTTTGAGATACACCCGCAATGCTCTGCTACACAGGTGGAGCATGTACGATTACCCCACACGAGAGTATTTGGTGCCTCGATCAATCTCCGCACCAAAAATGGGGAGCCATAAGGGATTTAAATCGCTGTTGTCCTATTAAGCGATATTTTTTTTTTAAGTGAATAATTTATATTTTAGAAATTGTACATTAGAGAGACGCACTTCGGCATAGGGGAACGCTTTGGAAGATCGTCTGCTAAGCTCTGCACTGGCACGTCCCCGAAACTTCAGACATCTGTCGGCGGCAGACGCAACTAGGCAAGCACAGTCGTTTTATCGTCTGCGAATGCTGCCGTAGGTTGCCCGAAACAGGTTTTTCTTTTTTAAACAAAGCAAGTTCATTTGCTGATTTCTTTTTTTTTTTTTTTTTTTACTTTTGTTACCTAGTTGCACTTCTGTACTAAACATCAGTGCAGTACGTCGAGAAACCGATTTTTGCGGATTGTCTAAAGTGGGTTGCAAGTGCCAGTATACATACTGTATAACAAGTAACAACTTGCAGATGGCTAAAAGATGTTTAGGGCGACGTAACGTCTTGCAAAGGTATCCTTCCAAGATGGCTTGAACATCTTGCCAAGGCATCTTATGGACGGTTTTTGGTATTCAGTAGGAAACACCCAGATTTTTGTTTTGTCTGCAAGAATGTTGCCTCCAACCTCACTAGACTCTTGGTTGTGTTTATGTGCGCACGTGTTATTGGGTATGTTTGCACATGTCATTATCCGATTGCAGGGCAGCAGACTTATGAGAGAGTAGTGCGCACTTAATCGTTTGTCCTTGTGTGCTTCATTCGCGCACCTGTCCGCAGAGACGTCTGAGAGGAGCGGGGCCAGGGAACAATGCCGTTTTTCTAAATCTAGGTCAAACATATTTTCTTTTTCTTTTCTAAGGCACCTACAATGCGGCTTTGTTTAGTGGCTTTAGGCCCACACTTGCGTTCAATCCATGTTTCTGTGATTGAATTCGCAACTTTCATCGATGATGGTGCCGCAGTGTGAGAATCGCACTCCCTAGTTCCTGGATGATTGTCTTCAGAATGAAGGTGATCACTTACACGTTCCTGATGTGGAAATATATATAGCTCGTATTTCACAAAATAATCATTAATTCCACGTTGTAGACCCAACCCCCGGACTGCTGTTCCACGACAATCATCCGGACGACAGCCATTTTGATAGGAACTAGTGTGCCCTCTATCGGCCGTGAAAGTTGAAAATACCAGTCCCAAGCTGAACGTTGATGCAAACGTTTGGCTATGTCAGCTGAAGATTGCTTATGTTTGTTGTCTACAGAGGAAATTAACTCCAAAGATGCTTTGAGGAGGCTTTGATCTTATACCCAATAATGCCACAATGCCTCTACAATCCTTATTCAACTACAAAAAAAAAAAAAAAAGAACGGAGAAAACGTCCTTCAAGTTTTATTCTTTCTTGCAGCCGACATTATCACTAACGCGCTTAATTGATGTATAATTTTTTTTATTTATTTTAAGGGTGTGTATGTTCCCTGTGCTAGGGGTAGAAACAGGTCGAAACGAGGTGTTGTTCCTTGTTCACAACACATATTACATCCAACGCGTAAACTTTCGAACACGATCACCGCGCCCGTAAGAAAAAAATAAACAAACACCGCAATAGGGAACACAGACTGCAAGTTGGAATGTTGAGACAACTGTCACATCTAACAATGACGCGTTTGAAAAAACTACAAACACCAACAACAAATAAAAAAATAATAATACTTCGAAAGGACACAGACTCGAGAACACTTCGCACAACGGAGCGCGGCCGACGCAGTAGCGCTGTATCGTGCAGCTGTTGGCAAGACCTTGCCGGCGAACAAGTTACAGCGGCACAAAACGCATTGTAGGAAACAAACCAGATTATGCGATTCTACCTTTTTTGAGACACCGGAAAAACGGCAAATGTCAACTCTTGGAGCATACGTTGCCGCACTCATTATTATTTCCATCCCCTGAAGACAGTTAAACCATTGTAACGTTGTAACACTCTGCGCGAAAGACGAAAACCTCCCAATACGCCTGGTGCAGCTTTCTCCAGCGTGTAACGTTCGAAACGCCGGACGAATGACTGCTCGAAGCATATGGTGACCTGCCCGCATTCAAAATGAAAACAAAACAAACCGGGATAACACCACGTTTGTATGCAATAGGCAGCCGCCTACCTTAAAACAGTCAGGGCACAAATGCCCGAGCGATGTAGGCTACTTTCGAATGAAAGTTGTTCTCTTCATACCTCGGGTTCGTGTTGAAACGTGTGCGACGCCGTACACCAATCTCGGAGTCATTGAAACGCTAGAAAATAATTTCTCTAGGCCGACGTTCAACGCGACTGAGCACGACTCCAATGGGTGAACGACGGCAGTGTTTGTTGATTTTCTTACCGGCCCCGAATAAACGGTTCCTCCCGCGGCCCGTAGATGGAGCCACCGTACCGGCGAATCTGCCCAAATCTTTGGTCAGCCATTTTGGTTTTGTTGCAATGTTTACGGACCAAGTGGTTCCCAATGCAAAGCGGCGGTTGCGGGGAAAGCAGGGGAAATTAAAGATTGATTATCCGCGCAAGCGTGTCACGAGGTGCACGTTAAGTAATACACTTCACCGAATAAATAATCCAAACACAGTACACTGCAAATCTTGAGCAGCTCACAACTGTGGAACGGATTTCCATCGCCTTGTTGAAATCTCAGCCGTGCGTGTTTCGTAACAGACCGAAACGTATATTTCCAAGAAAATTTAATTTACGGCCCAAAATAAAGCTACATCTGAGGTCCTCAAGCCTCCCGACTCACTGAATTGCACCTCAAATCGGAGATCACTGCTACTGCTGTCCTGATATCCCGCGAAACACTCTCCGAGAGGACGGAGTTTCGTTTAAAACGCTCGCGTTTTTCTAGCAAACTCTCGCAGCAACGAAAACTACCGCATCGAAACGTTGGTCGGCACACGGAGGACGCGCATTCACTCCCAAGTCGATTGCAACGTGCTGTCAAGCTCAAAGAAGCGTCTTTACCTGGGAACATGGTCGGAGACCAGGGATCCACACAGCCAGCCCGTTTTTTTTTCGATGGCGTCCCCGCAAAATCCCAGGATATCGGTGCCCAGGATGTGACAGGGCCAGGGTTGCCATGGCAACGCACACGGGAAGGAGGTTTGCTTCGTGTGTTCGTGTGTGGTTTTTCGGGAAAGGGGAGAACTGAGGTCCCTCTTCCTCCCTTTTCCTTGGAGCCGATAGAACAATAAAAAGTGGAGCGAAGGCTCCACTTTTCCTTGTTGCATCGGCGAAGACGATGAGTAATTGGGGACCAGCACGGGACAATTTAACTCGGTAATCTCGGATTTAGCTTACATCTCGCTTCTGTTTGCGCCTAAATTTGTCCATGTGCGATACCCAGCCGAGAAACCGTTGAAGTCCTAGGTGACACTGTGGGGATACGACCACGTGTTCATTGACCCTTTCTGTTTTGTTCTCGTCAACGAAGAAGCGTGGCATAAGTAACGACATTACAAAGGTGAACAGTATGTTAGGGCACAAACGAGCTGGTGATGATCAAACATGATGAACTATAACCCTGAGACTAGGGAGAAAAACGACGATGAAGGAGAGGAAGAACAGGAGTCTCAAAACAATAACCTTGAGACTCGTGTTTTTCCTCTCTTTCATTGTCGTCGATCATATACAAAACTGCTTGCAAGCACGCAGAGTTCTCCTTTTTTTTTTTTTTTTTTTTCAAAAAGTTTGTTTGAAATGCTTCTTTTTTGTTTGGATAAAGGAGGGATAAAGTTGGACACTCGCAGGACATTATATTTATCTATTTATTTATTTTCGTACAGGTTTCTGTTGTGATTTATAACATGAGGAGTTTTGAGTGAGTTGATTGAACTCCAATAATTACCGTGAGCTTCAATACCATACATGTTTAAAAGTTGAAAGTTTACCCGGTGCGGACTGACTATACAAGGTTTTGCATCTTTCTAGAATCGTTCACTGCGACAAAACGCGAAGGATTTTATGACTAACAGAGTATATTATTAGTGATTTATGTCTAATATACAAGCTCCTTTGCCAGCTAATACAGCAGGCATTTGTCAAGGTGTGCTGTGATGACAATTTTTACGTTCGGGTTAGGCACTAAGTGCGGACTATGCGCCGCGTATACGAACTATGCACCGGGTGCGGACTATCTGAGCAAAATCTTTCACTTTGGACCCCAAATTCGCCCCTCCGACGCACTGTTTACAAACAACCCCGCATTTGCCCACACCAGGTGTGGGCACTGCACGTGCGCAGAAACCAGATTCGCGAGAGATGAAGCATCTGCGCATGCGCCGTGGAGACAAGAGCGCCACCGCAGAGGCGTGACGTCGGAGCCGCGTGTTGGTCTACACACCAGGTGCGGACTTAGTCCGGAAAGTACGGTAGAACCTGCTGACGTCTTCTCATCGAAACATTTTTACGCACAATCATGATGCGCCATCGCCCACATCAAACTGGGTCGACACGGGCCGAAACCATGCAGGGCAATGTTTTGCTTCCATTGTTTGGGGCCACTTGTTGATTGTGATGACGTGCCAAGACAAAGCCCGTTTTGGTGATGGACACGCCGTGCTGTCTGGACGGTGACAACTGGAGAACCAGAATGAAATTAAGCAAAAAGTGAAGGTCAGGTATGGTCACGTTCGTATACGGCCGTCCCCCGCAACCTAAAAAGTGTGTTCAACTTTTGGTCGGTCTGCACTACCGAGGTCCGATTAGCTGAGATATAGTTGACAAAAAGTGCAGTGTTGATAAAATCACCCTTACATTTCAGATGTGTCCTTTGAAGGAATATAATTAAAACAAAATAAATAAAACGTGTACTGGTCACGAAATCGATGTTGTGTAGAACGGCTGATTAACGCAAGGTATATTTATATTTGCTTATTAAATTTGAGGAGTCAATGGCCATATGTTTACTACCTAGAACTATGCCGATAGTTCACTAACACACCAACCGAAAGCAATTTATTCTTTATCTAGTAATATGCGCTATCGCCTTTAATATGAACTGAAACAGTCCTTACTGATCGTAATGCGAAACAAAATGAAGAAACTTTCAAGTTGACGAAAAAGACAAAAGTATGAAAACGACTTGAAAGTTTCCATATTTTTTTCGCACCACAGTTTCAGCTCATGATTATAATTACCGGCTCGCCTGCACACTCATATTGTTATTTTAGTTAGTCCCTAATGCTATTTTAGTGCGCCTCCGAACTATATATACCAAGAAAGTGAGGCAGACAAGGAGGTGAGAGCGCGGGGGCGTCAGAACGCCGAGCTCTCATTGGACAGATTAGTGGTATAGACCTAAAGCATTAACTCCACTGCACTCGTCGGACACGATAGAACGCGGAACGCCGGCGTCCGCCGTTTCATTTTGGCATTCGAGCGCGTTCGACGAATGCAGTTGCAGATCGCCACGAGAAGCGGCCGCCGAAATTGAAAAGGTAGAGCGGCAGACAACGGATGAGAGAGGAGAGCAACGTGGCGGCCGCCCCGCTGCGGCGAGACGCCGAAACACACCTCTCCGGAGTTATGGAATGTCCGCTTGTGCCCATCGCGTTCCTCGCGCTACCGCTTCTTTTCTCGACGGGTTTGAAAGCACTGTTTCGGGTCCTCGCCGCTGCAAAAGTTGTGCGCTGGCGTCAAGGTTCCCGAGAAATGCTCTGCGCTACCAGAGCCTCCTCGCGCTCGAAATCTGCGACCGCGGACACTCTATGGCTCCGTTGTCGAACTGCCAGGCTTTGAGAGTATATAGAGGAGATTATGGCAGTGGGGATAAAGGCACAATCTCTCACTTTCTCAGCGCATATGAATAGAACGCGAAGTCGAGGTCCCATACTTCGGACCACATGCGCAGAACATGGCCGGCTGGGATGTTTTAGGTCATATTGGCTCATGATAGGACATAATATATTTATGAAACTTCATAATACTTGCCTCGATATGTTAACCAAGGAGTTCGGCAGGTTAGCTAGCTAGCCAACATCTTGGCTGGAGGTATACGGTGGGAATGCTTTATAAGAAATGCAGACATCCGGAAAAGATTCGCCCATCGCACCTTTGACCCAGCTTTTTGCGTCTGTGATGTGTTTAGATGAAAGAGGATGACTTGAGGGATAAATTTCAAGCGGAGCCTCCGCGCGCGCTGGTTGCCGTTGCGTATAATTCACGCGGAAACATATAGTATCGATCAGAACTTATCCTTCAGGATGGAGTGATTGAGAGCAATTTTGAGCCCCACGCTGCGGGATTGGCGGCCGAGTTTAACGCGTCGCTGCTCGGAGCACGTGGAGCGAAAGCTCCCGGCTGTGCACCCCAGAGATCTCAATCTGAACGAGCATCGTGCTGGCGTGCGGCCTCTCTTCTACAGGGTGTCCCAAAAATATGTTTATATGGTTATTTTGTGTTTGTGTACATGTGCGTGCGTGTCCGCAAAAATCACTCATCCTTTGCCCATATGTGGCGCTAGCTGTCCGAACCAAATACCGAAGTTTCAGAAACCGTTATATTATTGAAAGGTTGCAAGCAGGGCGGACAATAAAAAAAAAAAAAAAAAAATCAAGATGATTTAAGTTTTAGTCAGGCCTGTTTTACTACAGTGATTTAGATCAAACCTTTATCGCAAAAATAATCCCTCGAAAACATTTTAGTTTTCAGTTATCTACCTTCAGTTGCTTTCTTTTTGTATTTATCTAAAAGTAATCATCAAAGAAGAAAATATTTTTATTAGGCTAAACACGAGCAGGAGGCAATATCAACCACATTACTAATATTTAAAAAAAAAGGATTTTTGTATACAATGTTTTTACTGGGCAATAATGCGACTAACTACGGCCACTGTGGATCCGATGCTCAAGTACCTAGAGTTTTAGCTCTATTGTTAAAAGTGAACAAATGATAAAATAGCCTCTAGAAAAAGTTTCAGCTTACACTTAAATCTAAGGTGTGTTAACAAAATCGCAACAAAAATGCCTAATTATGGAACGGTTAGGCAAGTGGCTAAGTTTGTCATTTTATTTAACTTTGAATATAAACCTAAATAAAATAAATTTAACAAATTCAAATAGAACAGTTGGCGTGCTTTATCATATAAACATTGTTGCGTTGCAGGAAGGTGTATTATTTATACCAGTGGCCCAAAATCGTTGTTCCACCTCTACTCAGACGCGATCTATTTTGACGAAAACAAGAAAGTATCTTGCGAAAGTAAGGTACATTCCGTTACGTGGTCATATTTTCCTGCCTCATATAAGAACTTAATTGAAGAAAAATCAAATAGAAGTGACACCCCCATGATCGTACTGATCTGGAAACACCCAGTAACGTCTGACAGCAAGAAAATCAGAATGTCAAAGAGAAAGCAAATATAACTTCCTAACGAACTTAGAAATCAAGCTGATTTTGGTCTCATAAGGCGGGGTTTGCATGAATAAATTGTGTTGGTTACATTCCTTCAGGTTTACAGTAATTCTTTCTTCCGCATTATTATCGGTGATCGGACGAATCAGCTGATTAATCTGCCATGTTCAAAACCCCATATTGTGATAAAGAGTCCATATTTTCGAGCTACAGTGATTTAAATCTGATTTAGATAAAATAAATCTAACTTAAATAAAATAAACATGTTTCAAATAAACCAAAATACAACTGCTTCAAATCAAATAAATTTGATCTATATAAAATTAAATTTTTCGATATGTTTAAAGCCGCTAGCAGTGCCACGCATGACTTGTGGTCGTGGTTTAAATTATCGGTCGATTGCATCCACAAGTTCGTTCAGTTGCGAATGAAAAAAGTAAAAAGATATAATGCATAGATCCCCCGTGACATCCTTTACGTGAAACGCAAACTACGCCGAGCTCACAAACTTTGTAATGAGAACAACACTTTTGTTTTTCATTTCAATAACAAACACAAAATACACATTTTTTTTTTTTTTTTTTTACTTTGCACGGTTATTTACGTAGCAACCCCCCGAAAGTTCTGGAGGTTCCTGAAACGAAAGAAATCAATTTTCGTGGACATGGAACTGTGCAACGACACAATATAACTCTGTTTCATACTTCGTGTGCGACGCTGTGAAAGCTACTGGCGCGAGCGTGTGGCTTGATCTCGTTGCTCAATTGCACGCGTTCTCGCGCAAACAAATAAACCATAGATGAAGCCACGCGTGCTCACCAGTAGCTTTGACAGCGTTGCACGCTAAGTATGAAACAGACGTACAAGTGAGAAGCAGCTCATTTCTAACGCAAGGGGACAATCCCGAGTTACGAGGCCTCTCCGCGGATTACACGCGGATCATCCGCGGATATCCGGAGTAAACTGGCGGATATGCGGATAAATATGGATCAGATTTGGCGGATTACGGATAGGGTGCGGATGCCTGAGGCTGATGCGGATTGAATGCAGATATCCGCGGGAACGGATCTTCATTTTTTTTTTTTTTTTAACGAGGCGGCCCATGAACGTTAGCGACCGCACAGTGCAGAGTGAAAAAGTGAGTGAGGCCATAGGTATGAAGTGCATAATCCAATGCACTGCGGGAGAAAACTACTCTTTCAGATAAAAAAAAAGTTGCCAGTCGGGGAGACAATTGTCCTCTACGTCAAGAAAGATAGGATTCTCACCAAAGGTTGCTTTAGATTTAGAACATTCTATCTCGTCAAAAATGCTGTCCCTATAAAAAAAATATAATGATAAAAAAAAAAATACGAGAGCATTAGTTGTCCCAGGAAAGATTGTTCTTGTTTGGCAGGGAAAGAGCAGAGAACGTTCTTTGGGCAAAGAAACATCAAAACGGATACAAGCCAGAAGAAAGTAGAAGAAGCCTGCAAGTGCATGGCTTCTTCTTCGCCTACAAGTAGATCGAGGAGTCTGAAGTCGGTCCTCTAGAGTGGTGGAGCTTGCGCTAGCACGCGTTTCCGCACCTCATTATTGTAGTGCAGTTCGTGCATATGCCATCTCAGCATCAAGTGCACCAACGGAGCGAAACTTCTCAGCAAGAGAGGCAAACCAGTCTGAATCCGTCAATCTTGCAGAATACGATAAAACTGACTAACCATATTCTGACACGAAGAGTTATTTGTAGAAATAACTTTTCCTGCTTTTTTATTTTTATTTATGCTTGACTTCATGATGCAAATTAAATGCGCGGATTGAGGGTCGAATGCGGTTCCGAGTTTTGCGGACGCGGTTCGCACGCGGATACGAGTCGGATGTGGATGATCAAACCAGATCAAACTGTTATCCGCGTAGGACTTTAACGATAGGGGACATCACCATTTCTGAGGAAGATGTATTTGCGGCCCTTAATCTAAAAGCTAGGAGGAGTGCGGCCCCGACAATATTCCGAATGCGTTTCTTTTTAGCTACGCTGAATGGTCGGCTAAATTTTTGCACTTGATTTACTGTCATAGTCTTGACGTGCCAAACGAGAGGAAAATCGCAAGAGTCTTATCAATATTTAAATCGGGCGACAACCACTCTGTCGAAAACCACCGCCCCATTTCCCTTTTGTCTGTGGCTAGTATGGTGTTAAGGCACCTTATTTGCAAGCGTTTAATTGTGTTTTCCTGTACAGTAATTTTTTTTTTTTTTAGAAGGAACAGCATATGAGTTTAGACGTGGTATATTAAGTGGGACGCAGCTAGTACGCACGATACATAAATTCGACGATGTCATTGATACAAACGGTAAGACGAACGTTTTTTTTTTCTTCGAAAGCTTTTGTAGCGCATTTTAAGAAAAAAAAATGTTACATAAGTTGAACTGTGTTATCGGTAATGTGAATGTAGTACGTTGGCTATAGACTCCTATCTTACCAATCGACGACAGTATGGGACTGTCGATGGAGTTGTTTTATCCTGAGTCATCTGTATTCTCGGGCGTACATCAAGGATCCGTCCTGAGACCTCTCTTGCTTTTGGTCTTCATCAACGATTTGAAGATAAAAAAAATCCATCTGCGCAAAGTCGCTTTTTTTTCCTGACGACTGTGTTTTATTCTTTATGTGTAAGCACCAGGACCAACTTGAAGTTGGTCCTGGTAAGCGCACTGTCACATCAGATAGAGCTGAACCACTGCCTTGCTTCAATGCACTCATGGTGTTTAAAACGGAATATAGTATTGAATTGCCAGAAGTGTGTTCAAATGTCTGTGACGCGAAGCATGTTCACCATTGTCTTTTACAAATTCCATTAATGCCGACGCGAAGCATGTTCACCATTGTCTTTTACAAATTCCATTAATGCCGAACCACTTGTGTCAGTTGATCAATTTCGATATCTTGGTGCTTTAATTACTTCTGACCTAACCTGGATCGCTCATGTAAACGCCATCGCCCAGAAAGCTTCGCAGAAACTGTGGTTTGTTTAAAACGGAACCTTTGTCACTTTACGACAGAGACAAAGTGGTTGGCTTATGTATCTGTAATTAGGCCTAAGCGAGAGCATGCTGATGTTATATATGGGATCCCCACACCAAATTGTCTTCTAACGAGCTCAAAGCTGTGAAAAAAAGAAAAAAAAAAAATACATTGTGGTTTGCGTACGATTGCTACAGTTTTGCGTCTTCAATATCCGAATTATACGTCCTGTGCGTAATTTCTTTATAATATCGTTCGTGGTGATTTACGATTGCGCCTGTACGATTATTCGTCAATTAACGAAGCTAGATCTACAAGAAATAAACAGGAACTACCAATCATCGAATCATTGCGTAGAACCACATTTTTTTACATCGCCCTTCTTCTCTAACGCAATAGGCGAATGTTACTCAATTCAGAATCACTGACCATTTTTAACGACGGTCTACTCAAACATTTCTTTGGCAGTTGTTTACCTGTATTGGATTGGCATGGTTTGTTTTTGTCGTTTTTGTTGTATGCATTTTCTGCCTCGGCGTTTATATATATTGTATAACAATGCTGGGCAGTATAGACAAATAATAATGATAATTAAAAAATCTGATTTAAATCAAGTAAATCTGATTTATTTTTGTCCTTAAACAAAGGTCTCTTTTTTATCTTTGTTATAATTGATTTTCTTAAATGGGAAAATGGCGGTCGACAGAGCCTTCGAATAGATAGAGCTCACACATACCAATTAAACTTTTAATCAACTTTTTTTTTCTTCCTCTAACGCTCGCTGTAAGCATGCTTTAACCAAGGTGCACGCAGCAATGGCCGCCGTAAATACATGGCTCGACATGCTGATGATCATTCCCACTTTTTTCCAAGAAAAAAAAAAACAAAAACAAATACGACGATGCTACATTCTATGCTTCAGAATGCATGCGCTCAGCAGCAAGGCCATCACAATGGCCGCTGATCTGCAGTGGTCACGTGCAAGCCATGTACAGGGTGCGCCCCCCCCCCCCTTTTTTTCCCCCCAATTATTATTATTATTATTATTATTATTATTATTATTATTATTATTATTATTATTATTATTATTATTTTCGAAAATGAATTACATACACGTTGCCGAACACTCATTCTCTCACCCAAATGTAGTGCACCGGTCCGAACGGCCGAAGTTTTGGAAATACAAGTTATTCAAAAAGTTAGGTGACTTGCCTAAATTTTCAATGGGGAAATGGCTGCCGACGGAGCTCTCCAATACATGGCGCCGAATGGACGCCAGTTACCGAAAACGGGCGAAGACGGGCCCGAGTTTCCCATTTAGATACTGAGAAAATCTCATAACCTTTGAACGAGATAACGGTTGGTTCTCAAACTTGGGCGTCATGGTTCGAACCCGAAGTGCGCTACGTTTGGGTGGAGAAGGAGCGTTCGCCAATGCGTTTACTTTTTGCCCCCTTTTTCTCTCTCTCTCTCTCTGTGTGCATGCGTGCGTGCGAGTGTGTGTGCGTGTGCGTGCGGGTGTGTGTGTGCGAACGTGTGCGTGCGCGTGTGTGTGTGTGTGCGTATGTGTGTGTGTGTGTGTGGGGGGGGGGGGGGGGGGGGAGTATGCTGTTTATCTGATTTGGATGAATTCTGATCATCTATTCGACGCACATCCCGACCTGCAATGTTCGCTACCCGCCAGCGTTCCAAAGGTCCGTCGCTCATTTGTTGACAAGGGGTGACGCCAGTTGTAAATATCGATTTATTCGGCGCGCCGACGACGACGGCGACGAGAGCGAGGAGGAAAAGCGGCTATTTTCGACGCCCCACTGGGCTAAAAATAGCAACGAAGTCTTAGCCGTTAGAGCTCCTCAGGAGGTGTTAGGGAAAGATAATGCCTCGCCTGTTGCCATGGCGTAATAAAGACTTTTTTTTCTCTTTTTTCGAAAGTGCGCGTTGTTTATTATTTGCTGCGCCAATTATCCGAGCTAGTCATTAAGTTGGGCACGCAGGTCGGAGACATAGGTCTGCACACCGGGGGTGGGGGAGGGGGGGGGGGGGGGGGGGGGAGTGCATGTTTTTTTTCTTTATTTGTTAGACAAAGAACAAAACATTTGTCATACTTATTTTTATATACATATATAGAGAGAGAAATAGGCTTGCAGCCCCTGGCTGTTCATTTTCTGCTGACGAGACTGCAGCATTTAAAAGGTATTCACTTGGGCTAGTTGGTGGTACATTTCAGGAATAGAAGCGCTAAAGAACGAGAACCAGTGTGTCTTCTTTACTGGTCTTCTTACTGATCCTCGTTTTTTAGCGCTTTTAATCCTGAAAAGAGACTGCGGCAAAGCATTCTCTGATCCATTGTTGCATATCCTTACTAGTATTTGATGGCAACTTATTCGCTTTTCACCCATATATAAAAGCACTAAGACTGGGGTGTCAGAGTAAGCTGAAAACACTCCAAGTCCTTTTGACATTGTCACACAACTGACCACTGAAGTATTTCGAACATCACTCGCCCATGCCTAGACTGGGTGCCGAATCAAATTAATGGTTTCTTGATGAACGGTGCTTTTTTCTTAGTGCACGGCACTTCTTAGGAGTTCGTATCTTCCTCTAACAAACTCATTCTGCCACTGAGAACAGAAATCGGTTCCAAAAACAGGGGTCCTTTGTCAAAATGCACATAAGGCCAGTTTGCTGTAATTGTCTAAATCAAACCTTTTCCACCAAAACATTCCCGAAAATAATTTTTATTTAGCGCTCGTAATTTCGCTGCAATTATACAATCAGTCTGCACCAGAAGTAGTTGCACACCATTCGAATTACTAGTGCACCGAAGGCAATCAATTACAGTTACCCATTACATTCAGAAAGCAAGGCAATTACTTCTAATTAAAAACAGGCCTTACCATTCGCCTATTATTTGATGAATTCTACGTGCATTTGCTTTCTATTTAAATGTTAATTTGTCCTTTAATTTTAGTTATTTCATCCGCATTGTTATTAGTAACCGGACGAATTGATCAAACAATCTGCCATGTTTAAAACTAACGGTTTGCCATCTAGCAAAGCGAGCATTGTTGCATTATAATCTTTTTGTGGTATTGAGATTAATTGCTTTAATTATAAGAGAATGATCATCACGTCAACTAATATTCCCCGCTAAATAGAATGAGTTTATGAACTTCATTAGAATCTCTTGCCCTTTTATCAAGGAGGATAGAAGGGTAGGAGAGGGCATGACGCCAGCCGCGTAGCCTCCACAAGCCATGCTCCCTTGACGCCTCGCATCTTTCTCATTTTCCTCCTTACTCTCCTCACTTACCAGGGTAACGTGACCAGATCACGTGACCGTAGCTAGCCTTCGTCTTGCTATGGGTTACTAGAACGCACCACAGCCTAGCCTTCGATCTGATAAAACCTACCGGACGGAGCGCGCGCAAGCCTGCAAGAAGTGCTTCTACAATCAACCATCCATCTCACACGTCACATGTCACGCGCACCAATCGCCAGAGAGATCAGCCGTCACGCTGGGCACAAAATCGTTTAAACTTTTTATGACTAGGCTTCACCAATACTGCGACGCGCCCCCTCCTAGTACTTTTAACCTCCTTGCCTTATATTGTGTACTCCTTCATGCCTTCGCCGACAAAAGTCGGCCGGTGGTATTCTTCAAATAAACAACAACAAAAAAAATCTATACTAAACCATAATAATTTAAAAAAAAAGGTCCGGCTCGTCACGGAGCATTACTCATTTCCCTTTTTATGTAAAAATTAAGATACCTGTATGTGCATTTTACAGCAGATATATGTTATCTTATCAAGATGTGCACGTTTCAAACGCCAAAAAGCATCGTATCGTCCTCTGGCAACCCTGTCTTGTAGGAACTACTTCGCGCGGCGCATGAAGAATGGGCAAAATAGCTACAATAATTTAAATAAAAATAGTATAATTTAAATTATGTAAATGTTATTTTTAATCATTATTTTTTTACAGCCTGCGTATTACCCCTATATTGATATAAATAGAAACAATAAACATGTAAAAAAAAAAAAAAGAAAAGGGATGCAGTTTGTGCGATTCGACATTCAGAGCGGAGGTCCTTCGAAACCCCAATTATTGGGGGACCACCGACAAAACAAAATCTGGGGGACTCACGGAGTGCCCCGCGCACGAAACAGAGAAACAACAAAGCCGCCCAGCCATAACTTCCCGACGAAATATCAGGTAACCCTGAACGAACTTTGAATGTAATTTGCGTCACTTGTGCGAAAGCCTTGCTCACATCTCGTGTACTACGTATGTACGTTAGACTGCGCGCAACAACACATACCAATCGATCAATCGCAGGCCTTACTTTTCCCTTAATTAGTCTTTCCAGTGTTGGAGGCCTTGGTTCCAACATCCCAGCGTCCTGCCCGGCGCTGGTTGCCGTCCCCTGAACTTTCTGGCCAGCCAAAATCCGCGCATTTATTTTGATGTCGTTAAATACAACAGGTTACAATTAAGTATTCGTACGATATTGGATTCGCCCTTTTCGTGGCTGTCCATCCACAAGCA
Source organism: Ixodes scapularis (assembly GCF_016920785.2). Lineage (NCBI taxonomy): Eukaryota > Metazoa > Arthropoda > Arachnida > Ixodida > Ixodidae > Ixodes > Ixodes scapularis. Next base: position 124,666,362 of record NW_024609879.1, on the reverse strand, counting down.
TTTGCGCGAGATAAAGCGTTTGCGCATGCGCAGTGCCGACAGCAGCGCCACCGCAGCAGCGTGACGTCAGAGAGTGGAGTTGTTGTGTAGCTTAAGGTAGAGCACTATACACTCCGTGCGACGCGACTGGCGCGCCGCCGCGCGGCCGGTACCGAAGGTAGGCAGTGAGCACTCCAGAGAAAACGAAACCGAAACCACGCCGGCGTACGTTGGTACGCGTTGAAGTCGGAGTGGTGCTGTTGCGCTGGGTTCACAGCATGAGGTGCTGCCTGTGCTGCGTCATTAAGTGCTTCAATAGTTATGCGTCGTATCTCGTGGAGACAAAGTTTCACAGTTTTTCCCCTCGCCGATGTTTTGTGGGACAGCGACAACGATGGAGCCGTGCCGTACGACGCGAGAAATTTGGTGTCCCGATCATGTCTGCCACTGTGTCGGCACGGCTGACATATTCTACACTGCCGCTTTGCGCTCTGCGTTTGTTTTCGTACCAGTAACGCCTACATGTGTCAGCGCCGATGGGACGAACTGAAATGCCATCCCACACTCGCGGGTATGCAGTGCCGATTTCGTTGGAGGAATGCCCTCCAAAGAAGTTTCGTCCCCATCGTACGTGTCGATGATATTTTCGGACAAATATGGCACGCAATCTGTACTTCATGAAGAAAGATTTGAACGGTAAAAAAAGTGACAAATATAAATCTAAAGAAAACAACCATGAAACTCGGAATCACTGGAGAGTCGGCGTTTGAGTATGGAAGTTTATGTGGTGTGCTTTCTTTCTTGATAAGCCTCCTTTTGGATGTGGAAACACTGACACCCCGAGTTCTGTAGACAACAATTTTTTTTCTCGGCTCTAGAGCCACCTATTGCAAAGTGGTTCGAACTGGAAGTACCGCCCACTGGTCCCTTCCTACCTGTAAAGTGTGCACCTCCCACGATGAGTGGTATTTTCTGACAGCCTTTGACGGTCAAAGCCAGTTCCCATTTAGTTACGCCGCCCAAACTAAATTTCCACCTGGTTTCGCTATGCCAACTATTTTTGTTATAATAAGTGTTGTGCCAAGTGACGGTCATGTCAAAGTACCTGTGGGCCGAAAATCAGCACCTCGCACAACAGGTTATTACACAACAGCTGACCGCAAAAGCCCTTGGCGGCCAAACCGTGTGTTGGCCGACAACTTCGTTTTCTCGGCTTTGGAACCACCTTTCGTAAAGTTGTTTCAATTGGAAGTACAGTCCACTAGTCCCTTTCTACCTCTAAAGACTCCACCTTCCCCGACCAGTGGTATTCTCTTGACAGCCTTTTCATGGTCAAAACCGGTTCCCATTGAGTTACGCCGCCCAAACCAAATTTTCACCTGGTTTCCCTGTGCCACCTTTTTTTTTTTTTTTGTATAATAAGTGCTGTGTCATGTTACTGTCAAGTCCAAGCACCTGTGTGCCCAAATCTGCACTATGCACAGCCCGCTATAACGCAACATTTTGGGCCCAATATTGGATATACCGTACAGCTTTATTTCTTCATTCGTTAGAAACAACTTTCACACCTGCTGTCTTAGTGAAACTTGGCACACTTCGTGCAGAAACTTAGTGGACATCTCACTCGCCTCCAATATCATCGTTCCAGCAGTCCTACGTTTACAGCGACGAGCGAAATAAATTTCCCACTCAAAGCAATTATGGTGGCGGCCGTCTTGCTTTTCGGAAAATTGCTCCAACTCCTTTTTTGGCCGCAACTAGAGAAATTCCCCCGAATAACGACTAAAACTCATTATATAAGAAGAGGAGAACAGCTAAATGCCCTTCTTAGGTCTGCCCCGGCATTCATGCAACGTCACCCTCAACGTATCGGCTCAAAAAGCAAAAGTTTCGTCCGTGCGCGCTTCCGCCGCCACAGCTTGGCATGCGAAAAGGCGCCGCAGGCTGCTGAACGCGACTCACGGTCGAACGCCAGCTCCTCCGCTAGCGGCGCTGCGCGCGTTTTTCAAAGCGCCCCCTATAGTTCCCGCACGGAGTGTATATAGCTCCTTCGGAGCAGAGTAGCGCAATCTAGAACGCCGCCTCTCGGCGACTAGCGGCGAACGCCCGAAGGTTCCAACTGCGGTCAGAAATGCATGGAGAACGTGAGAAAATCGTTGTTTCTTCAGTATTGTGGGAATATACGGAATGGAAATCGTTTGTGACATAATAATGAAACATTTTAGAATAATTTGGGCTAAGTCTTGTGACCCGCAAGAACCTGACTTTTTTTTTAAAAATTGCTTGAGCGGCATCATGCAGCAGACGACACGGCGACGTCACACCATTCACGTGACCCGCTCCGGCCAACCCGAAAAGCCCATCTCCGCTGCGAGCAAAAATCGTCTGCTTCAAACGCCATTGAAATGGAAATTGCCTTCTCAAAATTTGCACACGCATCCGATATTATTAAAACTTTGACAAAGTGTTTAGTGCTTTACTAACTTCACGACAGACTAGTTTTGAAAAGTGTGAACTCGCCGTTCATTTTTGAATCAGCCGTGTTGTATCGATCTCCATGTATTCTCCCATAGGGCGGGCCGCCTCTTGGAACCCTGAGTACCACGTGACTCGCGCCGAGCCGCTCTGTCGGCCATCTTGTCGGCAAAACACGAGGTTCAAAGGATTGCGCTACTCTGCTCCGAAGGAGCTATATAGTGCTCTAGCTTAAGGAGCTTTGAAGTTATCCAAGCGTCAAAAAAAAAAAAAAATCTTAATTTTTTAATAGTGCACATCAAATGTATTTTATCTGAATCGGAATGATTGAAATCAGTGTAGCGAGAAAAATGGTGATCCTTAACCACTAGATGTATATTGCAACATGGTAGATTGACTGAACAATTCGTTCGATCACTGATAACAATGTTATAATATCAATAACAGTGTAACAATAACAGCGTAACAATATAGCAGTTTCACCAACAACTTTGTAGCACAAAGAGTTTTTTTTTTTCTTTAGTTAGTTAAAATAACTTTTTTTTTCTCACTTTAAAGTTTTGACTTGATGGCAATAGGACATTGATTTTCTGGTTTTCGTTTCTTTCTTTTGCGTTTTGATTTTGTTGCAATAAGTGAAGGTAGAAACCAAGCTCAACGCTCCAATTTGCTCAAACGAGCACTTGTTTTTACTGGCGTTCAGCGTTGTATAAATCTTACTGGCTCGATGATATCATCGAGCCAGTAAGATAAACACAAAAGAAAGGCGCACGCAAAGCATTATATGATAGACAAAACGCTAAACCAGAAAATATTTACTGGATTATTTTTGCGGGAAAGGTTTGATTTGAATAATCCCAGTAGATCTGGTCTGACTTCATATTTATCTTCATTCTCCACTCTGGGTAGGATGTCACGTCATTAAACGTATAACAAAAAATAAATGAATAAAAAAAGTAAGAGCAGGTTGACAGCGGAGATCTACCGGTTGTTTCAAGTGGCGCCCAGGCTCTTTAAATCGATAGGTAAAGAAACCGAATTTTGCGGTCCATTTAAAGAGCCTTGCCACTATTTGAGACGCCCAATATGGTATTTTGTGTGTAAATATGTGGTAACTTATAAGCATTCGATAATATCAGGTGTGCGTTCCCATCAAAGACCATTTTATACTTTAGACAAACCACTAAGTGGCGGAAATCGCTATAGTATATTGAATGAGAACATCCCCCCCCCCCCCCAAACACACACACACACACACACACAAGCAAGAAAGAAACTTTCTGCTAGATGTGATTGGTGGTTTACTTTTTTCCACTCGCCTCCTCTCCGACGCTCGTCATGACAAAGTGGAAGGGATGGTGTGCTTTGTAGTACTTTTTAGAAGAAGGTTGTCCTGCTATATGTAACAGAGTGCGTTGGAAGAACTTGAAAATGAACTTTTAGGGAGGAGCTGATGGAACCAATCAGACAGTGTAAACATAAGCACCATCTTCATGTTGCTGTACTTGCTCCATCATCGCTGAACCAATCGTAAACAGAAAAGGTCTAGTGACTTGAGCTTTTGACGCTTCTTAATTAGTCCTATCGACTGCGCCATGTCTTAAAAGTTTCCTCATGGCTGAAGAAGCTGCTCCGCTGCCACTTTGAAGCATACCTCAAGTTGTAGGCATGGTTTGCACGCGTGACGTTATTGCACCGTAACAATGGTCATTCCTACCTGTTCTTGCCGAGAAAAAAACTATTCCTGTGGTTCCACATGTTTGCAGCAGAATGTACGCGAGCAGAAGCATGCTCCTTCACAATGACCGCTGGAGTGACGTCAGTGAAAGCCATGTTGTTTGTTTTAATAAGGAATAGAATCGATACCTGGTGGCATATAACTATATACACGACGCGGGCTTGGATACTTACATTACACCATGTGACGTCGACCGTAAACACCTCTGCGTAGTCTCCAGCGTCGAAGTGTGCACCAACCACCACTTGGCTCATTCCAAACTCCGTGACGCTGCACCAAAACTAAGCTGGTGACGAAATCGAAACTGCCGCAGCCGACCCCTTGGAGCCGGAACCCGCTCGTTAGCAGACGGAGTATTCGGTGACGAAGAGAGCTTTGATATGCTGGAGGGCGTCACGTGATCGCGAGAGGGCCGGATACGCGGCAAGAGAGAAAGAGAAACGCTTGCGCACGTGCCGTCCGTGCCATCTTGGGACCGGCGTTGGCCTCTCAACTAGATCCAGCCGTGTCGGGTTACCCTAGCGTTTATTGTCCGCACGGATTGTTCACGCTCGGGCCTGGTACAGCCGCGACTGTTTACACATTGCGTTCAAACAAGGGACGATATGGGCTCGGGCCTCGCGGTCAACGCGACAACATCCAGGTTCTTCCGGGGTGCATGCTCTGCATGTGTATAGCATTACGCGTCTATTCTCTTTCTCTCTCAATAAATAAAAAAATAAAAAGGTAACCTCCCGTGGAGTGAGGGGGGGGGGGGGGGGGAGAGTAACGTCTGCTATTTCCGTAAGAGGCGCGCAAATATCTGACGAAGAGGCAAGTTGCACTGAGTGCAGAACCCTGGGGTTCAATCCCACGGGAATTCCTCCACTCTTTCAAACTTGGCAGAGCGAACGCTGGGGAGGAGGCCAGTTGGAACGAGGGGACGAATGTACACGGGATCAGCTTGCCCTGCTTTTCTGAACCTGCAACATAGTAAAGAAGTGGCACTGCGCTCGCTGAATTTGTCATCTACAGCGGAACCACCAGACGCCCATTGGGGCCAACTATAACTTCCCGCTGTCTAAACATTAGGGAGTTTTCGTAGACCGCGCTGCCCCCTCCGCTAAGCGTTCCGCAACGAAGAAGTTGCTACTGCGCCTGCGCGCCGATAGCCTTGACTGGGGAGTTCCCGCTATCGTAGCGGGTTGCGGAGGGCCTTGCGGGACGGCGAGAACGATCTACGAAAACTCCCTATTAGCGAGTTTTAGTAGACCGTGTTTCCCGCTCCGCTCAGCCCCTCCGCTACCCGGAACTCTACAGCGAAGGCCATCGGCGCGCAGGCGCAGTGGCGGTTTCTTCGTAGCGGAGGGCTAGCGGAGCGGGAAATGCGGTCTACTAAAACTCCCTAATAGGGAGTTTTAGTAGACCGCATGACGTCTCATGTGAAGCGGATTCCGAGCTTTTACAAAATGACATCGATTCGATTTTATTTTGGAGTAAAACATGGAAAATGTACCTCAACTTCAACAAACGCAACTATAGGCAAGCACCCGGAAAAAATTAGAGAAACGTACGTCCGATTTTAGAATATGGTTGCATCGCGTGGGACATTCACACCTTGGTCAAGTATGGATGAGCTAGAGCGCATACAAAAACGAGCAGCGCGGTTCGTGCCGGGTAAAGTTTTTAAAAGCTCATCAAGTATCTGGGATTGTCCTTACAGCATAGTCAATAGCCGAAATGGCATTCGTAAGAACAATACATAAAAGGTCCAACTTCCGTGTAGCCCCGTACCAATCATCATCTAAAAATCCGCGAGTACAGGAGCAGAATAAATATATTTAAATACGCATGTTTTTTTCAAGAAAACGAATACTTTTTTAAAGGTTTTTTTTTTTTTTGCTAAGTGTCAAATAGTGATTTTAATTGCTAATATGTTTGCCGAGTTTTTTTGCGAATTTTATATTATGTTATTATTTTCATTCCTGATGTTACTGGAACTCGATGTATAACTTTGTATTTTATATACGTTTTTTTTTTTTATTGTTTTTCCCCAACAATAATGCCCTGCTAAGGGCGATGTAGGTAAGTGTTAAATAAAGAATAACTAAAAAACGATGACGTGTCGCTCATCAGGCATCGATAAAATCTATCCCCAGCACCTCTCTTTCCACTTTTGTGCGTCCCCTGCCAATCATTAGAGACCGACAACCAGTTCGCGCTTTCCACTTTTCCCTCGCTTCCTCTTCTCCCCTTCTACACTGCCCACCGTTGCCTGTTTCCTCCTCCCCATAATGAAGAGGATCTTCTGCCTTGCAGAATCTCTGCCCTGTGTCCCCCCATCTTCAAAGATCATTAGCAGGGGACGCACAAAAGTGGAAAGAGGGGTGCTGGAGGCCCGTCCAATAGAAAGAGCAGGCACGAGATACCGTGTAAGCCAGACTTCAATTTACCAACCACACGCTGTATAAATATCCCCCCTCCTCCCCCCCCCCCCCCCCCCCCCCCCACACACACACACACATACAAACCAAAACCTTCAATTTAACTACATAAACTAGAGGTCGATTTTATCGATGCCTGGTCGAGTGGCACGTCATCGTACTGCTTGATTTTAGGGTGGTTTCTTGTTCGAGCCGTTTCAGAGCGCAGCTTTAAACGCCCGTTTCCGGGTTGAGCGGCGTCGGCGTCGGAGTAACCGCGCGTTGCATTATGGGATGTTTTTCATAATGACGTCAAGAGGGTAAAATGTTCCCTCTAAATTTTGTGGGAAAAAAGTTTTCCTAAATTTAGCGGGAAATATTTCCGCTAATTGAGTGGAAAAAATGTGACCCTCGTGACGTCACACGTGACGTCACGTGTGATGTCATTATGAGAAACGGGACGTCACACGTGACGTCACGCTAAATTTAGCGGAAACGTCACGTGACTTCAACACCAATTCGAATCCCCGCTAAATTTTCGCATTAAAACGGCAACTAAGTTCCCATTGACTGAGCGAAACGCCACCTAAAGTCCCATTGGCCAAAAGCAACGCAGACGGTTCGTCACGGAAAGCGGTGAGGCACTCAAGGTCAAAGCGGACGCGCCTCAAAAATAAAACACAAAGAAAAGCATAGCAACGCAGATGCATCGTCAGGAGCCGGCGGGGGGTGCCGCGCCTGCGCACTGGGGGCGCGATGTCACCGCTGGAGCGCCACGTGAAAAAGAAAGACGTGGCGCGCTGCTTGTAGGGATCCGCTGCGTGTAGGATCGCTCTCGCATTCCTACATGTAAGTGTCTTTTTTTTTTTTGAGGGGGGGGGGGGGTTGTACACAGCGGGTGTGGGCAATTTTTGTAACTTTGCAGGTCTTTTGTTAGAAGTTTGAACTCGTGACAGCGTTTCCCTTTCTTTTCAAGTTTGGCACATTGTCTTTTTTTTTCTTTTTTTTCCAAGCTTTTGTTTGCTTTTTCTTATTTTTCCGTCCTTTTCGATACGCTGGTTTGGTCGCAAAAAAAAGTCGATCGGATGTTTTTTTTTTCTTTTTTCTTTTAGAAGAAGAATTTAGAGGGTTCTGATTTTTTTAATCCCCTTGAATTCTGCATTTGTAAACATTTAAGGGGGGGGGGGGGGGAGGTCGCAAAGAAACGACACGGTGAACCCCCCCCCCCCCCCCTCCCCCCTTTTTCTGCAAATACCTGCGTCCGCCACTGGAATTACGTGTTTATATTCACTTTTTGTGATCTTGGGCCCACCGGACCATGTCATTTTAATAAAAGTTTATTCCCTCTCTCTTCCTATGATCCATGGCGTAGCCAGGATTTTATTTCGGGGGAGATTCAACAGAATTATAACCCCCCCCCCCCCCTCCCCTCATTACGATGTAGGGCGAACTCGACTTATACGGACGCTCACGCAAAGATTAGGGATAAAACGGGTAAAGCTGCGTTGTCACTTTTGAAAACGGAGCAGGCTTCATTGAAGGGCAACTCCGCTCAATTCCGAAAAATTTAGGCTCACATGTGATTCCATTTCACAAAGCACTACTAAACAGCTCTACGTCCTCGGATTCGCGAAATGTGGAATATTATTTGTGTAATCTTAATTTAAACATCAGCTGATACAGAAACCGAAACTTCGGATGCGTCAGGCAACATTGGTCTCGTGCCGTCAGAGTCATGGCCACGTCACGCCAAACCACGTGGTCTTGTGACGTTCGGAGGGGGGGGGGGGGGGGGGCGAGGGACAGGACACGCGACGCGGGCAGGTCGCTTCACATGGCGTGGGGTCGTGGACGGTGATGGCCCGGGGGAGAGGGAGACGACGCAAGAGGAGAGGGAGAGCCAACGTTACTAAAACACTCAGTTGGGAAACTCCCATAGAGACAGCTTTGAAAAAGTGGCCCCAAACTGTCTTCGAGCACCGAGCTGATGACGAACACAACGACACCATTCCTCCCGCAGCGGCCACTCGAGGAACTGCACGTGACTTCTATTTTGGCGTTAAGAACAGATATAGCGGTAGAGGTTACAGGGGTGCCACCCCCGTCTCCCCGGCGGACGCGCCGCGTTGAGCTACCGAAGTTAAAATGCACCTAGGGCGGGACGTGCTACCTGAAAGGCCCGCTGAGGCATGGTTGTATAAAAACAATATTAATTGTGCCGCAAAACCCTGCAAACTAAAGATTTTAAAAACATAACGCGCCCCTCTTTTGGTACTAAACTCCAATAAATTTCATACAAAAAGAGTCTTTTTCGTTTGTTTTTACGCAAAAACAGGCTTTCAAAAAGCTCAAGGTGACCACAGTACAGACAAATGATAAAGAGTGGCGCTGTTGTCGCATTTAGCTCGGTCTCGGTGGACGCCAGCGGCCCAGGTTTCGACGGCGAGTTTCCCAACTGAGTGTTTTAGTAACGTTGGGGAGAGCGGAGAACAGACCGATAAGCGCGCAGGGCAGCGCAAACTAGCGCATCCGCGTTACGGTGATCACGTGGACTCCGCTCAGCCAACACTGGGAGAGATAGATAGATAACAACTTTAATGTTCCACCAGATGAGGAGACACCTAGTCCTCGTCCCCGGCACGCAGGCCTAGGATACGGGGCCAGGGACCTCCGCGGTTAGAAGCAGGCAAAGAGGTCTTGGCTCTTCGCGGCTTCTTCCGCCAGGCGGATGGCTTGCTGCTGTAGAGCAGGGACCTCGCTCCGCAGCAGAGCTTCCCAGGCTTCTCCACAATTTATATTTGCTTTAGCCCCTGGGGAGCTAGCACATTCCCAGATTATGTGGTCAAGGGTCCCTCTCGCCCCACAGTGCTTGCACTTATCGTGTTGCCTGTCATCTATCCGAACATGGTATGCCCAAACTGGGTTTATGAAGTTCCCAGCTTGCAGACGCCGCCATGCGACTGCCTCCCTATTGCTTAGACTTTTGTCTGGTGGTGGCACCTGTTTCCTTTGTAATCTATAATTTTCCACAATCTCCGTATAAGTTTGCAGACGCTCGTCCATGTTCCGGCAGTCGGGCGGCTCCACAGTTACCCGGAAGTAGAGAGCTCGGGCTAACTCGTGGGCCGCCTCGTTGCCAGGAACGGACGTGTGTGCGGGGGTCCAAATTAGGCTAATTTTTCTGTTTAGCTGTCTACCGGTAAGAATCCTTGCCGCTTCCGGCGAGATCCTACCCTTCCCAAAATTCCAGATGGCCGTTTTGCTATCGCTAATAATAAAATTGGCTTTCGTTCCAACGCAAGCGAGCGCTATCGCAACTTCTTCAGCCGTTTCTGCGTTGCGGCTTCTAATGGTGGCGGCCGATACGGGAGCACCTCGGCCGTCAACCACCGAGGCGACCGCCGCACCCGACTTGCCACTTGCCGCGTCCACATACGCAACCGACTTGCTGTCCATTAAATCGAAGCGTCTGATTAGTGCTTCTGCTCTCTTCTCCCTCCTCTCCGTGTTGAATATGGGATGCATGTGACGAGGGAGGGGGGGAATGATTAGGTTTTCTCGGCAGTCCTGCGGAATGCTTGACTTGACTCGTAGTCCCCTATCTGTTTGTAGGCCTACCATCTCGAGGATAGCTCTGCCCGTGGTTGTTCGGCTAAGTCTTTCGAGCTGCGATATTCTGACAGCCTCCGCTTTGTGCACTCCCATAGAGAGGAGCTTCACTGTGGAGGTGCTAATTGGTAAGCCCAGGGCCCTCTTTGTGCATCGTCGGATGAGCGAGTCTAGTTTTCTTCTCTCCTCCGACCTGATGTTTAAGAAAGGCGTGGCATAGCTCACGCGGCTTATTACGTATGCTTGAATTAGTTTAAGCAAGCTTCTTTCTTTCAGGCCTCGTCCTTTCAGCGCGACCCTTTTAAATAGTCCAAGGGCTTGCGTGGCAAATCTTTCTAGTCTTTTGATTGCACCATCATTATATCCATTCTCCTGAATGAACAGTCCCAAGATTCTGATCTGATCTACCTTTGGAACTGGTTTCTCCTCTACTTTAATGCTAAAATCCCATCTGCGTTTGCATCGGAGAGACTTTGGGTTATAGACGAATAATTCAGATTTTTGCGGAGAGCATGAGAGGCCCCTATTGGCAGCATAATTCACGACAGTGTCTGTCGCCGCCTGCAAGCGCTCCTCAATGCTCGCATCACTCCCCTGGTTAATCCAGAGGGTGATGTCGTCCGCGTAAATACTGAAATTCAGCCCCTAGCTCTATTTTCCTCAGAGCTGCTGGGAGGCTCCTCATTGCCACGTTGAAAAGGAACGGGGAGAGAACCGAGCCCTGCGGCGTGCCCCTGCTCCCTAACTTTAGTGTGTGTGACTCAATGTCTTGGAACTTTATGCAGGCAGTTCTGTCTGACAAAAAGTCCTTGATGTAGTCGTACGTTCGCGTACCTACCCCGATTTCTTGGAGACCGCAAAGGATCGCTTCGTGTTTAACATTATCAAAAGCCTTTGTCAAGTCCAGGCCGAGAATTACTTTGGCGTCTCTAGAACGCGAATCGATTATGTCATGTTTCAGTCGGAGCATCACGTCCTGCGTACTCAAGCCCGGCCGGAAGCCGACCATCTCGCACGGCCACAGGTCGTTTTGCTCCATAAAGCGCGTCAATCTGGTCTGGACTACGCGCTCCATCAATTTCCCCATGCATGAGGTTAGGGAAATTGGTCTTAAATTTTCTAGTCTAGGGGGTTTGCCCGGCTTTGGGATTAGAATTACGTTTGCCGACTTCCACTGCCGAGGCAGGTGACCTTTAGTCCAAATATCTTGCATGTACTCCGTCAGAGCGCTGATGGAGTCATTGTCCAGGTTTCTTAATATTTTGTTAGTTATCTCGTCAGGGCCCGGGGCCGATTTTGTTTTAGTCCCAATATTTCTGCCCTGACCTCCGCTTCCGTGATGGGTGCGTCGAGCTCCTCGTTGGGAGCTCCGTCGTACTCTAAGAGGGGGGTACTAGCGGTATCACCAATATACATGTTGACTAGTTTGTCCATAAATTCTGCGTCTGTTCCCTCGAACGCGTGCCTGGCTTTTGATAATCTAATTCCTGATTGAGTTTTCGAATTGGTCGAATCTAATAGGTGTCTCAGCAGACCCCATGTTTTGGCAAGGCTCATGCCCCGTTCCATCTCGTCGCATCGGCTGCACCAATTTTGTTCGCACAATTTGATCGCATAATTTTCAATTTCTTTGTTATGTCTAGCAATCTTCCTTCTCAGATTGCGGTTCCATTTTTGCCTCTTTAGTCTGCGCTCCATACCGTGTTTTGCCTCCCACATGTGAAGCAGTTTGCTATCAGCTACCTCAGGGGCATTGTCCCCTTCAAGTGTCTTTGTGGCCTCCCCAACGTGACGCTTGAGGATCTCCGTCCATTTCTCTATGTTTGTGATCCTCCCAGTGGCAGCTTTCTCTCGTTTATTCCAAAATAATTCCCATTCGGTAATCCTCGGTTGACGCGCACAACGCGTCTTCACTCCTTTTTTAATGATCGAGGCCAGAATAAAATGGTCGCTGCCGAAATTTTGCTCCGAATTTTGCCACGTCAGATCTGTCACATTTTTGGAGAATGTCAGGTCAGGGGAGGTGTCTGCGCACACGCTGTTACCCACCCTGGATGGACTACTAGGGTCGGTGTGTAGTGTGAGTCCCAGCTCATGCGCATCCTCCCATAACTGCCTGCCTTTAGGATCTTGTTTAGCGTAACCCCATTCCGGGTGCGCCGCATTAAAGTCACCAACTATTAGCAAGGGGTTGGTGCCGGCTGCCTTAATCGCTTTGCGGAAGAGGGCCCTGAATGCCACCTTTCTCTGCTTTGGGGGTACTATACAAATTTAAGAGGAAGACGCTCGGTTCCTCCTTTCGTCCCGTAAGTATTTCCAATAGCACTGCCTCAATTTCTTTCGAGTTTATTTCGTGCTCAATAGCTGCGATATTCCTCTTAATCAACGTTGTGACGCGAGATTTCTCACCCCTGTCACTTGAAAAAGCTTGGTATCCTGAGAGTTTTGCTATTTTGCCCGCCTCCTGCAGGGCTATCACTAGCGGTTTCTCATCTAATAGCGTCAGATATTGTTGCACTAACGCCCGCTTGCGTTGGAAGCCGCGACAGTTCCACTGCCAGATTAACAACTCACTTCGTGCGCCTCTGGTCAGTTTGGAGCGGGTCGAATTTTTCCTCAGCTTTTTGTTGCCGTTCTCCGATGGCAACTAATTCTGCCCTTTGCTTTTGAACTTCACCCGTAAGGGCTTGTATCTGGCTTTGAGTTTGACTTATTGCTCCCATAATTTGGGCCATGAAAGAATCGAATTTGGCTTCGATTTTGGCTTCTAATTTTTTCTCCAGTGCCACCAACGGATCAGCGTCTTCCCCTTTGCGTTTCGGTGGAGGCGGTCTAGCCAATTCTAAAATCATCTTTTCCTTCCCTGGTGCCGCATGCTGCGTGGAAGTCTCAGCCCTAGAGGCCGGGGGGGTTGGTTGCAGTACCAATTTTGGTTGAACTCTGGGGGGGGGGGGGGGGGGGGGGGGGGAGGGGGACCTCGTACACTTCTGCAATCTTGGTTTCTGTAACTCTTGAGTGAGCTTATTAACGACCTCTTTAAGCTCCCCAACCTCTTTCCTTAATTTATCGATCTCCTCGTCCTTCTTATTTTTTGCCTGGGAAACCTCACTGCCAAAGCTTACACCTTTTCGATCCCTGCTCGGGCTCCGCTTCTTTGTCCACGCGTTCGCCGGGACCCGGGAACTCGATCTCCCCCCGGGTCTGGATCCGGAGTGCGCCCTGGTGCGGGAGCTCGAGCGGTTGCGCTGCTGCTTCCCCCCGGTGGTCTCCCCCAGCCTCGGGAAGGAGTCGCTTCTGGCGCGAAAGTCCTCGTTTCCGCGCCTGACCTTGGAACGACCTCGGAGATTCCCCTCGGTGGTCGCTCCGGCTTGCTGCTTTTTCTGAAGTTGCTGATGCTGTTGCATGTTGATCTTGCGTTCCCATATCTTCCTCTTCACCTCGTAAGGAACATGATAGAGTTCTCTACATTTTTTGTCCCCGAGCGGGTGTCCTCTCCCGCACAGTTGGCACTTGGACTCGCATAAATGGTTTTGTGGCGGTTTCTCCATGCCACAGCCACGGCATTTCACATTTTCGGGGTCCGGGCAGACGTCTTCGCGGTGCCCGAGCCGGCCGCAGGCGTTACAAACCTCGTACTTCTTGCGGTAGAGTACGCAGCGTTGCGCCACGGGCGTGAGTCGCACCCAGCGCGGTACCTCTCTGTCTTCGAAGAGCATTAAAACTGTCCTCGATACTCTTCCGAGTCTTCGCACTCCTAGGACCGGAGGATTCCCGTAGATTTGCAGCCTTTTCAAAATATCTTCGTCCGAGAAGGACAAAGGGACTTCATGAACGACGCCTTTCCCGCAGTCCTCCGGCATAGCGATGTACGTAGTCATTTCTATTTTTTCCCCTTCAAACATGAGGAGCTTCAAGTCGGCGTATTTTCTCTTCCTCTCTGCGCTGACGGTGGCGACGAGAATGGAATGTTGCTTCACGTTCATCAAGATGACGTCCTCCCCGGCCGCGTCTGGGCTGACACCAGCAGCCCTAAGTATTACGTCGGCCAAATACGCACTTCCGTATTTTATCATACGTGTGAGACCGCCGTGCGACCTCATGACTATTTTGTCGGCGCCGTCCGGAACTCGGGCAAACTGCCTTTCAACCGATTTTGCCGCCAGCTTCCTCCCTGCGAGCTTCTCGGCGGCTCGCTGCCGTTCCATATGGCGTGCCTCGTTGTCCACTAGGGGGGCCGCTTTTCCTTTCTTCTTACTAACGTACCATTGTCCTGGCACGTTCAACTCTTCCGGATCAATCTCCGTACCTTCCACGGTCTCCATCATGGCTAGATCAGTCTCCGAGCGGAGCCTCAGCCGCCGCCGACGACTTCTGGCCGATGGGTCTAAGCTTAGGCTTAGCTCACGACATCGCTCGTCGAACACTTCGGAGCCTCGAAATTCGTGAAAAACAAGGGCCCACCTTGAAACAAAAATGATGATAGTCTAGATGTCCGTTCGTCACGGGCTGTTGATTCCAGTTAAAATTTAAAAAAAATACCCGGTGTCCAAAATCAGAGGAGCATAGGCGAGACACGCCCACACTCCATCCAATCTTCTTCGTTGTCTCCCAACACTGGGAGGAGAAACTCATGACGTCATCGTTCAATTTCGCTCTGAGAAGTAAAAACAAACAAAACGTGAGAATGACGTAGTCATGCCTCTGACGTAGTGGCTCAACGTTGGCCGTTCCAACTCCGTCGCATTGACTGCGCTGACGATTGCGCCTCCCGTCGCACGCTATAGAGTTGGCAGATTTCGGCGACTTGGCTCGCTTGAAAGTTTCCTGGCCAGTTTATTAAATATATAGACGGAATTAGATCGTAACATTTGACATGGGGTCTTCCTATATTATAGTGAAGAGGGCTGCATAGTTTTCTAAATATCAAAAATGAAGCGGAGTTTCCCTTTAAAGGAATACGGGCGTGATGGCTCACTGTTCTCCTGTCGTCGTAGTTGCGGTCCACCAACTTTGAAAGCTTCCTCACAGCACACAACTCCCTCCACTTTCTGAGGCACCACTGCATTACCAACGCCTGCCGGCCGAACAAAAAAAAAAAGTTATATTGTCGAAAAAAAAAATTAAAAAGCAAAAAAAAAAAAAAAAAAAAAAAAATCCCGTCGCTGACAAATCAGAGCAAGCGTCCACTCACAAGCACTAGGCATTACTCCAAGCTGCCACTAAATTGGCCGAGACAGCGGAAGTTGAAATTCAGATGCCGCGATCGAGTTGCAAACGTCACCGCTCTAACATCCCCAAATGGTAGCACAGAAGAGCATTTTCAGCGCTCCGTATTCCTTCCTTTCATGGATTAGCTGATCACACAGTTAGATGGGACCGACGTACGTTGCAATTACCACGGCCACTCGATTAGGACTGGGGGGATCGAGTGGCCGTGCAATTGCTTTTGTCGCTTCTGCCTGTAAACATCTTGGAAAGCGGAGCAGCTCCCGGCGCTGAAAAGTTTTTGGAGCCCTATTCAGGCCTGGTTTAGGTTTCTGTGCTCCAATGCGAGCTGCTCATATGCTGCCAAATGCAAGAGGGAGAAACGCGAAAGGCCCGTCACGTCTGCGCGGTCGCCCTCTGTCCGGAGGCCCTATTCCTAAACGTCCATCGTCTCCTCAAAAAAGATCCTATCGATTCTGCCCGTAACAATTAACGGTAAAAGCTGAGCTCTCGTTCTTTTCACTATGACGGTTGAACAGATGCCTGAGAGCGTCCTCTTCGAATGAGCGACTGCTCGGTCTTGCGCTTTTGAATGTTTACCGCAATAGGAAGTATTCACTGGCGGCCATAGCTGTGTGCGCGACTGCTGAGCGCGTGCTGATGGCGAGCTTCCACAGTCCTTTTGTATACGTGCATTTCGCACCCTCAAGATTGCCGGTCTTGGCAGCCTATTAATGGGGGCTCGTTCTGAGCATGCGCTCTAGACAGCACCTACAAATATGGCGCCCAGTGAATACTCCTTATATTGAAGTTTAAGCGGAGGACATTTTGGATATTCCTTGCCGTGAATGCAGTTGGCTACATCTTAATGTGTAGGCGCTTGGCATAAATGAGATGGTCAAGAGAGCCTGTAAATTGCTTTCTGAAATAACTAGTCACAGTTACTTTTTTTTATTCGTGGTAATTTCTAGTTGGAAGCACGTAATTCTGATCAGTATATTCAAGGTGTGCGCGAGCGCAGAGTCACCCGTTGCTTAAAGTGAAATTTTTATTACAGTACATTTGAAATTTAAACATCACTGACATTGTTACATGTTATTACCTTGCGTTGGTTTATAATGGTCGCTTTGGTTTGATTGGACTTTGTATTTTAGTGAGGATAGTTTGCTATACTTGAGCTTGAAATTTCCATCCTTCACCCCACAAATGTTTCGAAATATCCGTTTTCTATGCATCTGAGATCAAGTTCCGCATCCCATCAAATAAACATGAGTGAAGAAATATTGCCCATTTTATTTATTTGAGCTTTTTCTACCCCACAAACACTTTTCCCGAAAGCATGTAAGTTGGAGATAGTCCGCGCTCCCCCTTTGCTCCATGCCCCGTGCAAAACCAAGCACAGCAGTGGCTAAGGCAAAGGGGGGGGGGAGTTCGACTTCCTCCCTTTGCCTTAGCCACTCCTGTGATCTCTGCAACATTTTTTTTTTATCAATGTATTTACAGCTTTTTGGAGGTCACAAAAATGGTGTTCATATTCTTTTCTATTTCTAATAACCCACGACTTTGAATATAGTTCAAGTTGGTACGCAATGCATAGCTTGAAAGCCAAGTGACCATGGAAACTAGAGCGAGCGCGACTGAGACCGGCTCTTTTCGGGCGGAAAGAAAACGAATTTCGGGTCGCAAATTGTGCTCTGGGTAAGTGAACTCTTATAGATCATGTACAGATAAGAACGTCGGCGAGCAGAAATCTTTGGCGTAAAATGCCCTATTAGTAGACAGTTTTAGTATAGCGTTGCTGGATCTTACGTACGCAATACGCAATAGTATAGCGTACGCTAAAAATGACCTGCTCGGGCCAAATTTAGCTGTGCGTTACGTTTTCGAGTGAACACCGCGCATGATCTTGGTTAAATTTGCTATAGAGCCGTAGAATTCCGCGTGCTTATAGCGCAACCATGCTCCCGGAAAGAAATATTGAAAAAGAAAAAGTGACCAATCATTTTATTTCAGATTAAACCAAGCCACAGCTGCCTCGTCAAGCGCGCTCTGTACCCGTCAAGCGGGTACAGAGTAGCTACGAGTACGAGTGCGTAGCCAAATTCGATCATGGATCCTCCATCAGTCGTCCCGTGGAAACGGCACCTTTTATCAATGCTATCGCGGAATGAAATTCATGACCTACTGATGTCCAGCGCATAGCGAGAACTGCGGCGATTTCTTTAAGAGTCGTTCGTGCGTCGGCGATTAACTGTGGGAATAGGCTTAGCGTTGAGCAGATGGCAGACGCACACTGCGAGCGGCGAACATTTCCACTGTGCAGCTGCAGGGCGATATGATTCGACCGCGCTAGGTCCCAGAAAGAATCGCCGAGCTGAACACCACGCAATAGACATTATTCAGATTCGCGCGCCATCTATCGGACGTGGCGCCAACCTTCCTTCCGACGCCATCTTTGAGGCGACTGGCAAAGCGCTGTGGCCGTTTGCGGCGCGTGAAAGCGACGCTCAGCGACCGCACGACTGCTCTGTTCCGCTATCGTATTCAACGAGGAAAAATGAAAAACAACCGATGTAAAGATTCGAATCCTATTGTTTTCTTTTCAAGTTAAAGGTATTATAGCCAACGTTTTAACAGCCGTAGCGCTTTCCTGCACTATTCATGCTCCTAACAAGAGCCACCCGCGCGTTAGTTTTGTGTGCTTTTACAACACTTTTAAACCGCTTTTAATATGTGACACTTTCCACAATGGCATGAAGGGCTCATGATATTCGCATGTAACAACAGCGAGCATCTATTATTTGATGTGATTTTTTGGGAGCTCGATGCTGGCTAGCATCGTAGCTTCGCTCGCGCAGAGGAATGGCGAGGTCCAGTCAACATCACTAAGATACACTGGTTCGAGACTGTTATTTTTTTTTTTTTTTCTTATTCTCGCTCAAGTAAGTCTTTTACATCCGATTGAAGGCTGATGCAAAGTGCAGAAGAGCTTGGCAACGTTACAACTTCGTTTAACACATGAATGATAAAGACAACGATGCTAAAAAGCAAAGGTGAACGCCCGCTTACTTTACGTTGTATCATTATTATCACGCGACTCTTACATTTCGAGAAACATTTCCGAGACGTAGACGAGAGCATAGAAGCGGGCTCTTCTTGACCGCTAACCTGGACCTGTTGGCGAGTTCAACAGTCGCGCTTGCTCGCTTCCCAACAAATCGGGCTCGCGCTGCGGGAGGAGCTTTTTTATTTGAAGCCAATACCGCAAGCAGCCACTTTTATGAGCACTGGTCATATTCTATTGCTAGTAAGCATAAAATTTAACTCTATTTAACCACGCTACCAGGAGGAGCACATTAAAATGTCGCTGACATTTATTAATGCACTTTCTCTCAAGGGGCCAAGGAGTATATATGCACTAGTACTGAATTTATTTGCTGGTATTATTATTATGATTATAAAAGAAAAATGTTCCAACTTTCCGTAAAATCGCTTCTCTTTTTTTTTTTTTTCTTTTTTTCATACGTTATATTCCGCATACTTGCATTGCCGCGACAGGCCCGGTCATTTCCTTTTACGCTTTTGTGCCTCGCATACGCTTTGGTGCATGAGCATGCTAGTGTAGATCTTCAGCGTTTTTTTTTTATTTTTTACCTGCGATAAAAAATACTACTATCGTAAATTCGCGATGTATCACACGCTCTCCTTATAATGATGTTTTGAGCTACCTTTCGATGATCTCCCAAAGAAACTAAATAAAAATCGATATAATATATTTGTTTTCATGCCTTTTTGTGTGTGCGTGTGTGCGTGCGTGTGTGTGTGTGTGCGGAATCGTATCTTCAATATTCCTAAGGTTAAGACAACTGAAACCAAAATTAATGTTCAAGGCCGCAATCATAGAATTCTGCAATTCGGGTCTGCACACGCTGGGCCAATGCGCACTGGGTGAGGAACTCCTCGCATTATTTAGACCCGCAGCCGCAAATGCTAAATAAAAACAAACTGTCACACAGTAGCTGACGGCTCTGCTAAATATATCATATAAATCGTCTTTGTGCGAACAGGCATAATCGGCGGATCAGGCAACTTAACGCACGATCCTAAAACAAGTGCGTGAGTCGGCCTGCTCTGGTGCTGGATTGAAGCTCATTTTTATAAAAAGAGATTCTTAGTGAAACCGCTGAAAACAAACTTGAGCTTAGTATTCGCAAGTTATTCTCGAGCAGCTAACACCATCAATATACAAAAAAAAAAAAAGAAAAGCGCAGGAACATGCATACATGCATGAACGCAACGCGGGGGAGGGATTCGTACTGCGGCGGGCGGCGGGGAGGCGAAGCCTCAAAGATGGCACCGAACCTCTGATAGTACCCGAGGCCGCCGAGATATGGCGCTAATAATGAATAAGGTCTATTTCACGTAACACAGAACTTCGAAAACACCACGTCGCCCTTGCTGCGCCAGTCGAGGCAACCGCCATCTTGAAACTGGCTCTCTCGTTGGGTCCGAGATCTCTCGAGAGCGTCCCGCAAGGCACGCTAGCCAGCAACGCAAAATCCCCAGCGTTGCGTGCGTACGCAATACGCTAGCCCTTCTATTGCAGTCTGCGCATGCGCTCTCACGACCCGCAATCTCCTTGCGTACGCTAAGCTATAGCGTACGGTCCACTTAAACTAGGGAGTTTTAGAATAGCGCACGCTAAAGCTTTGCGTGCGCAAAGAATAGCGTCGTCGCCACTGCGCATGCTCCGAACGGAAACCAGGTTTCGCGCTTTGCGTGCGCAATTTTAGCGTGCGCTATTTCTCGGAAATAGCGTGCGTACGCAAAGAGTCTTTGCGCTTCTCGAAGGAGGATTCGTGATGAGAAGTTGACTTAAGCCAAGACGAGCAGAGTTAAAAAAAAAAAAAAAAAATGGCGGCTTCCAGGATTATGTCGGCGGCTGCTTTGGCGGCGTCGTGAGTGCGACGTCGGCGGCATTCCCGCGACTGGAATTTTCAATACGGGACGACAATGTACTCGGTTTGGCAGCGATCACCGGCAACTTGATGCTTGCGACGCGCGAACATTTCACGGCGAAGGAACGATGTGCGAAGGTCAGTACACGAGTCCTCTCTTGCCGAGTCGACGCAAGCGGACACGACCGGTCAACCGCTCGCGTCGCGTTCTCATGTTTAAACAAATTAAAATGCTACTCTGGACCAAAAAACTCGTTTTCTTCTAAAGTTACATCACTTCGTGTGTAAAATAAAAATTTTTACTGTATCTTGGTGGCGTCGCAAGCGCGAGATGCTTGGGCTTTTGCGTCGTGGCGGAGAAACGATATATTCTAAAACTCTCTCGCGTCGCGTGCGCTAATACAAGCGCTAAATTTAGCGCTAGCGTGTGCTAAAATTGCGTACGTTATTCTAAAACTCCCTACTGTCTAGTGTCCCTTGTGAGGATTTTAATCTTCCCGCTCCTGAATGCGCACGCTCGCCGCACGAGTGCACGCGCGAAGTTAGTTTCTGTCTTGAAGTTTCATTTTATATCAAATTAAATTAACTATATTTCGAACTTATATAATGCTTTCCCCTGTTACTATCGTGAAAAATAAAGGTGTTTTGATCCGGTTCAACATTAGTTTATTTTCTTTTATTCCCACGAGATGCCGCTTCGGGACTGGGACACGTTCGTTTATATTAAAACAGTCAAAGTTTAAACGACGCTACACTCAATGAACCATTGACGTCACCTATTTAAACGACTTTCGCTTGAACAGGTCAAGCGAAAGTTGTACAGTGAATGACCCTTCGAGTCACTCCTCACGACACCAAAGCGAACGCGGGGCCACACAACACGATCAAACGAACACACCCGATACGCCGTCGCCTTGTCAGCCTTGTCCTCATCCGTGCAAGAGTTTGATTGGAACAACGGCGGACCCTTTCACATCGCAAGTTCAAAAGGCAGCGAAGCGTGTTTCTAGTTCTTTTTTTGTTTTTCAGCGACTTGTAAGTTATCAAAATTGGCACCGGCATGTCATCGCAGCGTCTGGCAAGGAAGGCATCCCACGCGGGAAGTTGGTACACCGATTCACGTAAGACTGCAATCGTTCTTGCGCTGGTTTGACACAGCTGTTTTTCTTTCGCTTGCGATCCTTTGTTTTCCTGCTGAGTTTCCTTTGTTTTGCTCAAGTCATGTTTTTGTACGGAGATCGTCGGCTTGTTTTCCCGTGCTTGTCATGCGGGTCTCGGCGTCGGGGCTCATTTGAAGCGATTCTCGGATGATCCCCCCTTCGTGTTGTCATGTGCGATGAGTTAATATTGTATCTGTTTACTTGTTTTTTTTTTTGTTTTTTTTTCTTGCTTATTTGGTCCTTTGTGATCATTGTCCATAAGCATTCTCCACAGCTCCTAGCTTAGGCGCTTAACTTGATTACTTTTAATAGTTTATTTTGATCCCCCATGTACGTAGAAAACGCCATAAAAAATATCT
Source organism: Ixodes scapularis (assembly GCF_016920785.2). Classification (NCBI taxonomy): domain Eukaryota; kingdom Metazoa; phylum Arthropoda; class Arachnida; order Ixodida; family Ixodidae; genus Ixodes; species Ixodes scapularis. Next base: position 124,644,477 of record NW_024609879.1, on the reverse strand, counting down.
GCCTTTCAAACTTGACATGTTTTTACTCAAAACGTGTATTCGCGTGGTAAGTATGCTCCCGAGGCTTCCTGAAGTCAAACGTTTAATTTAAAAGATTGAGTACACAGAGACTACAGACGTCTCGATCAATTCAGTGATCCCGGTCGAACGTGGATCGTGGATCGTGTGACTGCAAATTATACGTTTGGAATTTTTGCCGGAGCACAGATTTTTGTTATACCTAAGCAGACAGAATTGATTCACGCCAACTTCGAACGGACCAGTGACCAGCAATTTCAGTTTTAAAAAGTGCCCACTCACCGTTTAACATGAAAAAATGTGCATTGATGTCTCAACTTTGCGGGCTGCATAGCGTGCACGGGTACGAAAGTGAAGCAGAGGCTCATTCTGAGTGCACTAAGAAAGTGGCAGCGCAATGGAGTGGCACTGAAAACTCGAAGGCTGGTTCAGACATTTTCGTTTGAGTGCAATCGATTGCGCTGCACTGACTTGTAGCCACTTACGAGAGAACAGTCTGCCACTCTGGTGCCACCCGCCAGGTAGCCCTGGAACGATTCTGACCTGCCAATATATTTTCTCAGTTTTTTATGCTTCATTCTTTCGCTGTGGGCTAGAAATCATTCTTACAATGCTTTGAGCATTGGGAATACTGGGAGAACACCGCAAAACCATCATTCTAGTTATACACACATCTGTGGTGTTCCAGGGCCGCCTGACAGATGGCAGCAGTGTGCAAGCGTGTTCTGTCACAGCGCGCTCGATTACACTTAGACTTAAATGTGTGAACCAACCTCAACTTTCCTTATCTGTGGATGCACGCACACCAGAGTTCTTGCGCTGTTCCTTCGTGCAAGATTATTTCTTAAAATTCTTTCAAACCAGCCCATTTTTCTCTTTGTTGTTTTCAGCACGAGAATTGAAATACCAGCTCGAGAATTGGTTATCGGCTGCAGGAATGCCATCCTTTGGACCGGCGAGAGCTGTGATTGCACCGTGAGGCTTTTTCCTTTCGTCCTAAGGGGACGCCAAACTGCCCCCCCCACTCCACTCCACTCCCCCCCCCCCACACACACATACCAGAAAAAAAAGCTTAATTTTTACATTGGAGGACTCGTTTTGAGTTGGGAGCAATTTCGATGTGTGCTTCTATTTCGACATTGACGACCTGAAATAGTAGTGTGTTTTAGAATTGCTCCTGTTTAGTTAGTCAACACCCCCAGAGAAAAGAAAGTGTGACAGCACTAGTGGAAAAAGATTCCTGCTATCTAAAATAAACTCCAACTTTAAAAAGGACAGCATCTGACCCTTTTTGAAATTTGGTCAGGTCATTTCCATCATTATCATCGTCCAAGCGTGTGGCATCCATGACATGATGTTAATGGTGGCCGCCTCATGGACAGTAAAGGAAGAAGTTGAAGACGTGCACGGATAGCACGAAGCCTGTGCATTTGGGTGCCGACAAAAATGTGACGCACAAATTGGGTATGAGCGTTGCATCTGCGTCCAATCAGTCTGCTGGCACGTGCCTGGCCTGCAAGCTACTCGAGTTAACGCTTTACCTTTGTACAAACCTGCTATGTTTGTACAAAGCTAACGCTTTGTACAAACCAGCAGGTTCCTTGTTGCCGTCGAAACCGAAACGCAATCAAGAAAAAACTGCGTCACGAAGAACAGACTTCCATCTGTCGTTGCCACATGAAAGTTATAGTGCCAGACGAAAGGTCGCATTTCTAGCTTCACGAACATGATGAAAGGTGAACTGATATCTGAGCCACTGAATGGCTCCGAATTTCGGGGAGGGCCTCTTGATTATGGCCAGAAGCGTTGTCTGCAAACCGTGCCAATGAAATCTCCACCGTTGAAGACTAACTTACACAGAAAGGTGGGAAGAGGTGAGCGTGGCTTTATCACCTCTCTGCAAAAATCTGAGGGCTGAAAATTTTAGATGCATGCTAGCCATGCGATTTCATCTATGTGACAAGTGACCACAAATGTGTGTTTGGGTCGTTGCAGGCATGCGGGCTACCAGTACTGCGGAGCCTGTGCCGCTTACGCGTACAAGCAGGTGGACCCAGACCATGTGTGAGTGCGAAGTGCCACTACTACATCTATTTGTTGTTGTAGATAACAGAGTGATTGAGTTTCCAAATTGCATGCAAATGAAACATACTTTGACATTCTCCTAATCTGTCTCGACATAGCTTCAGCAGATACAATTGTTCATATTTAAAGTGCGAGATACTGTGTTCGTGCTCTCTTTTGCGGTGTGTAGTAAGGGCATCTCAGCAGTCACTATACATTTGAGCAAACTGTTTTCAGGTTAGTTAGTGCTTCCAGCCTTCCTCAATTGAGATTACCTACAGTGAGGAAGCTAGTGATGTTTAGTATTGGAATAAAAGTGTCAGCATTAATTATTAGCTTGGAGCTCTAAGAAACTGTATGAAGTGTGTAGCTTCTCTCGGTTCGAGTCGACAACATTTTCGTGCAACTCTGGTCGAAGACGGGCGACGGACGAAAATCCTTGCATTGTTGGGGGTCAACTAAAATAAGGCTACTTCGTTGTAGGTAATAGGTGCACCCAAAAAGCAACGTTTTTGTCGCAAAACTCTCGCCCGAAAGATATAAATGCCTTCTATGCAGCGGGCTAAAATAGCTAGAAATAATTGAGTGTGTCACGGAGCACGCCCAACTTTGTCCCCTTTTCCTCTTTCCTCCTCCACATCGCAAGGAGGAGAAGAAGCAGCTAGAAATAAAGCATCAAAAAATAAAAGTGGCGTTCAAGCCAGTAACATTTTCCGAAGAAAAAGGTTTAAAAAGACAAAAAAACGTCACGGACAGGGTTCTACCGGTACTCCGTCCCACCTTACGATAGACCGCGGTGGATGCTGCGAACCGTCTCGGCGAACCCGCCGCAGTTTTCCGTAAAGCGAAACGTAGTATGCATGCAAGACAGACCGATACCTGGAACGGACAGCAACAAACGTCCCCGACTGGAACGTTTGCGGATCTTTCGGAAGAACCCCGCGTTTTAATCACGTGGTCTCGCGGGGCTGGTGCCTCGACAACTCGTTCTTGCCGACGAGCGTTGACCGCCTTCTCGGTCGATTGCAGACGGCGAGTGTTCATCCTGGGTCCCTCGCACCACGCACGTCTCGGAGGCTGTGCCCTCTCGCCCGCCAAGGTGTACCGGACGCCCTTTTACGACCTCACCATCGACCAGGAAGGCGAGTGGCGTTCGGTACTAATAATAACAACAATGATAATTAGAAGCTTATTAGACGCGTAGAGTGCAGGGTGATATTTGGACCCACAAAGGTGCAGACACCTTTGCTTCGTCGGATTCGACGAGTCGCGCAGAGAGTTCTGTGTCGTGCCCATCTTCCACAGGGCACGGTGAGCCGAAGCTGTGTAGTCCAGCGGTGCTGTGCTGTTAATCCTTGTAAGGGGGGAAGCTATGTATAGATTTTTTTCGCAAGGGTGCCGCCATCTTGAAATATTGTTACTTCCAGTATGGGCAAAATCATTGTTTTGCTGTCGCCACGCCTAAGAACGCGTTTAGGATACAAGTGCAGCTGCACCCATTCTCGTTTTGCCTTCCCTTAATTATTTTTACAATTTGCAGGTTGAAATGTTATACTATTTTTTTGTCACCCATAGCAGATATGCCTACCAGGTGGCTGGCGGTGAGAGTAAGTTAAAAAAAATGGTCTATAGTGACTCGACGTTATTACGTTCAAGGCAGGATTTGTGCACATATTTATATAATCGTTGGCTGGGAAAGCCCTTGATATTACAACCGACTCATAAAGGCCAATTCCTGCAGCCTTTACTACCTGGTGCAAATATGAAGTGAGTCAATTGCATCATTAAGTCGTTTATTTATTTATTTTTTTTTTGTGATGCCACTTGATATTTTATTGAGATGTCTGTTGCTCGTCAACAATGCTAACCGACAGAGTGCAGAGTATGACGCGGTTTCTGTTGTTCCAAGTTAGCATTGAGTACCAAACATTACGACCTTAGTCAGCACTGCACATAAGCACGTCCCACTTCACCTGTGGCTTTGATGGCAGCTGTTCGGCTGCGGGAGATAAGTGGGGAAAACCGGCGATCGCATGTTTGTGCTGTGTCGCATACTCTTAGGTACAAACAGACGACAACATGTGTCACTCTCTATCTGTTGGAATGGCATCAAAACCATTTAGTCAGCATTTCCCCATTGCTTTCATCATTGAGGAACAGACTTGTGTGCGCACACCGTCGTGTGTAACGTCAACATGGCATGCGACGTGTCAGTCGAGGCGTGTCATAAGTCAGAGAGCGGCCACCGGATGTCTCTACGTTCCTGCGTTCTCTCCGACTTAAACACCTGCTAGGTGGCACAAGCCACCACCCAAATTGGAAGGTTCAGCCCCACGCAGCCATCCATCCCGCAACGTTGAGTGCCTTGTTCTTCCCGCTCGTACACAGTCTACGAGGAGCTGTTCGAGACCGGAGCCTTCGAGGAGGTCAGCCTTCACGTCGACGAGAACGAACACAGCCTCGAGATGCACCTGCCGTACATCGCCAAGGTCATGGAGGAGTGAGTGTAACCGCCCCTTTCGTTTTTCCTCCCATGTTGTGGTGCCTGGTGCACGTTTCCAACTGGTGTGTTTACCGCGTGCTGACTTGTGTATCAGATAGCATCATTATATGTGTGTATGTACCAGATAGTATCAGTATGTGTGTGTGTATGGTATCAGATAGTATCAGTATGTGTATGTATGTATGATGGTATCAGTAATCAGATACAATGCATTTCAGGCATTGTATTTTATCTCATACTTATTCAAAAAAAGTAATCAGTTTGAATTACTCTCGGTTAAAAAGTATTCTGTTAAATTATTCGATTACTTGAGGGGAAAAGTAATGGATCGTTACTAAAAAAGGTAACCATTATTTTTCTGATTGCATCGGATTTCCGAAATGGTACGTCTTCCTGCCTGGTTTGGAAACGGGCTTTTCGTACTGTTAGTTAGGGTTAGGACCACCGGATTGCAAACTACCCATCTTTCGAATCCGACAGGCCGTCCCCGCCTGTCGGAGACTTGGTTCAAGGATTCCTCAGTGTGAAGGTTGCAGAGACAAAGGGCGTCATTGGGAAGGGGAGGAAAGAATAGTCGTAATGGTTGCAAACAATTTTATTACTTTTAAATGTAATCGGATTACTCTCGTAATAACTGTCTAATAAAGGTACCGTAATGTCCCGAGAGATGCCACCCCCGAAAGGTAACCTGCCCCTATTTTTTGGCTTATTTCGCTATTTTATTTTAAACACCGAAAGATAGCCCGCCCCTAGTAATCTTAGTGTTCGGATCGACAATGACCTCGACGTAAATGCAGCCGGTTAGCTATGGCGGGAGATAAGCAAACGTTGCTGACTGGGAAGTACGGTCATGTTTGCTTCATTGTCCCTCGCCGCGATAATAAGTTTGGCAAAAAAACATAATCTAAAAAAAAGAGTTTTTTCGTTTTTGAACTTTTCTTGATTGTACGCCGAAAGATAGCCCACACCTTATTTCCCCCGATTTGCTCCCGATTTTAGGTGGTGACTATCTCGGGATGTTACGGTAATCAAATCACTGCAACATTACTCGGAGAAGCAATCGATTACAAACGATTTGGTCACTCGAGACGAGTACCGTGCGAGTCTGCTGCACACCCTTGCTGTCCTCCTTCTGGCGCTCATTGCGTCGCGCCCGTTTCGCAGCCGGGAGTTCACCATAGTGCCGATCATCGTCGGGTCGCTGACCCCGGAGAACGAGGCCTTCTACGGTCGTCTCCTCAGCAAGTACCTCGCGGAGCCGGACAACCTCTTCGTCATCTCTTCCGACTTCTGCCACTGGGGTGTGTGGATGCGCTGCCCTCTCTTTTCTCTGGGATGCGCTCGTTCAGAGATACGAGGATTACAACCGACTCAACTTTTCCGTACCACATGCGTAGGCCATCGATCGCCCCCGATCGACGGCTTCTGCACGTTGCCAAAGCTCAACTGCGGTGTTCAGGGACACGTTACATAATCTCGTGGATGGCCGAATGACCCAAGTTTTGATTTCGATTTGATTTTGTGCTTTCATACGAGCCGGGGGCGGCATTGGCACTTTCCAAACATGGTGTCCGGGGGACGTTGGGGACGTTGACAAATACAGCCTCGATCGCGCAATTTTACTGCTTTTGCTGCTTTTTTTTTAAACGACTATAGCAGTGAGGGCCATGGATGGTGTGATATTGTTTGGTTTGAGCTCTGTCAGCAGTGTTTCACTTCCGAGGCTTGGAATATGAACCGCCGAATGCAGCAGCTTGTTTGAATGACAATGGTGCCACAAAAGCTAACTTGCCGACAAAAAAACAAACAATACAGTATCAGAGCAGAAGTGATGGTGCTGGGTATGGAACACACTTTGTATGTTTAAAATGTTTTTAACTCGTGGCATTGTCTGATAGAGCCACAAATGTTTTGACTCGTTCTAATTTTTATATAAATTTCGAGTTAAAAAATTAAGTTTTGAAAACGTTTTCCAGACATTATTGTAGCCACCCTCTTCTTTTAAAGAACAGCTTATCAGCAACATTTTGATATATCATAATGAGCTATATGTTGATCAGTTCTTAAAAATTAAAAATGTTTTGTCTGTTACTCAGAACTCGCCACACAATCGTGCGGAAAGGGTTGAGAGCAGTTGACAACAGCTCACCCAAATAAAATCCATGTCTAAAACAGAATAAAATAGATGTGCACGATTTTGTTTAGACTCAAACCATACGTCATAGGCACATCTAGCTCTGGGCTAATGTGTTGTATACTTGTACCCATAGGTAGGCCATTGAGTAGTGAGCACTTTATTTTAAGGCTATGGGATTAGTCGTACAACAATGTTGCCTGTATAATGTAGCGTGAACAATTTTGCTCTTGCTTTTCCTCTTATTCATGGACGAGACTGTGAAACTGGTCTTAAACCAAAAATCATCCAAGTCTGCATTCATAGTGCAGCGCCGTAGCTTCTGCGACATTGTTGCAGGATCGCTGAAACTGTTTGAAATATACGGGAGCGGCTGCCTCGGTCGTCCTGGAACGACGTACTTGTGTGAAGCGTCGCAACATTCCTCGGCTGTTGTTTTTTTCATTACAGGGGCTAGGTTCCACTATCAGTTCCACGACAAATCCTGGGGCAACATTCACCAATCCATCGAAAGGCTGGACAAGCAGGTAAGGAGGGGCGCTCCATTTGCTGCCACTTTTACTTGTTGCTCAAGCAGTCAATCAATTGATCCATAAGTGGGTCGCTCAGTCCTGGAGACATAGCAAAATTAATGAGTTTGATTCAAAGCAACTTGTACGCTCGCGCAGGGTATGAACATCATTGAGGAGCTCTGTCCGACGGCGTTCACGGCGTACCTCAAGAAGTATGGCAACACCATCTGCGGACGACATCCCATCGGCGTTCTCCTCAATGTGAGTGCTACTATTTCGTACGAAGCATTTCCGTAGGGGCTCTTTGGATTAAACGTTACACAAATGTTCTTGATGTTGTTCTGGTAGAAACAAACTTGCATTAGTATTGTAGCCTTTACGGAGCTTTCCCTGGTGCGGCTGCCGCCTTTTGTAATGCTGGCAGCCAGATAGAGCCGTCAATCATTGTTAAGCCGACTCTACACAAGGGTCTGGCATTGGACGGGCCGCTTTGAGAAGGTATGTTTTAGTTTTCGACCACCTCGCACCTCTCCGGGTTACGGGACAGCTTGAAGAAGCTTAGTCTCAGTAAAACATTATCTGCCATTACAAAACCCTCAAGGTGACTTCTTTTTCGGGTTCTATAGTTCTATATTTAGTTTTATGCAATTAGCTTGCGGACTCCACAATACATTGAAAGTCCACTGAGCCTAAGTTGGTTATGGGTAGGATCCCGTGTAGACGGTATTAAGGTTGGTCGGAGCACAGGGTCAGTCGTCCAGGGAAAATGCCACTCCAGCTTCCCTTCGAATCTCCGATCGTTGACGAAAGGGGTCTTGCCGTTTATCGCTTCAAAGTTTGCTCGGAGCACAGGTTATTGTACACTGGGGTCGCAACAAAGGAAACCGTTTCGATTTCTAGTAAAGCATACTGTTTCTGGAGGAAGCAGGGGTTGTGTTTTTGTAACAGTGAAAGCTATGAACCATGGACGTTTTATACAAGGGGGAAGAGGGGCGGGGGAGGGGTGGTCATTGGAAGCTTCCATATTACACCCTTTACCACAGCATCCCATGCAGCCGCAGGGTAGGACGATGGAGTGGGCTACGAAGAAAACATAGTTTCCTAATGACTATCCCCAAGACAAGAATCCAAGAAAGAATAAAAACACTTGGGGACAAGGACGGACAGCACTGTTCTTTCAACTGGCAACAAAGATTTATTGATGTCTCCTTCGGTAAAACTTCTAAAAATGAAGAAGATACATAAACGAAAAATAAAACACCTGGAAAAGGAAGAAAACCTTGAAATAAAGGAAATAAGGAAAGGTGTTTTTTCATGTACAGGGTGTCAGCAAAAAAAATTTACAGGGTTCTTTTTACTGCAAAAATAAACTAGGCATTGCCGAAAGCTCATTCTCCGCTTAAAGGTAGAGCTAGAGGTCACAACGAGATGCCAAAGTTTCAGCCGAAATGGACACCGAACTCAAAACTTATAAGTGATTCTCTGAAAATTTCAATGAAAAAATGAAGCCCAACTTCGCTCGTTTTCGGTTTCTGGTGCTATAGAGCCCCATGTATTTGAAAACTCCGTCGGCCGCCATTTTCCCATTGAAATTCTCAGGAAATCACTTTCAACTTTTTAATAAGGTGTCCATTCAGGCTGAAACTTTGGCATCTGGTTGTGACCCCTAGCGCTACCTTTGGGCAGAGAATCAGCGTTCGGCAATGCATTGCCTAGTTTATTTTAGCATTAAAAAAAAACAATTTTTTTTTTTGTGTGTGTGACACCTTGTATTTATTTTAGTTTAAGAAGTTGGGAGGGAAAGTGTATGCATTGAAGGAGACGTCGGTAAACGCTCGTTGCTATAGTTGGTTACAGGTTAAGAAGATAGCGGCAAATGCCCCTCAAAGGGAATCGTATATTCCTCCGCCACTTCCGCATCCAATAGCGTCCCATTGTTTCCGTGACATTGCAGCCAACGCGCGAGGAGGGTTTTGCCTTTCTGTACATATTTGATTTATCTTTCGACTTTGACTTAGCATTGTGGAAGCCACAAGAGGGAAATTAAGTTTTCCCCCTCCGATGGAAGCAAAGGTCGCTTTCTTAAGAAGTGGGATCGGATACAAGTGGGAATTCATTGAAGCGGAACAAGGAGCGTTTCCAGTGAACTCTTCTTTCGACTGCGGAGAGATTTGAAACGAGCGCATCACGCTTGTGGGTGAAGCTTCTCCTAACTTCTTGACTTGTAACCGACTATAGTTGAAAGAACTGTGCTGCCTGTCCTTGTCACCAAGTATTTTTACTCTTTCATTGATTCTTGTATCACAAACCCCTTCGTTGTCCTTTACCTTCGGGAGTTGAGTGATTTTAAGGTATCGATGTTTATCGAAGCAGTACTTGTTTGCAAGTCTTGTTGAGGGACAAATTAGTATTGCCAATGGTAAGAGTGCCAATGCCAAATCCAGGTGAAGAGTTATTAGTATTTGTTACAAGCACATTTCTTTTTTCTTTACGTCTACCATATGTTTACATCCAAATAACATTTATTTTTAGTTAAAAAAAAAAAATAGGGAACACTGCAAAATTAAACTCGGAATTCGGGAAAGTTGGGAATCGAACAAAACTGAACTTCGACAAACTCCGAATTTTGTTCGACGAAAAAATAAAACTCCATAAAATGTCCTCCGACTCCGACGAAAAATAAACTCGAAAAACGCAGCACTTTCGTTACGGAGAACCCGTTGGTTCCGTCGTCCCTTCTGCACACACTAAGAAGCAACATTCCTTGAGTGGCAGTGTGAAGCGGGACACGGAGCTTAATCCCTTGAACACCATGCTCAAGTGTGCTCGGTCGTGATTCCGTGTGGTTTCAGTTTTGGTTTGATCCCCGCCGCTCCCGGCTGCACCGTCAATGCCTTTCTCGTGTAGCGCCACGTACGAGCAAGCAACGAAAACAATGTTCTTACCTCGCAGTGTCACATTTTGACGGCACGCAAAAGGGTTTGTTTAGGCAACTTTTACTTTGGCGTGCTCCTTCGTTGTTACAGAATGGCGAGCATGTATTTCGACCTCGTGCTTCGTGGCAGATGCCGAGATCTAGAAATCACTAACGAGCTCTCGACGACTGTGAAAACAAGAAAGGTAGTTTTTTATTAGGGGGCAAAAAAAGGCAGAGTAAGGTTGATCTAATGTTCGGAGGCGTGTAGACTTTTTGCCCATTAAACTATGTGTCCACGACAAATAAATATTCTTCACAAAGCACGCCACAGTTTCACTGAGACCGAAATTTACGTTCGGCCTACAGAAAAAGTTCCTCCACCCCCTTCATGGAATTCAAGGGGATAAAGAGATGCTTAGTGTGTGGACTTTCAACTCTCTATGCTCTTCAACACCGTCTCGATTTCTTTGTGGAAGAAGGCACACGGCCTGATTCTCGTTTTCTCTCTCGCCGGCATCATCGGCGCGCAGGCTGTGGACACCCTCCAATCTTCAGGGAATGGTCACAGGATGGCGCTGAAGTTTCTGAAGTATGCCCAGTCCAGCCAGTGCATGAGCACGAGCGACTCTTCGGTCAGCTACGCGTCTGCGGCCCTCCGCCTCGAGTGACGCGTGGACGGAACGCCCCCGCGTCCTTGCCGTGCCCGTCTCTTTGCCTGCTAAAGGGTCTTCCGCTCGTCTGTCTCTTGCGGCGGCGCTCTGATGCAACCGGCACCGCCTGCTGTGCCTCCACCGCTGCTGGCGTGCTTCGTTTGACCCGTAACTTAGTAAAGAGCAAACGCTGTGGCCCCTTGGAGCCAATCGGAGCGACTGAGGGCCAATTCTGCGACGGCCCTTACCAACCAAAGGTACGGGGGCAAGAGCGTAACCCAAGCAGTTGGAGAAGAGGGGAAAGAGGAACTCCCCTTTTACGCTCTTTTGTCTCTACCAGACGTCGCTTTTGTCCTCCTTGGCGATTAGCCCGTCGCTCGAAATTTGTACAATAGCGACTTTTTTTTCTTCCTTCTGCCCGTGGCTTCGACGGTACAGCACGCAACTGTCGAGATGGAGTGTGGTCACGTGTTTCCCTCCGACGCGCCGATTGGCTCCCTGGGACCGTAGTAGTCCTCACTATTCGCGAGGATGCGGTGAGATGAAGTACGGTAGTTGGCTCGAAAAAACGCAGGCTTTGTCTCGACGCAGAGGCCAAAGGAGTCTGCAGAAAAGTGGGGAGGGGGGGGGGGGGAGGGTGGTTTCTAAAGCCCGAACGTGTCTTCTGAAATCTCTGGGGCGTCTGCAATAGATCCCGGCGTCGTAAAAGCTCCAACTTTCACTGAACTTGCGTTCGGGCGGTGCCGCAGGTTGCAACCCTCGCCGACTTGGCCGCCCGCAAGCAGATCCTTCGTCAACCCCGGCAAGTTTGTTGGCTTCGTGTTTCCCAGGAAAAAAGCTACACCTCAAAATTTCACCACATAAAACGTGCCACGTAAATGCACAATCAGGTAAAGTTCGAGCCTTCCACGCGCAGAAGGCAATTTTTTCGGCTCGTCTCGCGGCACTGGGATCCATTGCGAACACCCCACGTGGTACTGTGCTGGTATCTTGTCGTCGAGGGTCTAGTAAACCTGGAGAGAATTATTGCAACGATCTACAAGATGAAGGATGCAAGGCACTTGGTGTGCTCAGAATCCAACGGTAGCACCTCTTAATAAATGCGGCTCAAAAGGGAAATAGTCTTCTGTTTTGAAGGATGATTCTGGTGGTGTGGTGTCTTCTTGACCGTTATACTTTAGACAGGCTAAGCTATGTTTTAATTTGTAAGAATCTTTTGCATCGGTGTTGTGGATGCAGCTAGAAACTCGAGCGAGCATCAGATATGAATCTTGTCTGGCTAAATTAGGCCCTTTTTGGAGAATCTGTGCCATCTAGCAGCTGAGCTAGCAGTCTAACTGCTGCCATACTAATGCAAGTAATGGAAATATCATAGGGTATTCTACATCTGCAGCCAGTGCGTTTGTCACATCCTGTCGACGTCTTAAATGCACAAGTTGCGTGTCACATTTGTGGTCGCGCATCTTTACCTTCTTATTTCATCAGCTGCCTCAATGTTGCCATTAGCGCAGCACAGACACCATATTGTCAATCGAAGTGGCCAGACTGAATTTCAGAATGGGTCAATATTTGGCTGGAGCTGCTGTTTGGAGTTGCAACGGACTTGCAGTTTCTGGGGAATCCACAGGCTTGGCTCCAGGTGCTCTTTTAGGCGCAGCATATTGGAGCATGAAGGCAAGGACAAGAACCATGCAATGCAGAAGGTCAGCTGAATGGTGGCTCAGATGTCCTTGGTTGAAGATGGAATGAAGAGTGTCAATTTTAAAATGTCTTGCAAAATTCAGTTTGTGTAACCCTGTGTTTCCTTAATTCTTTTCAGTTTTATCAGCATGTCGTCCGAAGTTAGTTATTCTCGAAGCATCTGAAAGTGCCTCTTCTGGAGCACTGTTAATTTTTCTTAAGGGCTGCTGCTGTTCTTAGTTAGCAAGACCATTTGTACTTGTCTGGCCATCTGCAACATGCAGACATTCCAGTCGCAGACCTTCAATCTGTGATATCACGACATAAAGATTTTCTTCCGCAATTTATTTGAGAAGGTACTCCAGATTGAAGACTCGTCTGCTGTCTGTCAGAGCAGTTTGGGTTATAACTTATTGCAAAAAAGTACTAAATTGCTTCTTTTTTTTTTTTTTTTTTTTTTTTTAGCTATCCGTCGATTGGAGCATACAGATAAGTTATCCTTGAGCTTTCATTTTTAGAAGTCGTACAGATTTTGGGTGTGCTTATTGTATGAATAAGTTGCAGGACTTGCTATGTGCATCTGGGCTCTATGACTTGGGGACATGCACCGTGCTCAGTCTGCCTGTCTGACTTCAGGGGGTGCCCGAGTTATAGCAGTATCAGACGAGAAGTTCCACAGTACCAAAAAAACAAAAACCTAGAATAAGATACACCATGAGCAAACACAGATCAGAACCTATATTTAAGACAATTTGGAGAAAAGTTTTTCTTTTGTCATAGCACTGGAGAACTTATGTAGCAGCTCTTCCATCTCTTGTTTTGAAAGTGTCGGAGTTTCCATGCATGACGGGGCGGGTTTTTTTAGGGCAAAGTGCCACATGACAATGCTTTTGATACTCGGTATGGCGTTTGAAATGAAAGAAAGAAAACGGACAGAGTGCAGCATATATTTTTTTTTTTTTGCTGGTACGGGAGCGATGTATGTCTGCTATTTGACTGTCTGTTGCTATTCTATGCTTTTAACTTAATAATGACTGACAGCTCCCGGTACATAAAGCATGGCAGTTGGGGTGGTTCCACAGCCGCACAATTTTTATTTAAAAATGCGAGGTCCTGTTCCTTTGACTCTATCGACTTCGTTGCGAGAGCTTGGTGATTGTAGTACCCGTTTTGGATTGCTGTGCTGCTTTTTTCTTTGTGTGTGTGTGTGGCAGACTCTTTATTTGATGATGCACCAGAGCATCCTTGTGCGTCCTTCACAAATGTCCTCAGCAACTTTAGAGACATGCCATGCTACATTAAATGCCATTATGGAGTTATAACAGAATGTTCCAATACCTTTGACAGCGATGCAATGCATGGCCGCGGCGTTGGCAGAGCATCTGGTATCGTCGGAGTTACCGGAACAATCTACTAAAACTCCCTAATGGAAGAGCTGCCATGTTTTGGCATGGCCTCTACCAAGCCTTAACAATGGTCTGAAGGCCAATGCATGTTTTTATTTGTGACCTCAATATATCCGATTTCCTTGATCTCAAAACAGTACTAAGCTCTTATTTATACTTTTTTGTTTTTCTTTTCTAGAAATAAGTTACACTTTCTCTTCACATCCGTCTGGTGACTCATGACGTTTGAGGTGTCTGTATTTCCACATCATTTAAGTTTGAGTGCTTCAGAGGGAGTGGGTTTGTCATAAACACCCACAGGAGGGGGAGTCGCTATACACCTTGGAGGTCATGGGACGTAGTAGTAGGTCATTCTCCAAATCTGAACCTTTTTGGTGAGATTAGGCAAGTGGAACCTTGTATAGGTGTACGGCTGCATATGTATAGTGCCTGATGCACAGCTGGCTACCATGTCTTCTAGTGGTTTTAAGGTTCTAGCGGCATGGGACTACTGTTGCTGTAAGATTTAGACGAGGGGCAGTGCTGTTCAAAAAGCATTTAACTCAAATAAGGTGATGTTTGTGGCAGTTGGCACAATACTTGATTGACTAGGGCTGGGAGCATTACGGTCTTTGAATAGGAAGGTACGGCTTTGAAGTGACCCGGTACTTTGTATGCATATGCTTGAGACCTTTTTTCTTTCTTTTGAGTGAATAAAAGGAATGAGTATTTGTATTGATGTTGTGTTGTGACTTACCTAAGGTTTATTAAGCAATAGCAAACTTACAAAAAATATTTCCTTTACATTGTTGCTAGATGTTCATTTCCCTTCATTCTAAAGGCCCATCCACACGCTTACAGCCGAGTATGACCGAGTGAGACAAGACGGTGGCGGAGGACCTGCTCCGCAGCAGCCGTCTTGACTCAAGACGGCTGCTGCGGAGCAGCTATCGCAAGAAGCTTAAAAATTGGTCTGGTCTCACTCGGTTGCAAGTGTGCGAACGGTGCTTAATGGAGGCCTGTATAACGAGCCATATGCATACCTGCCAAGTCATCTGTATTCTCGGGAGACTCCCGAATTTCGGCCAGTTTGTACGGTTGTACGATTAGCAGAAAAAATCTTTCGGAAAATGCAAATTACCCCCCTGCACTTAAAGGGCAACTCCGGCCAAAACTCAAAATGAAGTAAATTACTGGTATCGCTGTAGTGACACAAAATGCGACCCTAGCCAAAATATTACATCCGTGGGCCGCCGCATTCTCAACTAATGCCGATAATAAAAATGCGACCCGCCGCGAGCCGCTGATCCTTAGCAGGTGGCCAGCGGGTTGCCGATCGCTAAAGCAACATCGTGACGTCAGTATCATTTTCTTTTTTTCCTCCGGTCTGCGCTTAGAGTATCGGTACTCCGTTCCACGACATTGTTGTGGGCGCCACCATTTTGGGGCTTCTGCAGGGCAGACGCAACTGCCGATCGTCATGATTCAAACGTGCGACTTCCTCAGCATTAGAATCGGTGTTAGGAAGCTCTTGTAATATTGCTTTGCTCTGTTGTAAACTGTTTAAACGTTCGTAGACGACGGAAAAGAGTTTCCTGTGATTTGAGATAAAGCTTCAGTAACTGGCAACCATGATTTTAAGCCACAATATGGCCAAGTGTCGTTACTCTGAAGTAGGGGTGTCACAAACTTTTGTCGAACCGGATTTTTAGGTCGAACTTTCGGGGTTCGACTGGGTCAAACCGGTTTGACGAACCCTCGAACTTTTCACCAGATTCGACCGGCCCGACTTTTTGGACAGTGTGGTCAGACCTTGATACGAGCATGTCTAGGTTTGGAGAATTTTTTTTTTATGCAAAGGATTATTTTATGAACAGTTGAAATTAAAAGAAACCATTTCTAATCACTGAAGAAGTTAATAACTTATTTTTTGTACTGTATTAGCTGAAATAGCCAATCAGCATTGTCCACTAAAAGTTCAAAAAAGTCGAACCTGGTCGAACTCGAACCTCAGCCGGTTCGCGCACCCCTACTCTGAAGCGTAGCTTATTTAGTGGCGCTAGTCCGGGCGTTGCGCGGAGTGCGCTTTTTTGAGCCGCTACCACTTCGGCTTGGGATTGGCATGTTTAGCCGTTGCTTTTATCTGTAGCTTGTGTAGCTTCGGTATAGCCTTTTGTTTATTTGCTTGTGAGGACTCCAAAACTCGTTTTAGCGAGCAACTCTGTGCGCCCAAGACTGCCCAGCTGTTCCTTGAAGGATGTCGAGTGCAACTTGTAGCGCTGTGGGCTGCTCAAACAACCCGCTGCGCAACACAGAGGTGCTTTTTCACAAGTTCCTACGGACCGGAAGTTGGAGAAGGTGTGGGTGAACGCTGTTCAACGAGTGGACTTTGCACTTCGGCTTTTATGCTCCCGAGGAAAAAAGAACAAAAAAACAGACGTGTACAGCCCAGCACACGTGTGTTTGGGCGCTGTGGCCCGCGCCGGAGAGCCTCAAAGCTTCGTGTCTGGGACTGACCCGCAGCACGAAAGCGTGAGGGCCCCTAATACTGTAAGTCACTGGCAGCGCGGCGTAAAGCAACGCCGCTCCATCCACGGAGCCCCAATGACAATTTAGGCCTAGCGACAAGTACGGAAGACCGCACACCCGGCGACAGCCGCCGAGTACGGCACCGAACGAGTTCACTCGTTTTCCAGTCGCTAATGTTTGGGTATACAAACAACGAGTACGGCATAGTGCACGCACGGCGGCGGCAGCCAAGTACAGTACCGCACGAGTTCACGGGTTTTCCAGTCGGTAGCTTTTAGGCGTACGCACTAACTCTTGCTACATATGCTGTCTAACTACCACATATTCAGAATTAAAACAAAATCAGCTTATCTCTTATCTTTAGACGGCTAGCTTAACAGAAATAGGTGCCACTCGGCCTGCGTACTCGTTGAACGTGAACGATCCTGACGTCACGTTCACATGGCTGATTTCCAGTGTTGCCGGGGCCTCGAGCGGCTAGTTTCATTTTTGTTGGTCGCGCCCCAAACAAACCTTTGAGGCGTCGATATCTTTAACACACAATAACGAGAAAAAAATTACGCCTTGCAATTCAGGGACGCTGACTGCACTAAAAACAGTCATAATCCCAAAATCTATAGTATGGACCGTGGTTGCCCTTTAAACAAGAAGTTTTTGCCATCGAAGCAGATGGCTGCAATGATAGGGAGGCCCATTTACATCTCGCTAGCATAAGCAATAGAATATAAGTATAATAAAGCTGTCTTCATGTTAACTTGTCAATATTTATTTTTAAAAAATTCTACCTTGCCCTTTTCCCCCCACACACTTAGAAAGTCTTCCGGTTTTGGTTTCCCCGAAATCGGCAGGTAGGCATATTTGTGACAAATCTTGGAATGGCAGCTTACAATGCAGCGTGGCATTGGTTGCTGAAACTTTTCAGATTTGTGGTTAAAATAGCTTTGCATTCACTGCCAACAGCATGTGCTGGGCTCTAAGCGCTTTGGTCGAAATAATTTAAAGAAGTGCTAAATAACCTTGCCATGCCTCCATGCAGAGATGGAAGCAAGGGAAATATAAATATGAAAAATGTTTAGATTAAGCCTTCTAGATCCTCTAGTGTCTATATTACAAGCAACTTGCACAAGATACTAGAAATAAATAGATGCCGAATGGCAAACAGTATTTTGGTGCATTTTTTTTTTTTTACCAATGTTTCAAAACATTATTTACCTTTGGGTCAAACCTCTAGCACTGTGGCAGATACAGTGCTACATTGGCTCAAGACATTCAGAATAAAGTAAATGTAAAAAGGCCAACAATATTTTTGGTGGCAACATTATTACCGTTTTAAAACAATATTTACCTCAGCCCCCCCAACCCCCCCCCCCCCCCCCCCCCCCGCCAGCACTTGCATTTGCTAGATACAGTGCTATATTGATTTAGAAGGCAACTGGTACATTTAATGAAAAGTTTATTGTAAACTTGAGTAAATCAGCTTATGTTTGTCAAGACCCACAACTTTGAACACTATTGAAATTCATTTATATGCAGTACAAAAGTATTGCCGCTTTTCTGTCAGTCGATAGATACGTCTGTAAATAAACAAAAAAGAAACGTCGTAGCAGAGCCAATTCAGGATGCATCCCTCTTGAAGACAATCTTCCCGTCGGGCCGCAGCATCACCTTCCCCTGAGCCACCATCTCCATGGCTTCTGGAAAGATCCGGTGCTCAACCAGCTTGACGCGTTCCGACAGCGTCTCTTCCGTGTCGTCCAATTCCACCGTTGTGGCCCCCTGAGCGATGATGGCTCCGGCATCCACTTCGGGGGCAACATAGTGAACCGTGCATCCTGTGATCTTGACCCCCATGGCCAGTGCCTGCCTGTGGGCGTCGTGGCCCCTGAAGGAAGGCAAGAGCGCCGGGTGGATGTTGATGATCTTTCCGTACCATTTGTTGATGAAGTCTTCGGTGATGATCCGCATGAACCCTGCGAGGCAGATGAACTCTACCCCCGCGGCAACGAGGGCTTCGTGCATCTTCATGTCGTACTCCACCCTGTTCTTGTAGCCCTTGTGGCTGATGACCTTGGTTGGGATGCCAGCCTGCTGGGCACGGACAAGGCCTTGGACTCCCTCCTTGTTGGAGATGACCAGGACGATCTCCGCGGCGCTGCGACCGTCCATCCTCGCGATGTGGTCAATCAAAGCCTGGAGGTTGGTGCCTGAACCGGAAATGAGGACGGCGAACTTGCGCTTCACGACCTTGCTGCCGCGAGTGTTAAGAGATTCCTGGAAGTTGCGAACATTCACCTTGGGCGACCCCTCTTCGATGTTCAGGATCTGTCCAACGATTCGGGCTTCGCCCTCAGACTCGTCGATGATGGCCTGTGCATTTTCGGGGGACGCAATGGCGACCATGCCGAGACCGCAGTTGAATGTCCTCAGCATCTCCTCGTCTCCGACGTTTCCTTCGTTGGCGAGCCATTTGAAAACTGGCTGGATGTTCCACGTGTTGCAGTCCAGGAAGGCACCGAAGCCGGGCGCAAGAACTCTCGGGATGTTTTCGGTGAGGCCACCACCAGTGATGTGAGCGAGGGCCTTGATGTAGCCCTTCTTAACTGCATTGAGTAGCAGCCGAACATAGATTTTGGTTGGGCTCAGAAGGACTTCCCCAAGCTGCCTCGATTCTTCGAATGGAGCTCTGTCTGTGTAACGGAGCCCGGCACGTTCAACGACTTTACGGACCAGACTGTAACCGTTGCTGTGAATCCCAGATGACGGAAAGCCGAGGACAATGTCCCCGTCCTTGATGTCGCTGCGTGGAAGCACCTTGTCCCTATCAACTGCACCGACAGAAAATCCGGCCAGATCGTAATCACCAATGGCATACATTCCTGGCATCTCTGCCGTCTCTCCACCAATCAGAGAACACCTTGCTTGCCTGCAACCCTCTGTGATCCCAGCAATAACTTGCTTGGCAACACCAGGATCCAACTTGCCGCATGCAAAGTAGTCGAGAAAGAAAAGCGGCTCTGCCCCTTGTGCCAAGATGTCGTTGACGCACATTGCCACCAGATCAATGCCGATGGTGTCGTGAGAGTGAAAACTCTGGGCAATCTTCAACTTGGTACCAACACCATCTGTACCAGAGACCAGAATGGGGTCCTCGTAACCAGCCGCCTTGAGGTCAAACAGTCCGCCAAAGCCACCGATCGAGCCCATAGTACCAGGCCGCTTGGTTGAATCTGTCAATGCAGTGATGCTCTTCACTAGGCGATCTCCAGCTGCAATGTCGACTCCAGACATGGAATACGTCAAGGGATCCTTCTTTGACACCCTGCCAATGGCCCGGAAGGCAATGTCGTGTCTGAAGAACTTTCCGTCGAACCTCACTATTTCGGCTCCAAGCTGTGCCAACTGTTTGGCCGTCCTAAGGTCACTGTGTTGGGCCAAACAGACCATGACTCGTCCTCCGGATGTGACAATGTCGTTCCCGCTCTTTGCAGTACCAGCGTGAAAGATCTGCACTCCGTGCTCCCTTGCCTTTTCAAGCCCAGTGATGACCTTGCCCTTGGGGTAACTCTGTGGGTAGCCACCACTTGCAAGGACTACTCCCACAGCATAGGTGTCCTTCTTCCAGACTGGAAGTGCCTTTGGAAGGTTACCTTCGGTGCAGGCCAACAGAGTCTCGTACAGGTCAGACTCCAAAAGCGGAAGAATAGACTCTGTCTCTGGATCTCCAAAGCGGCAGTTGAACTCGAGTACCTTAGGTCCCCTTTCGGTCAGCATCAAACCAGCAAAGAGGACTCCGACAAACTTCCTTCCTTCACTTCGCAGACCGGTGAGGGTCTTCTCAATGACATCCGTCCTGATCTGTTCCATGACCTGAGACGAAACCAAGGGGCACGGACAATAGGCTCCCATACCTCCAGTGTTTGGTCCCTGGTCGCCATCCTTGAGTCTCTTGTGGTCTTGAGCGGGGGGCATGACGGAATAGTTGACTCCATCGGAAAACACAAGCACCGAAATTTCATCTCCATCAAGAAGCTCTTCGACCACCACGGTGTCTCCTGCTGCACCGACCATCTTGTCCTTCATGATGGTGTCCACCGCAGAAATGGCTTCTCTCTTATCAGCAGCCACGATGACCCCCTTGCCAGTTGCCAAACCACTGGCTTTTACGACAAGCGCCGGGAAGTTGGCGTTGGTGATGTACGTCTTGGCGCTTTCGGCGTTCTGGAAGTTCTGGTACTGGGCTGTCGGGATGCCATGCTTGGCCATGAAGTCCTTGGCGAACGCCTTGCTTGCCTCGATTTCGGCTGCCTTGGCGCTGGGACCGAAGCATCTCACTCCGGCCGCTTCAAGATCGTCGGCTAGGCCCCGACACAGGTACTCTTCGGGCCCAACGATCACGAGAGCGATGCCGTTCTTGATGCACCAGTCCACCACGGCCTTGTTTGTCTTGACGTCGAGATCGATATTGACTGCCTTGGATTCCGTGCTGGTACCGGCGTTTCCTGGAGCAACATAGACTGTGTGTATGCGAGGAGACAGCGAGAGCTTCCATACTATGACGTGCTCACGACCACCGCCGCCGATGACGAGAACTTTGTCGGACATGATCGACACCTGTTAATTGGCAACTCCGCAAAAAAATATGGAAGCCGATGAACTTCTGAGGACGTACGAACTTGGGAAGCTTTTCAAGGTCCTGCGTCTGACGACGGCGAATAAGTCTGGTGGGAAGGCAGCAATTGAAGAAGCTCGGACCATCCGAGATAAGATAGCGCGACGACCCGCCTGCCGATAGTTGCCCCGCGGCCCAGCGAGTTCACTTTGAAGCGCCCCGGAAAAACAACTTTTTAAATGGTGGCGCCATCTGAAAGGACGTTGGGCAACTAAAAGCGCGCGTGCGCTCCGAAGGCTTTCTGGTTTCTGTTTCGGGTTCGCGCGAAGCGCGCCGTCTACGTGTTTTTGCAAATGGAGCATTAGGCTTTCCCAACGTTACTAGATTACCTAGGCTTTGCCTGACCGAATGGAGAAACAAAGCTCTACCCTAAAAAAACATAAATAATAATATTAAAAAAAATTAGACGCACATGCGTTTGTTGGAAGCAAGTCGAAGCAACGCGTTGTCTTTTTATGCTTTCTCTTGTCCTACCTAGCCGAGGGCGAGACCAGTGGCCTTGAGAAAACTTGTCCTTCTCTGGCGTGCTCCTGACCGGAATGCAATAAAAACTCCGGGTACGCAGTTAGCAGGGACAAATTTCTGGCAAGCTCTGCTCCAAATCAGGACTTGCATTACCCGAGGGGGTGAACAGAATGTGTTGGGTTATCCAATCAGACGAGCGCCGCAACTTGCAAGGATGTATTTTTGGCGCCGTTTGATTGGCTTCATCGGTTACGTTCGGGAAGAAATAGTTCCCTTTGCGTGCTTTTCAACAAGTTCCGCTTCGTTAACAACACACTTTCGCAGGCTCCGCAGCTTAGTTGGTGTAAAACTAAAACTTAATTGCAGTTTTGTTCTTCGGCAAGCGAAAGAGGCAAGCATTCATGAGCGGCGCGCCCCAAGATCCTTTTGAAAATACGCAGACGTTCACTATCTGCGACTGCACTACGTTCTGTCTGGCGTGGTCCGATAGCGCCGTTGAAAGATAAATCTCCCAAACCGGGCTTGACGGTATCAGTCCGAGGGCGAGAGCGAGCTAGGAATCTCGTGTGCTGTCAAAGCGTCTACAAAGCGATTTCGCTACCCGCGCAAGGACAGTGACTCAGCACCTTTGCGGAATCTATCTCGGCCGCTCACCAATATTGAAAGGAAATACGCAAACGTCGTCTTATTCTTTTTATGAGACGCGCCTGGAAAAGACAAAACCGGACTAAAAACGATTATTCGGTAGTTTAGTAGTAGTAATCGTTTTATTTTTACATGAATCATAAAGTGCATGATCCTAGAAACACTAGTATTTACTACATTCATTGATTCGTATACGGGCGAAAAGCGTAAATGACATTCATTTTGTCATTCGGAGTTGCCCACCGGTGTCTTTCATTTATTTATGAGTCCCACGCTAGAGCGATAAACAGAAACAACCGACACCGACAATCCACAAGCACGTGCAGAAAGCACGCGAAGGTATTTTTGGCAGGTTTACAATCAGTCGCGCTCTCTGCACGCGCTTGAGGCTCCTCGGTGTCGACTGTTTCTGTTTGTCGCTCTAGTGGGACAGTGATCAGTCGCTGCGAGTACGACGGAGCCCTTTGTGCTTGGCGCTGAATCCTGATATTATTATTTCACTCTACGGTTTGTTAGATTGGTCACACAGTTCCTGAAACACCATCGCTATTAAAATGCTGATGTGATAAAATGAAGGCGGGATTGGGGGAGGGTGGAATTATCGAAGGCAACATATGTTCCGAGATTGCTTAGTCATTCTGATCGCACTTTGGTCACGTGGCAAGCAACGCGCCACGGCTAGCCAATCGGACCGCTTTTTACTCGTGGCGTCGCGGCTGTGCTCAGGAAATTAAATTTCTGCTGAACAACTGCGGCTGAAAAAGGCTGTTCCAGTCGTCGCGGCTTCTTACTCTTCAGTTCAGCGGGCAGGCCGCGGTTGGATCGGTCGTCTGGTCCATCCAGCCTTTTACCACTCCTACAACAGTAACCCTTCAACATTCAGCCTAGCCCGCTATTCAGCTCTCAATCAGACTGAACTTCCAGTTCGTTGAAGCTCGCATGTAAAGGAAGGTTTGCAAGTGTCTCTCTTAATTACGTTCTGCGATGACAGAACGGCTATGGAAGTCGGTGATGGCAAGTGTTGGCTTCCGGACAATGTGTTTGTTGTTCGCACTGCTGACAGCACACATCGGGGGCGTGGCATCGGTAAGTCTTACGAACTATTACCGTCCGAGGCTTGTAGAAGATGTAGCGCTCAAGCATAAACAGTAACGGTTATTTCCACCATTGAAGCAGGGACCACGGCAAACACTGAGAAGTTCAGCGATATCTTAGCCAATTATTTTAACCTTTCAGTACTTAAAATGATGGTGTCATTACCTGGTTGTACCCTTCAAAGGTGCGTTCCATGTGTGACTATCACTATGTAAGTTTTCTCATGTAAAAATACGCTTGAACTATGAAAACATGCTGACCGAATGGATTCATCACGCACACAGACGTTACTTCCCGGTGGTATGGACGCACGATTGACACAAGCCGCCATGCAAGTCGTCAAGAGCCACACTACGCATCAGGCGTACCCCAGCGCTGGAGATGTTCCACCACTCTTCAGCAACGATCAGCTGATGCACTCTAACTACAGGACTAAGGTCGGCGTCAGTGACAGAGAAGGTGAGTCGTGCCATAGCCTCATCATGGTGACTATACCGCTACCTTCTTTATTGAAAAAAAAATAAAACGCAACTTTTATGGTCTTTGGAAAATTTCGAGTTTTACGATATGAGAGCAGGCGTGCTGCGTGCTAACTCCCTGCAAGCGCTACTGTCATTCGGCTATCTTCTTGCCCCCTCCCCCCCCCCCCCCCCCCTTATCTGGAAGTTAAAATAGTCCACACGATATGGTCAGCTTCCTCACACCTGACCTGTGTCTCACCTAAAGCTGGAGAAGCGACTCATCCCGCTCTCCGCTAAACCTTCAGACCGAAGTTCCCGCGGTATCTCGCGGTTTTGTAATTGAAAGAGAGAGAGAAAAAAAAGAAAAGAAAAGCGTGATTTACAAAATAATTTTGAAGTTTAAAGAGGAAAAAATTTAAACACGTTTCCTTGACGTCAGCCTCTTGCCTTATGAAAATAAAAACCACGCGGTCTTCAGCAACATTTCCTAGTTTTGGCGCCAGATAGGCTTAGCATAAAACGCCATATCATAATTATGTCGGGCGGTGGTGCCGAAAACGGACTGAACACACGGCGACGTATACACCTCTCCATCTTGTGCAGAGTTGCAAGTGACGAAGCTGATGCTCTCGGCCATCAGGACAGACGTCTACGGCGCGGCCCGTTGGACGCACATTCACCATAACCACACCGACCACGTGATGGCCACCACGCGGAACGGCGTTCACGTGTGGCGCTTCAACAGCCCAAACGCAGAACTTCGGACCAGGGACGCGATGTTCCGTTTCAACTCCGGTTCGGATGAAATCATCGACGCCATTTTGTTCGTGAGAAACGAGAAGAACCTACAGACCATGTACCTCGCCCTGGTCATCAAGGCCGGGCAGACCGCCAAGTTGGTCGCGTATGAAGTGGACTTCGCCGGACAGGCTATGGTGGGTGCATAGATCATCCTTTCTCAATCCAAGTCTTAAAAACAAGAAAAGAAAAACAAGACTGCGATTTTGTTTTTGAAGTTGTATCTATGGGCGGTTTCATTTGGATTCAGGCAACGAGGTGCGGTCATATTTTTATTTTGCTTCAATCTTTTATATTTCGTGGAGCACGTTTCAAGAACAATCCTCTTTATTTTAATGTCCTGACATGTATAGTTCTGAGAAAAAAAATATCAAAGAAGCGGGAAAGAACGACGAGGTTTTGACGATTGTCGTGTGTGGGTAAGTAGGTAAGTAGGTAAGACATTATAATTACTATTTATTATTCGTCGCTCCGATCTTTGTAAAAATCCCCAAACATGGCTCCGCGAGCTGTAACCTAAATTGCGGATTTTGTTTTAGTAGATTTTGTTTAATATTGCTTTTAAAATACCGCGTGTAGAACCTTTCATTGCCTTCAAAATTAAGCAAAGTCTGTGTTTTTATTGTGTACGAGTACTGAGAAATTATGAAACAGGTTTTCACTTTTCGTTCAATTTCAGCACGCCATATAAAATATATATATTTTTTTTAGTCTCGTTCTTTTTACCACCCGTCTTTTACCCAGAATACATTACGTTAAAGGTATATGCACTAGTTGAGTTTTAAGCCTCTAAATATGCTAAAAAAAGAGCAAATGCTGATGGGTTAATGGGTTATAGCTGTATATTTCATTCTTTATTATAATAATCTAAGGGACGTTTAATGAATAATCATAAGACATTGATGTCGTTAGGCGTATAATAACAAGTTTGCTATTCCAAACGCCTAAACACCCGCAACTGCGGAAAGCGGGTTTTCAGACAATATTCGCCGGTGCCATGATTGGAGAGACCCCAAGCTATGCGCGACATAATCTATACTACGTTAGAAATATCAAAGTATAATATTGCAAAAAATAGTAAAATTCACTTTCTGTTGGAAACTTAGATCTTTCAATGCGAAATTTTATATTTTTAATGCGGAATTCGTGTTGATAACAGAACAGAATAATTTTTTTAGCACATTTGGAGGCTTCAAAACTCAAAACCAGTGCATATACCTCTAACGGAATGTATTCTGGGTAGAAGAAAAGTGTTAAAACAACGCGACAGCAAAAAAAAAAAAGTTTTTTTTTTTTTTTTTTTTTTATACAGCGTGCTGAAATTGAACGAAAGGTGAAAACCTTCTGTTCCATAATTTATGTCTCAGTACTGGAACATGATAAAGGCACAAACTTTGTTTAATTTGGAAGGCAATGAAAAGTCCTACACGTGGTATTATTTTGAAAGCAATACTAAACATGGTCGACTCAAAACAAAATTCGCAGTTTAGGCCACAGTCGTTCGCGGAGGCATGTTTTGGGATTTTTTACAAAGATTGGAGCGACCAATAATAAATAGTAATTATAATGTCGTTTTACCTACTTGCATATATATCGCACTAAAAAATATAGACGCTCTCTTTTGAATACTTCGAGATTGAGAGTGATTAAAAAACGCAACACACGACAATCGTCAAAACCTCCTCGTTCTTTCCCGCTTCTTGCAGGTTTTTGCTCTGACACTAAACATGTCAAGAAGGATTGTTCTTCTTGGAACATGTGCCACGAAATGTAAAAATTTGAGGCAAAATAAAAAATACGACCACCTCGTTGGCTGAATCCAAATGAAACCGCCCCTATATAATACATAAAATGCGCTTGCATTTATTTAGCGGACATTAAGCAGTCGTTTCGGGGAGTAAACCTGTTTCTCCACTAAATTTAGCGAAGGAAATGACTTGTAATGGGTCACGTGACGTCGATTTCGCAGCTATAATTAGCGGGGGAAATGGCATTTTTGGGATTGGAGGCTTCTGCCAAAGTTTTTCAAGCTCTAGAAGTCCCCACATCGAATACACGTTGCAGCAGGGACGTCGCACCCGGAACAAAACCCAAGTAGCTAGAGCACCCCCTGGGGAGTAAAGATGACACCATTGGGGAGAACGCCTTAGCAGCTAGCCCTCGGGGTGTTAGCCGGTGTCCGCAGCGGACCTTACGAGACATAAATGAACATGTCCCAGGACGCGCATTTTAAGGGTGTTACTGGAACACCTTTAATATGCTAGTAGCCCCCCCCCCCCCCCTTATAAAAAGCAGAAAAACGGGTTTTCGCAATTTTAGCAACATTTTAGATTTTTACGAGCAACAACTGCTTCGCTCTCGTCAATATTTAACCTAAAGCTCGACATCTCAGCGTTCAAGGAATGGATCTATTAAATCGGAGGAATTAGTATAGACATTACTCCTTCAATACAATCGGAACCCCCTTCCACATAAAAGCCGTTCGGGTGTACGGTCGCTTACACCTTTTTGAGAAACAGCACAGTTTTGCACACCGTTTTTACTCCTTAAAAAATAAAGGGTCTTCTATGCCACAGCACCCTATGTGGGATAAAAAAAAGGGCATACTGCTAGAAATAAGCGCTGAACAGGTGTAACCATGGGTTAACTTGGAACACCCTTTCCACACCCTCAAGGGTGTAATTATCTGGTGTGTGTAAAATAAACAAATTACAGGACCCTTAAAACTGCTTACGTGCAAAAATGCGAAAGCATTCCTAGACGCAGCGCATTCCTACAAGAGCGTGCCTTGCTGTCCTCCGCAGAGGCCGCCCAAGCCGCACAACTTTTGGCCAAGCACTCACCAATGGCTGGCGATGGTCTTTTGGCCAATGGCCAAAGAGTGGCCATTCATCGACCAATGTTTGGCCGATGGCTGACGGCCATTGGCCAATGACCAAAGGCCAGTCATCGGCCAATGGCTGGCCCCTGTCTATGATCATTGCCATTGGCCTGCTTGGGCGGCCGGGCGGGGCGACATGGCTGAAAGCAGAGCATAGAACACGTGATACAGTAGTGCAGAAGGAGCGGGAATTGCCCCCCCCCCCCTTTTTTTTTCCTGGCCACGCCTGACACGTGACCCAAGAAGAGAGCGGCGGCCGCGCGCGCCCCCCCCCCCCCCCCCCCCCCCCCCATCCCCCTCCCTTTTATTGGCCCGCGGGCCGCAGTGCCAGGAGAAGGCTTCTCTGTGGGGTGGCGCTCCTTGGAACGATGACGCGTCGAAGCCGATGTGACTTTAGGTGCAGTTTCTCTCAGCTAATGGGGAAAATGTAAATTTAGATCTTTTTCGCAAACACAAATGCCGCCGGCCACCAAAAGAAAAAAAAGAAAAAAAAAAAAATGCCGGCTCTTATAAAATTGTGTTGCTTTCTTTTCGCGCAGCTTTTTTCGTTGCCGTTGGGAGAAGTTCCTATAAAAATTCGCTGGCTCCAGTCTCAACAAGAAGGTGCGCTCGTTGTGCTCTTCCCATCTGCCTTTGCAGACATCGGCTTCACCGACATTCGCCAGGGTATGTTGGCTTCTTTATAGAAGCATTTCTCTCCATTTTTTTTTTCTGTACGTTCATGTTTCGAAAATTGAGCCCCGGGAAATTCACACAAATCACGTGACCCCGCTGAAAATGCACGCTTTCGCTTTCATTCGCTTTGTTAGTTCACTGTGCTCATGATGCGCTAAAATCGAAGACAAAAAAAAAAAAAAAAAGCAATCTGAAAACTAGATGTGAAAGCCAATGCACAAAAACTCAACATAGAAAATCCTTTCAATGCTGCGAATTGTGTTAAAAATATTGTTGACAAAGGTCCCAATTTTCGACCAGTTATTTGGCAGATCGCAGTGGTCAGACAAGACAGTCACGGAAAACAGCCAGCAGACTCCGAATTTTTTTGTTTCTCTAGTCAGTTTTCGCTTGTGCCATATGTGCGAGGTTGTGCTCTCAATGCCGATTTTTCCTAGGAGGAATGGTGCTGAGCCATATTGTCAAGCTCCATATGCCAATGGCAACTGACCTCGAGACTACAACCATCAGCGGCTACGGTTACATCACCGTGAGCAATGCCACCACGGTGGTGGTGTATCGGTCTGACGAACTGGCGAGCAATTTCAGGGTCTTCGACATGTGAGTGCATAAATTGCAACTTTTAAAGCACGCAGCAACTTAAAAAAGGAAAAAAAAAAAAAAAAACGAAACAAACATCTATGGAAACATTTAAACCATTTCCGAGCACATATGCTCATATATTTTACTGATTCCTGCAGTTTGTTGCTTGCATCAAAGATATTGATGCAGTTGATATCCCCAGATCAATATTTCAAGCAGATTCACTTTCAAGGGAAATATTCTACAAAATCATTGTCCTCCAAATGCTCGATTGTCCTACACTGAGCTCACTAGAGTTCAAAGAAGTTCCAGCACTACAGACTTTTCACTTTAATGACAGAGTAAACTAACAGTATTGCTTGCTCCTTTTCAACGCTTTAGCTTGCATGGTGCAGACCTGACAGACATCGCCCTCTTCAGAGTCGGCTTCGAGTCTTTCCTGGCCATAGCGGGTTTCAAGGACCAGTTTCTCTACGTCTGGCGTGGAGGAGGTTTTCACTTAAGCCAAGTTTTCTCCATTCGTGACGGGTTCCAGTGGCACCCTGTTGCTCTAGGCTCATGTAGGGATGACGTGCTGCTAACACTGGCCACGAATGATGCAACATACCCAATGAAGCTGTTTGCATGGTCTTCCGAACTGAGGCAGTTCATGGAGATTCAAAGAGGTTAGTGAAAGGCTGAATCATTCCTGCAGTATGGTTCCCTTGTTGAAAAATCTCATTTGTACGAGAAATTTATTGTGTCCAATAAACACATATGAATCATGCAAGATATATAACATATAAGAAGCATATAAGAACTATAGAAGAACTATGAAAGATGTATAAGAACATATAATAACCATAAAAGAAACTCGTGAGAAGTTTCTTATATGCTCCTAATGTTTTATATATCTTGTACAGTTCTTATTACGGTTCGTATATGTTCTTATATATCTTGTATGATTAATGTGTTTATTGGACTCAAGAAATTTCTCACAAATTCGTTTTTCACTAGGGTCCTGCTTTGGCTGAGTAAAGGGTTCAAGTGAATTCTTTTCTATTAAAGATTGTGATCCTTCGAGCATAATTCTCTTTGAAGTGTTGTACCATCTTTGCCAGCAGATTGGAGGTTTTCCGGCTCTCAAGAAGTTCCTTTAAAGTATTGTGTGCCATAATTTGCCAGCTAATTCTTCAGAGCAAATCTTTCCATAGGGACTGTTCCTCTTGGAGGCTTCCTGGCTCTCAAGGACAGCCTTTCTTCATTCAGTCTCAAGGACAATGCTTGGCTCTTCTTCACGGATGCTCTTAAGGGAGGTGCAAAGTCCCTCATGGTGTCCACCAAGGTCGTCCTCCTCCCCAATCCCGTTCAAGAAAAGGGATCACAGCTGGTTCTCCGAATGAGAATTGCCAAGGTATGTTGCTAGTTCCGTTATATTCAGCATTGTCGATTGCCTGTGATTGTCCTTCGTTGGTTTTAATGTCCACTCCCTGGTAAGTCAGTCCAAATGGACTACCGAACTGGTCCCATGGATCCTGCTGGGACAACTTCTATAGTCCAGCTCCAGCTAGACTCATTTTCACATGCTAAAACTCCCAAGGCAAATGCCGTAAAAGGAGCCTTGTTGTAAAAGTGCTGATGTAGTACAACTCAGTTCAAGGATGCAGTTTCTTGGCCTTCCTAGGGTGGGCACAATGAGACTACACATGTATTTTTCTATCCTGGACAATATAAAATTTTACAAACCTGCTCAGAAAGAGCTTTGGAATTGTATTGCATACGTGAAACGTTCTGGCTTATTGCTCAGCGGTTCGTCGGAGATTCTGTGCACCTAAACGCCCAAGTTCGCGGCGCTCTTCGCAAGACCGGTACCATACCCACTTATAGCAGTTCTGGAATGACGCGATACTGCTAATCACTCCTCAGTCAGTGTGCCCCTGCTCAAGCTTGTGAACACCTCCTCACAAACTTGTAGCCACGTGACCTTCCCCTGTTAGTGCGTTAAGCTTCCTCTGTCGGTGCAAAAGAGGAACTCCTCTAGCCATGTGATCTCCCCTGTTAGCCATCAGCGTCCAGTCTCTTCATTCCTCCTCCCCCCGTCAACCATCAGTGCCCAGTCTCTTCACTTTTTGGGCTTCATGATATGCTGCGCAACTAGCTGAAGGTTTCACATTAATTAAAACCCTGCCACATGTTCTTCGCTTGCTTCACATCTAACAACAAATCTTCCTTGTTGTCAAAGGAGCAACTGGACCAGCAGCAAGTTTTGCTCGGGCAAGCATCGAACACACTGCGTCACGCCATCAGCTCAAAGACGCCAGTGAATGTGGTCCGCGTAAAGCAAGTAATTCGGTCCGTCCTTGTCAATGGACCAGTCTCCATGGGTTTTGCAAAGCTACCACAAGGTCTCTCCATGGAAGGCTCGCCAGTGTCCATGAACAAACTGTACGCAAGAATGCCGGAGCTCCAGAGAGCCATCAGTGAAATCGGTTTCAACCTCCGCAGGCTGACATCGTCCCTCAAAGGTACACAATTCCTCCTTGCAACTCTGCTAATTTGTAAATGGCTTGCAAGATATACTACCTTTATAATTATGCATCAATATTTCACTATTGTGAGCATTAGGTACTAGTTTATATTGTAGAGAAGCTTCAAGTTCCATTGGTCCTTGAACTTATGTACTTGTATTGCAATATGCAAGCAGCAGGACTGAGGCTAAAAGTAGTGCCATCTTTTACTGTTTTGTGTAATAGCAATTGTATAGGTCAGGCATAGATTTGAAACTATAATTGAGGAGCATGAAATGTTGGCAGTTCTGCCCCTTTATAGGCTGCATTTCTGGCTTTAGTGTGGGGACAGATGGGGCAACCAGCTTGCTTGCATCTTGGCTTTACCTTCCAATGACTTGCCTGGTGCTCAGAACTCAAAGACGGCCGAACTGTCTTGCAGACGCCGTGTTCAAAAGCCAGCCGGTCACAATCACCATGCCCAAAACAGTCCAAGGATGTCTGTCAACACAATTGTTAAAGACTGCAGAGGCCAATCTTGACACTATCCAAGGCGTCCTCACCACTGACCTCTTCAGAAACTTGTACTGGTATGGCAGTCATCTTCTTTACATTTTGTTTTATACTGCTATGATGTTCTTACAATTACTTTTCACTCTACTGTGGGTAGAATATTGCTGTTTTCATAAACTATACCTTGCAAACAGCCATTGGTACCACCATTTTGAACCTAAATAGCATTTCATTGTTTAAGCTCATATGCAGTCACTTACTGTTAACAGTGTCTACTAAGAATTTAAATATTATGAAAACTTAGTTCTCTCCAGGAATTTCTTTGGATGTGGACATATGCGAAATTCGCCTTATGCAAAATCGCTTGGTGGTCTGACAACACTGGGAGCATCACCATTTCAATGTTGGCAAGAGTCGTCGGTACCGGAGCACAGCGACGGCAACGGAGACAATGCAGTGTGCCATGGTGCGGCAGCTGTGTTTTCTGCCTTCTGACCGTGGATTGTGGACGATCAATATAAACAATCTACTGCAATTGTCTCACGAAGCTCTGAGGCCTGTGCACATTCAACAACCTGCACTGTGTAGACTTCCACAGCGAAGGTGTAGGACTTGCTCCGCTGCTTCAACGAGGTTGTCGCCAGCGTGCACAGGCCTCCGAGAGTTTCGTCGGACAGTTGCGGTAGTTCAAGTTGTTCGTTCACATTCCATGGTCAAGCGGAAAACACTGCTTCCGTGCCATCACACGCTGCCCATACACTTGTCTCCGATGCCTCCACTGTGCTTCGGTACAGACGACTCTTGCCAACATAAATGGCAATGCTCTCAGTGTTATCGGACCACCAAGCAATTTCGCATAGTCTTTCTAAGGTGTTAGGGAGGGGGAGGGAACGACCGCTGCACCTTTTTGTGCCCTCTGCACTTCCTCCGCCGCACAGCAGTGATTTTGTTTTCAGATTGATCATGCAGTACTGTCACATAGTGCCAGAACCTGAACGGCTCTGTTAGACTCCTTAACTGCCAACTCCTGCCCATAGCAGAGAGTCATCCGCTTCTTGTGCAGGAGTCAACGTTGTTAGATTAGCTCAGTTAGAGAAATGCTCATAGATGCTGCATGCATAAGCAGAACCCGTCCCCCTTCACTCACCGCGACGTTCGGAGCGCCAGATGGCTGCTTTCGTAACTGCAGTGTATTCTATGGGATGCGTAAGTTTCGAAGCGCAGCGTCTAGATGGCGTTCCACTGTGCTCTATGGAACACGCAGTTCATAAACGAAAATCTAGATGGCGCTTTGAACAATGGGACGCGGACTGAAGCGAGTGAGAGGATAACCCCCTTCTGCGAGAGTTCCACAACTGAGGTATTCTAATAACGTTGGCAGGAGTTGCGGTGATGTCAAAACGACTTCGAGCTCCGATTGGCTTTGAAGGGATAGTGCGTAGGCCTGAAAGCTAAATGCCTTGAAGTCTACCAAATATTTTCAATTGCCCAATGAGAGCTCAGCATTCTGACATAATTAAAACCCCTGTGCACGAAGCAGACAAACTTGAGCTCCCCATTCTAGCCAGATGGTATTGAGCATTCGCACTTCCATTTTTTTCTTTCAATCGTGAACGAGCTGGTTCTAATCTGGCTTGAGCCCTTCCAGAAGACCATGGATGATTGACCTTGGAGCCTACTTTGTGGGTTTCCAGTGCCTCAAATTTTGCGGAAACGTAGTGCTTAGATGATGAACCCAAACAACTAAATGGTTGAAGTTGCAAATATAAAACAACTTGGAAATATTGCATCTGCAGCAGATTGCCGGTTATTCGCAGCAACACAACCCAACTCGGAGTGCAGCACATCGATATAACTGCACGTGGGGACACTAAAGGCTAATTTACTTCACGACTCTTTGAAGCATGCTTCAGCTTGCTGCACTGCGCTAGGTAGAACCCTGTATTATATAAGCTACTCTAAGATGGGATATCAAAGTGATGCTCAGTCTAGATGCATTACTATAACTCATACATTCCTGAAATAATTTCGCTACATGATCATTACTTCATTGGTATTGACAAATGTTACATCTGCAAACTGTGATACTGAAATGAGAAAAAAACAAAAACATTACAAATTCATTATGCCTCATCGCCTTAACACGGGCACTTTTACGACCCCTTTTTTCTTTGTTAACTGTATCGCCACATAGAACCGCATCGATGAATGCTGAAAATAGTGCAAATCTGTGTGCTTTTCTTGACAATATCTGTAATGTGTAATGGTGCTTTTACTCTTGATATACATACCTACTGAATTGCTTCAACCTCACAGCTAATGGTGTGTTAAAAAAAAAATTGTGCACTAATCTTTTGAGAATATTGCCCTGCTAATCCCGAATGGCTCTTTGAAGGATGAACAAGCCTACACCCATCACTGGAAGGATCACCCTTGCAAGACCTGCTAGGGTGAGGAACACACTCCAGTCGCCCTCTATCAACGGCTTGGATCTTGCAGCAGCAGTCACCACTGACCGGCACCACACTCTTCATGGCAAGTTTTCTTCAGTCTAATAGGTTCGATCCAGCATATAAAATTAAAATACGGCTTCAAGAAGCTGTCCTTATTTTTACCCTTGGATATAATTTCCAAAAGCAGTCTGAAATGAGGGTAGGTGAATGTTTTTCCAGAAAAGAGCATTTTCAAGTTCCCTATTCGCAACTCCAGCCTGCCGCTTGCCCTCTTGCGGATGAACAAACAACCAGAGGAGTGGGGGCGGCGGCGACGTGGAAACGGTGGCAGGGACTGTGGGCCTTGACGCGTGAAGTCGTTTTAACGAAAAGTGAGAGCGTTAAAATAGGATTTCTTGTGCTCCACCTTGCAACAGTGTTGCATATAGGACTGTAGAAAAATTGTTTTTAGCACGCTGACCAGTGTCAGCGAGCCGGCGCATGGGAAATCCTGGAGAATCTATCCCAGTCTCTTCCGCCATCTTGGAACTACCGCCCCGCCACCTATAGGGCGTTGGAGTTGCAAATAGCGAAGTGTGCGATGCTTAAGAGGAGTACCATCGAAACTCCATGTCCTATTTGAGCATTACATCAGGTTACCACGTTCCATGTGCTGGTAGTGTATAGTATTGGCAGTAAAGTGGAAATGCTCATATTCGTGCAGTTTCCTTTCCAGTCCCCTCCTCATACCTGCCCGTTTCATTTTTCAGGTCTAACCACCTTTGCCAGGCCTCTGGAGATTCTCAAAGACTCTGCCTTGGAAGGAACACTGAATGGCATTAAGCTTTCCAGTCTGGTCACATTGGCAGGAACTCACTATGTCTCGGCTTCAAAGAGCTTTGCTGTCGTAAACGTCGTGAAGGAACTTTCCGCCCACAGTGTGGACGGGGTGGACATCGTCAAGGCAGTCGCAACGTCTCTGAATGTGGTAGATGACCAGGTTGCTTCCGGAGTCCTCAAGTTCACGAGGGATGTCCACGCCAAGTCAGTGTTTGCTCCAGTTCTGAATGGCATCGATGTTAGTGATATCGGTGGTCGCTTTGTTCGAATGGACTGGCCAGCAAGCATCACGGGCTTCAAACACTTCACCGGTGGCTTCGAGGCTCGGAAGCAACTGCATGTCTTCGGAAGACTCAACCGTTTAGCCGTGCCCCAAGACCTCTTCCTCAAAGACGTCGAACAAATAGTCAAAGGGCGAAAGTCCTTTAGGAGACTCGTGACAACAGTGACGACAGTGGAAGGCCTCGTTGATGGAATTTCTATTCCAAATGACATCTATAGGGTAACTGATGCATCTGCAATTGACGTTCCACTCGCATTTGCCAACGGGATCAAGGCAGCTCGAGATGTTGTGGTAGCAGGAACTCTCGATCAGGTTGACGTGTCTGATTTCGCAAGTTACGCCTTCAAACAACCGACCAAGGTTGTCAAGACAAATGTCATCTTCAAGTCTCCTGTCACTGTCCGGAAGTCTGTTCAAGTGAATGCTAAGGTCAACAGTGTCCTTCTGGATTCCCTGTACAATGATGCAATCTTCCCAACCGGTGACCCCATCATCACAATGGCTGGACAAAAAACCTTCCATAATGGAGCACATATTTCTCGGATGACGGTAAAGGGAGCAGTGAACGGCTACAATCTTCTCGAAGACCTCATGGCCACCGAAGACCACCAGGATGTAGGAGGTAATACTATGAAAAATAGTTTTCTAACTTCATAATAAAATGTTTAGTTTTTATTACAGGAACCAAGACACTTGCTGGACCTGTTGTCTTTGAAAAGGATCTCAACTCCAGTAAGTTATATCAAGTTTTTTGGCATAGTTTCACTTAAACCACAACATTGCAGATTTCATAGCTTCATTAAGATAAATTGTTTGGGTGTGCCATGGTATCACCATTGCCACATATTTTATATTCTGTTCACTCAAACTGGTTTGTAATGCACCTTTAAGTGTATCAAATTGTAGTGTTGGGAGGCAGGCTCGTTGTGTGATGCTTACTGAGATGTCTTATCTGATGCAAGCCTTAGTGTAAAAAAAATTAGAACTTTTAGCTGGGTACATGGGAGAGTGTGAAATCCAGCGCGCTGTAGAAATGTTCTCCAGCCTTGTTCACTGTTCTACTTGAAATGTTGGACTTTCTATTGGTGCATCAGTATTAAAGGTTTTGCATGTACCTTTGTTTTTCAGCCACCGGAATCGTTGACGACGTCCCGGTTTTCAGAGTGTTTGCTGGGCGCATCACTCTACACAGCGAGCAGAACATCACGGCGGAACCACTTTTCCTGGACACTGTAAGAGTGGGACACCTCTACACACTGGGACGCATCCAGGGACTCTTGTTTCCGCAAGACCTTGTGCTGAAATCGGTTCCCCAACAAGTCTATGGCACCAAGCACATGGTTCATGGCCTTTCTGCTGCTTTGCTAGATTCGAGAATTCAAGTGAGCGTTAAGGGACTCGTCGGAGGAGTGGACATTGTAGACATCGATAGGAGGAGGGTGACCTTGTCGAGGCATCAAGTAGTCTCTGGAGCACTTTCTATTGGCAACGCGACAATGTCCTCGCTGAATGCTGTGCTCATGAATGGCCGACCGGTACAAGACTTCTTGCAGAATGTGATGTCCAGGACCCGGCTACAAGTTGTGACTGCTTCGAAGACTTTCTCAGGTACGAAAAAGATCAATTTGTCTACGGTGTTTACGACACTCCAACGCTAGTCTGGCCACTTTAGTTACACGTAATTAGACTCTTGCTACTGTGTGCTTTATAACCAAGCCCTGTTCCTAGCTTAAAGGGCAATTCAACTGCAATGACTTGGACAGCAGGTGCGAAGTTAGCGGCCAAAGCGCGTATTTTGTAGCAACCCTCAAACCTCTTGTTTTATAGCAATTGTTTTATCTTGTTGGAGTACCCTCACTTTCCCTACCATAGAGAATACTATGTATTTGCCCATTCAGCACAAAGCGCCCACCCCCAAAATTTTCAAAATCTGAAAAAATATGAACAGTACATATAGTCGACGTAAAATTGATGACCTCACATGTGACCATTCCCTATTTTTTGCGATTATCTTCAAATTGTGAGTGGGTGCTTGCTTGGTATTTCA
Organism: Ixodes scapularis; assembly: GCF_016920785.2. Taxonomy (NCBI): domain Eukaryota; kingdom Metazoa; phylum Arthropoda; class Arachnida; order Ixodida; family Ixodidae; genus Ixodes; species Ixodes scapularis. The sequence goes on along the minus strand of NW_024609879.1, from coordinate 124,607,213 downwards.
TGGTAGTTTCAAGCAACAATTTCTACATCAATTTGCCCTCCTGTTAAAGAAAGCAGTGAGACACCAGTTTGCCAAAAAATGGTGTTGCAATTTGGCTAGCACACTGAGATTGCTCACCTTGGGTTTTTAATGTGTCGTGGAGTAGTTCTACAAATCGAAAACTGAAGGAATTGAACAGCTTGTGCTTTCTCTAGCTACATGCTCAATTAAATTTTGAACAGTTTTGATGATGCAAATGTTTAATTTCTCGCAGGCATTCTCAAGTCTTCGGCGCCAGTGTCGACTATGAAAGGAGTAAATGATGTTTCTTTGAAGCTCATCAACACAAACGCTGTCGGACTGCGAGGTCAGTCAGTCATCGGTGCGCCAGTGGCTATGAAAGACATATTTGTGGTGCTCGGGAAGATGAGCATCCGTGGCATGTTGGATGGACGAGACCTCAACACATTTGAGGCGGACACTGTTCCGAAGCGAGGCTGGATTTCGGTCCGTGGCAACTGCGTCTTCTACGGAGGCTTAGCAGTTCATGGCAACATTGCCGCTGGCGACGTGAACGAGCTCATGCTTTCGTACGATGCCCTGCTAAAATCTGCCGACCAAAGTATCAAGGGTGAGTAGTTCTTTTTTTGCTTATATCGGCGATCCACCTCTTTTTGAACTGGAGCCTCCCGTCGGAGACTTGGTTTAAGGGAAGACACTGGCTAGAGGTTGAACTTCTGAACTACTCAAGTGATCGGAACGAAATTTGCAAGGGAGATTTAACTTCAGATATGGCATACTGTGCAAACTTTCAGCTCTCTCGGACAACTTTACATACTGTACCTGCATAAGATGTGTCGCTCTTCGTTAAGAAATCTACAATATGCAAATGAAGCTATTAAGCATCATTTTAACTGATTGAATATACAGTGGGGGATGTGGGACTTCTGGCTATCTAGTTTTTATAACTCAAATGTAAATAATTCAGGAAGAGTGATTACCTCAAAGTATGAGATGCGTATCTGTCCTATGCCAATTTTTGAAAACAGCTTTTTCCAGTGTTGGGTAAAGTACATCTAAATGGTACTTAAAGTAAAGTTTATATCAACGTGGCTATTCAACGCATGGTTATGAAATTTACTGTAATTAGTCTCAAATCAAAACCCTCAAAATTGAAAAATGAATTTTTTCAAAAAATTTTTAAACTTGCGTTCACGTCCCCCCTTAAGGATTTCTTGGTAGGAAGCTTGAGAAACAAAAAGGCACACCATTGAGGGGGGGGGGGGGGGGGGGGGGGGGTTGCGGGACGAAGGACGAGAAGTATTTTGTAGGAAGTTGGGGGCAACAGATCAGCCATAATGGGCACAAGAGCAATGTTCCCAGAGCTGTCTAAATAGCGATAGTGCCAGCAGCATCTAGCACAGTCACTTAAGGGGACGTTGGTGCACGCTGGTGCCACGCCCACACAGCTCATACCAAAATGACTCCCCAGATGAAAATATGAAGCAAGATTTCAAGTGGTCCCGCTTATGACCACTTGAACTGCAAGTGGTTTCTAAGGTGGGAGTACTTAAATTGCAACTGGTTCCGCTTCCTTTGAAGTGGTTCCACTTGATGTCCAGTTGTGACTGTTTGGCCTGTAAGTGGCTTTTGAACTTCCAACATCAACAAGTCCATCTTGCAGCACATTAATGTCCTTCAGGTAGGATTTCTTCTGATCAAAGTTCATGGCTTCCATCGAATGATATGGCATATCTGGGTTACAATGCTCTATGCCGATTGAAAACTAAATACCATTGTTGATATTGTTTTGTCGCCTATACCTTCAGAGTATAGGCGACAATCTTGAGATTGAACTGGGGGCTATTTAGTTCGATATAAATTTATTTCATCACTCTTAAACAAAGCTAGCTTCAAGCCTACTTTGCACAACATAAGCTCGTCCATAAAGCATCATTTATGTGCACGAGGTTTTCAAAACATTGTTTTTGCTATTTCTCTAAGGTCACCTTGTGTTCAAGGTATTGTCATGGACCTTGTAGCACACTGTATTGCAGTAAGTGGTAATTACTGCGAGAACGAGGTTGAAGTGAGGCATTGTATTTCCTCCCTAGGTCATTACCATTTCAAGAAGAATGTGAAAGTTCTTGGAGATCTCCCGCATTTAGGTCACGTCAATGGCATCGACCTGTCTGTGTTGGACATGCTGGTCGCCAAAGAGGACAGAGAAAATGTCATTCACTCAGACTTGGACATCCAAAACGTGAGATTTCCTTTTAAGTAAGTGAAGTTGCTTGCCGACTGATGTGTGGCTTTTATATTAGGTGGCCTCAGTTGAGACTGACATCAATGTGGAAGGACTGGTCAACGGTCACAAGTTACGCTATTTAAAGGATAGGGCAATCTGCCATGCCAGGCACCACGACATCCACGGTACCAAGGTCATCCGTGGACCAGTCGAGTTCCTCAATTCTCTCGACGTCCGCCACTACGACAATCGAAGCCTCTCCGCCCTGTTCAACGACATTGTTCTCCTCGACGGTCATTTTGTGAGTGCTCCTTTCCCTTTGTTGTTCACCGTCAGTGTTTCTGCAGGTAAGGGTGCTTGTTTACCTTCTCCAGACGACTGCACCCAAGACATTCAATGATCTCCTCCTTGAGGGCTCCATCAAGGCTAAACAGGCTCACTTGAAAGGGCATGTGAATGGCGTAGCGCTTGACATGGTGCTGACGGATGCAGTTTGGATCAACGGGAAGTGTGAATTGTATGGTGAGTTGGCTAGTTCGCATCTCAGATTCTGTCACTGTGCAAGTCTCATTATGGGCTTTCATCATGCTCACAGGAGAAAAGACTTTCAAGGACCACTTCACGGTCCACAAGAATCTGACTGTTCTTGGTCTTCTGAATGGGCTTCGTGTACCGGATGATCTTCTACAGCTCTGCCACACCAACTGCAAGTAGCTCCATTGTCTTTCCTGCTTTTCCTTCAGTCTCCTTGACAAACTGCTTCACTATAGTGGGAATTAGTCTGTCCACTTCAATACATCCCTTCCTTACTCCAGTGCCTGCCGTTTTCACTGCAGCTTGCCCGTACCAGCAGCTTCATAGCCCAACGTTTGACGAGTTGCAAGTGCCGGGCCATGTGCCGGTGTCCGATCTTGTCAACGGGCACAACCTGCCACAAGCCCTGAAGAACACACTGTTTGTGCATTCTAACCAGACAGTACCAGGAACAAAGGACCTTCAGGTAGCTCTTCTTGGTGACGGAATTGACATGCCACGTAACCTCTCGTCTCGTTTTTCATTTTATTCATTTCAGTCTACAGTTTTCACGAGGAATGTTCTGCCACGCCGTGTCAACGGGGCATCTTTTCACCAGGAGGTGGTCACTCTCGAGACGCCACAGACTGTGTTGACAACAATTGCTCCCTCCAATGTGATTGCTCCAAATGTCAATGTTAAAGGTAAGCACTTGAAGGCTCCTTGATGTTCAATGTTTCCCAATTAATAAATGCGAGAGTGCAAGAACCCACGGCTTTGCTTTGCTGGTTATGTACAGGTTTGCGGGTAACTTGTTAAAACTTGAGGCATTGTTAAAAAAAACCATGAAGGTAATTTAAAATTTTTTTAAAAGGTGTTTTTGGTTACATCAGGTTTCATTTTTTTTCGAGCTCCACTTTTTTCTTTTTTTGTGCTTGGAAATAAATTTGCTACAACGAAGCAAACATTTGGACGTGACGTCGAAGAGCACTGTCTGTTTCCGGTAGGCTTTAGTGAATGCTCGGTGCGCTTCCGTCAATTGGCTAGAGTGCACGGCGGTCTGTAAACTTAAAAGGACATCACTGTGCTGAGTTGCTCCCGTCCAGTGACCTCACGTCGGCAGAAATGGACCCTTCTCAGGACTCGAAACTCTGAATTGGCACTTTACGAGGGCACCCCAGACTTGCTGTCAACATCTTGCCTCGGTCGCCGCCTTGAAGCGGGACTCTCAGATTCTCCGCCCAACGTGCTGCCGCAACGCCAAGAGCGCGCCATTTGTTTTAGACCAACTGCCTGACGAGGAGCCCGTTGTCGTCGTGCATCGACGTCCCACAGTAATTTAGTTCACGTTTCTGCCGCCGTTTTGGGGGGTGAGGGGTCTCCAGCACTGTTCCCGGCACAATTATTACCATAACCGTTCGATCGGTGTAGCACCCAAACGTCTGTTCAGACTAGAACTTGATTAAGTGTCTTCGGTCGTCAAATAAAACTTGTAAGGATAGCCTTCATGGTCCCTTTAAAAAAGGGGGGCCATTTCAACTAATACTATATCTGGCTTAGCTAAGAATTTTACGTTCTAGGTTTTTATTTTCATAGAAAATTCCATCCTTACTATTGCAGTATGGATATTATAATTCCTAATGTTATTTTATGTAAATTTATGTAATTATACTCACTCTCACTAAAACCATGCAGTACAGTCAGAGCTACAGGTGATTGTATGCCAACCTGTTCTAGAGGTGGGAAAGGAGGAACGGCAGAAGGGTTGGGATTCCCGTTCTTTCTTCCCTCTTGAACAGGTCGGGAACACTCTCTGCCCTGCAGCTTTCGCTGTATTGCATAGTTCCCAAAGCGACAATTATACAATCAAGTCCCAATGTTTGCTGAATGCCTTGCACAGGTCTCATCAACGGCATAGACTTCAACAAGCTTGTGCGGGACGCAGTCTACCTCAACGTCCCGCAGACCATTCCGGCTGCTCTGGAGCTCAACACGGTTGTGGCACAAAAGAACATCAAGCTCGTGGGCACACTCAACAAAGTACAGCTGCCCCAGCTGCACAAGGACCTCTCGCTCTTTGAACGTGCCGCCAACCAGCTGGCCACAGTCATGGGACAGAAGATCGGCGAACATGAGGCTGTTCTTGATCGCCTGTCCTGCTTCCTGACGGGTGAGCAACACTTTCTCCCGGATGACCCACATTTCACCCCCTTTGGAAAACACTGGTTGAGAGATGAAGAAATGAGTGACCTTTGTATTCTACAGTGGGTTACGCTGTGTTCCAGAGCAAAGTGTCTCCTTGGCTACATCTGTCGCAGCAGAGGTGTCTTGCACCATCTATGAGGCGACCCCAGAACTGTACTTCATTAGAACGACGGTTTTACGAAATATGCGAGATCAAATCAAACAAATGCACTGTTTACGAGAAATCGTTGTTTTTAACAACGTTGTGAAAAGCTTTTTTAAGCCGAAAAAGAATGAAGGAAGGTAAAAATAGGAAATGCACTAAAACAGTGTCCTCAAAATTTGGGAAGCTGGGTGGGCAGGCAATTGTAAACAGTAGCGATCGGAACCCAGATGGTGGGGAGCTAAAGCTACAGGCATCCGTCGTTAACTGCCATACTAGATCTCCGGTTTTTGTCGTCCAATATAAAACGCTCGCGACGTACGGAAAGTGGCAAAACAAAACAAGACTTGGAGCGAGGCATGGATGGCACTCGTTGCGCTGTCCGTGTACACCTCTTTCCCGGTCCCTTTTGGTGCTGGTAACATGTCGGTACCATGCATAACCAACTAGCCAGACTTCTGACCTCGTCGTCTTCATTTTCCTCTTCAGATTCATACTCGTCGGTGGATCATTTTGTTCTGCACCAGTCGCTGGACGTGGAAGCCACGCTGGTGGATGCAGAGTCCAATGTATACCACTTCCGTCTCTTGGACAGCCACGTGGGTCAGCCGGTGGCGCAGGCGTTCCACTTCGGATGGAGTGGTGCGGACCAACGGTGGCATCTGGAGAGCAGCGTGACGTCCGACGAGGGTCGCCGGATTTATTTCCGCCTCGAGGGAAAGCTGCTCTGGCTGGAAGAGCCGCTGCCGGACAGCAGGGCTAAACGTAGGTCTGATTTCGTCCGCATTATGAAGAGGAAAAACGTTGGCGGGACATTCCTATGCTGTAGTCGGATCGCAGAAATCCCCGTCGGGTGTATCATTGACGATCATGTCTCACCAAATATGGATGGATAAAACATTTTCGGGGACAAGCCGGTTAAATATTAGTTTTTGTCTCATTATGGGCAATTTTTGGGGGGAATGGAAAGGTGCATATTGACGAGACATAGCTGTGTTGGTCTCTCAAACGTCCATACCAGTTAATTTACAATTGTTCACATTTTTGAGACATTGCTGCCCAAATGTCTGCACCCTTTTTACAGGCGTGCACCTTATTTTTACTGTACATCAGGTGACCTTGTAATCAAAGTACAAGAATTTAAGGTCATGTTAAGAGCAACAGATGACTGGCATTATAATTCTTTTTTATGCATGAACTATGCTACGGAGGGGCTGATTTGTATCTATGCTACAAAATGGCAAACCTAATCTTGTGTGCTCTTGGTGTTTCCAAGAGCTCTGACCGACCATATAGGTATATTTATTCCACTGCAGCATTTAGTTTTTGTAGTTTTCCAGCACCTTTCGAATTCGGATGGTTATTTGCATATTAACACTGAATTCCTTTGCCTTCTCGGCCTTGTGGTGACATTAAAATTTGCAAGAAATAAGGCAAGAGCCTACTATTTGTTTCGTATGTGCTCTCTAGCCAAATTGTCTGCCCCTATTCACCTACAGGTGGGATCCTGACTGATGGCACTGCGGTCCTGTACAACTTCGGCGACGTGCACAGCATGTCTGCCGTGGCTGCGGATGCCACAAGTGCCATCGTTGCCAGCTTGACAAAGAACGGTGTCTTGGACGTCTTCAGTTTCACTCTGCAACGCTCTGAACCTACAATCATTGGCACCATCAATCCAGGACAGGGTACGTGGCACACTATTAGACGACAGTGAAACCTTCAGGACTGTTAGAGGGGCAACGAGACAACCTGCAGGACTGTTAAAGGGATGGCAAAACAATCTTCAAAGTTTGGGGAAGATATCCTAGAAGTCTTCCAGACTGCAAGCAGGTTGCATCATAGAACAGCTGCCTCAGCAACAGTGAAAACACTCAAAGCTTTCCCCCTCCTCCCCCAGACTGCCATCATAGAACCCAGATTTCCCAGAGCTCCCCCAAACACCAAAATTATCTAGCATCCCAACCTTGCTCTTTTACAGTTCCAGTAGCTGTCGTAAAATCCTGTAAGGACGCGACGCGGCCCCCCCACAGTCAAGAGATCGCCCATCCCCTTCCTCTCGCTTAATACCCGTAACATAAAACTCCGAAACATTGCCCAACACCATGTTATGCAATATCCCATGACCTATCTATTGCGTGATCTGCGGTACCGGTAAGTCTAACAAGCGAGTTTGTAGCGGGTTCCAGGGTTTTTGTCTGTCAGTGTGATCTGCGCACGCGATATCGGTTCCCGTGACGACAAGTTTGTAGCGGGTTCTCGCGTGTTTATTGCACTGTGAAACTTAATCTGCTGTGTTTGCAGCCTGCGGTATGCTTTCCCAAACAAGATTTTGCAGCGAATTCCAGTGTTAATCGCATCGTGAAACTCGAATTTGCCTTGTCTGCTATCTGTGGTATCAGTTAATGTTGTGGTGGTTTGTAGCAGGTGCCTCTGTGTTTATCACCAATTTTAAATAGTTCCTGTCGCATCCCCAAAGATACCCCACCCCATGTTTTTCACCATTTAGCCAGTTTCGGTGGGCATTCTTGTGGGATTTGACAGTAGTGGTACACCCTTTGGGGTGTAACACTGGTTGTCTGTAAGCTCCTGAACCGCCTATGACTCCCTCCCGATCGAAGAGATTCGGAACCTCTGCTATACATCATTGCTTCACATAGTCACCCTTGGCACTAAAGTGCACCTTGACTCATGTTCCCTGTTGCTGTCGATGCTAAACACCGATCATGCTAACTAGATTCTTTCCCCATTTCTAAATGTAGGTGCCCAAGCTGTCAAGCTGTTTGCTTTCAAGGGGGCGGTTTATGCCGTCGTATCGACCTATGACCCACAAGCGTGCCTTGTCGAAAACATTCGGTCAGCTGTCTACCTACGGACAGGCCGGGACCGCTGGACAGTCATTCAGAGGGTGTACGGGGGCGCAGCCATCGAATCCTTCAGCAAGAACGAGCGACTCTATGCCGTGTTCACTGACGTTGATGTCTACAGTCACTGCGGCGAACCCAGCCTCGTAAAGGTGACTTAATGGTGGTTCCACCATATTTCTGGAGTTTATTCATTTTCAAGTTGCAAATTCAAAGAACGATAGATGCGCATTGTTACGTTGCTACAGGACTAGAGTTTACACAATAATGGACGTGTCTTTGTACTTGGTGAGCTATTTGCTATTCAAAATGACTCATTCGTGCGTGGACATGTGTATTTGAAGCCCAGTATGTACAAATCTTTTAATTGCACTTCGTGTGTTCAGTTTCATTGCAAGTAAAGCCTTTGTTTTGGGAACCAGCTTTATGCTCCTCATAAGGTGAAAATAATTTCATGTGCATTGAACCTTGCATTGCAACAGTTGTGCTATCTAAAACAAAACATTGTAAAGTAAAATTGTACCACCCTCCTTGCTTCCGAGCACATTTGCTCTTGTAAAGTCATTCTCTCCAATATATTTTGAGAGCAACATCCATCCCTAAACATGTCATGTTCCATGGCACTCAAACAATGTTTTATGTTCAAATTTTGTCTTGAACTCCCCGCTGCTTGCATCTATCGCAGGTGTACCGCACATGCGCAAGCAAGAGCTCTCCTTTCGAGCTGTTCCAAACCCTTTCGGTGGTCTCGGTGTCAAAGTTGGCGGTGGTGCACTTCGGAGCTCGTCTCGACGTCTACATGGCTGCTGCAAACCACACTACGGTTGTGGTCTACAAACTACAAGGTATCTGATATTTAAATATACCATTAACCTCTTCTTCCGTTCGTCCACCATCCCTCCTTTCTAAGGCTTTCTGACCTACTTCATCGTGCATACCTAATGCTTAGTCTGTTATTCACAACTGCCCCTTGGTCACTTGCTCCCAATAGTAGGGTTGTGTGAATATTCCGAATTTCGAATAGTAGTTTCGAATAATGCACTATTCGATATTCGCTTCAAGAAAAACTGCACTATTCGTGTTTTTCGAAGTGTTGATTGCGTTCGGTTAGCCCCGTTGAGTGCGCTTCTTAGTGAGCACCGGAGCACTGCGGAAAAGCAATACCCGCGAAAGCGAGCTCCGCGGGTGATGCTTCTCTACATTACATCGGTGCTCGGTAAGAAGCACACTCAACGGGGTAACCTGCCGCGATAAACACTTGGAAAAGTATAAATTTCGCCATTGCGTGCTTGAAAAAAAAGCATACATTCAAAGCGGGATGGTGCACGCATGCAGTCTGCATTTGAAAATAAATGGAAACTTTGTGAGTGCAGTTTTTACATTGTAGTAAAAGTTTCAAAAATTGAACTTATTGTTATGCAAGAGTATACTATGCTGGGCAGATATGCCCTTACAGCCTGCATTCATCATGCGCGATTCATTCTTTCTTAACTCGAGATTAAAGAAAGAATATTTTATATAGCAAGATTTGTAAATTCACTCAATTGGGTATAGTTGGCCATCTCTATAGGATTCATTTTATGTCAAATCTGTCGTTTACTTGCCATCCCAAAACATCGGAAACAAGTGGAACAACCTTCACAAGTTTTTCTGGGTTTTCATCTAAGCATTACGCAGTGGTAGTGAAAAGTGTGGAAAAACTATTCGATATTCAATTCGAAAATGTTCGGCCAAAACCACTATTCGCTTCGAATTCGCTTCGACCTCAAAATCCACTATTCGCACAAGACTACCCAGTAGCAACTGAGCTAGACCATTTCTTCAGTCTGGCTGCATATTTTGCAGTAAAATTGTCATGCTGAAAGCTAACCAGAAGTTATTAGTGGGAGTATTTGTGGCTTCCATATGATTTCTAGAAATTCAATGATTAGCCTTTTAGCAGCTGTTAACATTTCTATGGGTAACCTAGCATGCTAAACGTTAAGCTATAACATTTAATTTGTGAAAGCTTCAATTAAGCAATAGTCATACAAGTGCAAATGCAGAGCTCGCCAAAAAGTCCCTAAATAATTTTATCTGTGCATCTCAATGTCAATATAGCGTTTGAACTTTGAGTATATAAGTGTACAGTGTTCCAAGCTCCCGAAAGTGGAGTGCCACACGTATAGGTGTAACACCTGGGACCGTGAATATCACGAATGGTACAAGTGCACTTGTACCATTATTGCACGTAGCCCCTCAATTCTAGTTAGGTATCCAGATGCTACTCCTTCATTTCAATGGATTGTGATTGTATGCCAGCGGGAAAGAATGTTGCCTCGTGCTGCCCAACATTCTTCAATTTGCTTTCAGGGGAGAGCGGCTTTGGGCTTGTGGCTGCAATCGCCGTGACTCAACTGACCGACATCGGCCTGTTCGTTCTCGAGGGGGACCTGTACCTCATAGTGGCTCAGGGACACAGTACGGACAGCACTGGGAAGACCATAGTGTACAGGGCGGCCACACAAGGTAGTGTATAAAGTTACTCGCATGTGGAGCTCAGGGTCAGTTCATCGTTACTAAGGAGGGTTCGCTCTAATATTAGTTTGCACCAGGTCGGAGAACACTGGTGAGATTGAAGCAGGATGCTTGATGAGGCTACAATGTGAAAATTTTGAAAACCCCAGTCTGACCGTTGCACTTACGCCCAAGCAATGCATTTGTTGCCGTAAAAGCTATTCCCTGAACAGCAAAAACTAGAAAATTGTTTACGATTAGGTGGTTGTCGTCATTGGAAAGCCTGGAATGGTTTCCAGAAACCCCTACTCCCAAAAAATTTGTCTGTCTGAGCAAAAATGTGGAATTGTAGGGCTAACTGGTTAGTTCAGTCTGCAAGTTCGCAGGTAGCCCTGTGCGAGCCTGGATCATATTCCTGTGTGGAACTGTTTCAGGTGCCAAGGAAACCTTCAGGAGGTACCAGCTGACGTGACCATCCCTTCAGCGATCTGCGACTGGGCCATTTTAAACTGTTTTTACGGTATATATACAAATGGGCGAACTAATTGTTATCGTTGCAGTAACTGCCTTTTTTGGCAACGTTTTGTTGTTTTATGGTGCGTAACATTTTTAACCACGCAAGAAAAAAAATAATATTTCAGAGCTGTGTATTTGGTATTGTCTCGTGTAGCGTTAGCTGTTAAAAAACGACTGCACATGTGCCCAGCACTGCCTACTGTGAGACAATAAAGACATGATCATTCATTGTGTGCTCAAGCTGCTATCAATTGGTTTCCACTGTCTGGTTGCATCCACTTCAAAATATTTGATTCTTCTGATGTGCAACATACGTCTGATGCACATTGCGAAACTCCAATTTTTCTAAACCTTTAGGTTCTGTTAAGGACTCTTGCACCCTAAAAGTGACAATCCCATATTCTAGCACAGGGGTTCTCAAACAGCCTAGAGACGGTAAACATGCTGCACACCTTGGTGCTGACAGAGTGAGAAGGGCAGGGCATATCTCGTGGATGATCAGCCTCCAGCACCCTTTCATTGCTTTCTGCTGCACATTCAAGCTTCACGGTTGGGGAAACACTAAGCGTTGCACGATGCCGAAGGTGGGACGTTCGGGCTGGAGGCGGGACAACAGACTGACCTCCCTTCCATTCTCGTCCTGCCTGGGACCATGGGTGCATTTGGCTCGTAGCTGCTTGAAGTGCGAAAATGCTTTAGCTTACGTAGAGACAACATAGAATTACGGTGCCCTGGGATAGACCTTTGGTTTTGCAAATCCACCCCTAGGGGCACTGTTCTCAACTGCCAATGTTCCAGGATTAGGAAGACTGCAGACCTATATTGAAGCATGGAAACAAAAAATAATTTGCCCTAATCACTGGGCACACAAATGGCTTGGTGTATATAGCTTTGCAGTCATTGTCAAAGTTTTGCTTGGACCTAGAAACGGCTTTCAGAGGCTGCAAAGGCCCCCCCCTTCCCCAAATTTAAGAACTGCTGTTCTATGGCATGCATTCTCTAACTGTACTCCAGAGTGCCCACACTGGTTTCCCAAACTTCCTCAGCTGTCCCTGCACGTAAGTACATGTTACCAGCTTAAACTTTTGGCTACCAGTCTTGAATCGCTAAACTGCAGATGTGCGATTTTTAACCACGCACAGTGCCTTGAAGTGAAGGTGGGTATACCCACAGGTGGAGACACTTTTTTTTTGTTTACTTGAGCCATTTTTTTGCTAAAATTTTTTAAATAAATTTTGGTGTTTACTTAGAAGATAGTGGCAGTGAGTAATACGCATAGTCTTTTGGATAATATAATTATACATATTTTCAATAGCAAAGATGGTAATGATTTTTCGGAGCCGCCTTCCCATCACTGGAAAGTCCTTGAAGAATGCGATCAACTCCTTCTTCCACATGCCCAAATGCCTCAGATTTTCCACATGAGAAATATGACTCTTTCCCCGGCGATTTGTCGACTAACAGTCTGCAAGAGCCGAAAAACGAGTCTTCATTTCTTGTTTATTCTTACTGAAAAAAAAAAAAGCTTGATTTTACACCAGCCAAACAATAGCACAAATACTAGCTCCATCCTTGTGCATGAAATGTGCAGTATGAACGGCCTCGAAGCTCTCACCGCGCACGGTAGTCAATGGGTTGGGGACCATTTTAAATCTTGGCCGCCCACTGATGCAGAACTACGAACCAAACAGATCCCAGTATGTGCGTTATTGTTTACAAGCTCTGTTGGCTGTTGCACTGCTCTATTGCATCTGATGCAGACCGAAAGGGGTTCTTCGGCTCCCATTTGAGCCGGATGGGGGTACCTCAAGACCAAAACGTCTGATAACCCCTGTTCTGGGCCACTGGTTTGCTCTCAAATCTCTTCCGCTCGGTTGAAGCTCTCCAATCTAGCCAAAAAGTAACCCGTTTGTCATTCCAAAAATGTTTGAGACAAGACAAGTGCCTGTATGTCCTGCGGGCATGTGCACAATTTCAACAAGTAAAATGTCGAACGAAAAAAGAATCATGTTTAGCTAGCAGCATTGAAACATTTTCTAGTGTCCAGATCGCAACTGCGAGGTAGCGGCTAGAAAGTTGACCAATCGTAGGGCACCCCTTTGCCTGTGGCAACCCGAACAGGGAGCGAAAATTTGGAAAACGTTTATTTGCGCTACACTAACTTGCAACCTCCAATTACACAAAAACAAAAAGCAGTCACTTCAATCACGATGCAGCAGCTATTGTATGAAAAATCATGAAATATATAGACTCATTGGTGACCTGTCCTGTGGTCTGTCGGGGGTCAAACGCATAAATCCTAAAAGAAGATAAGTGACTGACGTGATGACGCATTCACTGCTTGAACTTGAATCTTGCGAGGGTCTCCAAAATGCTGGGCTGGGCTGCGTCCCTCTTGGGCTTAGCCTTGGAGAGGCCGAGTCGTCTTGGCTTGGTAGCCGTCGCTAAATCGAAGGTACATAAGACAGCATTAACCGCAATAAAATGTATGTACCGTAAACGTCTTATTTTTCGTAAAAACTCGTTCTGGTGAGTCTAACACCCTATGGCACCGGATACATAACATCACTCCAGATCACAAAACGTGCCCCGGAATTCGCTTTCCTCGAATAGAACATTTATCTTGCCTTATCTGAAGGGGTAAAGACAAGCTACCAATTCTATCCACACAATATACTTTGAAGTTGGAAGTGGATGATGTTTACTGGCCACACCAAACCTACTTCAGCAGCCTCGGGAAGAAGTAGCACAGGAAAAAGTAAGAAGGAGGCATGATATTTTCTGAAATATTCATAAACTGAATATTTCTTGAATGACACATTTTCACTTTGAAAAAGACCAGCACTTTCATAAAAAGTTTTGACGATGCAATTAATGACAAGCAGCACCTTTTCCCGTAAATGCCGCTAATTGCATGTGCAATCGTTCGGCACAGTTTTCTGGGGTTCAGCACAGTACTGACAAGAACTACTCCTGAAAGAGCCATAGCTTGAACTTTGATAGCAAAAGAACATGTTATGTCCACATTGTTTTAAATGCGTTAGCACTTATTGCCCTGACGCATTCAGCAGTCTTTTGCTTGGACGGTGGACGTTTGTATTGGATTTGAACAATTTAATGATGCTGCGACGCGGTTCCCACCATGCTTTTTTGCTTGGTTTGCTCACTCGTCCTGTCCACTTTCCCTCTTACAAGAGGGAAAGAGTCTCCTGGCATGCTTCCAATGACATGCCACGGGAGAGAAGAGGATTGAGTGGTTGTGGCAGTGGCACAACGTAGGCGACAACATAGGTTGTCGTCTACTGTGATCCTTTCCACACCCTTTGCCTACTGTGATCCTGCTTCGCACGGGAAGCTGTGGTAGAGACACCAAAATCGCCGACATCAGGAAGAACAGTACACGGACACAGTATGCGGACCATTGCGCGGTTGGTATTTCCATCCTTTGCTGAGTCCGAACCCCCGCGCTATATGTTGACTCATTTCGTGGAGAAGCGCCGTAGCGAGAGCGGCAATTTTGGTGCGATTTCTTATAGTTTCCAGACCACTCAACATGAGGTGCTAAATAGCCACGCTCGCACCAGAGGGTCATTACACAGATCTCTCAACATAAAGCAGCACTAACCAGCCACAATTACACTAGAGTGCAGCATTCACTCAGATATATAAGACCGACAATACACCCACCTTTCTTGATTAGCCTCTTCGGAGCACACCGCTTCGCACCCACACCGTTTCCCAGCACGACTCTCGTCTTCTGAACAAAGAACTCCTTCACAACTGTGAGGTCATCACTGTCACTATCCCCAGTCCCGCCTTTCAGTTCGCACGACGACCACATCATTTCTCCTTCCTCTCGAACGTTTGGCGCACTCTTTGGAGTCGCGGCAAAGTCAAACGAAGAGCAACAACTCGATGCTACACGGTCGAAATCCACCGCGTCGCTGGTCTCAGACAGAACTTGCTTCGACCTCGGTAAGGGCGACTCATCTTCAAAGAAAGTAGATAAACTCTCGTCAAGGTCGTCTGCTTTTATCTTCGGGTCGGATTTGCAGGACGCTGCCATAGAGTAACGGAGCAATGGATCTTCACCGTCGGAAGACTCTGCGTCAGAACCGAGCTCCAACCCTTGTTCTGTCTTTTTTCGTGGGGGAAGCGCGACGAGCCTTTTGGCAAACGGATTAAACGGAGCCTTTCCCCTCTGCGGACCACTTTCAGCCACAGCTGTCACCGCTCCCAACGGATCTTCGTCCAGTTCATGTTCGTCGTCGTGCACTCGCGGTACAACCTTACTACCGGAGGAACGATCTAGAAGAGACGTGCTTCGGTTCTTGTCGATTCTCTTGGACGTGTCTGTGTCATTCATCTCGTCCTCGCTGTCTCTAAGCCTCTTGTAACTGTCCCCAGTGTCTACGGGGGCGTCGTTCGTCTGCTTAGCGTCTTGTTCCTTGTCTGCTAACGTTTTGTTGTTCCGAGCCGGAGTCGTAAATCTGTCATCGCTCAGCCGAAGTTTCTTGAAGGGAGTGGCCGCAAGGCGAGAGACCGGCGTCGTCTGCAAGTCTTTTGCCTTGGTGGTGGAGCCCCACTGGAATTTCGTCGGAGACGCGAGTCGGCGGACGACGGGAGAGAGGGGAGGGTCGACGTCTGGTACGGTTTCGCTGTCGACCTTTCGTTGCCATTCGGTTAACTTCGTCCCGTCCAGCTTCGTCTGCGATGATTTTGCCGGTGGTGACGAGAAGAACCTTTGGAACACAACCGAACAAAAATGGCAACATTAAAATGCGAGAAAAGAAGCAATGCATGCGACAATGGTACCAATGAGAACACAAACATAAAACTTGATCTAACGAAGCAGAAGAGTGCCGCAAATTACTTAGTTAAATCAAGAACTTCGTTAAGAAACCAAAAATGGCATTTTCAGGTACTAAATTCGACGAACCTAGATTGAATGTACGGCATCCGGAAAGCTACCGCAATACCCCATTCCCAGAGCGCTCACGTGCCAGAAATGTGATTTATTCGTGTATAAATTTAGTTTGTGAGGACGACCGGCCCTGCAAGTGCGTGAGGGAAATCTTGAAACTCTCGAAAAAATGAACTGAGGTTGTTTTTTTTTCAACATGAGAATCTGCGTATTTTTGTTGGCAAACTGTGAGACCCAGCTGGGGCTTGCATTGAAGTCCACATACCCCACCAGAGACGCGAAAAGAGTGCCCTTTTTGATGCAAGCACGAATGATTTCTGCATTTTCTTTTGAGGGTCACACTTTTTTTTCTTCGAGGCTTTGTTTTACGGCGACGCAGAAGTTGTTGATACAACAAGCGCACGGTGTCATTGTTCATTTCTGATGTCTAGCATCCAGTGTGCACTCGTTGTATGCCGTCACGCATTGGTTGTGCATGCATGCTCGAAGATCACGAGACATGGGAGTGCCAAGTGGAAGGCTCGCGTTGGAGGTGCGACGACTCAAGACCTCTCTGCCTTTCTTGTCTTGGCGATGCCCTGCCCTTCATATCCGCCGCGCCCGTCGTTAGACCTAGCGGGAGGGCGGATCATTACCGAAAGTAACCGATCTAAAACCGAGCGACCTGCGAGCTCCGTCGGCGCAATCTATTGCGTGCGACGTGAATGAAACGCCGTGAAACGGCTAGAGCCATCTGGCATAATTTACCAAAAAGCCCGGAGCGCCAAGTTTGTGTTTCAGTAAAAATAAAAATGTGGTCTTGCGATCTTAATGCTGGCACGCCAGCACGAAACTTCAAAACATTCTAAACAAAATAATTTTTTTAAAATTTTTTTGCTAGATTGAGTTGACGGCTAAATTTATTTTGTTGTTTTGAGTTTATAAAAACATTGAGCCGGTGGGGAAATTAGAATTTGTTAGTTAAATCGAGAATATCATATAACCGGGTTTCGTACAATCGAGTTCCAATATTTCAAAAGAGGCAATCGACACAGAGGTAAGTTGAAATGCAAAGCTGCCGTCCTTCCCCATGGTGAAAATAACAATAGATTCTTGTGGCTATATAGCCTGTTGCACGTCAAGAAAAGCAGAGCGGGCAAACTCCCAACCTCCCACAAAAATTCTGTTTGCCGTGCTTAGTGGTTTCTTCCTCTCCAACATTAACTCTGCTGAAGTGGAAAGAGAGGAGGGTTGTGAGAGTGGAGCTTGTTTTGCATTTTCTTAACCTGCAATGAACCATAATTCCACACGAGCATTTGTACAAAATACCCAATTGCAATAAAAAGAAAAAGTACAGAGTCACGGATAACTTGCAAGGACATGATGTCCTTGCAAGTTGTCGCTTTAGGGTTGGTGAAATCCCCACCTGCTCCGGAGGACTGCGGGCTTGGGAGCGACCTTGAAGATGTTCTCGGGCTGGTTTTGGACTCTGGGAGACGGAGACTTCGGCGTCCTCGGCTTGTTGGGCTCGGAAGTTCGCTTGGGGCTTTTCCACGAGGATTTGCGTTGAAAGTCATCCTCATCATCTGTTTCGAGAACTGAGGACCCGAAGCGTAAAAGGTCAAACCGGCAGGATGCAGAAGAGCAAGTGATGTTTATAGACTACCGTAAAATCCCATGTTAACGTCCTCACCTCAGAGATCGCCCATTTTGGTTTTCTGGCGAAATATCCAAAACATGAAAATTCTGAAACATTGCACACACATGTGTTGATGTCCCGTTGGACATCATCACATGTCTCGTCAAGTATCTCATCAATGTCGCATGACATGTAGTACCGGTATGTTTGACAAGCAAGTTTGTAACGGGTTCCCGCAATTTTTGTCCGCAATCGGCGCGTGCGATACTGGCTCCCGTGGCATGCACACCCGCAACAGGTTTCCGCATGTTGATTGCACCATGAAAGGCGAATCTGTTGCGTCTGCCATCTGCGATATTCTCTCCCGTGACGCGGGAGTTTGCGGCAAATTCTCACGCGTCTATCGTGGCATGAAATGCGGATTTGCAGTGTTCGCGACCTGCAATACGAGTTTGCATGTTGCATGGTTTGTGTCGGTTGGCCCTATGTTTATTGTTACCTTTTTTATAAGTTTTTCTGTCTCATCTTTAAAGATTGCCCAACCCATGTTTTTCACCATTTATATCTTGGTTTTGGAAGGGCATCCTTATGGAATTTTACGGTAATGGGGTTCGATTGAAAAATCGGTGCACACGTGCCTGAATTGCCCGCACGCTGGTTGAAGTAGCCGAAACTTAATGGTCTTTGAATCCTAGATGTGGGCTGGGGTTGGCCAAACTCGTTAATTGCCTGTTCCCAAACTCACAAGACATACCAACAAAAAGGACCAGAAAGTTTGAAGCTAGTCAAATTTCACAGCGCGATAGGTTCAAAAGTACCGGATTTTCCGGACTATAGTTCACACCCAGTGCATATTCCACATGGGAAAATTCCAGGTGAAAGAAAAGCTTTTCATTTCACTAATAAGCACCCGGTGCACAATCCGCATGCAAACGCAGCATGCACCAAGACATGCTTGTCTTATTAGCGCACAAATAAACTTGTGTCATGCAAAAATCATCAATAACATGATCTGTCAATCACAAACTTAATCATGCATCGTCATCTTGAACAATTTTGAGAGAGAAAAAAAAAAAAAAAAAGCCCTTGTATGTAAAGTGCAAGTTGGTCTGCTTCGTTTGCAGGGGTTGTGGTGAGGTCAGAACGCCGATCTATGATTGGCTCTGATGGAAGTATAGTGGGTTATGTTAAACAAAAATATGACTGCATCTCCACGCGGTGAATGATGTTGATTGGGGCGAAGTTCTGGCGGTTATGATGATACGGATTTTATTGTTCATAGGTAGTGCTGATGGTGCTGATCTTTTTTTTATTGCTCATAGGTAGTGCTGAGTTCCGGGTTGCGTTTCAACTTCATTATTACTGCTTTGTGGCCGGTGAAATGCACAGCCAGTGGTTCTTCTAGCGGATCAGCTTGGATCCGCTAGGAGCCGTGGGAACGCATCTCCACCGCTTAAGTCAACGGTCCATGTCAGAAAGAGAGTGTGTGGTATGGAACGTGGTTATATACGCATTTGAGCATTTGACCGCAGCGCCCTCTCGTCTATAAACGTTCAGCCAATACATGCAAAGTTTAACGCTATTATATACGCATTTGATCCCAGCGCCCTCTCCTGTATAGACGTTGAGCGGCTACATGCAAAGTTTCATCCATGACATCCCCAGCTCTTGAGTTACTACCACATCTCAGAGCCCCCTACTCGTCCCGCAGTCGTGGCCGAGTGGTTAAGGCGATGGACTAGAAATCCATTGGGGTCTCCCGCACAGGTTCGCATCCTGTTGACTGCGCAAACATTTTTTCTTTTTATGTGAGCATGGACACCGGCTGGACGGACAAGGATAGACCCTAAGGAGCTTCGCCCCTAAAAAATATTCTAATCGCATTGTTTGATCAGTAAACCTTGAGATCTAAAATTGATTGCACCACCTCTACTCGTGTAACAGATTTGTTACCTTGATTGCCAGCGATGTAAGGGCAACGATAATGACCGATAGAAACAGGACAGGGTCAAAGAGTGCATAGATTGACCAATCACTGACCAACGCCGATGTTTTCCATCGACTTCAGCGTCCTCGAAGGTCGCGGAGTCGTCTTGGGCGCAGCCGACGCGGGAGCAGATCTCCGCTTTGTGATCTCAAACGCCCCCAACCTTGGCGCTTTGGGCTTAGAGTCGCCGTTCGCAGGATTCTTTGTCTCCTTGTCAATGTCCTTGCTTTTTTCTAGGCTGAGGACCTGCGTTAAACAATGAAATACGGTGATGTCTCGTTAGCATAAACTCCTCCAATCACCCTAAAAAATCGTTAGTAATGTAAGTCGTCCATAATTAACGAGACAAAGACGCACGTATAGGGTGTCCACAACAAACTTTAGCAATGTAAAACGAGCCTCGAAAATTGGCGCTCGCACATAAAAAGCACATTTTACGTAATAAAATTCCAATGCTAAAAAAAAAAAAAAAAAAAAAAAACAACAACTTTTTTTTAAAGGCACAATTTTATGAACTACAATGGTATCAATGTCGTCACTCCCACACCAACTTAAATAGTCTGGTGTGTGTCCTGTGGCTTTTACTTTCAAAGTATATTTTCTTCTAAACAATTGGCAACAGTGTAGCAGTAGTTCAAACCTTTCCATCAAAAGGAACATAGTCGTCCACTTGGGTTCCCGTGTTGACGTCAACGTTTCCAATGGCCATCTGAAAGGCGAGCTCGTCCGAAACATATCTTTTTGTCGCAGATGTCAAGGATGAAGTCCAAAATTCTTTTTGTGCGCGGTCCTACAAGCTTCAAGGACTGACGCACTGCATTTCCGAGTGCCCTTTCTTCATAAAGTGTGTTCAAGATATCTGGGAGATTTTGCGGCAGACGACCACGCAAATGCCCTCTGGCCTGAGGGTACTATGTTCAATAAATAAATAACTCCCCAAGAATAAATAACTTACCACCAGCAGCGGTCACTGTGAAAATCATTGAAAGCTCTGCATCTAAAGAGACAGCAGGGTGTGGAATGCCTTTTCTATGACCGTGTGATCCTTAGATCATGCGATGGTGTTGTATCTGCTCACTATGACTCAGGGGCGGATCCAGAGCTCCGTTTTGGGGGGTGGCAAAAAATTTTTAAGGATACTATTCTCTCATTCTCTTTCGTGCAAGGGGGGTCCAGCCATGTCAAATTGCCCTCCGAGAAGGGGGGAGGGAGGAGGGTCGACCTTGTTTGGGAGGGCGGCCACCCCCGTCGCACCCCCTCCCCCCCCTCCTCTCCTCCTTCCCCCTCCCCTGGATCCGCCACTGCTATGACTTGCTGCCTGCATGTTACACTCTTTCGTAACAATAAGCTAATCGTATGGAGGCAAGCCCTAAAACACATTTTGTGTTAAAAAAAAAATCATGGGCCAATTTTTTTTTTTTTTTTTTGCAAGTGGCAATTTTGGAATTTACAGCTATTTTTCTTATTTGTAAATGTTCTACTTTTCTCTATCAATACTTGAATCATAAGATCAGTGAATAATATCTATGTAAGTTGAATTCATAGAAAATGATGCTAAAACGGTGCCTGAAATGAAAGAAGTTATGTCTAAACCAGTATTTCCAAATTTGCAGGAAGGATGCATATCTCAGTATCTAGGGCAACTAGAAACAAGTTTGTTTGCAACACGTAGCAAGATGTGCAAAGCACACAATGATAAGAGCAAATTACCGACATCAGTCTAGCAAATTTTTCAATTGATCTATCGTTTTATTACTTGCCACAGACTGAGCACTGAAATTCGTTTAGTGAAATCCCTACTAATGGTTCTATCTAAAAGGTACATTCAGCACTGCGTTCTTTATACTTCATAGTATCTAGCCATGTGTCACACATAACTTGGTGTAGAGCCGTTTTTTTTCTCCTATTGCCTTTGAAAACAAAGATAGGCAAGTTTCATTTATCTTCAGGCCTAATCTACTGACAGAAAATATTTGACCGGACATACAAACTATTTGCAAAGAGCTGAACAAGCTCGTGCAAGTTTCATAAAGTTTCGCCAAAACATAAAGAAAAAGGCTCGAAGACGTGCGTTCCCCCTTCAAGGATACTGTCCAGCGTAGGGCAGTTCTTCGGGCACCATGCCCGGCCTGTATGGGTTCAAGGGCACCAGGCGGTTCTGGAGCGGACAGAAGACGAGCTGGTGCAGGAAGGTATTCTCTGCCTTCAGGAAGCCCTCCAGATAGTCCTCATCCACCGTCAGTGACGGCATCTTGAGGTACGAGGGCAGCTTGGGCAGCGTCTGCGACGGAGAATGACCTCTCAGGGGTAATTCGCTACATACTACAGATACCTGTCACGCAAGTGCTCTCCACTGTCACTGAGCCAACGGCAGTTGACTCAATCGCGATTGGCAGGAGTTAATGGCGGCGCCGACTGTCAGTGGGTTGATAACATGACTGTGGAACTCAACTACCTACTCTTTTGGAATGTAGGAGTAAGGTATCCAGACACATATGTAACAGTGGATATTGTAGGAGAGGACATGTGTGGAGGTCAGAGCTACCTTTATAACGATCTTGGCAGGTTGCGGGAGACAGCACAACAGCGCACTGCCTGTCTGCACTGGCTTGAAGCGTTCCAATTCTCATTTCTTTACTCCAAGAAGGAATCGCGTATGTATCTCATTTCAAATGCTCATCAAGAATAAAAAAATGTGTCTATAATAAATTTTTCTCATTACTTAGGGCAATGGTTCTCAGAACCGCTCTGGTGTGCAAAGACATTTCTGGGGTACGCAAAGCCCTCGCCTCAACCCTCAACCCCCCTTCCATTGTTGAAAAAATTTCTCTGTTGACCCTGGCTGGGTGAAGCCTGTTATGAAGGGTACAGCCATTACCATCTATCCATCCATTCATCCTCTTACTTGATGCTTGTCACTTCTCCTGTCTCTAACAGTAAAAGATGTCTTTTTCGCACTGCAATTATACCCATTTTCACCCCAAGAACCACAGTAAAAGAAGTCCAGGTCCCCGTTGAGAATTACTAATTTCCCCCTTTATGTAGATAATTAAGACATATGAAGGTGAATTTTGGATTATATTTATGTTATCTTATCAAGACAAAACACATTCCAAACGCCAAAAGCATTGCTTTTTCCTTCAACAACCAAATCTCGTGCGGCGCAACTTTGAGCTGCATATGAACAACGCGCAAAACTTGCTCTCTTCTTGAGGTGAAAAAGGGTCTAGTTTTTTTTTTTTTATTGTATACCCCCTCAACCCCCCCCCCCCCCCCCCCCCCCCGCTCCTCCCCATGCTGGCACGGAGTCTCCCATCACTTTGGCATGTTCCCAAGGGGCCCCCATGGCCACATCCATGTTTGAGAAGCACTGATTTAGAGAGATCACATGACATCAGATTTGGTTTTGTTTTGGTCTCAATTGAGACTAAAATAGTTGTGTAATATCATCTCAGGTCAATTGAGTTCAATGGACCTCTTGGCGAATATGTGCTGCCACCTAGACACGCGACTGGGTTTGAGGCTAAGTGGCGAGAAAACAACGCGTGCGCAAGGCCTCTGGCATCCATTCTACACCCAAAACGTCAGCTACATCCTGTTCACCCATTGCGGCGCTGTGATCTAGATACGGCTCCCCCAAACTCGCCTTTGTCCCCATCGTGCGTAATCTTCCGCCCCGAAGTCGACACGACGAAACCATCTTCCCTCCCTGCTGGGCCAGAAGGAAGAGAGAGAAAGTACTGGAACCATTTACTCTCGAACCGATGTTTCTACAAAAGGTCCATTGTAGCTGGGGCTGCCAAATTCCAATACTCCGACAGTTACGATGGCTCGTGTAACAAGGGTGAAAATCGGCCCAGAGAAACTTCATAAACAATAACCTGTGTTGAGGCTCAACTGCACGCATAGAGTTCATGCAGTTGATCTAGAGGACGAGGTTTGCCGTCTTCCCATCTGTCTCGGTTGCCTCCCAGTATGGAGGAGCAGGGAGACGGACATCGGTGGTACTGACCGGCCAGATTGCTTACCGGGCATTATTAACACAAAGAAGCAGCAAAGTCTAACTTGTAAGGTCAGTGGTACTCAGCAGTCCCCTCTAGCTTTATTTTGCGAGAAAGCACCAGCATCATGCACTGTACAAAGAAAAACTAAAGTTGATAAGCACTCTAAAAAAATCTTCAAAGCGTCGTGCCAAAATGAACATGCTTAATGTGTTGTCTGCATCGTTTTCCCAATCGTCCGCTTTGTAGTCTGTTCTTTGTCCCTCTGTTTGTCTGTTCTGTTCTTCGGTTTATCTGTCTATTCTTCTGCTTGTCTGTCTGTTCTTCGGTTTGTCTGTCTGCTCTTTTGCTCCTGTTTGTTTCAAATCATCTGCTACAAATTGTCTGCTTTGGTTTTTCGCTCTTCTGTCCCTCTTTTTTTCTCGGTACCACCGATGCCAGTACTTACGATTTGCCACACTCCCCTCACGTCCTTACTCCCTTTCCTGAGACAAAGAATGTCTTCTCAAGGGCAATTCGTGGCATACTACTAAATAAGTCTAAAGAGCTCCGAAGACAGCTAAGCCGTACTGAGGCCGGACCGCACAAGACGGACACCCACCTTCTTCAGGTCTGGGTTGGTGATGAGCCCGAAGAACTTGCAGGCCTTGGCCAGGCCAATCCCCGGAAGGCTCTGGAGGTAGTCGCAGCCGGAGAGTATGCACATCTGGCGGAACTTGTCGTGGGTGAAGCGGTCGGCGCAGTTTCCCAGGCACTTGCCTATCGCGGACCGCTCGTACAGCGTGCCGAAGCCGCCCTGGTCCATCTTGAACACTACCTGAAACACGAGGCTCTGACGGAGTAAAGCCCGAAAAAGCAAAGGGAAGTCGCACTGACGAGAGACGGGACGCATCTTCCCGTAGATGTTTACTGGCGGTCCGTGCAACGCGTGTAAGGGAGATCTTAAAGGCCGGTTTGGACGTTTGCGTCCGAGCGTGAACTTGCACTCTGCTACAACGGGGATTTCGAAACATTTCGATCTCAAGGAACCTTTTCTGGTCTCGGCATTAAGCAGTAAAGCGGGGCAGAGGTTGAAGAACCTTGTAAACAACGATGCACGTGCCGGGGAGCATTTGGCTCATAGTTATACGTCAACGGACGGCTAAGGTCTACTAAAAAAAAATGACGTCTGAGATCCCAAGCTGCCGTGGCAACTGTCTCGTCATAAAACGTCCGAACAAGCCGTAAAGATTGCAAGCTTTCACTTCCCTCCTCCCCAACAGCAATTCAGGAATGAAAACATAGAGGCCACCAATGTCGGCTTGGAGGGCGCACCGACTGGAAGCGGCTCTATGTGACTGACACGCAAAAAGCATCTCTACGTTGGACGCTTCGTCCAACTTGTCTTCCACGGAGTTTGGCATTTACCCGAAAAAGGATCTGTGGACTGGATCGTTTACGTCGTCTTCCCCAATCGAGCACTGAGCAACTATTAGAAAACGAGCACCACGTTGGCACGCGATCTCCAGTCAAACGCCGACGTGGCGCTCGGCTACGTGAGCCTCGCGCTGTGTCAGAAATGAAAACAATGTTGGTGCCGTCCCCCCAAGCGCAGTCCTCGGCTAAGCCGCCGGGCGTGCGACGGTTGAATCCCTTCCCTTACAGGGAGAAAATATTGCGAAGACGCGGTTGGCTCTCTCAAGGTTTCCGCACCTTCTCGCAGCCGAAAAGTATCAGGTCTGAGTCCTCCGTGATCACCACGTCGGCCAACCCACGCTGCGTCAAGTACGCCAGCTGCGCGTCTGCTTCGTAAGGTGCCACAATGTAGTCGATTCCTCTCCTCCTGCATTCCTGCGACAGAGGGAAAATGTGGTGGGGGGAGAACACGATTAAAAACGTACGGCGCACAAAGACGGGACGGAAGAGAGAGGACACGCAGTCACCGAACCCAGACGAACGTGCACGGCAGACAGCAGCGGCAATGAGGCTGACGGGGAAGCCGACCTACACCAGGGCCACAGTGAACTTTATCCTGCTCTGGCTCATGGGGACCCAGAAAATGGGTGTCTGGGAAAAAAAGTAAATACTTTTTTTTTTACTGCAAAAGTAAACTATGTGACACTGAACGCTCAGTCACTCCTGTCCAAACGTAGCGCTGTAGGTTCGGAGCAGATGACAGAGTTTACAGGGCTTGCAGTTCTCCAACACAAAAGTTATAAATTATTTAAAAAAATTTTTAATGAGGAAATGGGGGTCAACAGAGCCCAGAAATACATGAAGCCAAATGGTGCTGGCTACCGGGAGCAAACAGCATTTTCTCATTGAAAATTTCAGAAGAATCGGTTATCACTCTTGAACTTGGTAATGGCAAGCTCTGAAACTGGCATCTGGTTCCGACCGCTAGCGCTACATCTGGGTAGAGACTGAGCGTTCGGCAATGCTTCACTTATTCTTGCCGTGAAAAGGAAACAACTGTAAATTCTTTTCTCAGACACCCTGTACACACGCCCATAGGAAAAGTCGTCCAATGCTCTTTACGGGATTGCAAGCAGCCACACTCCAAAAGCTAGTCGGCCGCTGAGGGCTAACTAGTACAGCTGAGGACAGGCGGGACAGGGGAATAATTGGGACTCCCTCTTGTGTGGCTCCGGCCCAAAGTCTCAATCCTCACAAACAGTGGGCACAATGTTGGGGTAACACAAAATATGTTTAACTAGAGGAAAATCGGCGACTTCCTTGCTGGGGGAAGGAGGCGGGGGGTGATGTTTTGTGTTTTTTTGCTCGATCCCCCAAAGGTCATCCTGATGATATCTCAAACTGCCTAGGGCAAGGGGAGGAATAATACTTTTGATTTCTAGTCTAGGTGGTGCAAGCTACCACCCGTTATAGAGGGTAAAACCATTAGCATCCATCCATTCATCCCGCAATCCATTAAGCTCCCGATGAAATGGAGTGGAGCTTCTGCCTTTCATTGCAGCGTAAGGAAGGTTGCTGCATGCGCCTAATGGATACCTTGATGAGGTCGAGCGCCATTTCGGGGGTGATGTCCACTGCCCTCTGGTAGCATTCTCGTGCCTCCTTGATGCGCCCCTCGATCAGGAACTGCTTCGCTTTCTGGCGATTGGTCTCACGCTGCCTGTCAACAAGAATAATGAGCAGTTAACCTTTACATAAAAAAAAAGTATGGCACAGAGAGGAAAACCTTTCTCCGTTTCACTTGAAGTGCGAGCGTAGCAGAAGATATAAGAGCGAGCAACGCGTTTTCAACGTCCCTGTCGCAGCGCAGGCATCGTTCAGAACAGCACGCTTGTGCTTGTATACTTTCAGCTTCGCTCGCACATAAAGTGAAACGAACTACAGATGCGACACTGGACAGCCACTTTATAAAAAAACACCCTCCAACAAAACAAAAGGTACAAAAATTTTTTTTTTTTGTTTGGTGCAAAATGTTTGTTTGAAAGACAGCTTGTCATGAACCCATGCTTTACACATAAATGTTGAGGCGACTAGGCGAATGCACAACATTTCTTTAGCCCAAACCAAACACTTTCCATGTTTATATGTTTTACTTGAAGTGCAGACGCCACTACTAGTTCAGTTTGAAGGTGAAACTTGCGTTACTCTCGGGTGATCTGAACAGATAGCAAAGCCAAGTGTGTCGGATCCATGCCAAAATTACAGAAAAACTTTCCGCGCACCGCCTCTTCTCAAAACGTTTACAGTTCTCTACAGATCGTGGTTATTATGATGATGACTTCCAACCTAGCGATCAACCCTTCCCAGGACACCAGTCCCTCGTTCTACGATAGAGACTTGAAGAAACATGAACGCGTCTTCTAAATATAACAAATGAAAGTAATCATACTCACTCTCGGCGCTTTCGCTCAGTCAGCTGCTTGGACGGCAACCGCTGACCATCGAACACCAGGATGGGTCGGACTCCGGCCGCTACGAGTGTGTTGGTCATCTTCATGCAGTACGCCACATACCTGCACGATCACAAAGAAAAAAAAGTTAAACAATAAAGATTGGCAGCCGAGTGAATATTGGCTTTGCCACTTGGAGTATCTGGTGTGCAAGATCGCGCTGGAAAACCCAGGAATCCTGGGTTTTGATCCCCAACCCTGCCTGTTTCGATTTGATAAATGAATATTGTTCCGGGTGATCTGCGAACCTTTCACTTTTTCTTCTTCTGACCCATCGACCTCCTCCTCCATACGACCGCCTCAAAGTTTGAAATATGAACGTACAAGGTGTTTTTTTTTTTAAGCTTTACAGATTTGTTTAAAAAAATGCCATGAAAGTTACACTTATGCGGTTTGTGCAGGTGAGTTATACGGCCAGGAGGAGTTAGTATAGGGGGCGAATCGTAATGATCAGTTGGCTAAATAAGTAAAATTTATTAATTAACATTTTAATTTGTAAAAATAGACCTACGTTTCCAATTTGAAACTTGTTGAGCGTCATCGAAAACCACTAGATCAGTAATTTTCAGAAAGACTTTGAGCGCGTGAGAAGCGTAGTAGTGCACTAAAGTTACCACTTGTGCAGCAAGAGCAAGGCGTCCGGAACAATAAGATGCCCATGTGATTTTACCGTCTCTTATCAGAGCCCCAGCCTTGTACCTGCTGCATGAGTGGTACCTTCAGCGCACTACTACGCTTCCCACGTGTTTAAAGTATCTAAAAAAAATATTGATTTAGTGGTTTTGGATGACGTTCAGCAAGTTTCTAAATGGAACCATGTCTATTTTCACTAATTAAAAATGTAATTAACAGATTTTACTTAATTAGCCGACTGACTGTTACGATTATCCCCCT
This sequence comes from Ixodes scapularis, assembly GCF_016920785.2. Classification (NCBI taxonomy): domain Eukaryota; kingdom Metazoa; phylum Arthropoda; class Arachnida; order Ixodida; family Ixodidae; genus Ixodes; species Ixodes scapularis. Next base: position 124,578,921 of record NW_024609879.1, on the reverse strand, counting down.
ATACTATGCCCCCTGGCAATGTAACTCAAATGCACAAACAGTAAAAGTGTAGCTTTCACGACTTTTTTTTAACAGATCTGTAAAGCTAAAAAAAAACTACATATCTTAATTACAATAATTAAAAAGTTAATGATCAAATTTTAGTTAATTAGTCTAAAAATAGTGATGGTTATATTCCCATCTAAAGACCGCCGAGCCATATAAAGACACGGTGAAAACCGCATTTATATAACTTGTCCCCGTATTTAAATATTTGGTGCAGCTAAAAGGGAACACCCTGTCCTTTTTTAGGCCGTGCTGGTATACCAAGGCTCAGCAACTGGTATACCAGCACGCATTCCTGACCCTCACTATACACCAACTCATGTTTACAAACAAACCGGAGCGCCCCTAGCGGACGCCACCGGCGCCGCGCATGCGCGGTGGATGGTGGGCAAGAAGCCCGCCGTCGCCCATAAACAAACCATTGAATTGCGTTGTTGTCGGCGTCGGTGGGAGTCCCCGTGCTCTTTTTCGCGTTGGAATTGTTGATGCTACGTCCTCCTAACAATGTCTGACTATTTGAGCGGCTTCAGCAAAACTAACGAGGCAAAACTTTGCGTGAATAATGTGACGTGCGCCGATTCATTTCACGTGGACGCCACAGAATGGGCGCTAAAGCCCGACTCCCACGATGAGATTCTGCTCGCTGTTTTCAGACGCGACGTTGCTCGGACTGCAAAAGCGTGGACCGTAGCTGAGATGGTGGACGTCGATACTGAAAACCGCAAGTAGAATCGGGCATTACAAGTCGGTGATGGCCACTGGTAACAATAGTGATAAACATCTTCTTGTATCTGTTTACACTTAGCCTACTTACCCCAACCAACCTTCAAAAGTGTTTTGAGGCCTGCTCTTAGTTTTTATCGCAATTACCGGGTCAACGTTTGGTTTCCGGGCCGCTGTCGTTTGAACGAGCTGACGACAAAAATCAGCCAAATTTGAAAGAGCAGACGACAGTTCGAGCGCATGCGTAATGGGGTACGGGCAAGAAGCACCGCGTCCCGCGTCAACAAACCACTCGAATGTCACGTTGTCGGCGTCTGTGTGAGTCTGCCTACTCTTTTTCGCGTTGGAATTGTCGATTCTACGTCCTCATCGCAATTTCTTACCACTTTAATCACTTAAGCGAAATTATCAAGGCTCGTTACGCCGCTAAACTTTCCGTAAATAATTTGACGTGCGGCGATTCATTCGCATGAACGCCGCAGAATGGACGCCAAAACCATGATGAGATTCTTCCAGCTATTTTCGGTAGCGACGTCGCTCGTGTTGCAAAAGTGTAGAAGGTAGCGGCGATGATCGACGTCGATACTGAAAATCGGAAGCGGGAACAGACCAAGCGTAACAAGTCGGTGATGACCATCGGTACCAATGTTCGACATCTTGTATCTACTTTTTACACCGAGCCTACTTAAGTCTTTTGAGGTGTGCAATTACTTCTTATTGCAATCACCGGGTCAAAGTTTGGTCTACGGGCCGCTTTTGTTTGAACGAGCAGACGACAAAAAGCAGACGTTTGAAAGAGCAGACGAAAGTTCGAACGATCAGGCGGCCGTGTGAATTTGAAGACGCACTGAACCCGTGGGTGGTTCGGACAACTTGGCGGTTTTCTCTCGTTTATGTTGGAACAAAGCAAATACATCTGGCGACCACAAAGTGTTGCCCGCGCACGCAATCGTAGTTCGACAGCGTCTGGTTTGCCCTTTTCACGGCTACTATCCACGTTCTCGGACGAACGGAGGGGGCAAAAACACATGAAAACTGATCTTCAAACCTTTCCAGACTCTCTTGGTACAACCCCCGTCGCAGCATTTTGACGAGATAGCAGGTTTTTTGTCTCGTTTCTTCCAAGGGAACACAGGAATGCACGTCTGGCACGGCGACTTCTGCCCACCGCCACAGACCGGAAGTGCGTCCGGCGCGCCACCACCGCGGCGTGACGTAGGAGAGTTGAGTTGGTGTATAGGTACCATTTTGAAGAACGAGTGGCGCCACCTATAGACAGTTATGAGTCGTGAATACTTCGGTGCTCCCAGCAGCCGTTAGAGAGTTTTTGACACTACTGACAGAACAAAGGCTCGAAGGAGCTGTCTAAGGTGAATGGGGCTTCATAGGCATCCTCGTGATCAACACCTAATCACCCCACCCTCTGCCCGCCTTTTCACCGTGGTTATGTCTTTTAATTGTGACTGCTGTTGAGACCGGTTATAACGAAGTCAATGAGAATCGGAAATCACTTCGCTATATTTGCTTCTTTGTTATATATGAACTCATACAAATAACATGAAAAATAAACAAAGATAACACGGGCTGTCACGGGCACATGTTTATCGAGTCAGCAGAAAGCGGTCGAGGCTTCCCTGCACGCGTCCTCTGCTAGATCGGAGTCACTTATTGCCAACTGTGAGAATCTCCGATTGAAAAAAGATCTAGCTACTACGTATGAACCGTGTCGACAGCTGCGACGGCCCCACAAGGGATGTTGGCGGTGGATGGCATTCTTTACGTTTATGTGCACTCCATCGAGGATGGCACGCTTTTTATTCAAGGAGATTGCCTTCGTCTTCCCCGCCGAGGTGCCAACGGTGCTGGGACTCTTCCTTGTTGAGTGGCGATGTTTCACCGAATCAGTGCTCGAGCAAAGTAGAATTTCGCGCAAGAGCGACCTCACCGACCAGATGCTGACACGGATCACGAAGCAAATAAAGAAGCACGTACGGCACTGAGTTCGCGCTCAAGCTTGTTTGTCGTCGGTATAGAGAGCCTAGATTTAAGAGATGGGGCAACTGCTTGATCAGGGTCACATGGTTTGTGGGCCATGTTTGCAAAACGAGCTGCAGCATGCAAGGACTGAAAACTCAAAAAGCGTTCACCTTCTGCAGACGTGTCCGCCTCTCCGCCCACGTGACAATTTAAATGAAGGCGTACTTACCGCTCCCTCTCTTAAATCTATGTGTCTCCGTCATCTCCGCCGGTATGTTGTCGCTAGCGCTCGGAATGCCCCTATCGGCATGCCACGACGGCTTCTCCGCGTGCGATGCTGCAAAGCCGCTTCCCATATAAGAAGCGGGGAGCAGACGACGTTGCAGAGACTGCCACTGGCAGCCTTTCCACCATCTTCTGCAGCCTGTTCTGGGTGGCTTCTTGGTTGCGGCACCAAAGTGCGGCGGTCCAAGACTTAGTAAACTTTCAGAATTTTATGCTTGTTTAAAATTATCACAAGATTTCTCGTAGCTATATCTGGGGGAGCCACTCAATTTCCTTTGCTAAAAACAGACACAAATGCATTGAAAAAGTGTGAATGGGATTGGGAAACTGGGATCGCTTCACTATAGCCGCTATTTCGTTATAACCGGTCTTGACAGTGGTTTGTTTATGCTATTGTCTTCCACAGGTGGTAGCGGGTTGCCGGCGATCTGAGAAAGGGTTCTCACCTATCTGTCCAGCCTTGTACACCACCACCTGCACCCTTCCAAAAGCGAATAGAATGATTATTATTATCACGTAAATATAGTATTGTATGTATAATATTCTGTTCTTTTCCTGTTTCTATTGCTGATGTATAAGTGATGTATTGCCGTTGTCAATTGTATAAGCGCAAATTGTCTTTCCTCTTTTTTTCTTTTGTATTTCTGTGTGTGACAGTGTGTGTGTTTTGTGCGTGCTGCTGGACCTCGACCCCGATGTAGGCCGTCGGCACCCCGAGGCGACTTTGTCTCGCCCTTTGTGCTTTTGGACCTTTCAAGATGAGTTCCCTCTCGCCTGGGAAAAATGAAGATGGTTGATCGAGTGATTGACTGATGATCGTCGCAGCGGCGTGCATCACTACAGCGTGATGCACTTAAAAGACTGTCTAATTTTCTCATCTACAGCGGGGAAATCAGACGCTCACTGGGGTTGACTGATCTTCCGCTCTCTAAATTTTAACACCACACAATTTGTTATACAGTAACGAGCAAACGCGAGGAAAGCGTCTCAGCTGACATGGCGCTCGCCTGACCTCGTTTGACAGCTAGTGCCGACGCGACCTACCAAACGCATTGGGAACCATTCACAGTTCGACTACTGACGTTTAAATTGTAGATCTAACGAATTGAGATGTGAATCGTCATTACCCGTCTGTTTTCTCGCCCTTGGCAAGTCGTTCGGCGCAGGAAAAGGCCCCTTTGTGCAGCCAGCAGTAAGTGTCCACTGCAGCGGTGCCGCCGCTGAATTCCTTGATGTGGACCTCGCGGCATGCCTTCTTGACGAACGGTAGTAGCCCCTGGATCCCCATCGCCGTGCGCGATCACCGTGAACGTGGTGAGATGGGAGGTTTTAGCTCAACTATTCGACCTCATTTTACGCGACCAGGGACAAGAGACACACACGACCCAACAAAACGCGCGAAAAAAAACTTTCGCGCGCTCTGATGGGAATCACATGACCACATTACTACTTACGTCACGAAATGTTTAGTCATGTGTTCAAGCTAACGTTTTAGTCTTCTACAGCCAAAAACAAAACTAACTTCTCTTTGATGATTTGATTTCAATATTTTAGGTTAATTGTTTGTTTTGCTTAATTTGTCAGCTGGCACCTGACACCGCTTACGGTCAAGTTGTATCGGTTGTATCCTTAGCCAAACGAGCGTCCAATCCAATCCGGTACAAGTCCCAGCTCCTCTTCCGTGATTTACGCGTTTACGCTGTGGGCTGGGAAATGGTACACGTAGTCAGCTGAGTTTTCACGCGAATATTCCCACTAGGAAGCCCAGACTTGCGGGCAATCCCTCCCGATAGACTTCAGGAGAACAACAGAAATCCCATGTGAACTCAATTTTGAATCCGTATTAAGAGGTGAAACGAAGAGTAGTGCGGCCTTCAGAGGCGTGGGCATACAAGACACAAGTATTAGGGAGTTTTCGTAGATCGTTTCCGCTGTCCCGCAACGCTCTCCGCAACCAGCTACGCTAGCCGGAACTCTACAGTCAAGGCCATCGGCGCGTCGGCGCAGTAGCGGCTGCTTCGTTGCGGAGGGCTTAGCGGAGGGCGAAACGCGGTCTACGAAAACTCCCTAATAACAGCATGTCATTCGCGTGTCGCAGTGTCGTGGCGTAGTAGTGACAGCAGCATTGCTCTAACGTAAAGGAGGAATCGGCAGGGTAAAGAGGGGTGGAATGTCATGATGGATATTCAAGTGCACGGCTCCAACGGCGAGAATGGACAGAGTTCAGACGCGAGCTCGACGGCTTCGAGCGGGTACGTCAAGATCTCGATGGACTCCGAGGACGCGGACGCCCTGCGCAGTTTGGACGGGGATTCACCCGTGCGAGAGAGCGTTCCAGCCGTCGGCTCCCTCGGCGCGACGCCTGGCAAGGACCTGGACGAGTTCGTCTTTATGTCGACGTCTGCGACCAGTTCTGGTAAGATGGGAGTCGATCGTCCTCCGTTGGAATGGTCCTCGGTTTGTTGCTTCTTTGGTCTCGCTGACTTTTTCCGTGCTCGGGTAGTTGATAGTTCTAAAACAAACAAACAAACAAGAGCTTTACATGCGCACAGAAAAACTATCAGTGTGGGACATGATGAGGTTTTTATTTTTTCCAGGTTGCCCCGCAGCGCCAGGGTCATTATTGCAGGAGAGAGGGTGGCTACAGTCAAAAACATATATCACAAGCCGCGAAATTTACGGAAAAGTAAAAACAGAACAAAGAAAAGCATGTTTTTTGGTTGAAGCAACTGCTTAAAAAATAAAAAAAAGATATGCAATAGATAATATGCAGAACAAGAACAGATAACCAAGAAACAGAAATGCTGAAAATTATCGCACAGATGTCAGATGTAGAAAAAAACAAGAAAAACAAAAACATCATTTGGGCACCTTCTATTTCCTTACACATGGCAGCCGTCCTAACTAGTGTGTGTCAGTTTGTCATAGAAGAGAGCATTGGACGGGATTGAGACAAAGTTATCAGCTAATTCATTCTACTGCGTTATGCTGTTAGGGAAAAATGAATATATTAAAATATTTGTTGCGGATGCAGGTTCTCTCATTTTCTTTGAGTCGACCTTCGTATCTATGGGATATGAAGGTAGGCGGTTGGTTGAATTTCAACTTATCTATCCCGGTTTGATTGTGGAATCGTGCACACTCTATTGTAGATTGTATGTGAACGCCTAGGTACTTTACTGTTTTTACCTTTGTTAGCGGAACGCCTAGAACCTTGTTTAAGAAAGGAATTGGTTTACGCTGTCTGGCGAATGTCATCTGGTTACACATTGATAAACAAGGTCGTTAATAAAATTACAATTTAATTAATCAGAAAACACAGAAAGAATAAACAAACAGATGAGACAAGTGACGGCACATCTGGTGTGCTTGTGTCGCCCTTGTCTGTGTAGTTTTTTTCTGGTATACTCTTCAGGTTAATCAAATTTAAACTTGGTCCATTCTAATAGGCTAGAAAAAAATGCAGCGAGGAATATCGTATGAGAGGAAAAACTGATCCTCAGTGTAAAACCTGACACATTAAAGGGGCCCTGCAATTTTATTTAAGCGTCCACCTTGTTTGCGGTTTCCACGTCTCTTGTGGTTCGGGCAACCCAGCGGGCACGGAGAGAGTAACTAAATATCAGCGCGTCATATTTTAGCCTGACGATGCGGAAACCTCGTCCTACGGGGGCGCCCCGTGGTGTTGAACGTGCGCGGCATTTGACAAAATCGTGACGTTGTTGGTCTTGGTCGGCCGAGGAGGGAGAGCTACCTTGTTCCCAGGCAGCTCTCTCTCCTTGGCCTCATCTCCTTTTCCCGTCTTCCCCTCCCTCCCCACATTCCTCAGTCACCGCGGGCACGGGAAAAGGGGGAAGAGAGGACCAAAGACGTCATGAACGAGGTTATCTTGTTGTTTTTGTAATTTTAATATGCCTATAACTCTTAAAATAAAGCGAATGTCGAAAGAAGAAAAAGTTTACTAAGTTGCTGCGTTCAGTGCGCTCAGGTTCAATGCTACATAAAAAAAAAATGTTGCAGGGCCCTTTTAAATGCAGTCATCAGTGTGCACTGATTCTACCTGTATGTCATAAATACCAGTCTTTTACCATCGTGTTCAAAGAGGTGTCAATGTGACATGTCAATGCCATGTTCTGGAAATGCAACTTGCTCGCTACGTTGTAAGCTTTCCTACAAACTATTCTACTGTTGTCAGTGGGATTGTAGTGGGAAAGTTGTGTGGAGTTTCTCTTTCTCTCTCCCTCTCTCAATCTTGAATGCATTGTTCCGGAAAAAAAAAAAGAAGCAATTCTCACTCCAAAATCTGCACAAGAGTATTGTAGCCCCCTCAAACTATACCTATCATGTATGTATGTCCCTTCAAGTATATTTTTGCTTGCAGACATAACCAGCGCCCACCCCCAGTGTTTCAGGATTGTTTCGAGTAGTTTGGGTGGGCCCTTGCTTGATATTCAGTCTGGCAATTTTGATCACTCAGTGTTTGGCACTATCATCATCCCAGTATATGCCACCTGTGCCAAACTTATGGCAGCCTTTTTGAGGCTGACGAAGGAAGAAGTTGAAGATACTACTGGCCGGAGAATATATGAGGCCCGTAAGTTCGGGATGTCGGTACAACACGACACATGAATTAGACACAACGGCTGTGTAAGCGTTTATTTCGGAGTGTGGTCCAATCAATCGCTTGGCACGGGTTTGGCTCTTGAGGCTTTTGATGGCGGAAATTCAATCGAGGGGCTTATGGGTCGCCGCTTTGTGCCAGTCAGTTATTGCGTTCACATCATCGAAATTCCAATAAATCAAGAAATAATTGCGAGGTGCCCAATGACAAACATTTTCGCGGCTGCCTTTATAGTTTGTCGAAAGTGAGGAGGATTGGTGGCTGAGTGGGCTAGCGCACACCAGCTTGGTGCACGTGGAGCGAAAACTCGCGCTGCAGAACCCAGGATACTGGGTTCAATACCCACCCCTGCTGGTTTTGATCTGGATGAGCATCGTACCAGTGTGCGGTCAAGTATCGCTAATGGGTGATGCAAATTAAAGACCCCAGGTTAGTTGTTGTACTGCACTGGCTAAATTTCTCATCTACAGCTGAGAGACTCATTGCCCGTTCAGGCAGACCAAGTTCTAGGCTGTATAAACATACACACAACACAATTATTATTTTTTTTTCGTTGTTGAAATAAATTGCTTTTTGAGCCACCAGATAACAATAAATTTTGCAAAATTCGAAATTCGGGAGACTGAAAGCTTTATATAGTAGTAGGCCGCTCCTAACTCCATTCTTGTGAAACGTGCTTCAGCTTCCCTTCAACGGCTGCTAGCGCCGACAGACATCTGCTCTCGTCCCAACAGAGTACCAGCCGCTGACGGGTTCGCTGGACGACTGGTCCTCCTCGCACCGGGGAGGCAAAGGGGACGGCAGCTCAGGGCTGGGGGGGCCTTCCCTCCCTGGCACATCGTTCCTGCACCAGAAGGGCTTCGGCTGGCTCCTCGACGTGGAAGAAGAAGCCGAGGACGACGACAAGGCCCCTCTCCTGTGAGCGCCTCGCTCGGGCGTTGCTGTCGCTCGCTTTCTTGCTTTCGAGGTTCTTTCCTTTCAGGGATGCCAAAGTGAGCTTCGGAAGAGGTGTCCCAGACTAGCAGCAGGCTTTCGGGCTTGAAACATTCCATTGTCGAGCAAAGAGATCAGTGTTATGTTTGACGGCAACGGTTGTTATCAGCGAGGTTTCTTGGCAAATCCCATGGCATGTTGCCCCTAGGTGGGGAGGAGGCTGGGAAATTCCTCTGCTAAATTTGACACTGTGACGTCGGTGTCACACCATGACATCACATGACACTGTGACATGTGACATTGTGATGTCACATAACATCATGGTTAGTGTACAGTGTGCTCTGCAGCTGAGTACAGTACCTCGGGTGTCGGTGCCGTTCATTTGCAGGACATGGCAAGGAACCAGGAATTTCTTAACAAGAAACTAGATGCTAAGTGCTGGCCCCATTGTTTCAGGGAGGAACTGGACGTGGACTTGCGCGACATCTACTACAAGGTGCGGTGCGTGCTGTTCCCCTTCCCCTTCATGGGCTACAAGCGGCACCTGGTCAGGGACAGCCCGGACTTCTGGGGGCCCCTGCTGGTTGTGCTGCTGTTCTCCCTTGTCTCCCTTTACGGACAGCTTTCCGTGAGTAGTGAAGCATCTTCAGCGTCCTTTGTTGTCCCGTACCGGGTGTTGTCTTTAGCCGTTGCTTCAAGTTGAGCCGTTCTCCCACTTTCAGCCGTCATATCACTTTTGGTCATTCTCTCACTTTCAGCCCATTCATTCACTTTTGGCCGCTGTGTCTTTTTCAGATGTCTTATTCAGGCTGGTTCAAACCACATGCAGCACAAAACCAACACTGGGAAGAGTGCTGGTGCGACACTGACTTGAACTTTGCACTGATGCTGCACTGTATCAGTGCTGTATCACTAATATACCGCTAAGTCAGCACGGAATCAGCAAGATTAGTGCTATTCCCAGGGCTGATTAATGGTGCTGACGTGCACCGTGTTGTATGTGTAAACAGGGCATTGTCATTGCTTTTTTAGAGCATTTCCCATCTCACATTCTGTTCTTAGTTGCATGCTGAACCATATTTGTTTTCTTTTAACTTTACCCTCTAGCAAGTGTGAAAGTCATGGCGGCAGCCATATTGTCCCACCTGAAGGGACCCTTGGGTCTTGTTTTGTTCAGGAAACCTTGGGCTATCTTGGACTCTGGGCTCTGGTGCCCCTGTGAGGAATCTGTGGACGTGAGCAAAGAGCTAATGTTGGAAAGGAATCGGGCAAAAATTGAATATTTGTACTATTCGAATAATTTTGGAATTCAAATGAGGTAACTTTTGCAAAGTTTCGGAAGAATATTAGAAATTGTTCAAAAATATTTTTACTTTCTTAATATACTTGCGATCGATTCAAAGGTTGAATCGAAAACATCAGTATTCAGATCGTTATTCGAAAGTTTAGAATATCAGAGCGTGTGAAGAAGAAATTTGCAAGAAATCACAAGACTTGAATCAACATTTAGGATCTTATCAGTCGTCTCTCTTCATGTGTTTTGTGCTTTCAGGTGGTTTCGTGGATCATTACAATGTGGATCTTCGGTTCACTAGTCATCTTCCTTCTGGCGAGAGTTCTCGGTGGGGAGGTATGAACACTTTTTTTTTTTCTTATCATTACAACAGAATGTGTTTTATTAGCTCATTTTCAGGGAGTTCTGTAAAATTCGGCTGTAACAGCTGACTAACAAAATATTTACACCAAAAAGTGTTACATCCGTAGAGAACTCACCACCTCGAAATTGTGAGCCAAGCGCTTTGCCGACTGAGCTGTCCAGGGTTCGGTGGTCGGAGCGTGCAAAAGCAAACTCATTTGCGTGGTCGCGAGCTTTGCGGCCTTTCTTGTTATGCTGCGTCATCCCATGGCGTACGTCAGAAAAGAGAGTGAATCTTCGGTTTGCTGCGGTTCAGACGCCCTCCTCTTCTCCCCTTGAAGGCCCATCACACATTCTGGGCTTACCAGTCTTTGTCAGCATTAATTTTTTCGTGAGGCTATTCTCTGACATGTAAGTTTCTTGATGGAGTCGGCGTTTCTTCAAGCAAGCTTGAATTGAGCTTTCAACGATTTGTTTATGAGTGCGACGCAGACTTCTGTACCTCGAGGTGCCCCTCGTCTTCAAATGTCGGGCACCATCCCATCTAAAGATTGACCTGTCTTTGTGGTGTTTCTGCAGGTGAACTACTCCCAGTGCTTGGGTGTGATCGGCTACTCCGTCTTGCCTCTGGTTGTCACGGCAACCACACTGCCTCTGGTCCGCCCTTTCCACCATGTGGAATTAGTCTTCAAGGTAGTCACTTCTTTCTTGGCTGTATTTCTCTGTCTGTCTTCGTACTGTTGCGAGTGAATTGCACTGCAACAACGCATAAAGTTGGGGGAGTTGGTTTGACATCATGAAACGGGAACAGCGCGAAAATAAATGAGGGATGAGTAGAAGCGAAATGTCTGTCGTTACCTCTTCTACTCGTCTCTCGCTCATTTTCGTGCTGTTCTTGTTTCGTGATGAATTACACTGCTCTAGAAGTCACTGGCAGTCACACTGAATACAGCCCGAGTGTTCTAGGCCACTTATCACTTTTTTAAAGGAGTACACCGGCCGTTTTTTGGGTTACCCAAACAAGTTGCATATCTGACTACCTGGAATTTAGTCTTCACGGTATGCTATTTATTTTCTCCAAATTCACAATAGCAATTGAGAAAACCGTAAATAAAGATACGTCGAAACCAGCATTCAAATTTTCGCGCGCTCTCCAGTGGTGTGACGTCACAAATGGTACAGACTTTCGGGTCATGCAGGTAGTCTTAAACAGAGTACGTCGAGTGTTTTTTGCATGCTTCTCAGTGAATCAGCTACAAAGCATTCTTTTCCCACCATCAAACGTTTTGTAATCAGTTTGGAACATGGCTTACTCCCCACTTTGTACCATTTCTGTTGTCACACTTCAATGTTGCCAATAGGGGTTCCCGGTTCAAGAAGCACGATGAGAACGAAATTAGAAAATTCAATAACTTTGCAAAATGTTTTTTTTTTTTTTTTTTTCATACAAGACTTAGGCAACTGGTAGAGCCATGTCTATTGGTGTGTTGAGCCGATTTTGAGGCAAATCGGTGACCATGAAAAAATCGCCGAAGTACCCCTTTAAAGAAAGACATAAAGTTTCAGTTGTAGTGCTGCAGTTGTGGTCACACTTTTTGTCCTGGAACGGGTATGGTGGTTGGCTTACCAACTCATGAGTGAAAGAAGTCGGGACGGGAGTAAGCAACGTTGGATTAACGTTGCATTTTTGAGGTGTCATAAAATGATGATGATGATAACAGAAACTCTCTGTCTTGAGGGGGGAGGTTTCAGCAGCATTCTCAGCGCTATACTTTACCCTTAAGTGGAAGCTGCAGCCAATGCGACAGGTACGAGAGCTCGAGGTCGCTGCTTTGAAGTGTTCTTTCACAGAACAAGGTCTCACGCTAGAAATGCATGTCTCCAAATCGATTATGAAGTTTAGAAGTTTTGTGAGCAACATTCCTATATTTAATGACGGCATTCATGAAACATGTTTTTTTAGCGAAATCGCGAACGCACTACGCCCCCTTCTTTTGAAATATCGGAAATCAGAGTCGGGAAATGACATCGCCTTCTAGCTTTTTTTATCCTCTCTCAGAAAACATGGCGGCGCCCGGCACATGTAGCAGTGAGGATGATTGGGGAATGGGACGAGGTTCTCTTTACGGTGCCTGACGACCTCGCAGTCTTCAAAAAGGAAATCGTCAAATCGCCGAAACGACTGGGTTTGGTGCCTGTGCACGAGGCACGAAGCCAGGGGTGGGGGAGGCCCATGGGGCCTGGGCCCATTGGGCTGGGCGCCCCCCCCCCCCCCCCCCCCCCCCAAATCTTCCATTGCTGGGACCTCCTCTTCCCCCTCCCCCTCATACAGCATTTTTTCATGGGCATCCCCCCCCGCCCGGAACAAAATCCTGGCTACGTGCCTGCTGTGCACCATAGTTTTGGTTGTGACCCCACTGGGGCAGCCTTTCACGCAGCACCGGTACGACATGGCCACTCACGTCGCTCACAAAAGTCCACTGCACGTCCTCTTCAACCTCGTCGCGCCGTTTTAAAGAATTTGAGATTGCCGAATGGGCCCTAAAGGTACTTCAAACTCAAAACTGAAGCTTCGTCTGCTCACAGTGGTAGGCGGCACTGTGAGCGGGACGCACGAGAACACGACACTTCCGGTTGGGATGGTTTCGCGGCGAGAAAGAAACTTGATTTGCAGGACAACGCAGGGCCGTAACCAGGGGGGGGGTTAGGGGGGTTCTGACCCCCCCCCCAAAATTTGTTTCTGTGTACGGCCCTGGTCGGTGCACTTGCAGCCAGCCGATTTTAATCTCCACCTCTGCGCACGCGCAGTGGCGCCGGTCGGCTACCGGGTACCAAACCGGGACCGGTTCTCCAGTTTGCTATAACTCTCCATTATATGCCACCGATGCACATGTTTCATAGGCGAAAATAAGACAATAGACATTTTCAAAATGGCCGCCGTTGTCCCCGAAAACCCCCCCCCCCCCCCCCAAATTTTTTTCTGGGTACGGCCCTGGGACAACGTAATCTTTGACAACACTGCACTGGCGTGGATCGCGCGGGAACTTCAAATTCGCCTTTTGGAAATTGTTTCTTTACTTCACAAATACTGAGTTCCCAAGCTTCTAAATCTGAGGGTAATGTCCAGGCATCGTTTTCAATCGTTTCAAATAATAAAAGAAAATATGACCTGCCAGTGCCTTTTTAAGAGTGAATGAAGTATAGTGCAAGACACGAAAGTACCCAGAATCGCCATCAGATGGCGTGCTCAAATTGGCTTGCCATGGCTTGCATGCTGCGGTGGCTAATGGCTAAAGTTCCGCACAGTGAGGCGGTTAGTGGCTAAAGCTCTCCACTGTCAGCCAGCCAACGCTAGCTATCGCAATTATTATTTATCACTGTTTCAGTTCACTGCCTCGCCGACGTTGCCCTCTTGAGCTTCTTGACCAAAGTTTGTGTGGCGCGCGCGAATCGCATAAAATATTTAACTGGGCCCTGATTTTGCCAATCTGGGACATAATACTGTCCTGACTGGGACTAGTCGGGTCTCGGGAATTCGTATGAAAACTAGGGACGATCCCACAAAATCCGGGACTTTTGGGAACGCGTGGGCGCGGCACGGCTTTGTCTCATCTTTGCAAGTAGTAGTCGATGTACCGTACAATTCAAAAGTATGAACTTGGCCGTTCCCAACCCCCTGTTTGGTTGGAACAATTTAATAGTCATTCAGTATTTGTCTTCCTTTACTAAAAAAAAAAGAAAACGTTTTTGGGAGTGGGTGGGGTTTGATCTTTCAAACCACCTTTTGCCTACGCCACTGCTTTGGGGGATTGGGCAAAAAAACTGAAAACATCACCCCTGCCTCCTCTCCCCAGCGAGGGAATCGCCAATCTTCCTCTGGTTGAATCATGTCGGCGTCACCAAGCTCCTTCGACTCATTTTTGCCAGACTTTATTGTTTCCACGCACATTTTTGACAAAACTATTGGGGTGTGTGTATGTTTGTACAGTCTAGAACTTGGTCTGCCTTAACGGGCGACGAGTCTCCCAGCTGTAGATGAGGAATTCAGCGAGTACAGCACAACCGCTAGCCTGAGGTCTTTAATGTGGATCATGCATTTGTGATACACGACCGTACGCTGGTACGATGCTCATCCAGGTCGAAACGGGCAGGGGTGGGGATTGAACCCAGCATCCTGGGTTCTGCGGCGCGAGTTTTCACATCACATGCTCTGAGCTGCTGTGCGCACATTTTTGAGAAACTTGCTTATAGTGCGTGTTTCAGCCCTCCATGCTTGAATCATCTCTTCGGACATGAACAGGTGGCTGTGTTGTATCTTGGAGTTGCATTTGAAGTGGACACAGGTCTTCACATACTGAAAACACTCAGAGACTGTGAAAAAGGAAGGACGGACAAACACACAGGTCTCAAAAACCTCTGTGTTTGTCCGTCCATTCTTTTTTCCAGTCTCTTTTTTTTTTTTTCTATGTTCAACTACTACTAGTTTGTTTGTGCCCTAACCTTCAGCACATGTCTTTGCTGTTTTCTCCCAGCTGCTCGGAGTTGTTTGGGCCACCTACAGCGCTGGATCACTGCTCTGCGTGCAAGAACTGCAAAACAAGAGGCCTCTCCTTCTGTACCCGGTTTTCTTGCTTTACGTTTATTTCTTTTCACTCTATTCAGGTGTCTAGGGCACCATCTTCTGTCACCCCCAGCTTTGCCATATATAGTTCCCTTTTTGGTTCTAGTTTGGAGCATCGAAGATGCGCACGTCACCTGTGTTGTGCAAGACAGCTCTGCATGTATATTTATATATATATATATCCGAGCACCGGTACATCGTATATTTACGGTCTGATGACGTAAAAATTGGGAGTCGTGTCAGAGGGGTTACAGATGAAGGTGCCCTTATTTTCTGCGGGGGAATAAAGTGCTTAGCTCGCCTATATAAAAAAAAAAATTTTCCCTCTTTTCCCTACTTGTAGTGGGCATTTTGCGGGGATTTTTCCTTGCCTATTGCAAGGAATGTGCATCTGTGGTGGCACTGGAAAGGGGGAGGCTTGAGTTGCTGATCTTCTATTTGTACATAAATAAAAGCAATTGTCGACTCTTTTGCTCCTCATGGTCGTGATATGTATGTATAAGACTTGACAAATATGGCAGCAGCATGGTAGGTTGATTGCACCATTACATATGTTAGTACATTTGTGAATTCTTGATATTCTCAGGGGGGATCTCCAAAAACGACATAGAGAGCTTCAAGTACTTGACAATACCCCATGCCTCTCAAAAACTTTCAAAATTTTGCTTGAAGAAGGGGGGGGGGGGGGGGGGCTCCCCCCCCCCCCCCCCCCCCCCCTTTCAAGTAAAATTTCTGAAGTTTTAAGAGGTGGTTTTAAGAAGCAGTGGCGTCGTCAGCGGTGCCGCTGATGACGCCACTGGTTTTAAATAGTTCACTTTGTAACCCAAGTAGATGCTACCGATAAGCCCATTTAGGGGTGTCTTTTATTTGCGAGGGAAATGGCCGGCGATCTCGTGTTCGCGATGACTACGCCGCAGGCCGAAGTAAATGAGCATTCGAATTCGGCGGGCAATCGGCATGAATAGAAAGTGGCGACTAGGTGGCGCACGCTGCTGCCCAGTCGCCACATTAATGCATAGCTCTGCTTAATAGGAATAGATCGATAAATGGACATTCGGGCGGTGGCTTGCGCCTGCTTGCACCACTTAGCTAATTCCTTTTTTTTTTCTTTCGTTTTTCTCTGCATTCTTGTAACAACAAAAAAAAAAAATAAATAAACAGCAAAATAGCCAGAAAATAAAGGGAAATATAATGTCAATTTTAGCGCATTTGTCTTTTGTTTGGCCACACTGAGTAACGAGTTAGATAAAAAGTACAAGTAGCCAATGCAATCCAACGTCGACTATCTTCTGTTTTCGGTGCTTTTGGTAGGTGTATTTACGCTTATCAAGCGAACGGCTGACGAACAACGATTCAGAGAGTACTTACGCCGAGACCACCGGCAACGACCGCCGTCGAGCCTACGCCAGCAAATTGATCCCTTCCAGAAAAATGGACCTGGCTAAAGTGAAGGACGACGAGAAACTCCGTCTATGTCGGTGGTACTACAGGGGCGGCTTCTTCATCCTCCCGTTCCTGTGGTTCGTCAACGCCGTCTGGTTCTTCAAGGAGGCCTTCGTGAGACCGCCGTTCGACGAGCAAAAGACGATCCGAGGCTACGTGATCAAGTCGGGCATCGGAGCGACGGTATGGTTCGTCGCTCTCGTCGTCTGGGTGGTGTTCTTCCAGCTCAAGCGAGCAGAGTGGGGGGCCACAGGAGACTACCTGTCCTTCATCACGCCTACGGGCATCCCCTGAAGCGCGCGCCCGACGGTCGCCTGTGAAGCGAAGTGCTTTCTACAGACGCGCTTGGATTGCTGGCGATGTGCCGCCGGTTCTTTTGTGCGGTGGCCGTGAACGCACGGTCCGTCGATTTGAGCCCAAGCTTTGTCTACGGTAAATATTGACAGTAAAGGTCTCATTTGTTAACCGTTGCGTTTCGGGACAAGTGAACTGCGGAGATACGCGGGCTACTCTGTTGTGGTGGCATTCGTTTTTCGTCCGATGGAATTTCAGTATCAAATAACGGTATACATGGATTTGCCATCACCCTGCAGTCGCCGACAGGTTTTTACGGTTTCTAGGCTAGGTAGCGTAAGCTACCAGCCGTTATAAACAATACAGCCTTCAGCATCCATTCATCCATGGATGGATGGATCCTCGGCCTCCAGAAATGCGCTTGTTGCCTTCCGCTGTGCTTTAGTGGCATCTGTATGTCTAAGCCCACGAGGTGCTAAAGTATGAAGCTTGCACTGGAGGCGAGACAACTGAAAGACTTCCTTGATGTTCTCGTCTTCTCAGTGACTATACAGGGTGATTCAAGGAGAGGCCAGGCTCTTTAAATCTACTGCAAAATTTTGTTTCTTAACCTATCGCGCTACAACTTTGTGCAGTGTTGCCCACAGATGGTGCATTTTCTTTGTAAAATTTGCAACAACACGGCACCGTTTCGCACGGGAGACAAGAGATGGCACAAGCGGTCGCGACGCCAACTGCCGCCAACGAACAAGCATACAACGCCGAGAGCCGGCGTCTTTAGCAGACGAGAAACAGCAGTTCCTTGTTACTGCGCCTGTTTTTGTTTCTGCGACTGTCGCCGCCTGCTAAACGCGCACCGCTTTCGAGTCGAAAAGATTGTCTGCTAAAGACGCCGGCACTCGGCGCCTTATGCTCGTTCGTTGCGCCATCTCGTCTCCCGTGCGAAACGCTGCCGAGTTGTCTGAAGACAGGTGGCTTCGCTGCGTTTCCATAGGAGCTAAGCCTTTTTCTTTCTTTAATTTTTCCCCAGGTAAGTTCGTTCTTTGCAAATTTTACAAAAAAAATGCACCATCTGTGGGCAACGCTGCACAAAGTAGTAGAGCGTTAGGTTAAGAAACCGAATTTTGCGGTCGATTTAAAGAGCCTGGCCTCTCCTTGAATCACCCTGTAGTTAAAAGCTTTCTCAAATAGTTTGATTGATGTCTTTCCTGGGTGACCGTTGCTTAATTTGACATGAAGCAAGTTTGAGACGGGTCCATATCACGAGTGCACGATGTCTTGGGGAACAGGAGTCATTTGAGCGAATCAATGATTTAGCGAAGGACAAGCACCACTAAGGCGCGCGTTAACCCCCCCCCCCCCCATTCATGACGCTTCGCGGCAACAGTCTACGGCGACTCATTACAAGAATGTTAACCCACCTGAACCACCTGTACACGCAGCTTCTTCACAGCGGCCGACCATTTGCTAAAGTGTCTTTTGATTAAAAGCCGGGGACCGAACTTCGTTCGATAAAACATTGCTAGACCAACTGAGTGCCACCCTTTGTCAAAGCTTGTCAAGAAATCGTTCACCAGCAAGCGAGCACCCCTGTTAATGAAACATCAAGTAACAGTAGGAGATAAAAGAGGCAACAAAATCTTTGTAGAGCATGTGGTGTGATCTTAGAACTGGTGCCAATGCAGCAGCTGTCCTGTTACACATATATGCCTCCATAATAAAGCAGTAATTGAGTTTGACACATGCACGCACAATATGGTAGCGGAAAAAGCATAACTTTATGGTGGTTGTCGCTCAGGGGGAGTACATCTGGCAGACGCATTTGGCAAACGTTTCCGAGTAGCGCACCCAGACTTCGTAGAGGTGCAGTTCACTGTAAAGGAAAGTGAGGAGTGCGCATGCAGAAAAATATTAGTCGGCATATCTTAGGGTTTTACAACTAACAAATGTGCGGGGTTCACCGTTTTCGGGTTCAGACTCTAGTTTCGATTTTCAAAGCAAACAAAAGGCGTATCTTTAACTGTAGGTACGATGTACACAAAGTAAACAAGAATGTCTCGGGCACAAGATGACTGTGAGTAGTTTTACTTAAAGGGGCCCTGCAATGACTTTTTTACTAATTTTTAATTTCCACCGAACCTGAGCGGACTGAGCTTAGTAACTTAGTGCAACGTTTCTTTTCTCAAAATTCCCTTTATTTTAAAAGTTATAGGCAAATTAAAATTACAAAAACAAGCAAAAGATAACCTCCCCCATGACGTCCTTGGGTGCTTGGGAGTAGCCGTGAACTAGAGGAGAAGTAGTGAGCTCATCGAGCGCTCACGGCTGCCGCACTCCGACTCGACGGCGCGAGAGGGCGCCATTGAAGCGTGTTCTGAATAGTCTGTATGCAGCGGGCAGTCAGAGCGGCTCACATTGCTAATTCTAATACTAATTCGGCATGACACTTCATTGGCCACAAACGACAGCAAACACGGGGTAAAGATCAGTTCAGAATGGGCGCTACTTTGCGCTGCCATAACGCGAAACGGCGAAACCGCAAGACAAAGCTTCTCGCCGAAGGCCTTCGGAACGCTCGGAGCCGGTCAGATCCTCCTGCCCAAACGATAGCAGCGCCGCCGCGTACATCCGGGACCTTTCCGTGTCGGCGCCAGATCCCACTACTCCTTTCTAGTATGCGCCGCCCTTTCCACCGCTTGGTGGCGGGTATGTCGACGGGTCGTTTCTTGTTTCCATACTTTATGAACTGCATTCGTTTCTTTTTTGATCTAAAATACTGAACAAAAACTACTTTTATAAATAATTGAAATGGTTTGCGCCACTTTTATTTTGTATTTCGACTAAAAAGAAGCTTTTAGCGGCTCTGACCAGTAGTAAGCGCAGGACCAAAGACGTCACATTTTGCGCGCTTTCGGTACCGCGGGTCGCCCTTGTCGGTGGAGTAGGTTTCCGCGTCGTCCGGTTAAAGTATGACGCACTGATATTTAGCTACTCTCTCCGTGCCCGCTGGCTTGCCCGAACCCCAAGAGACGTGGAAACGCCAAAAAAGGTAGACGCTTAAATATGATTGCAGGGCCCCTTTAAGGTGGGTGCTGTTTTCGCTTGTAATGCGCTATTGGATATTGGGCTACATTTTTTACGTTCTTCAAGCATTCCTCTATTTCGGACTGAAAACTGGAACAAACATGATTTACAAAAAATATATCAGGGGTTCAAATGTTGGGTGAAATTGGGTTTACTCCAGTACAAAGAATCCTGCATAGGTTGTTCTGACACCTATTGTAAAATACCGCAGAAGCGCGCACTATTAACGTTCCCCGAACTTGGGAATTCTGTAAATTGTGCGTCGAGCGCCCAATCCCTCCAAAGTGCGGGCATCGACCCAAAACATTCTCCCCATTGCGGTGGCCACAAGACTGCCAGCGGCAATGACGGGGGTGCCGTGTGAAAATAAATGTGCTTTCTCCGATTCCGTTCACCCTGCCTTCAAAGCTCTTTATTGGCCACCATCTTAATTTTTACCAGTTTGGCCAGACAGGCGCCCATATCCAGATTAACCCAGTTTTCGTTGAAAGTGGGGAGGGCACTTCCCCGCTCTCTTACAGCATGCCTTTCAAACACAGGCACAAGAGCGTGAAACAAACTGAAGGCGTTGTGAATTCCGAGAGTGATGAAGGAAGCTAGTGGCTGCAGTTGCTTAAGTTACGTTTATGGGCATCAAAAGGTATGAAACTCACTGGGGAAAAGTGGCACTCTGAGGGCTTTTCGAGAATGCCTCCATCACCACCTGTAGTTCTTCGCGAGTCCAGTGTGCCGACCGGCATGGCTCAATGATCTGCAATAAAAGGGAAAAAAGAATTGCAGCGCTTACTAATTGTAGAAATAATGGCCGGGCTAGCATGGGCTGGAGTTGCTCGAAAGAACCAATAAAATGGCAGACGGAAGCTAGATGGGTGGTACAAGCTCATTCAAAAGTATGACGGATCACTCGAATATCCATCTACTGACATTGGTTATACCGGCTAATTATTAAAGTATCTACATACCCTTTTTTGTACTCGCGTTAGAGTTTCCTGAAGGAATATCTCATTTCGTAAAACAGCGGTCCACTCCAACCCTCCATACGCATACTGCAACATTGTGTTGTCTAGAATGATGGATTCCCTTTGAATGTGCTATGTGCACTCTTGTAACGCTTCTTAGCTGGCAAGTGGCACACACTATTACGCAAGACTTCATGGCAGCATCCACTAGAGGACACTAGCTACACTTACCTTCTCAACAATGTCTATGAAGAAGTCCCTCAGGTCTTTGCTGTGGTTGAGGCCATAAGCAATGTTGACGAGCGTTCGTGTGAGAGACTGTCAAAGGGGCAGAAGTCAAGTCGGTTTAGGTCAATTCATGTTCGATTGCATAAGGATACATCAGTGGACAGGCTGAACTAAAGCTGCAAGGCCTTACGAGATCAGGATTGTCTAGAGCTTAGTGATAGCAGACATTACAACAAGGCAGCAGTACTAGCTTTTATGCAGGACTAGACTTCTATGGAAATGTAACATTCAATCTGAAAAACAATTTGATGCCATAGTGTGTTGAAGTGAAGAAGGGAGACACTCTGTGTTGGGAAGTACTTCAGGTACATTGTACTTAAAGTAACATAAATAGATTTAGAAAACTTTTACTCAAAGTATGTTTTCTGAGTATGAACTTCTACTTTAAAGTATTTTTTCTGGTACTTTGCAAGGAAAGTACAACTGCCGACTTCAAAGACCATTCCCCAAATATTTTTCTGTTAAATTTGTACCGGAAAATGACGTTTTGTTAACTCAAAACAAATACTGGGAGGGATATTCTACTCTCAGCAGAAACGCAAGAAGATGATGCATTGCTTCATTTGTGCCGGAAGTGGCCTTCCCGCAGAATTTAGAACTCTCGCTACTTTTCGCTTGGACGGTGCAAGCAAGGTTAAAAATATTAGAAAAGGATACACCTCCACGAAAGAATTGCTTGCGGAAGCTACGGGGCTGACGTCATTCTCTCCTTGTGTTAAAAAGTACTAGTAACTTTACTTTACTTCAAGTACATGGCACCCAGTGTACTTACTACTTTACTTGAAGTACATAATCTCTCATTTACCTTGTACTTTACTTCAAGTACTTTTGAGGTGTACTTTGCCCAACACTGAAGACACTGCATATTTCTGGAATGGGGATACCTTGAAGTTGGATTCCAAGTCTTGCAGGGTGTGCTTGGAGACCCGGCCCCAGAGCGAAAAGGTGACAGCATCCTTGAGCCTGTCCAAGTGCTCGCGATCAAGGAGGGCTTTCATCTCCCGCAGCTGCTGCAGGAACTCTCGATCCATCTCCATGCCAGACTCTTCATACTTGCAATCTGGGACAGGTTTACGAGTCTTTCGACAACTGTGGCACGGTGTGCTATACGTTTCAAATGCATGTGGTCTATAAACGTTGCCAAAGATCCTGTTGATTATGTTTATATGTAGACCATTTTGTTTCATTTTCTAGACTCATGTTTGGGTCTTAATTTATTTCCATTTCAACACGGAAGCCAGCTGTTAAAGCACTGGCAGTGTCTGATGTGACATATGAGCCACAAGATTGACTTGGCTTGTTCTACCTTAATGGTCACGCATTCCAATCTGCAGCCAACATTGTCCCCTGGTAGTTAGCACTGTGACTTGGCCAGGAGGAAATAAGATCTTTCAACTCAGAACACAATGAAATACTGGTGCGAATAACTGCCAACATTGAGTCAATATGTGGGTAGGCCTGTCCACATAGAATTTCGAGTGTGCCTGGCTACAATTAGTTATGCGTGCGTGTACCATAAAATCCATTTCCCAGCAGTTCCCACCAACAGACAACTATGGCAAAATTATGAGGATGGGCGCTCGCTTGAATAAATTTGATGCATACATTATATAACCAATTCTGAAGTTAATAAAAAAAAATGATGAGTCATTCCACTCTGTAGAGTTGGATGACCAGCAAAGCTGTTTAGTACACGACACAGATGTGACACGGAATTTTGAACAAAGGTATGAACACATTTATTGTCTTGATCGGTGGCCGTCGTGACGAACGGTACGCACACACATGTTGAGACTATCACCACCCCGAGGAGCCGGAGGAAACTAGACACACACAACGGGACCGCCACCTGGCAGAGGGGAAAAAAACTAGGCACGCAAGCGCTTAGAACGACGACAAAGGGAGGGTGGTGTACTTCCCTCCTCCTCCTTTCCTCCTCCTCTCCTCGTGCTGCTGAATTTGTTCATGGGTGACGTGACACGAAGTCGTGACGTCATTTTCCCCACTTAAAGGGTCCCGTGGATTTTTCACGTGCGGCAACAGAAATGACGTCACGGCTTCGTGACGTCACGACTTCGGGTAACGTGACGTCCATTTTTCCGCTAAATTTAGTGGGGAAACTGCATTGGTGTTGAGGTCACTGGCGTCAATTTCCCCGCTAAATATAGTGGAAAAATTTCCCCACAAATTTAGCAGGGAAATTGACGTCATGTGCCATGACTTCGTGACGAAGTCGTGTGACGTCACGAAGCCATGACGTCATTTCTGTTGCCGCACACGAGAAATCCACGGGACCCTAGCACCCATAAACAGCTTCGCTGTAAAAAAAAGTGACTACAAAGGATGGCACATTCAAGCACAAAATTTTATGGTACTACAACCTCGTGACATGCAGTTAGGATGAGTGTGCAGCCTGAACCAAAGGACTGTAAGTTAGGGTAGCTGGTCTATGACTGATGTCAGCCCCATATTTTCATGTAGCTTGGGAGAACTTGCAGTAGCCAATAGCTGCGCCACCCCAAAATTTTAACCAAGGCCTGTTTATGTGAGTGCGCGTTATTATAATGATATCTACAGTAACTCATGCATGCACTGCAAGAGAAGTAGCATGTAACCGCAAGTTACTTGGATTTCGGCAGCTCCAGTTGTTGATCATCTGGTCGACGCAGAAGATGAAGTTGTCGAGGGTAAGGTAGTTGAGTTTCTTCTTGCCAGTCTCGAACCGATTGTGGGTGATGTACACGACGGCTGCGTACTTCCTGCAGGGCCATTTTAACAGGCGTCAGTAAATCAACAAATTAGGCAAAATCATGTTGAGCAGTGAAAACTTGCGATATAAAAAGATGTGTCAACCTCGCCAGCTGCTCAGGGAGCAAGAAATGTGTCTGAATGTTCTTGGTCAGCGGGCCAGGCATTTCTTCGATGACTTTGTAGACCCTCTTGATGTTGTCGAACTAAGAATAGACGAAAGCAATTTTAGTTGTTCAGAGTTTGTATAGCCCATGTAAAATCAGCTCACATATCATCCACACAACTTCCTGTTCATGATGCTCATTTATCTGAAATACCTGCCGTCTGCAGCTCTTGATGTCAACTCCAGTCTTCTCACTGACTTCGTCCAGGTCCTTTCGATTCCTCGATGACAGTTTCTTGCCCAGGAATTCTCGTATGACAGAATGGTCAAAGTCGTAGTACCTATAACATTACATGACCGAAGTTGAGG
The DNA here is from genome assembly GCF_016920785.2 of Ixodes scapularis. NCBI lineage: Eukaryota > Metazoa > Arthropoda > Arachnida > Ixodida > Ixodidae > Ixodes > Ixodes scapularis. Next base: position 124,554,789 of record NW_024609879.1, on the reverse strand, counting down.
GTCTTAAGTCTGGGAATCGTTCCAAAACAAACTAATAAGCAATGTGGGAATCATTTCACCGGTTCTGGGGTTCACCCAGAAATCAGATAAGTGTCCACTACTTGATTTAGTACAAATTAAGCTTGTAGTTGTTAACAGAAAAAGATGTTTTCAATGTAAAGCAGATTAAAAAAAAAAAAAACAAAAAAACAAAGAGACGTTTAAAATTTCTTGTAACGCCGATTTAGAGCGCAGCTCTTGAGGAAAAGGTATGGCCCCTCCTCCTCATCCTTCTTTCACATGCGACGCTTCGGCGCGGTGCATTATGGGATGTTTACCACAATGCACCGGACGGTTACGACGACGCGGACACCACGCGAGCCGAAAACGGGCGCCTAAGCTGCGCTCTAAAACAAAAATGACCGGAGAGAGGAACCTGTAATTAATCCCAAGTGTATATTTTCTCACTAAGATGAGCTGAACAAAGGTTTCAGTAAAACATACAAGAAAAAAAAAAAAAAAAAACTTCGGCTGACTACGTGCTATCAAACAGGGAGAAGAAACCGTCATACTTGGCAATCAACATTCGCTGGGTCTGCGGCGTCAGTTGAAAGGTCCACTGCTCTGCAAGGTGAACAGGACTGTGCAGCAGTCGCTCGAGCATCTGTAACGTCCTGTAGTGGTCTAGAACATCGCTCTTGAGCAGTTCCAGCGGAATGTCGCTTTCCTTCATGACTTCGTTGTGGTGGAGAGTCACAGCGGCATCTTGAGCTGTGGACGGTAGTCACGCGTTCATGTCGCTGAATATGGAAGCATTAGCACTGAATGAGAAGTATATTCAGCACCTGAATATCCTTCGAGCCATAGTTGAAACACGTCTGGATCGATGAGTGTGTTGTTTCCCACGAAAACGTCCACTTCAGCGAGCATTAGGACAGCTTGCGGCAACTTGTCCTAACGGCGGCCATTGAAATGTCAACAACTGAAGCGAAAGCGAAACCACATAAAACGTTGTTAGGGTTGTTGTCATTGAATTTAAAAGGCACTGTCAGTGGCTCAACGCGTCAATAAACCCAACAAACTCCCCCTTCTAGAGATATTTTTCTCCTAATAAAAATATGTATAATGGGAAATAAACAAATAATTGATAAAATTTGCATTTATGAAGAGTCATATTCAACGCGTTTGTTTGCAGCAGTGTTTCTTGTCCAGTGCGCCTCATTTTAGGGTTGAGATGAACGCTTTAGACATTTTAATGTATACTGAGCACACCGAACATCAACAGGAAAACATGCAAACAAAGAAGAGTTGATTAAAATTCGCACCAAATTCTCGGCGTATTCGTCTGGCCACGAGGTACAAAAGCACGACGCCATTACGGCTTGATTTTTCGCAAGACTAGCCGAGTGCGGGAACATTATTTTCCACGACTCAAAACCTAATCGCGCATCGTCGCAACGAAGAACTTGACCGCGGCGGCGTTGAAGAGGACCCCTCGGTCCTGATGTCGAATCCGTCGTCACCGCCGGCGTAGGATCTGAAAAGCTCGGCGAACGACAGCTCATCCAGGGGACGAGACATGTCTTCTCGTCCGTTCAGAGGAGGCCGCAGAGGCCGTGGCGGTGGCTTTATTCCAAGGGGCCAGTTTCGTGGTCGTGGCCGAGGTTTTCGCGGACAACCGTACGAACCTAGGGGCAGGGGTCGGGGTAGGGGCAACTACAACAAGCGGTTCGACGACGACAGATCGTCGGGCCGGTACAAGTCGGAACGCTACTACCCGTCAGCCAGGTCTAGGACGCGGTCTCGGTCGAGATCGAGATCGTATTCGCGCTCGAGCTCTCGGTCTCGGTCTAGGTCCAGGACTAGGAGCCGGTCTAGGTCGCGGGAAGTCACCAGGGCAAGGAAGATGCCGACAAAGAAAGAACTGCAGAACGTGAGTGGCGCTTTTTTTATGCGGGGGATCTTGGTTGTTTGTTTTGTCTGTTTGTTTTGTGTTTGCCGGCTCGCGGGATGCGCAGTCGGTGCCGGCGCACTCTCTTCGACTGTTGTTTTCGCGAAAGCGTCGGCAAAAGAACCCGTAACAACCGTAGTCGAAATCTTTGTTTTCTTTTTTTTTTGGAAATAAATGAACTGCGCTCTGTGTGTCGTACTCGTTTCTACCTCTGTCCTCGTCCTTTGCGCAGTTCATTTATTTCTAAAATCATGAACCAACTAGCCCGCCAAAAGGTGTTATTTGTTTTCTTATTGGTTACATTTTTAGGCCGAATCTGACACTTGCGGTGATTCGATAGATTGTACCTACGTTCACTGTCGGTAAATTGGGCGAGCCTATGGTGATCAGTCAACGTAGCAGCGCTCTTTATTTGCACCCGCTGTCTTTTCTAACGTCGATTTCAAGCGAACACACACGTCCGCGTGAAATTCGTGCAATGCTTATAAGCAATTATAGAGTTAGTAGATCGTTCCGTGGACTCTGATAAGGGTACCCGAGTGCATCACAACTGCAAAACAATTTTCGCAGACTCTAAAAAAGCAAAGTGCTGAAAAAAAATATAAATAAACATCGAAAACAACAATAGATTTTTTTCAATTTTGACATGTTGGATGGGGCTGATCAGAGCATATCAGTAGAAAAGGAAACAGGAAATTGTGAGAAGAGAGAATGCAGGGGGAATCAGCTGTAACAATATACAGGATACAAAAACAAGAAATAAAGAAGGAACAGCTTATAATAATTCATTGGGGAGCCCATTGCTGTTTGAAGCTAGAACGGGGGTGCTAAGAACGAAAACATACAGGGCTGAATTCCAGGAAATAGACACTCTATGCGACATACGCAACCGCTAAAGGGACACTATAGAACATGTAATTTTAAGGTGCACGAGGGTTTGTCCCACCTTCTTGGGGGCGGATGACTACGGACTTGGAGGGTGCACTGGGATTTGCAGACATGGATGGACGAATGGATAGGGAAAGAATTGCACTAACTAAGAGGAGATGGTAAGATTGGTGGAAAAGATCTAGTGAGGGGGAAAAATACAGATAAAACTAAGCAATGGAAACACTTAAAAAAAAGGGGGAGAGGGAAAGGTTGTGTTAAAACAAAATTTATAAAAATTTTAAAATAAAAGGGATGACGAAATATTGGGCTAGGTGGTGCAAGCTGCTGCCCATTACAAAGGGTATAGCCATTACCATCCGTCCATCCATCCATCCATGCTTAATGATCACGAACAGTTGCTGTTCTGGAAATATACCTCTTCGCTGGGGTGCTGTTCCTAGTAACAATTAAATGAGGCAGCTGCTCGTTCATATATGCAAACAATAGCATTCACGTAACGGTGTCTTTGTGGTGGTGGGGCTGATTTATGTGATTGTCTATTAGGTTCTGTTCATCAACTCATTTTTTCTACAAACAAGAGAAAGACATTAATCTCCATGTGTGTTGTAAAAAAATTTAGCACTGGTTAAAATTAAGGTATCATGTGTCCAAATAAAACTGCAACAGCTTAAAAAACAAGACCCCACCAGTAAAATGTTCCTACCTTAATATCCTGAGAGATAGCCCACCTAAAATAAAAGCAAGAGCAAATCAGGTGAAAATGAGGAGTAAGCTAACTTTTGGTGTGCAATCGAAAAACATTTAAAAGATACTATTTTTGTTTTTTGTGACCTGTCAAACTTGTTTTCACATTGAGGGGCAATAGAATATAGACAATTGTCTTTCTCATTCAGCAGTTTGTGTTTATCTTCCACCGTAACTAAACAACCACATTTCGGCCGAGGATTACCTTTCGGAGGTGGGGCCTCTTTTGGGATATTAAGGTAATTTCGAATTATCCTTAAGACCCCTTATTCAAGGTGGCAAATGACAGAAGAAAGAAAAAAAAAAATGGCTGGGTCAGTTTACATTAGTCTTGGTAAAAACGGTGGTTCTGAGGAGAGACCACTCCAGTCTCTTTACTTGCCTTGGAGGATTGACAAAGGTGGGCTTATCAGTAGCGACCATTCAAAGCAACGTTGCTGCATTTCTGGGTCACGACACAAGCCGACACGAAGCAAGTGATTGTGCTCACTTCTGCCTCGGGCTTTGAGTTCACAATAGGAGATGTCCTGAGATTTGCAGTAAGGGCTTTTCTCTATTAAAGTGGCTTTCTGTGATTAAACTTTGCCAAATGCCAAAATTAAAGAAATTTGAAATTGAATGCAATTAAAGTCCGATAAAATGCCGGACGTACAATCAGTAGCGCACTCTGTAGAACACTCTCTCAATGTCTCCAGAAATAATTTCAGAAAGCACAAAATCCCACTTACATTCATTGGTATCCGCACATATCACTACACTGGTAGTTTTTTTTTATGACTACCTTTGCGCCGTCCCTGAGTCGTACATGGAGTTTGGTCAGTGGAAGGTAGGGGCAGAGCAAGGGCGTGCACCAGACGCGGATGGAGGGCTGGACATGCACTCTTGGCTAACCAGAAGCCGAAAATAACTCCCCAGCGGTCATAGCGAGAAGAAGTTTTCATCAGCAAGTAAGAGTTCATTTTAGTGACTCTTCATGGTTGAAAATATGGTACAAGTGATGTTTCGATAATGATTGTGAAAGAAAGATGTAAGGAACGAATGTGCGTCCCAAACTCCATTTTGCTTGGAAGGAGCCTGACCGCTTAGACGGCAGATGTTTGTCCCTCGGCGCCTGGCGTACGGATTACGTCGATCGTTCTGCTAGTTGCGCATGCTTTTTTAATTTTCCACCATTTTGCACGGCCATGATCGAAACATCACATGCACCTTATTTTCAGTTACCTAGAGTCATTCCGACGCGCTTTTTCCTTTTTGTTTCTCGCAACCACTGCCACGGTGTCATTCGCGGCTTCTGGTTGACCATGTTTGAATTTGCGAAGATGCCCTGAAACATGCCCAGCACGCTTTCGGCCAAAGGTGCCTCATCGTTTGCCTTCCATACTTCCCAACGAATGGCCAGACCCTCTCTACACTTTGCTCTGCACCATCCGAGATGAACGACAAATACCTACGGTTGTCTTTTTACAAACTGTCGCATTTTGTGCACATACATCAAAGAGAGCTGTCGTGTTATTTTCTGCACATACAGATCTGTTACAAAAAATGTCTGTTGCAGCACGCGGTCTGCAGTAGAAGCTCCGCCTCCGATGCGAGCTTTCTACCTTCGATAACGCGCAGCCAAGACGCAGCACGAGGCAATGTGCACGTGCCCGAGGCAGAACTTCTCCTAAAAATCTTGCGTTGCAACGGACTCCGGTCGTAATGCACTCTTGTGAGGTGTGAACGGCAGGGAGGAGGAGCTTCAGTTGTCCCGCCTCCAGTGCGAGTTTCCGGCCTCTGACGACGCTCCAACGTGTACGCAGCCAAAGCACGGTGGAAGCTTTCGAAAGGCACGCCCTGCTGTTCTCGCTCTGTCGGCGACTGTAGACCGTTCTGCTAGCGTGAGAGGAGAGGGGGATACGAGCCTCCACGTTTGGGCAGTTCCAGCGGTACGGTCCACTAAAACTGCCTAAATGACAGGAATGGTCATGTTGAAAAAACAGCGCGACTAAGACGAGGACACAGACGAAGAGAACACAAGACAAAGCGCTGACTATCAACTGGTTTGTATTACACACTAAGGAAGAATGGCAGTGAAATGAAAAACATGGAGTCAAATGTTTGCGCGCTTGCTTGGCGCCTCGTGAAATATGTCCCTTTCTTCTTTTTTCCCCGATCGTAGATTGGATTTCTTCTTTCTTCCCTCGGGAGCTTTTGTCACCCTGAATCCAAAAACTTCATCTCGCTGGGAGTCAGAGTCGCCGATGGTTGGCTCATACACGAACTGTTGTTCTTCGTGATGTTGTAGGCTTCTATCATCTCTCGACGTGTTTGGTCGCGGTGTTGAAACAATATACTGGGTTTTCGAAGCGTGGTTCGCAACCGCAATCTCTGCAATGTATCGCTAGATGCGAATTAGCGGTGCCCTTCAAGGAGCTATGGTGCTCTCTTAGTCTGATGTTTAAGCACCGGCCAGTCTGCCCGATATACCAGTGCCCACAAGAGAAGGGAATGCGGTAAACCACGCCTTTTACACACGACACGAACTGCATCCCATGCTTTACCTTACATGTGTTATATTCTGATCTTGCTTTACCCTCCTTGCGTGCACGTACAGCAGAACATAATCTACTTAGTTTATTTTGAGCTGAAAAAACAACGTTCACTTCGTATCTGGACGCGACTTTTTTAAGTCCGTGTGAAATGCGGTGAAGATAAGGAATGACTGAAACTTTCTTTTTTTCTTTTTTAACTGGTCCTTCTAGCATGGAATTGGAACTATTCTTTACGATTTTTATTAAACTGTCGCATGCTGATGAAATAATCGAGTCTGGGTATCCTGAATCCCTAATCCTTTGAATTTGGGAAGTGAAGCTAACGCCCATTGTGTGAACACATGATTTTGTTAAGGCGGATTTCAAACAGGAATACACTATCCCTCTTTTGACGAGTTTCGAATGTGCTGACTGGTAGTTTAGCAAACTCTTTGATGTTCTAGGATGATACAACCAACAAATGTGTTCTATTTTAAATTCAACGAGGAGATCTAAAAATTGAATTCGACTCTCTTTTGGGATCTCATAAGTCTCATCCAAGGGAAGGTAACGTTGTCGTCTTGGGCGATATACCTGTCCCACTTAGAGTCCTCAACTTAGAGAAAGTCGCGTCAGCAGCCAAGAAAGGAGAAAACCTAACGTTAATGGTGTTTTTCTCCGCTAAAACCCATAAACCGGAAATCCCTTTCCGCACCATAGTATCGGAACGCAACACTTGGCAACACGCCATCTCGGGATATTTACAAGAACAACTAAATTCCCTTTCAATCGTTGACCCTTTACGCATCCCCAACTCCAAGGTTGTTATCGAATTTCTAAGAGACAGCAATCTAGAGGGGTGCACAGCATTCAGCATTGATGTAGAGGACTTATACTACTCTTTGCCTCATGATGACCTCATGGTAAGCGTTCAAGAGTGCATTTTGGAGTATAACAACGAAACTAAGTTTAGAACGCAATGCGGAATAACAGTTGAACATTTCCTTGAACTATTATCCATGTATTTAAAATCTACTTTTATAGGGTGGGAGGAGAAAGTGTTCATTCAAAAGTCAGGAGTTTGTATAGGGTCGAGAGTAGCGCCTGTACTGAGCGATATTTTCCTCGGGAAGATAGGCAGAGCTCTAGTTCAAAAATTGAAAAATCACACCATTAAGATCTTTAGGTATGTTGATGATTTTTTGGTATTTGTTGAAGACTCCAATTGTGAAAAAACACTAGAATACATCCTTAAAGTATTCCATGAGCTTGGCCAAGGCCTTAGGTTCACTTATGAGACCCCAAAAGAGAGTCAAATTCAATTTTTAGATCTCCTCGTTGAATTTAAAATAGAACACATTTGTTGGTTGTATCATCCTAGAACATCAAAGAGTTTGCTAAACTACCAGTCAGCACATTCGAAACTCGTCAAAAGAGGGATAGTGTATTCCTGTTTGAAATCCGCCTTAACAAAATCGTGTTCACACAATGGGCGTTAGCTTCACTTCCCCAAATTCAAAGGATTAGGGATTCAGGATACCCAGACTCGATTATTTCATCAGCATGCGATAGTTTAATAAAAATCGTAAAGAATAGTTCCAATTCCATGTTAGAAGAACCAGTTAAAAAAGAAAAAAAGAAAGTTTCAGTCATTCCTTATCTTCACCGCATTTCACACGGACTTAAAAAAGTCGCGTCCAGATACGAAGTGAACGTTGTTTTATTCAGCTCAAAACAAACTAAGTAGATTATGTTCTGCTGTACGTGCACGCAAGGAGGGTAAAGCAAGATCAGAATATAACACATGTAAGGTAAAGCATGGGATGCAGTTCGTGTCGTGTGTAAGAGGCGTGGTTTACCGCATTCCCTTCTCTTGTGGGCACTGGTATATCGGGCAGACTGGCCGGTGCTTAAACATCAGACTAAGAGAGCACCATAGCTCCTTGAAGGGCACCGCTAATTCGCATCTAGCGATACATTGCAGAGATTGCGGTTGCGAACCACGCTTCGAAAACACCAGTATATTGTTTCAACACTGCGACCAAACATGTCGAGAGATGATAGAAGCCTACAACATCACGAAGAACGACAGTTCGTGTGTGAGCCAACCATCGGTGACTCTGACTTCCAGCGAGATGAAGTTTTTGGATTCAGGGTGACAAAAGCTCCCGAGGAAAGAAAGAAGAAATCCAATCTACGATCGGGGAAAAAAGAAGAAAGGGACATATTTCACGAGGCGCCAAGCAAGCGCGCAAACATTTGACTCCATGTTTTTCATTTCATTGTCATTCTTCCTTAGTGTGTAATACAAACCAGTTGATAGTCAGCGCTTTGTCTTGTGTTCTCTTCGTCTCTGTGTCCTCGTATTAGTCGCGCTGTTTTTTCAACATGAACTCTCACCAACTCGCCCAGTTATCTATCCTTATCGACAGGAATGGTGCGTTCCCTTTTCTTCTTCCCCACCGAATCGTTCGAAAATGCCCGCGGAAGACGGCCGGTTTGTCGTCTGCTGTCGGGATTGGACGCATGCCCTTTCCCTCTCCTACTTTGACGATTCCGTTGAAATGCCCGGTTGTACGAAGATGGCACTGCGGTTGAACAAATCGGCGCCACCCAGAGAGCCCTTAGTGGGAGGGTCTACAACACACTACCTCGTTCACCTTTGCAGGTTGTCAAGAATGTGAGCGAGGTCATATCTAAAGAGCGAAAGGAAGCCAAGCGGGAGCCCCCTCCAAACCCCACGCCGAGCAACCGAAGGTACTATAATCAAGAACCGCCGCAGCAGCAGCAACAACAGCAACAGCAGCAGCAACAAGGGGGAGGCAGCCATCGGAACTCGAGTCCTCCTCCAGGGGGTGGAGTCGGGGGAGGAGACAATCCTTTCTCTCGAGACTTCGACGACAGGGACTCGCCCCCACCCGAGCCTAAGACGCCGCGCCGCACGCAAGCACCCATGACACCGCATCGCACGCAAGCACCGCAGACGCCGGGAGGTAGTTTCAGGTATGCATCATGGTAGAGACCAAAGTCAAGCTCGTCCCAACTTTTTCCACTTTAGAAGAGTTGAAGAGGAGTTCACCTCCTTCCCAGCATTCACTCTGCTATAGTGGAAAGAGGTGGGAGGAGCTTGGCTTGTCCCCAACTATAGAAAACTGCTCAGGGTGTGAGCACTCTTTTCTCTCGTCTGATGCCGCCAAGATGCTCGTTGGTTCGTTCCGAGTCACATGACTTTTTTTGTCTGTCGGCAGCTCGTGGGTGCAGCCATCTTGGTGCTTCGAGCCGCACTGGCGCCGTCTGCGACATTTGTTGTTCTGGGATGTGACTTTTTTAGTGGCTGATATGGTGTTAAGAGGTGATGGCGGTATCATTTTTCACTGGAGTACGCTGTTTCAGCAAGCAGGAAGACAGAAAGCACTTTTTGCAATTTTTGTCAGGCACGTCATCAAAAGCTGACGGCAACTGGCAACATTGAATCTACGTTCTAATGTGGCTGGAGTGTTGTTATCTTAAAACATAGCTTATTTTGTGGCTCTAGTATAGACGTATCAGTGTGCAATCACAGCCGTGTCCCACTGGAGCGACAAACAGCCACGAACGATAGCTAAATGACAGTGAGCGACAAATGACACCGACAGACAGCCTGTTCGTTGGAGTCTGCCGTCCTACCTGGCACAAACAATGCAAAATATGGGGACAAGGAAACTTGTTTCCTTGTGGGACTGGAATTAATGAAACACTTCAAAGTACACCGACAAACTGAGTACGGTGGCGCGGTTTTTATGTTTTGCTCTTTAGGTGGAAAACGCGCCAACAAACACGGTAATAGTTAGGGATGCCGCAAACTTTTTTCGAATCAAAGTTTCGATGATCGAATCAAGCGGTTCGAAAGGTTCGAAAGATTTCGATTTTTCGAATTGTCTATATCGTGAAATTCGACGGAGGTCGAATTTTCGAACTTGTTAAGCTAAGAAGTTCGACGCTTTTCGGACCGTCAAACTTATTACGCTAAAAAATTCTATCTTTTTGAACTTTCGAACTGATTGCGCTGCAAGGTTCGATGCTTGTCGAACTTTCGAACTTGACTGACCAAAAAATCGATAAATTTCGAACTTTCGAACTTATTTATCAAGAGAATTCGAAAAGTTTCGAACTTTCGAATTCTGAAAAGTCAGCTGTTCGACGAACTTCGAACTTTTAGGGTAAAAGTTAGACGTTCGTCGAACTTCGAAAGACCGGCGGACGGTTTCATTTGATTTCAAGTAGTGGGGTACATTCGTAATTTTTTTTCTCAAACTTTTACACGCGGTGTTGCGTTCCTTAAGAAAGACGATGTCGTTTATTTCAATTTTCTGGCATGCTTAGGTTTAAAGAAATAAATCCCCGAAGGGGCGAGGAAGGACGACGGGTTTTTGACGATTATCGTTTGTGCCAGATTTGAAGCACGCTGCAGCCGGAGCTATTTATGGTAGACATGTTATACTTTTTTAAGAATGATCTATGTATAGCTTAGGTAAGTGCCGTCTTAAAATGTGATTATTGTTATTCAACGTGAGTTTCGAAGAAATGTCCAAACATGTATCTGTATAATTAAAATATGGCAACCAACCAATTCCAACCAGAGAGATTTCTCTCAAATGTTTAGTTTCAAATGTATCTGTGTGCAATTTTGACCTAAACTTGATATTTATTTTCGTCTAAGTTGTTTGAGGTATCGCATTTAAATTAACACCACAGACAGTACATATCATTGACATCTGCAGAATACAAAATAATATATTTATTGCTTTTTCACGTTAAGGAATAAATTACCTCATGGGAGAAGATTTCTAATAGTGTTCAAGTTCAGCACGTCATTAAAGAAAACTTTTTTTTTTTTTTTTTCGCTTCACGTTTTTGGGACGTGTTTCTTTTAGCCTGTACACATTTTGGTAAAAGAAACTTGTTTCGAAGTTCTGAACCTCTTAATATGCAAGAATAGAACACTTCCGACGAATTCTTGATAGTTTTTTTTTTCTCCTGCTTTTTATTCCCGCATTTCTTCTTTTTTTTTTGTTTTTTTGTTACTATCGGCATAGGTATTTAGGTCGAAAAGACAGCTTTGAACTTCCGAACCACTAAGCATGTGACGAGTAGTGCCTTCTGACAACGAGTTTCTAACAATGACCATCTACGCAACCTTTTATGCAGTGAAGAGCGACAGTAGCTATACATATGCATAAATAATTTCAGATTAAAATAAGCTCGACCACGCCCTCTTTCCCCGTTTTGCTTTCTTTAATAGTCCGAAATACCTGCAAGGTAGAGAAAAAAGCAGAAGCCCCCCCCCCCCCCCCCCACTACCCTCTTTTCCCCCGTTTTTCCTCTTCCGACGCCACTTGTATGGCAGAACGCTCCTCGACCTCGAGTTGTGTCGGCTTTCGTGCTTTTTGCGAGGTGGTTCCTCCGTCCCAGAAAATAAACCTCCAGGACAATTATAAACTTCACCGGATCGGATTACTACCAGCGTGCAAGGGGTGGCGAGCAGGTTTGCCAGGTCGCTTCAAGGTTTTTCTGAGCCTCAACCTCCTGATCGCCCCTGGCCGTTTCGAACTGGATGAGTCTCGTAAAACAGTGTGTTCGTGTAATCACAACTGCGTGATGCAGGTTAACCCCCCCCCCCCCCACCCCCCGGGGGCTAGCGGCCACAATTCTGCACTGACAAATATTCCAGCACATCCGGGACACTCGTCGTCTCATTTATTTGCCTGACCAACTTCGCAGAATCTAGATATCACACCCTAACTTTTCTAAACTTGATTTTGTGAAAACCAGTGAGCCGTGAAAACGTTCTTTGAAACTGAAACTGTGGAAAAACTTGAAAATCGGACTTCGAACTTTGAAAAGTTGGATTAAAAAAAAAATTCTAAATCTTCAAAGTTTTTTTTTTTTTTTTTTTTTTTTTTTTTTTAATTTAGCGTTAAAAGAGAGTCGAAACTTTCGAACTTTTCGAACTTTATGCAGAAAGAAATTCGAAATCTTCGAATTGTTCGAACTTCATGTCTATAAAAATTCGAAGCGTTCGAAGTTTTCGAATTTTGTTTCCAAAGAATTTCGAAATCTTCGAATTTATCGAACCTGAAGGAAAACGATATTCGAAATATTCGAATTCGAAATTTTAGAAACCGTGAAAGCTTCAAAATTTTCGAATTCGAAACTCCGCTGTGGTCAAAAGTTGCGAATTTTTCTAATTCGAACCTCGGTCGGTACGAAAATATCGAAATTTTTCGAAATCGAACCTCAGTTCGCTTCGCAAATATCGAAACCTTTCGAAATCGAACCTAGGGTGGTTTGCGACATCCCTAGTAATAGTAGAGACAATTACTTTATTTCTTAATTAAAGCTTCCGCTAGTCTCGATTTGCAGTAGGCGACTTTTTGCAAACCGTCGTGAGAATCGACAAAAAAGTTTTTTTCGTACTAGAATTCCCAAATCTTTTCTTGTGTGGGTCATTCGAGGTGAGCGTCATGGAATTTGATGCCGATTTTGAGGATATTTATAACCTTATATCCAAATCATCGAGGGCAGGCATTGTTTTGGGGACAATACGGCTAACTGATTATCACAGAACGTGATGACAAGTCTCTCGCCTGCTGGAATGGCTTGCCCGAACATTGTGTCGTACTTCATGGCGAGCAGTCTTACTGTGGTGAGTCCTCGAACGTCGGCGTATCCATCCCAATGCAGGGACGTAGACCTCGGCGTCTTGAAGCACCACCTTGTGCACTAGGTTTTTCGTGAGCAAAACCAGCCATGCGAATTCACCAGGTTTTTCGTGAGCAAAACCAGCCATACAAATTGTCTTTTGCAACACGACCGCCAGCAAGCAAGCCACGACCACTATGAGCAATCGAGGGAGAGGAACTGCGTGAACGATCAGTGGCCGCCAAGGCCTCCTCTGAAGGTTGAGGGGCGGATCGAGCCGCAGGAGAAACAGGAGGAAGGGTAGAAGGGTAAGAGAGGCAACAGAGGGTACAAGCAGGCGATGAGAATAAGTTTGTCTCGGAGAGATGTTCCTCAATGGGACTGCTTATGGCGCTTCAAGGCCAACGATATACAAGAACTTGTCCGTCGTCGGTCGTTAGTCTGTGCTTGTCAGCATTTGTCGGGGGTGTTGGTCGTTACAGTGGGACAGCACCAGCGACACTGAACTTTGTGGTGTTGCTAGACCAAAAATTGGTGTTTGTTGCTCTAGTGTAACGACGCTATAGACCATTTGCTATATCACCCAAGCACCCCAGCACGCACTTTAGGAATCATGGGAACGGTGTTCTTACAGCTCCATAGTGATCGGTAATTTTGACCACATCCACGGTTGCACTGTTTTGAGTGTAATTCAAAGTCACCCTAAACAAGCGTCGTATAGTGCCCAAGGTCCTGTCATATCGCTTTTAGAAATTGTCATCAATGTCAATGTTTTCGATACTGTGCATGCTGTCCACCCTTCAACCAGGCGGAGCTGCAGAAATCTCCCACATTGTTGTCATTCTTGTACAGCTTCAAGGACACTGATATTAAGTTAGAAACGCTAAAAATGCTGTAAACAGCCTCGCTGACTTCGAGCTCAATCCTAGTTTTTGTTGTTGTGAATTCTTAGCTTTTAAAGCAATTTCTGCTAAAACGACAATCGCGAGAATGATAATATTGTAAGAAATTTCATGCTGCTCAGCCAGATTGAAAGGTGGATCGCATGCACAGTATGAAAAATGCTGACATTGACGAGAAATTTTAATAATGATATGACAGGCATTTTCAGGGTGACTCCGAATTACGGCCAAAAACTGTGTAACCATAGAATTGGTCGAAATTACCGATCACTAGGGAGCTGAAGGAACACCGTTCCCATGATTCCTCGAGTGGGGGCTGGGGCGCTTGGGAATCTAGCAATTGGTCTGTTAGGTTACCAAAAACATTTGTTGTCCCCTCCCTCCTCGCTTGGTTTTCGAATGCAGGCGGCGACGCGAGTTTCAGTCTGCTTTTCGCAAGCAAACAACAACTTTGGGTTTTCGTCTGCTTTTCGAAAGCAGATGGCAACTTTGGTTTGCCATCTGCTTTTCGGCATCAAGTTTGTGGTGGGGTTCTGGGTCTTTTGGGAGTTTCAGGTAGAGGTTGGTAGATTGAATTATTGGGAACGAAATAAAAAGTCTTCTTAGTCACGAAATAATAGCTAGATTGTAGTTTTAGATGGTTGAACTCTACTGAAGATATCAAGCCTGTTTGGCATTCATGCTTGGAAAGAGAAGTAAACCATTGTTGAAATTAGTTGCGGAAAGGTTCTTGTCATGAAACCACTTTCTTGAGACGTGCGCCTCATTTCGTTCCCAGCGCTTGTATCGCAGGCGCGTTTAGATTGAGTTATAAAATATCTGTATGTAATATTTTTTAAAACTTTGATACAGTCTGCTCTATACAACAATCCCCTAATAAAAACAATGTAAGTGATCGAAAAAAAAAAAAAAATTACTTATTTGTATTTCATATGCATTTAGTTAATAATCTCTTTCAAGTATCAACACGTTCAGAACTGAAAGCAAAAAAAAAAAAAAAAAAAAAAAAACTTTGTAGGCATGCTTAAATGGATGGTGAACCAAAATTTGGATTTCAAAAAAACAATGCAGGTGATGTAGGCGGGACGCTACGGTCCCTACAACACTACTCGTAAGGCGATATCTCGAATGGACGGCCGTATTTTTGGAAAAAGAGGTCGAGATTGAACCAGGCCAACGAGGCACGTGACGTGAATATACTTCGTTTCCTCCTCTATTCGCTTTGCTCCCTCAAGGCGGCGAGGCAGAGAAGACGCGAGGCCATTCCGTCTTCTTCTCGGAGAACCATGACGTTAACATTTCTGTCAAATGCGCCTCCTTTTTTTTAAAAAAAATATGGTCATCCGTTCAAGATATCGCTGGATGAGGGAAGTTTTGGTGTTTGTACCATCCCGTTGCTCGCTTTTGCCGTCATGGTTTGTAAAATCCAGATTTCGGTTCAGCATCCCTTGAAGGGTGTTAAAGACACAATTTCTAGAGAAATCTTGCAATTGTCTGCAGTACCCCTTCACAAACTTGTTGGTGACTGCGTTGGTAATGATGGAACTTTAGAAAGAGTTTTATACATAAAGACAGGACGGTACAACACATCTTTCAGATGAGTTGTCCCGTCCCCTGTTTTTATGTATAAAAATCTTTCTAAAGTTACACCGTTTTGCAGCAGTAAATACTGTGGGCTTGTTAGATCCGTCCTTTTAAGAATGTTCTTCCTTCCACTGCAGGTCTCAGCTGCTAGAGATGGCTATGAAGGAAAAGCAGAAACTGGGGCTGGACAAGCTGGACTCCCCGCGGTCGAGCTCCTTGGCGCTCAAGGCCATCCAGGGCTACTCGGAGGAAGCGCGCTCTCCGGAAAACTCGGACCCCGACGACTCACACTCCAGAGACCTGTACGATGACCTGCCAAAGCCCTTATTTCCCATCTCGGGCAAGGACGGTCCTGGCGCCAGGAAGCAGCAGCAGCATCACGCCGGCTCCGGCGGGAACAAGAAGTTCACGGCTTCGTTCCAGCCCCTGGACGAGCCACGCAAGAAGGTGGCAGACGACATCTTCCCGGGGGTGGACGAGTTCGATCCGCGGCTGGACACGCGGTCCCCGCTGCGTTCGGATTCCCGGTCGGATTCGCGTTTCGACCACCGCCCGGAAATGCACTCCGACTACCGCTCGGAGGTCAGGCCGCCGTCGAACTCCAGGCATGACAACAGCCGGTCGGACCTCAGGTACAGGGGAGACGAGACAAGGGGTCAGCAGAGGCAGCAGCAGCAGCAGCAGCAGACGGTCACCATCCCCGGACTGGGAATCGACGAGAACATAGACGACGAGGATGCCTTTCTCTACGGAGACACTGAGTTCCTGCACGGTCCATCGGGTCACGGTCCCTCGGGGCACGGTTCTTCGAGCCGCAAGCCGTCGATGGATGACTTCCTTGAAGAGGATCGGATGCAAGAGCAGCAGCGGCGGCACGAAGCACAACAACAGCGGCACGAAGTGCAACAGCAGCGGCATGAAGTGCAACAGCAGCAATCCCGGCCATCGGAGCGAGACTCTTGGCTGTCCTCGCAGCAGCAACAGAAGCCACGGTACCGCGACACTCCGCCGGCAGCCGACGAGTCGGCCTTGACCATCGACCTCAATCTCCAGTTCGACCGCCGCGGCAAGTCGGTGGCAGAGGGGCGACTCGCCGCAGAGAAGATGGCGGCCTTCAGAGATGGCGGGGGAAGGACGGGGCTCGCGGAGGCGGGGCCGCAGCGGAGGGCGCCGCCTCCCTCCACCTTCGACGACGACCTCCTGTTTGCGCAAGCACGCAGGTCAATGCCGCGCCGGCGGACGCCCTCACCGAGCATCAGCCCGCCCCCGCCGGTCCGTGCGCAGCCCAAGCCCGCCCCATCGAGGGCAGCGGCCACGGCCGGTCCGACGTCCATCGAGCAGATGAAGCAGGAACTGATGCAGCTGAAGATGATGCTGAGCAAGGAGAAGGCGGCAGCCGCCGCCGCTCACTCGGGGGAGGATGCGTACGAGCAGCGTAAGCGGCTGAGGAGTCCGTCGCAGGAAGGGTCGTATGGGAGGGCGCGGAGCCCGAGCCCGGCGAAGCGGAGACGAGAGAGCTATTCGCCGCCACCGTCGTACCGGCGCGGCCATTCCCCACCCTCGCACCGGAACCGGAGTCCAATCGACCGGTACCGTCACCCGTCGCCGCCGTCCTCATCATACCGTCGCGAGCGGCGCGAGAGCCCGTATTACCGCGGTGGTGCGACGCCGTCGCGGAGCCGCTACTCGCGGTCTCCTGGCAACAGTCGCTCGCCGGCGTCGGACCGTTCTTCGGGGCGCCGCAACTGGTCCCCGAGCCCGCCGCGCCGCTCCCGGCGCACTGGAGGCGCAGGGGGCCGTACGCCGCGCTACCGCGAGAGCCCGCGGAGGGATGAGGCACCCTCACCCGTGGGCCCGCCCCCGCAGGCCTACTTCCAGGAGGCCGTCCCGCCCGCCCAGCCGCCGCCCTACTACGAGGCCCCGCCCCTGGCCCCGCCTCCGAACCTGTCAGTCCCACCCCCCAACTTCAACATGGCGGCCGCGGCGGCGGCGCCACCTTACTTCGGGTACCAGCAGCAGGCGGCGCCACCCGGAGCGAGCTTCCCATACCCGCCGCCGCCCAACGTGGCGCCGGTGGTGTCGACGGCCGCGCGGTCGAACCTCCGCATGGTACCGCTGCAGGGTGCGGTGCCGATCGTGACCCCGGTGAAGGAGGAGTCCGTGGAGGCCGTGAAGCAGGAGGCGGGGGACGCAAAGCCTCCGAAGGGGGTCCAGCTCACGAAGACGGGGGTGACCCAGGAGGAGATCGATCACTACCTACGACTGGTGGAGCAGAAGGATGGCTACCGGGAAAGGATGACCATGCTGAAGCAGGAGCTGGTGCGGCTGGGCAAGATACAGAACGACATCATGAGGCGGCGGCAGCATGAAAGGTGGGTTCCCTCGTATGCCGGCGTTATCCGGCTTTTCCTCGTTGCAGAACGTTTCGGTGTGAGCGTTTCCTACTTTGTCTGTCGGCTCTTTCGGTGCCGCGAGTGGGTGATCGCCACGCGGCCAACAAGGTTCAGCACCGCGTGTTCTTTCGTGAAATTGGAGACTTTGAAGAGGTATGAGCTTACTTACGCTCACATTTGTTTTCGAGAGGTTCGAGTGGGGTGTACCTCTTTGGTCACATGGATTGGAGCGTCGATACAGTCCCGATACATTGATTGCAAACCCAATGCTGTTTTCTATGGCCCAGAGTCGAGGCCGGTTCACGAGCTTGTAACTGCTTAGGACCAAATCCTTGCGACCTCTTACGTCGTCATCTGTCGGGAAGTTGCGAAGCACACTCGATTTGCGTACGATTCCTACCTTTTCTTCGCGCGTCATTCTTTCTTTATTGGCTCAACAAAACTTTTGACTGTGTTATAAGCGACTGTTACATATCATCTCGCAAATACCGCAAGACCTTCGCTCCGATGAAATGTCGTTCCAGGGCCACCTCGTAGATGCGCCAGGGAACACAAGTTGTGTTCTGTGGTCGTAAAGGCTCATTCACACGGTTGCATTTAAGTGCGACTGCAACCACCTGCATCTCGTTGAGACCGCTTGCGGCGAGCTGTTGCTATGGCGACCCTTACGACGAGCCAATGGGGAGGCGCTGTACTGCACGGCGCTACGCAGTGCAACGCAGTCGACGCAACTGTGTGGACGAGCCTTAACGCGTTTGCAGGAATTCTTGGCGGAAGTAGTTGCAGTTGTTTGAACCAGCCTTTAGCATTGCACACAGTTGCGTACAGTGCATTCTCACTCTCTGTATGGGCGTAAAAAAATAGCGCAAACAAGCCAACGAACGGATTGAATCGAAACTTCACGAAGATGTCTTTAGGTGGTGCATGTATCGTGCTGAAATGTCGTAAATGTGGGTTTTTAGTAAAGAAAAGCTCGGTATTCCTTGTGCAAGAGGGGAAAAAGGAAACAAAAGCGTTCATGCTGCGATTCGCCTGTCGTACCAGAGACGCTTGGATATGCTGGACCTGCTTTGCAGGGCAACTCTGGTTCATTTTCAGTATTAAAGGAAACCATGTGGTTCTCTTTAGTATCGCCTAAAAAGACCTCATGCCAAATATTTCCATTGAATTCCGTCTGAAAGGGGATGACACTGGCAAACAAAATTTGAGGTGCGTAAAATTTAGCAATGCAAAACTGTAAAAAAAAAAAAAAAAAAAAAAAAGACTATTGATATAATTAATATTTTTTTTCTCAAAAGTATAGATAGTGTAAGAAAGGATAAATAGTGGACTATCAACAGTGCCATGGATAGTAGAGGGATGTGTCGTTAATATGGGTTCGAATATGGGACGCCCCCGTTCCTCCCAAAGATCGTCCATAATGTGAGTTGTCAGTAATTAACGAGACAAAAATGCTTGTATTTCCCCAGTTTGTTCCCGAAAATGGTGTCCATATACCAGGGTGTCCATATTAACGGAGTCCACATTAACGAGTCACCTAGCTGTGTTTGGAGATTTGTGTTCGTCCTTTGTCCCTCTTGTTCCCCTTCTCCAGGGATTATTTTCGTCATTTGTGATTGGTGGTATTTATGTTGCAGTATAATCTTCAAAATTTAACTGTAGCTTTTATGCAAGGGCAGTGATGTTTTAACAACCTGTGTTCATTACTTGTGCATGTTTTGTTTTTATTCAGAATTGAAGAAAATATTTTCATATGGCAAGAAGATTTATAAATCCCCTTAATTAGGTTGTAGGTTTAATTTTATGTCAAATCTGTCATTTACTTGCCATCCTAATGTAGGCATGGGACTGTCCGAGGCCACACTCTATAACTATAGCTAGATTAAATTTAACGGAGCTCATAAATGGGCAATTAGAAGCTTGGGGACAACCTTTGCAAGGTCAGCTGAATTTTTGTTTAAGCATGCTGTAATAGTAGTGAACGGCATGGAGAAAGGCGCTGCAACCGTTCAATATTCGATTTAAAAATATTTGGCCAAAACCACTACCGTTAGATCCCGAGAGATGCCCCACCTCCGAAAGGTAACCCCCCCCTATTTTTGGCCTGATTCGCTATTTTCTTTTAAACACCGAAAGATAGCCGACTCCTAGTAATCATGGCGTTGGGATCAATGATGACCTCGGCGTTAATGCGTCTAGTAAGCTATGGCGGGATATCAGCGAACATTGCTGATTGGGAAGTATACAGTAATCTTTGCTTCATTGCCCCTCGCCGCAATACTAAGTTTGACAGAGACACATGATCTTAAAGCAGCATTTTTTTCAATTTGATTGCACACCGAAAGTTAGCTCATTCTTTATTTTCCACCATTTTTTTTTTTTTTTTTTTTTTCAGTTTTAGGTGGGTTATTATCGGAATTTTACGGTATTCACTTTGAATTTGCTTCGAACCCAAAATCCATTATTTTCACTTGCCTAACAAAGCGTTATATTTTTTTTTGTGAACTGTGCTCACATTGATTACATGAATAGGTAACGCTACTCATTGTGATCAGTTAGAGTAGCTATGTGCTTTGCTTTGCTGCTCTAATAACAGTAGCAGGTTGAATATGAGCGACGGCAGTGTGAGACACATTCGACACAGAAGTCTCCGTTTGATGACGAACTTGCAACAATTACCTCACCGTGATACAAACCTTACAGAGTAGCCAAAACATATTTTTTACGTCAAACACAAACTGAAGACGCCATCGGCGCTCCTAATTGAGACTTCTGGAAAATTACCCGCGTATGATTGTTCAAGAAATAAATAAATATCTGTAGTGGCCAGGTCTCCTGTAGGTATGATACCTTAAATAGTCTCTCAACACTTCAACAACTGAAGCTTTTTCCACAGGCTAACTTTTAAAGAGATTGTATGAAAAATTTTTACATGAAAGCTCAAAATTGTTCGCTCCAAAAGTGGGAATCTCTGCTCCAAAACCCGTTGCTCGCTGCTACAGGAGCTGCTCCAAATCACAATTTGTCAACTCCACCACTGTATATTAGAACAGTTTGTTTCACTTAACCCAGTTGTCCTGCCAACAAACAGTCTGCAGATCGTAACTAGAAGAGACACTCTCCTCATCGCAACATAGTAGAATTGTTCCGACCCCAGAAAGCTTACCCCACCAAGGCACAGCAAAGAGAAACGTTGGCTGCAGCGGTACATTTTTTGCTTATGGAATCTAGCAATAGCACGGTAACTACCGATAGTTACTAATTTCTTTCAATGCGCAGTATTTCTGTTACTGCAAAAACTGAAAGTTGTGCAAAAAAAAATTATTAGAATTTGCGATTTCACAACCCACAGTACCGGTGTTATGTAAGTATCCGGCTTGGAATTCCTTGTTTTGTTGCATTTCCATGCTAGTGAACCACACATCTCTTTTAAAAGAAACAAGTATTTAGCATAGATGTGCAGTTTACTTAGAAATGGGCATCCGTTGTAGTGATCTATGCTTATCAACGTCTGCCTAGAGCAGACGACGCATCCACACAAGCGTCTATTTAAGTTTAGGCTGTACGCTGGTAACACGATTTAACCTTCACTGAAGCATTGAACAGTGCCACATCATTTTCCTCTAAAATTGTTTTCCCACTGATGCTTTGCGTAGAATTGAATGCAAGAATCTCACGCGCAAACATGGAGAGCCTGTTTGGCAGCCATACTTCTATCCCCGCTTCGATGATGATGATAGCACGACAGTTGTGCCAACTCTAGGCCAATCTTGAGACCAATCTCCTGAAGTGGTCATGCTTAATGTAAAGAACAGATATCCCGCTGAATCTGGAAGTCGGCTGACGTAAGCTTTCGTCGGCTGACGTGTGTTCATCCTTTAGCCTTTAGTGTGTTTATCTCTAATTAGTGTTTAAGATTTTTTACCATATGGTGTCATATGTGAGTAGCGGCATCAATTAGGTGGTTTGCTTCTGTTTTCCTCCCGCACACAGGAAATAACCAGTGTTAGGAAATACTTGATGTACATTGTACTTAAAGTACTACTTCAAGTACCATATTTTCCAGATTATAAGCCACATTTCCGTATATTGAGCCGTTTTCGCAGAAAAGTTTTTGAAAATGCGCTATCGTCTTTCGAGACGTCATCTGGTCATTTCTTTGAGTGAGTAATGGCGGCTATAAGGCTTGTAGAAATAAATGCCTTATAAGTTGATTGTGTATAGTTCTTCTGCGAGGGTAAAACAATGGCTCTGAGGCCACTTGACTTTATCCAATATTCGCTTCCATTTCTGAAAATAAGTGATGTGCTACTAATCCTGGGGCAATGCACAAAAGCTTAAAAAAAAAAAAAAACTATATGGAAATAAAAGGGCATCATGAAAGATTGTGTTTAAAAAGTACTCATACTTTGCATAGTTCAGAGGATAAGCTTTTTTTTTACGCGCATTGGTATAGCGAAATCGTAGTTTCACACGATCGGCCAGGTTACACATACCGTTTGAAGCGCAACTTCAACGTTTCAACTTGAAAGAAATGCCCGTAGCACGGCGCTGTCTGGCGGGTACAGTCCAGTGTTATTCGAGCATACACACGCCGAGCGAACAAAAGTTTAGCATGCCAGACACTCGTGAACCAAGCTTCGGACTACTAAGCCTAGCCTAGGCCAAGTCACAAAGAGGACTCGAGCATCGATGCGCAGGCAGATAAATCAATCTTGACACACTCCTTTCGGTATTGCTATATGATCCGCTAGCCGCAATCCTTCCTTTTATAGGTAGCAACACGACTGGAGCATGGCAGATAAAGACTGCTCATCAAACTGGAACTGATAAAGACACAACGAAATTTTCTGCTATACATGTGTACCAGCCCACCTGTTTTTTAGTGTTACTGGACTGAAGCAGAATAGTACAAAACCATGGCTGGATTAGGCAATGTTGATCACATGCTGTAAAAGCTTTATTCTCTCTGTCTTTCCTTTCCACGTTGAGCGGCTTCGGGGAAACTAAAATTTCTCGCTTTCGGAGTCCGTCATGAAAAATGCAGAAGAGTGCGGCGACACCAGTGTCTCCTGGAAGGGCAACACCACCAGTGGCTACATAGTTACGGTGCATTACAAACAATGATGCGCAGTGCCTAAAAACAATTGTATTGCACTGTGAATTAATAAAAAAACACATAAAGTTGCATTATTGTATAAGACACACCAAGAAAAATGCTTGAAGAAAACCGCAACTTGTACTCTGGAAAATATGGCAGATTTAGGAAACTTGTACTTTACTTGAGGTATGTTCTCAGGGTATGTACTTGTACTTTACTTAAAGTATTTTTTCTTGTACTTTCTGAGGAAAGAACTACAACTTTTGAATTCAGAGAACATTCCCCAGATTTGAAGACAAAAAATTGGCATATTGCCAAGGGAAAATGTGTTATGGTCTTTCGAGACGTCATCTGGTAATTTCTTTGAGTGAATAATGGTGGCTACAAGACTTATACAAATAAACGCCTTATAAGTTGATTATGTAGAGTTCTTTAGCGAGGGGAAAACAACGGCTCTAAGGCCACGTGACTTTATCCAATATTCGCCACCATTTCTGAAAATGAGTGATGCGCCACCGATTAACCCTGGGGCAATGTACAAAAGTTTAAAAAGAAAATGCTGTATATGGAAATGAGAGGACATTATGAAAGATTCTGTTAAAAAAGTACTTGCACTTTTTAAAGTACATTATATTTTTAGTACTTTACTTCAAGTACACTGCACCCGGTGCACTTACCAGGTACTTTACTTGAAGTACATAATCTTTTATTTATTTTGTACTTTACATCAAGTACTTTTTACATGTACTTTACCAAACTCTGGAAATAACAAGTTTCTCATGTGTTTTTTTTCAGCAGCTTACCCTTACGAAATTTGAGTATGATTAATGCGCCACCTAAAGATGCCTTTGTGAAGCGTTTAATTGCACCTAATCTATTGGCTTACTAATGCAAACATTTTCTTTATGCCCATACAGCGCTCGGAAATGCCCTGTACGTGTGAACAGGTTTTTCGTCTGCCCAGAAGTGCGATCCGTAGCGGTTGCAGGGTGTCTAGCGACCTGGAAAACCGGGAATTGTCAGGGAAATTTTAATTACCGGGAAAAATCAGGGAATTGTCAGGGAACCTGTCAAAAAGCGAGCCCAGTCAGGGGAAATGAGCCGGAAATGCCATCGAGTGCCCTAAGCAAAAACTTAAGAATTGGGTGCAGAAAAATTGGCAATGAATTCTGCTTAGAGCGGAGCGTGGGCTCTGCTTACCCGATGTAGAGTGTGCTACCCGATTCAAAGGGAACAGCTGGCAAATTAGTCCAACCCTTGGATTGGATTGAGGGCACGACACTACGCTAGATCCAGTTAGAGCCACTAGATTTAGTGACAAATGGGAAAAGCCGCAGACCCCAATCTGATCCAAGCCTTAAGCCGAAAGTATCCGAAGGTATGCATCTGGTGGCCATGACTTGGCCATGCTGCCATTCGGTTATTGACGTGTGTGGTTGAGCGTTGTGTTTTCATCGTGTTTCCGGAAGTGGCCTCTTCACTGACGATGTCGGCGGCAAGAAAGCGCTTGTTTATTTCGGACTGGACAAACCCGGGTATTTCGTAATATGCCAGTTGGATTAAGCTTGTGCATACTGATCCTCACAGTGTTCAATGCCTTGTGTTGTAATGGTCGTATATATTTAACCACCTCTGCAGTGGTCAGGGAATTTCACCTGAAATTGTCAGGGAAAACTTGGAAACGTCAGGGAATTTTAAAATAATAATTTGCTAGACACCCTGGGTTGTGTCGTCCTTGTGCAGGGACGGCCACCGGGATCCATTCCTGCTGGAGAGCAGCAGCATGTATGAGGACGTCAAGAAGCAGGTGATGGACGTCACGTCAAGCGTGGAGGAGATCTCCCGCAAGATTTTCAAGGTCACCCAGAAGGTCAAGCTGGAGGCCCTCAACTACAAGAGGAGGCTCGAGGAAGAGGTGAGAGGGCACGTCGGGGCGCGATCGACCGGGTGAAGTCCTGTTGACTTGCGCCCGAGCAGCCTCAGCTGATCCTCAGCTGCGCCGCCTAAATGGCACAGCTGAAAAAAAAAAAAAAAAAAGAAACAAAGCAAAAAAAAAAGTGTCTTATTCTTACGGCACCTGGGTGTGCATTCTTTCTGGGCGTAGCGTCTGCTTTGATTTTTACGGACGCTGGCTCGAACATCATGCCAGAGGTCTCTCCACTGCAACATGTTTGTGACAGTAATTGGCGCCGTTGAGGCACAAAACTAGGGTCAGTGACGAAGCAATGTCTATGCGGAGGACAGGTCGTCTGCTTCTTGCGCAGGAGTTGCGGTGACGTCAGGACGACATGAAGCTCTGATTGGCTTTGATTTAAAGTATAGTAGGTAGACTTCAATGCTAGATGCTTTGAGGTGTGTACGCTGTTTTTTTTGTTTTTTTTTTCAATTGGCCAATAAGAGCTTGGCATTCGGACGTCATTGCAGCCCCTGTGCAAAAAGCAGACGAACTTGCGCTCTTGGATGGGGGCATTAACTGGACGCCATATTTGAGCATGCCGTCCACTGTGCATGCTTAGAACGAGCTCATATTTATATATGCTGCTGAGACTGGCATTTATTAATTGCTTGTCTCATAAGGTTTTCAAAAGGGATCTCAAATAACCCAAAATCTTCTCAACAAAAATGTATTAAAAAAAATCAAAAACATTCAAGACAGAGCAAATAGTGAATGTGGTGACCCAAACAAAGAACAGAAATTCACAAAAAACAACAAAAAAGACAGAACACAGTTTTGTATATTTGCACTCAACAGTGCAAAAAATAAAAAAAGTCCCGTGTCATGCACACAGCAATGCTTTCTTTAAGGGTGTTTGTTGTCTTACTTTTTATTTTCTCCCCCAAATCTTGACTTCGTGTTGTGTCACTATTCCTTTCCCCACACGCTCAACTTTATCTTCCCCTCCTTGCTCCTCTCATTCTTTTATTGGCAAGTTCCTTCCCGTAAAATACCGAGCATCTGCCCATTTCCTACTAAGTGCCCACCCCAAATTTTGCAACATCTGAAAAAAATATGCACAGTAGATATGTAGATAAAATTAATGACCTAACAAGCGCTCATTCCCCAATTTTCTCGATTATCTTCATATTTTGGGTGGGCGCTTGCTCGGTATTTTACGGTAAGTTTTTCTTATTTTTTTTTTTTGCATTCTTGCTTCCCAGTTTTATTTGTTGCTTCCGTTTCTGAATGCACCCAGGCCCAAGCAGCAGAGAGCCCGGACACAGCCGGGATCAAGTTCATCTACGAAGACACACAGGAGCACTGGTGTCAGCCATGCAACATGGTGATGCATTCAGTCAACGACATGTTCAAGCATCTTCACTCCCCCAAACACAAGGAGGTGAGTGTTGCCAGGCTTGTAAGGGCCCACTGGAGTCGGTGCAACACTCTTCTTGGCCCTGGAGGACCCTCATTTTCGCCCAAAGCAGGGACGCTGAAGTAAGCCGAGGGGACCGTGAAACTTCAATGTAACGACAGCTTCGTGTACACTTCTCCTGCTTGTGCTCGACAGCACTGTCCACCGCAGGGACATGTTCTTGTTTCTGGGGGCCCATTCTTAGATGTGTCCCTAGAAAATAGGGACACATTTAGGGAGTTGTCCCCTTTTGTAAGGGCACTTTGAGAGAGATAGAGAGAGAAGTCTTGCGAAAGAGGAAATACTAACGTGAGAGTTACAGCCGAGGGCCGAACGGTCATTGTTAGTTGAAAGGGGGGGGGGGGGGGGTAACAGCCTTCTAGGGGCACATCCCTATGTGTATCCCTAAAAGTAGGCACTCTTTCTTCGATTTTCTTATTGAAGGAAGAACAGCAGGCTTTTTAATCTTTTTTACGGCTCCTCATTTGTCGAAATAGTCAGTTGACGTTTTGCACTAAGTTCAGCTCTCTTTGTTGCAAGGAATTCTGGGAAGGGACAGTATAATACTGGCTGTACCAGACAACGTAGGCGGGTGCGGTCAGGCTGTTGTGCCATTTTCTCTCTCAATCTCTTTAGTGTTGTATAGCGATGCTGCGAGAGCAAGGACATTCCCAGCATTCCTTTGGGATTTTTGGAGCAGGTCTAGTGATAAAACTGTGTTGTCTGAACAACATTACGGACATGCCCAAACGAAGTTGCAGACAACAACATTTGTTCCCTCGATGGCGGACAAATTTCTGTAAGCACATATAGTGGTGATCTGTTAGCATTATTTTCGGCGAACCTTGAAAGCCTGTGAGAAATAACATTTTTCAGACAGGATTGCACATACGCTTAATGGGCACAACCAAGGATGTGCTGCCGCTGCATGCATGATGTTGGGGGTAGAGGGGGGTTGGGAGGTTGAGTCTTGGGTGGCCGGACTCGAGGAACGAACATAGCGTCTCTCACGCGGAGTGGGCTCGGCGTCGTTTCTCCGACCGCGCCCTGTGGCATTCCTCCCAGACCATCCCGGCACACGAACGACCTTGGGCCGACCTTGAGAAGCCGGAACCCATCTGCAAGCCGTACAAGAGGACCATTGTCGCCACCGTCAAAGGTGGGTCTTCTTCGCCCTTTGTCAGTGACATACGAGGGATGATCAGTAAGTCTTGCCTCCTAGGCCGCAACCTTTTTATCCAGTGATGGAATCGAATTATGTTACCTTTGAAAGGTTGGAATCTCCTCTTTCCCAGGAGCACATAGCCCCCAGAGGTGGGGATGCACTTCAGCTACCGGTGCACTACCCTCCGTAGATGACGGAGGGCGGCTGTTGAAGACACCAACAGTGCACTGCATCGATTACCTCGTTGTTGGACGCAAAACGTGCACCCTTCAGATGTTCATCGGCAAACAGCCAAAAGTCTAATGGCACGAGGTCGGGGCTGTAAGGTGAATGAGGCAAGGGATCTTGAAACTGCAGCTCCTCCAGTGCGGCGGCGTTGGTCTCGTCAACAGCAGCCCTCAACCATCTACGACTGCACGCGGAGTGCAGTACACCGGTGGCGGAAGTGAGTCGCCGATGTTAGGGGCTATGTTGAAAAAGTTGGTTGTGTCCTGCGAAAGATGAGATTCCAAACTTTCTTTTGGATGTATCATCCTTCAATTCCATCACTGATCAACAAAGTTACAGCCTACGGTAGGAGGCAAAACCTGTGGATCACCCCTCGTGCCACATATTTCCATGTGCTATGCAAAGGGACCATGAAACAGTATTGGATTCAATGTTTGGAAACTGCATGTTGCATAGTGGGGCAGACCCCTAGATGTGTCCCTAAAAGTAAAAACATATTTAGTGGATTTTTTTTTTTTTTTTTTGAATAAAGCTTTTAATATGCTTCTAGTAGTAGGGCTTATATTGGGACACAGACTGTGTCCCAATAGTATTGGTTTGAACTTGTCGCCAATAATACCGTAATGTCAAGAGAGATACCACCCCACCCTTGACAAATGACCCACCCATATTTTTTACATGATTTGCTATCTTTTCAGAAACACCAGAAGATAGCCTACTTTTAGTAATGGTGACCTCGGCAGAAATGGTGTTAATTAGCCACGGCAGAAGAGAAGCGAACATTGCTGACGGGAAAGGACATTTGAATTTGGTTCATTGTCCTCCCTGCGATCGCAAGTTTGGCAGGTTACAGAATTTAAAACTAGTATTTTTTTGCCTTTATTTTTATCGCACACTGAAGTTAGTTTTCTTCTTATTTTCACTCGATTTGCTTTCGACTTTAGGTTGGCTCTTTTTGTGGATGTTACGGCATTCCCCCCGGAAAAAATGCAAAGAGAAGCCTGCATCGATTGTGGAGTCAATCCTCAGCATAACACAGAGCGGTTTACTAGTTGTGTCACACTACTTCTCTGTGATACAAACGTTTTTACAGCCCAAACCAAATTTCGAAAAATTACCTTTGGCAGTTTTTATTGGTTTCTTTGGTTTAAATGAGAAAGATGAAAACTCAAAACTGATGTGAAATGATTTTTCAACTCCTCTTTCTTCAGCTTTCCTCCTCAACTCAAAAGCGAAAGGAGAAATCGCATGGTTGTGACGTTGTGACATGCTTGGGCTCCGGAGCGATGACTCCAAGCTTTCACCGTGCTTTTTAATAAGCACACCATGGAGCTTGACATTTGCAAGTGATGATAGGCACTCATTGGCCACAAATGCGAATCCAAATATTTGTCGACGGATTGATTGTTGACGAGTGCACACATCCAAGCGATGCCTCGCGTCCAACAAGATTGTCCGCTATATTTTTTAATTTGCATCCCGAAACTCCGGCTTTTCACTTCCTACCCCCCCCTTTTTTTTTGGCGCATAAAGGATACGTGATTAGTAAAATATCAATCTAACATTTATCCCAGCCCAAAATTTATTTATTAGTCCCTTTAAACAGGCAGTAAAGATTCTTTTTTTGGGTTCTTTTTGTGGCAATGAACTAATCTACTGCACCCTAGACATGCTAAGAGATCTAAACTTTGAACATGCGTAGACTTTTTCTCGTTTAAAAATGCGACCACTCATTGCTACACACCTTTTTTTTTCTTAGATACACCTCATGAAAGGTTCAATAATTTGTTTGCATTTTCAAACAGTTATTTAAAAAAATGTGCTTTTCCATAAAAATATATTTTTTCGACCCAATATTTATGTTTTAGGTTGAGAGCCATTTTGCCTGCTTGCGTGCGCTGGCTCAAAAGTGTTTTTTTTACTTCAAGGTCAGTGTCACAGAACAGAGGCCAATTTGTCAGCCTCCTATTGGTTGGAATAAGCGCAGTGGAGAGCTACTGCGCCTGCGTACCTCTCCTCCACAACACTAAGCACTGCGAAAAGGCCTTGGAGAGAAAATCGGGAAATGTATTGGATCAGATGCTCTATCCACATTTTTATCTAAGTTCAGTCTTTCAGCGTAAAAAATGTATTTTCGTACATGTATAAAAGTGTGCAGTGCAGACGATACAAGGATTTTTAAATTTTTTTTTAAGATCATTAGTTGTGATGAGACTCGATAGATTTTGTGTGTGACAGGTTTAGCTGACAATTATTCCAGTATGATACGAGCCTTGTTGTGCGTTAATTAAGTAATCACTTATCAGGATGTACTCCGCGTTATAATTTTTTACATGGAATATGTAGTATACTCATAATCATTTCAAGAAGCACAGTAAAAAAAAAAAAAAGGTCAGGCTGCTCGTGGAGCCTTACTTATTTACTATTCTATGTTGTGAATTAAGGTATATTCTGGGAAATTTTAGATCAGCTTGCCGTCATTTTATCAGAACATAGTACACGTTTCGAACGCCAACAGCATAGTTTCATCTCAGACAACCAAATCTCGTAAGAATTACGTCGTGCAGTGCACGAATAATGCGCAAAACTTTCTTTTATCTTGATGCGACGTGTACAAGGGCGGACTATGTGCCTCGTGCAAAGTATCCTAAAGAAAAATTTTTTTTTTTGCCGAATTGTGTTCCTGCAGATTGTGGACTGGGTGTGGACCATAAGGCCCGTTCACACTCTTGCGACTGCTTGCGACCTCTTAAACCTGGGTTCCTTAAAACTTGTTAAACCAGAAAATACACTGGCGCCATCTATTGGGAAGCAGTGTAAACTCGGCGGTCCGGCATATTTTTTTTTATTTCTCGAGCATTATCCTTTCTTTCTTGGCTCGAAAAACTTTTGACAATGTTATAAACGAGCCTTTCTATGGGTATTACGCACATTTGACCTCGAAAATCCCGCAAAACCTTCACTTTTGTGAAATGCAGTTCCAGGGTCACCGCATAGATGGCGCCACAATGTCAGTGTGTTCCCTCATTCTAGAAACATTTAAGAAGTTGTAAGGGATCTCATCTCTCTCAGTCGTACTCGGTCGCAAGAGTGTGAACGGGCCTTTACTCTGAAAATATGGTAGCTCTCCTGTTAATTTCTTCTTTGAGAGATAACGCACTCCGTGGCACGCTGCAGCGCTGCAGCGTCTCCACAGCGACGGTGCATGAGGGAGCTTGGCACGCATGTGGTGCTTCGACGGCATCATAGTGCATAACGTTTCCTAAAGGAAGCCCCTCTGAAGCTGATGCTCCGGCGGGAGAGGGATGGGTAGAGGGGAGAGGTCCTGCAAGCAGTACCGGTGACCAATCGCTTTTCCTACGACACTCTTTCGTTTCGGGAAGTGTGTAAACTGCTAGGAGTCGGCCATCTAACACATTCTGTGTTAAGAATGGTGTTTAACTTGCAGTGGTCGTTCTGGGTGGCGTCGAGTAGGACAGTTGTCGCATTGGCAGTCATCGTACGTCTTGAAGGAACAGAAAGGAGGCAACGCTACATTTTACCTCGTCATCTAAAACCCTGAATTAGGGAGACGATGGACAAGAAAACGTCTGTTATTTTATTTCTCCATGTCTCGGGTTTCGGTTCGCCTGCACTTTTTCATTTCTTACCCTATTTTAAGGTTTCTTTTTTGCATTCTCTTTGGTCTCATCCAATGTCTTATTTGTCTTCGAGACCCGTCAGATCGACACCCCTCTCCCGACACTGCCCCTTCAACCCTCTTCGACGATGCTTCACTCAACAATACCACGCTTGACGAACCCATTGCCCGTCTAGCGTTCCGACGAGCTACTGCTGCGTCGTGCGTAGCACTACTTTTAGGCGCCTCGGGAAGAAGGGCGAAACGCACTCTTCCAAAAAGCGTTGATCTCACGGGCATCTGTACTCCGTCTCACCATAACTTCGCAGAGGGCCAAGCAGCGCGTCGCAACGAGACATGTGATTAGTTTACTCTGCCTCACTAGTTGTGCAGAGTGCCGTTGAAGCCGCAGGTGGGAAAGGGAGAGGAAAGCCACCTTTGGTGCGGATATTGAGCGACGGGCCAGTCTCCGAGGGGGGCAAGAGCTAAGCCGGGTGGTCCTCCACCTCCTCTTTTCCAACTGCTTTTAATGTTTTGTTGAAGCTGAATAAAGACTGATTGACTAAATTGATTACGTCCTTGCCTCTCTACCTTTGTTAAAGACTTTCACGTGCTTCGCCTCCGTTGCTTTGATTGGCTCAAAGGGGACATAGCGTTTGCTCTTTGCCGAGTTACGGTGAAACGAAGCGTCGATGACGGAGGCGTTGTTTTATCTTCTGTACCTTAACTCGAACTTGACCTCCATTTTGTGAGCCTCGAAGGTTGCGGCATGTTTCTGACTTGATGTGGTTACGGTGATGTGCGACACTGTATGAAAGAGAAGTCCTTTTCTCACTGTTAATTGCATGCATGCACAACCAGATCGGAAGCACCGCATCACCTTCGAAGCTTGCGATTGGGCTCATTTTAAGTTTGGATGCTGCAAGGTTGTTTTTTTTTCTTCCTCTCCGTTCCTTTGTGCAGGCGTCCAGTTCATGGTCGGCATGTCCGGCTACTACTGCAAGCTGTGCAAGGTGATGAGTGGCGACTCTGCCATGGCACGGAATCACCTGCACAGTGTCGAGCATAACCAGAACTACACGGTGGGTGACTCGGCGTCTCTAATGCTTTGAGCTTGGGGGTCGGTCTAGCAAGCTTGGGCGGCTAACCATCTATGACAACTGTGAATGGTCCACTGAGGATCTTGCATTTTTCATGTGTTCTTGTGGGATGCTTCAGTGTGAGTGGCGACAATTCCCAATTAAGTCGAAATAGCAAGAGGTAGAAGAAAGGAAGCAAGTTGCTCCAGCAACTTGATGAAGTGTTCACTTCCCGTTCTTCTAGAGTTTGCCAATCGAATAATCTAATGACCACAGTGCTTGGAGTGCCCATCTGGCCAGTCCTTTCTTCTGCCATTTTTTGTTCATGACTTTGAGCCATGGATTGGTCTAATTCT
This sequence comes from Ixodes scapularis, assembly GCF_016920785.2. NCBI lineage: Eukaryota > Metazoa > Arthropoda > Arachnida > Ixodida > Ixodidae > Ixodes > Ixodes scapularis. Next base: position 124,522,250 of record NW_024609879.1, on the reverse strand, counting down.
GGTGGTGGTAGAGTAGAATGAGTGGACGTAACAGACGCTCGCTCTTCAGTAGCCTTCTCTACAGCCGGTCGACTGAAACAACAGTAGCCACTAATTCTGGGGAAAAAAAAAACAAAAAAAACAAATGAGAAATTTTATTTATAACTAGGGTTTCAGGTTTTTCGTTTTTTTGGGGGGATTTTTTGTTTTCAGTTTTTCAGGGCCGAACTAAACACCGGCATTTATCGAGGCTTACGTCGGCAAAAACGGGACGCAGGCGTAAGGTTTCCCAACCTCCGGGTAACAAGTTACCCGAACGCTCGTGAAACGTCTTGGTGCCAACGAGAAAAGGAAGCGAGATGGCTGTTGCAGTTCCCAAAGAGAGAAGCAGCCCCGCAGACAGTGCAGTGCACGCCGCATTCCGCATCGACACAAGGCGAGGCAGTTTGCGAAGGTTTCTCCTCGCGAAGCTTAGGATTCTTCTTCCTTAGGGACGGCTCCGGTCGGAGGGTCTTTCGGTTTTTCCCGGCTCCGGGAGGTTAGGCTCGAGGGTTCATGGGCATCCACTGAAAACGCAGAGCCCTGCTTAGTGCCTTTTACTTCACAATGGCTGCGTGCTTGCGCTTGTGGCTCACGAGATGCGTCGTCGAAGGTAGGAAGCTCACGTTGAAGACAACAGGACAATCGAAGTACCTCCCTGCCCTTCTTACCTCATCGGTAACTATAGACCGTAAAAATGAGGGTAAGTTTAGAATTGCGAGCGTTTGAGTCGTCACGGGTCACGGTCGTTCCCTTGGTCCGTAAAAGCGCATACTGTACTGTCTGCGGATTAAGGTGGAAGGTTTCACCTTCACCCATTGCCATACTTCATTCCACCTCGAGTCGAGACGCAGCCGACGCCAGGAGCCGATGGGACTGATCGGATGGCGTCAAAAGCGCACCACCATAACGTCCTTCACGTTTCTGTACGTGTTCCATCCCTGCCGAACGAATCATAAACAGAGAAGGTTCGGTGACTCGCGCGTTTGACGGCGCACTATTGGTCTCGTTGGCTCGTAGCATCGGCCGAACCCGGACTTAAGCTGAAACGTAGCATAGGGTTTGCTGGACGTGTACCACTGGACTTTGTTGTCCTATAGTCCGTCGCGGGTCAAGAAAAGTATGGCAGGCTTCTCCCAAAAAGCCCTCCACTCTTTCCATTTTAGTGAAGCAAACTCTGAAAAGGAGAAACTGCCAATCGTGGCTAGCAGAGGGCTTTTGTGGGAAGGGCCTGTCCTGCTTTCGTAACCTGCAACAGACTATGCGAAGAGCAAGGCTTCTTGCACAGGGGCTGCAGTGACGTCAGAACAACACCGAGCTCCGATTGGCTTTGATCGAAAGGATAGTGGGTGGAGCTCAGTGCTAGATGCCTTAAGGTCTTCCCACCATTTCTTTTTCAAATCTGCCAGTAAGAGCTTGGTATTCTGACATGATGGCAATCCATGTGCAAGTGTTGTAAGTTGGACGAGTTGCTATGATGACATGGCGAACAGAACAGCGCACAGAAAGACAAGGACAGAGAAAAGGAACATGCACAGCACACAAGTGCTGACTTGCAACTGAGTTTATACACAAAAGGAAAAGGAGAGGGCATTCTGAAAGACACGCAGGGCACGCAGTGCGTGTCACACGCGACACAATACCGTTTAACTACAATGTTTTTGCCCCAGAGTCCGATCTAGAAACAAGGTTTCAGTTTAAGCAGTGTCACTGATGGGTGGCTGATGCAGCAGTCCCCCAAGCTGTTGATGCAATGTGCTTCCAAGATTTCTGAAGCAGTAGTGGAAGCTTTTAAGAACAATAATTTCGACAGCCACTCTTTGTTCAGCGTTGACGTACAGTCTCCGGCGATATGAAAGACCCACTGGGAGCGCGTGGCCAAGGCGGTGGCTGGCGGGGGCGCTGCGAGCGCTCCGGGCAATGCCATTCTGCTTCGAGGGGAGGACGCTCACTCGGGGCTCAGCACAATCTGATAAGCGCGTTTCGCTTTAGCTGAGCCCCGAGGGAGCGTGCTCCCCTCGAAGCAGAGTGGAACTGCCCGGAGCGCTCGCAGGGCCCCCGCCAGCCACCACCTCGGCCACGCGCTCCGAGTGGGTCTTTCATATTGCCGGAGAGTGTACAAGACCTTTTTATTCCGTTCCACACGAAGCATTTACTGGCCTCAGTCAAGTCCTGTATTGAAGAGCAAGGGGAGTTCTTTTTCAAAAACTCTAGTTTAGAAGGTTTTTTAGAACTTCTGCAATTCTATATAAACTATGATTGTTGGGTGGAAAAATGATATCTTTATACAGTGGTCAGGTGTGTGCATAGGATCATGTGTGGCCCCCATGCTTAGTGATATTTTTTTAGCAAATGTTGATTGAGCAATCGATGGTGTCCTTAGCAGATCACAAGTGTCAAAGGTGTTTCGATATGTCGACGATTTTTTGCGCTAGTGTATCCCAAGTCTGCTGAAGCTGATAACTTTGATAAGGTTATGAGCGTATTTTCTAGGTTTGGTTTTGGTCTTAAGTTCACAGTTGGAAAACCTTTGGACGGGAAGCTAAAATTCCTAGATTATTTGTTATCTCTTTATACAAACCATATCTGCTGGAGTTTCTCACCTGGGTCAAAAAAGGGCATCCTTCATTATGCATCAGATTGTGGTTTTCATACTTGGGGTTGCACTTACGAAGTCCTGCTTTCTCACTGTTTGTGAAAGTTTTAACGCTCAAGTTGAGAGACCCCATACGTCGGGCATCCCATCACAGGTTTTAAACATGGTGGTGGAGGCCTCGGTACGTAAGACTAAAGGAATTTAGGGAAAGAAACCTATAGATCAACAGAAACAAAAGGTAGCTGTACCATACATGCGCCAAACCTCGCATAATTTAAAAAGGGCAGCCGAAAAGTATGACGTGCTTGTTGTGTTTTTAGCTTTTTAAAAGAATGGCGCGAATCTGTTCAAAGATTCGCTCGATAGCGGAAAACCTTAAAAATGTCATGTGCCAGAAACGCCATAGCCACCTTATGCGTCGTGTTCGATTGGCGTTGAGTACCAAATTCCACTAATGTGTCGTAGAAGCTATGTGGGCCAAACTGGACGGTGCCTGATCAATTGCCTTCTCGAGCATGATCGCTCACTAAAATCCATGGTGGGCGGCCATCTTCCCGTAGATTGCATTTCCTGCTCGTGTTCTCCGATTCTTAAAGGCACAACAATAATAGGACATTATTGAGACAAACCGACTCGCAAAATCTTAGAAGCGCATTGCATCAAAAGCTTGGGGGACTGCTGCATTAGCCACCCATCAGTGACACTGCTTCAAACCAAAACCTTGTTTTCAGATCGGACTATGGGGCAAAAACATTGTAGTTAAATGGTGTTGTGTCGCATGTCTTTCAGAACGTCCTCTTCTTCTTGTATAAATTCAGTTGCGAGTCAGCGCTTGTGTGTTGTGCATGTTTCTTTTCTCTGTTCTTGTCTTTTTGTGCACTGTTCTGTTCCCCGTGCCATGTGCAAGAAGCAGACGAACTTGCACTCCGCATAGTCTGCCGTCGCGAGCGTGCATTGTAAGAGAGTAACCCTACTCCCCTTTCTCGCCCCAGAAATACACGCTGCTGAACCCGTACTATGAACGCCGTTGGAAGATCGAGCGCGACATGGCGATTGGCAGCGCGGTCAAGGACGAGAAGGACAAGGAGAAAAAGGACAAGGAGAAGGAAAAAGACAAGGACAAGGACAAGGAAAAGGACAAGCGGCGACAGCGCTCCAAGTCTAGGTCTAAGTCTCCCGCCACGTCGGATCACTCCTCCTCAAAAAAGTCCTCGGGGAGCTCTTCAAAGAAGAAAAAGGAGGAGCAAGACAAGATCCGACGGAAGAGCGAGGAACTGCTCCGCGCGGAGCGGGAAAGCAACCGTTCCGTCAAAGAACTCGACGACGAAGACATGTCGTCCTCGGCGAAGGACGCGCCGCCTGCCACCAAGGCACCCGAGAAGACTGGCGGCATCAAGCTGAAGCTGCTGAAGGGACAGAAGACGCAGAAACCTGTCAAAGCGACGCCCGTCGTCATCATCGGGAAGGCGCCGTGCTTCAGGCCCTCGTTCCTGTCGGGCAAGGCGAAGCCGACAACAGCGGCTTCGGCCAAGACGGAGGAGAAGCCATACGGTCCGGCTCTGCCCCCGGACCTGGCTGCGGCTACGTCGGAGGCCGCAGCCGAAGCTGCGGCCAAGGCGGCGGCTCTGGTGGCGGAAGCCAAGAAGAACGAAGTCCTGGAGATTCCGTTGCCCGTGCCGCCTGCTAAGGGTCAGTCTCACAGAATGCGCGAGTGGTTCCTCCTGTGATCGTTGCTGTCTCGTTTGCCGCAGTTTTTTCTTTTCTTTTCGTCTTTGTGCAAACGCTGGCATAGGAGTCTGGCAGAAAAGTCGTCTTTTTTTTTTTTTTTAACACGTTGAGGCCTGTAAGATTTGGGCTCTTAATAAAACTTGATGGTCATTTGTTTGTATATAGAGGCTTTTTATTTTTTTAATCAAATTTTTTTTTATGGTGAGGTGGTCCCCTGATTTCTTGTCTCGAAACTTTTGCCAGCTTGCCTTTGTGATGAAGGCCATGTTAGTGCACTAGTTTGTGTTGCTCTGATACTCAGGTCGCTTTGCTAGTTAGACGTGCTTGCTCTTGAGGAAGTTGCTCAGCATGATGCGACAGTCAGCGTCGCAACACATTAAGACGACATATTCCTTTTGGAGTATTACTGTTTGCGTTTGTTTGGCTTATGTAGCAGACCCAATGTCCCCTGTGATAAGCCACAACCTGCTTAAAGCTTCCTGAATTAACTTGCAAATCTGCGTCCTCTCGACATGAAATGCACAACAATGTTATCAGACATATTTTACGACTCTTCTGACTCTTAAAAAACGAACCAGGGGCAATTGTTTGAGAGTTTTCTTTGGCCTATAGATCCGAATTAAATGCGTCTGAGGACCCCTATTTTGCCCTCATTTCTAATGGAAATGATGTGGATCAAGCATTAGAAGTTTCTTACTTTTAAACTTTTTATATATGTTTTTTAAAATTTTTAACATAATTTGGAAGTAGTTTGGTGCTTGTTAATGCAGATCATCACAGAACAGCGATGTCTGAGTGGTACAAAGGTTGTGGGCCTTGGAGTTCCTTTTTTTCTGCCGGTCATGGTTTCAAAATGCTGACTGAATTAGTTCACCGAAGAGACTCGAACTTGGTTACCAATCCCAGTGGGCCGTGCCATGTGGGGACATGTGCAAACCAGATACAAAATATGTTCAAACAACTGGTACCTGACCGCTTGCAGAGATTCAAACACTACTGGAAGCAGACGACTATGTTTCAGGCGATAACTGCTGCAGCCCGGCAAACGTTTCGGACCCTAGCGACATTTTTTGGGGACGGCAGGATGGAAAAGTTTCCGGACCAGTGAAATCATGGGACCGTAATATTGCTGCTAGTTTCCTTTTGTCAACTCGGTTTGCCACCTTCTTTTTTTTTTTCTTCTTACCAGCTTTTGCACTATTTGTAGCACAGTTTACTGACTTGGCTTGCTTGGAGGTCACACTATTGCCATAGCAGACGACCCCTTGGGCTCGTGCAAATAGCAGGTTTTAATGTCATTTCGGGTGCGCGTCTGTCGCTTTAAAAGCCTGAAAAATCGGGCAGCCCTAAGCTTTGTGGCTTGCCCCATTTGCTCCCCGAAAGCCAGAGCACAGAGTCACTGGATATTCTCGTGATATTGCATCCCATGGTTTCTACTGGGGCCTGCTTAGAATTCGTGGATTGGCCGCTTGAGGTGTAGACTGTTGCAGCTTGATAGATGCCGGAGAAGCCCCTTGCATAAACCTCTCTGCTCTCTGATTGGTTGTTTCCCCCCTCTCCATGGTTTGCTCGCTAAGGGGAAAAGAGGGGAGGGCGTTGTGGGGGCAGCCTGTCCTGCTTTTCCTAACCTGCAGCAGACTACAACTTGACCCAGTTTGTGAAACAAGTTCTCAGTTAGATTAATTGTAAATGCGGTCACTTTCATTTGGTGATGCAAGTACTAGTGACACCACATGCGCCATGGCGCACCACTAATGACGGATGGCTCGAGCAGTGTGCGGTCTGTAGCACCCCAGTGGAAAACGTTTTCTTCAGTTTGCAGCTTTGTGGCAGTTGTTGCCCCAAGTTTTCCGGCATTAATCTTTATTAATGCATGATCGTGATGGTTGCAAACTGATGGAGCAGTGTTTCTCTTTTGTACCTTCCTCAGTTTAGATATGATGACACAAGCATTGACTGCACATTCCCTTATTGAGAGAAGGTCTTTGAGCAGCAGAGATCTTCTCTGCTGCTCAGCCGAGCTTAATTTGATAAAGCAGAACTTTAGTGTTTGCAGAAACTTGCACTTATTGTCGTTTACACAGACTTTATTCTTTCCCTAGCGTAAGCTTGGTAGGTTCTTTACTCAAAGGATATCCACTGACTCGAGCTGCCGCCAGAAAGAAAGGGGCAGCCCATTTTGGAAGACGAGTAAAAATGCCCTTGATTCCACAATAAATGCTTCCCTGGCAGAAACACTGCTTAGAATGTGGCGTTCTCGTTTTTACCAAAAATGAACGGTGACCTCCATGCAAGTCAAGTACAGTATGCACATATCAACAGCATTGCTTCCATTTTCATCGCGGATCCAAGGTTTGAATTTACAGAGCTACTTTTGTCTTATTGCCTGTCAGACTTTTGCATGTCACTCCATTTCAAAGCTTGTGCGCAATGTAGTAGTTAGTGCCTTAATAGCTGCACACTTATAATTGCCAAGTGGATGCATTGAAGCCATGTTATTTCTAAGGCATCCCTAATCTTCCCTTACTAAACATGCGAGGTTATGTTGCATTGCTTGTAAAGTGTTTGCGACCTCAACTGCATTGCACGCACTCTTTGAGGTTGAATATTTAAGGTGAAAATATATGCTTGTGTTGTGGGACTTGTCCAATCCCTGCGCTCATTGGTTAACATCCTGTTAATGTAACAAAATAAGTTGGGAGGCCTAGTTTGTTGAACATATTGGAAATATTATCACGAAAGACAAAGGACACGGGAGGGCGCTTGTCCTGTGCTGTCCTCCCTTGTCCTATATCTTTTTTACTAATATTTTTAGGATGTTTATCCTGTTAATACTGGTGCTGGTTGGTACCCATGGCTGCCTTTAGTCATATTTTTTTTTTACTAAAGCAGGCAAGCGTTTAGGACAGGGACCTATTTAGTTGGTCATAACAGACTGAGTATTTAGCATGACTTGTTTGAGCAGAATTTTTTATGTTGAATTTCAGGCGAAAGGTTGAGTGTGTAAAGGTCTGGCATTCATTTTATTGTTAATGCTACTTGGAATTTCTTTGATTCTGGCTCATTGAGACAAGAACTTTTGGTGTCCAGCAGGAAGTGTGTAGTCGAGGAATGTAACTTGCAGAACTTGAACTTACAAAACTGCCCAACTGTCTGCTCATGAGCCTACAAGACCCTTATGACAGTAACTGTGCCATAGATTTGGCACTTGGAGTACCATAATGTCGTAGTTTTGCACCACCAACTGCCATAGTCCTGCATAAAAGGCACTAGACTTAAAAAAAGACATTGGTAAGTTTATTTTTAACTGTTCCTAGTGTAAATGAAAATTCTCAAGTTGCGACTTTTTGGTTTGTGGAATTAATATTTGTAGCCCGTTCAGAGTTTTGTAAATTTGGTTGTGCACGTGCTTTACAATGAAAGGGCGAGTTGGGATTACAGCAAAACCTCATTATAACAAAGTTGAAGGAGCGGTCGTAATTATTTCGTTATAACCATTAGTTTGTTATAGCCAATGTCCATTTCTTCCCACTATTAGCAAGCAAGGGGAATTATGATTGCTTTGTTATATCCATTAGTTTGTTGTATCCCATTTTGTTATAACGAGGTTTTACTGTAGTGCCGATGGTGCACCGAAGCAACATAGAAAAAGGTATGCGGGGGTGGTGGTGTCACCCGAATTTAGATGCCACCATGCTTTGTGGGGTCGGTGCCATCGTGGCTCGCGTGGCCCGGCGCCACTACATCACGTGATCCGGGGGGTGAAATCGCGCTGTCACGTGACGTCGCGGTGTTGACAACGTTACCATAGTTTGTTGCAGGCCGAAGAAAATGGGACAAGCTGCTTCCACAAAGACCTCTGCTCTTTCACACTTTGGCACAGCAAATGTCAGAGGAGGTCAGGGGAGAGGAGGAAACAAACAGTCGCAGCAAGCAGAGAGCTTTGTGGGATTGGCTTGTCCCGATTTTTCTTGACCATAACCGGCTACAGATGTAGTAACGGGCGTCAAATCACGGCGTAAAGCAGTGGCACGTCACCCGGCATCATGTTGACCGTCATTTGTACACCATCATAGCTTTCTCGTTTTTTTTTTTTTTTGTAGGAGAATGCACTAATAAATTCGGCAGGAAAGTTCGAAGGTCGTGCAACTAAACGCAAAAGCCCCTCATGTCCAGGCCACGAGAAACTCGAGCGAGCTAGGAATCGCTGCTGTTATGGATGGGAAAACATGGGGCAAAGGGTCTGGGTCCTTTCTAGAGTTTGAGCTCCTCATCACGTGAAACTGCTCCATGGCATAGCGTGCTCAAAACACGAGACGTCCGACGATGTGCGACAAAGGAACGATCGTCGGCAATTGCAGACGCGTCTCGTCCTTCCAATCTCTACCTGCTTCGTAATTGTCACAAACACGAATGCCCGTAGAGACCTGTATCGAACTTCATGAACAGTAGTAGCCAGGGTAGACCTGGTTTGTTCTCCAAAATACTGCTGTAAGTTCGAAAGTTTAGCGGCACTTTCATAGTTCTGATGATCTTTACCGTTCCTTCTTTTATTGTTTGCTTCGAAGGGCACGATTGACGGGGAGGCACCTAGTATTTGCAGGGCATGTCTCAACCCTTCGTTGGCCACATTGCCGCAAACTTCATTGCAGTAACCGAGCTTACGCCGCCGCAGTTCTTTGCTACAAGCTAGCATCGACAGAGTGTCGTAAATTATTTTAACCGGTGCCTGTTCAAGCATTGTGGGAAACAGAAATGCACGGCACATTCTTATATCAGTACATATGACTAGGGTTCCACGTTTTCCATACATACCGACAGACCCCGGAAGGTAAACCCCCGCCAGATTTCTTGGATTCAGGGAACAAACTGGAAGCTTTGCAGGAAGAACTCTACCGCTCTGGTTATGTTCAGCGCGGGCTGTGTTCCCGATCACTTCAAAATGACCCTGGAGACAAAGATTTGTCCTGCGACGCTTGGGTTTTCCTCACTCGAGGAAGGTTCCAATTCAAGGTTGTTCGTTCATCCTTCAAATCTGTTTGGGGGTTCTCTATCGGGGTTTGTCGGTAAAAAAATGAAAACGCGAAACCCGAGTTACATTTTATTGTTTTTATCAATAACTTAAAATGTGAAAATGCAGGACTACACTCCGTTAACCTTTCCGTTGAGACGGCAGCCAAGGCTACAGGCGTGAGCTAGCACGCTCCTGACTTTGAGAAGCGCATCTTTAGCTTGAGCGCTTGTTCTGTGAAAGACCGCTTCAAAACAGCGACCTTGAGCTCTCGTGCTTGTGGCATTGGCTCTAGTCTTGACTTGAAGGGGTTCTCCGGCGTTCTCTTCATAGTCCCTGATTTCCCTGAAAATTTGCTAAACTACACACCAACACACATAGCTGATATGGTAACCTAAATATTGCACCAAAATATTCATTTTTTTTTTTTCGCAAAGTCATTGAATTTACAATTTTGGTTCTCGCTGTGTTTTTCAAAGTGAACGTCTTTACTGGCAACAATGAAAAAGTGACATCAGTAGAAGACATTGGTTCACTCTTTAGGTTAGGTTGGGTCAGGTAACAGCCAGTTCCATGGTGTCAAATGAATGCTCTGGAAGCTCGTTCCAGCCCCTGCGCAGCAGCACAAAACGAGTTTTGGCATAGTCGATTTTTAGACTGTCCACTTGACCGGCAAGCCCGTCTTCCACTGATGTTGCAGCGCTGAAAAACGCGAGTATATTTGAATGTATGATGTGGCATAATTCTCCCCTGCCGATTTCACAATTACTATCCTGAATTTTGCGATACTAAATAGGGTACCGGACAGGGTGAAGGCCGGCATGAGCGTATCAACCGGGGGGGCAAGGGGGGCACTCCCCCCCCCAGTTCTTAGAGTGGGGGGGCGAGGCATGTGTTTTGCCTTCCCCACCCCCCGAAACAGCCACGCCACTGGGCAGTGCAAACACTGGCCAGCGGCACCCAAGGAATACCAAGGGCGCCGGCACGGGGGGGGGGTTCTGGTTTGCCCCTCCCCCCACCCAAAAACAAGTTGGTATGCCTCTGAAGGCCGGTCATTTCAAAAATATAGTTGGGGTAGCTAAAAAAATAGCCGGAGTACCCATTTAAGGGCGAGCGGAGTGTTGCAGGTTATGTGTCTCACATCCACTGGCAGCTAATGAAACGGGGGTTTACCTTTGTAACGAGACAAAATGTGAAGGAAGGATTCAAAGAGAGCTTCAGACCTTCCAACCTTATTTTGGGCACTCTGAAAATAATCAACCTGAATACACTTTATCCACGATAGAATGGCATGCTTCGTTTAGATCACTAATGCTGTGCCACAGTGTAATTTGTCTAGGCCGAGCTTAGTTCTTGCGGTATTTTTCTCCCAACTTCGTGCTCAGATGGGCCCCGGCTAGGTTTTGAAAATTTATTCGGATTCCAGTTTTGCCCAATGGAATGTTGAATAACTTGAGCAGCCAGGTTGCATTGATAAGAATGCAAAGCATGAAACTTGCTGGGTAGTTTCATCAGCTGTTTACTAATAATGAATCGTGGGGCACACCCTGAAACATTCTCAGTGTAGTGAAAAATTAATTTAAGCAGGCTCCATAATTTTTATATTGTTCTCTATAACAAAAAAAAAAGAAATGCTAAAGAGAGTAGGTTTCTGCAGGTTCCATTTTCTCTTACAATCACCATGCATAGCAACTTCCTGTTTGCTTTTTTCTCCTTTTTTTTTTCTTGAAGCGGCAAAAACGGTACGAGTTTTAATTCTTGCAGTTTTAATTCTTGCAGCCTGGCTTTTCCATTCTGGGTAACACGGGAACGAGCTAAACACTGGTGAAAGCTGGGTTTTGTGGGGCATACTCGAGGTAGGAAAGCCTGCCCCATGCAATGGTACCCGTGCAGGTTTGCTGCTCCGGCACCTTGCCGGAGCAGTGAAGCCTGTCGCCATTCAGTTGGCTCACATTCTACACTCTCGTACTTCAGATCAAGCTGGTCAATAAACCGACAACTGTTTTCAAAAAGATGAGGGGGTTTCCGCACACAATTTGTTGACCATGTGTTGCTGGTGCCGGCACACACCTTTTCCTAAATGGCTCGAAAAGGAACCCCCTGGGAGCTGACATTTCACCAGGACACTCAGACCAGGACACTCAGATCCTTCGAGGCCCCGCAAAAACTAAGTCTCTGGGTTATGGGTTCTCAAACTCGGCTTCCCAGTGTACCCCCATGGGCTCCCTGAGCTGTCAGATTTTCTCAACCATTCCTCTCTTTAAGTAAAGCGGGGCCCAGTTTGAGCGCCACTTTTTTCGGGCGCAAGCCACTCACCGATGCGTAACTATGTTCCAAACACTCGGCGTCGATTATTTTGCACTACGTTGCCAAGCCTAGCGTGGCTGGCGCAGTGTTCCAACGCCGTCGTAGGAGAAGAAGAAGGAGACACAAGGTGAAGCTACATGCTGTCGCAGTTGCGCACCGCGGAAGCTACTTTGGCCTTGATGACGTAGCACAAACTAGCTGGTGCCGAGCACAGCGTGTGCTCTACTTCTTATAAGGACTCTGAGCTTCTACGCCGCTTTATTGGGTCGAGACGAGACTTGTAAGTGTTTGTCGGCTGCCGTCCGAGGCGAATGGTGGTTCCTTGCGATTGGAAGGTTGCTCTAAATGAAATGTTAGTCAGTACTCTTAAGGGGTTGATGAGGTTGTGTCTCAAGCGTCTGTACCGGCTTCAGTTACTTTCTCTTGTTTTCTCGTTTACTTTCCTAAGGGGTCTCGGGCGGTTTTTCGAGCTATGAAAACTGTTTTTTGACAGCAACGAAATATATAGTGTTGGAGCTGTCCGAAGTGAACACATTTTAGGAATACCCAGGCTCTGCTCTTCCCGGCATTCTATTTATTATCTTAAAGTTCAAAATAGCTATGAAGGTTATGCTATGCCAAAACTTACATTCAAAGTCTCTTGCGCACTCCAGCGGGGTGACATCGCACGTTGCGAGACCTGCAATTTTTTTCTCCATTTTTGTTGTTGTGATTACTAGGGCCTCTCATACCAAGCTTAAAAATTCAATAACCCCCCCCTTTCTCCCAAAATAAAAAAAAAGATGTTTGTGACTCGTAATTTAAGCCACTAGTTCAGGTATGTCTATTTATGTGTTCAACTAATTTTGAGGCAAATCAGTGACTATCCGAATTTTGGCTGGAATTCCCCTTTGACCGCATTGTATTGTAATGGCAAAAGCGAGCGTTCACGATTGAGCTTGTCTCTTGCCTTTTGACTGCGCAGTGGTCGCTCCCAAAACCTCTTTTGCCACCGTGACGACCGTGAGCGCAGCGGTGCCGACGTCTGCCATGCCCGCCCTAGTGGCCACGACGCAGAAGCAGCCGCTGAGGGTCGGAGTCGTGAGGAAGAAGTCGTTGCTGGGACCGGGTCCAGGCCTGACCGAAGAAGACATGGACCTCAAGCTTCTTGGCATCGAGCGCGACGACATCAAGCCCATTGCACCGGTGATACCGCCGCCCGTCTACTCGGCCGTCCAGCTGCCCAACCTGTCCGTGCCGCCGCCCATGTTTACCGTGCCCCCGCCTCCGATCTGCACGAGCTTTCCGCCGCCGACCTACATCCCGCCACCCCCGCTGTCCGGTGAGTCGGCACCTTTTTTTTTTTCTTCTCAGATTGGGGTTGACTTTTGATGGCCTGCTCGCACACTTGCGTTTCCTTACGACCGAGTTTTTGCAATCTCCTGGTGCCACCTGCGAGGTGACCCCGGAACTGCGTTTCACTAGAGCTAAGGTTTTTGCAAGATTGAATGCTTATAGTGTCTACGAAAAATGATTGTTTACAACGCTGTCAAAGGTTTTTTGATGCAAAAGATGAAAAATGACGCTCGAAAAAATGTAAAGTGTACAGAAATTTCAGGAGTTTCACTGTTGCCCGACAGGTGGCGCCAGCATCTTCTCCCGTCTTAAGATATCCCAAGACGGTTTAAGCCGCTCGGCCGTATGCAGTCGCAAGAGTGGGAACAGACTTTGGTGTGGAAATTAGAAACGTCGAAGTCAAAGAACAAGACACAGCTCAAACTTGGATATCTTGTTCCTTATAGATCCTTATATATCCTTGTATAGGTCCTTTCAGTTAAGCGAGCATTCTTCGAATTTCTTGGTGCCCGTTGGTGTCTGTAAAGTCGCGAACGTGGGCTGTTTGTTTGCACGCGACTTGGACCCTCAATTGTTTGTCTGCTTCTATAGCGTGCACCGGCATTGTGGCGGGCTTAGTTGGGCGGGTTGCCCGTTCAACTGAGTCTACCACACTGCCAACTAAGGTGATGTTTTTACTAGGCTGAATTGATGAAAGGAATTTGCTTAGGGTGCTGTAGCAACTATTGCTGGACATCTACAGTAGTTGCTACAATAAAATTCTTTTCTGCTCCACGTAACCGGTAAGGGTTCTATAGAGGGCGATACAAAAATAGTTTTTCAACTATGCTTAGGTATTTACGAAGGGTATTTGAAAAAAAAGTTTCTCCTGATCCATCCATCTATGAGAGACAGAGAAGACTGGTTCTTTGGATAACACCATTACAAGTAATGTTAGTTTGTAAGTGGTATGCATTTTGTTCAGCAACTAGAATGATCTGGTGGCCATAGAAGAGAGTTTTATAGTGTATGGCTCGTGGAACAGTGGCACCTCACAAGGGGCACGACATCACGCTTGTAGCTCTCGGACCGCACAGTCATAAAGGATAGGAATATTATCTAGTGAACATCAACCGGCGGGAACACATGCCCTGTGGCTGCCACTGGAAGCATTGTTACGAGAGTAATGCATGTGTGAATGTCTTGTGGAATTTTTTCCACCGTTGTAGCAGCAATGAATGTCAACACTTGTGCCGTCTACTTAGTAATAATAATAATGATAATAACCTCATGTATGCTAGAGGAACAGACACAAGATCAGACCTGCCAAAGCCAGACGCGGCTTGACTGCCCGCTTCAGGTAGTGATGATTCACAAAGCCGAAGGTGGTGGCATCGGCAGAGCCATTAGCAGTTGTTTCGACAGGACAGGGAAGCCTGCAACATTTTGTTCATGTCCGTATTCCCATGGTAATCCTTCCAGTGACAGCCAGCTAGTTCATGCTTGGTACTGTTCCTATCTTCGATGACTACAAATCTGCCAACGAATCAGGCTTGTCCATGGCACTCAAGGTGGTAACTGTCTGGAATCTTGAGTGGGGACTAGGTAGCATCTTCGGTGAATGGTGTAGGACAGTTTCTTGCTAGGCCAAACTATCAGGCTTGCTACTTGCCAAGGATTTTCTCGTAGTTAGTATGAAGAAGTCCATACTGCAAGCATGCCGTTACGGCCTGTTTTATATCAGCATTTTTTACGACATGATGAGAAGAGTTTACTTTCCTAATGAGACATCATTGCGTACATTGGTAATCAGAAACTGGGGAGAGTAGCCAACATTTAGGGATGCAAACAATGCAGAAAGCGTTGCTCTATTTTCCTCCACACAGCATCTGAGGGGTTGTAAGTCTCAAAATGTGCGTGTGTTAGACATGTAACCCTCTCTTCCAGCAGCCGAGTTTCACCCTGCCACATGTCCGATCATGTTCACTTTCTTGCGCGCCACCGTTTTCGCATGGGCGTGCTTCTTCATTTTTCATGTTTTCGGATTTGACCATCAGCGCTGGAGCTAATTGCCCGACCTGCACTCCTTCCAGCTATGGTACATGCAACTGCTCAGTCAGTTGGCAGTGGTGGTGCACTTGTGGCACAGTATGACCCTACAAGGCCGCCTCCGATTGCTGGGAACATGAGAGGCCTCATAAACACCACCCCAGTTGCATGTCCACCTGTCGCCGCCATGCCTGCCTTGCTGCAGCCACCTCCTCCTCCACCCCCAGAAGAACCAGAACCGACAATGTTTGCGGCGCCGGTTGCAGTGCCGGTTGCAGCGCCTGTTGCAGCGCCTGTTGCAGCACCTGTTGCAGCACCGGCTGCAGTGCCGGTTGCAGCACCGGTTGTGTCACCAGTTGTTGCACCAGTTGCAGCATTGAACGTTGAGGCAGTTCTCATGGACTTGGATGAAGAGAGCACCGTTAAAACCAGCGTAGCCAGCATTGTACCGCCAAAGGAGCAGGCATCTGTGAAAATCGATGCCACTCTAGAGACATCTGGAGTGGCTAATGAGAAAACTGAGGCAGTAATGTCACCTCAAACCCCTGAGAGTGGAACTGTCCATGCATTGGGAGTAGTCGAAGTGCAGACTGGAAGTGCAAGCATGGTGACTTCTCAGCCACCTGTTGTTGAGAGCATTGAGACACCAGCCAGGACTGAAGTGCAGCATGAGACTATTGAGCCACTCAAGAATGGTGAAAGTGAAGAAAGGTTGCCGACATTGGAAGCGGCTCAACTGAAGACTGGAGGTACTGACTCTTCCTCAAGTGTGACAACAGATGAACCTTTTGCTGCTGAAGGCATCCAGATACCCTCAGTGGATCAAGTCCAATCTGAAATTGCTCAGTTACCCAAGGGTACTGGAGGCACAGCTGTACAGCCATCACAAGCCTTTCCAATGGAAACGTCTGACTCGTGTGCAATCTCAACAACTGGTCAGCTGCCTGCTGAAGAAACTGTCCAGGAATCTTCAATAACCGAGGCCCAGCCAGAGACCCAGGTACCCGTAAGTACGGAGAGTGACACTGCGCAGACAACAGTAGTGGCACCGATGCAGACTGAAAATGTTGACTCATCTGCATGTAAGCCTCTTAATCAGCCACTTGTTGACAGTGGACAAACATTGCTGGTTCAAGGACAACCTGAGAGTACTCAGTCAATTCCAGTTACTGAAAGCACAACATTGCACTCATTGCATGTCCAGGTGAAGGCTGGAAGGGCCGAAGCATCTGCAGGCACTGTGTCTGACCAATCAGCTACAACTGCAGGCAACCAAGCATCAGCAGTAGCCCCAGTGCACTCATTGCATGCTAAGATACTTCCGAGTGACTCAAGTGTTAAGGTCCAGGCACCAGAAGTCTGTCAGACTCCTTCTGAAAATGCTGCATCAGTCGAAAACGAGAGCAAGACAGCCCTATCATCGGAAGAGGCTCAAGACCAGTCAGAAGACGACTTACCACTGGCAAGCTTGGCAATACGTCAGTTAGCTGCCCTTCAAGCCGCAGCTATTCAGGCATCAGAACCAGTGGAAGTGCAGCCTGAAAGTCCAAAGGCATTTACAACTACAGTTAAGGATAAATCCTTGACCAGCACAACTGCTGTAACTAAGCCCACCCTAGAACTGGCTCCAGTGCAGCCTGAAAGTGCGGATTCACATGTGGTTACAATTATTAACCACTCATCTGCATGCAAAAGTTTACCTGTGCCGCTGCAGGAGCCAGAAATAACACAGAAGCATCCAGAAGGGGTAGAGTCCAGCCAAGTTTCAGCGGAAGCTCAGTCTTCTGTCATAAGTGAGGTAATGCCTGACGGCTTGAACTCGAATGTGATTCCGCATCAACCAAGAAGTGAGGAATTGTTAACAAGTGCTGCCCAAGATCAGCTATCTCCCTGTGAAACTGTGCAACCTACTCCTCAAATAACCGAGATGGCACAAACACAGCCAACATGTTCTCAGGTGCCCTCTGAGGTCACTCAAGTGCAACAGCCTGAAAGTGTGCATTTGGTAGCTACCACGAAAATGGCTCCAACACACAATGTTGTAGCCACTGAAGCTACATTTTTTGATCCCCAGCCCTCATCCCCTTCTGTGATGAAGATTTTGTCAGAGCAAGAGGTCGTACAAAGGCCAATTACACAGTTGGCTGCACAGTCACAAACTGATGTGACCCCGACATCCATGGGAACAACATGTGATAATGATGCAGCAAGTGCAGTTCAGCAGATGACAAGTTCAGAACCCACGGAAGTGGGCTCGGTGGCCCAGAGCATTAATCCTACCTCGGAACATGATGATACCAGCTGGGAGGCAGAAGACGTACCAAGACAGAAGCCCGATGAAGCTAGGGCTGACATAGCAAGTTTGGATACTCAGAATGCCAGCCAAACCCTAGCACTTGAGCAAGAAAGAAAAGTCCCCGAGGCAGACGGAAAGAGTGTACAAAGTTCAGCGATGAAGCAAGTAGCTTCGTCATCAGTGATGGGGGATCCCTTTCAGCTTGGCTTTCAAGTGGACAGCACCAGTTCACAAGAATGCAGAAGTCCTACCCTAGTCCCGACATCCGATAGCTTAAGCACAGCTTCTGCAGGCATTGCCCCAAATACAGGTGCGGCGAGTGACATCCAGGCTTCGGTTGCTGAGGGGTCCGGCTCTTTTGAAGAGGCTCCCTGCTTCTCCATCATAAACGTGGTCAGCTTGGCCCCCGGTTCATTGGCCGCAGGTTCGGAAGACTACTCCACAATCACCGAGGACCTCTCAATGACATCCGAGAACATCACAGAAGACATGGGCCTCACAGCAGGCACAAACACAGCCCTCAAGTCACATCCGTGGTCGGATTTCAGTACGGACGATCGAGTGGTCCCCAGCACAGGGCAGGCATCGAGAGCGCTGACCGCCGAAAAACGTCGGTTTGGTTCGGCCGCTGAAGAAGATTGTTCGGTGCCTGTCATCACGACCTTGGGCCTTGACAGTCTTCTGGACGACTGTTCCGACTGGAAGAGCGCCATCCTGGAAGTCACCGAAGGCCCGCTGGACGACAACATCACGGGGGGTTGCCTCTTTAACGACGACTCTGTTTCAGCGGATCCGCTGGCGAAGACAGAGTCTGTTCTGCTGAGTGCAGGCGCAAACAAGATGGACGACGAGGCGTGGCCAACCGGGGCCCAGACGTCCAACTTGGTGAGTGTGGCTTACCTTTCTCGGTGCCCGGCGAGAGCGCATAGGGGTGCTTTGAAGCCCTAAGGTTGGGAACTCTCTTGTTTTCCAGTCGTCGAGCTTGCAGGTATGAGTGGTTTGAGGGCTAAGGCTTGCTCACACATATGTCCCAATGCCAGCTCAGCTGTACAGCCAAAGCGCTGACTTCGCACTGTATCAGCGATCGGATGCATGTCACTCTACCTTTCCATGCTTACACGCACAGTGCAGTGCTAACTCAGTGCCGGTGCAGTGCTGACCTTGCGTTATCTCATCGCTGAGATGCATGTGTGATCCAGCCTTTATGGTGTCTGTTTGTGCTGCCCGGCTGCCCAAGGTTGTTTCTAAATGCTGAGGCACATTAAACATGCATATTGTGACTTTTGCTTCATGCGAAGGTATAGTTTTTGCATGCAGGGGAGAAATGGGAAAGGACTGTGCTGGGTTTTTGAATTCTGAGATGTGTCGCAGACTTCTTGGAACTGTAGAAATAGGTGGGTGAGTGGGAACCATATGCTCGCTCTGTTGTGCGTTCTGTAAAACGTTTTTTCTGTGCAAAGTTTCCCAAATGATATGCGCGCGAACAGCATATTGGATAACCCCTTGAATGCACCGTTATCTCGCAGTGAACTTTTATGTTCTTTTCTTTGTGGTTGCGTGCCTCTCCTTCGGCACGTCGGGGCGTGCGTACGTTTCTAGCCTCCGTTTTGTGGACCGTACGGACGCGACAAGACAAAAATAGAAGGCACGAAGTAGACAACTTCACTGGGACAAGGGTGAGACTGCAAAGAAAATCCGAGGTGCACTAGCAGCTGTGCGGGTACGACTAGACGAAAGCCGAGCCCTAGTCCCGTTTGACGAACTTTATGTTCAGAGTCATTCTGTTGCTGCGTAAGTATCCACTTTGGTTGTCTGCCTTTTACATAGCGTGTGACCTTTCTGAGTGCATTGTTTACATGTAATGCATCTTATTTTACTCTTTTTGGTGGAAAGATCTGCTGCCAGCTTGACGCTGGACTGCCCAAAAAGTTAAGGTTCCTTTCCCCTTTTCTTTCTCTCTTCCATCCATGTTCCGACAAAATCGTTTGGGACGAAAAATCGACAGGGCAAAGCGACAGTGGAAGATGCGTTGCTCGGCGCTGGGGATCCAGTGACCGAGGATGCCAAAGACGAGTTGGAGGGTGAGTCTGCACTTTTGGGATGCGTCTTTGTTCAGTCGTTACTTTGATTTTATTAGATTCTTGGCCATCTTTTCAGTTTATGTTTGGTGTGCGATTTCGCGAGATGACTTTGTCTACCTCTATACGGCAGTGGCGCTCGTGAACGAGCCCCAACCTCCTGATTGGACGCATTTAACTTCGTTTTCCCATTCCACTTTGGAGGGTCAAGTCGTCGCCGTCTGGTTATATCTTGTTTTTCGGGAGCCCGTTATTACGGGTGGGGCAACTCCAACAAAAGTGTTCACAAACGTTTTGCCCAACAAAATGATAGTCCGAAAGCTAGGGCCGAATGCAGTTTTGACTTTTTCTGGAAAACTTTTGGATGCCCTCGAATGTCCGTCCTTGACTCATAGAGTGTCAGCGGATCCGACAAAGCTTTGCAGAAGTTGGAGGTGCCATTTCAATTTCATACCTTAAAGCTCGTTTATAGTCCAGCACGTGTGCTTGCAGTTTCCCATATCAGACTTGCTATGTTGGCTGCATCGTGGCAGTCAGAAATTTGACCCCTCCGCAGTCAAACCCGTCCGACGTCGCTCGCCGTTGTGCCCCGTCTGAGGGGCACGTGCAGAACGTTCTGCGACAAGCACGTCGACTGTCGTCGACGCTGCCTCGATGGTCTTGGCACCTCTTCACAGCGGTTTAGAGAGCAGAAGCGCTGTGCAGCTTGGTCTGGCAACCTGATGCGGCCAGTGCAGACAGTGCTCCATCTCTGCGTCGGCACAGTTGGAGCATGCCGAACGCTGCTAATTTTTCGGTCGTGTCGGGACGCAGACCGTAGAGGGGCTGGTTTTCCCTTAGGCCACGTCGCTGCACTGCACTCGCCTTAAGGCCCATTCACACTCTGACGACCTCTTAACCCCTTGCCTACTAATAACGAGTGTCACTCGTGCCGCCATTTACGGACCATAAAACCCGACCACGAGTGTGACTCGTGTTTCGGTTTCAGAGCTTGTTTTGTGAGCTCTGCGGCAGATGGCAGCACTACCCCTGTTGCTCCTGTTTACCTTGGGTTCTTTTCTTGTTTGCTTTGCCTTTTGACAGAGAGAGGGCGCTCCATTGACAAAAAATAAGCGCGCTATTGTAAGCAAGCGCGCCAAAAACATGTCTTCGGCGCGGAGGTCTGCTTTGGCGGACGAAGATATACAAAGACTTCTTTTTGAAAGTGATGAATGCGCCAGTATTTCTGACGATGAATCCTACTGCCTTTTCGATTACTCGGAATCCGATGAGAGTTCAACGGACAGTGAGAAAAGTGTTGAAAACGATGCGAATCCTGGAAGCATTTCATCGACTTCGGCGTCTGCACGTCAGTGGAACTGGGAGAAGAGGGACAACCAGCCTGCTCAGTTCACCTTTGTAGAAACCCCAGGTGTGTCAGCAAGGGTTTAACGCAGTCTTGGTGAGAAAACAAGCGCCTTGTCGACCTTTTCCGTGTTTGCAAGTCATGATTTTTGGGCGTCTGTCTCTGCTGAGACAAATCGCTACGCCGAACAAGAGATGGGCGACGAGGATCGTCCCAAGAAATGCTATGAGGAGCAATGGTTTGACACCACTCCGGATGAGATAAAGGCATACTTGGCCTTGTGCATCATTATGACGCAAGTGAAAAAACACAGTCAAAATGAAGAGGTCCATAGTGGAGACCCCAATTCTCGGCAAAACGATGTCATATGTGAGGTTTCTGCTAATCTCTCGATTTCTATCATACTGTGAAGAACTACTGAAGAAGAGGAAACGACCAGAAGTCCTGGTATAGAGCACGAGACTACGCCTGAAAGCCAAGGAAACGTTTTTCTTTATTTTGACGCAAATTGCTTGATTTAAATAAAACTTTCTGTACAATCTTTATAGAAAAAAAAATGAGTAGGCAAGGGGTTAAAACTGGGTTCCTTAAAACCTCTTACAACGAGAGGACACACTGGCGCCATCTATTAGGTAGCAGTGTAAACTTGGCGGTTCGGCATATTTTCTTTTTCTCTCGCGCATTATCCTTTCTTTCTTGGCTCGAAAAACTTTTGTCAACGTTATAAACGAGCCTTTCTTTTAGATATTACGTACATTTGACCTCGGAAATCCCGCAAAACCTTCGCTCTTGTGAAATGCAGTTCCAGGGTCACCGCATAGATGGCACCAGCGTGCCAGTGTGTTCTCTCGTTCTAAGAAATTTTAAGAAGTTTTAACAGATCTCGTCTCTCTCGTTCGTACTCGGTTGCAAGAGTGTGAACGGGCCTTTACGTTGGAGTATAAACGAGCCTTTACGCCATGCCACACACTGGGAACTATTCAAAATGCCTACGGATTTCTCTGTTCTTCATTTCCTCTGGAAGTTTGCGGACACTTTTGTGTGGCGTATGTCCCGTCCAGAACACAAGGTTTTCAGCTTAAAATGCTGACCTGCAACACCTTTTTTTCGGAAGGGTTGAAAATCATTCCCCTTTCTCTCTTTCAACTTGTAAGGAGATCCTTTTGTACAAATTTGAGCCGAAAGACATTGCTATTGTAACATCCTTAGAGGCGGCCCAGCTAAAAGCGAAAGCAAATCGGGTGAAAATATAGGGTAAACTACCTTTCAGTAAGTCCTAAAAAAAAATTTTAAAAATGCTAGTTTTAGATTTTGTGACCTGCACAACTTGCGATGGCAGGGACGGGCGACGAACCAAAGACAACTGTCCTTCCCAGTCGGCAACGTTCGCTTATCTCCCGTCGCGGCTAAGCAATGTCATTTCTTCTGAGGTCTCCATTGGCCAGTGCCCCCTCCAATTACTAAAAGTGGTCTACCTTTCGGTGTATCTGAAAGATAGCAAATCCTGCCAAAAGTAGGTGTGGGTTATCTTTTATGGTTGGGACACCTCTAGGGATATTACGGTACACAATTTGCTCGAAAGCGATGCCTAAGGCTATTCAAATAAAGGATCGTTAGATTTGGCTTACTTGAATGCTGCCATTAAAAAAGGGACAATATTCCTCCTTTCCCTCTCAAACTGCAGGGAAACCTTTAGAAGAAGTTTATGAAACATACAAAGTTTTGGCAGTAGTTAGCTAGGACTGGTGTTTTTACTGTAGAGGTAGCAGACCATGACCTATTGTTTAGAAAACAAGCATTTTTTTCGAGGAAACAGAAAAAGGCCTGAAGGACTTAACAGGGGCAAAACAGAGTACTTCAAACTCTTCTCGTGTGGTGGCAAGAAGCCACAACAGAATGGAAACTTTTATGTTTTCGGCAGATCGTAATGGCATTTATGTAAGTGCTCTGTCCTACCAAAGACTTGCAGGGCAAACTGATAAAAATTGGTACTTGAAATGTTTTTCTTGAGCCATATCTGGCTTCTGTTTAGGACTTTTTCTGCTCTATCTGCTCTTTTCACATGAGGCTTCGTAATGACAAATAATGTATTTGCGTAATGGAAGTTGAATAAGACTATTTTATTTCTGTGTTTTTTGAGCTGATGTATGCTAAGTATAGTAATATAAGTTAGGCATGCAACACAATGATTACCAGACTGTTGCGGCCGTTTCATGCTGCTAGGCTGTGGAACGTAGTAAACCAGTACCGGGTACCCACCTCGCAAGAACATATACAAATTTTTAACGTACAGAAGTGCTTTCAGTTTATAGAAAGTATTGCTACCGTTTCAATACTAAAGTAACTTTGGTGTTTTTAGTTTCGCCGACCGGCAACCCTGAGTTCCGGACAACTACTTCTGAAGAGTATGGACATTTTGCAGTAGACGTTTTTGCTCCTTGTTTGCTGAAAATACAGAGTATATGTTTTAAATTTGTCTCGCTAAAGTTGTCATCAAATGGCATCTGCAGCTTTGAAGTGTGACACATGACTTTTTTTTTCTGGCACTGGTACATTTGCAGATAACAGAATCCAGGACATGGAGTTTGCAGTGCTTGACGAGTGCTCCGACGAAGCTCAGGCCGACGAAGCCCCTGCTAACGAAGACGATGACATCATAGTGATGGACCAAGCTTGAACAGCTGTGGAGACAAAAGGACATTGTTGTGTTTTATTTGGCCCTTTGTTTTTTTTTTCTTTTGTTTTTGTTTTGTCTTATCCTAGTGGCAACGACGTCTATTCTCGTGTTTTCCCACCCGTTTTACCTGGCATTTTCGTGCCATCCAGGTGTCGTGCATAACCAACATTCTTCTTTTTTTCTCTCCCATGTCATGACTATCAGAGCACTGTGTATCTTTGAAGAAAAAAAAGATGTGGATTGATATTTGTGTTTTCTTGTAGGGTTGGGCTGTGTGTCAACTTGCTATAAGAGAATTTTTTTGGCTCTGTTTGCTTCTTTGTCAATGTATCCGGCATCCCAACGTTCCGAATAAAGTAAAAAGAAATTTGGTCTCGCCCTTTGGATTTGGTGGCGGCATTATGGGGTGGCACCGACCCATAGGTAAGGGCCTGGACGGACTTAATACTGCATGGCAATTCAGAAAAAAGGCTCAAGAAAAGGAAGAATGAAGAAGCTGGGAGCGCGCCTGGTCTACAACAAAGAGCAGTTGGCAAAGAAAATAACTCCATCAAGACGAAGAGGTGGCGCCTAACGTAAGTTTCGTTTGCCAAATCTGGCCGATTGATCAGTGTTGACAAGGTGCTCAATTTATGTGTCATTGACGCTTTTCAGGTGTTATTTATTTATTTATTTTTTTTGCTTTCTCTTCTACTTGGGCTCACGAATCGCTTTGAGCTCTCGAGTCGTTGACGAAGACGGTGGATTGGAAAATTGACGCAAACGTCTCGACCAGAAATTAGAGACGACGTAGCTCTACGGCCAAGAGTCGACTGAATGTGCTTGTTGTCTTACTGCGTTCCGTCTCTTGTTCTTATCAAAACGACCCTGGAACTTCTAGTAGTGATCATTTGAGTTGAACTCCTGACAGTTTGGCTCTTTTCTTGATAACATTGTTTAGAGTTGACGGTATAGGAAAGAAAGACAGCTGTTCCAATGGGTGACAGTGACAAGGCTGAAACTGACTGGACCCTGGGTTCCCACAGTGGTGCCGCTGAAAATGGTCCCAAGCTTAACCACAGTATGTGCCGACGTGTTGCCGCAATTTACAAACCTACGATTTCAATGCCAACTGAAGATCGGCAGTTCTTCTACGGCCTAGTAGATAAGCTTGTGAGATAACTGCCAGAGTTCTATTTTATGTCCGTCCTTACCTAAGCTATGGCAAGACGAACAGGTGCATCAGGTACATGTTGCCATGTGCCACTATTCTACAAAGCTTAAAGATCATGGGACGAAGTACATCTTCCTTGCAGCGCTGCTGGCTGGAAAATGGTGTGTCGGGCGAGGTTTGCTTTACAATATTTAGAAGGACCCTCCTTTTCACTGGACTAGGAGATGCTTTGGCACAGCATGCAAAGGGCTTTAGAGGGACTATGAAATTATATATTCAACCCGGCTAACCAGTGTTCAAAATAAACACTGTTAAAAAAACATAACAAACCAGCTCTTGTTTGTTCACGCTGGCTTTTCCTTTGCCTAGAGCCCTACGTTTTTCCCCTTATCTGGCTGGCCAAGCCCCTTAAAATAAATGGTGATAGAATTATCTCTTGGCAATGAGTAATCCAAGTCCGGCTTGTCCAAGTTTGAAGAAAAGGAGCTGTTAGCTTTAAAAGAAAGAAAACCCGAAAAACACCATAGGCAATGGGTTGTTATCAGAGGTGTGAGAATTGTGAAACTTCAACTCGAATCGAATAGTGTTGAATAATGGTTGAATCGAATATAAATGCCAGAGATGTTATTCTATATATTGACTAAACAAAAAAATTCACAGATGAGAAAAAAAGTCCTATTGTGTTTTTTCTCCCGCAGGGCACGCAGAACGAAGGGAGGCTAGCACAAATCCAAACAGGGTGAATGACCCCAGTTAAATGACAAACTTGAAGCATAGCCGCAGGAAGTGTCCCACCCTTCGTGTAGGGATCTGCAGCGTACTGGAGCAATGGATAGGTAGATATGGAGGAACCATTTCAATCGGGCAACATCTCGCATCGCCCTCCAGACGATGAGCAAAGTGCCAGGATTGAGAGCCTGAGGGAGCTTGAGGGGAGGCTTGAGAAACTAAGGGCTCCCTCAGACCTTGTACTTTCGAGCCTCCTGGCCCAAGAGAGCAATAGCTGTCATTTGTATTTTCATAAGAATTTCTTGATTATGGATGTAATAATCAAGGATAGGTTCGGAGTCCACACAGTTGGGTGCAGGCAACGGAAGATCCTTGAACAGACCTTTCCGGAAATATGTAGCGCCCCCACGGTATGCTTGACGTATTGTGACATTCTGACGTACGGCATGCGAGATGGATTATCCAGGAGTCGAGAACGAAGTTTATGTTGGCTTAACATTTTGTGGTTTTAGGACACAGAGAAGGCAGAAGGAAAGCAAAGGGGGAATTTCCTCCTGTTCTTTCCTTTTGTGTTTGCTTTATTTTTTTAGCGTTTCGAGCCCTTACTGATGGGAGAAAATGAACCACGTAGCTACCAGAATGTACAAAGCGTTCGAGTGGGCTGACCGTACATCGAAAAAGCCCCACAATTCCCATTTGCTGCGAGGTCTCCTGGGATTTTTCAGAAGGGCCTATTCAAATTATTGGCGACGCGCATGGTTTTCGGTTTCTTATGGAACGCATCCAAGAAGCTGTGTTTCTCAACCGCTTTGATCGAGGAACAGAGAAACGAACAAATTTCTGTCACATTGTTAAGGCCACTAAATCCAGGCTCGACCTACATCCAATGGAGGCACGTGCAAACTATTTTGACCACATGAACGGCGTTTCCGAGTAAACCCGAATTATATTGTCAACAGTACCAATATTCCATGTATTGAATTATTCGAAAACTCGAATGCTAGGAATTCGGATAGAATTATTTGGACGATTATTATTCGATTTGAATTTGAAAGTCGAATATTCGCACACCTTTAGGGTTGTCTCATTCTAAGGAGATAATCGCGTGCGGGGAGGTGTCGTTTGGTTTTTTTGCAACCAGCTGGAGGCTTTGAAGTCCCTTTAATATTGCTTCAGTGACGTCGGACTCCACACGGCTCGCCAGTACACATTCAGACATTATTTCTAACGGGAGTCTTGCAATTTGCTCAGAAAAGGCCCCACGTTTCTTTTAGCACAATTCTGGATTGGGCGACAGCAATGTTTTGTCCGCGGCTGACACAGGGTGCACAAGCAGGGATTAACAGGAGAAGTTTGATTATCAAGCAAACCTCTAGCTGGGCCACTTTATTCCCCGTTTTCAAGCAACGCGTGGGGGGAGCGTTAAAGAGCGGTGCAACCCGGCACCTAACATTGTGGATCGTTTCCATCTTGCACAATCATGACAGTTGGAAATGTTGATTGTTTTGCTGCTAATTTTTGCGACTTCTTTTCCTTGAAACAGGGGTCTCCAAATGTTTTGGCAGTCTCGAGGTCCGGAAAATAAATAGGCAAAAATAAACAACGAAAAACTAAATATAAATAAGTCGACAGCCGTTTAAGTACATTCATTCAAGTTATATTAAAAAATAAAACTAAGGTGAATAAATATGTATGTTTGGAAATTATGCATTCAGCTAATTAGGACATTTAAAAAAATACCGAGAGAACACACCAGACATAAATAGAGATGAATAGAATATTTGCCATATTCACAACAAAATAATAACTGGTAGAGCTTATGATAAAGATATGTCACAGCTTTGACACAAGACACTAAGCACAATGTGTGCATTGTGCTTGGAGATCTGCAAAGGAATTTTAACACAGTTAAAGAGACATAGCACGAAGGACTAACGCCGTTTTCACACTGGCAGTTAAACCGCATTCGCAAAACGGTTGCGAACGCGGCTGAAAATCTAATACAATTTCACGTGCATTTGACGATAAAAACGAGCAGATCTGCTTTGCGGTTGAGATTCGAATGCCAGCGTGAATGCACCTTAACATTGGTGATCGTGGCGATGACCACATGCAATGAATACGGCACAAAACTATCATTGGGGTTTTGATTGGAACAAATACGATTTGCTTGCTGCACGTTGTGGGTTATCGTGCACATAAAGCACGATAACCCCTAGAGCCAGGAGTTTGCACGTTGCCTCTCGACAGTTGACTTGGCAGAAGATGAAACAGTGTTGGCAGCAAGAGGTTTTTAGAGCTGTTTTCTCAGGGATGTTGTGGAAGTGCCAAATCAACTGCTTTATCTATTCTAAGCGTGCAAGCAATGAGAGTAACAATTTTCACACCCTGAGAATTATAGCATTAGCTCACAAGAAACACCATTTAGCTGTAAAAGAGGCATGCTGATGCACTTGTAGTCTGCTGCTTGTCATCAGTAGTGAAGTTTGGTTGTCTGTTGTGCTAAGCCTACCGTTGGTGGCTTTGGACACTTGGTCGTCGTTTCATGCAAGACGAGTCAAATTTCTCATTTGTTATGGGCTCTCGGTAAGTGAACTTTTGTATTCAGAAAGGTGCTGTTGCCTGATCATTCCAAGGGTAATGGAAACTTGTGGAGTGAATGTCTTACAAGTTAACATTTTATTTTGCCTCTTCACCTAACAGAGATGCACGAATTCCTGGTGAAAAATATTTGGTCCGACTCGTGGTATGTATAGAATTGACCAGCGTAAAAAAATGGTCAAAGTAGCAGATGATGACTTGGGAAAAGTGTCCTTGTATAAAATTTAATAAAAGAAAATGCTGCCTGAAACAACTGTAATACTCTGCTGTAAGAAAAGTGAAAGGTCACGAGGCCAACTTCGTTGGCTGGTTGATTAGGATTCTAAAATGATGATTGCCAACCTTGGCACTGAATCAGCAGATCTCTTTTTTTGCGAGCTCTTTTTCAGTTTTCGGTAAAACGTGGACACTGAATCCAGTTTACAGTATTTAGCCCCAGGTCCAAGCCTGATTCGCAAGCAACCTTCTACCCGGAAGTGCGAGATTCTTGGGTGCTGATGAAATGAAAATGACTGTTTGAATGTCCACCAGGGTAGGGGAAGTTTATCCTCAAAAGTCTATGGAATTAAGGTACACTACACTTCGTTCACCCCTACGCCGACAGCACAGTGGAATGCTTGTTGGTCAGCTCTTGCGTCTATCTTTCACCTCGTGGTCATGCTCCCGCCCTTGTTCATGCACAGGGAGCCGGGTCAGGTGACAAAAGGGACGCGGTTGATTGGTCAGGCGAGTCCCTAGATCCCACCACACTTGCAGCTTAAAGGTGAATGCATTATACCAGAACCATTGATGAGTAGATACATTTTACTCATCAGTGACTTGCAAATGTTTCAAAATCCGGGTCATCCAATATTTTTTTGGCAGAGTCAACAACCCATTGCAGCTCTTTTGCGTCAGCCTTTTCATCAAGTTGCTGTGTTGGGTGCCTTGATGGGTAGGGGTCTGTTTTAAAGTAGTGACATAAGAAGGCACCCCATTTGTTGGAAATAACTGCTTTCACTTGTTGAAGCTTTGTCCGTGTTACTGGTTTTCACCTGCCCTGAACCAGTGTCTGCTAGCTTAACTGCTCAGAGTTTGTAAAGTTCAGTGACTGTTTTTCTCATCCTTGATGTTTAGATTTCCTGCACAACATTGGCAGGTATTTTTGAGCTGGTTGCAACAGAAGTGAAAAACCGTTAAACAAAAATCGCCGGTGCAGGAGGTTGCGGTATGAAAATCCATTAGCATGTGCTCAAATGAGCACGGACACTCCCTCGACAAAGGAGGCCAGATCCTTCCGATGTCCCTTTTTCTGCCAATGTGGCTTATATGTTTCCACAAAATTCGTTCTAAGACCGTCTCAAAAAACGCCAAAAAGTACACAAGAACTACTTGCAACACTTTATTGAAGAAAGAAAAATCAATCTCTAAGGAGTGTTTTTTCTGGCGTCAACCACCATTTTGTTACGAGCTGTCTGGTGCATATGCCAAAGTCAAATGTTTCAAGGATCGTCTGTCGCCTTCAAACCCGTATCTAATTGTGTCCACCATTTAGAATGAGCTGTCTGGTGCATTCCAAAAGCAACTATTTCAAGGATTCATCTGTCACCATCAAATTCATAGCTATGGTCAGTGCAGCGCCGCTGTTGCTTGTGTATTTTTTGCCGCTTTTTTAGGTGATCAGGAACCATTTGGCTAGAAATGCCGCTTCGATGTTCCGCTTATTTCCTTTCCTTGTGCGCGCATTGTTTCATCCTGGGAATCCTCGAACCATGTTTACCACCAGGTGGCGCTAGTTATTTCTAAATGATATTTGAGTGCTCGTGTTTAAGAGTGTGTGTGCATTCGTATTTATTGCGTCGGTGTCTGTTGACCCTGCGTCTCCACGTCGTTCAGCAGCGGGGACAGATTGGGCGCCCGCGAGATGGATACGTGGCGCTTTTTCTTGATGGCGGACCTGGGGGCCACGGTGACCGTGGACATCTTGCGCGGGCTCGGCCGCTGTCCGTACATCTTCCGCTTGGCCGCCTGCCAAATCGTGCTTTGGATCAGTGCCTTTGCATCTGAAGGGTGCATACACTCAACAATGTTTTAAGAAGAGATGCCGCAAATTTTTGTCAAACCTCGTGGTTCGACTGAAAGTTTTGCTTCGCTAAATTTAGCGGGTTAAGTTCCCCCGCTAAATTTAGCGATAAAACTGTCGTCAGTCACATGGCTTCAACACGAATTCAGTTTCCCCGCTAAATTTTGCAGGGAAACTGTGACGTCCCATAATGCAACGCGTGTTGTTACGCCGACGGGAAAGCCGACACCGCTCAATCCGGGAACGGGCGCGTAAGAGCTGCTCTCTAAAATGTAGTCTACTGAACCAAGGAATTTGGTGTCCATAATAAGTGGCGCACGTTCTTTCCACGAGCCAGCAGCCGCCGGTGTGCGCGAGCACAGGCAACAAAAATGACGTCACAGACCTCCATTCGTGGTTGAGATGACAGTGAAATGTATGGGCTTCGGACCAAAGGAGAATAAAGACAAGTTTTTCATCTACACAGTGGTGCCTGGTGTAAAAAGTAAGCGATGAATTGGTCTAACAAGCACGTAGCTTTCACTTGTAGAGATGAAAAGCCTGTCTTTATTCTCCTTTAGTCCGAAGCCCATGCATTTCATTGTCCTCTCAACCGCGAATGGAGGTCTGTGACGTCATTTTTGTTGCGTGTGCTCGCGCACACCGGCGGCTGCTGGCTGGTGGAAAGAACGTGCGCCACTTATTACGGGCACTAAATTCTTTGGTTCAGCATCCCTTTAAAACCCACTAAGCAAGCAGAAACATACAGTTTCGATTTCTTTTGAGGAAGGGGGGGGGGGGGGGGGGGGCTTGTAGCTTGTTCCTAGGCTACGTTGCAGGTCTGGGGCACGACTGCTGCGAATCTTGTACACCACGCGTTTGAGAGCGAGAGCTATGATCAGTAGCGGCCAACGTTGGTAGCAACCACGGATCTCTTGGGGTAGGTTGGATCGCGCATGGGAGCCCAACGGTGGCACCACCGGTAGCCATTACTTGACACCAGGCAATACATGCAAATCTATAAGAGGAATGAATAAAAATGAACTTTTTAAAGCTTCCATCTTGCAAAGAAACTTTTATGAGGTTTTACAGAAATAGTAAAGACTTTGCAGTCAGCGGAAACTGCAGAGGAGGTTATTAAATCACACGAACAGCGTGCCAACCACTGCTATCTGCTGCGATCTCCAGAAGTCGTCTGCTCGACTCTTCAAATCGTCGACATGCTTCAAAACCTCCGTTTCCACTTGAAATAACTCGCAGCACAAATACAGTTTCTTATGAGAATGTTTTAAAAACAGATAAGTTACTTTAGCGAGCAAGAGTAGATTTGTTATCAGACGTCGTCTACTTTGATTGGGAATCAAAATGGATGCATCAAACGCAATCCGCAACCCTTCGTAGTAAAAATATAGAAGAGCATGGCGTCGAAGCAAACCTTTCTGGCTGCTTGCATGACGGCGCGGCTCCCACTGGCTGCTCGTGGGGCCCGTGGAGAAAGTCAACGGTGGATAGAAAAATATTTTTCGCCCCAAGACTTTAATGTAGGAAGTATTGGCATCGCAACACAAAAATTTCTCACCATTCCTAGAAAAATTCATCGAAGTTTGGTCGTCCAAATTATGATACAAATTGGAGGGATCTCACTTTTTCACATTTATCCAATGTTTAATGTTTTTCTTGGTGT
The DNA here is from genome assembly GCF_016920785.2 of Ixodes scapularis. NCBI lineage: Eukaryota > Metazoa > Arthropoda > Arachnida > Ixodida > Ixodidae > Ixodes > Ixodes scapularis. The sequence goes on along the minus strand of NW_024609879.1, from coordinate 124,490,623 downwards.
CAAGCAATGGCCGCCGGTGGTGCCACTCGACCCCAGCAAAACAAGCCTCGATTTGTGATACAGCCTACTACAGTAGACATCAGTGGCAGCGACTCACCACGTATTTAATCGGGCCAAAGTCGCGGAAGCACTTCATCATGGCGTGGCCCAGGAACATGATGAAGGACATGAGGAAGATGATGCAGGTCACCAGGGTTACGTTGCTACTTCCTGCACAATGGAAGATTAATACTGTTGCCATCTTGCATTCGGTTGGTTTGAGGTATAACATCCTGAAGTTCGAGATCTAGCAAGTGCTTGCTACTGTAATAAAATGTGAACCTTATTGCCATCAATTGGCAACAGTGCTCATTACGTGTGCAGCCTGAAAGAAGTACTTATAGACGAGATGGTGGCTTCTTCCCTTAGTGAAAGTTGCTAATCTAAATAAAACAACATCCCTCCAAATAAAAAAAAATGTTTTTTTTACTGCTTTTGAATTTGGTTTGTGACAGACCATCTGGATTTTGACTGCCTTTCTGTCTGCGTTATCTCAGCTGATCAGCTGCCATGTGGAACTGACAAACATGGTCGGTACTCTAGTCTGGCGCACATTTACTGTACTTGTGGTTATTGAGAATTGCCATCGTGCTTTCGTTGTTGCAGCATAACCTCATAGGAGGCAATTTTCAATCTAGTGTGCGAGGCTCCCTGTGCCACCGCCGTGCCTGTCTGGGCTCACCAGGTGGCGTAACAGCTCCAGACTTGAGTTTTTCTTCTGTTGTTGGCTGGGGCACAAAGTACATTTGTGTTCACAAAGCTGCAACATATAATCATTGTCATCCTCACCATTCTCATAACTCCCTCTATTTGTGTTTGAGAAGGAACCTTTTAAAAAACCCAGATTGGCGGCCAACATTTTGCTGATGCTTAAAGGGGCACTGCAATGATTTCAACACTAAACCAGTTTGCAGCTTGTATTTTTATATTGCTTATCTTGGCGCAACTGTGAAAAAACGCACCACGTTCCCCCGAAATAATGAAATTCCGCTGCTTAATTGCAAAAAAAAATATCTTTAAAAATCTAAATTTTGCAATTGAACGTGGTGGTCATGTGAACCATAGTGTCACACCATTGGGAGTACACAAGTTTATGTGGTGCCATCAAACGAAAGTCAACAAAAGTATTTCTTCTTCGCTGTTAACCTTCCCCTCTTTCCCGTGGCAAACTCTCATTTGTCACGATCTCTCGCTGAACCTTCCACGACGCTAAGGGGGTGCGGTGCTCTTTTGTAGCTGAATCGGATATTCAAAGATTGACAACCGCAGAGGGTGGCCTGGGGATCCCCGAGTCAGGACCCAACGTGGTAGGTCCCATTCTAGATACTGTGCACCCCACTCGAAAGGCGGTGTGAGAGTTGGCTCCAACCTTCGATTACTTCAACAGCACACGCAAGAAAAAGTTATTTTATGTTATTTAACTTTCTAAATATAGACTAATTTCCACAATTGGCCAAAATCCAAAGCTCCCCCCCCCCCCCCCCCCCCCCCGCCCCGCCCCTTTAACTTTGCGTTGCTGGAGCTATCTCTCGTTAAAATGTTGCCTGCCAGTCTCAGATTTCCAGACGGTTCAATTCCATTATATCTTCAACTGTCTTTCTTCGCATTCTGTTCTGGACCCGCTGATATGTGAGCAGCAAGTCGTCTGCTTCTTTCGCAGGGGTTGTGGTGACGTCAGAACGACGCCGAGTTCTGATTGGCTTTGATTGGAAGGATAGTCGGTGGCCTCAATTCTAGATGCCTTGAGGTCTACCGACCATTTTTTTCAATCAGCCAATAAGAGCTCGGCGTTCTCACATCATCGCATCCCCTGTGGAGGAAGCGGACAAACTTCCGCTCTGCATTGACAACTGACCTGCTCTGAGGAAGAAGAATATGAAGAGCGTGAGCTGGAGCAAGATCAGCGACAAGATTACGAAGTCTATGGCTGTCGCATGGATGTATTTGTTCGTTTTGGAAGGGCTGTATACGAAGTAGATGTTGTAGCGGTCTACGCTGTGCTTGAAGCAAAGGTATACCAGACCTGCATTGAAAAAGGAAGCGGGACATTTTGTTAACCTATTGCAGATCAACAAAGTTTATATATAGTGCCATCTAAATATGAGAGTTGTATAATTTTTTCATCAACCATAACTATATACGGTTAAGATAACTATAAAATGTTCTAGCTCCTCACTGTCTTTCTGAGAAAAAAAAAAAAAAGAAACACCTAACTTTATTGACACTTTGTTTCTTATGAACACATCGCTACGTAGCGAATCTGCTCAAGGTTTTTCGCCTCAAGGTTTGTCGCCTTCGTATTTTGTGTTGATTCTTGCGGAGTCACGTACTGAAGTTATGAGCGGGGAATGTAAAATAATGTATCAGACGGTAAACGTGTCTTTTTGGGCGTTTCGATGGGCCATGCTTCGTCTCAGCTTGCGTCCAGATGCAGCCGACGCTACGAGGTATAGGTTCAATCAAGCAGCGCCAACAGCGCCAGTCACTAGGCCTTTTCTGTTTATGATTGGTGCAACGATGATAGAACAGCATGATGCTGCGTTTTTGGCGGTATCTGATTGGTCCCGTCAGCCCGTAGCGTTGGGTGCATCCGCACGTAAGATGAAACGAAGTACAGACGCCGGCGAATAAGCATTTTCTTATGCTTACATGTCGACCTGTTTATTTTATGATCTGACTGGAGCGTGTAGTGTGCTCGCATTTATGTGGGTTGACGTAGCCAAATAAAAAGAAAGCCTTTCAGCTGGTGTCCTGTGTCATTTCCAACCCCGTATGAGGCGTGTCCCTCTAAAAGGCCACGCGACTTCCCGCGATAGTACTCTATCCTACAAACATGCATTTATTTATTTATTTTTAGTTTGCACGCTGTCTATAATCTGCACTTAGTGCCTAACCCCAACGTAACAATTATACACAGCACACCTTGACAAATGCCTGCTTTATCAACTTGCAAACACAAAAAAAGAAAAGCTGGTATCATACATAAGTCGTAAGTTAACCTATTCTACCGTTCACAAAATTCGTCTTGACATAATAAACAATGTAGAAAAAAAATTCATGTAGATCGTGTGCGCCGTGTAAAATTTCTACTTTTAAACATAATTTTAATACGGTAATTGAAAGAACGCTATTTTTTGTTTCTTTCCTAGGGCGTTTAGCACGTGTAGGTTTGTCTTTTTTGATGCAAAAACCTATCTCAAACTTCACTTTAGCGTGCCTCTAAGCAAGGAAGTCTGGTTCAAGCATCGTAGAGTGTGATTGGCTTCGGAGGTAAGTGCCGTCGCGTGCTGGCGACCTCGGAAGATTTGCAGTGTAACCACTGGCACAGATTTAGGTCTTTTTTCTTTTTTCGTAAAAAGGATTCGTCGTTCTCGTAACAAGAGATGGAGTGACCGTACTTAGGCTTCACTTCCAACGCTACAACCAGACTGGGGCAATCGAGCGACGCCAGAAGGGCATCGTCTCGGCATTGGTCAGCTTTGGGCGCCTGATGTCGCCGACTGAACTAATCGCCACAGAAACCGTTTTTTATGCCTCTTTGTGGTGACGGCCGACAACCGGTCTCATTGTTGCGCAAAGCTAGAGGGCCTCCGAGCAGATGAAATGGTTGCGGATTTCGCCGCTGTGCGTCTACACGCGCTGTCGACGCTTTGCCCCTCCCAGATACCAGAGGGCTCTGTTTGGCCCGTATCGTGATGTTATCAACCAGTAATCGGCCAAGTTTTTTTTTTTTTTCCTTTTTTTTTTATTAGATTATGTTTTACTTATTTTAATCGGAACTTGCCGAAAGGTACGATGAGAGGACAGGACAAACTGTAGACCATGATGATCGCAAAAATGAGTAGGTACCAGGCGTAGTGGACGCCGAAATGGAATTCGAACAGAGACGCCTGCAAAGCGCAAATACAACAATTGTATATACACACTCCCCTTACTCTTTTCGCTGCAGTCTAGCCTGGATTCGTTTTCCCGCCACAGGTGAGTTCGCTGTTTTCTGTTTCCGCTTCCCCGATGGAAATTTTCGATTGAACTGATTTAGGCAGTTTTATACGGTGAGCAAGTCTTCTAAAATGCATCCTTCGCTCGTCGGAACGCAAGGGCAACATAGAGAAAGCGCGATGACGAGGCAGCCAAGATCACGCGTGATTGGTTGAGGTCGGGGGAAAAACAAGCATGTGGGCGCGTTTGGGGGGTAAACAAACACACGAGGTGGGCAAGGAGCAGACGAACTTGCAAGCCATATACAGGGTGTCACAAAATAAAATTTACACGGTCTTTTTTACCGCAAAAATAAACTAGGCATCGCCGAACGCTCATTCTCTGCCCAAAGGTAGCGCTAGAGGTCACAATCATAGGTACCAAAGTTGCAGCCCGATCCAATGATTTAATCAAAAGTTTTAAGTGATTTTCTGAAAATTTCAGTGGGAAAATGGAGCCCATTTTTGGCCCCTTTTCTGTTTCTGGTGCCATAGAGCCCCATGTGTTTGAGAACTCCATCGGCCGCCATTTTCCCGTTGAAATTTTCAGAAAATCACACAACTTTTGATTAAGTTATCGGATCGGGCTGAAACTTTGGCATCTGGTTGTGACCTCTAGCGCTACCTTTGGGCGGAGAATTAGCGTTCGGCGATGCCTAGTTCATTTTTGCGGTAAAAAGACCGTGTAAATTTTCTTTTGTGACAGCCTGTACATTGTCTGTCACAACTGGGCAAGTAACAAATAGGACTGTTGCAGAAAATAATGGATATCACGAAGTGCCATCTGAATTGCATCCGCTTGCTCGATATGAGTTTGATTAACCAGTCATTAAATCCAGTTACATTATCGCGTGCAGTTCGCTCAAATTCTTGTACAATATCTGTCCCGAGTGGCTTCCTTGTGAAATGGGAAAGCAATAGCATGATGAAGGGCCACCACAAAAAAGGGCATATTCCTAAAAAAAAAAAAAAGACGTTAAATGTGACACTTTTGGTGTATATCAATTTCAGAAACTCAAAAGAGCCTGTTAGTCTCCTTGAAGCACCTTGACATCTTGGAACTACATGGATGTTTCAAACCGCTTAATGTTTTAGTGATTTCAAGGAATGCGCCCTTTGTCAGCCCTTCCAATTCACCCATACAAGAGCAAAGACACTGGAAGTCTGACTCTTGATTGATGATATATTGTAAAAATCAACTGAAAATAACGTTTCCACTGCAAAGGTAGTAGGGAGCTTTAGTAGGTCGTGCCTGTAATTACGATAACGATACGGTGTATGCGGAAGCGTTTAGTTTTGGAACGATCTACCGTGTTTAAAAACCAGAAGCCAACTTTCAAGACACGAATTCAGCAAACTCGTAGATATCCACGTTCTGTGGATATCTACCAGACGTTACAATGTCCAGCGTCCCATGTACGTATGTTGTGTCTAGGTTTTCAGCCATTTAGCTGTTGTTCGGCGACGTGAGTTAGGGAATACTCGCACTCACTCTTTGAACAGCGAACGTCTCTGCTTTCGACCGTGACATGAAGGTGTACAGGATAAAGAGGCATAGCTGTGGGAAGCGAATGAGCTCCATTGTGGTGCCAACGAACGAGGAGGTGACTACGTAATTTATGAAGAAGGCGCCGCTGTCTGGGAGAAAGAGGCACCTGGTGGAGAAAAGAGCGTCGAGTGCTGTCAGCAGCGGCTCTGCATGACAAAGTTATACAACACTTTTCTGCACACCAGAAGATCCGTTTCTTTTACAAGGTACACTGCGCGACACTTTTAGCGCGAACACGACTCATTTTTCCGCGTTTTACTTTGAAAGGGTACTGGCAGGCATCAAAATTCACCACTTAGGCTATAGTACGTCAACTAAGCACTCTCCACCACAATGGTAGTAGTTTTGATGACAATCCTTCAATACTGGGAGCAAAACAGAAAACCTGCGATGTCTTGTTTGCGCTGACAGCGTCGCGGAGTGTACTGTCGGATACGAATGAAAAGGGAACAGCGGAGCGCGTGGTCTTCGATACATGCTGCGATACATAGAGGCAACTAGCAACTGGTCTGCGAGGGTGCACGTCTACTCTAATATGTGCACACCCTGTAGCCCCTCTATGCACTTCGGACTTTTATCAGTTCCTCTTTGCTTTCGGTTGCGCAGCATGTATCGAAGGTCACGCGCTCCGCTGTTCCCTTTTCATTCGTATCTGATAGTAAATTCATGGGAAAGCAGTTCGTGTGGCGAACGCGGAGCTCTCCATCCGCCCGTGTGTTCCACGTTTTAGTTCGACTTGAATACGAAAGAACACCAGTAATGACGTGGCAGAAGTCTCACGGTTGTCAAGACAATGCATCAACGTGGGGGAATTCCTGTACGGAAATCTTCATTACTTTTTTTTTTCAAAAACTTAAACATGTGCAATTTGAGTTTTAAAATTAATTGAGTTAGCTAAGCTTCATATATGCCAACTTACTTCCAAAATTCGGTCTGATTGCTCGGTCTAAATGCCCAGTTGACGAATGCCTCAGCACTGCAAGGGAAATAATCACGTTTATGAAACGTTTGAACAGCTAAAAATCGCCAATGCAAATTCGAGGAGCAAACGTTAGGCAAACTTACTCCGCGATACACGTCATCGAACCCAATTAGCCGTATGAACTTGAGATTGTTAGGTGCACTCGAACTGTCATGCAGTACTCGGAATTAAGTTTCGTTTTTTTTTTTTTTTTTTTTATTTTCACCTTGTTAGGCCTAACGAAGGTAGAATAAGGACCATGAACAGAAGAAACAAAAATATCTTCCTCATAACGGAGTGGTTTCTTGATGACCTGTTAGAAACAAACAAACGAAAAAAAAACCTTGACATTTTTGTTTGTTTATATATTTGGACATTAAATTCTTCAATTATAAGATATGCTGTGACACCCAGCGTCCACTTCCATATTAATCACTTTAGCAAAGTGCTGCGAAATATATTTAAGTTGGACTGACCTGGTCCAGTGTGCTATGAAAACGTCAGACATGGTGACCATAGCGGGCATCGCAGCAGCCACCAGCCAGAGCATCATGGTCGGCAGGAACTTGGAGAAAAATGGATTCTGTGCGTAAAGGAGGCAAGTATACAACAGTCTAACCTAAAAATCTCTGATGAGATTAAAGAAATACAAGAGCCAACTCGCCCCTTCAAACAGGAAAGGACTTACTCCAACTCATGGTTCCTGACGTCCATGTCAGGCTACCCTCTAGGGAATTGGGTATGCGCAGATGCCTTACTCTTGGAAATTACTGGTTTATGTACATGTGCTGTTACAACGAACATGCTGTTTACCCTTCAAACAGTACAATTACATAGTGAGACATTTGACACCTTTAAGGGCGTAAAGAAAAAAAAAACCGCTGTTCCGGAGACACTTATGCCCTCTTTCGAGTAATACACTGCGATTCATTGCGTCAGTATATATTTGCTGTTTCTGTGCATGTGAAAACTGCATGTGTTGCTTTTTGTTTCTAAACTCGTTGCTCGTAAAAAAAATATCAAAGGCTGCTAAGATCGCCGGCATTCCACTTTTATTGGGTTCATAATCTTTTTTAGGGGTGTTGCTGTGGACAAGCTGATTTGCACCCATCGGGGTGTAAAATTGTTTTTTCGTTGGGGTAACGAGTTTGTGCGCGGAATTATATTTTACCATTGGCTGCGCAGACCGAAAGATGCGGTCGAGGTTGGACACGATGATGAAGGGAGTTGTGAGAAAGAACAGAATGAGGAAAAGCACGAAGTTGATGACGAACGAGCGGATGTACCAGGCCCACTTGCCAACGGACAGATTTTCCCTGCGAGAAATTATCACCAGAGTCATTAAAGGACGTGCAGAGCATCGGCACTCCACTCTCCGATTTTCTTGTAAGCGCCGCCATTTTGGTCGTTGGTGCAGAGTGGGAGCATTTGGCGATCGTTGCAATTCGAAAATGCGGGATTTGCTAAGCTTTAGTTACACGGTTTCAGGCAGCTCTGACGATATGCCCTGTCGCGAACTGTTTTAACATTTCTGGAGGACAGAAAAGCGTTTCCTGCGGTTTCAGTCAAAACTTAAAGACAAGTGGCAACCATGATTTTAGGTACCGAGATGGCTGAATTGCCGTTACTGCGGAGTTTATTTACTAGTTTTAGATATAAGAATGGAGAACGAGTTGTTTATGAGGGAGAACAACGAACGGTTAACTCTGCATGTTTTCTGCAAAAGCGCTAACGACACCGCTTTGTGAACAAAATGTGGATTGCTTCCGGGAGTCTATGGAGCTTTGTTTATGGTTAAGAGCGCAGACAATGGGGGAGCAAGCCTCGGGAGGAGCCATGCCCCTAAAATAAAAAGTTTGAATTATAATTGAGACATAGGTTGTTAAGGAGTTTTTGTAGACCGCGTTTCCCTTTCCACTAAGCCTTCCGCTACGAAGAAGCCGCTACTGCACATGCGCGCCGATGGCCTTGACTGTAGAGTCCCGGGTATCGTTGGGGAGAGCGTTGCGGGACGGCGAAAGCGATCTACGAAAACTCCCTATCGACGGTATCTGAACCACGCAAATAGGATTAGTTGAGAGAAACGTCCCACGTATGAAGTGATTTTCTGATACTTCGTTGGTAGCAAACGCTAGAAAACCGCACTGGTTAAAGTCAAGAAATGTTCTAGGACGAGTCGATCGGTTATGTGGCTTCCAGTTTCCCTCACTCAGTTTTGGTTTCCACGCTCGTTTTCACCTCAAGAAAGAGCAAGTTTTTCGCATTGTTCCTACGCGCCGCGAAGTAGTTCTTTTACAAGATTTGGTTGTCGGAGGAAGAAGAGACGCTTTTGAAGTTCGAAACGTCTACGTCTCGATAAGATAACATATATATATAATCTAAAATGCACCTCCATATATCTTATACCCGTGCCACACGGGCAACTCGAATGCCATTTACTACGAATGACATTTGTGTGATCGGCGAATCAGCTCGCAATCTGTCGCGCGTGGAATGCGCTACGCCCGGAATGTCGCGCGCTGATTGGCCGTCCGCTCAAATGTCATTCGTTGTAAATGGCATTCGAGTTGCCTGTGTAGCACAGCTATTAATTCTTTAAATAAAGGAGCAGATTAGTAATGCTCCGCGATGAGGCGGACTTTTTCTACTGCGGTTCTTGAGGGGAAAACGAGTATAGTAGGCCGGTTGGCAGCAGTCCGTGGTTTCTTGGCTACCGCTCACCAAAAGATGTCGCTGGGCGGAGGTGCAAATGTGACCTTCCAAGTATTGGGACGAAGGTCCTTGGTCATGCTGGACGTCGGCATGGAGTTTGGAGAGTAGCATTGGCACTGGGTTCTGTGGTCCTTGCAGACCCTTTGGCGAAGATGTGGCAAAACAATAAAAGCACGCTCGTTTTTGTTCGAGTCTTTAATCTACATCACAAAACTCCCTTTTTGGAACAGCACCCTTTATAGACGTTTAACTCGTTTGTTCCAAGGTAGACAGCTTGATTAGGAGAAAATTTAAAAACTATATTCTGCAGCATATAGGCCGAACATAATAAAGAAAAGTCACTTGAAACAACTAAGTTATATGTTAACGTTTTCGGCGGCGGCGATGGTCATGGTACAAGTGTGATGTCCACGACTGAGAATTACACTCGTGCCATGTTTCTTAGCGAGCTAAAAGTTTAATTAATCGGCATTTTAGATATTAATCTTAACTGGCACTTTTCGAACGGAGATTTGCAGTCTGTTGTGCAAATTGGCCACAGCAGGTGTTAGGTTTTATGGAACTAATTTCTACTTCCTGCTATTCAGTGGCTAATTTAAGAAGGGCACATGGTACCGATACTAATCAGTTAATGAGCGAGAAACCCCCTCCTAAATGACGGCTAGCGGCCGTGGGATTGGGAGGCGAGTAATCGGGGCACTGGCGTGATATATCTGGGTTCTTCCCTTTTGGTTTGCGGGATTGCCTTCTTTCTTTTCCCGCTATAAACCATATTAGGTGCTCTGGTCAATTTTGACGATGGGCTACACATCTCTGATTATGATGTGTCAGCTAAGGTAAATATCTAAAAATTCCATTAGTTGACTTCAGCTTACATCTCTGATTATGATATGTCAGCTAAGGTAAATATCTAAAAATTCCATTAGTTGAATTCAGCTGAGAAAACACTAAACGTATTCCAAAGACTGAGCTTTAAAGGCGAGTACAAAGCAGTTTGTGCCCGGTGCATATGTTACAAGAGTGCTGAAATTTCAAATCTAAGTAAATGACTTAAAGTCAAAACGGGAATGTGTGTATTTCTAGACAGTACATTTTTCAATAAAAAAAAACAACAAAAAAACTCTTCTTCCTAGGACGTTTATTATTATTATTATTATTATTATTATTCTGATAATGATGAGTGGGTTTGTTGGTATGCTGCCATGTGTGACCTTAGTTCTGTGATGTAGACGAAGCGGCAACGTTCGAGAATCGAGACACTTACGACGTCACCCGGTTTGCTGATAAGATTTGTGGTATCCCGTTTCGTCGGGTATGTTAACTAAAATCTTCACAGGAAGGAGCGCAACCGGTTTACTTACATCATGGCCATTTCCTCGCTTTCGAAGGTGACAAAGACAAAGCCCACTGGCCTCCCGAGTGCCTTTTCGCGCTCCAACTCCACCTCCCTCAGATAGTCCGACTCTTCTCTTAGGTAGTAGTCGAGAGCGTCCACCTAGAACAGCCGTGACGACGTTCACCCGAGGAGTTGCAGCGGCCACATCCTGGCTTCACATTCTTGTTTTCGAGGCTATCTATAGCATTATAGAGACCTTTAGTAGGTCGTTCAGACACCACCGATGGACCCCCGATAACGATACATGGGCAAAGGCGGTGGCGGAGTACCAAGTATCGTTGTCAGAGTCATCGTAACGGTCTATAACTAAAACTCTCTAATGCTGGGCATGTCTTGTATAGTCGCACGTTGCCTTCCGCCGTGCTTTGGCTGCACGTGCATGCTCGAAGTCCCCGAGTCGCCGAAGCGTACGTCAAGGATACGAGATTGCGCTGGAGCCACGAGAACTGAAAGACCTCATTTGTATTTCTCATCCTGTCAGTGACCATGGCAAAGATAAAACTAAGCAAAACAGTTTTTTTAGCAATTTTGGGAGCAGGAAAAAAGCTCCAGTTTGGAGCAGATTTAGAGCAGCAGAAACGAGCTCTTGCAGCGAGTAAGGAACAGCGGAAGAGTCTTAAGAACGTTAAAATTGACGGTAAATGTCCCCTGGTTTTCAAAACCCATGGGAATATGGCATGCAGATAACGCCATGTGAACTTAGCGGTAGTTTCAATTACCATTTTATTTGAACCATTTTTCACAAAATTACGTCAAAAGTGCACGGAACGTATAAAGCAAGACTGCACATGACAGTGTGACACGTGATAAAACCGACCTGCAAAGAGGTAAATACATAAACAAGCATGTATATAGAAATAGCTTTCAGCTCGTACCTCGCTCCGTCATATGCCTCACTGTTCGCTTGCCTTTGTTACGTCCCCAAGTTTTCTGCTCGGAACCGCCGGGCGAGCAAACGCTGGCTGGGGGCTTGCAATACACCTTTCCGTAAAAGCGTATTAGGGCGCGTCCACTGCTGCTTTCGTGTGCTATATGCACGCACACTTTCTGGCTAGCCGCAATTGCGAGCGAGCGCTGGCTGGACTGTGATTTCGCACGTGTGGACTGTGATTTTTGTAAACAGTAGAAACGTATATAGTCACGAAAGTAGCCAGGAGGGAGGCGCGCGCCAACTTAAATACATTTGAGTATATCGCAATATGGCGGGGCTGTTTGCTCCACTATTCTAAAGCCCCTTCATGTTTGAAAAGTAGCGCAAGGTGCGTGGATGCACGAGGGACGTGCAACCTGCAGCCCTTGGGAAGATCATGGTGGCACAGCGCAGCACTGAGTAAATATATATATAGAGAGTAGAACACTGTAATGTAGAGATTTTAGACGCCATGTTCTTCCCAGAAGTGGTGCGCGGCACGTGTCTCAAGCATTTCCACAACAATGAATGGCGAGACTTTTCCCCGGATAGGGGGGATTTACACTATTCAGATGAAGTAACTCCAGGACTTCGGAAAAGCACACAGCAACGGCAGCTATACTTTGTTTTAGGTTATGTCGAGACGCAGTGTGCTACAAACGCCAGGATGTAGCATCGGCTGTCTCGCGGAAACTGCTAGAGGGCTAATTTCGACGAGGCTCGTGTAGATTTTCAGCTTGGGCGCACCTTGGCGTAATTTTGTTCTTATTTACACTCGTGTATCAGTGTGACGCATGAGAAGTCATTAGGCGTCCCATGGCGCAATTGGCGCAGCAATTCCATTCCTGCCATCGAGACCAAAGAGACCAGTGTAGTGAGTATTGCTGGGAGATTCAGAGCTATAGTAAGCGTAGCTATGTCTGGTGTAATCGATCCACAAGACTTTGCAAAAGGTATACATATCGATGTCGAGTTTGTCGTCTGATACATTGGGTGTTTGAAAGAGAAGAAACTTTATTTTTTGTTTTGTTGCAAAAAAAATTACGCATCCCGATTGCTCAGTCTTCGCTCGAATGTGGCGCTAGCGGTTGGGACCAGACTTCCAAGATTCAGAAGTTAACGTTTTCTTCGATTTTCATAAATGGCGGCTAACTATGCGCGCGAATAGGCTGAGATGAATGGCGTCTGCTGCGAAGAACGCGAGCTCCCTTTTCTCGTTAAAAGTTTTCAAAAATCGCTTATAACTTTTGAACGGGGACTGAAACCGAAGAATAGTTTTAGCAGGTCGTTTCCACACGAACGGTTCGCCCTCGAACGCATCCGCGACGCCACTGCGCATGCGCGCGCGAGTCGTTCGGAGAGTCGGGAGGCTCTTCTCGTTCGTTTCTCCCATTCCGGCCGCTGGAGTCGTCACCGCAACGCAGCCAGCACCGTTCACGACTCGGGTAAAAAAAAGATGGCGGTTGGTTCGGTGACCACCTTCGCCGACCCAGCCGAGCGTTAGGCTTAGTACAGCGGGAGGCAATTTGTCGTCCTGCTAGTCTGCTTCATCTGAGAGGTTGAACCAAATCATTTCGAGGACTGCTCACAATGGTAAGCGATCGTGAATGCTGTAAACGGCGCATGCTAGTAAATTTTTGCGATCTGCGGGCAGACTAGCTGCCGTGGCGACCGCGAGCAGACGAAATGATTTGGTTCGACTTAAAAGCTCGTTGGGTTCGACGGCACACAATGTGAACGATCGTTCAAGTTCAAGATGACGGAGACACACCACATACCTTTACGGTCGTTCAGACACTTTTTACTCTATCTAGCATCGCAGTTCTTGAAATTCCGACCGGCAAATGTTACGCCAGCCGTCTTGTTTACATCAGTCGTACGCCGGAAACACGAGCCGCCACGGATTTACACGTTGCAGAATGTTTCACATGTTTGCTAGAAGATGGCGCCACCGTTAAGCATGATCATCATCATCGTTTACACGGTCGCGCCACTTTCACGATTCGCTAAAGTATGTTGAATTTGACGTACGGTTTCACGGAACGGACCAGCTGTACCGTTCGTGATTTCGGAACCGTGTGCTTGAAAAACGACTTGCTAAAACTCCCTAATAGCGTTTCAGTTACGGTTACGATTACCGTTTTCTGTTGATATCGGCTTCGTTTCAGTTTTTTTATGGTTTTAATTTTTATGATTTCGATTACCAATCACACGTTTTTTAAAAGCGTTTTTTTTTTTTTTTTGGTTTCTCCAATAATTTGTTTTATTAAAAAGCTAGAGAGTCGTTTTATAATAAACGGTTTAAAGTAGTCCCAGATATGACACAAACTCAAAAACGTCTTAGTACTTATAATTGGTCAAACGTTGCACACGTTTCTAACTCCAACGCTTGTTCACTACTTCTATTTGCTATATTTATTTTGATACCCAAGCATACATGTTACTCCGCTTCGCATTCTACATAATAAAAATAAAAATAAACATTGCTACTTTGTTGTTCGGCAGCGTTTGTAAACAACCCTCGGAAAGTTCCCACTGGCTGCTGGAAGAACCATTCGCACCTTCTCGTCGCTATAGTTTGTTGCAGCCTAAAATATGCCAAAGAGGCTTCGCTCACACTAAAGGAAGGAGCAGAACTATAGCCCTGCTCTAGTGAAATACTGCTATCTGGAACAAAGTAATAAAATTAAGAGCTGGGCTAGTTGGTGAAAGTCCAACATAATGTAAATGCAAAAGCGCAAAACAAGGGAGACTACAAGGAGAGGAACGAACAACACAGAAAGCTGTGAACTATGCCCTGTGTTGTTCGTTCCTTTCCCTAGTCTCCGTTATTGTGCGCTGTTATACCTACGTCATGTTTGCTATTTCCAAGCAAATGGAAATTATATAGAAATTATAGAAGCGCACGTGTCTCGCGTTACTCGCTGTCCAATTTCGTGAGGCTAGAAAAATCGTGCATTTATATAGTTGCGCCATTTTTCTGCGGGGCTTGGAGGCGGAGCTTCTCCTACAGATAAGTTGCAACTAGGGTCCAATGATGTCACGAACTTTTAACCAAGTTCTACAGGGTTCAACTTTGTGGACAGTGGGGGTAGACTTTGATGCAAGCATGTGTAGGTTTGGTGAAATGGTTTTTACGGAGTAGGTTGTTTTATATTATAAATAGTTACAATCAACGGAACATAATTCTAATAACTAAACAGTTAATAACATAATTTATTTTTGCTTTATTACCGAAACAACCAAACAGTGTTCCCTACTAAAAGTAGAACGTTTAACTTAATAATTTGGTAATCACCCAATCCAAAGCTAACTAAGTCAGCCTATCGCGCATGCGCATAACAGTCGAATCCTAGTCGACCTTTCTCGAACTTTTCAATAAAAGGTCGAAAAAGTTGAACCTGGTCGAACTCGAACCTCGACCGGTTCGCGACATCTCCGGAACATCGGTGGTTTTGAAAGAACCGAGTTAAAGGGACATCTCAGAATTCTAACTTTTATTAGTTAATACTTTAAAAGCGACACATGCTATATACATCTAGCTATTGTAGGAGTGTGGAAGATTTAGAAGTAGGTACTTTTTTTAATTATTATTATAAGCTTGGACCACTGATTCCAACTAAGTATTCTTAATCCTAAATTTAGATTGAACGGAAATGTATTACCAGATGCACCACTCGCTGGCGGTAACTCTGTCAAATGGCCACGACATTTCAGGATCCCTCCTCAAAGTCGTTCTTGAGGAAAACTAATTTTTTTTTCCGTGTCATACCGGTTAATATTGGTTACGGGTAAATAATTTTGGTAAATTTCAAAATTTCAAATAACGATTTCTTTCCGGTTCTGGTCACTGAAAAAAATTTCGTTCCTAAACGGTTTCCGGTTTCGGTTACGGTTTGAGTCCCTGCCTTTGAATCGGAGAACGGTAACTTTTAAAACTTTGCTATCCGGATCTAGCTGCTAGGGCTACACTTGAGTGGAGTGTTCGACAATACGTAGTTTATTCTCTGCGGTGTGTAAAATACGCTTCTCCTTTCGCCCAAACAAGACGTTTTTAGAGAGTCCATTTATTTTGTTATGAGTTATTCTGAAGGATGACTGGGTGTTATGCACCTCATTTGTTCTTAGACAGAAACGTTATCCGGAAAATTTAAGACCTTAATGATTGCTGCAGCGTGCCCATCTGCAAGCAGGCTCTTTCTACTTAGAGATTAACATGTCTATCGTAAATAATCGCGTACCTGATTTCGTTTTTTCGTTAGTAGTATTTTATTGCTCGGAAATGGTTGTCAAGATCTGGACCTACCCGTTTACAGCCACACGCATCGCCGAATACCCAGAGCCTGCTAAACTGATAGGGCCTCATCTTGGGCCGCTCGCCGGTGCTGTTGATTTGATTTTCACACCACATTCTGGCCTGGGTCGACACCTCCCTGCGGACGAAAATCCGATTAATGCCGTTTCCTATCTGAGGCAAACATATATACCCGCTTCCACCTCAAAACCCGTAGTAAAAAAAAAAAAAAAAAAAAAAAAAAAATGTTTTTGATGACCATTATTAATTTGTGCCTGTTTGTGGAGAATCAAGATATAGGTATGTAGGCAGACCTGTACGTAACGCGTTACAAGTAATGGTTTACTTGTAATCGATTACATTTGACTGTAATTTTGTAACGTTTCAGTTACTTCCTTTAACGAGTAACGATCCTTGTAATTCAATTACTTTCTTCCTGTAATCGATTACAAAATTACTCAATACAATTTTTTCTCTTTTTTTTTTTTTTTTGCGAGAGGGGTTAGAATTGCTGGAGTCACTCAGTTCTGGGTGGGTGGGGGGGGGCACTGATTGTACACGAGCGCTACGTCAGCGTTCGGCCGGAGCCCGTATCCAATCAGCGACGACACAAGTCCCAGCCGAACGCTGACATCATCACTCGTGTCCAATCTGTGCCCGGCTGCGCTGCAGCCTCCGGTATGTGATGTAGAAAATCTAGCACGTATGGCACGGAGTCGCACGAGGGGAAGCGTCTGCGCATGCGCAGTACCGACTAGCAGCGCGGCCACGGCGCCGTGACGTCATCAGAATTGACCCGCCATGCTTGTGGTCATTTGATCGTACAGTCGCGGACGTAAAGTCTGGCCCACACGTTCAGGTTTGAGCGGCTGTGCTGCAACCGCGCAGGTCGATGCGATACAGAGCCAGAGTATCGCTTTCATTTTCCTTGCGGCGCCAACTCTGTATTAGCGGAAAAGCGGTCACGTACGGCGAGCTGGATTCAACCACCGTGAGGGAAAGCGACCTTGCAGGTGCCGAGTTTCGGGAGGAGGAGGATGTTTGTCGCTTTGCCTTTGCTAAATATACACACCGTATGCACTAAAATCGAGCGAACTGCAAGGTTCCTTGGTTATTGAACGCGATGTGTAGCCACTGGGTACAGTGTAATTTCGTTGTTTTATAACGTGAGCGACGTTTTAAAACATGTTTGCAAAGTCTGGGAAGCAGACGACGCGGAGGGCGGTCGAGCTGCTCGAGTCTGCGACGCTCGCGGAGTGATACACAACTGGCACATCCGGGCACCTCGAACCAGACAACAACGCGCAGCTACGGCTGGCCAAGGGGCGACATTTTTTTTTTTTTCGGCTACTACGTTTTGCTGAGTACGTAGAGAGAACCAGAAGACAAATGAAGGGACGACGGCGCACGCGTGGCGTGTCGCCGCACTATATCTTTTCTGCTCCGCACGCTACAGCACGCCGCCTCAGCCACGCCATCCGCGCCCCCTGGTCTCCTGCAGAAGTGACGGTCCCTTTCCGCAGTGCGGCCTTGGATCCAACATGGCCGACTGGGAGCACCATTGCGATACTCTGCTCCGCAGGCGCGAGCATATACAGTTACTCTAGGTGGGAGAACAGATACGCCATCTACCGAGTCGCCCTGGAACACATTCCTATCTCCGTGTCACTAGACTCAAGGTCCGGTAGTATTGGCGAGATCAAATCTACGCGCTATCTATGAGAAGAAATAGTCTCTTTTAACTGTTAGATTGTTTTTTTGTTTTTTTTTTTTCTCTCTTTTCAAGCAAAAGGCGAAAGAACGACGCATAAAATATTCGATAATCAGAAGCCTTGCAGGGATTCCCGAGAGATGGCTCCAGTGCGTTCTCTAGTCGTTGGATTTACAAGCTCTGGATAGGTGGCGCGAGCCGCCGCCCGATTAGATGGGTTCAGGCGGTATTCGTTCGGCGGTTACCACGCAGTCGGTCACGGTCAAACGCGAATGTTTGATCTAGCCTTTACAGACACACGCCGTTTGAGGCCGTTTGATCGTGGTCGCGGACGTAACTTGCCTATACACAGAACTGGTTGTTACCTGTTGCTATCGAGGACAACCAGCTCCCTTATGTCGTAGGCGAACTGAATGTCCTGGATGAGGCAGTCGGGATAGGCCTCGCTGCGCCGACGCCACCCGGAAAGCAAGGAAATGGTACGATTAAACAAAGTGAGGTCGGACTTCCTTCCGCAATAAGTCGCCCGCAGACTTTGTTGTGTTCCGCTTCCGGCCCGCTTCAATCAATAGATCGAACGGTGGCGCTGGCTAGCGGTCGCCGTCCGAACTATTCTGCGGGAATAACATTCCCGCCGCTAGTATTCGTTCAGCCATGGAGGACGAGGACTTGAGGCTCGTGAAAGGTTTGTGGATAATATTTATCTGCTCGAAAAGCATCTGTCTCACTTAGCTTTAAATGTCGCCGCATTCTCGTTGGAAGCAAAAACCAACCCACGTGTAGACGCTCGCAATCGGCCGCGTCGCTCCGGCTGCCAGGTCGTGCGTGACTGACGCGGTGTGGCGATGTTCGTGCGCTTCCTAGGTTGAAGAAACCGTATTCACGAAACACGCGCATTGTTTTTCAGTGTCCCTGTCCCTTGCAACGATCATCAGCCACATCGGCGAGAGCAAGAGGTGCCTCGTTGAAGGCGAGGACGTGCTGAAATGTGATCATGTAATCGAGGGCAGCGTCGCCCCGGAGACATTTTCACCAAAGCATCAACCAAAATAGTCATTACATTACGTTTTCTTGGAATGCCGAACACGGTGGTGAACATTATAGCGTAAAATGTGGCTAATTAGACTGCACTTTGGCATTAAACGTTACAAGTTGTCTTTTTCAGTTTAATCTATCGGTTATTCAAAGGTACACGGTTCACGATGAAATATCAATGAGTTCTGCACCGGCGAGGACTTAGTCATACACACATTTGCATTGCTCAATCGAAATTATAGGAAACGCAAAATGATTCACGCAGTTGCGTAAATATCGCAATATCGAACTGATACTGTTACCTAATATGTTCTAGCGTAAAAGCTAGCCTGGAATAAAATAGTGATCAAATGATAGCAGTACTTCTCGGTGGCTTCCGAAGCCTCACGACCCGATCGTGTGATCCCTTCGGAAGATTTTCAGACGGAACGGCGTCGCGTATCAGGAACCTCCTTTTGTGCACTGTTATGAAATAACGTGGGGATATTTTGCCGGCAGCCGGCACAACCACTTGGGGAAAAAAAAAAAAAAGATTGCCGGGAGCTTCGGACGGCAATGATTATTCTAAAAAAGAACTAAACAAAAATCGTCAAACGTTTTGCAAAAAAAAAAAAAAAAAAAAAAAAAAAAGTTTGTCTATTTTGATTTTAACTTGGGACCCACGGCACGTGTAACGGACACCTTTCCACTGAGATACTCACACAACTAAAAGTTCCCGGTTTGACTATTCCTTTTACACGAAACCCAATGGGAACAACTATCGGCATTTTTTTTTTGCTCGGTTTGTTGTGCCGGTTGCCGGCAGAATATCTACTACCTATAAAATACAATGTACTGTTTGAACGGATGCCGATGCAAGCGTGAATTACGCGCGTACATGCCTCGTCTATTAGCGTAGTTTACTTGGAAGGCATCGCTTGAAAAGTGACGACCACACACCACGTCGTGTGCAGTCAACTTCTTCCCTACTCTTACTTATGCACTGCGATTTGAGTTTTTTTTCGGCAGGAAAGCAATGAAAAGTGATTCTAGGCTCTAAAGCATGCGCTGAGCACTGCGGTACGCAACAAGAGCGTACTATACTCTAACAAACCTGCAGGGAACGCGGCAACAACTCGGCAGCCAACTGGAACGCCGGAGTTGTTTTCCACGCAGGCGGTATTGGTTTTGGTGAACGCAGCGCCCCCTATAGTTCGATCTCCTCGCCAATTGCTTTAGCGAAATTCTAGATCTTTAGTGTATATGTGTGAAGATGCGAAAAAAATAGGATGGACACCAAAGCATGTACATCGTGTGTACCCGCCCCCCCCCCCCCCCCTCTTTTTTTTTTAACTCCGAAATAAATTGCATTGCCGAGCACTAATCTTCCGTCGACATGTGGCGCTGACAGTTCAAACCAGATGCCAAAGCTTCAGAAATGATATATATATATATACAGTCTAAGCTCGTTATAAAAGACCCTGATTTTGACCAAGATTTTAGTCTGTTGTAAGAAGAGTATGTTGTATGCAGATATGAAGTTGAGTCAATAATATGTAGAGGAAAACCAGCCCAACTTCACAAATCGGTATGTTATATCCAAATATCTGTTGTAACCAGGTCTGTTGTAATGAGCTTAGAATATATATATATATATATGTTCAAAAGTTATAACTAATCTTCTCGAAAATTTCAATGGGAAAATGAGGAGAGTTTTGGCTCGTTCTCGGTAACTGGTCTCACACGGCTCCATGTATTGAAGAGCTCCGCCGGCCCCAAAACTTTTGAATAAGATAATGGTAAGTTCTGAAACTTTGGCACCTGTTTGGACCGCTAGCGCTATACATTGGCCATTAAATTAACGTTCGGCGATGCAATTTATTTTCGCGGTGAAAAAAAAAATAAAGAAAAAAAATCTGGTTGGGGTACACCCTGTACTTTGCCGTATGTCATGCGCGATTCAAATTTTAATGCGAGCTGTTGGCGAAGTGTGCGATCGAAAGCGTTGCTGTGGTCGGCCCTCCATGATTGGTCGGATGCTGACTATGACGTCAGCAAAGGATGTCTTATCCGACGGAAATAAGATGAAAGTAAGAACTTCAATTTTGACGGTGTTGACAGTGCTCAGAGCCTAATGATTTCAAGGTTGCACCGTGACCATTCGAATTACAAACACCATCGAACTTGGTTTTTTGCAAGGTAATGGCGTCGGGATAGAAGTATACCCTACGAAGGCGCCACCCCAAAACATCTTACCGCTAATACTGTGGAATCTCGTTAATGTGTTACCCGAAGGGGGGGGGGGGGGGGGGGGGGGGCAGAATTTTGTTTGAATAATGTAAAGTTTTAATTACAGGGAGTTTCAATTCCTACCTATACTCGGCGACAACTTTTCTTGGCAATGCAGTGGAAGGTACAGGCCCGCGTCCCCTCTCCCATTTTGAGTGTACGCAGGCTCTCCTCCTCCCCCATTTCCGGGGAGAGGAGGAGAGCCCGCGCACACTTAAGATGGGAGAGGGGACGCGGGCCTGTACCTTCCACTGCATTGCCAAGAAAAGTTGTCGGGCAGTATAGAAACACGTGGGACGGGACCCTGCATCTTAGTTCGAATTATCCGCGAGTTTGAATTAAGAGAGTTCGAATTAACGAGATTCCACTCGCTAACGTAGCGACTGACGGCATGAAGGAACACATGGCATGGTAAGACCCGATCATCTCATTATCGCTCCATAGCCAATGGGATTGCGACATTAGCAGATAAGAATGTCCATGGAAGAACCAATCGGGAAACCAAAGCGGACACTGGGGCGCTCCGTCGGAGTGCGGTTTTCAAACAAGAATTGCTGTTACGTCTCACATACCCAAAGATTCGACGTTTTGTCAAAACATAATGCACGCAATGCGCCTAAAAAGAGAAATAATAGTAACTTTCGGAGGCTCTACGCAACTCACTATTTATTTGGTCGAATTTTACGAAGGAGGTAGGGACCCGAGGATGCCCCCCCCCCCCCCCCCCCCCTTTCCCCTAGGAGAAAATGGTGCCCGTGTAATTTCTATTGCTGGGAGTTCACTAGGACGTCTCGCCATCTAGAATTGGACATTTTTTTATTCACTAAAGCCTTGAAACAAAGTGCCATCAAAAGCAAGCTTCTGCAAAAAGCACTTGAGTGCCCCGTGAAACCGCAGCCGAGGCTACTATAGGATCCAGTGTGGTCAATCAAACAGCGCCAAAAGTTGATCGTAACGGCGCTAGTCGTCTTTGAGCGTCTGCTATCGCCAGCTAAAGCAATCGCACATAAATAAGCCGTGATCCTGCGTTTTATACGTGATTGGTTTAGCCGGTGATAGCAGATGACCGAAGAGGACAAGCGCGCCATGATCGTCTGCGCCCGGACAACGTGAACCCGAGTGTAACATGCGTGTATTTGTACAGAATTCGGGGTTTGATCATACGCCTTTCTGTAGGGTTTGAGATTTACCCGCCTCTCTCGCGAATAAAAAAAAAAAAAAAAAAGAGAAAGGGCAACTGGGCCAACCTAAAGTGCTGGCGGAACATCTGGCCGTTGCAGTTCTTCCGGGGCACTCCGACGATCATGAGAGTCCGGCTGACCTGCATATCAGCGTGCCGACCGGCTTGTAAGCGACCCGCGCCCATTTTCGTCGCATTTTAGTCGTGGGTTTTCAGCAAACGTCAATACATTGCCCGATGTAGAGCGTGTTCTGTAGAGCCACCAACTATACGCTTTGAGTATCAGCACTCCGTCCCCCGATTTCCCTGTAAGTACGCGCCCATTTTGGTGCTCGGGGCAGAGCGGCGCGCGTAATGGTCCCTTTTCAAAAGTCCGTCAAGCAACAATAACGGTCGTCATTGCTTGGACACGTAATTAGATCCGAGTTCACGCCGAGCGATGACGCAGTCTTCCGCGGACTTTTGAAAAGGGTGTTTTGGCGATCGTACGAATTGAAAATACGACTACCCTGAGCTTTAGGCACGCTGCCATGGAAGATCGTGCGCGGTATTGTTTTGCTCTGTCGAAGACTACCTTAACGTTTCTGGAGGACGCAAACCCGTTTCCTGCGATCTGGGATAAAGCTTCAGATAACTGGCAACAATAATTTTAAGCACAAAGATGGGCTATAGGTGGCGCGAGCTACCTACCGCTATAAAGGGTACAGTTGTTAGCATCCATCAGAGCCGTATATGTAGAGGGTTTGGCCGGTCATTGGGAGACAAATCAGGAGGTGCCATTGGCCGAGAGCGGGCTGGGCGTGTTCCAGGGCGTCTTCACAAATTCGAATGTGGCCAACCAGAAGCCGGAAATAATATCCTGGCGGTGGTCGCGAGAATTAAGCTTAATAAGTGCGTCGGAGTAACTGTCGGTCGAAAATATGGCGCACCTGACGCTTCCATCAAGGTCATCCAGGTGGAAGAGTGCGACTAGCGGAACGATCGACATAACCCGTACGCCAGGCGCCGAGGGCCGGGAATCTGCCGTCCGAGCGGTCACACTCTGTCCCACCAAAGCAGAGTTGAGCGGCACATTCGTTTCTTACATCTTTCTGCATGGTCATGATCAAAACATCACGTGCACGATATTTTCAACCAAAAAGGGTTACTACATTTCACTCTTACGCGCTTATTAAAACCATGTACCAACATATACCTACGATTAAAACTGTTTCTCGCTACCACCGCTAGGAGATTCTTTTCGGCTTCTGGTTGGCCAAGAAGGCATGTCAAGACTCAAGCCCTCTTTCTGTATCTGGTGCACGCCCTGGTCAGGCACGTAGCCAGGGGGGGGGCATGGGGCCCGGCCCCCCCCCCCCCCCCCTCCCCGAAACAAAATCCTGGCTACGTGCCTGGCCCTGGTTCTTCCCGCGCTTCCCATTGACGAAACTCTCTCTATACACAGCTCTGCAGCATCCATCCATCTCTCCACACCTGGGGTGTCATTACTCTGATGCTTAGCTTAGTGCCTTTGTAACGTTCGTTAGGCCGTCCCAATCGGAGTGACTGCAATTCGGTGTGTTTCGTGGGTCATATTGACCTTGTAACATGTACATAGGCGGCAATGCGCAATTCTAGAGTAGGCTGCAGAGGGCCTTCGGAGCTACCGCTGTAAAACGAGCCGGAAAAAGCGACGCTTGCACAAAGAAAGCTCAAATTTTCACGGAATGTGCATTTGAGTAGGTCAGTTTTTCCGTGTAAAATTTCAAAACGCCGTTCTGTTCCTGAAAAGAAGTAAAAAAAGGAGACGGCACAAAGCGTTGGTAATTTAATCGTCTGCGAACGCGCCTAACATGGATTTCGGCACAGTTTTTTCGCTCCTAATTGTTCCAGGAAGAGAACTAAACTTCACACGGTAAGACTGACCTCCTCATTGCATCTTTGGGGAAAGTTTGGGCTTTCTACGTATACGCGCCGATTTTTGCAGGCTCGTTTTACAGCGGAATGGCCGCTTGGGACACCATATACAGAAGCCCAAAGGCATTCCAAAGATCGCTATAAAAAATCGAAACACGATTTTAGTCCTAATACTGATGCAAGCTTACCCTGCTCTCTTCCGGATGTATGTGGAGTTTGGCTGAGAAGTGTCGCATAAACATCACGCCCAGCGGCAGGAATAGGAAGGCGAAAACCACATGGACCCACAAACTTGCTGCCCTAAAGATAAAAAAAATGCTGCCTTATCTTCAAAAAAAAAAAAAAAACAAAAAAAAAAAACCATCTCTTTTAACATCGATGGCCAAGCTCTCCAGTCAGACCTGGATTAGTTAACCACGTGGTGCTTTTCGTGGCCAATG
The DNA here is from genome assembly GCF_016920785.2 of Ixodes scapularis. Classification (NCBI taxonomy): domain Eukaryota; kingdom Metazoa; phylum Arthropoda; class Arachnida; order Ixodida; family Ixodidae; genus Ixodes; species Ixodes scapularis. The sequence continues at coordinate 124,466,255 of NW_024609879.1, read as the reverse complement.
ACCCTCAACCACAACAAAACAAAACATATGTCGTTTACCAAATGCTCCTCTCAGACTCCAACTTCTTGCCTTCTGAATAACAATATTGTTGAACTCACCTCAGCCTATAAGTACCTGGCCGGGTGTCCACTTTCAGTCTGATTTGTCCTGGCACTACCACATTGATTTCACCCTTGCTTCCGCTAACCGTTCCCTTGGATTCATAAAGCGCTATCTTAAACAAGCACTCGCCCACTCACGAAAACTTGCTTATATCACTCTAATCCGCCCCGAAATTGAATATGCATCTGCGATATGGGATCCTGAGCGAATAAGCAACAATGAGTCCCTGCGGAACCGTGCTGCGCGTTTCATTTGCTCTGACTACTCTCCATTTTCCAGTGTTCAAAAATCAAGCTGAGTTCCATGACCTATCACGCCACCGTAAACGGGCCCGTCTGTCATTATTTCACAAGCTCTATCACCATGCATCGCTTCACGACGATGTTTTTAACCCCCCCCCCCCCCCCCCTTTCCCCATTATTTTGTCTCGATCATTTATCCAAAGTAACGCGCATCACATGCCACTCATCTAGTTACGCACGATCCTTCATACCACGGACCATAATCGACTGGAACAACCTACCGGCTCACATTGCAACTGAACTAGTTATGTCTAACTTCCAAGAGCTAAGGTTCTCATATTGTCGTTTTGTAATTTTTGTGTTTTATCTGTGTACTATGATATATTTGCTCCCCCCCCCCCCCTTTGTAGTACCCTCATACAAAGGGCCTTTAGGGGTATTTTGAATAAATAAATAAATATATATATAATATATATATATAATTATTATTATTTTTAATTTGGAAAGCATGCTGTAGATGCGTTTTCTCCTTTTTGCTTTGCAGGGTCAGAATTGACAGCGAAATTATCTCTTATTTATTGATTTGGTTCTTGCTGACAACTCTCTGAGGCGCCAATGTTCATTTTGATATTTGTATTTTTATGTACATCAGGGAGCACGCAGAACACCGTTGTTTTGGGTTGTCATCCTTTGGAATGCTTGGACTGAGTTGCCGATGGTAAGAGCGACGCAGGAGGTGTATTTATACTAAGGTAGAACCAAAATCTTTATGCTGAAGTTTGCTTTAGGCACCGTCAGGGTGACTCTAAGGGTTCCACGTGTTCGTTTATATTATGTGGCTTCGCGCAAGCAACTGCGAGCACAAAGAAAAAGTACTATGAAAAAACTGTCTACTCTGGTACTTCATAAACCTGGAAAGGCGAGACAGACGTATGCAAAGATCCATAAAAAAGAGCCATTTTAAGTAAAGAGCCGCGGTAAAACCACGCGTGACAGTTTTATTTTACTGTGATTTTTTGTTTATGACTATATAGCGAATTCCACGCTTGGAGCAATAGACCCTTTCCGAAATTCAGTGCCATCTGGTGGCTGAAATGGCGGTTTAACTTTTGCCATACGAATGGCGGCAATGAACCCGTAGCCTGCAGTATTTTATCGGGCACCGTCACTTTTGCATGTCAACGGCAGACGAGAAAAAACTTTTCGCTATCCAGGTTTTTCTGGATCATCTCTTCCAGTGTCGATTCCCACAACGATGCAACCAGTCAGAACGAAGCGCCAACCCAGACAGACGCCTTGATAAAGTTCTATAAGTCAAGGGGTTTCAAAGTCGATTTTGTGCCACTAACAGGTTCACTGGGCTCGAATTAGAAAAATGAACACTTACGCAGCGCTTGCATTCAATTTTGGTTTCGCAACGCGCTAACGTCTAGAATGTATAGGACTCGAATCCTCAGCTTAGGAGTATCTTCAACATGTTCCTTCATCAGTAGATCGAAAGCCGCCATTGGTATGGCACATATGGCATTTTTCAGATGATGATGATTGTGATCAAAGTGGCCAGACTGAATTTCGGAAAGGGTCTATTGCATGTTTTATTTTTGTTTTTTGTCGTGCGTTCCCATTCCTGAAATAAGCTCCTTGTAGTTCGACTTGAATGATGTCGTTGCAGTTTTGAGCAGCTCGGTTAGGTATTTGTCCATCAGGTGCATGCTGTTTTGATCTTACCGCTTACATTGTTGATGAGAGTATACCACAGCAGCACGCACATCTGAATTTCCACAGAAGTTTCTTGCCAGCAAGCTATATGGTGGAACAAGGCTGTCAAAACTCGAGTTGCCTTCTATGCTTTATCTTTTTACAGCGGAGCTGTTATGAGCTAGGTTCCCGAGGATCGTGTCTGGTACAAAATGCTTGTCGACAAAAACGCCTCTGGACAGCTACCGCCATCTATAAGCGACGGCGGCAAGCACACAACCAGTATGGTTGCCGCCGTCGCTCATAGATGGCGCCAACTTTTCCAGCTATCCAGAGAGTTTGGCCAGTCTATGATCTCGCCGCCGTAACGCCCTCCTCCCGAGTGAGCCAATCAGATCCACGGCGCAGAGCGAAAGGCGTGCGCGCATGCGCGTGAACTCCAGGCTGCTCCTTTATATACTCCGCGGCAACTTTTCTTGGCAATGCAGTGGAAGGTACAGGCCCGCGTCCCCTCTCCCATTTTGAGTGTACGCAGGTACAGCCCCGCGTCCCCTCTCCCACTTTGAGTGTGCGCGGGCTCTCCTCCTCTCCCCGGAAATGGGGGAGGAGGAGAGCCTGCGTACACTCAAAATGGGAGAGGGGACGCGGGCCTGTACCTTCCACTGCATTGCCAAGAAAAGTTGTCGCGGAGCGTGGCTAACCAAAGAGGACCGCCATTTTCATTCATTCGCCCGGCGGACTGCATGGGATCGGCATATAAATTTCGGTTCTTTCCTTTTATTTGACAGCCTCTGGCGAGAAAATGATATAGTGTTTTTCCTCGCAGGCTTAAAAAGCTAACAAAGGAAGTTTCTCTACGTTTGAACACAAACTTTGACTCGGGCGGAAAAGAAATAAGTTCATAGCGACTATACCTAGCCTCAGCTGCTCGGCGCCGACAGCGTTGCATCAAAATGGCGGTCGTCTACTCTTTGCTCCCTTCTTTCTCTCTCGCTCCTTCGGCGCTCTCCTCCCTTTCCTTCACTTTTCTCCTCTCCGGCGCCTTCGTCGCCACACTCACTGGCCAAACTCTCCCAATATACGGCTCTGCAGCTATCATAGAAGAATGGATAGTTGGGCGGCGCGTTGGTGGGAATTCATCGCGAAAAACAGACGACGACAAAGAAAAAGCACACGTAACGAGCGCAGCGCTCGTCACGCGTGTTTCTTCGTTCTCGTCTGTTTTGCGCGCTGTTTCCTACGCTCCTCCCAGCTTCGGTTTGGACTTAGGATGGGTCGGCTGCGCGCCCTTTCGGGGAAAGAAGACCGGCTGCGGAAGGAGCGACGACGTACGCAGCAGCGTGAGTGGGTCCGTAACCGCCGCAAAGCCGCTATCGCCTCGACTTCCACTGCGTCGAGCGCTTCACATTCCCTTGCCAAAGAAGAGCACGTTGCTCGCCTGGAAAGCCGCCACCGAGAACAAAGCCAGCGATGTAAAAAGCGCCGGCGGGCCAACGCCACGGACGACGATCGTGCCACGGAGGCCAAGCGCAAACGCGAGGCCCGGCGACGACTGCACTCCACGCCGGCTGAACAGTTCCCGGGCGCGACGGCGATGTTCCGGAGGGAGTTCGTGGATTACTCGTTTGGCGTCACGTGCGCTGTTTGCGACGGACTCCAGGTCGCCGGAGACGTATGCACGATCGGCGGCGTGTCGGACGAGAAGAAGCGGGAAACGGGCGCGTGCGCGTTGCGGCAGTGTACCAAGTACAGCTCCGCTGGTCTTCCTTCTTCACGAAAGTGGAAAGGCTGAACGCTTTCTGTGAGAAATATAGTCCTTCTGAAATTGCGGGGGAAAGGAGAGTTTCCTCCCCCTGCAATTGGATGTGATTCTCCACAGACGGGCTTGGGAGCCATAAGTGGAGAGCCACATAAGGCTCGCGAGTTGCAGTTTGGCCACCGCTGCTCTAGAGACTATCTGGACAAGGTTGTGAACTGCGCGCGGTATACAGGGTGTCACAAAAGAAAATTTACACGGTCTTTTTTACCGCAAAAATAAACTAGGCATCGCCGAACGCTCATTCTCCGCCCAAAGGTAGTGCTATAAGTCACAACCAGATGCCAAAGTTTCAGCCCGATTCGATTACTTAACCAAAAGTTATAAGTAATTTTCTGAAAATTTCAATGGGAAAATGGCGGCCGACGGAGTTTTCAAACACATGGGGCTTTATGGCACCAGAAACCGAAAACGGGCGAAAATGGGCTCCATTTTCCCATTGAGATTTTCAGAAAATCACTAATAACTTTTGATTAACTTATCGGATGGGGCTGAAACTTTGGCATCTGGTTGTGACCTCTAGCTCTACCTGTGGGCGGAGAATGAGCGTTCGGCGATGCCTAGTTTATTTTTGCGGTAAAAAAGACCGTGTAAATTTTTTTTTGTGACACCCTGTATATTTGTCCCATTTCCCAACTGAAACCGGCTGGTAGGGTCTCGTAGAACCTTTTGCAAAAATCCCGAGAGGCTGCGCGCGAAGCTCTGTACGGTCCTCCTTGCCCCCGCGGCCACTACCACGTGACACTGGAGAGAGCGTGGAAAAGAGGGTAGCGGAAACGCTCGCCTGCTTCGCCTCGTCTGCTACAACCGATTCAAATAAGGACTAAAAAAAAAAAAAAACATAGAGGACGGGGTCAGAAACAGAAGTTGTTTCCTTCCCCGCCCTTTGTTTTTATTCTTTCATGCATTCGTATGTAATTCACCTAAGGCGCTCGTCTTTTATTAATACAACCGATTCTGCCCATATCATTCCCGGCGTTCGTTTCGGCGCCGCCGGAACGACATATTTAACTCACTTCGGGTCCATGTTGTTGAGGGTGGTATGGACGAACTTCCGCGCGTCTCCTTCTGCAAGCGTTGAGGAAAACGCGTGTCATCGCCCATTTATGACGTCGCGCTTGACAAATCAGTCTTGCAATGCCCTCATTTCTACCTTTTTGTTGTCTTTTCTTTTTCCATTTTACATATTTTTAGAATCTGCGTGAAAAATACTACGTGTTCTTTAGGAATGACAGGCATTATATCTTTTGCAAATGATATACACATTTTTTAAACCATTTTGTACAAATGTATATCTATATATTGTAAGAGTGCATATAGGTTCAAATGTTATACAAGATTTTTTTTTTACCATTTTGTACAAATGTATATAAGAGTGCATAGGTCGATGTTGTGGGCACACTAGTGCATGGGTCCCTACCGATGTCTCCGAATACATGGATGGGCAGGATGATCCCCACGCAGCAGAGGCACACGATGAGCACGAAGACAATGATGTGTCTCTGGAAGGTCAGGTACTGCACTGCGTCCGGACCGTTCTTTTTCAACACGTGCCGGTCCCTGCACCAGAGGCGTACAGGTGGCGAGTTAATACGAATAGATAGGTTGAACCCTTTGAATCGGGCGGCAGCTCGCGCCACCTAACCACTGCTTTTTTTTTTTTTTTCTTTTTTTTACTGAAGAAATATGTACATTTTTACGAAGACGCCACGGCGTATGTCAAAATTATTCTTCTCTGAACAGAAAGTCAGAGGGAAAACAATCTTGGGGATATTACTAGACATAACACAACCCCCCACAACCACGCGACTGCAGAAACAAAAACGACACACACGCACACACACGAACACGCACGCGTGCACGCAGAATGTATTTTTTTTTATTCCACCGTTTCGGTTGCTTATATATTTATAGAAAAAAAATGAAAAATCATTTTGACGTTTAAAAAATTAAATTGGTAAACATTTTAACACCGCTCCTCATTTAGCGAGTTTTCAAGGCTGCTGGTGTGAATTCTCGTTCCAATCCAATGCAGAGCCTCCGGCCTGCTCCGAAGGAATCGCGAGTAAATAAAAGTACAAATAAACATAACGAGTGTTCCCTAGAGCGCTTAATGTGTACAGTGTTCGTGTGAGCGACCAAAATAGTCGCGTTGGTGTTTTCCGAATACGGTACTGTACCGAAATCTCGCTGAACGTATAGACCTTTTCCACAAGGGCGCCGCCATCTTGAATTGACGTCACTTCCAGTATGGGCGAAAACGTAACTTTGCCGTTGCCACGCCAATAGAAGACATTTAGGATATAAGCCTAACCGTCACACATTCTCGTTTTGGCTCGCCTCTATTTTTTTACTAGTTACAGGTTGAAACGTTTTACTTTTTTTTCGTCGCCCATACTGGAAGTGACGACAATTCAAGAAAAAAAAGGCGTCGCCGATATGAATAACATCTACGCCCATAATATGTTCAAATATTGCCGAAATGCGGCCCTTTGATCTTAACAATATACATTTCTTCTTCTCGGTTGAATGATTTGACGCGAGCAAAAACAACGCACTTGCCATACTCCGTTTCAGCTCAAGCCCAATCGCAGCCAACGGCATACAACATTTGACGAAGCCAACCAAGCAGAGTACGAAATTGAAGTCTCTCGATACCTCTTTCACAAGCAACGACAACCATTTTGTTTCAGCGGAATGTGCTTTGTCATATGTGTATATGACAAAGCACATTCCGCTGAAACAAAATGGCAGCATTCAGTTAAAACATCTGGTGTGCGCTGCCATTCGCTTCCCTAAAACCTGCACCGTCACGCAGTCGGCGCTTCAAAGAATCTCGCTACTTGTATGGGAAGCTTTAATCCAGGGACTTTATACAAAAGTGCGTCGCCGTGGCGCACGTCGTCTTTGAACCACCGACATAAACGAAGCACGCACAGTGACTTCGCCGTGATTCAGCGTTTTTTTTTGTTTTTTTTTCTTTGCGCTATAGGCCGGTGATGGCAAGCATACCAACCAAAGACAAAGAGCGCCACGACCGTGCACTTTTTACCAAACGGAGCTTAAGACGTTGACTCCGAGGTTGTTCACAAGCTTCGAACATAACCGCGGTTCACTGAACAATGAACAGTGTTGATTCATTCATTCTTACAAGTACTCCTTTATCGCAGGTGCGGAACCGTGAGCCAGGCCATCAGACGGCGCGTACCAAAACCGTTGCGCACCCCGATCCCTGACGTCGCAGATGACGCACTCTATTTCCGACTTCAAGCATTTCCACTCTTGTCTCTTTTTTTTCTTCTTCTTCTCTCTCTGTTTAAAAATTACTCGAGAAACGCATTATTTAATCGCATTATTCTGGTGAGGGTTCCGATACACCGGCTGTGTAGAACCAGGAACTAAATAAATAAATAAATAAACATGTATATACAGTGTTTCACGAAAGGTGGACAAATTCCACATTGCGAAAACTACGCGTCGCAGCAAAAGAAGGCTTGTGTTGTTTTGGTCCTGGGCCAGAGGGCCTAGTTGGGAAAATTATTAAAGTCCGGGATAATTAGGTTGTTAATTATTTTTGCGTAATTAACTTTTTAATATTTGGTTTAAGGGCATAGTTTCAATTAGAAAATTTTCTCGACATCATCGAAAAACACTAAATCAACAAATTGCAGAACGATAGAATAAGGTACGCGAAGCATTTTACGGCTTTCTGAAAAACCGCACAAAATCGACGAGTTTTTAAGTTTCGGTTTGCTCTCTCCACGGGGCGCGGTGCCGTCGGGGCCGACATACGCTCCGATAGCAAACCAGAACTAAAAAAACCCGTCACATTCGTGCGGTTTTTCAGAAAGCCGAAAATAAAACGCTTCGCGTGCCTTCTATCGTTCTGCAATTTGTTGATTTAGTGTAATTTTAGCGGGAAAATTGACATTGCCTAAGGTCGCATGCCGTGATAACGTGACGTTGTCACGTGGCTTCTTTTCTGCCGCTATATTTCGCGAGAAAATTGACGACACGTGACATTTAGCCGGGAATCTGACGCGACGGTTCCTCGCGACGGTTTTCTCGTGGAATTCGGCTGATAAAGCCCATTCTACGTGAAAATACAAACGACGAAACATATATGGGCATTCCATACTTACTTTATCAGGAAGATTGACCAAACCCAGCTGAGGAATCCCTGCAAGATTTCAATGCTTTACCAATACTCAGAGTAGAAAACGGAACGTCCGGGGGATGAAGAGGAGAGGGGGTCAGGCATAAAGGAACAGACAAAACGTTCCATTCAGTTCATCGTAAAGACGCACACTTTTCCGGAGTTTTCCGTCGAGTAGTCCAGTACACCTAAGCACCTCTCTCACGAACTGGAAAACATCGAAGCAAGCCGAATACACGAGGGAGTGTCAAAAAGTAATGCCTGTGGCCCTGTGTGTTCATAACCTCTTTATAAGGCGACTTATATTAATATGCTTTGTATATATTATGCGCACGACGATACTCTACTAATGTGTTTTTTTTTTTCTTTTTGTTTTTTAGATTGACGAATGGAATCGGTGGATGAGAACCTGATGCACAGAGCCGTATACTGAGTTTCTGACGAAAATGGACTGCTCGGCTGTTTAGATTCCCAGGCGCCCCAGAAATCTGCAAGATGATGTTGAAATGGATGTGAGCAATATCAGGCGTTGGGTTCTGAAGTACAAAGTTGACAGAAACCAAAATCGTTGACAAGCAAATGAGTGACGTCAAGTTTAGTCAGTGGTGCAGGGAATTTTAGGTGTTTCCAAACTGGATTCGAGTCGACAGAACGCTGGAGGCATTGAACGAAACGGGGACTATGTAGAAGGGTAACCCTGAACGGAGGACACTTTTGCCAAGAGAAAGATACGTAACTCCTTTTCAATCTTTGCATTATTTCGATATTTACAAATCAACGGGCGTTACTATTTGACAAGTCCTCGAAGTAGAATAGGAAAGCCCCTGGTGCACACGTCTGTGCTCAGAAAACGGCAGATGGAACCACAGAAACAGCTCTAAATTGCGTTCGTGAGATGACATTTTTATAGCATGTTTATTTTTATGAGATGCAACGAGTATGCATTTTTTCGGTCTCCGGGCTGATTCCGAAATCACGTTTCCACGAAAAAAATGTTTATTTTAGGTTATTCTTCAAATGTCTCTATAACGTATACCCGAGTGTGCCCAAACGTTACATTACATTCGTGACATTGTAGTAACGTTATGGCAACATTTGGTGCTATTAGAGTAGCGTCGGCTGCCTCTCAAGGTATGAACCAATCACGAATAATTATTCAATTTCCGGGCTTTTTTTTTTGTATTTGTTTATGCTTTCGATTGACCAACCAGAACATTCCCCACATAACAGTTAGGCGTATTCGGCGACATTTTTTATTTATTTAGAAATTTAGCTTTTGGTACCAGGTATTGATTGTTTCAGATGAGTAGAAGAATTACCTTAAATTATGTGTCGGTACAACCGACGAATCTAAAGTATAGTCGTGGAGGACATGAAAAAGCACAGGCGAGCGCTTGGCTTCAAAAACCTTTAGCGCTAACGGAAAAAAAAATGCTGAGCTATCATCGAGGCTATTTGTAAATGAGCGGCATTTCAGCGGCTGTTCGATTTCTGTGCTTACTCCCCACTTGGTTGGCAAGCGATATCTGAGTCAACGCCGATAGAAGTGGTGCTCGGTGAAATAAAATAAAAATGGCTTATCGTCATTTATCCCACGAGCTTATTATCACACGCCCAAAAAACTGATTGCTCAACCTGCCGACCCGTTGGATTCGGCCACGCTTGACTTTTGTCATTTGTCGCAGGACGCCTCTACATTCGGCGAAATCGGCATGAACACAGCAACTGATGACAACAATTTAACGCTGAAGCCTCGATGATGGTTGAGCTTTCTTCAGATAAAAAGCGCGATAGCTATTAGAAGCCACGCGCTTGCCTGGGCTTTTTTATATCGTCCGCGACTGTATGTACCTATCACGGCGAACCTCAGTTGTTTTCCCGCAACCTGTGAGTTCACTTACTGTCTCGTGCCGTATTACAGTCTCAAGGGATTCAAGGCTTTCGTCCGCTTCGAGTTCTGTTCGATTTCCGTAAATGAGCTGGGACCACCTTTGAAAGAAGATGACACAAATTACAATTATGTTCTTGGTGGTCTGTGCGGAGAGCAAATCGTCTGCTTCTTGCGCAGGGGCGACGTTATTAGATTAGCCCAGTAACGGAACTGCTCATAGACACCGCTTGCACGAGCAGTCCCCCCCCTCACTCACCAAGACTCGCCTCCTGTCAATCGACGCGCCACACGGCAGCTATGGGAACTGCAGTGCAATCTGGAATACGTACGTTTCGAAGCACAGCGTCTAGATGGCGTTCCACCATACTTTATGAAACACACAGTTACGAAACGGAAATCTAGATGGCGCTTAAAGCGACGGGAGGCGGACTGAAGTGAGCGAGGGGGGGGGAGGGGGGCGCCCCCTTCCGCGGGAGTTTCACAACTGAGGTAATCTAGTAACGTTGCGCAGGTGTTGCGGTGACGTCAGAACCACGCCGAGTTCTGATTGGCTTTGATTGGAAGAATAGTGGGTAGACCTCAATGCTAGATGCCTGCGTTCTGCCATCATCACAACCCCTGTGCAAGAAGCAGACGAACTTGCACTCCGCATTGAAAACATTTATTTATTTATTTATTTATTCATTCCCTCAGGGCCCGAAGGCATTATAGAGGGGAGTGGGCACATACAGCTAATTGCAAACAAAGAGTAATTAGGCAGGTAAGCATAAAAATCCAAAAAACAGAACATTGTTAAAACAAAACACTGTCAACCAAAATCCAAAAAAATATTCGCAAGGTGCAGCTTTGAATCCGGCATTCTCGGCTATGCTGGCAACAGGTGCGGGAAGGCGATTCCAGTCCAGTGATGTCATGGGTATGAAAGACTGATGAAAGCTTGAGGTGCGACACTGAGGGATGCCAACTTTATTTTGATGGTCGAAACGTGATGAGACGTATGATGGTTGTGTTAACAGATGCTGACGAAGATTTGCAGTATGGTGGTAAATTTTATGAAATAAACATAGACGAGATATTTTTCTACGTAGGGAGAGGTCAGGCAAGCTTAGGGTAGTTTTCATTGCTGTTACGCTAGATGTGCGATGATAGTTATGTAGTATGAATCGAACAGAACGGTTTTGAGCAGCTTCTAATGATAATGCAAGCGTTACACCGGGGTCCCAGATAGCGGAAGAATACTCAAGTTTGCTTCGTACCAATGATTTGTAAAGAAGTAGTTTTAAGGACAGTGGGGCAAGAGAGAAGTTCCTTTTAGTTTCCTTTTATGCATGCAGTATGCAAAAAAAAAAAAAAAAGAGGTTTGTGGGCAAAAGAATAATATTGCAAACATACTAACGATTTTTGGAAATTCCTTTTGCAGACGGTTGATAAACAGGCGTCTTTGGGGAATGTGCTTGCTCAGCACTGACGTCATACATGCGTTGGTATAGGAACCATATCTTGCAAGTTCCAACACAGTTTATGAGATTGCGACGCGCGTTTTACAACACGCTGAAGCTGCTTAGTGAACAATGAAATTATGGCGATGACTTTGTTGATAGAGAGTTTTCGAAGATCGTTTTCGCCGTCCCGCTACGCTCTCCACAACCCGCTACGATATCTGGAATTCTACAGTCAAGGCCGTCGACGCGCAGGCGCAGTAGCGGCTTCTTCGTTGCGGAGGGCTTAGTGGAAAGGGAAGCGCGGTCTACGGAAACCCCCTAATGTGGTCGTCTCCCTTCCCCCAATCATCATTCGTAATGTAGTACGAGACCCAAATGAATGTATTTACCATTTCTGAAAACACTCTCCATACAGTGGGATATCCATATTAATGCGATAACGAGGCATGCCTTTTTTGGTGTTGAGATGCATTTTAATCTAGGGTTCATTTTCGCTCCACTGAATGGAGGTCGTCCTAAAATATCGAGTTAAGAAACGGTGCTACACCGCGAGGTGTGTATTAACGAGGAGTCGGAACGATACGTGGCAAAACTCAACAAGCCGTTTTAGTTTCGCTGCATCAACTATAGCTCTTTCAGTATAGTTCTTGGATTGTCATATTGATTTCTTGTGAGTATTTTTATTATTATTTTGGTATATAGCAATAAACTCGCACAATGCACTCACTTCTGGTCGTCTCGATTGTGGAGCAGCGCCATTCTGCTGTAGTTCTTAGCCGTTCTATTGAGAACACTGTACAGCGTGATGAGGCTCTGAAAAAAAGATACTGTAAATCAACGAAGTGGACAAAAATAAATGCTTAGGCTCTCTTCAAAGCCCTGCGACACGGTCAAAGTAAAAATCTAACGTTATATATATATATTTTTTCTGTATAAAATCACCCCTGAGCCAAAAAATATATATACATATTAGTTGTTAAAATGCAGGACTATCCGGAAAGAGAACGCTGATTTAAAGTTCTCATTTCAAATAAACTTTGAACGACAGAAATGCATTCCGTACATCGGGGGGTAGAGACAGGTTAAACGTTCTATGGCCCTTGAGGTGCTTTGCACTCAACACGAACAGTATTGCGCGACAAACGTCAAAACGGTAGTCTACTTCTTGTCTTGCGCAAATCAACGGGTTCCTAGTTATGTAATTCAGAGCTAAAACAATTTCCCTTTTCCAAAAAGGCTGCTGCGCATGCGCAAAAAGATACGAGCGCCCCCATCCAAGCTGAAAGTAAAATGGCTGTACAAGCCCTTTTTCGCAAGCAAGAACTGCGTCGTGGGTCGCATTGTCTCCCATAATGGCAGCGCACTGTATCGTCAAAGAATGCAGAAATTAATTTTACAAACAGAATTGCCTGGTTTACTTCCTTCTTTTTTTTTTTTTTTTTTTAAATTTCGGTCGGATAAGCACCTGTCTCGCAAAACAGAAGCTTGGACAGCTGTCATGAAGAGAAGGAAATCAAACGGCTCGCCCAGCCGACAGAGCAATGAGGATCGACCTGCAACGCGCATTTTATCACGGTTACGTCGATTCGTAAGTTTCCGACAAGTCTTCCATGCACCACTAAGCCGTTTTGCACCCTTTTTCCAGCATCGAACCCAAAATTTCGTCGTTTTTGGCGCTGTACAGTACGTGGCGCGCTCCGGTCCGCAAGTCGTCAATTCGATATCTCCAGATATTTCAGTCAACAAGGTAGGTTTCAGTGAAGAAGGTTCTAAAAATTTTGAAGCTTCCTCTGTCCATGTGATATGCGGGATGTGTTTCTTTGACAGTTTGTTTGAAATAAAAATATGAATTATATCCTCTCTTTTCGATTAGCATTTATTCAACCCCAAACTGCAGTAAGGGAACTCACCACCCACATTACGAGATTGATTAGAAGGTTTTCTGGAATGCCCTGGTAGCCGGGAGCGAGGGTAACCGTGAAATTCGCCTTCTTGAAGAAGTTGCACTTGATGAGGGTGCGATCCTCGAAGAGCATGAATTCATCGCTTTGCCAGGGCTTTTGGGTCATTTCTTTAATTTATTGCAAGAAATTCGTCCGCCAACAAATTACCTGTGGAACAGTGGCATTCCATGTAGTTTATTCTATTGCAATATCCCCAAGGCCCTGACGGGCATTACAGATGGGGTGGGCACATAATCACACACAAGAAAACAATACAGAAGCAAAAACCAAAAGCAATACAAAGAAGCAATAAAAAATAAAGTCACCATACATTTTCACAAATATAATTAGTAATAGACGTGTTAAACAAATCAAGTGATGGTATTAATGTTAAAACTGACGGTAAGTGGTTCCACGCTTTTGATGTTCTGTGAATGAAGGAATCGATATAGGCAGAAGTATGGTACTGAGGAAGTCCAACTTCAAATTGTTCATCGATTCGTGAAGAAATGCAAGATGGGTTCAACAGTATTGTCTTTCTTTTAGGTTAGGAATAGAGTGATAGATTTTGTAAAAGAGGCATAGCCTAGAACATTTACAGCGCAACAAAAGAGGAGGTAAAGATAGGCTGAATTTCATGGCTGTTACACTAGCTGTACAATGATAATTGCTAAGAATGAAGCGAACGCTGCGATTTTGAACTGACTCGAGGTTAGAAATGAGTGTTGATTGACCAGGATCCCAAATAGCAGCTGCATAATCTAGTTTACAGCGAACCAGATATTTATATGGTAGCAACTTAAGTGATACGGGAGCTAAAGGAAAGTTACGTTTAAGGTATCTTAGCATGGAAGAGGTTTTAGCAGTTATGTGATCTGTGTGGATTTGACAGGATAAATTACAAGTGATGTGTAAGCCAAGGTATTTATAGGAAGTAACATATTGCAAGGGATCGTTATTAAGGAAGTAGGTGGAAGGCAGTGTGTTTCGGCGAAAAACTCATTCATTTACATTTATCTATGTTAAAGGTTATGTGCCACTGATTACACCATTATGAAACAAAATTTAGGTGTTTTAAAGAAATGTGTCAGAGTCATTATTTATTTCGCGATAAATTACACAGTCGTCAGCGAATATGCGACAAAACACACAAGGGTAAGTCGTTGATGTAAGTGAGAAATAGTGAGGGTCCTAGGATGTAAAAGAACTTCTAGAAGAATTAGAATTATGTCCATATACAAATTGGGAGCGGTTTGTTAAAAAAAATACTTAATTCATGTTAGCAGGTTAGGGTCGAGATGGAGCTTACTTTTTAAGAGTAGTAGGTTGTGGGGAAGTTTGCCAAATGTTTAGCAGAAATTCAGAAAAATACAGTTAAGAATCGAGAATAAATCGTTAGTGAAGACTAGAAGTTGAGTTTCACAGGAAAGAGATTTGAGAAAGCCATGCTGTGATGAAGAGAAGAATGAGTTAGGATCGAGAAATGTATAGGTGTGCATAATGTGCTCTAAGATTTTGCAAGGAGTGCTTGCTGAGATATGACGTTACGGTCGAAACGTTGCCCAGATGTATTTTATTGACCGATTATTTGCTATACCACCAAAATTAAACTTTTGGGTGGTGTCTATCGATGATTTTATTAAAACAAAGTTGACCTTGGGGAGCTTATAGGGGGGTGAGGGCGGTCGCCCCCCCTTTTCCTAAATCCGTCCCTGGCTACCTTCAATTGTGCACTCAGGAAAATCGGAAAGGAACTCCAACTCTCTATTTATGGTGTTAAAATCGGATTTATCGTAGTCGAGGAAAACTCTATAATCTTTTTTTAAGTGATATACAGGCGCTTAGGTGAAAATGAAGCAAACAGGGATCACTGAAACCAGGAAGGTGAGTTATTAAAGGAGCCCTGCAACGTCTCTTTTACTGTATTTTTTTTTTTTTTTTTTTTTAATTTGCACCGAACCTGAGCGGTAGTAACTTCATGAACTTTTTCTTTTCTCGAAATTTGCTTTATTCCGAAAGGTTTAGGCACATTCAAATTACAAAAACAAGCCAAAAGGAACCTCCTTCGCGACGTCCTTTGTCCTCTGTCCCCTTTCCCGGTGACTGGGGAATGTGGGGAGGGAGAGGAAGACGGGGAAAGGAGGTGAGGCTGGGGACAGAGAGCTGCCCCCGGAACGGGCCAGCTCTCTCTCTTCGGCTGACCAGGACTATAACGTCACGATTTTGTCACACGCCGCGCGCAATCGGCACGACGGGACAATTAATGAAAAAACGGTTAAAGTACAGGCGAGCTGGTGGATATTTACCATGATGGAACTTAACCCGAGACTGGGGTAGAAACAGAAACTTAAGAGTAGAAGGGACAGAGACAAGTGAAGAAGAGAACGTACAGTCTCCGGCGATATGAAAGACCCACTGGGAGCGCGTGTCCGAGGCAGTGGCTGGCGGGGGCGCTACGAGCGCTCCGGGCAATTCCATTCTGCTTCGAGGGGAGGACGCTCACTCGGGGCTCAGCACAAACTGATAAGCGCGCGCTTTAGCTGAGCCCCGAGTGAGCGTCCTCCCCTCGAAGCAGAACAGAACTGCTCGGAGCGCTCGCAGCGCCCCCGCCAGCCACCGCCTCGGCCACGCGCTCCCAGTGGGTCTTTCATATCGCCGGAGACTGTACCACGGGACGCCTGGGTTGCCTGAAAATTCTCCAAACCTAGATATGCTTGTATCAGTCTGGCCACACTGCCCACAAAGTCGAACCGAGCCCGAACGAAGACGTGGAAACCGCAAAAAAGGTAGAGGCTTAAATTAGGGGTGTCGCGAACTTTTGTCGAACCGGATTTTTAGGTCGAACTTTCGGGGTTCGACTGGGTCGACCGGTTCGACGAACCTTCGAAACTTTTAGCCAGATTCGACCGCTTCGACTTTGTGGGCAGTGTGGCCAGACTGATACAAGCATATCTAGGTTTGGAGAATTTTTTTTTTTTTTTTTAATGCAAAGGGTTATTTTAGTTTTGTGAAAAGCTGCAATTAAAAGAAACCAATTCTAATCACTGAAGGAATTAATAACTTAATTTTTTGTACTGTATTAACTGAAATAACCAATCAGTGCTGCCCTTGGTTTATCCCTTAGCCATTACCATCCAATCCGAAGCCAACTGGTCAGCCTGTCGCGCATGCGCACACGAGTCGAACCTCAATGCAAGGTTCGTCGAATTTCAGCTAAAAGTTAGAAAAGGTCGAACCTGGTCGAACTCGAACCTCGGCCGGTTCGCGACAGATCAGGCGAATAATTACGACCAAGGTCCAGCACGTTCTCAGAAGTTACCGTGATTCTCGTTGGTTTAGACACAAGCAACGAAAAAGAAAAATCTAAACAGACTTAAAAACTCGAAACACGCAGAAATACTGGAAGATATAGTAGGATATCCGACAGACCAAATAATGCTGGGGAGACTGAAATCACCGAGAAGAAACATAGACAAGGCGAACAATCTGGAATTCAGGTATCGGTAGTTCTTTAATTAAATTGCCGGGTTTTCTTTTTTGTTCAAGTGCCCTTACTTTCTGTTTCAAACAGTACTCGTGTTACACGAAATCCAACTTTGGCAGTATTTAGTTGCTACGCGTCATACTGGATGGTTTCAGAAACTTCCACTGCGCTTACCCACTTACTTCACCCATGACCGAGCAATCGTGGCGTTCGTCAGTGGCATCCACGACGCGAACCACAACGGCAATGAGAATTAACCGCGTCCACACCTCCGACCTTTCAGCTCTTCGCACATTGTGGGCGAAAAATACGACTTTCTGTTTGTGCCTGTTAAATATGAGTACTTACGGCCTAAATTGAACCCCTGAATCCAGAAGAGCAGAGTATTGGTAACGTATTAGTGAAATTGCAGCATCGAACAGCACCGAAGAACCGTGATGTTCCACATGGAGCTCTTCTTCTTCTAACATTAATTTTTGGGCGATAGAAGATGTCATACTTACTTGTTAAACTCTTTAGATCAGCTAACAGAGTATATCAGCGCCTCGATGCAATGGCATACTATCATCGAGCATCTCTCAGTCACGAACGAATAAAATGCTTCAAAGCTGAAGCCGTTTTCGAGTGGCGTCGTAAGATGGCGGCGGCCACGGCGTCTCGACCAAACCACTCTACGTGGCTTTCGCGCTCCATCGGAATTTGTCATCACGTGACGACATCACGTGACCCGCTGCACATTGTGGGAGCTAGACCTGTGCGCCGGTCAGAAATCGCCGGCGGCGGCGCGCCGGTGTTTGTACCTCCGGCGGCGGCGTGTTGACGGCGCGGGGATCAACGGATCGGCGGCGGCGTGGCGCGGAAGAGGGAAGGGAGGGGAGGGGTGTAAATTAGAAAGTGAGGGGGAGAGAGAAAAGAGTCGTTTGAATTTGGAAAACAAGATGCAAATAACCATAAAAAGAAACACACTTTTTTATTTTATTTTTTTCGGGAGAGCCTTCGCTTTCTGGATATTGCCTTCGCTGTGAAGAGTACGTCCGTTAGAAGAATCAAGTACTTCGGCGTCTTATTTAGTCTCGTTTGTAAGAGAATATGTCGCCGGCTGGCAGCCGCGGCCCAAGATCCTCCGCAAGACGAGGACCGTCGACAACAGGTATTTTATCACCGCGTTCCACCTCACCACGCGCTTGTCGCACGCCTCGTACCTAACAAGTCGACCGAGCACGTTATTCGATCACCGACAACGACAGGGTCTTAACCTCTCGTTCGGCTTCGCGGTACTTCGCCGACAGGCGCATTCAGAGCATCCCTAACAGTACTTTACACTCCCGAAGCTAACAGGTTTGTCGAACGCGCCAACGGAAAAATCCTTCCATGTCTGCGCGAAAGAACGTCAACGGCGACATCGACCATTGGAGCGATTACCTCCAGGCAACCAGCTTTCAAGTGAACCAGCAGCCGTACGCCGGACTTCAGACATCACCGTTCGAACTCCTGTTCAACTTTGTCCCACGTAGACCAATGGAATTTTCCCCGCTTCCCGACGAGGTCGGCGACGTCCGCGCGAACTGCGACGCTGCAAACGCGAACCTCGCTTACCTTCACGGCATGAAGCGTTCCTCCTACGATGCAAAACATCGACCAGCTCCATACAGCGTCAGGGACAGGGTATGGTACACGAACGGCCTTCCTACCTCGAAACTTGGCCTGCTTTTTCTCACGGACACTTAAGTCATCACCAACGTGAACAATCAAACCTACACCATTTCCAGGTTTACCCCGCAAGGCACCCTGGATTGCCGCCTAGCTGCCGCACGATAGCTCTTTTTTTTTTTTTTTCACGAACAACCTGCAGCGATTGACGTCGATATCAACCAACTCGCCTTGCACCGCAGCAGATCCTCCGATTACAAGCGCATCACGCCGACGCCGCCCTCCACGATGGCTAGACGCGTAACGAGAGGATCATGACAACATTAACAAAATGTGCGAGGGCGCAAGGATTTTGAACTCGGGAGTGTAAGCAAATACGCTGGCGGGAAAGACCCGTAAGGAGAGCCTCCCCGACTCGACCGGATGGGGGCTCGACTTCGACCCCCGATGCTGGATCTCCGCGTGAAAACGAGAAAGGAGGACCCCTAGAAACACGATGTGACAGGAACAAGCCAGGCGTGTGGATCAAAATAAAATACGTTTGAAAGAAGCCCGAAAACGGACGCGAATATAGCCCTCTTGCATCAAATTATTTCGCAAAGTTTTCATGAAATCGTTTTGCAGTCTACAAAACCGTTCAGTCCGTTATAACGCTTTAAAAACACAGCCGAGCTGGTGAAGAACTTCCATAGTAACGGGAGACACGGAACGATAAAAATAACGGACAAGACAACAAGTCTCAAACACAACTTCTATACACGTTTTCACGTCAAGAACTCTAGTAGAAAGAGTCCGACTCTCCACGAACCATTACTAATTTCCACCTTTATACGGAGAATTAAGATATATGTTGCTGGATTCTACTATATATATTATAAAGACGTGCACGTTCCAGCGCCAAAATCATCACTTTTTTCTCCGACAACCAAATCTCGTAAGACTTTGCGTCGCGTATACGAACATCTTTGTTTCATGTATGTGCTCTCCCCCTCTGTAATGCCTTTGGGCCTTGAGGGTACTTTAATAAATAAATAAATAAATAAATGCTCGAAACTTTCTTTTTTTCTTGAAAAAACGGGTATAGTTTATTTGAACAACGAACGCTCTTATATATATACGTCAAGAGTCAAGACCCTCACCCACCAAAAAATAACTCTTTAAATATACGGTAACACCATACACCCTTTTGTCCCATATAACGCACCCCAAAACTTTAGTTCGACGCACAGACGGCCATACATTTTACGAGGGGCTTGATAACGGAGCGATCTAACTTATTAAATATCTGAAGTACGTATCAAAGACGACAGAAAGAAAATACTGAGGTTTTGCAGTAGGGCCAAGAAAACACCGATTATTATTTTTTTTTTTTTTGTAATTAGTAAAACATACATTAGCTATTTTAATTACCGGCCGCTGGCACCTCGTCAGGCAACCTGTCTGCCTTTTGTGCCAGCGGACCGTTCAAGTCGAATTTGTATTTTACTTGAAAAAATAAAATGATTGATTGATTGATTGATAATAAGTTGTACCACACGGCTTTTAAGCCTCTCGTGAAAGTTAGTACTGCCAGATCGACGCCTGAAGTTTTGGGGTGTCTTATATGGGACAAAGGGTGTGAGAATACACCCTTTTTTTGAGAGTGTAGGTCACTGAAACTCAGACAGATCCAAAGGATTCATGGTCACACCAACCTGCCACCCAGACGACCCCGCTTGATGACTGACCAGCCACATGCGATAACAGGCAACTCCATCATAATCCTTACTAATATGATACACGCGTGACGAGATGTCCCTACAGCGTGCAATTCGCTTAACGAGTGTCGATGAAACGATCGTGTCGACAAAACGTGTGTCCGTGAAACGTGTGCCCATGAAAAGTTGTCTGCGATACGTAATTCCACGAAACGAGTTTCGACGAAATGAGAGGGTCCCGTACACAACTCCTGCTTGAAAAGTTACATCTGGGTTCTTATGTTTTTTTCTGGCGCCCCTGAAGACCACCAGAAAGGGGGTTGACCTTTCTAATTTGTGCTGAGCTTTGAAAAATAAATTTACACCGAACCTATTTGCCACTGATATAAAGTTATGAGAGATTCCATGGTAGTAAGGCACACACACAACATTCTTCACAACCGGTTTTTCCACAGGAGCCGGATTAAACCTTTAGCACCTTGAGCACAACTCTAACAATTACACCGTGGTGATGGCCCGCTTCCAAACGACGCATCTTTTGCAACTCAACTGCCTCACCAACCCAAAACATACGGAATTCTTTACAGGCGCGTTATCCATCGCAGACGCAATTACACCACTCTTAACTATTTTCAAGTGACAGCTGTCAGCTGTCAACAGAGGCTTGGCTGATTCCTTGCCGTACCTCCAGCACAGGCCCTTTTCCGTGTGCAACAGTAGGTCTATAAGTACTTAATTCGACGTTTGCTATGGCAGAGTTGTGCGGTCCAATCGACAAGGACCGCACAACCGTGTCAACGTGTACATAAGTCTCGTTTAAAAAAAAAAAAAAAAAATCTCGGACAACACTGGAGCAATTTACGACCCGATACACACACCCTGTTTTTGAATAAAAAAAGAGAACCATCAAAGTCTACGGCAGTGGACTCTAAATGAAACTCCAGAATGCTGATAAAACTATCGATCTACATCAATTCCAGTGGCAGACTGCAACTTTACTAGATTATCATCACACCACCTCCTGACCCTTATTAAGAGCTCCGACTTATCCATAGAGTAGTTCTTGATGTCTACAGTTGTCACATCGCACCTTCTTCCGTGATGCGGATTCAATGTTTCAATCAATTGCTCAGAGTTTTTGAGTGACAATGGACTGTTGCTCCACTTCTGTCGGGCATTTCTTGATAAAAACCGTCAAGACCTTTTGCCAAGCTCAATTTTCGTTCACAACCATTTTAACAATTACACCAGGATGGGATTGTTACAGTTGTGCTCAAGGTATAAGGAGGAACGTACGTTTGATCCGGCTCCTGTGAGAAAAAAAGCCGGTTGTAAAGAATGTTGTGTGTGTGCCCGACTACCTTGGAATCTCTCATACTTGATATCAGTGGCAGAGAGGATCTGTGTAAATTTAGCTTTCAAAGCTCAGCACAAATTAGAAAGGTTAGCCCTTTTCGGGTGGTGCTCAGGGGTGCCAGAAAAAAACACGTGTACAACACGTGCCGGAACTATTGATGGCGTCCGCCTCAATTATCTCTCTAACAGTCTTATCTTTGTGCCTAGCGAGAACAGTGGAAGGAGCAAATAATGGTTTTCACCTGCAGTCATGCGTGGTTTCAATCGACTTTGCAGAAAAAGAGATAGTGTATTTGCGGTCCGCGGCGGGGCCACGGATTGGTTGAGATGTGGTGCGGTGACGCAGTGTGTTTCTACGCTGAGGCTCTTGGATTACATCAGTTGAAAGTAAGCGCTCTGTGGTGTTCTTCTTCTGTCTATGTCTTAAAGCGCAATCATGTTTTCTCACGGCAATACCAACTCGCCCAACAATCAGCAGTGGTAGGAGAGTTCTGAGGGAGACCATGCGTATTTTGACCTCTGGTAATTGTGTAAGCACACCGTCCTTGGCACTGGACAGTGACATGAAGCGTTTTTTTTTTGTGTGTGTCTCTATAAGGTCTTGTTTTATGCGTTTTCTAAGAATTGTAAGGGCTGTGCTGGAGCTGGAGTTGCCTGTTATCGCATGTGGCTGGTCAGCCCTCAAGCGAGGTCATCAGGGTGGCTGGTTGGTGTGAATTATTTAGATATGCCTGAATCATGAATCATATGGGTTCTGTCTGAATGTACGGCTCTCGGTGACCTAGTGAAGAGGAGGTGTTTCTTTTTTGGTGGTGAGGGTCTCGAGGTTATGTAACAACGTTCGTTGTTCAAATAAACTACAAACTGTGTTTGAGACTTGTTGTTTTGTTCGTTTTTTTATCGTTCCGCGTCTCCGTTTTCTATGGAACTTCTACATTTATTGATATATTTACAGGAGTAAAAATGAAAGGGAAAAAAGCATACAGACACCATTGTATCTATTCATTTTTATGCATAATATAGTAGGTAAAACTCACAGAAGCAGAAAAAAACACCAATACCCCCCCCCCCCCCCCCCCCGCACCCCCCCCCCCCCCCCCCAAGAAAAAAAAAAAAAAAAAAAAGATGGCGGCGCCGGCGGCGCGCCGAATTTATTGTGCGGCGGCGGCGGCGGCGTGCTGGCTCTGGGGATTCCGGCGGCGGCGCAGGGCGGCGGGAGCAAAACAGGCGGCGGCGGCGGCGCGGCGCGGCGGCGCACAGGTCTAGTGGGAGCTGGCTGTTGTCGGTGCTTGTGTGTGTTTGTGCGATTGGTGTCCGTGTGATTTTGTGAATCGTGATTTTAAATAAGAACACGAAATGTGCGTAACGGTCAGCCTCCCACCGACGATCGCACGATTCAATGCGGCGCTCGGTATGTAAGGTGATCTTTTCGATCGTGTTGTGGCTGGACGATTCGCGGAGCAGCTTGGCTGTGCCGAAGCCCAATCCGTTTCTCTTGTCAGGTGTTCCGTATCCTCGTGTAAAAAAACAAACTGAAGAACGCTTGTGGTAATCAAACGCGAACTAGCGAGCATGACACTTGCGTTTCGACGAAATCTGGGCTAACAGCGTCACGGCGGAAGGCGATCCCACCGATCATCATACTCAAATGGCGCGCATCGAAAGCTGGCAAGACGTGCTGGACAGCACCTGCGACCGCATTCGGCAAGGAAACGGGTTTAGCGCGTTCGCCGCCCTCGAGTCCAACGAGGACAGGGTCAAGTTCTGCCTCCGCAACGAAGTGGCCAGGCCTCGACTCCAGCACTGGCTCACGGTGCTCTGTTCGTCCAAGCACCGCAAGTTCTGGGAGAAGGCGTCCGAACTACGCAGCGAGGGCAACCTGTGCTTCAACCGCAAGCAGTACGCCAAGGCGGCCGAGCTCTACACGCAGAGCGTGCTGTCGGCGCCGTTTCCGGACACCCCGGACGCGGACGGCCACTCGGAAGAGATGTCGTTGGGGTTCGCGAACCGGTCTGCCGCTTTTTTCCACGCGGGGAAGTACAAGCAGGCCCTGTGCGATGTTCGATACGCCTTCGAGCTGGGCTACCCCGTCCACCTCCGGTACAAGCTGTACCTGCGAAAGGGGCAGTGCTACCTCCGTCTCGGCAAGCCCCGGGAGGCCCTCGAGAACTTCGATCTCGCCAACAAGTCGCTGCGTCGTGCTGCGCTCGAGGGACGCAAGCTCGCGCAACAGTGTAAGGAGATTGACACATTCAAGGCTCTCTGCTCTCAGGACTGTGCGCCCACGCCGACGAGCGAGGAGGAAGACCCTGACGACGAATCGCAGGTGCCGGATGTTGCTTACGGTGCCCATGGGACAGTGCCTTCTTGCAGCATGGCGGTGGACATGCTGTATAGTACGGAGAAGGGCCGGTTTCTAGTGGCCAACCGCGACCTTCAGCCAGGGGACGCCATCTTTGTAGAGCGTCCATATGCATCGGTTCTACTTCCCGGGCACACGAAGACCAACTGCCAGCACTGCCACAAGCGGCTTCTCAACGCCGTGCCTTGTGCGCAGTGCAACCAGGTGCGGTACTGCTCGTTCGCCTGCGCCAAGGACTCGTGGAACTCTTATCACCGCTGGGAGTGTGGGAACCTCAACCTCCTGTACTCCGTCGGAATTGCACACCTCGCTGTCAGGGTGCTGCTCGTCACGGGGCTGTCGGGGCTTGCGGATTTCTGTCGCCATCTCGCGGAAGGGAAAGTCGACGTGGACAAAAACGGCGGCTATGGGTCGGTCCATGAGCTTGTGACACACTCGGAAAAGATGCATGTGGAAGACCTCTTGCAGTACTCCCTCACAGCGGCGCTGCTGTCAATGCTTCTAGATCACGTCTTGTTCTTCAATGTCGACGAGGCCTCCTGGAAGATGAGCGAACTCAGTTTCGGCTCTAGGAATGGCTCGAGCTATCGTCTGGCGTCGACGGACGTTGCAGCTCTGAAGACGGTTGTTGGAGGTCTTTTGCTACGTCACATCCAACAGCTCGTCTGCAATGCTCATGCCATCACCAGCCTGGAGTCAAAGACCTCCCAGGAAGATGATGTCGTCATGACAACGGAACAAGTCCGCATTGCTACCGCCATCTACCCGAGTGCCAGCTTGATGAACCACTCGTGCGACCCTAATATCTTCTCAAGCTTCCGCTGTGGGTCAACGCTTGTTGTTCGTGCCATCCGCAGAATCCAAGAGGGTGAGGAGGTCCTCAACTGCTACGGTCCGCACCATCGTCGGATGTCATTTGCTGAACGACAGCAGCTACTGCAGGAGCAGTATTTCTTCGTGTGTTCTTGCACGGCTTGCAGCTCCGGTGAGGACGCTGAGCAACGTCTTCAGGCCTTGAAGTGCGAGTATTGCGAAGGACCGCTGAAGCAGCCAGACGACAGTGGAAAGGCGACTTGCCTTGACTGTGGCACAACTCAGGAATGTCTAGGAAGTGAGCAGAAAGCTTTCCGGATGCACGACCTCTACGTTCAGGGTGTCCAGTTGGCTGAGAAAGGAAATCATGTGGAGGCTCTTCAGCGGCTGAACAAGTGCCTAAAGACTCGTGAGAAGGTTATGTACAAACACAACCTCAAGCTCCTTGAGGTCAAGGACATGGTGGCTAAATGTCTCTGTTCCTTGGGCGACTTCCGGTCAGCGTCGGGTGTCTTGAAGCCCGCTGTGGATGCTGTGCGAGTCATCTATGGAGAAAATAGCATCGAGCTTGCCTACGAACTGCAGAAACTTTCTGATGTATTGGTCAGTGCTCTTCCGCAGGCGGTTAAAGAGGAGGCGTCCTCGGAGGAAATAAGCAAGCTTGTCAAAGATGCTGATGCTGTCATTGACGAAGCCATGACGATCTTCATTCTGCATTACGGCACGCGACACCGGACGACACGTGATCAGCAGGTAAAAAGAAGGATGTTAGCGAGTGCATTGTAAAGGCTCTTGACAGTCATTTACGCGGAGAACTTTTTTTTCCAATTTCAGGTATTGCCCGTTATTTATTGTTCTGATTGCAGGGTAGCTTGCAAACATTTCTGATGACTAGTTCAAGTTTTTTTCCTTGTTTTCTCTCAGTGGCACCTTTGAAATATCAACTGACCAAAGACTGCCATTTCTCTTGTGAGTCTTTTTTTGTTTTTAAATGAAAGAGGGTACGGAGCAGGGTTACACAAGCTGGTTAAAAGATTTCATAAAACAATTGTTAGACTTTGGCTTACTATTTCTTGAATAAGGCCTTTATGTTAACTAAGCTTGGCACATCTTATTGTTTTGTTCAGACACAATAGTTCTAACTAAAATAGGTGTTGGAGGCTCATATGCTTTTTTTTTTTCTCTTTCAACTACTTTACCTTGTGAAAAAATGGTCATATGGCTTTGACATATTAAATGTCATTTAGAAATCTCCCTTGGTGATAAATATTTAATTCAGTCATGCTTGCTTGAGATGGGCCAACACACACTATGATGAGAGCAAAGAGCACCAGGAGCAACAAATTGGGTAGATGGAAAACCTCCTGTAGCCAACAGCTGCTTATGGCAGTAGGTGTATTAGAAAACAACCTTGCAATGACGTCCTCTGAAAAAAAAAAAGAAAAAAAAAAAGGTAATCTGGTTTTGCTTTCGCCCCTTACAACTTCTGCAGCTGTTCTATTTTTCACAATCCTGTTTTCCCTCCAGGTATATCTCATTTTGCTTTTCTTTTCAGTAGCAGCAGTTAGCATTCATGATTCTGTATTTCTGCATCGTTCTTGGAACTAAAATGCTTGTTTCTCTTCCACGATGCCCGCATACTTTCCTCGAACTGTGAAAACGATTTGTGCGCTGCTCTGATGTCAAAGGGAATGCAGTCTTGTATTTTGTTTTGCCAGCCTAGGTTGCTGCAGGTCGTCATGGTAGTCATGTCCCCTGTCCAGTACATGTACACTGCACAACCCTGTTAGTGCAAACACAACTTTGGTACTTTATGCATTTTACTTTGAAAGGGTATTGGCAGGCATAAAATTTTCTAAGAGAATGGGGTCGCTGCCGAGCACAATGAGCCAAAACATGTAATCGCAAGTAATAAGGTTGTGCTTCTCGAAAAAATCCGCGGACAAGGAGGTATACACGATGTTCCGGGCGGACGCCCTTCTTCAAGACTTGAAGAAGGGCGTCCGCCCGAAACGTCGTGTATACCTCCTTGTCCGCATATTTTTTCGAGAAGCACAACCTTATTACTTGCGATTACGTGTTTTAAAATTTTCTCACTCAGGTCAGTGCCTCAAGTGACTGCTTTTCACCCCACTAGTAGTTTTGATGACAGCCATTTGATTCCGAAAGAAAAAGGAAAAAAAAGAACAGTGATCACTTGTTTGCGCTAGCAGTCTTGTGCAGTGCACCTTTAGATTTTGGCTTGATGTCGATCGCTCTTCAAGAAACGATTTTTGCTTGATTATCTAGCTCTGCACTAGCAGTCTGTTACAATATGATGCCTAGATGAAGCAATTAAATGAACAATAAATTAAAAGCAATGCGCAAAAAGAGATGCGCACTATGCAAGTGGTGATTTTAATCTATTAAGTCATGAACCAACTTGCCTGCATTGCTACCGTAAAGGGGTGCAGATATTCAAATTTCGGTCGGAAGAGTCAGGCACGACGGATAATAGCTGTAAATGATTATCGCCCGTTTGTGTTTTGAACGACTGACTATATTTTTCGTTCCAAACGGTGCACTCGAGCAAGCGCTTGAAGAGAAGCGAACAGAGAGCGTGATGCGTTATGGGATATCCGGCGCAAACAAAAACAGAAAGAAAAGATTCCCCGCATTCATGACGTAGCAAGGCTGGCGTGGTTATGAGCTTCGCCGTTGGTGGCATTGTCAGCGTTGTGGTGATGTCAATAGCGTCAACGCAATACAACTGAGCCGTTCGAAGTACCCATAGGGTGACGAGCGTGTGGCTGGTCCAAGGAGCACTTAGCTTCCACAGCACTGTCAGCTTAGGGGTGAACAAGGTGGGAAAAGCAACTTTTTTCAAAATTTTGAGCAATGGGCTAATCTTCTAGGGGGGAGAATGGCTGTGTCCAGGTACACAAACGAGGGTTTGGAACAATGCGCAGTTTGTGAGTTGAGGAAAGCTATGAAGGGGAAAATGTTGAATTCCAAAGAGCAGCACTGCTCTCATGGAGCTTGCTACGTCATGACTACGTAGCAACTTCCCCAACTTTGCTAGATTACCTCCCAAATAGGCTCCACATGCATCCACCAAGTGCACATTGAAAGATTGTTTAATTAGCTTTAAATGCAACACGTTAAGGTTAAAAAATGAGTGCTGGAATTTTGTTTCCGTACCCCTTTAAGTTCGGTGAACAGGTATGTGTCTCTTCGATTTATGGAATAAGTGCCGATACTCCCAGAGTGTTTTTTATTTACACTCGTTGCTTCAAGGCCCCTTCTCTAATTTCAAGCAATATCATAATCTCATTCATTTTGTTGCGACAAACATCCAAGCGGTTCCTAGATCTGCCATGACAATAAAATAAATTCTGGTAAATTGAGTTAGTGACAATTGTTATGTCGTGAAACTTGGCAGTGTTTTTGAGTAAAATACTGGGGTTCTATGCAGTGTCCATGACATGCTCATGTTTTCTATTTTAAGCAGATAGCAGCATCAATACCAACTTACTTTGAGTTTCCTGCAAACTTCCATGCAGCATACGTAGGCTGTAGACTTTCCGGTTTCCTTCGCAAAACACCGATAAACATCCACCGGTGTCAAAGGTACAAAATCGATTAGAACTGAGGAACACATATCTGGGAATTTTTGCTTTGAGCAAGGACCGTTTTTGTCAGAAATACCCTTCTCGACTGGTCGGGTGCATGCTCTTACCTAGAATCAAGCATACTGCCAGCCCTTAATCACTGAAATCACTGACCTTGGAAGGCACTGCCATGAGAGTTTTGTCAGAGAATCGATCGCCATGGATTGCCCCAGTGTTTTTCTTCTATTCAGGTTAGCGCTGGATGACAATGTGTGAAACTAAATTGGTTGTCGCATTTCGCGAAAAGTGCAAGAGCAACTTTACTTTTTCTTTGTGGAAACATTTTGCTCGAGAACAATTTAATTTTTTTTTCACGACACAGAGCAGCTGGGTTGCAGTATACAAAGAAAATGAAAAGCTCCGAATGCTGACGCTAAAGGGCACTTGGACTTTAGCCCGTCTTCAAACTCTTTGTTGGTGGTTTGCAAGTACATTATGATGATTATGATAAGTGTGCATTATAAGTGTCTATACTAATCATAAATTAAACTTGAACTCTTATTTTTTTATGACTCGCAGATAGTTACCATTTTAGCATCTGTACGAAAGAAATGACTGAGGTACACCCATTTTTTAGAAATAAATCATCACCGAAAACCATTTGCCGCTTTTCCTTATATGTATGAGCCTGAAAATCTATTGTCTGGTTATATGATGCTTGTAAGGCACGAGCAATAACGAGGCAGTGGCTAAAATGTAACTTTCACTTTGTCAGCAATTAGAGCATCAAACCCTTTCTAGCAAAAAAAAAAAAAAAAAAAAAAAAAGCAACCTTAGGACGATGCAAATTTGAGCGCTAATCTGTCTTCACCAGGACTGAAATATATACATGTGGCAAGTCCGAAATTGTCTTTAGCTCCCCTTTAAAACACACCACCTTTCCAAAAGATGCATAAATGAATTCGGATCTATCACACTGAAC
Source organism: Ixodes scapularis (assembly GCF_016920785.2). Classification (NCBI taxonomy): domain Eukaryota; kingdom Metazoa; phylum Arthropoda; class Arachnida; order Ixodida; family Ixodidae; genus Ixodes; species Ixodes scapularis. The sequence goes on along the minus strand of NW_024609879.1, from coordinate 124,437,031 downwards.
ATGAGCAGTTTTTAAGTACCGAACACCAAATTACACTGCAGATTTAGTGCCACTTATCTGAAGGTACTCATTGAAATTGAGTTGAAATGGTCGTATGCTTACATTGTACCAAGTCTATTTTTCTTTGTTTTAGGGTCTATTTTCCTTCGAATTCGGGGTTTTTGATCTATTTCAGAATCAGTGTTTTTTGATGTTTACTTTCAGTGCATTCCAAGAAATTGGGGTTTATCGGAGCTAATGTTATAAAACGACTGTATATCTATAGATTTGATACCCTTTCAAGGGTCCATGGAACTTATGTCTGTGTGACTCAAATACTTGGAAAACATCATCCCGGTACCGACAACAGGAGAGGGTGGCCCATGGCAAAGGAGCTAAAAAAAAAAAAAACAAAAAACTTTAATGACAAATAGTATGGGTTGTATTCAGGGTCACAGAAAGAGTGCTGCAGATTGCTTTCCCCCAAACCGCGGATTTTCCTATTCAAGGGCAGCTCCAGATCTAAGTTTTTCGATGTTCTCCGATTCCGAGAACTTTGGGGGCGTTATTTATCGGGGTTTATTGGTATTTACTGAAAACGCAGAACCCTTGTTATAACCATGGACTTGTTTAGTTCAGTGAAAATCATGTTTAGCATCTTAGCCAGAAAATGGCAATGCACAACTCTGGTATCATAAATCTAAAGAAAGAGTTGAGAACCTCGAGACTGACTTTGGCCACAACCTTGATCCTTCCATGTGCCCATTAAAATTGTTTCAGTATTATATGATGTTAAGAATTTTACCCGGGTCTGCCCTGCTTGTTTTTAAGGTAGTGTAAACTTCATACTACATAAATTCACATCCTTTGGAATAATTTGGGGAGTAGTATTGCTCCACTAAAGTTACCCAAAAGCCAGTTAGTTTGCACTTGAATTATGACTAAAGAATTACACAGTTAATTTTGTTTTAGTTTTCTCATACAATGCTAGAGGTGTGTGTAAAGAGATGTGGTTCACTTTGAACCCTGGTTTCTGGTTCAGAGGCTCTGTGGCACTTTGATGTATTTTAGTTTAGAGCTCGGCGTCATGCCATGCTTTTGAGAAGAGCAGAAAACTGCGTTTATAAAAGAGTGTAGCCCTCTATGTTCCATACTGATACATCACGGACAATTCTGTATAGCAGACAAGTTTCCTGGCCACCAAAGTAGCGGTAAAGTCGTTGAATTCTTTCTAATTCTTTCATGCACCATGTACGAGCGCGGCAGAATATTCTGTGCGCTCCAAAAAAAAAAATCATTTTTTATAACATTAAAGACAGATTTCTCACTCAACTTTACAGGGTATGCTCCGATTTACTAAATGGCGCGTTTGGTCTACAAACTGCGCAGTGTTCTCCCTGTCAATTTAAGCACCCTTTTGCCAGTATTGCCGCTATTTTTTTTTAAATTAACCTTGTTTTTGTTTTAGTGTTTTTGAAAACAAATTGAAGGGGGGTATTAGCACCTAAATTAGTATTCTTACCAAGATGCCTTCTGCCCATTTCACGTTCTGTCTTTGAAAGTTATCTTTGCTTTATCCGCATATAGACGAATTGTATAAGAAGTCCTGAACCGTTTTTGACGTGGCGTCATTTCCCTTGCGCAGCGCTAAATCATTGATTGCTTTCTTTCTGTACCGGCAATAGGATTATCTCCTTTGTGATTATGCTGTTCTTTACACGCCCTAGAGGCTTACTATACCTATTGGTTATATTTCATCTGACCATAGTGCATCGAAACTGTGAAATACTCGGGAGATGAGTGTTGCATGTGTCTGGTGTGTTGGAGTTTCTGTGTGCCAACGAACTCTGTGCTTTTGGAGCACGTTTCTTATCAGGGTGCTGTTAAGGATCTCCGGTTTTTTGTTTTTTTTTTTGTACGCTGAGTTTGGATGGTATCAAAGTAAGAAAAAAATAGTGTACCTTCTGATAGCTTTTTTCCATGGAAGGTTTGTAGTTGGTGGTACCGTCGAAGTGATGTTTTCTACGTACGTGGAATGATGACATTTTTTTCACCTTTCTAAGGGCCTACTATAAAGTGAATGGAGACAATGAATTATGCATTTAACAGAAAGCCAGTTGCTGCTGTGCATGGTTAGGGAAAGGTTGTGACGGTCTTTTTAGTATGTAAATTGTGGCAATAAATGTGTTTGTGGAAGTTGGTTTGAACTGTTCTTTGTTCGCAATTTGCCTGCATTCAATATCAACTGGTGAACCTGTATACCCGAAATGTACATCTATTTTTAGGGACTTTAGAAAGACACGCTAGGGCACAATCTGGCAAGAAACTACTTCGAGAAAGCTTCTACGACAGACGCCACGCAATAAGGCGAGTGCCCGCATAGATTCTCGCAGAATCGTGCAAACCGAACCGCATATACGTATCTATTTTTTTATTTTTTTATTTTAAGACTCGTACGCCTTCTACGCATGCGTTCCCGCTGACGCGAGGCATAAATGGTACGGACAACATAATTATTTGCGCAAGACAGTAGCAGAAGCGCTGCGATGAGGCGCCACCGTTTATGTGGACATTGTGGGCGTCCCTCTGTTGTCTGCTAAGGTTGCAGGGGTCGTGCGGTTTACGCAACAGCTAAAGGAGCATTGCACGGGCCGCTTTTACGTAATCGTCAGCTGTTCTTGACCCCACCAATGTCCGTAGCTGCATCGCAACGGCTTCGCTGCGGTGTAAAGCTTTTCATGTGAGCCTTTCTTTTTTTTCCCCTCCGAGTGCGGTTTTTTGTTCCGTGACTGCATCAATGTGCCAGCTGGAACTTTTATTTCAACACCGCGTTCGCTCTTGTGGATTGTGCTTCTTTCAAGGAGCGGCTTTGGTTCCGGAGAAATGACTGTCTCGCTTCAGGGTCGCGTTGGCTGCTTGTGGTACACGTGAGGTTGCTTGAGAGATTTCGTAGAAATCTTCGGATTGATTTAAAAGAGGTCTTGAAGCCCTGCTTCCTTTTTTTTCGTTTCTTATAGGTGTTTTTATGGGCTACAAGCTCGGGGTTAGCATTGAATGCCGTATAAGTTACGAATGTAGTTCGCCCTCGGGTCGCACCAAATTTACCGGTGATCGATAAACAACTAAAGCCTATTGACAGGACGCGAGCCTAGACCAGAGCTGTCTATACTAGGTCAACGAGGACCTTTCACTTGCGGCGCGTCCTCTTGCATGTTATTGCACGTTTGGAGCTCTCGCAGCATACATTAGAACGTGTCTACCCGCATGACCGGAGCAACATTGAAGGCAATGCCCCTGTGCTGAGGAGAATTGGACAGTGGTGTCTAAAAGGTCGATGACCTCTCGCGCGACCACAGTATGAAGTGGAGCGAACGGAACTAAAGGAAGGAAAAATTGAAGGTCAGTTATGGCGGCGCCTGTGCACAGCTGGTGAAAAAGCCTCTGGTCGCGGCGAGAGCCGCGCTAGGTGGCGCCACTGAGCAGCACGTGAATTTCAAGTGACGCCCGTAATCGCGGCGCAGTGGTTCTTTGTGGTTCTTTCAGCAGTGGTACAACATGCGCAACTGAAAAAGGTATGTTTCTGTGGTGTAGCCGGGAATATTTTTCGGAGGATGGCTGAGGTGGCTTGGATGTCCAGGGCTTGAGGTGCGGTGAGGTGGAGGCGGAAGGGGGGGGGGGGGGGGGGGGGGGGGGTCAAAAGGTGTGTGTATATTTTAGGGTCGGCTGGAGGATTTCGGGGGGGGGGGGGGGGGGGGTGGCTGAAACCCGATATGCCTCGCCCCTGAATACGCCACTAATATGTTTCCAATTATATCCGAAAAAACAAAACAAAACAAATGGGTGCGTAGAGATGGCATTAAAAATTAGTTTTACGATTCTCTGTAATGCTGAATTGGAGCGCAGCTTTTGAGGAGGGGAGGGTACGGAGGGGAGAATATGCCCCTCCTCCCCCTCCGCATCCTCTCATCCTCCACTCCTGCTCCTCTCCCATTTAGCGAAAAATTTTCCACTAAATTTAGCGGGGAAATTTTCCCGCTAAATTGACGCGTTACGTCACACGTCCATTTAACCTGCGACGTCACGTGACACGACGTGAGAATTCACGTGTGACGTCACTAATGGAAACGTCCCACTAAATTTAGCACAAAAATTTCCCACCAGATTTAGCGGGAAATTTTAACCCTCGTGACGACGTCATAAGTAAAGTAAAAACTAAGACGCCAGTATCATCACTTAACGTGAAGAGGATGCGGATACGTGGAAGTCAGCATAACGTCCACTCCAACTGGATAAAGCGTACTTTCAGGAGAGCGTTGAAGACCTTGCGGCTCCGTTTCACACCGCTGGCGAACGCTGGCGTGCGTCGCCAACGATGCGGGCGCTTGGAGGAATGGTCGGAAATGTTCATCTTTAAAGGGGTCCTGAACTCGATCCTGGGATCGGCCTTTTGTGGTGACAACTCAGTCTAGACGCTCTAATCATCCCGCCAAACCCGAAATCACAATCGTGCGTGGCTTATATCCTCGTTAAAAGCGTGTTCAAAGATTGCGACACGCCTTTTTTGGGAAGAATTTCTTCCGAGTAAAGTGGTCGACGAAGGGCGCTTATCGGCGAGTTGCAGGCGGTGGCTTCTCCCGCGGAAAAAAAAAAAGAGGAGCTTTATACGAGTGTGTACCTATCAGACTCTCTTCGAAACGAGTTATAATAAAATCATTCGGAACCTGCGCGTGTTGTAGGGCTTCCATTGGTTCACACAGTGTAGTCCACGAGAAAAAAAGCGTACTCATATTTTTCAATTGCCCTGAGATGAATAGACGGTTTTGTAATGTAGGAGTAGGACTTGGTATATGTGGCAACTAACACATTTTAAACAATATATAATCAAAAATGATCTTTTCGGAAAATGACTTCAGTGCCCCTTTAAGAAAAATATACTACCTCAGCAACAACAAAAAGTACTTTTTTATATATTTTCTACGTTGAACAATTCAGGTGGATTGAACTTTTGGCTATTTCTAAAGTTGCGGTAACCATTGCCCAGGCTTTTCTGGCTCTCGATCAGTAAGGATGATCTCTGCATAAACTGGAGATTTTCTCATTTAATTACAACGCGTCAAAACGAGGCTTTGAAAATTTAACACCAGCCACTCAATTATTAGTTCTATGAGAACAAACGAAATAAAAAAAGACATTTAGAGCAACGAGAAAGTAACTTGCTACTATAAAGCCGAGTTAACGCGTTCCTTTTGTGATCGCAGCAAGGAGTATCGTAGTTACGTTTTGAGTGACGAAGGAATAGCGGTATTTAGTTACTTTATTTCGGTAGCGTGCGCATCCCTGGCTTCGCCGGCAGCGCACACGTCTACGGAGGTGTGTGCTGCTTGCGTCGCCATCCCCGCTGTATGCACCACGCAAGTCCGCCCGGAGAAAGTTCTCCGAGTCTTCAATTGATAGAAATCCGGCCTTGACGTCAGTGGCCTTTCCTTCATTCATTGTTAAAGTGCTTACTGCGGCCCGAAGAACGTTTACCCGTCAAACGTCCGAGCCAAAAAGGGCGGAGCACTGCCATTGAGTCTCGTCGACATTCTCTTCTTCTCCAGAAGAACTGTTTGTTCTTCAAGTCGCACCCACGCCTCCAGATCACACGTGCCCGAACTTGCTTAACATCACCGTAGCGCTGTAGGCACCACCTACACTCTCTATCGCAAAATCTGAAGAAATTCTACCCATACTCGGGTAGTGATTCAATTACTGTAATTTAATTACTTTCTTTGTAATTTGTATTTGTAATTAATTACCTACGGCTAAAAATAATTGTAATATTAATTTAATTGGTTTGTAGCGTCAGTAATTGCGAAATTGCAGGCACAATTATGACTACTTTTGCGAGATTTTTGCGACGGAACACCTCTGAAAATCTCGGCGATGGCACAAGCGACCTTGAGTTAAGTGACACACTCGCACACATAGGCACGCACGCACAACAAAATGGCGTCGCGTTGTTTGTTGTTTTGCTGCTTTCACTGCGGGCTGAGAGACAATCCTCTTTGGAGCCTCCCTCAACGGCGCCGTGTACGTGGCGCCCTCTGCGGTGCCAGCGTAAAACAATCGCGTAACCGTGCGAAAATATTTAAAGACACAACATTGAGCTGCAGCTTTCAGCCGAGGTTGAAGATTTTAATTCTTTATAAAATTAGTTTTTTTTTTTTGCCAGTTTTTATATCTTTTTTTTTTTTTTAAGTCCTGTCGCATATTTGTTTCGTTGAATTATTTTCAAGCTTATTTTCTGTTGCTTTTACTTCGGACATTATTTGCGTAAGCGTTTTGGAGACTGACCTCCCTCCTGTAAATATTGTCATCAGTGATTTGGGAGCTCCCGTACGGTTCTTATATATTTCTGAGCCATTATAATTTCAGCTCGATCTAAATAATTCACAAAATTATGAAACGCTTCTATGTGAATGCGATCGTATTAGCGTGTGTGGATTGTAGTTTTATGTTAACACTATTAAAATATTCAGATATGACTGCTTGTATCATTTTTATTTGCCTGACTTACAAAAGCGTGTCAACCCAATTTTTCTTTAGCAATCTGGCGTCTTCGAGTATATGAACTAATTTATTATTATTTATTGAAAATATAAGAATGTTCAACATCATTACCCCAAACTGTCAACTTCTATGATTAATTTAACAAAGTTCGCAAAAGGAAAGTAGGATAGGTGACATTTATACAGCGATGGTTAAGCCTCCTCAAGCATTGGGCAAGGAATGAACAAATGCGTTGCATTCTTAACAAGTCGTTTGAAGTTATATGGCCCTAGACGGCCGGTCGCTCTCAAAACTAGGTAATTGTAAAGTATTTGTATTACTTTTTATAACTAATTTGTGATTGTAATGCATTACTTTTCACGTAGTAGTAATTGCAATTGTGGTTAAACTACTTTTGGAGCAAATTGTAATTGTAATTATATTACATTTTAGAAGTAATTTACACACGTACCTAACCGGCCCCCCCCCCCCCCCCCCTTTCCCGTAGAATTGCTCAGCAAAGAAAAAATTAAATAACAAAGCAAGCGCATCAGCAGTCTTGTCGTTTACCTAATGTAATATACAGTTAGCACGTAACTGCGAAACGATAGTTTTATATATATATATATATATATATATATATATATATATATATATATATATATATATATATATATATATATATATATAAGAAAATAAATATAATGAAAGCACATAGCTAACAATTAATATCTTCTACATAAACTATGAATTCATAGGAAACCTATTATAACATAAGGTACAAAAAGCTTACAATTAATGGGAATACCGATCTAAAATTCGATACATGCAGTAATGATTGATGAAGAACTATTCAACACAAAGCTTGCACATATACAATCAATATTAAGATAAGCGAGCAGTAATATAATATTATTCAGAGATCAATAGAAGATCGCTTTTCGCAGCACCTTTGAAGCTAAGCGTACTAGTATTTTTTTTATTTTCTTTTTATTAATTCAGAAATTTTAGGGTACTTGTTTTTAGGAACTTAAAGGGACCATGAAATGATTTTAAAATCGAGTTTCATCCACCGCACGTCGTAAAAGGTGTGAAAAGAAACACAAAAACACAAAAATAGGGAGCCAAAAAAAATTATTTGCTATAGAACTTTTAAAAGAAAACTGGACTCTTTTGCGCCTTCCTTCCTTCGCCTGTTCACTACGATGCATGCGCGGAAATGGAGCACGTCAGCCAAAGCCAGGTCGCCTATTGGGTAAGAGCCTACCTCACCAGCTCCGCGATCGTAAACAATAAATAGCCGGCGAATGTTTCCTAAAAGTTTTGTTAAATAATATTCAGATCCACATTTTGTAGCATAATTAGAGATGTGTGGCGAAAATTGCCAAATTTGATAATGCTGAGAGCCAAGCGCTATCTATCGTGTGGTAAACGAAGCAACTACTGCGCGTGCGCAGTAGGGCAGGGCCGACAGTTACTTGGGTGGCGGCGACCGTCGGAGGTTTATTTTCTTTGTTTTCCTTCCTCTCAAAACTCTGACTGACTGAACGTTTATTTTTCTACGTGTTCTTCCCGCGCGTGCCGACTTCAAGCAGCAAGAAAACAGTACTTAAAACAGACCACGACGAACAGGAACGCTGGATCCACCGACTCCGACGAAGCGAGCTGCTCAGAATTAAGGCCTAGCAGGCATTCCGACTCGGCGCTGCGTTGCTTCGTCGCAAGACCGTCTGCCTACGACCGGCTGGCGTGCTAAATAGAATATGCCCGCGCGACCCTTGTGGACCCTTCCCGTATTATAGTTTGATCACTGACCTCAATTCTAGATTAAGAGGTGAGGTCAATCTCTTCCCCTTGTTTTCCGAGGCAGTGTTGACGAACACTCGTCGATTCTATCTTCTTGTTTTGTGTGATATAGAGCTGAAATAAACGCCGTATGGATTACCTTCGTAACACGGTATGTACACTTTGTTATTGGTATGCCATTTTTATTCTGACAGACTGCACGTCACTGTCGAGCTATAACAGTTCGTGGGAGGTATACGTACAACCCCGGTCCAACCTTTCTTTGCCGAGTGTCGCGTCAGTATCGAGTTGCAATCGTAAAAGAACAGTGCCTAAGCGCTTACAAACAGCGCGAATACAGCACTTCCATCAAGCGCGCGCGTCCGCTCCAAGTGTAAACAGGTATTTACGTGGCTCTTGCTGACACTCGTAGTTCAAACGTATCTTTTTTAACGTCGGCTCGCTCCTGCATCTCCGAGGCCGCGAAAAACGCCATCTACGTCACTTTGCAAACGACTGACACGGGCCGGCCCTTCTGCCAACAATGACAGGGTGGTTGACTTCTGGAGTCTTCACCGGAAGACTCGCTGCACTTCCCAACAGGCATACCAGCGTATGGGACTAGTCCCATGCTGTCGCTGTAGCGCAACATATCTCATTGAATTTCGCTCAGCTGCGATGCGGCGATGAGAGGCGCCGATTCAGGAAATACGTCGGTGACATCAGCGCAGTAAAACCTACCGGCGCGCCCCAACTCGTTGCCGCTAACGCCGCTAACACTCCCATTCTCCTACTGCCGAGAGAACTTCCGGTTCCGGAAACGGTCTACGTCACGGCTTGTTTTGCGGTCAGTTGGAGAGAATGAAAAAGTCGATATTTAAATAATTTTTTGTGTAGAAGTTAATAAACCGAGACGAAAACGGATGCCTGTTCGGCATTCAGTGAACATTGACGGTTTAATGTATAAGTTATCTGGAAAAAGTAAAAAGGTCATTTCATGGTCCCTTTAAGGATTTAATAGGCTAGTGCTCCGGATCCATAATTTGTCCACATTTTGTGTTTATGTGGAGTTAATTTCGGAGATTGTGCTGGGTTGTTTACGTGTGGCGCGTCCACCGCTTGTGATTGGCTAGACGAATATCACGCGCAGTGATTAGTTTAGCCAATCACCGCGATTGCGTGCGTGATCCGTTTTAGTGAGTGACAGCAAACGTTCGAAGACGACGATCACTGTGACGAGGCACTTTTGGCTCCGCTCGATTGCCACCATCGGGTCGGGGAGTTAGCTGCGGCCGCACTTGGGAGCATTAAGGGATTCTCGCTGGCGGTACGTGGCCACGTTTAACCTCGCCGTAACCCCAACCACCATCAAGATGGCAATCTCGCCGATGACTCACCCGAACGCGTCGTAAGACTTTCCCGTTTGACTAAAGAGCCGGTGACGCCGTGACTCACCTAATCACCGCTCTGCTGTAACTCAAACGAGGAAAAGAAACAAAGGAAACGGCTATACAGAGAGAGAGTGCGACCGACGTGGTTTATTATTCATCCCTACGCTTCTTCCGTTGCATCATAGCCTTTTTGCAAGCGGTCGCGTGCTCCATTTTGTGTTTTTTTCTGGGCTGCATTGTTCGGAACCGAGAGGCGGGGGCCACGGTGCGTGGATTCAGGCGTGCCCCATGCCCAGGCAGGCGCCCCACGTTGCGCGGGCGACGACGTCATTGGGCACTTCCACTTCCGCAGTCCCGCACTGTCTGTCTGTCTGAAACACGTCGATCGCAATATAGGGTCCTTGTTCGATTCGTTACGAAAGGATGGTTCACCGTGCGTTTATCTATAAGGCGATTGTCCACGTCCGAGATGACGTGAGGTGTGAATCTATCGGTTGGCGCGTCTGGCGTCGATCCGAGATTTGAATCGACACGAGGAGGCGCGCTAGATTACGGTTGAATTGTATGTCGTTGTAATATTGTGTGACGAGAGCGCGGAAAGAGACCCCCGTTTGTCAAATGCATTGGCGACCGCCATTCGTTGGGAACGAAGCGTGTGATCAGATACAAGTTCTCGCCGAACGCTGAAGAAACCCTGATGTCCAATACAAGCTGAGTGTACGTGCCCACAGGACTCGGATTATTGGCGCAGCAGTTTCTATAAACCCCGTTTCGCGGTAACTTGGCGAACTGCAGAAGCTCCCGCTACCTAGTAATATCTCAATTAAAACTTTGAATTGGTCCTGTTGGTCCATCGTGACCTAGAGGACGTAAAAGCGTAAAAAAAAAACACGAAGAAAAGACACATAACACGGAAGAAGAGACATATACAGCCAGACTTGTAAGCAACGCGTTTCAAGTAATGGATAACTTGTAATCGATTACATTTTACTGTAATTTTTGTAGCGCTTCAATTACTTGCTTTAACGAGTAAAGATCCCTGTAATTTAATTACTTCCTTGCTGTAATCGATTACAAAATTACCCATTCCAATTTTTGTAATTTTTTTTTTTTTTTTTTTTTTTTTTTTTTTACGAGAGGGTTTAGAGGTGCGCGAGTCACTCAGTTTTGGGCAAAACCGGTCGACAGGTTAAGAAATATCTGCGAGCTGGAGAGGACGAAGCAGACGAAAGCTTGGGAGATGGAGCAGATAGAGTCGCCGACGCTCGCGAGCTCCAAAGTGTCTGAGAGCGAACGAGAAACGCCGTTCGCGCGAAGACGTTCCCCGCGTCGCGTAACTTGAGCGCCCCGTACACGAGGCGTCTCTACTCTTATTTCGTTTTATCTTACCTTAATAACCGAGAGCCCAGTCTTCAGCCTGACTCCGCACGAAAGGTTGTTTGTGTGTTCTGTTCGCCAAAATGACCTAAAACAAAACAGAGAGGAGACACCTCCTCTCCACTCGAAGCTTGCGTTTGCTTTCTCCTCTCTTCCACGTAAACTTTTCTTAACCCAATCCCCCCCTGAATCCGATGGGAGTGCCATTCTTTATTCTGCAAATCTTCGAATCTGCCAAAAGTGTGACCAAGTCTACTGTAATGAGTCTGCGTCATCTGTTTGTGATTTCTGTGCGTGTGTGAGCGTGTATGTGTGCACGGTGATTTTGTGCGAATACTTTTAATCGACCTCTTATTATTGCTGGGTCTGGCCACACTAGCCCTTCACAAGGCTTTGGCCAGACCCGAAACTGGAATCTGACGAAGCCGTCGCCAATAAATACAATTATTAGTATTATTACATCATCATCACAATAATCATCATCATCGTTATTATTATTATTATTATTAAATTTTGGCTGAAACATGCATGTGCCTAAAACCGTTCGAAAATAAAACGGAAACTGGTACTCGCGAAAATAATTTTACAGTATTTTCGACAACGGAGCGGATTTATTTAATATTCATTGAACGCAAACAACAAGTATTATATCCTCCAAACCAAATTCGCGATTTCTGCACCGCAAAACGCCTCATGTAATTACTTTTTCAAAAAAAAAAAAAAGAAAACGAAAAAAAAAAAATGATGTGGAACTATTTTTTATGCTTCGATTATCGTGAAGATTCCATCGGTTCTTTTCTTTTCCCGCACGCGTGTTTCAGCCTTTATTATATTAAACATGTACTTAAAGAAAATTCAAGCTTAAAAAAACGTTTTTTTTGCGTCATTTTTCAATGACATCAAAGATCTAGAAAAACAAAATTCGGTAGCATTCATTTTGTTATTGAAGGGGAACATCTGGAATGTAAAGGGCCTTTCAGGGAAACCTGAACCGCGTTTTTCTCGGCGAAAAATTACACTACGTCTGGCCGAACGCTCAGTCTTCGCCCGAATGTGCCTGCAAATAAACCGCCAGTCTTAATTATTCCTGATGAAGCTTTTTTTCGTGTGACGTGCTTATGTGGTTTCTATATACCGTATATTGTTTTTTTTTTAACAAATCTTTTCTGTGAGATGTCAATTTACAAGACATTAGAGTGAACCCTTTCAATAAATACATGTTCGATAATACTACTAGTTTTTACAAATATTTTCTCTCCGATGTCAGTCGACAAAGGATTAAGAAAACCCTTTCAATAAAGACACCTTTAATAATTATAATTTTGACCAATATTGCTTTCTTACAAATGTTCTATCTTCAATGTCAGTAGAAAAGGGATTAGATAACCCTTATAAAGGCACATTTAATAATAATACTTTATACAAATATTGCCTTTTTTTACAAATATTCTCTCCTATAGTAGTAAACAAGCGATTAGAGAGAATCTTTTCATAGACGTGTTTAATAATATTACTTTTTACAAATTGATTTTTTTTGCAAATATTCTCTCTCCAATGACAGTAGACAAGGGATTATTGAAAACCCTTTCAATAAAGACGGTTCAATAATAATACTTTTTACAAATATCGATTCTTTACAAACATTGTCTCTCTGATGTCAGTAGACAAGGGATTAGAAAGAACCATTTCAATAAAACATGTTTAATGATAATACTTTTTTTGGATATTCTCTCTCCAAAATCAGTGGACTAGAGATTAGAGAGAACCCTTTGAATGAAGACATTTAATAAGAATACTTTGACAAATATTGCTCCTTTTTACAAATACTGTCTCTCCAATCTCAGTTGACAAGGGATTAATTAAGAGAACCCTTTAGGAGTATGTTTTATGATAATTTTTACAAATATCTCCTTTTTTACAAATATTGACTTCCCAATATCAGAAGAAGATATAGAGAGAACATTTCAACGCAACGTGTTTAGTGATAATACTTTTTACAAATATTGCGTTTGCTACAAATATTTTCTCTCTGATTTCAGTAGGCGTGTGATTGGAGGGAACCCTTTCTATAAATACTTTTTTACAAATATTGCTTGTTTGCATATATTCTCTCGGATGTAGAACCATTTGAATGAAGACGTGTTTCATAATGCAAGTTGTTACAAATACTGCTTTTTATTTCCCAATTACTCTCCGACGTTAGAGAACCATTTTAGTAAAGACATCTTTAATAAAAATAAGCTCTACAAATATGGCTTTTCATTTTTTTACAAACATATTTTCTCTCATATCAGTAGACGAAGGGACACGAGATAACCTTTCCAATAAAGTCATGTTTAAAATTAATGATAATTTTCTCAAATATTTTCTAACAATTTTTTTAATGTGTTTACATTGACAATTGTCAAGGGTTTCAGTTTGCTCATGACATTCGTCCGACAAAAGCCGAGATGTTGCACACTGTCCTGAAACTTGTTTCCTCGTCGAAGTCGTCGGGTTGACGAGCCTCGAGATCAATCTGTCGGCTAAGTGTCGTATTTCCTGTTGTACAGCGTGCGCAGACCCTTCGTAAGTTAAGCGGTCGCGGGAAAACAAAGACGCACTCATGTATTTTTTTTGTCTTCCTCATGGGTTTCATCGATAGTTTTGGTGTGGTTCTTCCCCCACTTGCTACCTTCTTGCGTTATCACGGAAGTAACAATGTCTTTATTTATCAACCTAGTGCAATGCTTAGCCGAACCAAGAGAGCTTTTTTTTTTTTAATTTTTATCTCGATGCTTATTTCCCTGATCTCGGGTTTTCACACTGTTGAAAGTTCAACGGCTGCCTGTGTCTTCAGTAGAAATCTCACAATCCTGCTGAGGTTCAAGTTCCATCAGATTCAACGTTTTCAGACTTCCTTCGCGAATTCGTGTGTAAAAAAAAGGTTGAATTTTGTTCGCTTGCGTGAAGGTTGAAAACGAGCTGACGTGGGACCTAACGGAGGAAAAATGCAACGTTTATCGGGTACTATATTATTTCGTTGTTTCAAATTAACAAACTAAAATTCTAAAGCGTTGAAATTACATGTTTGCTTCTATATTGCGGAAACCTTGGAATTCATTTTATAAAAAACAAAAATAAACTACCTTTTATATCGTTTCTTTCACCCCCCCCCCCCCCCCCCCCCCCCCCCCCAATCGAAACTTTTGAGGAGAAGCAGGGCAGCGCTCTTCGTAAGTCGAACTTCTTTGACTTTTTGCCAGAAGTTCGCGGCAACCCTAGTCTTCGGCGCCGAAGATGCTGCCGGTTGTTTAGAGTCACTATAGAGGAGCCACTAACTAAGCCACGCTTAGATTACCGGCACTCTATACCCCTATTGTGCTGTGGGCGCCACCATTTTGTTGCCTCATGCAGAGCGGGTGCAGTTGGCGACAGCTGCGATTTGAAAAAAAAAAACGATTTTCCGCGCTCTAGGTCCGGTGCCCCCGGAAGCTCAGGCGATGTAGTAATTTTAATATTATTATTATTACTATTATTATTATAATTATTTCAACAGTTTCCACTGTGATTGACTATCTTTATCCGTGCCATGTACAAAGTCACTGATTACTTCTCCCACCGGACAACTGTGATTGTCTATCTTTTATAGTTTGTTAACTAATTATGTACATAATGACTTACTGCCTATCCCGGGCCATGTACCAGAAGCCTACTTTATCTTTGATGGGCGCGAAAATATCGGAAACAAACTTGAATGCGGAGTAAATATTGTAAGCAGTAAGACATTGTAAGGCAGTAAAGGCATTGTAAGACCCCATCTCATGGTCTACAAGATGTCGAATAAATATTATTGTTATTATTATTATTACTATTATTATTATTGTATCGTTTCTCCTCTGTCTCGGACTGTTTTAACATTTCTGGAGGGCGGAAAAGCGTTTCCTGGGACTTCAGGTAAAGCTTTGGATATCTGGCAACAATGATTTCAATCACCGTGACGGCTGACCTCTTCCCACTCTGAAGCGAAGGTTAGTCAGTGGCTCTAGTAAGGTGCGTGGAACGCGCCTCCGGACGGTGTGTTAGCGTCCTATCCTTCCCATACATCAAAAATGGTCTCGAGTGACATCAAATGACGTCACAAAAAAAGGGGTGGTCGGATGTCGCGATCCCTGCGGTTGGTTGTAGAAATGTCTAGCGAGAAAGCACGGGAAAATGCCAGTGTCGCTGTCATCGCGGCGTCCCAACTTCTGGCTGCTAAAGCTTCCGTGAACTGTCAAGCTGGATTAAGATCTACACCAGAACAGGCGTCTGCCACATACACTATACCGCTGCTGGGACACCGCCAGGATCGCGACCGCCGACAGCATGGCTGTGTTCCAAATCTTACCCAAATGGATCCGAGTTACTCCGGCGAGTCGTGTCACGTGACAGCAAAGATTGGAAAACACTAGACGCGGGTAGGTTTTGGAACGCCCAGGTACAAAACCCTTACCCTATAGAGTAAGTTTGAGTAAATTTTGGAACACGACCCATGACACATCTATGACGTAATCTGGCGAAAATCGAGGATCACTTTTTTTTTCACGTGGTGAACAAAGTGTCTCTAGTATTCACAAAAAAGATCACCAGGCACAGTGTCTCTAGTAGTCACCAACAAAGAGTTTTAGCACTTGCGACGAATCACAATCCATCTAGTTAGTCTTCACCTTGGTTAACTGAAAAAATAGCTACTCTTCACGCTCGTAGTTTAAGGAAACGGAAAGTATTTCAATTTTGCGAATCTTCTGATTGCTATATGTAATTCAATTTTCGATCTAGTTGTACTTACACTTCATAACTTT
Organism: Ixodes scapularis; assembly: GCF_016920785.2. Classification (NCBI taxonomy): domain Eukaryota; kingdom Metazoa; phylum Arthropoda; class Arachnida; order Ixodida; family Ixodidae; genus Ixodes; species Ixodes scapularis. The sequence continues at coordinate 124,421,145 of NW_024609879.1, read as the reverse complement.
CGACTAGGGGTATACAGTTTTAATTGCAATGTAACATTACTTTTTTTTTGTTGACAGAAAGTTAATTGCAGTGTAACATTACTTTTTTTTTGGCGGAAAGCGAATTGCAATGTATGAATTCCAGTGTAAATTTAATTTTATGAGGATTTTGTAACGGTGGAGCTTGCTCATTCCGAATGGAAACGCCAAGCGTACACCACACCCTTCACCAACAACATGGGGAGTTTGCTTTTGCCGTATGTAAAGGGAGCAGTGAAATAGCTTTTGACCTCAATGGAACTCGGAGTTTGTAGTGTTTTTATTTTATTATCTCGGAACATACGAGAGTAAACATCATTGCCCTTCATCGGAATGCGTGCAGCAGTTCCCCCGCGTTATCTTAAAGAAACAAACTAACTTCTCGATCCGGCACCGCGCGACCACAACTTTGGATGAAGTTTCATTGCTCACTTCAGGCAGTTAAATGGGTTTCTCTTTTCGGACATGGAAGTTAATCGTTTGAAACGCTAAAATATGTGAGACAAAACCTCATATTGTAGGTGAAAACATTGTATTAAAAAAATAAGTTTGTTCCGAGACATTTGGGTACAATAGAAAGCCTTTGTAGAATTTGTTCTTTTCCAAGAGCTATGACATTTTAAGAAAATGCTAGATTTTTGTTTTGCGACACGAAAGACTAGTGAAATCTTTTCCGAGAATAGGAGGTTTTCGTCACAATGTCTTGATTGTGTGCAATAGAAATTGTAATTCTAATTGATTCATTTTAGAGTTACGGACTGCTAACTAATTAAATTACATTTCAGAAGTCATGTAAACGACTGTGAAACAGTCATATCGGTTTGTGCTGTTTGATATAGACTCCGCTGACATAGATACTCGCTCTATAGATAAAAAAAAAATTCGGTGCCGAGCTATAAGCATTTTGTCTTGTCATTATAGACAACTCAAATTATTGTTGATTTTATTTTTTTTGGGGGGGGGGGGGGGATGAGGTGTCCGTACTAAAGAGACATGGCTGTTCACGATTAAATATTCTTTAAATATATTTTATTGATGAGGCTCGGCTTTTTTCAGGCTGCTTAGGATATATCTGCAGCTTAGGATATGGTTTTTTATCGGGCATAAAATAACCGGAGGTGGCTGTTTTCTCTCCGGAAAAACGCCGTGGAAATGTCGACGTTCTTGTGTACAATCTTTGGAAGAGTGCATAATGCCGGAAAACAGATAAGCAGTGTTTGTCTATGGGTTCCAGACCGTCACTGTTTTCCATGGTCGTCTGGCAGGTAATCCAGCACAGAAGCATGTATCTTATCAGTCGCCGCAGGAGAACATCATATCTTATTTTTCTGGGAGAAGGATTTTTGTTACACAACCGCTTACTTTGTGTTTACTTTCTGCTCTTGCCAGGATAAAAGCGTGACATTCCTTGACTCCAGCTAGCAACATTTGGGAGCCAGTAGAAACTTGCTTTCTTCTCGGAGACAGCTATCTAGTTAGTTTTCGAAAAAATAGCTTTCCAATTGGAAGAGAAAACAGATGGCTTTGCGAAGCTACTACACCCTTCCTGGTTTTGAAGGACTGTTTGTATATTTTAAAGGATTTGATTTGTAAAGGCCAACGCGTTTTCTAATGAAAGTAAAATGTTAAGTGGAGGTGAGCATGAGTAATTTTAGCTGCTTTTTAAAAGTCTCAGATAGGACACACGGAAGTAACGCGGTAAAGTATCACATAGTACACACTAAAGTAACACAGTAAAGTCTCACATAGTACACAAAACTATCCATATGTCTTCTTTTTTTTTTACTTTCTCGATCCTTGACATCAAGATTGCAGGATCATCTGGTAAGCAGCGAGTAATCAGAAAACAGGAATCATAGAGAAGCTTTAAAGATTTTATGGTGTCGATAATCGATACAGCGGAAAATATACATGGGTTTTAAATCTACACGTCTCTGCGTCTGTGCACGTTGTAACATTGACAATTCAAACTTGAAGCCATATAATGAGTTTATAAAGTTTCGTTGCAAAGAGAATGCCATATTCCCGATCGTGGCTGGCATATGTTCAAGACGTGAAAATGCGAGACGCACCCTTTTTTTTTTTTCCTCGTTTTTTAATTACCGTTTCATTTTTAGCGGAGTCCAAAATATTTCAAAAATGAACGTCACAACGTGCGCAGGCGTGAGTTGTTTCGGGATTTCGAACTCGCTGCTAAAATGAGAAATAAGGAAAAAGAAACAAAAAAAAAGAAAAGAAGGGTTTTTGTTCAGCAAAAATTTAATGTATTGGATAAATCTACAGCTGGAATTTGAAATACAGCAATTTCTTACGATAAAAACGCACAAAAAAGGCATCTAATATATATATATTCGCAAGAGCAGCACTATTTGTATCGCGGTATCTACAGTCATCCTGTTACAACTCTTACAAGCTGACGCTTCAACTCCTACGCTTAAAAAAGTAAATATACATCAACTTGGCGGGTAGGAACAGTGAACCGTTTTGGCGCACTACGCGGAAACTCGTGAGCCAGATTTTGTCACGCCGCTCTAGTCCACGTCGTCTGCTACCATTTCTCTCGGGACAGTGACTCATCTCCAAGCCGTGAGATGAATGAGGTGAAACAAAAAAAAAAAGAAGGCCGTTTCAAACCGCGCAGCACACGTCCAACGGATTTCGCAAAAAAAGAGAGATGCAGCCGGTTTTATTTCTATTTTTATTTAATGCCGTTCTGGCGAAGCGACCGGCGAGCCTGGCGCATTGGCGCGGCGGCGGGACCCGCAAGCAGACGACCGCGTCGGACGCATGTGCGCAGAACATCCCCGAAGCGTCGACTGCGCAACCCTTCTCCCCTGCGGTTGACGTCAACGTGACGGGTCTTTAGGCACTCCTCCCCTCTTCTCTCGTATAATAGCGTCGTTCCGCAGCTGAGTACGTCGTATTATATCGCAGCTCTGCGTATCTGGTAGCTACGCTTGCGGCGAAGCAGCTGTGCGTCTGCGAATCTTGCTACGGCCGTTGCACATCATCCCCCGAATGCTGTGGACGACGAACGGCGGCCCGACGATGGTTGTGTCACCGATGCCTGAAGTTAGGCCTAGGGAGGACGTCGTAGCCAATGCAGTGGCGAAGCAGATGGAGCGGTTGCAGATCTTGGAACGGCGGCGCAGTTCGGAGGAAGTCACCTTTTGCCTGCCGGTGATCATCTGCGAGCACGTTGACGATGACGACTCGATGTGTTCCACGTCGTCCGAGACAGTACCCAGGTTGACAAACAACCGGCGTTTCCTTCAAGTTCCCGGCGTGGATACCGCAGTGGAACGGCGGCCGCCAAACTAAGAGGAAAACAAAAAGACACCCCATCGGGTCATCTAAGATCTGCGCACCAACCGCTACAAAAGTCATGGGGAGTTGTGAGCGACGACGTATGCTGACCCCCTCGGTTCTGTTTCGCAGGACGTTCAACCCCGGCTCCTTAGATCCCGCAAGATCGTCACACCGTTTGTGCTGCTATGCGAGTGTGTCGGGGATGGGACTGACTATGCTCCAAAGTACGTGCCCAACCTTTTACGCCTCTGCACAGACTGCCATCAACCTCTTCACGATCTCTCACTCTGTATATATGAATCACCCAAACGAGTTGTGTTCCTGTATTTAAGAACCACCACAACATGATCTGTTTTTTTGTGTGTATAGGTATTTTTTTTTCTTTTCAATGTAGCATTTTGAAGGGTTGGGTTGTGTACACCCCGATTTGATATTTTTTTTTTCCCGTAGACGGCCGTCTTTTATTTATTTTATTTTGATGTGGGGTGTTTCTTTTCTTTTTTTTTTCTGCAATGCACAATCCCTTTCCCGCCAAGTGTCATCAAATCATGTAGGCATGAATGTCTGGCGCCATATTGAAATAAACCATTCTGAGATATGCCTGATCAACTTCTTTATGCGCAAGTTTTTTTTTCTCGTGTCTCTGCACTTATTATTCGCATTTTTATTGAGATCTGTTTAGTTCCGGCTAGTCACAGTTCAGTTCTAGGTGAATAGGACATCGGGGTGCTGCCAACCAAGATCGAGTGACAGGTATTTCTGTGAAAACCAGGGCATCGACATTTTGGGAAACTGCGGTAGGACAACTTTTTATGATCTAATCTATTTTGTTCCAAAACGAACACGAAACATTAAACCGTAACAAATGGTTGAGTGAACTTCACTATGAAGTCATTGTAATAAGCAGGGTAGGTTTCTTCATGACTTCTCTAGATTTCTAACACAAGCAGAAGGAAATACGGCCACGGTTACATAAAATTTGCATTTAACGTGGGGTTTTTACAGTATTATGCGCATATATTAAAATAGAAACAACTTTTCTCAAAGCTTACGTTGAATTAGGTTACAGAAAGCAAAACAAAAGCAGAAGAAAAGATATACAGAAAGAATGTCTCCAGCCGTCGTTCTACCCCCCCCCCCCCCCCCCTTCCCACCCTTTTCCTTGGTAAAGCAGGGTGCATTCAAGGCGATTCAAGGCGTCGCATTGCCAGTGATATCAGCATATTCAACGCGGCATAAGGCCAGTCACGTTCGCAACCACGCGGTGAAACATCTTTAATGAGAGGCTATTGCCCAATATGTGGAATATTTGTATAGTCGTTTCCTTATTTGAAGCAACCACAATTCCTATCATTGAATGGATGTCAAGTAACTGACCAAAATCAATCAGCCGCCGGTCTGATATTTGCAACGACGTCCCAACTGACCGGGTCATCAAGTTTCAGCCGACTGTTTCCTGAGTAGTCAGAAGGCTTTATTGTTTTATTATGACTTCCTTGAAGAAAAGGAGGGCGTTCCAGAAGGCTGTACTCGAGAAGTTGCAATACCGAGCAACATCAACGTCATCAACATTTTCTCCACGTGCAAATAATTATGATGCACGCTCACTCACGTCTTCCGCCTCGCGAAAACTGCGAAATTTATTTATTTAGGGACACTAATGTTTATTAAAAATTGAGCAGTCCAGGGTCCATTTTATTGAAGCATATTCCAAATAGAGGTGAATCGTGTGAGGGTTTTCCATGGAGTCATGACCTGCTAGAATATAGATGCCAAAATCAGGCGTCAATAATGTTGTGCTCATTGGCACGTCGACACAACGGGTTCAAGCCAGCTGCTCGTGGCATGTGAGTATGCAGTTGTATCTGAGGTTCCTTATGGGGGGAACATGCTGCTGTTAAACGTTTCCGGTCGGTTACGTTTTTCGTTCGCACACCTCGACACGGTATTAATGCTTGTCGAGCTTGGAATACATACACTCTGGAGTTAGTCCCTCCCATTTACACCTTTTTCCAGCGTCACGGAAAACTACACCGAGAAAAAAAAAATAATCACGGATTGCATTAGCGTTGAACGGAAAGAGTTAATGAATTATTCTAATTTATAATCTGATCTAGAAACGTAAACGCAACGTTTGCGGTAAGGGGTCTCATAAAGAGCTTTCTAACATTCTGAAAGCGTTGAACTTTCCAGTTTGACTTCTGCATTGTCAACACTTGGCTTATGAATCTATTCCGAACAAGCAAACATATGTGCTTGTGCACAGGATGACGAGAGAAAGATTAGGATTTTGATCGCTCGTATCATGTGGTGTCACGATAAAAATGAAAGCCAGGAGATCACCTGCATGCGGTGGAGCTCGGCATATAGGAGACTCAATGCAAGCCATTGGAATGTCAATTCGAAAGTTATCCCTCACAAAGATTTTCATTTTCATCCATTCTCAACCAAATACACATGAGAACAAAAATGACAACAACAACCAGTGGCGTAGCCAGGATTTGATTTCGGGAGGGGTTCAAAGGCATAACCCCCCCCCCCCCCCCCCCCCCCCTCAATCAATGACGCAGGGTGAGCTCGCCGACACGGACGCTCATGTAAAGATGAGGGAGGCATTGTTAAGATAAAAGGGGTAACGCTGCATTGTCATTTTTCAAAACGGAGCAGGCTTCATGTACAGGGTTACGGGCGGGGTGACTCGCTGTTCTACATTCATCGTACTTGCGGCCCACCAACTTTAAAAGCTTCCTCACAGCACACAATTTGCTCTGCTTTTTGAGGTAGCGCTGCAATACTAACGCGTGAAGGTCAGACAAAACACAAAGATAGTTATATTTTCACAAAAAAAAATATTAAAAGAGCAAAAACAATTTTTAATACTGAAACTTTGGAGCAACCGACCACGCACAAACACTAGGGGCCTACATTTAGGGTGAAGGTAATTTTGAACAATCACAACACCAAAATATAATATCTATTAAAGGATTAACAAATTCGTGCTACAGACCCAGATGCCGAAGGAAAGAGAGTGTTGTCTTTGCTAGGCCGTTTTATCTTGCAGCGTGGTCCAAAGGCAGCAGCGGCATATCCTCGGGGCGATTGAAAGTCGTCGGTCCGAACTCGTCGTTCCGTCACTCGGAGAAATGACATCGCACACCACACACAAACACGCAAACCGCACTCCTAACGTGGAAACGAACTTTAATACACTTGCGCTAATGCGTAGTGAGAATATGAAGGCTCTTCGGAGTTTCTGATGTTCCGTGCAACGAAAAGATTAATCTAATAAAGATTTGCATCGGATGCCACCTCGACGTACAAAGCAGAAAGCAAGACGGACTTCATCGCATCCATGAGCGACGATTTTCGCAAAGTCAGGGAAACTTCGCCAAAACTGGGGAAAACTTAGGCGTCCAATGCAAGAGGGAGAAACGTGAAGCGCCCATCACGTCTCTGCCCGGAGGCCCTCTTTCAGAACGTCCATCGTCTCCTCAAGATCCTAGCCATCCTAACGACTCTGCCCTTAACAACGGAGGAAGCTGAGCGCTCGTTCTCTTCACTACGACGGTTGAAAACATACCTGGGAGTGTCCACTTCGAATGAGCGACTGCTCGGTTGCCGATGCTACAGGCGCGAGCATGTGGCCCTGAACAGTGCTTGCACTGCATGAGCGCGCGTGCTTGGCAGGGACGCTGAATGCATGGAGCTCGCGCTTGTAGCATCGGCTGCGTGTGTACCGAAGCTGAAACGAAGTATAGCGCTTTTGAATGTTCACCGCGAAATTAAAGTTCAAGCGGAGGACGTCCGGGATATTTTTTTTCCGTGAACGCAGGCGGCTGCATTTTAGTGTGTAGGCGCTTGGCATAAATGAGATGATAAAGAAAACCTGTAAATTGCTGTCTAATATAACTAGTCACAGTTACCTTATTATTCGCGGTAATTTCTAGTCGAAAGCACGTAATGTTTATCACAAAAGGTGTGCGTGAGCGCAGCGCCACCCGTCGCTTACAGTGCAAGTGTTTTTTTTACAATTCATTTATTATTTCTCCCATCACTGGCATTGTTTTATAATATCACCGTGTGTTCGTTTTATTATGTTCACTTTGAATTGATTTAATTATGTATTTCAGTGAGGATAGTTTGTTATACTTTGCCTAGAAATTGCGATCCTTTACCCCACAAATGTTTCGAAAAATATCCGTTCTCTTTATATCTGAGATCAAGTTCCGCATCCCATCAAATAAACATGAATTGAGCAATATTGAATATTTTATTAATTTGAGCATTTTCTACCCCACAAACAATTTAACCGAAAGCATATAAGTTGGAGAGGGTGACGAAAATAATCCCTGGAGACCTTTGTCCCTCTTGTTCCCCTTCTCGAGGGATTATTTTCGTCATTCTTGTCCAGCTCGCTTGCACCTTTGCAGTTAATTGCATTATAATTGGAGAGGGTCCGTGCTCCCCCGTAGCGCCGTGCCTCGTGCAAAACCGACTGCGTGAGCAGGAGAGTGAGCGTACCCCGTAAGGGGGGAGGAAGGAGGGGGGTAGCTTTGGCATTTTTTTTTTTGGGGGGGGGGGGGGGGGGGGGGAGGGGGTTTCGACCCCCCAAACCTCCCCTCTGCGTATACGCCATTGACAACAACAAACAACTATTGCGGGGACGGCTTCTGTTCAGCTTTGAGCCTAGCCCCTTAATTTCATCATGTCATCGGCAAGTTCAGCGTTCGAATAGCCGGAAGCAAACTTCACGCACAGGCTCATCTATCACACTAGGCATCGTACGCGTAACCTTATAGCATCACTCCACTGGCATTATACCATTCAAATTTATTAAATTTCGTGTTTACTCTACATACATATATTGTATGTTTCAAGCAAAGAACCTTCGGGCCCCAACAAGTCGTCTAAGGGTCTCAAATGAAGAACTGAGTATGCATACTTGGCGAACCAGAAGCGGAGACAAATAATAATATTACTTGATATATTCATCAAACTACCTGTGACGGTTGGTTTGTACCTGTTTCAAGTGATGAAAGGTATGAATATTCTGAAAGAAATTGCATTTAGATTGCGCATTTAGGTCGACCATGATTAGTGCGTATTTTAAATAATAGAAAGCATATAAATGACCCAGGCTCACTCGCGCGAGAGGAATAACGAAGGAAGGCCTCTCATTAGGCTTAGCTTCCTATTAATAGCCATTAAGCGCATCGGCGTCGAATTAGCAGGCGGCTGTCATTGAGCTCAGATTGAGGGTTACGGACCTTGTCAACCCTATTCTTTATTTGTGTTGCTGGTTTGTTGAGCGTACTTGCAGCTCTAAAGTCGGTAACTTTGGCACCTTCTGCAAGGAGCCACTATATCTCAAAGCCAGCAGGCGAGGTATGGGGTCACGGACAACGTATAGACAGATGCATACTGTTTAACCTTTTAAATTGGGCGGATGTTTGCGCCACCTAGCTTCTTGCCGATGCATTTTTGTCTTTCTCTATAGTTTTCTCTAATATTGGCTTCTTACGGTATAGTAGGGTCCTTGTATGGGAGGATCCCTACTAGCGTACGGTCTTTAGTGGTGCCGTTGTGCCACCAGGGTAGTCTATACAAACGCGGCCCTGACTCCACGGTCCATGTGGTGGCGCTGTTGTCGGCACGGCTCATGGACAAAAACGTAAGACAGAAGACTTAAGACGAATCTATTTTCTGCGAACGCGCTGTGGCTTGACATGGTGTGGGTGAACTCTGACTTGTTGGCAAATGGCGTGTCGATCTATACGAGTGGTCACGTATAAATGCATTTCTGTTTTTTGAGCTTTAATATGTATTAACGAGCACCATGCCTGAAAAGAAAGACGTGTCACTGTGAAAATGGCGTTTCTGTGGACCTATGTTCACTCAGGCCAAGTTCAATGTTCTCTGAGAGGCGCGTATCATAGCGTCAACAACCCTCCTCTTTTCCAAAGAAAGAAGAAAAAAAAAGTTTTTGCATAATATTGTTGACGCACATTGAGGCGCTGAAACAGGTATTGTTTGGCGGAGAAAACAACAACAACAAAAAAAAAAGGTGCTTTTCTTGGTGGTTCGGATACGTCGCTGTGAAACGCGTGACTTCAAGGAGCACGTTCGAGCTCTTTTAAATAGCTTGACAAGTCAATTATGTTTTGTCACACCCTCTGTTTCCCTTATAGTCAATGAAGAACTCCGTTTCCGACTTGCCGGTATCTATTATGTGCCGCCAAGTTTTGCTAAATCGTCTGATTTTGTATAGCTTGACATGAATCTTCATCGACGTTTGAACCGCGCCCAAAACAGATACGAGAAACGCAAGCAAAATATGTACGGCATCTTCATTATATAAAAATTCCCATATTCTATTTTCGTCGGTACATAAAGTAGGGAGTCAAGCATAACGAAGACGGATATTTTAGTTTGCTGTGAAGTTCTGAAAAAAAGTGTATAGAAAATATCATGCACCTTGGAAATTTTCAAATTGTTGGAAATCTCCAAAGCGACCGACTCTTTTGATTAAATTGTGTTGTGTGTATGTTTATGCAGGCGAAAGTCACTAGGCGTTTGGTGTCTTAGCTGTAGGTGAGAAATTTAGCCAGTGCAGTACAACCGCTAGCCTGGGGTCTTTAACGTGCATCACGTAGTATAGTGAAACACGACTGCACGCCGATACGATACTCATCCAGATCGAAACGAGCAGGGGTGGGGTTTTGAACCCAGGATCCCTGTGCTCTGCCAATGCGAGCTTTCTCTCCGCGCACTCCGAGCTGTGAGGTGTTACCACACTTGGCCACCGATTCTCCGCTGTTGTGGTTAGAAAGACTTAACTAAGTGAGAAAGAAGAAAGCAACTAAAAAAACAACAAACACTACTAACCGGACACAAAAATACAAAATCACGAACTACGATCCATTCTTAAATGTATTAGTTATATAACTTATTTTGGCTCATCTTCACCCCCAAATGTGACAGATCTATTATGTTGATCTTTCAACTACTGCTCCAAGCTTTTAATCACCTATATTAACAAACATAAAGAAAATGAGCGAGGGATCGACAAATAATCCCGCATAAAAGCAGCGTCCACTGAAAAAAAAAAAAAAAAGAAATTAAGAGCATAAAACGTCCGCCTCAAAAAGCCGCAACCAAGAGGTTGCGTAATCAACGCTATGTTTGCTTTACTCTCTGACGCAATAAAACAGATGACGCAAACGGGCTATCATCTTTATTACAAGGTTCCGCTTTTTATCCGCGGTGCAGAACGCACATAAGGCGGCAGAGGTTTGCTCCGCGCGTGAGCACATGCGCTTTGTACCTCGTGTACCTAGAAATCTAATGGATCGGCGTTACGTGTACAGCACACTATCGTCACAACTATTTTTAGACAACAGTGTCGTGGGATAAGCGAAGTGACATTAAAAATACAAAAAAAAAAACGTGCAAATGCAGTTTCTCTTTTGAATAAATATCTAAAAGAAACAACTGAGAGAGAGAGAGAGAAAAAAAAGCTGAGACTGCGAAGTAAGAACATTCAAAATGAATCCGGTATTAACCGAAGGTGGTGAGTAGTCAAAAGTGGTCTTCGTTTTGTATTAAAAAAAATAAATAAGTTGCCGCTTTTTCACAGTAGTACTTAAGGGTTCTGAGGAGTAGTATTAGTAACATTCGTCTCGGAGTTGTTAAGAAAAATAATATTATTACATTTCCGTCCGTTTTATTTGCATTACATTCCTCATGGTATGACTTGCTAAAAAATATCGGAAAGACGGCTTTATTTAGAATCAAACTCAAGATTAGAAAGCAACACGAACGACTTGAAGTTTGAGAGCAGAGAGTAACAATGCTCTCAAGTTACTTTTCTCTGGCTAGGTGGCGCAAGCCGCCGCCCAATTCAAAGGGTCCAGCCTTATTCATTCATTCATCCGGCCATCCATCAATAGATACAAACATCCACCTATCGTTATATTTAGAAGTGATTTCGCCAGTTCCACGTGTGAGGCTGTCACTTATTACGACTTCCAGAGGAAAGTACGCACTCGAATACGCACGAGGCAGCAGCTAAATATAGCGTGGACAGAAACAGAACGCCTATCTCCACGGGTATTCGATTCCCTTCGTCCGCTTCCCTGGGACGCGTCTGCTCTTACCAGACGACGGAGTTGCCGGCGTCGGTTTACGCGGATGATATGGCGACAACGGACGTCACAAGTAAAATTCCTTGGTACTGTAGCGTAAAACGAACTCTTGTCGAACCCGAGGTTCGGTTGGTGCGGCGAACCTTGGACCTTTTGCAAAAATAATCAACAAATTTTGATTTCTTGAACAGCGTTGGCTGACTTCTACGCAAAGATTTTAAATCTGAGAGAGAGAAAAAAAAGTACTTTATGCAAAAGTTTTTCTGAAGTCTAAAAAGTAATCCCCATTATGTATGCAATATAAAAACATATATATTTTTTTTTCAATAGTTCAAACAACCCTCTTGAGAAGGGAAACATGATCATATATGATCAGCACTTTCGTGGTGTATAAAAGTTCGTATCTAGGGAAATAAATAAAATGCGCCAAGGACGAGGACAAAGGCAGAAACAAGTACGACACACGGAGCGCAACTTCCAACTGTTTATTTGGCGCAAAACACAGCAGTACAAGTAGTAGTAACCAGCTCGGTGACGATAAAAGGGAGATTAAACATGACCATCCAAAGAAGTTATATCTTGTAAAGTTCTAAGTGATGAAGTTCTTATATGATCTTATATGTTTTTTGATGCGTTTATCAGACATACTTCAGTTTTTTTTTTTCCTTTTTCTTTTTTCACAACAGGGAATTTGTGAAACATTGCCCTTTCTTCGTCAGGCGACGTTCGCCGGTTTCCGAGCTCCGTTCACGCGCTTAATAGTCGAACTTCAGGCGAACATTTGCCGACTTCGAAAAGTTCGAAGATGTTGAACCGCTTCGAAAGTCGAACCTTTGCGAGAATCGCGACATTCCTCCTTGCTACTGCGACAACGTCGTTTGCGAGTAACGGCAACACACACGCACTTTAAAATACACCTTGAGGGAAGAAAAATGGCGTCGTTCAGTTCGTTCAGTTACTACACGCCACCATTTTCTATCCGAAATCCTGCTAAATTCGTGCTAAATCTTAGCCGCAATGAATGTCGCTACTTGCACGAAGGACGAGATGCGGCTTTTAAATGGGAACTTTACAATTTTTCGTAGATTGTACCTAAAAATTTAGGCTTCTTGTAAATTGCGTTGCTTCGAGATATGCCGTGAGGAGCTTCTGAATCAAAACAGAACTCGGGCGATTGACACCCGTAAGTGAGGACGTCACAACATGGCGCTGTGCTCCGAACAAATCGTTGCTAGGGCCGCTGTTACAGACTTGGAGCATGGGGGCTCGACGGTGACGAGCGACTAAACTTCTATTCTCGGGGTCAACTTTCTGTGGGATTTCGGAAGGAAAGAGTGTCCGTGCACAGCTTTGATCGACGCTCGAGTTCCGCGTGCGTGCGAACACCTGACCGTAGATGCTTCCGAAATATTTGAGAAGGATGAAAACCGCTGTGAAGCCAAATCACGTAAATGATGACAAGTTATAACGGCGACGTTAAGTGTATCGACGTCGAAGTCCAGGCCAGCACGTGTTTTAAGATATTATGACGGCACAGAAGTTGCTTGTGTGGCCAAACGAACTGTCCATAACAGATTTAAACTTCCCTGATATTTGCAAATAGTTATTTCGCTATTTGGGGTCTTACAGTGATGGTTACAAGGAGGCACGAAGCACACTCTCATATCGCAAGCCAGCAGACGAATTCTAGGAACTCGAGTCGCTCATGTTAGAGTCAGAATTATTGTTCCTTCCATTACAATGCACGCCAACTGCAAAATCAAAAAGAGAAACGGACGCAGCTGCTTTGATATCGTGTAAAAGAAATGCTTCTCTAGCCGTCTTTTTAGCAGATACACACCTGTGAGGATTTTTGTCAGACAGTATCCCACGAACTGCGTTTGCGTGCGATACGCACGCAAATACAATTTGTTTTCTTCTTTTTTTTTTTTTTATAATCCCGTCGAGTTTTCGCAGACCTTCCATATGTTCCAACTAAATACAGGATAGAAATCGTATGATTATGCAAACGATTCAAACGGTTGCAGACGACATACTCCAGTAATTCAGCATGCGTTCGTCGTCTGCTGCTGGCGCGCAATCTCGAGAGGTCTCGACAGCTGGAAGTTTCCGTCGCAAATATCTAAGAAACGGCCGATTCTCGGCAAACTCCTGTCGCAGTAAGTGTGAGATCTAGGCTCCCTATATTTATTATTCCTAGACGCAGAAATGCCACGTACGAAGTTTGGCCGATCGTTCTTTCGGAACAGAATCTAATTCCGTGTATTAGCCCATAGCAACGCCCTTAGCAGCGGTTTGTTTGGAACAGTGACGTTACATTTAGTTACGAGGTGAATACATTTCATTCGCTAGACACTGAACTGTACTAAGCGCCAGTCGCAGTGCATTCGACGATAGGAAGTGTTTGAAAGACAACGGAAACTTAGTCTTTGTTCTTATGGATAATTGTAACACTAACCAGACAAGTATATATAAAAAAGGTGCATAACCTTACTGTATTTCAGCTCAAGTAGCGGTGAAGCATGATGCAGACATTACTGTTTGAGTTTGACTGGTTGCGTTAGGGCTTCTTTGCGTTCCACGACGACGTGTCGCGTGGCCCTCGGCTGCCATAGCAACCATCACTTCGCGTGCAGCAACGAGCTGTCGCAACGCAGGCGGTCGTACTCCGACAAAAATGTCGGAATCATTCTTAACTCTAACAATAAGAGCTTTTTTAAAGTAACTCGTACAGTTCTGAACGAGAGCAATGATGTCATTGACTAGGTTGTGTTCGCAACTGAATTAATCATTTAATCCGGCTGCATGAGTAAGTAAGCTCATCCCGAGCAAACAAACAAACGTACAAAACAGGTGCTGTCATCCCCTTCTTCTATATATTTAAATACAGTCACACTTCGCTGGACGTGGCATGGAACCTTCACGTGATTCTTTGATTCTTGCCTAAATGAGGTCAGAATCAGACGAAACAGTCAGAAGCGGCCTCATATAGGTATTTCGTCCGGCGCGGTTACAATATGACAATGCTCGCGTCACAAGTGACAGAGGAAATGGGCTCGTTGTGGCTCAATCAGTCGGAGGGCGAGGCGTGAAGCCATAGCAAGGATCACAATGCCGGCGTCGATTCTATACCCTTTCGCTATAACAGCTGGCAAAGAGAGAACGCTGCGGACCCGGTCGAGCCAATGAGAACGAAAGAGAGAGGCACGTGATCACATTCTGCAGGAGGATTGCACTCCTAGGGTATGTTTGTCCACGCGCTTCGCGCCGACGTTCTGATTGGCTCAGCAGGGCTGTAGCTTTCGCCGCTTGCCAAGTTAGGACAGTTATGGCGAAACGGAGTATATTCGCTAGTGTCGGTAACGCGTGGCTGCCCTTGCGAAGTGCGCCGAAGGACTTGTGACGTCAGTCTCAGTCCTATTGCGTCAAGTGCCGCTGCTACCGGTAGCACGTAACGCAATGCTTTGGAAACGTGGCCTACAAATAGCACTGGGTGGGGTGTGGGCGCCTTGAAATGCGTCTGCCTCGTTTCATGCAATACGATACAAATCATCTTTATTTTAGATAAAATCAATACAAACAATATTTTGGTAGATTTTTAGTATGAACAAAAAATGTGGCAATTTCATCTATCTTGTCTATTCGCGACTCATCTGTTTCACTTTTTCTCCGCCAGGCAGCGGAAGATTTCGCTGCACATTTCGACAGGCGTTTTTGAAGGTTACCTCTTTGCAGCTGCGTTAGGACGCCTCCCTCGGAGTTGCGAATAGTTCATATACAAGTAATCAGCAACGTTTCAAAGTTCAACCTGCGAATAATAATGATAGCTTTATTTGCTTTTCTTCAAAATTCGGAACTGGCAAAGAGAGCCGTACCAGCTGCCTGATTGTTAGGATGCAGCGTAAAGGTTTAAACAACAGCGGCAATACAAGGTTGCTTTCACTCATGCATGTAACAATTAGGACAAAAATTGGTTGAACATGAGAAATCGTCCAGCATTAGCGTAACGGCAGAAGATTGAACACAAAGAGTAATTAGTAAAACTATATCATTCGTTATTTAAATATAAAATGCAATTTTTATGGGTAGGTTTCTAAATCTGTGTAGTATTTGGTTACGTTATTAAGTCATTTTGGAGAAATTATTTGAATTTTTTGAAGGTGAGAATCGGATTGATAATTACCAAATATTCAGGGTCGAGTGTGGTGTAATGCTTTTCTTTGTTCGCGCCGAGAAAATTGCGCAATATCTTTTTCCTACAGTCTACTGATGTGTTTCACACGCCCCCTTAAGGTCATACAAAGAACAATTTTTCATACATTTAGTTTTTGAAACAGAGCTGTGTGAGAGTTTCAACCAATCTTATAAATTATTTTGAAATCCTGTTTTGTGGTCAAATGTAGTCGACTAGAAAATTGCGAAATAGACGTAACCCATTTGTTTTTCTTTCGAATAGTTTCATTAACTTACAGTCAGAGACAAAAGATGCTGGGAATTTCCCAATGGGTGTTTGCTTTCCAATAGCACGAAATAGGCTTGCACATGACGTCCCCCAAACAGCGTTCCGATGGCTACCAGGAAGAAAGGAAGAGGGAGCTCCCTTCCTAAGAGGACACACTTTTGTCTCCCAGATTTGCACATACGTCGCTAATTTCTTCCCAGAAGATGATAAGAGATTAACCCGTCACTCAAAATTTCTACTAAAGAAGCTTCCCTCGCTCTCTCTGTCTTTCATGGTGGTCCAAAGTACCTGATGTGACGTCAGTGCAAGCCATGTACACATCAGCTTGATTTTATCTTCTCAAGAAGTTTGCGATCATAAAATGTTGGTGTGCATATTGTACCGTCAGTATTTGATTTCGTGAGTTGATTTATCAACTTTCGATTTAAATGTGTGAGCATTTTATGTTAATAATTGGAATCAATTGCCTACAACTCTCCAGAATTCAAAAGAATGGGTGCAGCAATTCTGGAAATTTCTTTTTAGGGGCCTGACAGATTGAAAAAAAATGCCTATTATTATTGTTTACCTTCATATACATGGTAATGAAAGGTAATACTGCCGTGTTCTTGACCAACCTTGCTGCGCACATTGAAAGTTTGAATGGTAAAGCATGCATACATGGCCTAAAATTACTCAGAGAGTTTTCTTGTATATTTAGGTTCACAGAAAAATGTTGGTGTTCCAGTCCTAAATTTTACGACACAAATGATTAGAAACTAGTATACAATTGTGCTTAACTGATCAGATTTCGTTCTATGGTCTCTCAGATCAAATTAGTGGTCTAAATGGACACATGGTAATTGCAGCTGCTGGTGGTAGATTAGCTTAACATGGCTTAACAGAACCATATTTTTGTATTAGGCATATTAGAGATCTAAATGAACACATGGTAATTTTAGTTCGTGTGTTTAGTGATCGTAGATTAGCATAAAATAACACAGCAGGACTATAATTTGCGTGTTGGAACCAGATCAAGAAGAAAACAATCACTTTCCTGCAGAATATGCACAGATTTAATTCCCGCATTAACCAAGTGATTTGATGTGCGAAGAAGCTCATGGCATACCCCGCTTTGAAGTAATAGCACTCAGGGACAGAGTTATGGGCCAGGCAACCGGTGTGGGGGCATATGGTTGGGGGGGGGGGGGGGGAGGGGGAGGGGGCTGCGGGGACCTGACGTCACGGATCGATTTGACGTCAGAGTCGAAGTGTTATCCAGATCTATTTTGTTAACCTAATTCGCCATTTCACCAAAAAACATCAACATTTCTTTCTAAGAAGGTTTTGTACGTCGCTTTCTTTATGAACAAATTGGCTTTGGGGTACTTAGGGGGTAGCCGCCCCGGCCCCCCCTTAAATCCGCCACCGATAAGAGCAGGCTTGAATTATTTTTGTTCAAAAATGTGCATCATTGCTATAATGTTACTTCAAGAGGAAATTGCGGAGAAACATTTGGCTGAGTATATGTAATGTAGAAAAAAATTACTGAAGGAAATGTAAAAAAACAAAAGAAAAACCAAATCAACGTCTTCCTTTTAATATTTAATTTCAAATACACTCGAAACATCAGCGCCGGCTCAGATCTCAGGTGCTCATTTAACAATTCTCTTGCATCTGTGCTTGAAAATTCCGAAGAAAAATCGCGTCTGCAACGGAATGTATTTTTGAGGCATAAGACCAATTGATAAGACACCCATCCACAGTCTTTGGTAATTCTCAATTTCTTGGATATAATATTTGATTTGCACTCTCTTATAATTTTCGGAAATCGTATTTTTTTAAGTTCGTCAATTCCCATAAGAATTGACTAACTAGTTTGCTAACATAAAGCTGCTTTAACTTTCTGGTCCGAAATGTTTCGAGGAAAATCCATGCTGAAGGTGTAATATCTGTCAGACATACGCGCCTTGATGAGGTAACGTATCTTCCGGACTGTAATCCGTACCCCAATATGCGTGGTATGCAGGGGCACATTTCAATGAAAATAAAATATTTTATTTAGATAGTCCGGATCAGGTGCATAGTCCGCACCTAATACGTGAAGTCGCACGTAAAAAAGAATAAATAATCAACCACACACCTTGACAAATGCCTGCTTTATCAGGTAACACACACACAAATGTTTGTATCAATCATGAATCATCATTAACATACTTTGTAATTTACAAAGTCCGTCACGTCTCGTCATAATGAGCCATTAAAGATATCCTTGTAGAGTTCTCATTTGTACATTTAGTCCGTACCGCGTAAAAGTTTAACCTTTGTACAATGTGTAGTCCGCGGACTATATGGTCAGGAAAATTTGGCGTCTCCCGCAAAGAGTGTTTTAAACAGTCTATACTCGCATTCACCTAAAAAAAAAGTACCAAAAAAGGTTCGGCTCCTTGCAAGATGGGTCTAATTTCCACCCGTCATGTGTTGACTGAAGATATATGCAGGTAAGGGCATCTTGGACTAGATTTATGCTATACTGTCAAGACGTATACACCTTTCAAACTCCAAAGGCATTGTTTCTTCCTTCGACAACCAAATCTTGTAAAGACTACTTAGCGCAGCCCGTGACTATGATGCAAAACGTTATTTTCTTTTGATATCACAAACGAGTATAATTGTTTATCGTGGATATTTAGGAACCGCTTAGAAGACATCAAGCTCTATATTTTCTGATGTTTTTTTTGCGTAGAAACTATACCGTTTAGAACCTACGTGCTTCGGTCCTACTGAACTCAAAGATGACTCCGCTATTCCCCTCCCCTTAGAGATCTGGGTTTTATGCTCAGATACTCCTAAGTTCTGGAGTACCCGTCGTGTCTTATCGGTAGATATCTCACGCAACAGTTGTTTGTCCCTGTACTTTTCCAGCGTCGCGTGCCGTGCTTGAGTCGGCATATATAGCGCTGGAAATAACCGGGGCGGCAGATAAGACGTCACTCATATGTCGGCATCACTGCGATAACTCGAATCACTTTTTCTTCCTTGTGCGGTGCTTGTATCGCTAATTCGACTGATAAGGACCTGTCTCCGAGTGCATGCCCCACTCGACGGAAACGCTTTGGTCATCATACTCCCAAAGAACAGACGAGGTTTTTATTTGAACTACATGACCTTTAAGAGCCCAACTATCCGGAACACATATTTCTGGCTCGAAATCCGTCTTTTTTCTGCCCGAAAACAACCGGTCGAGAATTGGCCGGGTTCAGTCGCGCTCATTCTCGTTTCCATGGTCACGTGGCATTCAAACTATGTGCACCATATATATTCAAAGTCGTGGGTCGTCTAAAATACACATTAAATATTAAAAATAGAAAAGTTCTAAACTTCCCGGGAAGTTGAGAACTTTCCGCCCATAGATTCAAGTAGTTCAATGATGAAATAATGCGCAGACTAGAAAGAAGACGGAAGAAGTGTCTTAGAACGAAAGCGGGGGCAGAAGGATAACCCAGAATAGGCACAAAAAGAGAGTTTGGAAGAGCCAAATCTAGGTCACTGCAGCTCAGTAGAGCCAGCTGGATCTTGCTTCCTTGGTGGAGAGTGCGAACGCTTGCTAAGGCACGTGTTCACGTATTTTCATGCAAGAGCGTCCTCAACCGGCGATTTCCTGAAGTGGTCCTCAATCGTGTTACCCTTGCAATTACATTATTTTTAAAAGGCTGTAATTTGACGGGACTGGTTTTCTTTCAAGAAGTCATTGTGGTATACGATAGCTTCATGAAGCCATCGTGGTATCCAGATTAAACCCTCGAAAAACCCAGCCATGAAATCAAAAATTTTAATTCATGGAGCTTCAAATGTAGTTCTTACGAACGCGTCCAGACCATATGTCACGTATGCAGCGTGACCGCAAGTGTAAGGCACATTACTACGCTGCGCAAGTGCGCACGCTACGCACAAATTCAGTTCGAGCTTTGAAGAAAAGAAAACACAGTTTAATTTTGAAAATGATATATCTTATTTGTGTGTAATTCATCTTATAATAGAGGGAAATGCGTCAGTTAGTCGGTATCACAAATCTTACATGTTTGGAGGCTGAGTAGTTTCGTCGTTTCGTCTCCATATGCTATAGCAGCAGAAGTGGGAGACGTTGGAATTGGAACCGCTGGCTCGTAGCCTGATTACAGCTCATTGATATTCAGTGGTCGCCAGGAGCAGGAGATCAAATTAGGAATTCAGAGGATGAGCTTGGAATAGACATCATCTAATCTGTATCCGCCATCTTTCGTCCCTCGCGACTCGCTGGCGCCGTGGCTTAGTTGGTTAAAGCGCCTGTCTAGTAAACAGGAGATCGTGAGTTCGAATCTCACCGGTGCCTTTTGCAGACCAAAGCATCCAGCCTTTTTTTTTTCAAAAACCGGTTCTTGGCTGCAGTTTTTGATTGTGTTCCTCTCATCTACTGACTGTACCGGCGCCGTGGCTTAGTTGGTTAAAGCGCCTGTCTAGTAAACAGGAGATCGTGAGTTCGAATCTCACCGGTGCCTTTTGCAGACCGAAACATCCAGCCTTTTTTTTTTTTTCAGAAACCGGTCCTTGGCTGCAGTTTTTGATTGTGTGCCTCATATCTACCGACTGTACCGGCGCCGTGGCTTAGTTGGTTAAAGCGCCTGTCTAGTAAACAGGAGATCGTGAGTTCGAATCTCACCGGTGCCTTTTTACTTTTGGCTGAAGATATTGTTGCGTTACTTGATTTGGAGAAGGTACAAAATAGTCGCTAATCTATAGTCGGTTACAAGTCCTAAGAAGGTAGGAGAAGCTCCTCCCACAAGCGTGATATGCGCCCGTTTCAAATCTCTCCGCAGTCGAAAGAGTTCACTGGAAACGCTCCTTGTTCCGCTTGAATGGATTCCAACTTGTCTCCGATCCCACTTTTTAGGAAAACGACCTTCGTATTAATCGGAGGGGGAACCGAGCTCCTCAAAGCAGCCTTTGTATCCATCGGAAGGGGAAGCTAATCCCCGGAAGTCGTATTTGTTTTCATCGGAGGGGGAAAACTCTATTCTCCCTCTTGTGGCTTCCACAATGCTAAATCAAAGTCGAAAGATAAAGCAAATATATACAGAAAGGCAAGACCCTCCTCGCGCGTTGGCCGCGACGTCACGGAAACGATGGGACGCTGTTGGATGCGGAGGTGGCGGAGGGATATATGATTCCCTTTGAGGGGCATTTGCCGCTACCTTCTTAACCTGTAACCGCTATAGTGAACTCTAATTACAAGAAGAAAAAAAAATATCACGAGTCATGGGTAAAAAAGGATAGGTCAAACACGAAGTCCCAAACACAGCTGCCATAAAAGTAAATTTTTACTATGCTAAAATATTTTTTTTCCAAGATGTAAGTTACGATACGATATTTATTATTCTGTGTATCAGATTAATGAAATGCATAGTTATTTATCGAGTTGCCATTTTATGATATTATTTTTATTTTATGATGTTATCAGTCCCCAGAGTAGCCTCTATAATTATTGGTCCAACGACTGATCGTATATTGTTGTGAGATATAATAAAATAAAATAAAACGTACGAATACAAAAAAAAAGGAAGCGATTGTTTAGTAAAAAGATGATCATGGTTTCAAATTTCATCGGCACCTCTGTTTTTTCTCATTGAGAACAATTTTTTAAAATTACTTAGTCCAGGGAAATTCAAAAGTTGATTTCAACGAAAAAGTGTTAGAACACAAGCAAAACGTTGCTTGCTCGCATTTTTGCACTTTCCGCTCTAGTTCCTTCAGAGGCAGTAGTCTCGTACAGCTTACTAAAAAAAGTAATTGATTACCTTCACAATTTTTCTTGGTGAAAAATTATTAAATGAGATTACTTTATTAGTTGAGAAGAAAAGTAATTAAGCGCTACTTACAAAAAAAAAAAAAAAACGCTACTCTTCCGATTCTTTCCGATTTTTAAAACGTCAGAACTTTCTCCCGGTTTGTTAACGGGCCTTTCGTGCTGTCTCTTAATGAATTAGAATCACCGAATTACAAGCGATCTTTATTTATCTTCTCAATGCACAAATTTTGGTAGACCATATCCTGCTATCGGAGATATGGTACTAGAATTCCTTGGTTGGAAACTCGTAGAAATGAATGGTTCCAAGAAATAAACGGTTATTGTTGTGATTACTTTGTAATTAAATTAATAATATTAATAAAGATACGCCCAAAAAGTCATTGATTACAAGTCATTCGGTTACTTTTAGCAAGTCTGAGTAGCAGTTTGCCATTATATTATCCTTGGTTATGGTCACTTTAAAAAACAAATCCTGTAAGTTCACTTCCCTGCAGAAAACGCAGGCAGCCAATCAAGGAAAAAAATGTAGAAGGACCCCAAAAAACCACAAAACTCACAAAACGAAAAAAAAAAGATGAGCGCGCCGTGACATTGAGCATGGGGCTTTACTGTCCTCGTAGTAAAAATACGTTGCATGCTGTGAATGAGAGCTTAGGACAGGCAGAGCTGGTTACTTCCGTGGTGTCGACAAGGAGGAGCGTAGGACGGGCTGCAAATTGGGGAAATTCAAGGTGGTGACGTTTACGAAGGTTTAATTTGGATAATTTAGTTTTAAAAATTTGCATGTTTGACTAATTCCACGAAGTTTGAGATCTTGGTATAGACTTGATCTCTTTATTGCGGGTCAATTATGCCGTGATCCCAAGCTTTCACATAATGAAGTAATTTATAGGAATTAAATTTGTGGAACTAAATTCTCCAAATAAGCCTTTCGTAAACATCACCATAAATACTTTCACCTATTCGTCCCCGGCCCCCGCCTCATTATCGACACAACGGAAGGAACCAGTATACTGCCCGTGCCAAGCTACCATTCCCAACATCAGACGAATTCTGACTCTTCACCATAACCCCGACCGCACTCAAAAGATGGGAATACCGTATTTTCCACACAATAGTCGACACCCAGTGTATATAATACGCAAGTAAATTTTCACGCACAGCGCATTTGCCTGCTTTATTGGCGCACAAAGAAGTGTACACCCTTCATAAATCGTCATTAATATACCCTATCATTCACGTAATCCGTTACAGCACTTTATAAGCCGTTTGCAGAGAGCCTATAGATTGAAGAGGGGGTTCATCTCAAACCACGGGGAGCATTTTGAATTCAATGGCGGACGCCTCCCGCGCCGATTGGTCGCTAGTGCGCCTGCGCTGCATTTTCACCTGGCAAGGAGGAAAGCAGGCGGAAATGGCGGAGACGTTTGCAGACGATCAACGCTTTCGTTACTTCTTCGCGGCTCGTGTTGCAAGCGTGGCCCGTCAACGACGTCACCCCGATCGACCAGTCGGACACTCTGTAATGCTGGCTCAATATAGCCTTTTGCAAAGCGTCCGGCGCCGTACGACGCCGAAAGGAATGCCGGGAACTGGCTGTAAAGAAGCAGCTGTAGGAGGAGGCAACCCTGGAGGCGATGGAGTGCAAGCAGGCGGCGAGCAACTGAAGACCTACTATAACGGGGCCGTAGAGTGTCACTGACAGTTTAAGAAACGCAGGGTGTAGCTGAATATACATCCACGCTTCGCGTATCGTAATTGGTTCTTCGGTGTTCTGATTGGCTGTGGAGCAATGGTAAGCTGTCGGTGACTACGTGGAGCACAAGTTTGTCTGCTCCTTGCACAGGGGTTGCACTGACGTGAGAACGACGAGTTCTGATTGGCTCTGATGGAGGGATAGTGGGTAGACCTCAATGCTATAGTTGGCTTGAGGTCTACCCGCTATTCTTCCAATCGTAGCCACTGAGAGCTCGGCGTCGTGACGTCACCGCAGCCTCTGCTCAACCCCGCAGGGGGCACCTGTGAAAGCAGGTGTTTGGTGAATGTCGTCACCACGGACCCCGAACCATGTGGGTTCCCCCCCCCCCCCCCCCCCCCCCCCACGTCTGGCTGTGCGTGGCTTTCTCGTGTCTGGGGAAAAAGGAATCCTGGTGGTTGAGCCCAGCCCAAGGTAGGTTTGGACCCTTCGTGGCACAGCGCACATTGTTATAGGGTGAGGCAATACGCAACTTCGGCGCCTGCTTTTCGTAGACGTGTTTCCTGGCTTGTCCCGACCAGGATAATTCCCAGTCAGTCGCCTTCCTTTTCCCTCCTACCATTGTCTTCTCTCTTTGTGCTCTTCTTTCCTCTTTCACCTTCTTGTGACCGAAGCGGGCAGAGGTGGAAGACACTCTGCCCAGCACTTCCGCCACCTCTTCGGCTAGTCGTGACGGAAGCCTGTCTCCACGCGATCCAAGCCGGAAGAAAACGCTGGCTAATATTAGCGGTGCGCCTCAAGAGGCGGTAATGTACGTTTAGTTCGACGATTTGGCTGCTCCTGCTTCCGACTTGGACAGCATGGAGTGGCAAACGCAGACCCGTGCAACGGAGAACAAAGAAAAAAAAAAAGTTTATTGTGCCAATGTAGTCTATGTTGTCTCTCTCCCTAGTTTTAATCTTTTTCACTACCGAGTTTTATTGATTTTATAAGCGCAATTTATAAATTGCAAAAGTATATTTTTTCAATAGAGCTGTCGCGGTGTTTTAAGAAATATTCATGATATGCACCATTTTATGGATGAGTTTCGGCCGACAGTTCACATTCTTCATAAAACTTATCCCCATGATTGTTTCCCTCATATTTTAAAACATCACCGGATCTTTAGGAAAGACCGTCTTAGTGATCCTCCCTCTGGTGGCGTGGCAGTGGTTGTACAGGGTGGGGTCGGCTGCTGTGAGGTCCCACTTTTTACATCACTTGAAGCTGTGGCAGTGCGCCTTTATTTATTTATTTATTTATACTACCGGCCGCCGTGGGGCGGCCAAAGTAGGAGGGATACATGGATCAAGTTTTACGAAAAAAGCAAGCACAAAGTGTGGCAGCGCAGCAAAAAAGAAAAAAAAAACATTACATATATGATCACGAACACACAAAAAGCAGAAAAATATTTGTTTGAGAGGTATCAAGGCCTGAAACCTCAAAACTCTGGTAATTCGTTTATCAATGCTAGAAACAACGTTAGACAATTTGAAGATACGATTTGTTCGGGTAACGCATTCCAGGCATTGATAGTACGAGAAAAATAAGAGTATTTGTAACAATCGGTCCTGCACTTTATTTCAGTGATTGTTTTACTGTGTTTATTTCTTGTGAACCTAGATGTGTTGAAGTGAAAGTAATCTAGATAATCTAAGTTGTAGTTCCCATTTATTAGATTAAAAATAAATTTCAGTCGATTGATCATTCTACGTTTTTCTAAAAGCGGAACGCCGGCCTGTACATAAAGCTCCGAAATCGAGGTGTTTCTGTCATACTTTTAAATATAAATCTTAATGCCTTCTTCTGAATTCTTTCTAATTTGTTAATATTACATTCTGTGTAAGGATCCCACACAACGTCGGCATACTCGAGTATAGATCTAACAAACGTTTTGTACGCCATTAGTTTCGTTTTGTTCGAGCAGTCCTTCAGTTTCCTTTTTAATGCCCATAATTTATTCATTGCTTTTCGGGAGATAAAGTCAATATATGAGTTCCAACGCAGATCTGAAGTTATGATTAATCCTAGGTATTTGTATTCACATACGGTATTTAAAGCGGTTCCTTGAAGAGTATAATTAAAATTCAGTGTTTTTTTTTCCTATTTATCGTCATATGTGCACATTTTTGGTTATTTAGAGACATTTGCCAATCATCACACCATTCTGTGATCATTTGTAAACTCTTGTTTAAGACTACTTGGTCATTTGAGCATTTGACTTGGTGATAAATTATACAATCATCGGCAAATAAGCGAATTTGAACAGATATGTCCACTGTAATGTCATTTATAAAAATTAGAAAAAGTAGGGGTGCCGGAACTGATCCGTGAGGAACTCCAGATTCTACTTTTGATGTGAATGAGCGGGAATCCTGTATTTGTACAAACTGTTTTCTGTTATTTAAATATGCTTCTAACCATTTTAACATCTGTTCATTGTTTAATAAGGATCTCAGTTTGAAGAGTAGTTTTCCGTAAGGCACGCGGTCAAACGCTTTTGCAAAATCTATAAAAATCACGTCCTTCTGATATCCGGAGTCAATTGACTTTGCGAAATCATTCACAGTGAGCACCAGTTGCGTAACTGTAGATAAATTACGTCTAAAACCGTGTTGATCTTTATTGAAAAAGTTATTCTCTTCAAGAAAAGAGACAATATGTTTAAACAAAATATGCTCAAAAAGTTTTGCACAGCTGCTCAAAATTGACACTGGGCGGTAGTTGTTAACATGATGGGAATCTCCTGCTTTGAATATTGGAACTATTTTAGCAGTTTTCCAATCGTCGGGGATTTGCCCTAATTCAATTGACTTATTAAAAATTACAAGCAAGAAATTTGAGCAGGATTCCGCATACCGTCTCAAAAAAATGTTTGGAATCACGTCTGGTCCTACAGATTTTTTAGTATCAAGGTTAAGCAATGCTGCAAAAATGCCTCCTTTAGATATTGTAACATTCGGAATTCTTTTCGGTGAGAATTCTATAGTTGGAGTTTGGTTATTATCCGTGGTATACACGGATGAGAAGTATTCGTTGAATGAGCTGCCAATTTCGAATGGATTATCAATTTCTGTTCCGTTCTGTGTTATGGTATTAACTGGCTGTTTTGATTTGATCATATATCGCCGAAATTTAATAGGATCGGATACCAAAAATTTATCTAAGGTCACATTGTGGAAATATCGTTTTGACTCCTGAATCATTGACCTTAATTGCTTTCGAAGTTGTGTTATACTAGGTTTGTCGGTTCTTTGGTTTTTAATTCTAATTCTGTTTATTTTACGTTTGAGATGCAAAACCTCCCGAGTAATCCAAGGATTATTTTTTCGTATTCGTTTGCAACGTGTCGGTATAAACCTTTCTATACAGTACAGAACGGAATTCTTAAATGACAGCCACATATCGTTAATATCTAATGCATGTTTACTTTTTTCACAAAAACTGTCAAATGATAATTCAAGGTGATCTAAAATGCTTTCGTCTAGCGCTCTAGTGTAATCAGGCACTTTGATCAATCGGTCTGCTTTTTTAGTATGAAGTTCTCCGGCACATTTACACCAAACCAAATGGTGGTGTAAACCACCATTTGGTGGTTTACACCACTACACTAACTTGGCAAGTGAACGCTTTACCCATTAACTCCTGAGATATAAATACGAGATCAAGGATATTATTGGTTGTACTTGAAATTCTCGTGGGACATGTAACAATTTTCGTCAAATCATTATCAAATGCCATATTCACCAAAAGTTCTGAGTGCTCGCAATTAAAGTTTAAAAGTGTTAAATTTTCCCAGTTGATGTTTGGAAGGTTAAAATCACCTGCGATTACAATGTTTGAAAAACGTCGTTTTTGCAGATTTACAAAGTCGTATAGTTTTTCTAATACGCTTTCAGAAGCATTTGGCGGTCGGTAGATCGCCCCGAGGAGAATCGGACTATTATGAATACGCAGCTTGACCCAGATGATTCAATGTTTAAGGTATCGTGAATTAATGTTGCATCGATATTATTTTTAAGAACTATTGCCACTCTTGTATCTCGGTCTTTTCGGAAAATTTGATGTGTTGGTGGAATGATTTCGTTATCGGTAATATTATCGTGCAACCATGTTTCTGTTACTACAACTATATCAGGGTCATCGGACAATAACATGTGTTCTAGTTCAGCAGTTTTATTTACTACACTTCTGGCGTTTACATTGATAAGAGTGAACGAACGAGATCTCGAGCAGTGTTGTCATTCATTGTTAGATTGCGCGTGTCTGTCGTCTCGTTGCCTCGAGTTAATCAGAATACGGGCGTTTTTCACGGGATCCCACTGATAGCAAGAATTGCCAACTATCAACTTATCGAATCTCAGCACGACTTTCTCGCCTTTGTCACGGTCTTCTATAGCACTGTTCCAGAGAAGCTTCCTTTTTTGTCTGGTATGAATCGAAAAGTCTTCAGATATTGATATTTTGGTTCCCTTAAGTTTCCGCGCATTTCTCAGGATGTTTTCTTTTACATTATAGTCAAAGAGTTTCAATATTACAGGCCTTGATTTCCCCTTATTCGGTCTTCCAATCCTATGAATCCTCTCCACCCCAACATCTTCAATGCCTAGTTTGTCTTCAAGAATCTCAGAGATGATAACTTTTTCTAGATCCCGCTTAGTTTCGTTGAGATTTTCAGGAATTCCAAAAAAGATTAAATTGTTTCTGCGCATTCGGTTTTCTAGGTTGTCTACTTTGTTCTCGAGCGAAGAAACTGTTTGTTTTAATGTGAGCACAGTACTCGAAAAAATGTCAAAATTTTTTGAGACGCTCTTGAATGATTCAATGGTTTCTTCAATAGCACCCATTCTTTCTTCGACCTTCCTTTGAGTGAATTTTATTTCCTTAATCGCCTCGAATATCTTATTTTGACCTACCAAAAGTTTTTGTAGACCGCCTCATAACTTTCGTGTCGCTTCATTCATCATCTAAGACTCCATTGCGTCTTATTGAACTGCAGGGTCTTGTAGGCCAGCTCCCACAACTCTTCATGATTCTAGGTTGATTTGAATGCCGATCACCCCATCTGGGGAAGATTCGTCAAGACTCACGTGGAGGTGTAGTCAAATGTCTTATATTGACATCTGGGCTATGCCTTCTTAATGCGAGGGAGCCACCATTTTTCGTTGCAGCTCACACCTCATTTACATCAATATTTCTGTCGATCTCATCCCCCTCATGATTTCCTTACTTGGAAAGTTCTCAACAACCCTTTTGGTAGTGATCACTTTCCGATTGTTTTAGAGAGCGTTGTTCAGCTGCCCTCACTCTTAAAAGGAATCCCTAGGTGGAATTTAGATGAAGCTGACTGGTCACTTTTTGGGTTAGATTCCACTTTGGACTTTCCTCATCTTTCTTCCAAGTCACCTGAAGATGCTAAGCTTTATGCTACTAAGCAGATACTCAATGCTGCTGAGGTGTCTATTCCACGAACCTGTGATAATGTGTCAAGGAAATGCAAACGATGTGGGAGCAGGGAGTGTGCCACAACCCTAGCGGATCAAAACAGGGCTTGGGACGAATTTCGCAGGTACCCCGCGTCACGTAATCTTGCGGAGTTGAGGCATCGAAAAACTAAAGCCCCTTGTACCAGGAAGCAGTCATAATGGAAATCCTGGATGAAGTATTTTTTGTTCTATAAATAGTTTTCTGTCAACCAAGGAGGTTTTGGATAGATACAGGTAAATAAAAGTAGACTATAGAGGCTTTGCAATTCCTACCTTTGATTCACCCTCTTAATCTTTAGTTGACATCGGCAACATCCTTGGTGAAAATTTTTATAATGCATCCAGCTCGGCAAACAACAGTAATTCTTTTAATAGATGTAAATTTTGTGCAAAGCGAAAAAACGTCTCCATGTGTAAAGGAGACTCGCAGCCTTATAACCAGCCGTTTACGCAGTGTGAACTTGGAGTGACACTTGGCATTACGAGGGTTTCTGCTCCAGGGCCCGACGCAGTTCACTATGAAATGCTTCATCGCCTCTTTCCCGAGTCCCTGAGAAATCTTTTCCTGTTCTTCAATTTCTTGTGGGAAAAAGCCTGCTTTCCCCATGCCTGGAAGCATACACCTGTCATCCCGCTTCGAAACTCACAGAAAAACCCTTCACAACCATCAAGTTACCACCCAATCGCTCTGACGAGCTGTATTGGGAAAGCATTTGAAAGCCTTATAAACAGGCGGTTAGTATCTATATTAGAAAAGCAAAAGGTCCTTTATAAAAATCAGTGTGGGTTTCGCCGAGGTCGATCTACTCTCGATAATTTGGTTTGCCTGGAAACCATTAAACGTGAGGCATTTGTGAACAAGCAGCGTTGTGTTTCAGTATTTTTTTTTATTTTGACAAGGCATATGATACCACTTGGAGATTCGGTATCTTGCGAGACTTGTATGCTTGAAAAATCCGTGGTCGGATGTTGCAATGCATAAAGGACTTTCTAGCAAACAGAACCTTTCAAATCCGACTTCGCAGCACCCTGTCTAATCCTTTTGTCCAGGAAAACGGAGTTTGACATAGTGGAATTTTGAGTGTTACATTGTACTGAAAATGAATTTTCTTGCACGAATGTTGCCTCCGTATATTTCCTACTCTCTTTATGCTGACAATATACAAATCTCCTCACATTCTTGCAATATTTCTAGTTGTGAGCAGCAGTTACAACTGGCTATCAATAAACTTTGTGAGGGGGCAGAAGAAAACGATTTAAGTCCTCTGTTGCAAAGACAGTCTTTTTTCCTGCGCCGCGGGCAGTCCATTAACCCAGCTTTGGAACTAAATGGAACTCCGATTCCGGTAAGGAAGAAGCACAAATTTATTGGTGTTATATTTATTAAAAAACTTGTCTTCGTTTCTCACCTGAAAGTTCTCAAGCAAAAGTGCCTTTGTTCCGTAGCCTCCTGGAGCTTTGGCTCATAAATGGTGGGGGTCGGAACGAAAATGTCTCTTGTATTTGTACAACGCCCTTGTGCGATCTCTTGTTAATTATGGCGCCGTGGTGTACGGATCAGCTCCTTCGTCTGCTTTCAAGACGTTGGATCCTGTACATTATTAGCTTGCGTTTCGAAGCGGGGCTTTTCGCACATCACTTGCACTTAGTATCTTATAGCGGAATCAAATGAGATGTCACTGTGCAAAAAGCGCCAGTGCCTCAGTCTAACATGCACGTCTAGGACCCTAGCCAACTCTGATCATCCAACATATAATTCAGTACTAAGGTCCCAATTCTACCGTCTCCTTGAAAATAAGCCAAGCATTGTCAGACCAGAGACCCTGAAAAGAAAACGAAAGTTTTTTTTAAACAGTCTGGTTAAGACACGCGTATTAAGAAAATAATTTTACGCGTAAAACTTTTTTTTTTAGAGCAATATTGACGGCGCGAGACGCGATTCAGTCGGTAGTCACCTTTTTTCCACTTGCTTTATCTCTCGGCATTTCGGGTGCATGGAGGAGAGGTGGGTCGGCTTGGCCATCACGTTGAGGTGGAGAGAGCGCATGACCATCTCGTTGAGGTGGAAAGAGGGTATGACCACCTCTTTGAGGTGGAAAGAGGGTATGACCATTCTGTGACGTCATGAAATTTAATTTAATTTAAATTTAGATTGATATCACGCGTGTCCCAACCAGACTGTTTAAAAAACATTTTTTTGTTTTCTTTTCAGGGGCCTTGTAAGTTTTTGTATAGAGCAATTTGGTTCCTCCCTTCAACTTCGTCTGGACGAACTTAACCTAATTCAGAACGCAGTCTGCGTTGCCCCTTGGAATGTGGTGCTTGTTTTTTGCGACTGGACAAGCTTTCACTAAGTTTAATAAGAATAGCATATCAGCTATCGCAATTCAACAAGTATTCCTTTACCTGGAAGATAAATCTAAAGATTATGCTCACTTTTACACTGACGGTTCCAAGACTTCATCTTTTGTGGGTTGTACAGTGCACTCTTGTCATTTTGTAAGAATAAAACGTCTTGATAAATTTAGGAGTATATTTACTGCTGAAATCTATGCTGTGACATTTGCGCTAGATTATATTCTGAAGACTAAAACTAAACGGGCCGTATTATTTGTGCTCTTTGAGAGTGCCATTACTGCAATGTGGTCTCTTAAAGCCATTAAGAATATGCTTGTGGAACAAGTACGCGGTAAACTTAACAATGCTTTACGTAAAGGACAGACTCGCTGCATCCTCAGGTAACTGCTCTCAATATCAAGGTAGCTAACCCCGTCAGGATATCAGACCATTAATTAAGTCGTCACTTTTTTGTTTGTAGCAGTCAGAGCGGGCCATGGAGTTTAATAGGAAGTCCCATGTAACCAAGCCAGTCCTTGTGTCCTGCAAAGCTCCTTACTTAAGAGCAGCTTTCACAAAGTTGTATTGTGCCCGCTTCGAACTGGTCACTCTTCCCTTACACACAGACATCTCCTTTGTAGGGAGGATCCACCAGTTTGTGAGCACTGTGGAGACCATCTTACAATTTTTCATATTTTGTGGCTCTGCCCAGGATTTGACACCGAACGACATGCTCATTTTCCGTTTTTTTTTTAGATACTGTATTCCATTTAATCTCGATTGCTTACTGGGAAAGCACCCTCTCATCCCTTCTTAAAGAGTTTTGGAATTTATCACTAGTATTGGGGGCCTTGTACACCAGACCTAGTCCTAGCTATTTTCAGGATCGCTATTTTGTAATGACGTGACCATAGGAGCTTCGTCAGTTAATTTAGTCTAGCGCAGTATGGCCTCCGTTGCTGTTGCGCCATAAAACCGGCAAACACACACAAAACCCATGCTCAAGAAGCAGACTAACTTGCGCTCCGCATAGTTTTGTTACGTCACCTGCCGGAGACCAACACGGGCCACGTCTTGGACACAACTGCCGCATCAGCATTCGACTGGGAGTCGCGTTCTCACCGATTAAAAGACAAGTCGTGACCCAACTCTGACACTGCACTCATGTCCAAGTCGGTGTCTCGATTTGGCTTTCTTGGTGGCAGGCGATGCCCAAAACTCAGCACCACGGCTTTCTGATTTATAGTAACTGACAAGGTGAGAGAACGACCAAAAGGAGCTTGACACGCCCAGGCGTTCTAATTCTGTCAGTGACTGTGGTAGGTGTTGCTAAAACACCCATCCTTTTCTAGCTTTAGGAATGCTAGGTGGCGCTGCCGCGCCCCCACATAACTTTAGCTTCGCTTTGTATAGGCTGCATCGCGGAATCGCTCTTGCTTGCGCGATCGTCGCACCTGCCTTTCTAGCCCACCATAGTATGGCCGCGCTTTCAAACAATAAAGCTTTGCGATAGAATCCTCTCTAAACCGGTTAAAATATGAATCGACGCGCATGTTGTTTTTGATAGTTACTGTATAAACACAAATAAAGGGAATAGGGGGTTTCTCCTAACCTTTGTGATAAATTACAAGGGGTTACCGTGCGCATTCGATCTTTGCGACGTATTTTAAGGGCGTTGGGTTTATTCAACCAAAGATGCAAGTGTATAATTTGCCTGCAGAAGCACGGAATATACCGTCGCGCTGAAGTGAACGCCTTACGCATTGTGCGTGTTTCGTTTTGACAGCACAATGTAGAACTCTTCAACACAACTGAAAGGGAAACGTCCTTGAGAACAATGGACAAAGTTATGAGGTGTTATGCTACTCTCCCATGTTTGCGCAGTAAAAAGTTAAAAAAAGTTTATTAAAAAACTATCATGAAAGTGATTTCAAGCGATTGATTTTGGACAAAAAAAGATGACGTTCTTGTAGAAAGGAATTTAACCTTTCCAGAAGAAGCGATTATGACAAAGAGTTTGAAGGATACGATGGCGTATTTGGGCAGCACCTCCGAAATATGTTTCGTTTCACCTGAAATTAAAATGCTTTCATATCAATTCAACGAAAATTCGTGGGTGTCGCTTTAATAAACTTAAGTTCCTTTAGATGTAACGGTAAGAACATTGATTGGGTAACACTAGTGCCACTAATAAGCTACACTTCAGAGTAACGACACTTTGCCATATTGTGGCTTAAAATTATGGTTAGCAGTTATCTGAAACTTCATTTGAAATCACAGGGAGCACTTTTCCGTCCTCCACAAATGTTTCAACAGTTCGCGACAAAGCAAAGCAATATTACATGAGCTTCCTAACACCGAATCTAATGCTGAGGAAGTCGCACTTTTGAATCATGACGATCAGCAGTTGCGTCTGCTCTGCACAAGCACCAATATGGCGGCGCCCACAACAATGTCGGTAAACAGAGTGCCGATACTCTAAGTGCAGCTCATTTAGTGGCTTTAGGTAACACTTAAAGCACTGTGTAAGGCACTCGATAATACAACGGTCCTTAGACGTCAATACTTACAAGTGCTTAATTATTTAGAAACAAAAAATATAAAAATGTGCACACGATTTGGATTCATAGCCGAAAGCTAGCCACGTATCCGTCACAAAGTAAATGTAACGTGAACATTCACAACTCAGGCGTGCACAGTGAAATACTAAAATTAACAACATTGAATTTAGTTAACTCAATCAGCAAGCATCAATAAAAATTATAAACGTGTATTGCACGAAACGATTAGTTCATGCATTTCATGACGCAGGGGACTTTTAAATCTGACTGTAATTTGTAAATCTCATGTGATTAATTTAATGTCGTGGCGTTACACGTGTAATATGACGATAACACTCCTTACCTTTAGATGAATTGGGACAAAATAAATATTCTTACACGCAGTGATGTTTTTAGTGAAATATGATACTGTTGGCGGAATATCGTAGTATACGTTTTTATCTCCGGTATGTCTTATTCGTCGCTAGCCATAGTCAACACAAAGTTTTAGTAGAGCGTTCCGAAGCTTCTGATAACGACACCCGATATTCCGCCGCCGCCTTTGCGCCTGCGCAGTACGTATAGACCTTTTTCGTGTACTCTCGTCCCCGGCCACCTAATAGGCGTATCCGGTATGGGCGACGGAAAAATAATCCAACGTTTCAACCTGCAAACAGTAAAAAAATAAAGGGGAGGCAAAACGAGAAAGTGTGGTGGTTACGCTTATATCCTAAACGCCTTTATTAGCGTGGCAAAGGCAAAACAATGTTTTCGCCCATACTGGAAGTGACGTCAATTCAAGATGGCGGCGCACTTGCAGAAAAGGTCTATACTTATCGGATATTGTTATCGGAGGTGTCTGAACGAACTAGTAAAACTCTCTATCTACACCGAGGCGAGATGGTGAAAACGACGGTTCTTGCAAAGATGTCGAGAAGCTCTCTGCTTGCTTTTTTTTGCCTTGGTCCAGCCCTGCGCTGAGCTCGTTTTCTTCTTTCTTCCTTATTTCATTTCTTCCCCGCAGGGCCGAGTTTGTTAAAACACAGCTGCTCGGACGTAAGCTTGCGCTGCAGAGCCCCATGGGATCCTAAGTCGATCCCCACCTCAGCCCGTTTTGATCTGGATGAGCATCGTACCGGCGTGCAATCGTGTATCACTACCGCGTGGTACACGTTAAAGACCCCCAGGCTAGCAGTCGTACTGCACTGGCTAAAATTTTCATCTCTAGTGGGTAACAATGGTCGCCACACTCAGGCCGAATAAACTCCTGCTGTTCAAGCAACTAATGACTAATTTGTTTTGTTTTTCTCGTTATTTTGCAGAAGGATGTATGGCTCGAGTTTCAGGACGTGATCGGTTCTGCGATCGGCCAGCGCGCGCGTTGGTTCACAAAGGACCCACAACACTCTACAAGATAATTGACGTCGATGGCTCGCTGAACGATCCGGTTTGGCAGACTTGGGCAGACGCGCTGCAGCTCGACGAGAGGCCTTCGCCTTTAGCGTCGCCTTGCAGTTGCGTCGCGCTCGTGGTGACACGTTGCCGGACGCCATGGCGGCGACCCTGAAGCACGCAAGGTGGCACTGCGTGGGTCCATACTGATGACGTTTGGAGGGGGAAGTGGCATAGCCTTGTCCCGGGCACACAATGCCGACCTCATACGCGTCGAGCATTCCGACCTTGATGGGCGTCTTCGATATAGGTATGCGATCTCTGACGCGTATATAGGTCGTGTTTGTTGACTCTTCCCCATTGCAGTGGAAAATCAAGCATGGTTCGACACCTTTGCGAACTTTTGTGCGCAGGGTTGGACAAACGTTCGACTGAAGTTAGATTCTTGAGTGTATGTGGGGAAATAATAAGAACGGGCTGAGGCCACCTGGTGGGGAAGGGTAACAAAAAGTAGCTAAATTATAAACGAAAATGTATGCTTGTTTTTCATATTGCATATTTGATAATATTTTTCTAGAAAAAAAAAACTTGCATACGAAATATATATTTCTTTTAATTTCGATTTTTTTACAATTTTGTTGATTGAATTGCCAAATGAATTGCGAAAACTTGTGTTTTTTTCCCAAAGCTTATTTTTCCTTTTAGCAGTTGCACCATGTAAGAATGCTTTCACATGAAAGAATTCTGGCTTCCGCATCTTGAAACGTTCGGCGTTTTACAATGCATTCATTATGTTTTCACTGACGTGAACGTTGCGTCAGTGATGAACGAAAAAGTCTGAGAAACTTGCTGTAGCGCCCTTTAGACGATACAAAGGGAGTGTTCCAGAAACATCTGGTGCGTTTCACCATATCTCCATGTCAGAGACGCGCTGTTTTCTGAGAATTCTTCGTGGTGAACGACTCTTTGGAAAGCTTAAAAAGGTATTTGAACTCAAAATTTTCGCAAGAAAAT
This sequence comes from Ixodes scapularis, assembly GCF_016920785.2. Lineage (NCBI taxonomy): Eukaryota > Metazoa > Arthropoda > Arachnida > Ixodida > Ixodidae > Ixodes > Ixodes scapularis. Next base: position 124,384,884 of record NW_024609879.1, on the reverse strand, counting down.
AAGAAAAACAAAACCGTTCGTTTTTGTTGAAGAACGAAAGAGGGAAATTGCGTAGTTACCATTTGTACGAATCATTTCCACAACGCGCCTGTGGTATAAGATAGTTCTGTAATTCGAAATGATCAACTGTAAAAGTCGTAAAATATCTACAAGATGTGCTTAACACTGCCCGACACGCGACATTTGTTCGTTTTCGAATTTTACTTAGAAAGGTTTCGACGAGCAGCACATATTACCATTTAGATTAATAGCCCTAATGAGCGCTTTGCATCGCACTGACAATTTGACTTACAACCGTTTGACTCAGTTCCAAGAAAAAAAAACGCAAAGAAACCAGCTATCGCCTGTTCGCGCCAGCAGTGTCACGCAGTGTATACGTAAAAGTAGTGCCTCCGACAGATTCCTACATACGTTTTCTTAAAGATTCATATCTTGCTTCAAAAAAATCACGCAAAAAGTCGTTAAAGATTGTAAACACTTACGACAGTCGTAATGGGAAACAGAGCGACAGCTGAGAAGTGATGTCAGAGCCTCTAAGGTGTCATTTCGGAGCAGATGGACCGAATGAACGGTAAAGGTACGAGCGCGCACCCTAAAGTGCGCCTAGGCGTCTCGTATATTGAACTAAGAACACAGCGGACGAATGTTCCATAGCGTTTTGGAATCCATGGCTTTGTTAGAAGGGAACGTGTTTTCGTACGTCCCTTCGGTACAAATATTAAGTTACACGTGCTAAACAAAAAGCGCTGAATAAACAGTGCGAAGGAAGTAGACATGAAGAAGTGCACTCTCAAATGAAGGCTTATGGAAACAACATACACACTATTCATACCATCTTCCTGGCTACTTGTTTAGAAAGTGAAACTCTGCATCTGTCAGGTGCATTGACGGTGCACTCATGCACTTACTTTTCCCCTTGCCTTCGGATAGAGAATGCATCGTAAAATTCTAAGGCAGTTTTATGCGTGCGTGCATCTCCATAGACTTGTTGTTTGGGCTAATTCTGGGTCACACGGACACGCTTTCAAAGTGCACTGTTAGATTGCCTGGACGGGGACTGTTTTACTGACCGTGGGCGTTATCTCGATTCCGTGCACTTTAACCATGCATGCTATCTCGCTTGCTTGCTCGTTTTCCCTGTTATCAGGGGCTCGTGGAATGTTTTGGTGGAGTGCCAAAAACGGCACGCGCCGACGTGGAGCGCGGTCGATGGGCGCGAAGCCATGTCCCACTAAGGGCTCTAGCTATAATATATCGCTGCGAAAATTTGCAGAATGTGGGAATGTTGCAGGGTGGGAGAGTTACTCGTGTCGGAAACAACTAGAGTCCTGACCATGCTTCGTTGCACTTTAAAGTACGACTGCAGCAGTCGCTACTATTCAATGGAGGAAATTAAGAAGCACCAAAAGTGCTTCGTCACGGCGCTAATCGTCTTTGTGCGTTTGCGTTCACGTCGACAGACAGACAGACAGAGAGACAGAGAGAGAGAGAGAAAGAGACAGACAGACAGACAGACAGACAGAGAGAGAGAGAGAGACAGACGGACAAAGACAGACAGGCAGACAGACAGAAAGGGACAGACAGAGAGAGAGAGAGAGAGAGAACTTTATTTAGGTCCTGAGAAGCGCCGGTCAGCAGCACCGCGGGCCGCTCCCACGTGGGGACGGGAGGCCTAGCCGCGCCGCCGCATCGTGGGCTCTCTGGACAGCCCGGAGTTGTGGGAGAAGCTCGGAACTCGTAATGGCAGAGCTCCACTCCTCCTCGGTGACTTGATTGCGCCCCCGTAACTAGGGGCACCGCCAGAGCACGTGATCGAAGCTGCTAACCGACCCGCAGTCCGGGCAAGTAGACTCGAAGGTATCCGGAGCGATAATGCTGAAGAAGGCTAAACTGGGATATGATCTGGACCTCAACATTCTGCGTGTGATTGCCTGAGACCTGGAGAGTTTACCATGCGGGGGCGAAAAAGTCCGCGTGCCTATTTGATAGTTCTTGGTGACTTAATTCGCTAAAGGTGAATAAGATAAGATTCCCCGTAGCCAACCTGCAGATCGGCGTCCTTCCCGGCGCGGAGGGTTAAAGCGCGCGCCCGAGAGTGAGCAGAATCATTGAGAAAAGCGGTATTCACACGAGGGAGAAATCCCGGGGATCTCTCCACGCCACGCGCATCCCGCGACAAAAACGTCAGGCTTTTGCGATGTGCAAAAGCCTGGCCTTTTCGTCTCGTGATGCGCGCGCGCCGGGGAGAAATCCCCAGGATTTCTCCCTCGTGTGAATTTAACTGAGAATCGAGATGGGGGTGCCGGAAACCAAGTAGTTGTGTGCGGGGGGATAATCTTATTGCCAAGAATTTTAGAGGCTTCGTTGGAAATGGAGCCAGAAGCAAAGGCCCGAACCGCCGATCTAGAGTCTGTGTAGATGTGCGATTTACTATCGTCCAGGAGGGCGAGTGCTATGGCCGCCTGCTCAGCCCTCGAGGGAGTAGAATCTTTGCAAGATGCGGAATTGAGGATCGAACCCTTGTGATCGATGACAGCTGCAGCGAACCTGGCCGAACGGCCATACTGGGAGGCATCTGCGAAGCAAGCCGAACGAGGTTCGTCCCTACGCGTCTGAGAAGCGCGACGGCCCTGGCCCTGTGCCGGCCGACATTGTGCAGTGGACGAACATTACAAGGAGAAGGAGAGGTCTGAATGCTGGTCCTTTGGGCGTCAAAGAGCTGATGTCGCCGCTCTGCAACGAGCGTGGGGTTGAGGCCGAGTACGGCCAAAATCTTCCTTCCAGCCGGCGAAGACGACAGTCGAGCGACCTGGGCAGATTCCTGTGCCTCGATGATTTTTTCCAGGGTGTTCTGCACCCCTGGCTGCATGAGTCGCTCGGTGATGGCCTGCTTGGGAATGCCCAGCACCCTCTTTACGCTCTTTCGAATTAGCGTGTCCAACTTCTTCTCGTGACCGTGCCAGCAGTGCATGGCCGCCGCGTACGTGATGTGGCTCATGAGGAAGTCGTGAAAGAGCCTCAGGAGGTTGACTTCTTTAAGACCTCCCTGCCTGTTGGAGGCCCTGTTGATTAATCTGATCATGTTCTCCGTCTTCGTGGTGAGTTTGTTAATTGTTCGACCGTCAGAGCCATTAGACTCTATCAGCATGCCGAGCACTCCAAGGACGTCTAACCGCCGGCGATGCAAAAATGCAGAAATTCAAGGAGTGCCGTGACAATGCACTTTTGGTGGTTATTGATTGGCTTCATGGCGTCATATAGCATCGGCTGCGGGGAAACAGTCTAGCACTGTCTTTTTTTTCTCTTTTTATTTTAAAGATTGCAACAGATTCATTCAGAAAAACCCTTTCTTCGATCGTTTTTAATGACGTCCGAATGCGGCGGAGAACCGGCTCATTGTCCGCGAGGGCACGGCTTTGACGCACAAAAAGTACGGCAACCTTCTGCGTTACCGATCCTTCCCCCCCAGGTCAATGCCACCCGGAATGGGCGGTACGTGAAATATCAAAATCAGGATTCCTCAAGTCGGAGCCTGTACATGCCACGGGAGAAAAGCGGAGGATAAAGTCTGAAGGCTTCCACATGTTATATAACATGTGCGGTTGGCTTCGACCAAGAGTACTCGTAATCCATTACTTTTTTTTTTTTTTTGATTAACGTGTTCGAGTCGGAACGGCGTGGGCGTAGCACTCACCCGACAACGGACGTCAGATTTTCCAACTTGCAACTTCTGCCGGTTTTTTTTTTGTGTGTGTGTCAATGCTATTTTGTAATTGCACCCACACACAAAAAAAAGTTGGAAGTTGAAAAGTCTGACGTCCGTTGTCGGGAAGTCTTATGCTCGCGCCGTTCAGACTTGTACAAATTACTCGACAAAAAAGAAGTAATTGATTAGGAATATTCTTGGTTAAAATGTATTCATTTAAATTACTTGTTTACTTCGGAAGAAGAATACTTGACTGTTACAGGGGAAAAAAAAGTAATCGTTACTTTTCCGGGTAATTACGATTTTCAAAACGACAATTTGTTTCTTTCAGCCGGATGAAAAACGGGTATTTCTTACTGTCCATTATTAGATTAGATTCACAAAACTATAAACTACCTATTTTCTTAATCCACCGATTCTGGCAAACCATATCATTCTGCCGGAGGCTTACTTCGAGAATTGCTTGGTAAAAAACGTGTACCGGTTTCTATTAGGAAGGAGATGGAAACATAGTAAAGGTTACGAGTAATTTTAGTAGTTCTAAAGATAATTAAATTTCTCTGGTGATTACTTCAATATAAATGCATTTAAATGATTACAAAATAACTAAAAATTCGATTTCAAGTAATTAAGATTACTTATGAGGATGCATCATTTTTGCTGCTGTTCCGGTCTTGATGCACATCAACGATCTGCACCGAGTATATGTTTGTTTCCAGGGCTCTAACCACGTGAATTAGTTTGGAGTGATTCTCGTGCATTGCCTTGTTCATACGCCCTTCAAGAACTTTCTTTTATCAGAAGAAAACTTTCACAAAAAATTGGTAATTAAAAGTTTCTGCTGGTAGTTTCCCCAACAAGATTGACCGAATAAAAACAACAAGAACGTCAGATCATGGTCTCAATATCCAAGCTCAGCTATGAGATTCAGATACCAAATTCAATTCTTCTGGGCTTCAGTTGGAACCAATGATCGAACAAAATGAAAGGGTTAGGTTGGTCAACGGTAAACTTTATAATAAGAATACTGCCTACATTTGGGATGAAGGCACAGACTCAAGGGTCGTGTTTCGAACTGAAGGACCATCGTGTCGACGTCCCGAAAAAGAACTTACGATTATTTGTGTAAACGCGCAAAGTGTGGTAAATAAAGGAGAGCAGCTAGACTTTGCATGTATAACTTACGACACGCATGTGGCTGTTATTACAGAGACATAGTTAAAAAAAGAACGATTTATCGGATTCCTCCTTCGTATACTGTATTTAGAAGAGACCGACCATCCCGAAGACGGTCGTACAAACGTGCAACGCTCGAAGATAGTGCTGGATATGATGCTTGCTCTCAATCTTACCCAGATAGTAGACCAGCCCACAAGAATTACTAGCTTGAGTAGTTCCCTTCTAGATTTGGGTTTTTGTTAATACTGACCTTTATGCTCCCTCTGTTTTTATTGAAGAGGGCATCTCAGAGCATAGTTTGGTTTATGTTTCTTGTTCTCTAAAACAAAAAGTCGTGTTCCCAACGGGCGAGGTATATGTACGTCAAGAATTACAATGAGGCAGACGACATTTCCATCCTTGATTTTCTCGATACAGCTTTTGAGTCATTCAACAATAATGATGTGAATGTTTTGTGGAATAAGTTCGAAGGTTTTTGCGAATATTGTTTACAAAATTTTGTCCATAAAAAACAAAAACGTGTCGATTCCACTAACCCTTGGATGACGCGAGAGATAATTTAAAATAAAAAATTAAACGTTAAAGGAGGTCGCCATCACGTAATATAAATGTGATCTCGCAGCTTAGTGCTTTGTTAAAACAGAAACTAAAAGAGGCTAGGAGCAATTACTTTTGTAACACTCTCTCAGGATTTGTTAAGGAATGCCTTCAAAAATTTTGGCAATCTCTTTGAAAAAGGAATTAAATTAAGCAAATTCTTCACAGTGGTGTTGTCGTCCCGAGCAGTGAAGAAATGGCTAACCTGTTTAATGTGTATTTTTTGTGTTTCTGAAGATACAGGGGAAGATGAGTTAGATTTTGAAATTACATATGAAGGGGTGTTTGCTATGTTACTTAATATTAATGCCAAAAAGTCGTGTGGTCCTGAAGGATTTCATAATCGTTTACTAAAGCGATATGCCGAAACAGTTGCAAATTTCTTAACTGTTTTCTTCAACACGTCATCTTCAAGTGGGGCTGTCCCCACGACTGGCGCTCGGCACGTGTGGTTTTGGTTTTTAAAGCGGGTGATTCATCATTACTCTGTTACTATCGTCCAACATATTTCACTTGCTTGTTGTGTAAACATATGGGACACGTGATTTCAAACTATCTAACTGAGTAACTGGATAATAAAAATTTACTTTCCGATGCGCAGCACGGGTTTAGGTGGGGGTTTTCCATACCAACCCAATTAACAAGTATAGCACATGTTTTTGCAAGGGTAATCAACAAATCTGGCCAAATTGATGCTATGTCCCTTGACTACTCTAAGGCTTTCGACAAACACAACCTTTCTTTTAAGTTAAAACAAGTTAGAATTCGCCCAAAGATAATAAGGTGGAAATTAAAGCCTACTTGGAAAGCGGGAAGCACAGTGTTGATGTAAGCAAACATTGCTCCCGTTTTCTAGTAGTTAAATCAGGTGTACATTAAGGATCTTTCCTTGGGCCATTACTCTTCATTATTTATAATAATCACCTAATTGAATACGCTGGACCAACTTTTTCACTGCGATTGTTCACGGTTGATATGTCATTTTTTGCGGAGGTTTCAAACCTAGAAGATCACGTAACTCTTAACTGGAGGTTAAACAAAGTAGCTGAATGTTTGGATAAGTGGGACATGGTGATTAATTATGATAAAACTGTTTATCTTAGGATAACAAATAAAAAAATCATCTATTGTTTACGAGTAGCATAGGAACTAACTTAATTAATGAAGCTTCTTGGTTCAAATAGTTAGGGTTTACTCTTACAGGTAATCTGAAATGGTTAAAACATATTGATATAATTTGTTCAGCGGCCCGAAAAAAATCTGGACGTACTTAGGCAAAGGCACAACGATGCACCGAGCGAAGTGAAGCTCCTGGCCTACAAAACCGTCGTTTTGTCTGCCTTCGAGTACGGTTGTACAGCACGGGATCCACACCAGAAGGGAGCCATTGCTAAATTAGAAAAAAATGCAGTCGCTATCAGTTAGATTTATTTACAGAAGATACCATAGACTAGATTTCGTGTCAGCTATGGTGAACCTAGCAGGCCTTCAGCCTCTCCACGTGCGCAGAAAGATGACCAGATTGAAGTTTTTAGAGCACAGCTCTTATAGGCGCCCGTTTCCGGCTTGAGCGGCGTTGCCGTCGGCGTAATTTAGCGGAAAAATATTTCCGCTAGATTTAGCGGGGAAACATTTCCGCTAGATTTAGCGGGCAATTTTTTCCGCTAAATCTAGCGGGGAATTTTTTCCGCTAGATTTAGCGGAGAAACTTTAGCGAGGAAAGTTTTCCGCTAGACTTAGCGGGGAAATTTTCCCGCTAGGTTTGGCGGGGAATTTTTTCCGCTAGATTTAGCGGATAAATGTCTCCACTAGATTTAGCGGAGTAATTTTTCCGCTAGATTTAGCGGGGAAAGTTTTTCCCGGATTCAGCGGGGAATTTTTGCGCTAGATTTATTGGGGACATTTTTTCGCTAGATTTAGCGGGGAAATTTTTTTGCTAGATTTAGCGGGAAAATTGTTCTCAGGGGGTCACGTGACCTGGGGGGTCACGTGACACTTTATTTCCATAAATTAGCCTTGAAACCATCCGCTATCCAAACCTCCAAGACTCCCAAACACGTGAATCATGACACAAACACACACAATCTGTCGAACCTCTTTTTGCGAGAACTAATACATATAAGTATTATTCTTCCCAACGCGATTAATGATTGGAATGCATTGCCTCCCACAGCTTTCCAAGATGACGACACCTTTCTGAAGTGCATTTCCGTCCCATATGCTTTCCTTGTGCATTGCTATCTGGACTTTCTAAATGCGCTATGTATCAAAACTTTATTTTTCCGATTTTGTGTCTAGTACATGGGATGCCACCAATGCTTAAAAGTCGAAGGCTATTTTGTGATCTTGTCAATTTCTACGCTGATTCCAATATTTACGAGTGTTTTATTCTCTATTTTTATTTCTACTTTCCACACAGGTGTGTAAAAAGTGATGTTTGCATTATTGATTATGTACCCTTCCTGCTTGTACCCCCTAGTGACTGTAGTACTGCTAAATAAAAAAAAAGAACATTAACCACAACAGTTTGCGATTTATGTTTGACAGAAAAAAAAAGTATATTTTTCATATGTCATCATTGTCAAATCATTCAGTCTTTGCGCACGGAAGGTAAGTTTCAAAGGCTAGGGCTGTTGTACGGTATTGTGGAAAAGACGAGGCAAGACAGCCTACCCTTTCTGGTATTGTTATCTTAAAAGCCTCACATTGCATACGAACCAGTCGATCCACTTCCAGTGTGTTCGAATTTAATTATTTATCTTAAAACAGGAGAGGGCTTGAGCCTTTTGCCATATGAAATTTCGAATGCGCAACTGTCAAACAGCTTGCTGATGCATGTTCTTCATTTTGGGGTTAATGGCAAATGGTCTTTATGGTTAATATATGTTTTCTTTCATTGCAAATACTCCTGTGCTCTTGTCACATTTTGATTAAATTCATGCTGCCATAGATTTTATTTATTAATCGCTTTATTAGTTCCGCGTGTCTATGTCCGATTGCATTACGGTGTAACGATCCCATGTGAAACATTTGATCTATTTTCTCTTCATTGCCCCAGTGTTTTGTGGCGTTAGTATCTTTAGCGTAGGGCCACTGTTCGTTACGTACTGTTTATTTCTTGTTAACGACTCTAAACAAAAAACAAAAAAAAAAAAAAAAAAACCAACGTGCCTGTGTTTTTTATCGACACACCCAAAAGCTTTAAATACTCTTGACGCTCCTTTCTTGTACCTGCAGTTCGTTAGAGCAATTATTGTAATTTCAAAGCCAGTTTCATCTTACAAGCGTTAATAGTTATTAATCTGCGCGGACAAAAATATAGGGGCTGTATTGACTTTGTTAAGGCACATGTGAGATGCAGTGATGTTATAGTGACGACAGTCGAAATAGTGCTTTCGGTTATTATTGATTAAAACACCAAATAACAACATTTATTATATCTGTAATAGCAGGAGTTCTTTCAATATGGAAATATATAAACATTGTTCTGATGTTTTGCTGTAGAATGGCACAAACAGCGTTTCACGGACTGGTCATCTTGGGAGCGAAAGCCGAATATGTCATTTAATGCATGTTTTCGTTAGCCGTTGCTTATTTTGATAGTTTATGGGGAGGGTGTTAAAATCAGAATTGAAACTTGTAATCTAGTTTTTTTTTTTACTGGTCGAGTCATGCAAATGTCATTTATGATGAAGTAGTTATCGGTAGCAAGGTGACCAACCCCTTCTATAAAACCATTGTGGTGTAGAAACCCTTTATTCGTATATCAGTTATACCAAATTTCTGTCACTTCTCATGCTATTTGTCAGCGTCAAAAACCCACACTTCGTGCGGGTGCACCATGGCTAGTTCAAAACGCTTCCGGAATAACTAGCATGACGTCTGGTCATAGTCAGAACCTGTATATGCGTCTGTCCTACTCAGGCTGACGTTGTATTTTTTTCTCTCTCCTGCATTTAAAAGCCATGTTCTTAGGTGAACTTACCAATAGGAGACAAGCTTGTGCCCGTTGCACCACAAAACACGAAAGCACGTGTTTAAGCAAACTTAATGAATACCAAGAAACGCGACTACCAAACAGAGCACTAAAAATAGTCCACATCGAAGAGTATCCCTAAAGCAGCAGATGATAAGTGCTGCAGCACTTCCAGCTAAATGGTGAACAAAATGTGTGATCTTGCCATCTTGTACCTCTGTCGGCCGCTACGTGGAATCACAGTGCTCAGGCGTAAAAGAAAAAAAAAATACAAGAGAAAAAAAAAAGAAAGGATGTATCATATCTAACCTGTTACACCTTATCTTTCGAAAAGAATAGTCCAACAATTTTGTTGTCGCTTGCCTACGTTCAAGTACTGATGCTCCAAATTGATAGGGAAGCGGGATTACAGGTCAAAATACTTACTTATTTCTTTTTTTCATGCACCAAAAGCTTGAAGCATCAATTTTTTGAAGCCTAACACCGAATGGTTTCGTCACCGGGTTCTTGCAGCTTCAAAACAGTCGGCTTGGTACACATTGCGTGCATCGTATAGCCTATAGCCAACGTCTGTATTTAAGCGCAAGAGGCTATGAAGAGGCTACTTGACCTTGGAAACCAGTTCATCGCAAAAGTGGAGCGGCGATATGTCGCGGAGCCCGCAGTGCTATCGGCGCCGTGGCTTAGTTGGTTAAAGCGCCTGTCTAGTAAACAGGAGATCGTGAGTTCGAATCTCACCGGTGCCTTTTGCAGGCCGAGACACCAATCTTTTGTTAAAAAACTGGTCTTCGTTGCAGTTTCTGATTGTGTGCTTCATATCTGCTGACTGTTCCGGCGCCGTGGCTTAGTTGGTTAAAGCGCCTGTCTAGTAAACAGGAGATCGTGAGTTCGAATCTCACCGGTGCCTTCTGCAGACCGAAACACCCAACTTTTTTGTTCAAAAACTGGTTCTTCGTTGCAGTTTCTGATCGCGTGCTTCATATCTCTTGACCGTTCCGGCGCCGTGGCTTAGTTGGTTAAAGCGCCTGTCTAGTAAACAGGAGATCGTGAGTTCGAATCTCACCGGTGCCTTTTGTTTCTGAATAGAAAAGATATTTGCAAAAGTAATAGAGACCTTCGCAATAAATGCTAATTCCTTTTTTTTTTACGATATGCGACGAGAAAGCTTGTTTGTGCCAGATAAGGCTCTGTGAAGTAGTAAAAAGAACCACACAAATAGAGGTTAGAAAGTGCCGTAGGAAACGTTCGGGGGAGAGAGAGTAAGAGTGAGAGCGGAAAGAGAGAGAGAGCGCGCGAGAGAGAGAGGGTGGGGGTGATGGTAGTGAACAAGGGAGATATCCCTTTCCCCAAATTTGTATTATCTCTTTCTGTGATGTTTAGGTGTGGGGCTCGGGCGATCGTCCCCGCCCTCCTCCCTCTTACCCCCTTTATGCCCGTTCTCCCCTCTTTCGACGCCACTGGGGCAAGGAGAAATCGCCCCCCCCCCCCCTCCCCCCCCCCGCCCTCCCCGTCCACCTGTCTCGAAGCCCCCGCTTGGAGGCGTTCCAGCTGAACGACGACGAGGAACAGCACAGCATGCAACTTTCGAAATAATGGTTCTAGAGGTTGTGGAATTAAAACGGCAGGCAAGAAACTCTGGTGTCTTCAAACACAATTTAAACATCTTTTCCGCAAGAGCGCAGCCATCTTGAATGTCGCCACTTCTGCTATGCGGAAAAACATTGTTTTGATCTCTTCACACCGCTGGAGGTGTTTACGAAAAATGCGTGAGTGTCGTACAGATTCTTGTTTTGCCTCACCTATATTTTATTGCATATTCCAGGTTGAAATGTTTTATTATTTTTTTGTTCCGCACACCAGATAGAGAACTCGCGTGACTGCAAATGATAGGAAACAGGAAATCTACAAGCAAAACGCAAAAGGGTGTCCAGTAGTGCACTAAATAAGCTAGGCTTCAGCGCAGCTCATTTAGTGGCCCTAGTGTCGAGGTCGTGTTCGTGCCAACAGTGTCGCGCAGCGCGTTCCATGAGCTCACGAGCGGCAATGACAGACTTTCAAGCGAGATGCACGTGCCTGGGCACGTAGTTTGTAGGTGCGTTGAGTGACGTCCTTTTATAGTTCCTAACTTAGGCGTCAGGGTGAGTGAACGACAAATTCGATAATGCGTCTTCGAATCGAGGGTGGCAAGTTTGATTGTGTAGAATGAAAGCTTAGAGTCATTACGTTCTTAAAACATCACCATCAATATTAACAACCTGACGTTACTCTCCTTTCCTTCGGTGAAAGCAAAATTAATCTCAACTTGGATAATCTTGGCAAGCCGACCTTACCACGCTTTTTGTATATTACGTAGCCAATAGCCACTACTTAGAAAAAAAAAAAAAAAACTTTCAGCCCTTCTACTCTGGTGAAGAAAGAAGAGCAGCGGAGCTGTAGCTTCTGTCACGGCCACTTGATCCCCCCTGTTGGTGCGGCCTGCCGATGTCCTTCCGAAAACAAAAGAGCGCGCGTGAGAGGAGAACTTCTCCCCTTTTCCGTGGGGGCGCTGCACATCGGTGAGCGGTCTTGTGAGATAAAAGCTATATTGCTTCACCTTATGTTGTACCGCAGGAAAGGCTGTAAGCGCGAGCTACTTGCTCCGGGGCAGATCTCGGCGGCACAAGCTCTCGTGCAGTAAGGGCAGCTGTCAACGCTATGAGCTCGCGCTTCCAGCCTCCGCTGCGGTACAACATAAGCTGAAACGGAGTATAGAGAAGGCGCCCAAGCTCTTGCTCCGCTACCCAGATAAAATAGAGGGTTTTCGTAGATCGTTCTCGCCGTCCCGCGAGGCCCTCCGCAACCCGCTACGATAGCGGGAACTCCACAGTGAAGGCTCTGCGCTTGCGTGTGTGGTTTGTGTTGGCATTTTGGAAGCTGCCGGAAATGTAAATGCGCGTTCTAGTTCTGAGTGCCAGACGGCGATTAAATGTGCCAACTCCACTTGTGAAACAGGAAATCCTGCAGTTGATGGAGTACAATAAAGTCTCTTCCGAACTTGAGTTCGCACCGCTGACTTACATGGCTGGCTACTTGGCCTTCGTTTGCGAACAAAAGGTGACCTTTTTTATTTGTAGAAATTGTCGTAATTTCAAAGTAATTAGCTGAAACATTCAACCTAGCAAAGCAATAAGAATTTCTCAGTGAAAGCAAGGAAGGCTAATGTGAAGAACCCGCTAAACTTTGCAGGTGACGTGTCCTGAGTGCCAGCGCACCTTAAGGGAAATGCATCACATGACGGAGCATATCAGTCCATGTTTAGCCTTGACCAAGGAGGACTCAGCTATCCACGACCTGAAGCTGTCTGGCTGTGCAAGCTCTCTGCACCTTTGTCGAGAGGGCTCTACAGTCGGCAGAGATTCGTGGTTGTGGAAGGATTTGCAAGGTCCTCTCGAGCGCTGTGCTTCCACACCTTATGGACTCCCCGCTGATGTGGTGTGTTAACTGCCGAGACCCCTACCACAGCGAAGAGCTCTGCGAGCTCTTTCTCAGAAAACTCCTCAGACATTTTTGGCAAACTGGGCTGGTGACCTAAACAGCCCACTAGAGAATATATTGAGGCTTTTGCGAAAGCCTTTTTCCCGAAAGGTACTCCGCTTGTGAACTAAATGACTCCCTTGGTCTGTTTTTTGTGAACGATAAAGTTTATAATGCTGAAGTTATGCACGCGGAATCCGATTTTATATTGTCCTTCACAGATGAATAAATGGCACAGCTCGCGCGTTCTCGAGCGTCGGTTAAAACCGGAAATCACACGGCCTACCTATATCCAACTATAACTCCTATATTAAAGTGGTAATAGAAACGGGGCAACACTTACGGGAACAAGAAAACTACAATTCGCTCATACTGCCAGCAGAATGCAGCGTTAACGCGCAGCATACAGCTGAGTGACCTTTTCGCAGAAAGAATCATGTGCTTTTATTCTACACAGATTTGTCACATCATTCATGCAATCTGGCACTCGTTTCAAATGAGACTTGCGGTTTCACGAAAGAAAAAATGTAAATAGCCACACTGGGCCGGGCCGGGCGTACTGCTCCTCTCTCACTATATTTCGTCTTACCTTAGCATGGACTAACCGCGAACGCTGTGCAAGCGCGAGCGGCTAGCCTTTACTGCCTTGACCGGAGCACTCGCTGCGCGAGCACTCATGCAGCCGCCGAGGCTTCCTTCGAAGCAACTATCTCGCGCTTTTAGCACGCGCGGCTGACAAGTACATGCGTACATACTAACGTGAAACGAAGTATAGAGTTCCTCGATATGCTCCCCCGAAAGGAACTCTGTCTTTGAACTATCGCTCTCACCGGCGGAGTGAAGCATACGGCAGGCCGCTCCCAAGGGGAGTCCTAATCGAGTGGCCGTGCTTCTGTTCTCGGCGGTCGCTTTCCAGGCGAGCGATCTGCTCTTCTTTCGCAAGGGTACCTGAAGGGCTCGACGCAGTGTAACTTCAGGCGATAGCGGCCTCGCGGCTGTTGCGGAACCATTCGCGCTGCTGCGCACATCGCCGCTCCGTTCCGCTCCCACTCTCCTTCCTCCAAAGAAAGATTGCCGCCATCTATGAGTGACGGCGGCAACCAGAAACCTAGTTGCCGCCGTCACCCATAGATGGCAGTAGCTTTCCAGAGTTCGGTGTCATCATTGCTTTGTGTTGGACACGAACCTGGGGAAGGTAGCCCTTAACAGCTTGTGGGAACCATGGGGTTCCCTCTATTATTATCTAGGCCTAGCTTCAAGCAGGCCGTGGGAGTCGTCGTCACCAATGGCGTCGGAAAACCCGGATACAAGGAACGACGAGGCCGAATTCCCCGAAGGGGCCGGTTCTCCCTTGCCCATTTTTGGTGAACGCGCCATCGGCACACCCTTGGGAGTGATTATGGACACGTCCCCTTTTTCGAGTGACCTTCCGGCCTCCCCGGGCGAGTTCATTTCCCGGAGGCTACATAAGCCGGCCACCACCTGTTGCCGGGGCTCATCCAACGATGACCGTTCGGCCCATGGCTGTAACTCCAACGATGGTTTTTCCTTTTTTACAAGACATCTCTTCCTCTCTGGCCGGGGCTCTTGGTTAGGGGGAGCTACACTCGACGGAGCATTTATCGTTATTTTCCTGCTCCCCCCTTTTTCCGTGATCCTACCAGTTACGGCAGCGCGGACCCTCCTCCTGGTGATGCTGTCAATTAACGCAGCGCCAACCTTATTTCTCTTTCGTTCCGCCTAAGGGCGCAAGCGTGTGGCGTAAGGCCAATAAACATGTTCCTACGGTATCCCTGTGTTTGGTGTGGTCTCCCGTCCACCGGAGCCTAACGGCAGTCAACGGACGGACCCGGCCGTAGCCGCCATAGCTGCGGACTACGCAGTGGGTGTTGCCTCACTGCGATCAGCAAAATAAGTCGAAACCCACCTTTTGCAACCGACGAGTTACAAAGTGGCTACTTGTCTCACTGAGGACATTGGGGTAAACTAGAATCCCACAAGCTCCGCTGTAGAAAGCTGTAAAATTATTTTGTCCCGCCGATCGGGCGCCCTGCGGGGAAATCCGCCCAAAAGCGGACGACGCTACTCGGCTGGTTTTGACCTTAGCGCGTGGGGCTACTCTTTGATCATATCCAAACTGCCGAGAGAAATGAAACAAACGGCAGGGACGTGTAGAGGTTTAAGCGTGCTGGTTTCTCATTTACGATAACGAAAGAGGGACATTGAAGGCAAAAAGCAACCCAGGCTTTCGTGTGTTGTATTGTCTTTTGTTTAGAAAATTTTATTTACAACAGTGGTGTCATGCCCATAACAAAACCAAAACCTCAGAACGCGCTATGTACAGTATATAGTCTTTCAAGCTAGCCAACCCCGTGCCTAAGGCGCGGGCACGCACCCACCGCTCGGCAAAGCGCCCGTCCGCGCCATCACTCGCGCAAAGAGGCCCCCCAACCGGTACTGTGCCCGCACGTCCCGACCCTGCGACGCCTCAAAGAGAGGGCCGCATCGTCGTCCCGTTCCCCCTTTCTCCGCCTAACGCGGTCTAGATATGATCAACATATTGAAAACGGAGTTCAATGCGAGAGTTGTGCACGTGTAGGTATCGGCAGGACCAGCGCCGCAGGAACTCCTGCTCTCCGAGGAGGAACAGCTGCGCCTCGAGGTGGGACACGAGCTCCCGCCGTAGCCTGAACAGAAGCGGCCAGAGCGCGCGCAGCCTCCGTCCCTGTCCCACGGCGCAGCACCGGTTTCGCCACAGGACGTACTCGCTCGCGGCGAGCAGAAGGCACGCGAAGAGCCCCGAAGGACATCGTCCGCGCAGGAGGTAAAGTGCCACGCCCGTTTGTCTTCGGTATCCCTCTTTCGTTATCGTAAAACAGGGACGTTTCTCAGTAAATTCTGCTTTATCGGCTGAAATAAGAACAATATCAGACTCTCAACTTCGGCGGTGTCGATTTTAAAATGCAAGCACCTCGAGCCACCGCCGCGCATTTTAGAGACCACCAAAGTGTCGGTCGCAGCTGATAGATAATGTTTGCCGTGACGTCACACGTATGAACCACGGTCGTCTCGGCGCACTCTCTTGTGCCGCTCTTGTTCGGCTTGTAAGAAAAGAAAAATTCACTGCAATCTTTCAGCTCTTCCAACCACAATGTCATAACACAAATGATCTTTGTGTTTGACGAGATTAGCGAGATAGGCAGATTTCTGCCAGACATGCTTCCTTTCGAGCCGTTTCATATTCTTGTATTTTACGATGATGGGTTCAACAGCGCAAATAGAAAGAAGTGAATTTCTAATTCTCCTAGTTCGATAGAGCTGCAATATTTCTGTGTGGTTTTAGCGGTGCATGCAGTAAGATAAACGAAGAAGAAAAAATCCGCATTGAAAAGGTAGCACCACGATAGTAGTGGTGCACGCGCATTGGAGAGCTTTAGCAAGTGTTTCGGTAACCCCCCCCCCCCCCCCCCCACCCCCCCCCCCCCGACGATACCCGTTACTCTGCTGCCTCTTTTGCCATGTGCATCGTGTCGTTATGGGAGGTATCGGAGCGATCCACTAAAACTCCCTAATATTCGAACTAGTATGGAAGAGTCCCGATATACACTATGGGGCGAAAGGTGCCAGTCACGGCCATTCAGTTATAAAACTAATTACAGACATGTTTAGGAAAGATTTATATTTCTGACGGGTTTATGAGCGTCGTATAGAAATATGTATTTCTTTTTACCAATTCATTTATTTGTTTTGCTCCTGAATATACGCTTCGTTCGCTTACTATAGAGACTGCTGCATCATTAGGAACATACGTGAAGCTTTTCCCGCAAAGCCCTCCGCCCTTTCCACTTAAGCAGCGCGAACGCTGGAGAGGAGGCGAGTGGAGAGGAGGAGACAACCAATCACGGCGAGCAGAGAGCTTCGTGGGAGGGGCTTCTCCTACTAGTCTGAACCCGCAACAGTGTATGTAGGATGCTGGAATTGCTCGCAGACAAAACACATTTCAAGGTTGTTTTTTTTTTGCAGATCTTTGGGAAAATTGTGGCGCCAAAGGCCACAGACCTGACAAGGGGTTTCACCCTATTTCTTGAGCGCGTGAGCATTCCGCCACGTAAAGAGCACAAACTTTTCGTGATCCCGAGTGAACTGTGAATAGCGAGCATTAGAATAGCGTATGCAAGAGTTTCGCGCATGCCAAGGAATATCGTCGTCGCCACTGAGCATGCGCGAAGTCCGAACCGCGTTTTGAATTGACGCATCGACGACGCTATTTCCTTGCGTCGAAAAAATGTTTGCGCACGTCGTTCTAAAACTAGCCGTAAATCGCGTAAAAAAGACGAAACATGGGATCTGTGTTGGTTTGTAAAAAACGTTTTATATTTATTATATTCTTTTGAGTGTAAAAATAAAGCCATTTTCTAAACATTGTGAGTAAGAAGACGTGAAAAGCGTGGCGAAATGAAGCAGTTAAGGAATGTGACCAAACGAGCGGCAATAAATTGTCGGAGTTGTAGAAAAAAAAAATATCTAGACTTCAAAATAAATCTACTTTAAACTTAAAAAAAAATGATAAAAGAATGAATTGATGACCTATTGGCATATTATAAAGCAAATAAAGAGTGCGCTAAATCGATTGAACTTGAAAAAATGTGTTTTAGTTTCAGCTTATTTAGCGTATCAAAAGTTATTATGTAAAAAAAAAACAAAAAAACAGTGGCATGATGCAACACATCTTAAGGCATATTGCATATATTTCTCAGGAGCACACGCTGGGTGCCTCCACAATGTCTGGTTCTCGCCCGAACTTTGCACACGACTCCCTGTTGTTTTCCATAGCTTGTTCTATATGATGCCCAGACTTCGAATATTTTCGCTTGGTGCTAAACGGAAGACAAAAATTGTGGCCATCAACTTTTGGTGCTCTTTGTCAAGGCTTTCCTTCGGGTTGACGCACACAGGTGGCGCCTGTGCAGTCGTAGTTGTCCGCCCTCTTCAGGAACTTCAACTTCTTAGTCTTCCACGGGCCTGTAAAGGTAATTTTTTTATGAGACTCATATTTTACCAACGAAAGAAGCAACTGAAAGTATTTTTGCATGCCGACTGCTAACGTATGTCTCTGTCTGGCATAGCTCAGAATTTGCAAATATTGCTTTCTTTGAAGACGAGGCTTGGACAGCTTATGCTTCGGTTTTAACGCTATTGACGGAAGACGCCACTGTAGAGGTGTAAAATGGTGGCATATGTGCCTTATTATTTCCATAGCATTGCTCTAAACAACCCCCCCCCCCCCCCATACTTTCTTTTATGTTGTCTTGACAAGATAAACCTTTAGCCGAGCCATTAAGGAAACAAATTAAGCATTGATACTTGGACTTTATAATATTTTGACAAACTGCAGATCTCCAACTCTAGACCATCTGCGAAAAAAGGTATGCGAACTGCAATGAGTCGCCCTTTATTGAACATGTAATTTAATCGTATTTAATAAAATGTTTCTTGATATTGCAGTTTTTTGTATAACTAGCACTTATTATTTCTGACAAAGAATCCTCTTCCCAAACTCAAAATCCTTGCTAAACTCTTTAAGGCTGGTTTACACTCTTGCGTGAGAGTGGTACTGAGTTCGATCGCTTACGACGAAAGAACATACTGGCGCCATCTATCGGGCAGAGCTGGAACGCTTCGAATTTGCGCATGTCTCCTCATTTTCTTGCTCATCATTCATCACAGCGTGCTTGAAATAATTCTGAGAATGTTATAAGCAACCGTTTCTTATGAATATCACGTACATCTGAACTCAAAAATACTGCAAAACCTTCAGTCTACTAGACACAGTTGCAGCGCTGCCGGCTAGGTGGCGCCGAGTATCAGCGTGTTCAGACAGTAGGGATTACCAAGCAAAGATTAAGTGAATGGTGGCAGAAAGCGAGAAAAAGCTAGGTATTTTCTTATTAACTGATGGCAAGGGGGTTTTATAGCCTCCCTTTTGTTTCAGTGCGGAGTGAATATAGTTTTCACATTTAAATATTCTAAGCTTAAATGGTAAAACAAAATGGCTACCCTACCGAAAAATCCGGTATAACTTTTCACTATCCGGATTATGGAACCGGAAATTTGTTTCTGGAAACCCGAAATCCAGATTGCAGACAAAGGAATAATTTCTGAAAACCTAAATTCCAGATGGAGTCCAGATAGAATCCAGATAGATTTCCAATTCCATAATCCGGATAGCGAAAAGATATACCGGCTTTTTCGGTAGGGTAGGTGGCGTAAGCTACCGCCCGATCCAAAGGTGTCAGCCGAATTCATCCATCCATCCATCCTTCTCTCGTCCTAAGCGATCACGAAATACGGGTGTGTGAACCAGTCCTCAGAGGAGCTGTCTCAAGCAAATTGCAAGCACATTGGGTGTCGACGCGCAAACTACTACACTCTATCCGCCTTTGAGCTTTGGTGATACTGGTTCGATGATCCAGCTGAAGTCTAAGCAACAAATACGACCCTTGCCTACGTGTTGCTATCACTTTTACCGTTTTGTGCGGTAGATGGCGGTGCTTGCCGTGGCAGTGAAAGGTCTACTTGGGGTTCTCGGCTACCGGGCTGTGCCTGATACCGAAGGTGAACCTTGGCGAGCTGCTTTTGTTCATCCACACCTGGAAGGCACACATTAGGCACATTAGGAACAGTAACGTTTAGAAAATCCCTTATATGTTTTGATTGAGATAACGGTTGATTCGGGAACTTTGTGGTATCTGGTCCGGACCGCTAGCCCTACGTTTCGGGGTAGAATAAAGGCCCGTTCACACTCTTGCAACCGAGTACGACCGAGAGAGACGAGACCGGTTTTTAAGCTTTTTGCGAGTTCTTAGGACCAGGTGCGATGCAGCGGAGCTGGTTTTAAGAGATCGCAAGAGGCTTAAAAACCGGTCTGGTCTCTCTCGGTCTTACTCAGTCGCAAGAGTATGAACGGGCCTTAAGCGTTCAGCGCTGCGTAATTCATTTTTGCAAACAAACAAACAAACAAAAAACATTGCAATATAAACTTTTTTTTTTTTTTTGAAAAAAGGGGGGGGGGGGGGGGACACTTTGCATAAAACAGGAGAAAGGGTGTTGTGGGGCGTAGAACCACTATAGTAACTAACAGCTAAAGAAAACGCGGGGCGTTGCGATGGCTGAGCATCTCCTTATCGCACGTCAACCAATGAGATCGCGGCATTAGCAGACGAAAACGGTGAGGAACCAATCACGAAGCAAGAAGCGTGCACATAACAAGCCACACCCTGTCGTTTCTCAGGCTGTCAGTGACCAAATAAAGCTACGCTCAGAGTGATTCGTCCGTTGGCGTCATGTGACATTTCTTTACATGTTAGAGGCTCGTGGGCTCCGCCATTTTGGTACTTAAGAGTCACACGCAAAGTTACTGGATTACCTCAGTTGTGGAACTCCCGCGGAGGGGGAGTTCCACACTCCCCCCCCCCCCCCCCCCCCCCCCCCACTCACTTCAGTTCGCCTCTAGTCGTTCGAAGCGCCATCTAGATTTTCGTTTCATAACTGTGCGTTTCATAGAGCAGAGCTGTAACGCCATCTAGACGCCGTGATTCAAAACGTACGCATTCCGTAGATTACACTGCAGTTACCCTAGCAACCGTCCGGCGCGTCGAACGACGGGTGACGAGCCGTGGTGAGTGAGGGGGGGGGGGCGGGGGGGGGGGGGGGTTCCGTAACTAAGCTAATCTAATTACGTTGTCACACGGGCGCCGTTTGCGTCAGTTTTGGCTTCCGAAATTTGAATTTTTGGAGCGGTAGAAGTAGCGTTAGGAAATCATCACGGATTCGTTTTTTAGCTGTTTGTGAACTGTTCTAGCAAGCAGGAATGGTGGAGTGTATTTCTTGCATCATCCATCGGACATCGTCGTCGGCAAAATCTGGTGACAGCTAACAACACTGATTCTGCGCACCAACATGGCTGAAGTCTTCTTACTCCGTAGGTTAATTCGTGACTCCAGGTAGAAAAGAAAGTTGTGTTTATGAGGGGCATGAATAACTTATACTTGTACGCGCTCGCTCGCTTTTAGTATTAACATAATTGTTGGGTTGCTATAATCCTACACGTATCTGAGCTTTTTATATGATTCTTTATTATCATTTATCGTGTAAATGCGACTTTGTCTATTAGTATGGAAAGTGGCACGGTGTCGTATCTCTTCGATGTTCTTGCATACTGTATATCCGGGTTTGTGCGCACCCTGCTCTCGCGTATGATAAAGCCAGAATATTGATATGCAGGCATATTGACGCAGTAACAAGCGTCATAAATGATCATGCATCAACGAAACAGTTGCGGTAGTATTTTGGCGATACCTGACAAAATCATCATAGCTAGATTACGTTTCCGGTGTGCGTATTTCTTGGGGCAAATTTACTTATCTACCGAGACTCATGCCATGACTTCCAGCGAGAACGCGATTGGTTGTTGCTGTGGTCACATGATCGCTTAAGCCAGTCAATGTGAGTTAGGTGCCACGCCCCGCAAGAGAGCCCCTCCTGCGGCAGGGTGGCTATAAAACTGAAATGACGTCATTGAATCACGTGACTAATGACGTTATATGGCACGTGTTTGATGACGTCACCTACTCGACTAATGGCTTTCTAAAAAAGGCGTTCTCACTCTCTCGGGTGAGTGGGCTCCGGGTCCGGGCTTCTTCGTCTGGTCTGATGGGATGTTGGTCCGGTAACTGAGGGTGTACGCCGGAGACTTGCTCTTGTAGGTGTCGGTGTCCGGGACGTTGTACTTGCACGGTGCTGCAGGAAGAACACAGCGACAGAAAATCGCTCAGGGTGAGACGTTCGGTCAAACGCATTGAGAATGCAATGGCAGTAATACGCAGTTCCTACCTACCACGCAGCCCCCCCCCCCCCCCGCCTCCCCCACTCCCCCCCTTTTCGTACGCAGCGGAAGGAGTGGGGAGAGGGTAGTGTTAGTGTATCACTTATCTCGCTTGTACCCCCCTTCTGCATTTCCACTCTGCACGTCGCAACGCCATTGGTCGAGCCTGCTATGACATCAAACCAAAAGTTGCGTTCCGTTTGCTGACCCTCCCTCCCATTACCTTGATACAAGGTGCGGCCAACACCAACACGAGCTAGCATGGCATGTGCAGAATTCCCATATAAAGCTATCCCAGTTAGCACGCGAGAGACGATCAACTGGCACAAGCTTATGAATCTTATGGGGGCCTGATGTGGGGCCCAATACGATTTTTCTCCAAGGCGTTGTAGTCTGTGTCACAGCATTTCTCTGGCGTTTATATGGCCTTTTTCTGGCTCACCATATAAATGCCAAGGTGCTAGACTTCAGCCAAAGATGTCACGTATGAACCAAAGAACCAGCAGTGAAACCTAACTCTGGCGCTTGTCTGGCGATTTGGTTCTAAAGATGCAAGATGACACCCGGAACGCTGGCAGTGAAGCTTAATTTTGGCACTTGTTTGGCGAACCGGGGCCAAGGTACTCAGACCCTGGCTAAAAAAAAGGTCAGGAAAAAAGGCCTGGCTCTGCCTTGGCTTCTGCGGGCTTTTTAAGACCAAAAGTTTCCAGAAAAAGACTACAGGCTCAGAGAATTGTGCTACCCGGGATTGATCTAATAATTTTTTTTTTTTTGTTAGGTGAAGAAACGAATGGAATTATAGTGATTTTTTCTGGTTGATTGGTGAGTACGTGAATATAGCAGAGTAAAGTCGGTATAGTGCGGCGCATATGTTTGGGAGTAGGTGCGGAAAAGTGTAGCGGAGATTACCGGGAATGTCGTGAGGCTTTGCATCCTTTGGCCTCAGGCCAAAGGTGTAAGCAGGCGTTGTCGCTAGGACACTGCCGGCCTTCTCAGGACAGTAGGCACCCGGTGCTGTTAATGACAAGCGTACGCCATAGGGGGTAAGGGAATGAGTATTGCGCGAATGATCTGTTCTCGACGAAGTTCTCGTCGCACGCTGTACTGTACGGGTTTCTGTTTGTATCGTATCAGATCAAGGCGGACAAGCTATCTGTGTGCTCCATTGCCACGTGCCTTTCCCTTGCCCTCTACTATACTAACCCCTTTCCACCTTCGGCTATATAAAGAACAACACGGAATAAACTAAGGCATTATTATCCTTACACCCGAGTTGTCTATTCTTACCAGCCCACACAAGAACGATACACTGTGCGGAGCGCAAATTGGTCTCCTTTTTGCGCAGGTGTTGTAGTGGTCTCAAAACGGAGAGTTCTGATTGGCTCTGACTGGAAGGATAGTGGGTAGGGCACAATGTTAGCTGTCTTGAGGTCTACCCACCATCCTTCCAATCGGAGTCCATCAGGGCTCTGCGTTTTGACGTCAATGGCAATTTCTGCGCAAGAGGCACGCGAACTGGCGCTCCGAATATTGACAACGATGCAACAACTGTACTATCACTTACAGTTACTGTCACCGCCAGAATAGACTTCATCAAAATTCAAAGCCAACCGGTCCGTTCATAAACGGTCCGTTCATAAACAATCGAGTATACTGTGGGATTAGTATAATGCTTTTTCTTTTAGCGATATGCAAGCAAGGGCAGGGATTAATCGAGGGGTGACTGTTAATAAAAAGCTGCGTTCTGTCGCGCTCCGTTAAAAGTACCATACCAAAAGCAGTGAGTAGTCATGCTTGAGAAAGAATGGTATAAACGGATTCTGATGGGTTGTTACAGGGTTATGAAAATATTCGCCTAACGGAAAGAAAGTGTAACGAAATGAGGGTAGATGTTCTCATTGAATAAGTTGTCTTGTTATGCTGCGTACCGTTGCGGACATAGCATTATTTATTATGCCTCTTACGGGCCCAGAAAATTTCATTTTTCTTTTCAGAAAGCGGGGTTATAAGCAGTGTTGTACGGAACGGCGTTCCAAGGAACGGCGTTCCTGGAACGCGTTCCTTTTAGGAGGAACGAAGGAACGCCGCCGTTCCATTTTGCATCGCTGGAACTGGAACGGGAACGCGTTACATTTTTACTGGAACGGAAAGAGTAACGGCGTTCCTTTTTTTCGTCCAGTGGGGTCATTTTTATTTTATTTCTAACAGAGAAAGTATGAAGATACAAAAACAATATCTTTACGAAGTGCAGGGGTGCTATGTTGCGCTTTTTGGACTCCCAGGAGACTTGGAAAAGGGAAGTGACGTCAACGACTAGAGCAAACGCAGATTGGATGTTGACGGAAGAAAACAAAATCAACATCCAATCTGCGTTTGCTGTGTCGTTGACGTCACTTCCCTCTCCCTAGTCTCCTGGGAGTCCAAAAAGCGCAGCCCCCCAGGATCTCGTTAACTTTTTGGTCACTAAGCTTATGAATTATTTTGTGTGGTCCTCGCTTGCTAACAGTTAAGGGTGCAGGAGAGCTGGTGGGCATTGATTCTTTTTTGAGTGCCCGAAACTGCGGTACAAAAAGCAAAACTTTTAGTAGTAGGAAAAGACAAAGAAGGAGGGTTGTTTTCAACTCGGTTACCTTCTTTTGTTCCACGAATCTTTACACACCCAGAAATCGTATTCTGACTACAGCCATTTCTGAACTTCAATAACGATCGAGACCTACATTTACCACAAGATCACAGATTGCCAGATATCGGACTCACCCTTGTATCCCGAACATTGGTCACTTACAAGATACACAAAAAATAACCTTTATTCCTCCTCTTGTCCCCCAACTTAGAACTGAACAGCAAATCCAACCTTCACAACGAGGTATTGGTAGCTTTCAAGAGTGACTTTCCAAAAGCCCTACCTTCTCTTTTACTTGCTCGTCTCGCGAACAGCGACATCGAGAAGCAACTGTTGTTAAGTTCTAACACGGGAGTCTGTTAAATTGAAACGTTCGAGGTTGTTGTAAAACGCTCGTGCTATCTTGGGTAAAAGTACACTTGGCTCGTCTGAATTGTGCACTACAAGCATGGACATGGTTAATAGCTGAGATTTTTACCATGAATATATCAAGAAATGAAACCCTGCTTCCGCGTGTTTTCTTCTCCGGGTGCCCTTCCATCACGACATACAAACTCGTATGTTGACTATTAACGGGATAGATAAAAAAATAAGAAAACTCTGCTTGATTTAACTAAATATGGTAATTAGCAAAAAATACAAAAGTAACGTATACGTAACGATACGTTCCATTTTTTAAACTGTAACGGGAACGAGTTCCTTTCTCACGGATGGAACTTGTAACGGGAACGCGTTCCAAAAATCAGAAGGAACGAGGAACGAGCTTTCGTTACTTTTTTTGAGGAACGTGTACAACACTGGTTATAAGATTTTTTCTCCATATTAATATGACAATTTACGAACTAGGATCGTTCAAAATTTCCGTATCAGGAACCAGCGCTGGCAAGTTTTAGAGCGCAGCACTTATGCGCCCGTTTCCGGCTTGAGCGGCGTCGCCGTCGGCGTAACCGCGCGTCGCATTATGGGACGTTTCCCATAATGATGTCACGCGTGACGTCACTGTGGTCACTTGTGACGTCACTCGTGACGGCGCGTTGCATAATGGGACATTTCCCATAATGACTTCACACGTGACGTCACGTGTGATGTCACGATGGTCACGAGTGACGTCATGGAGGTCACTCGTGAAGGTCACGACGAAGGTCACGACCTTCACACGTGACGTCACAAGGGTCACTAGGGTCATGACTGACGTCACGAGAGAGGAGGGAGAGAGGAGGAAGGGAGAGGGAAGGAGGGGGTAGGGGGAGGAGCAGGGATCAATATGGCGATGCAGGCGAGTTGGTTCATGATTACAACTAGTAGAAGCGCACAAAAACAAGGACAAAGGGAGGAATGCACAAGACGAGCGAGGTAGAGGTGCGTACCCTCCTCTTCTTACCATACCCTCCTCCTCCTTAAGAGCTGCGCTCTAATTCGGCATTACAGGCAGTTGTAAACGTCTTTCATTTTTTTTCAACATCGTGCATTTTAGCTATTAATCATTGCGAGTGCTATATGTTTCGTATATATAAAATTAATTTTTGGGATCTTAGTATTACGCCGCCTGCTTTATTCTGGTTTTGTCTTCCTGGCGCGACGATGTTTGGATTTTTGTGCTCCGCCTTTATGTGTTACTATGTAACGAGTCATTAAAATGCATCTTAAAATGGAGGCATACAATAAATTTACATTAAAAAAAATATATATATATTTGCGTCCTTGATAAAGCCTGATTTTATGAGATTATTAAGATTAAATGCAACGTTACGCGCGCTTATTTTAGACACTTTCAAATATGATGTAGGATTAATACGACCTTCACGTGAAATACACTGCGCGCAGTTAACACAGTTGGCTGTAATTACGAAAAGATAGGGGTTAATAGAAAAACAACCGACCAATCTAGGACCAACAATGTACTAAGTACCGTGTTCGTCTCGTTTTAAATATATATAATAGCACTACTAATTTGCGTGGCAAGGACAGGAATCAGCATTGAATTGAATTGAGAGACGCTCTATCAATTGAAACATTTTTCAGCAACAGATTGCTTGCGAACCTGCCTCACTTGCCTAAGATCTTAGTATGTAGCTATAAATATACAGCTAGTCAAAGACTTAGTTCTTGTTTTGTTCTAGATGTAAAATTGCATTGCTCAAACAAGAAAAAAAAAATGCTACGAAGTCTGAATGCCATACATCCCGTTGATCGACCGCTGAAGCCATAGTAGAACCGGGGAGTCGGTGGACAAGTGTGTTAACGCACAGCTGCTCAAAGAAGGGTGAAGCAAAAGCTCGCGCTGCAGAACCCAGAGATCCTGAGTTGAATCCCCACCCTTTCGGCCTTAATGAGCATCGTACCGGCGTGCGGTCGTGTATCACTACTGCGTGATGTACGTCAAAGATCTCAGGCTAGCAACAGTACTGCACTAGCTATATTTCTCACCTACGGCGAAGACACCAGACGCGCATTGCGGCTGATTTACCACTAGATAAACAAACACATAACACAAATAGTGAAATAAAAAAATAAACCAAGATTTCCTTGTAAATCTGCTGTTCAAGAATCTTCATACCATACTGATGTGATTCGTTGGAAACAGTGTCACTAAAAAGGTCATTATCCGTTCAGATTGCTTCTATGGTTCACTTATAGAGTTCTGCGCCATATCAGCAATGACAGGAACGGGAAAACGCAGCTCTACAAGTTCCCCTTACGCGAGTTCTATAGAAACAAACTTATTTCACGAGTCTGCGCTTTGAAACCTCTGCAGTCCTTAAGGCTGCTTCGCACATTTACGGTTGAGTGCTCTCAAATGCATTGCGTTTCCTTGTAAACGCTTACGGGAAGAGAACATAGTAGCACACTCGCGCCATCCGTCGGGTAGCCATGGAACTATGTATACAACTAGACCGGAGGTTTGGCAGTATTTGCAAAATCAAATGTACGCACTCTCTACGAGAAGGTCGCCAATAACACTGCCAGAATTATTCCAAGCCCACGTTCAAAGAATGGTGCTTGAAAGTTATAACAATATGTACGCAGAGCGGAAGTATACCAGGACTACCTGAGAGAGGGTGCCAGTGTGCTAATGTGTTTTCTCATAGTAAGCGGTTATTAGGGGACGGAACGCAGTAAGGCGCAGTCAAGCAGAAATGTGTGGACCAGCCTTTAGAGCCCGTGGCGCACTGTTCTTGAGACGGAGCAAAGGTAATACTCGTGCGGTTACCAGGAATGTCGTCCGGTCTAGCATCCTTTGGCTTGAGACCAAAGGAGTAAGCAGGGGTGACAGCAAGCACGTTGTCTGCTTTCTCGGGACAGTAGGCACCGGGGGCTGCACAGAGGCAAACAGACGCGTCCAATGGCATAACCGAGCAGTCAGTTCATGCCACTGGGGAGGCAACTATACAGCGTGTAAACTAACGCCTTTAAAGGGGCCATAAAACGAACTTTGGGTAGGGACAACTGAATTTAGATTGGGATTTTACCACTAGCATATCGTTTAGTGGGCCAAAAGAAAAAAGGCAGAAAATCAAAAGCCTAAATTTCGATAGAAAAACGTGAAAAAAAAAAAAAATAAAATAGCGAACTATTTCGCATTTTTTTTCTTTCGGAAGTTCTCTTCCTTTTTAATGTGTACATCCGCGGTACCCAAATCACGTCACCGGCCCCAACACATGTCACGCGACACCCGACCTCACTTATTCCTTTCACCCCTAAGCTGACAGTGCAGTGGCGCTTGCCGCACCAATTAGCCGCCTCCCTTTCATCACCTAACCCCATTCTCTTCGCGTGGGTATGCGCGAGGGAGCGTGATCACGTGGCAAAAGTGTGGCTTGCCTAACAAGCACGTAGCTCCCACAGCACTGTCAGCTTAGGGGTGAACGGGGTGGGGAAAGCCACTATTGTCTGAATTTTGAGCGACAGGCTGATCTTCTAGGGGGAGACCGGGTACACAAACGAGGGTCCGAGCAAGAGAGGGGTCCCTCCTTTCCCTCTTCTTGAACTGTTTGGCGCTCCCTCGACGCTGCGTACGCCATCTGTTAGCATTACGCGTGCATCGCCTGCGAATCGGCCACGTAGATTGCCTAAAACAGTTTTATTAAACGAGGTAAGTTACTCTCGTGGAAATGGAGCGTGCTGGTTAAGTTTCGGTTTTAGAGGAGAATAACATAGAGCAGGGTTGGCCAAACGCGAGCCGCATGCGGCTCTTTGCTGGTCCAAGTGACGGCTCGCAGATCCCTCGTAAGGGCACCCCCCCCCCCCCCCCCCCCGCGCCTTTCCGCGTTTCCCCAGGAAAAAAAAAAAAAGGATTTCAGAATAAAGCACGGCTCACGGTTTGGCAGCCTTGTGCCCCCCATACGTACAGTTAGACTCTGAACAAAATTTAAAGGGGCGGTGCAACGATTTTATGATTAAAAAGATTTGCATCTCGTCATTTTTACGTTGTTTATCGTGTCCCGGAGGATAGAGAAAACACTTCCTTCATTAAGAATGTCGTGATTCCACTGCATAATCGCAAAGCAAAAGTCGAGCTTTTTCCCCCACCTGCAGCCCCAAGTGGCAGCCGGAGGAACTATGGCGGAAAGATTACGTGACCTCGCTCGGCTCTAAGCTGCAGCATAGCGCCCGCTAATGTGCGCAGAGAGAGGGAGGGGAAGCGCCCTCCGAGATAGCACACGGGAAGCTACACGGCACTCCGAACGACGTCACTGGGAGTGCGACCAGGTGTTACCTTGAAGACTGGGAGTGAGTTGAGGGGTGCCCGAAATGCCAATGTTTATCTTTTTTTTACGCAACAACTAGGACACGCGGGCGAAATCGGGTTTCTGTTCTTTACATCAGAAGTGCCAGGGGGCAACTTCCAGAAATCTTTAACCGAAGTCGGAAAATCGTTGCACCCCCCCCCCCCTTTAAGTTTGTCCCCCCCCCCCCCCCCCCCGCGGCTCTTAGAAGTTTCGGGGGGGGGGGGGCGTGACCTCGGGGGGGTCACGTGACCCCCCCCCCCCCCCCCCCCGGTTACGCCGACGCCGACGCCGACGCCGCTCAGGCTGAAAACGGGCCCCTAAGAGCTGCGCTCTAAAAACTCTTCGTTGTTGGTGATTTGTTCTTCGGTGTTGTTGTAGGCCAATGCCGGAGTCTGATTGGCCGCGGATCAATAATAAGCCGCTCAGGGCTATCCATACCCTACGTTTCTTAAGCTATCTTGACTATGCGGCGAACAAGTCGTCTGCTTCTTTTGCGGGAGTTGCGGTGACGTCAGCGACACGCCGCGCTCTAATTCGTCCTGATTGAAAGGATGATGGGTAGACTTCAAAGCCATCTGCCTTGAGGTCTACCCACTATCCTTCATTCAGAACCAATCAGAGCTCGGCGTTCTGACGTCACCACAACCCCCACAGAAGAAGCAGACGAACTTGTGCTCCGCATTAACGAATGCAGAAGGACAAAGAGGGCAAACATAATTACCGGGAACATCATCGGGCCTAAGGTCTTTATGCTTGGAACCGAAACTGTAGGCCGGCGTAGCTGCTAGAACTTTGTCAGCTTTCTCGGGGCTGTAGGCACCGGGCGCTGAGGAAGGCGAGTTAGAGAAAGAGCACATGCGTCACTGTAGGACATGCATTAAAAGTATACCAGTCAAAAAAGAATGCTTCATATAGAGATGTTATTCTTGCGATAGATCAATGATAGTGCCGGAGCCTCGTGTTAACGGGAAACAAAGTTTTGAGTTATAAATGTCGTGATTATCGGATAATGCTTTTTAAGATCATGATTTATTACATGTGACTATTAAAACAAATTGTGAATGGAACGTTAACTTCACGGGAGCATTTTACTTTTTTTGCAAAACCTCATGGCCGCCTGCCCACCAAGTAGGCGGCCATGCATAAAAAGGAAAAAAAAATAGTGACGTTCTTTTTTAGTATATCCAACACCACCCAGAATATTTGAAGCTTCAACACTAGAGTATTGACATCATCAGCACAGCGAGTTCGAGCGAAGGCAATGATTGGACACGAGCGCTGCCTGAGCATTCGGCTGGGAATCGTGTCCAATCAATGCGGCGAGGAACACTCGGCACCGGGCTCGGGTCTAATTGCTGAGTTGGCGCAATCCGCCTGTGATGACGTTTCATGTAGGAAAAAGAGGATGATTGCATGCATCGATTATTCTCGGTGGTGTTGGTATATCTTGGTTTCTCGTACTATTTTAGCTAAGGTTAGAACAATTGGCGTAAAGTGGAGTTGTGCGTAAGTCCGACGGTGATAGAGGCGTAATTACTAGCGTCATTCTCTAAAAGCTGGGTATCAGGTGCCGAAGGGGGCAGCTCAAAATGCACGTTATTGGGGAAAAAACAACACATGCGTTAGGAATGTTAGCTTGACGGGGATCTACGGGTAGCTGGTTTCATAGTTGAGCTCGAGGATGGTACAGGTTACGAAATTGTGATTTTAAGATGAGGATAGTGCGATATCAAACAGAACGATATTACATTGCACTACCGAATATTCGTGATTTCACTTACGATAGTACTTTTTCTAATTCCTTTAGCTGTGGCTAAAACCACGGGCGACTTTGGTAGTTGTGATTATCAATAGGAAGGAAGCTATACTGCGCGCTGAGGGTTCTTCATAAATGTCTAGAGATATAGCTCAGTGATATGAGGCTTTTGGCTGCGGCAAGCGCTCCGATTAACACTCGGTAATTTAGTGTCTAACAATTTGGAGATTGCACAGAAAGGAAAATTTACCACCATTATACCGTAGAGAAAATAAGATGACGGCTGACTTGCGTGAAATTATATTCTGATGGTTCTCGGGTAAATAATTATAAATTGAAGCCATTATGTTCACATTCAAAACTGTGCGATAGAAATAAACTACCGTATGCCTCGGTGATGTTTGTTAGATGCATTCGTAAAACAACTGGATCGTGGCAGTTAACTTTCTAATATGAACTGATGGGCGTATTACTGAAAGTAAGATAAAACAAAACAGTAACAACGCAAAACAAAGAACGTCGCAAACATGTGGACTCCTTTTCGCGTTCATTCTTTCTTTTACCTGAACATTTTATAAATAGTTTTATGGAGATATGTAGGCAATGATACGTGAGAGGGAAGATATGTATCTTGTGCTATTAATATATATAATGAGCAGTGATACGTAATCAGACTTATCAGGTTATCATTACCGGGAATGCCGTTTGGCACACGATCCTTTTGCCTGGAACCAAAACTGTAGGAAGGTGTGGCCGCTAGTATTTTGTCAGCTTTCTCAGGGCAGTAGGTACCTGGTGCTGCAGAAGCCAAGGAAAGGAAGATGCACTGTTATATAACATGCTAGGCGCCAGCGAGATAGGAACGTGCAAAACAGTGCCAGCCAGGCATGCAAGGGAGAACCGCAAATAATCTTGAATCACAGATAAGCCATGCGCCATTTTGTACGGTGCCCGTAACGCTTTTTCGAATGGTATATTTACCGTACTTTACCGCCCACGTATCGAAAGTGACCTCGTTGTGGCAACATAATGCGTCACAGGACTTGGCGTGCCATATATGCTCTGAGAGGTAGCGATCTTGGCGGTTGGTGGTAGGAAATGCCGGCGAAAATGGCGAGTGGACGCACGGATCGCTGTCGTCGCGGCGTTCTATATTCTGTCTGCTATAGTTTCCGTCGACTGGTTTTAGGGCGACCTACAGCAGAACAGGCGTCTGCCGCACTCACCCCCGCTGCCGTCATACCGCCAGGATCGCGGCGGACTAGAGCATGACACTGATGATGTCATTGGTCGGAAATCGAGGAATCATTTTGAGGACACGGTAAAGACACGGGTCAAAGGCGTGCTCCAGGCTCCGCATTACTGGTTGGGATAAATGGTAATGCTTTTTCTCATAATTACCAGGCACGCCGTTAGGGCTAAGAGGTTTTTGCTTGGAACCGAAGCTGTACGATGGTGTTGCGGTTAGTACTCTGTCAGCTTTCTCGGGGTAGTAGGTGCCGGGTGCTGTAGAATGAAACGTAAAAGAGGTGCACTGTGAGATGAAGTTCATTAGACATGGTCGGCATCAGTGACACAAGTAAATGCGAACGAGTGCCAGGTAGAGAGAAAAAGGGAGGCTAGGCAATACAAACGCGAGACGGTTATATGCGGCATTAGGGTGCATTAGCCAAGACTAACATGCATTCAAGTATTTTACAACTACCGAGAACACCACCAGACTTGAACTTTCTTCTTTGAACCAAGGCCGTATAATAATTAAATGGAGCTAGTGCTTTGTCAGCTTTTTCCCGTCAGTAGGTTGCACGCGACGTAAAAATAAAATTAAAGTGAAAATGCGTATTACGACGAGCTGCATACATCATATTTAACTTTCCGAATATAGGAGCATACTAGACAGCGCCAGTCAGATCAGAAAGAATCGGCACTTTAAATAAGGATAAATAATGTTGTACTATGGTCGGTTAAATACCGATATCTGAGGTAAAAGTGTATGAAGGTTTGCCTTAATTACCGGGAATGTCGTGGGGCTTAAGATCTTTATGCTTGGAGCCGAAGCTGTAGGAAGGTGTTGCAGTTAGTACTTTGTCAGCTTTCTCTGGCCGGTACGTTCCGGGTGCTGTATTAGGGAAGCGTAGTGAAAATTCATTGCACGAAAAGGAGCATACAGCATGTTTAACGCTTTTCATGGAAGAGCCTGCAGTGCTGTGACGAGTAGAGACATAAGTATTGGTAGACTAGAGAAGGATATTTAATGTAGTACCATCGGCAATTCAAGAGCAAATGTTTAAGAGAAACCTGCATGAAAGTTTGTATTTAGAACTAGGAACATCGTTAAGCCTAATGTCTTTCTGCTTGGAGCTGAAGCTGTAAGAACGTGTTGCAGCTAGTAATTTGTCAGCTTTGTCTGACCAGTAGGCTCCCCGTGCTGTAGAAGGGCAAAGTATTGAAAATGCGTGGTAAGAAGACGTGCATAATTAACCAGCATTCTTTATAAGAGAGCATACAATACGTGCCAGAAAGAGGTGCAAGCAGCGGCGTAGACTTTCCATTTTCCCGGGCCAGGGGGGGGGGGGGGGGGGGGGGGGGCCGGAGGGGAGGGGGTGCTTTTCCGCGCAATTTTTTTTTTTTACATCGGCAATTATCACTAGTTTATTTTAGGGGGTACATTTCACAGCGTATGTATATCGCCATGTGTCCGTCGCTGTGAGTGTTATTTTGTTTACATGCCACTACTAGAAGCTCGTTACATGGCACGTAAACGGCGTCTTGGTAAGGATCATGGCGCGAGAGGGGAGGCTCTGCCCCCCCCCCCCCCCCCCCCACCGGATATCATTAGGGGGAGAGGCGAGCCCCGATGCCCCCCCCCCCCTTCCCATAGTCTACGCCTATGGGTGGAAGTACTGGCAGATTAGAGGAGGATAGTTATTGTGGTACTATCTGCAGTCCTAGAGTCATTATCTGAGATAAGGGTGTGCGAAGGTATGTCTTAGTTACCGGGTACGTCGTCAGGCCTAAGATCTTTATGCTTGGAGCCCAAGCTGTAAGGAGGCGTTGCAGCTAGTACTTTGTCAGCTTATTCCGGGCGGTAGGTTCCAGGTGTTGTATTAATACAACATAAAGAAAAACATCACCGAAAAACGGCTTCCAAACCTGTTCAATCATATTTTAGAATAGCGTGCAAGAGAGTGCTAAACAGTGTGCAACTACATGCATATTACAGTAATTTAGGTAACGTAGTGCTATCGGCAGACAGAGTTATTACCTCAAATAATAATGTGTGAAGGCATGCATTAATTACCAGGAACATCGTCCGGCCTAAGATCTTTATGCTTGGAGTCGAAGCTGTAACAAGGTGTAGCAGTTAGTACTTGGTTAGCTTTCTGCGACCGGTAGGTTCCGGGTGTTGTATTAGGGCAATGTAGGTAAAAATGCATTGTAATAAAACTTGCATAAGCGATGTTAAACGTTCATGATTGAAGAGCATGCGCTACAGTAACAAGCACGGGTAGAAGTACTGGCAGAAAGGTGAATATTGTGCTATCGAAAAGCCAAGACTTATCTGATATAAACTGATGTGAAGGTATGGGTTAATTACCAGGAACACCGTCGGGCTTAAGGTCCTTATGCTTGGAGCCGAAGCTGTAAGACGGGGATGCAGCTAGTACTTTGTCAGCTTTCTCCGGCCGGTAGGTTCCCGGTGCTGTATTAGGGCAATGTGATGAAAATACATTGTGAAAATACATGCAAAAAGGATGCTCAACGTTTATGATGGAAGAGAATGCAGAGAAGTGACAGAAAGAGCTCGTTGTATTGGTAGAAAGGCAAATAATCTTGAACTATCCAAAGCCTAAGTGCCATGTCTAAGACAAACAGGTGTGAAGGTATGAGTTAATTACCAGGAACATCGTCGGGCCTAAGGTCTTTATGCTTGGAGCCGAAGCTGTAAGAAGGTGCTCCAGCGAGTACTTTGTCAGCTTTCTCCGGCCGGTAGCTTCCGGGTGCTGTATTAGGGCAATACGGTGAAAATGTGTTGTGAGTTACGTGCATAAAGGATGTTCAAAGTTTGTGATGAAAGAGCATGCTGTGCAGTAAAAGGAAGATATAGATGTATTGGTAGAAAGGCAAAGAATCTTGTATTATCAAATGTCCAAGTGCCATATCTAAGATAAACATGTCTGAAGGTATAAGTTAATTACCCGGGACATCGTCGGGCCTAAGGTCTTTATGCTTGGAGCCGAAGCTGTAAGAAGGTGCAGCAGCTAGTACTTTGTCAGCTTTTTCCGGCCGGTAGGTCCCTGGTGCTGTATTTGGGCAATGTGATGAAAATACAATGTGAAAATAGGTGCAGAAAGGATGCTTAACGTTTATGATGGAAGAGCATGCAGTAAAGTGACAGTATGAAGTAGAAGTATTGGTAGAAAGGCAAAACATTTTGAACTAACCCAAAGTCAGAGTGTCATGTCTAAGATAAGCAGGTGTGAAGATATGGGTTAATTACCAGGAACATCGTCGGGCCTAAGGTCTTTATGCTTGGAGCCGAAGCTGTAAGAAGGTGTTCCAGCAAGTACTTTGTAAGCTTTCTCCGGCCGGTAGCTTCCGGGTGCTGTATTAGGGCAGTGCGGTCAAAATGCATTGTGAGGGTACATGCATAAAGAATGTTCAAAGATTGTGATGAAACAGCATGCAGTACAGTAAGAGGAAGATATAGTTGCATTGGTAGAAAGTACGGAATCAAAGATAAACATATGGGTTAATTATTGGGAACATCGTCCGGCCTCAAGTTTTTATGCTTGGAGCCAAAGCTGTAAGAAGGTGTAGCAGCTAGTACTTTGTCAGCTTTTTCTGGCCGGTAGGTTCCGGGTGCTGTATTGAGGGAATGTGATGACAATACATTGTGAAAATATGTGCCGGAAGGATGTTCAACATTTATGATGGAAGACCATGCAGTAAAGTGACAGAATGAGTTAGAAGTATTGGTAGAAAGGGCAAAAAATCTTGAACTACCAGAGTCCAATTGACATGTCTAACATAAACAGGTGTGAAGGTATGGGTTAAGTACCAGGAACATCGTCACCCCTAAGTTCTTTATGCTTGGAGCCGAAGCTGTAAGAAGGTGTTCCAGCAAGTACTTTATCAGCTTTCTCTGGCCGGTAGCTTCCGGGTGCTGAATTAGGGCAATACGGTGAAAATGCGTTGTGACGATACGTGCCTATGACATGTTCAAAGGTTGGAATGAAAAAGCATGCAGTACAGTAAGAGGAAGAAATAGATGTATTGGTAGAAATTAAAGATACTTGTACTATCGAACGTCCAAGTGCCAAATCTAAGACAAGCATGTGTGAAGGTGTGAGTTAATCACCTGGAACATCGTCCGGCCTAAGGTCTTTATGCTTGGAGCCGAAGCTGTAAGAAGGTGTTCCAGCAAGTACTTTGTAAGCCTTCTCCGGCCGGTAGGTTCCGGGGGCTGTATTAGGGCAATGCGGTGAAAATGCATTGTGAGGGTACATGCATAAAGGATGTTCAAAGATTGTGATGAAAGAGCATGCAGTACAGTAAGAGG
Organism: Ixodes scapularis; assembly: GCF_016920785.2. Lineage (NCBI taxonomy): Eukaryota > Metazoa > Arthropoda > Arachnida > Ixodida > Ixodidae > Ixodes > Ixodes scapularis. The sequence continues at coordinate 124,348,357 of NW_024609879.1, read as the reverse complement.
AAGATATAGATGTATTTTTAGAAAGTACGGAATCAAAGATAAACATATGGTTTAATTACCGGGAACATCGCCCGGCCTCAGGTTTTTATGCTTGGAGCCAAAGCTGTAAGAAGGTGTAGCAGCTAGTACTTTGTCAGCTTTTTCTGGCCGGTAGGTTCCGGGTGCTGTATTGAGGCAATGTGATGACAATACATTGTGAAAATATGTGCCGGAAGGATGTTCAACATTTATGATGGAAGACCATGCAGTAAAGTGACAGAATGAGTTAGAAGTATTGGTAGAAAGGGCAAAAAATCTTGAACTACCAGAGTCCAATTGACATGTCTAACATAAACAGGTGTGAAGGTATGGGTTAAGTACCAGGAACATCGTCACCCCTAAGTTCTTTATGCTTAGAGCCGAAGCTGTAAGAAGGTGTTCCAGCAAGTACTTTGTCAGCTCTTTCTGGGGGGTAGCTTCCGGGTGCTGAATTAGGGCAATACGGTGAAAATGCGTTGTGACGATACGTGCCTATGACATGTACAAAGGTTGGGATGAAAGAGCATGCAGTACAGTAAGAGGAAGAGATAGATGCATTGGTAGAAATTAAAGATACTTGTACTATCGAACGTCCAAGTGCCAAATCTAAGACAAGCATGTGTGAAGGTGTGAGTTAATCACCTGGAACATCGTCCGGCCTCAGGTCTTTATGCTTGGAGCCGAAGCTGTAAGAAGGTGTAGCAGCTAGTACTTTGTCAGCTTTTTCCGGCCGGTAGGTTCCGGGTGCTGTATTAGGACAATGTGGTTAAAATGAAACGTGAGAGTACAATACATAAAGTATGTTCAACGTTTATGATGAAAGAGCATGCAGTACAGTGACAGGCAGAGATAGAATTATTGGTACAAAAGAAAAGAATCTTGTACTATCGAAAGTTCAAGTGCCATATCCTAGATAAACAGGAGTGACGGTAAGGGTTAGTTACCAGGAACATTGTCGGGCCTAAGGTTTTTATGCTTGGAGCCAAAGCTGTAAGAAGGTGTTCCAGCTAGTACCTTGTCAGCTTTCTCTGGCCGATAGGTTCCGGGTGCCGTATTAGGGCAATGTGGTGAAAATCAATTGGGAGAGTACGTGCATAAATGATGTTCAGCGTTTATGATGGGATATTGTGGAGTGAAGTGACAGAAAGAAATAGAAGTATTGGTAGAAAGGCAAAAAATGTTAAGCTATCGAAAGTTCAAGCACAATGTTTAAGATAAAAAGGTGTGATGGTATGGGTTAATTACCAGGAACATCGTCAGGCCTAAAGTCTTTATGCTTGGAGCCGAAGCTGTAAGAAGGTGTTCCTGCAAGTACTTTGTCAGCTTTCTCTGGCCGGTAGCTTCCGGGTGCTGTATTAGGGCAATGCGGAGAAAATGCATTGTGAGGGTACATGCATAAAGGATGTTCAAAGTTTGTGACGAAAAATCATGCAGTACAATAAGAGGAAGGCATATATGTATTCTTAGCAGGTAAAGAATCTTGTACTATCGAACGTCCAAGTGCCATATCTAAAATAGACATGTGTGAAGGTATGGGTTAATTACCCGGAACATCGTCCGGCCTCAGGTCTTTATGCTTGGAGCCGAAGCTGTAAGAAGGTGTAGATGCTAGTACTTTGTCAGCTTTTTCCGGCCGGTAGGTTCCGGGTGCTGTTTTAGGGAAATGTGGTAAAAATACATTGTGAGTGTACATTACATAAAGTATGTTCAACGTTTATGATGGAAGAGCATGCAGTACAGTGACAGACAGATATAGAAGTATTGGTAGAAAGGTATATAATCTTGTACTATTGAAAGTTCAAGTGCCATATTTGAGATAAACAGGCGTGAAAGTGAGTGTTAATTACCAGGAACATCATCGGGCCTAAGGTCTTTATGCTTGGAGCCGAAGCTGTAAGAAGGTGCTCCATCAAGTACCTTGTCAGCTTTCTCCGGCTGGTAGGTTCCGGGTGCTGTATTAGGGCAATGTGGTTAAAATGCATTGGGAGAGTACGTGCATAAGTGATGTTCAGTGTTTATGATAGGATATCATGCAGTGGAGTGACAGGAAGAGATAGAAGTATTGGTAGAAAGGCAAAGAATGTTGAACTTTCGAAGGTTCAAGTGCCATGTCTAAGATAACAGGTGTGAAGTTATGGGTTAATTACCAGGAACATCCCGGGTGCTGTATTAGTGCAATGTAGTGAAAGTGAATTGTAAGATGCCGGGTATAAAGCATGCTCAAAGTTTTTGATAGAAGAACATACAGTGTAGTGAAAGGGAGAGATAGAAGTATTAGTAGCTTACTGGAAGGTACATAATGATGAACTATCGGAAGTGCAAGAGTCATATCTGAGATAAAAGCGTAAGAGGGTATGTTTTAATTATTAGGAACATTGTCGGGCGAAAGATCTTTATACTTCGAGCCGAAGCTGTAAGAAGGCGTTCCAGCTAGTAGTTTGTCAGCTTTCTGTGGCCGGTAGGTTCGGGGTGCTGAATTTGGGCGATGTAGTGAAAATGCATTGTAAGAGGACGTCCATGCATCATATTCAACATCTATGATACAAGTGCATGCAGTAAAGTGACAGGCAGAGATAGACGTGTTGGTAGGCTAGATGACGATAAATACCGCAATATCGGCAGCACAAGAGCCACATTTGAGGTTTATAAAAGTATGTGAAGGTTTGTCTTAATTACCAGGAACATCGTCGGGCCTAAGGTCTTTATGCTTGGAGCCGAAGCTGTAAGCTGGTGTTGCATCCAGCACTTTGTCAGCTTTCTCTGGGCTGTAGCTGCCAGGTGCTGTTGAGGGTAAGCTAATGTAGTTCACGTGCAAGAATATGGCTTAAGCATTCTGAGAGGTTCATTATAGAGCGTGCTAAGAAGTGGAACCAAGCCACGAAAAATACAGTATTAAAAAAAATGCAAAAGCCACATCGTTCTGCTGAAGCTCGAATGACAGACACATCAGCGGTTGTATAAACTAGGCTTATTGATAAATATCAACCTAGTAAATGCGTAGAACGAACGATAAGCTGTAAGATGGTGATGCCGTTAGTATGCTTTCATGCTTTCTAATTGTTGGGGACCGTAGGTGCAAGTTGCTAAAGTAGATCATGCATAAAGAAGCGCGTTAAAACTTGCAATATTTGCTTAAATTGTGTGAAAATTATAAATAAAACTGCAAATTATTGTTTAGGTTTTACATAAGGAGCGTGTGATGATTTGTGGTGGATTTATTCTTTGATGCTTTCAGGGCAGCACGCAATGACAAACCCCGCCACCAAGGGGTAATGAGGGGTTTTATAAATTCACAGAAAACCTGAAAATTATTGGCTGGAGCATTATGCTTGTATTTCGTCTGTAAAGAAAACCCTTTCTTTTCACGGATGTGGGTTTTTAATCTTTGTTGCCTCTATGTTCACTTGGGAACATATTGTGGACTTTGGCGCTGGTGTTCATAGATTGTTTCTTTCAAAACCTCTCTTATATTAAAGAGCCTAAAATAAACCACCCGAAATAAGAAAAAAAAAACGCGAAGCAAGCATCTACGGATCCAACAGTCGATTTAAGATATACTATTGTATATGAGTTTAGGGTTTCGTGTAGTGTCACAGTGTTTTTTTTTTGGCAGGAACAAGACGAAGGGTGAGAACTAGCACACCCTACCATTCATGCCCTTTTTACTGAAGAAAATAACCCAAAAAACGTTAAAAACATTTAAAGCATTGACAGTTCGGTTATTAGTAAAATGGAGCGTGTGCGATTTATGAATCTTTTCTCAAATCGATCAGTAGGCACGGGAAAGGACACACGTGGAGCTGTGTTTGTCGCCACAGGCTGGAGAGCATTAGTTCGGAGGTGGGACCCGTGGGACCTCAAGTTATTATTATATTCAGGTATGTGACTGAACTCGGGAGAAAATCTTAGAATAATGTTGAGGTTTTTATCTGTGCATTTTTTTTTTAATATGACTACACCTAAATGCTCTTTGGAGAGTCATCGGTAATCAGAAGTGCTGGACGCTGAAGTGGTGAGTCAGAAAGCAGTGTTTAGAGAAGTGCTGATTATTGTTCATAACCTTGAGCCTGTCATAAACAAGCGAGCATTGTATTTTTATTGTCCTTTAGTAACCTGATTGTCGGCAGAAAATGTCATTTCTGATGCATCTTTGGCTTGCTATAGGGGTATCTCAAATATATGCACTTTTGAGCACTTATCAGCAAGTAAAAAAAAATGTAGAGTCAACGGGATGTAAACGCAAACCCGGCGTATGATATTCCGCTAAAGTTAGCTACAGCGCATGCTCAGAGCGCGTTTCACAGCTCTGTAGACAAATATAGCAGCGCGAAGAAGGGTGCTATAGGAACTGTCTATAGTCTGAATACTGGTTTCAACTTCCACGAAAGACTTGAATTACAAACGATCTCCTGAGAAGAAAGGCGGTTACCGGGAATGTCATCGGGCCTCAAGTCCTTAGGCTTCAAACCAAAGCTGTAAGCAGGTGTGGCAGCAAGCACTGTGTCGGCCTTCTCGGGACAGTAGGCGCCGGGTGCTGATGACAGGGCAGGAAACAGCGCATGCATTGTAAAAAAAAGTTGTTAAGCGAACGGGCGTACAGAATAATACACCAAGTTCAAGTGAGTTTCGATCTAACGCAGGTGACGAGCCAAAAGGAGCGCTGCTTCATGCAGGGCGATAGCACTTAAACATATGTTGGCTTCGGCTTTTTCATGTAGTCGCAACAGACAAGACAGTACTGACAACTCGTTTAATGATGAGACAACGAGATACATCGTACACCTTTTGTCTGCGTGTATACAACTAATAGTCGGTGACAGATTAAGAACGTAGTAGATGCTCCGTCTCGTACGCGAGTTTTCTGCCTTTGCTATCACTTCGTCTGACTCACAGCGAATGCCCGGCGAAAGGCAATCAGTGCGTGCTGGGGTCAGAACCCTTACTTGGTTCATACCCTGTCACCGGATATAGTGTGTAACTACACAGTCGTTCTACAATTCAGTGACGGAGACAGTGACACGACGCCAGATGTGCAGACTTTGTTGCGAAGCTATCCACCAATGGTGTGTCATGGCCACAGAGAGGTGTCTAGAGTGCAGGCAAGGACAGGTGACCACAAAGTATTCGCAGTGCATCTCGGTACAGTGCATCTCCTTAATTGCGTGACGTACGCATGCGTCACTTTGCAAGGTGAAGGTTAGTGCCACGCTCGGGAGCCGCTAGGGTTAGTCCAACCAGTAAGTGGTTACCCTGGAAACCTACCGGGTACCTCCTCCGGTTTAGGATCCTTCAGTTTGATGCCGAAGGTGTAACTAGGGCTCAGTGATCGTACGCTTTCGTCAGCCTTCTCGGGATGATAGGCCCCGGGAGCTGTTGAAAGAAGATTATGAGACTCATTTTTAGCGGTGATACTAAAAACTACGTGCTGTTTTGACAATTTAAGTTTGTGTCGGAATTAAGAAAAATTTTGAAAATTTGTTGAAAAATAAGGGTTACGAAGATTTACAAAACCCGCGAAATTTATCTGAGATGTCTGGCTTCAAAAGTGTGTCCTTTTACTTCGGGGACCCGTCATGGTTTTATGAAACTTTTTTGCAAACAACAAACATTATTTTACTTTAAATAGAAATTCCCGTACCGTGTGTTACTGAAGCAAAGGTACTGTTACTTGAGCGATTAACTTCCATTACACTCCTTAGAGTTTGAGGAACCGCTACCTGCAGATGGGACTTCAGCGCTTTCCTACATTTTACATGCAAATGTCGGGCGCTAATTTTGAATGTTTACGTTACTTTAGTTCATACTCATATATCACAACACAAAAATATACGCAGTATATAGTTACGATGGGAGTTTACCTACGATATGAGGAATACATATCTACCGTAAATATGAAAGCAAAAGAAATTCAGATTGAAATCACAGGCAAATGTAAACGCAATCGCAATATAAAGTAAGAAAGTGACGCATCACTTCAGAAAATTTGTACCCAAGCTGCTTGCAGTTGGCGCCTTTACAAACTGTTACAAGTTCGAACACGCTGTACTACCGTTCGTTGCCACCGAGTCCTCGATTATAATTTCAACACCAGCAATCAGAATGCATATAAGCGTCCGCTCAAAGCGAAATATAAGGATTCACTCAGGCAACAGGCGCGACTTCAGACTGGCAATGTCTACGGTTTTTTTTTTTTTTTTTTGAAACCAGGAGCTTGAATGTTCTGTCAATAATAAAGGTAGCGGGGCATGGCTTCGGAGGGTCTATATTACTGCCGAACAAACCTTTCATGCAGTTCTGACCACCTGATGACACCTAATATCAGGTGGGGTTGGAATTGGTATTGGTCGCTTGATGGTAATAAGTATCGCAAAGTAGTTTATTAATAAAAACTATTGTGAAGTTCACCATCTGACAAGTTGAAGAGTCACCTTGCTCTGCTGGTTTCTTTGACGAAGATAGAATATTTGATGACATTCAGTTAGTACCGTAGAAGTGTTTATTTATGTCATACAACTCCATTATCCTCAGGGTTCAATTATTTTTCACATATTGATCCTTATGTATGGGCCCGCTAACTAGACTTTGCAATTAAATAAATAAATTCGGGCTCTGCACAGTTTAATCTTTTTATTGTTTTAGTGAACGATCTGTCGCCCTTGTAATGGTGCGAGACGGCTCCCAGCGTTTTCGGAGCGGACAGCCAAATTGTAGAGTATCATTCCGTCAAAGAAGGTGGCCCTGTGTTGATATCCAAATGAAATAAACCAACAACTTAGTTTTGCAAATAATCCCTAAGATTCGCGTTCAGATTACAATATTTCTTTTCAAAGTGTTTAGCCGAAGTGAACTGAGGAAATACTCGATGTCCCGTTTGCGTGAGGGAAAAGCAGAAAATGAACGCGGAATAATGACATGAAAGAATACAAACAAGTCACAGAGCAAAATAATCTAAATGAATTTTTTGTTAACCAAGAGTAAATTACTTTTCTGAGTAACGTGCATAAGAGCGGTAACATGACACGAGAGAAAACAGACAAGCCACAGTGCAAAGTAATAAAACTGAACACCTTTTATCCAAGATGAATTGTATAATCATCGACGATTACTTTTTAGTAACGTGTACAAGAACGGTACAATGACACTAGAGAAAACAAACACGCCACAGTGCAAAGTGATATAATTGAACGTTTTTTTACGCAAGAGTAATTGCCATTCTAATCGAATACTCTTATGAGTAACCTGTAGAAGACGTGATATGGTATGGGGAAAAAAAAAACAAGCCACAGTGCACGGTGCAAGGAGTTGTGCAAAAATGTTTATTGATAAAAGAGTGCAGTGCTTCAGGGTGCTGTTGTGTCGAAAGTGCAGTTACTGTCGCGAGAGCGAGCACGAGGATGGTAGCTTGCTTACAGTGACGTCTTTCGAACGTGTCGTCGATGTCCTCCGTTCTTCGACTGAAAAAGCATCTGGGCGCCGCTGGGTAGACAGCCTTGTCGGCTCTTTCAGGACTGTAGTCCCCAGGAGCTGCGGGATGATTGTGTCAGGCAGAAGGGACGTTTTTGTATGGTCACATATACGCCAACGCGCTGTTTTACAAACAAGCCCGCTTTTGCTCAAATAGGATCTGGGCACTGCGCGTGCACCGAAATCAGAATAACATATGAGGTTAACTGTGTGTGAATGTGCCATAGGGAGGCTCAAGTGAGGGTGGGTGCAACTGCTAGATCGGCGATCACGGGACATGGACGCCATTTAATTGCTAAATTTTGCTGGGAGTCTATGGGGCAAAGGGTCGTTTTCTTTCCTAACTCAGGTCATAAAAGCCCATTAAGGTGCTTGAATAATTTACACAAGGTATAAATGATTACTTTTCCATAGCCACCAGTTTTGTTGCGATAGGTTAAGTATTTTTTTAACGCGAAAAATGGTAAATTCCGCCATCTTGGACGTTGTTGCTTGTCTGGCAACTTTGCTTTCTCCGCTCGACGTTTGCAATTCTCGGAGCGAGAAGGAAGCGAGAGAGGCTGCGCCAAGGCGCTCGTTGCTTGCAATGGGAGGCGAGAGGAGGAGAGGCGCATGGAGCAACAGAGTTGCAACAGAGCGGGCGCCTGTTCTCATGCAGGCAACACTGGCGCATATCCTTTCTCGAATCCTCTCCCTCAGGCGCCGCCATTAAATTGCAAACGCTCTCCAGGTTTTGAGTTGCGCCCACCCTCACTACAGCCTCCCTAATGTGCCATGCCGACGGCAGCGCCACCATATTGGCCTGGCGGCGAAGCGGCGTGCCGGTTCATACATCTAGCATAAACAACATATTTGAATCTTGCACGTGTTGATCTCATATGTATCCTACAAAGACCCCTTAATTTCGAGTAGATTATCGTCCGTGAGAAGAAGTCAAGATGCCGTACTCCTTATGTTCGCGATGCTTCAGTTTCGGTGCCCTACAAAGCATGACTAAAAAAAGATATATGAAATGTTCATTCTAGTAATAATGCTTTACAAAATATTCATATCACACTTCTTTCCGATTTGTATCGCTTAATGCAGCACTGGCTTCTCGTCATTCAAAATAATGCTCGTGATGTAAAAAAAAAACAAGAAGACATGGCACGTTTAACGTTGGACACGTGTGGAATCTTTGGTTGAATATACACACCGGGAAGGTCACACGACGGCTGACATGAAATCTTGAGTCCAAATGAATATGATGGAGACACGGGTCTCACCCAAGGATCTGCCTTCTCTGGGTCATAATCTCCAGGAGCTATACAGTGGTGTCAACAACATATCCGTTAGTTACTCTGCCGTCTACACACCATCATCGCATGATCCTTATTAATTACAGAATTCGTGAATTAGAGCTCTTTATATGCGTGTTTGTTTTATTGATCTGGTAAAACTAACCGGGCGTAGGCTCTTTGGGCATCTTCGTTTTTCCTCGCATCGGAAAGGTGGGGCAGTGAGAGAAACGTAGCTTCTCGCATACGCTAGTGTCGTAATATTCTGATCCTGTAGGAACAAATCAATAAGTAGTAAAGTGGGTCAATATAAAAACGAATTCATCACTATTGACTCAGTTTGATATATGAAATGCATTATATATGACTATCTTATGAACTGCCGATATTCATAAGCGCGACCTTGCTTGCATTAAATATATTGCTATTCTGAATGTAAGGAACAAAGATAATGTTAGGATGTTATTTCTGAAAACTTTTAGAGAATGCGATTAAATAGAAGATTTTCTATGCTCCACCAGGAGCTCACGGCACCGTCAGGGAAATATGTGTGTTTGGTTTAATGATGGCTTTTGGTCAGAGCTCTATATCTTTCTTTTACACTTGGTTTCTTCATGCAGTGAAAAGTGAATAAGACGCCGTTACATACAAGAAGAAAATTAAGCTCAGACATTTTTGACATCATATTTAATCTTTGTAGCCCACGTATAAATACGACCGAACATTTTACCGAATGTTTGATCACGTGATGGTCCTGCAAAGCCTTCCCTGGAAAGGAGGCTAGCTCCTGATTCAAACGTCACTTTGCTGTTGTCTTCTGCTTCGGCTGGTAACAAAAAACATAAAAAAAAATAAAAACAGATACACAAAAAATTTTTTCTTACTGGTTTTCAAGTTGAACATAATGTATACAATGCACCTTAGCAATGTTATAGTTTCACGAAGCTGAGGCATTAAAATGTGCCTTTCCATCATATGCCATGTTCATGTTTTAGTATAAACATGTATTTTTTCCTCGTTGATACATGAAGGTTTAAAAAAATCAGGAGAAACAAAAGAAACAGATGACGAAGGGTCGCAAGAGTGATGAAGTCTGGCGTAGAGCGTGCCTCTATGCTATACGTTATATTTTCAATATCACTATTTTTCTTTTTTCTGGTTGATGAATGGAAATTTCAACGCACCAGGAGAAACAGCTGACGAAGGGTCGCCAGACTGATGAAGTCTGGCATAGAAAGGTCCGGCGCCAGGAGGTTTCCAAAAATCTACTCCATCTGGAGACCTTGGCGCCATCTTGATGGTCCTCGGGGGACTTACAATATTGCGGATCTTCGATTCTGGAGACAAGTGTCTTTTTGGAGCGTCTGTTTTAAAATTTGAAAATAACGTTTATTATAGTTACAGACATCTTAAATAACCCAGGGCGTGACGAGAGCCCGGCGTCCTACTTTTGCTTCGCAGTCAATAAGATTTCGGTATCAGACGATAAAAACGGCGATGAACGAATACCGAAGCATGGAGCGAGAACATAATGAACCACGCACTGCGTTCCTTAAGTTGTCAGTGACTGCAGTGTTTAAAGCGATAGCTCACGGTATGCGGAGAGCAAGCCGTCTGCATCTTGCGCAGGAGTAGCGGTGACGTCAGAATGACGACGGGCTCTGATTGGCTGTGATTGAAAGGATAGTGGGTAGACCCCAGTGCTAGATGCCTTGAGGTCCACCCACTATTTTGTTCATCAGCCAATAAGAGCTCGGCGTTCTCACATCATCGCAAACCCTGTGCAAGGAGCAGACGAACTTGCGCTCCTCATCAAAATCTGAAATTCGTGTACCCGGAAAGCCACGCAATACAACATTTAATTCAAAGTGGAGAGTGACACACCCATAGACGTCTCGAGAAGCGTCGTCCTCTTGGTCAAGCTGCCATCTACCACTGATTGTTTGAGGCATGTACCCTTATTCGTCGCCTTTTCAACGGATATGTCTGGAGTGAAAAAAGATGTTCGTTGTCGTCATGGTGTAGGGTAAGTTGCATTTTTATGACCTTCCAATACATACATTAGAGTCATGGTAAATAAGGCAGAAACACTACACGCAGAATGCCGCGTCTTTTAAAAAAACATAACAGGTCTTTAAGTATGCATAGAAAAGTGGCAAGCTAGTTCTAACATCTAATATTTTATAACCCACTGCTCACGTATATTCAGTGGTGCTGTTATCGTAACTAATTGGTAATCTAGCGAGTTAATTACCAAACTGTGCATATTAAGCCTTACGAAAATAATGACCTTAAAAATGTATACTGAACATATCAAACCCCGTGGACGTTTTTATACCAAACACTACTAATAATCCATCATGTCGTCTTTGATCTAAGCAAGCAAAGGACGCGAGAGAGTTGCAAGTTTTGGCGCGGTGGTCTAGATACTAATTGTATGCTTTCATTGTTTTTTAAAACGAAAATGAATTTATAATCAAAAGGCTCCTTGCGTTATTTATACGTTTTAAACTATCCTTTATCTGGTAACCCCTTACGTGATTGGCCAAAATTCTGAATCACAAGATATTTTTTTTTTGTTGTTGTTCAAAGTAAGACGCAATTAGCACAAACTACCAAAATGTAGCGACCATTGGAGAGATATCATAAATTTAGTAGCAGTCCATCATATATCAGTCCAGCAATTCGTACCCCCCGTAAGAGCAGCTAAGCTATCTTAAGAATATATATATCACTATCTTTCTTCGATTTACAGCACTTTGTTTTGGAAATCAGTCATGGATAAGTAATTTACCAGTTCTCTTTGAACGACATTTTCTTTCCCTAGGTTGCTGAAAGGTTACGTTGCGTTGGCGCGATGCAATGTGGCCCTCCGATTTTGAGATGTTCTCTTTTCCTGTAGGGTACGAATGCGGGAAGTTATTAGTGATCAACATATTTCTTTAGGCGATCAGCAGTTTCGTTTGATACTCGTAGATGGTTTCGCTTTAAAGTGATGGCGAACCGAACATTTTAGTGTGTATAATAAGCGGTGCACCATCTTTCCATGAGTTATACACACACGCAACGATATTGACGTCATTATATCCCCCATTTGAGCTTATTAAGTTGAATATGATAAGGTCAATAATATGATGACGACAATTCCGTTGCGTGTGCTCGCGCACACCAGCGGCTGCTCACTCATGAAAAGATAGTGCGCCGTTTATTATAGACAATGAAATGTTCGGTTCATCATCCCTTTAAGTCCCGACGCGGCCGATGCTACGAGCGGACGGGGCCAATCAGACAGCGTCAAAAGTTCATCCTCATGGTGTTCAGTGTGTTTCTGTACGTGATTTATCATCGTTAAACCACTCATAATCGGAAAAGCCATAGTGACTTACACTTGCGCTTTTTGTGACGACTTTCCACATGAACACGGCGACAGTCAATCCTAGAACGAATAGAAGGATGCCAGCGAATAACGAAGCTCAGATTATGATTAGACAGGCAATAGAGTGTGGATTGCGCTGTGGCAATATCGCATGACGCATTGCTTCAACATTCCCCCGCGCACATCGTGTTTCTCAGAGCTAATTGTATTCTAAGCACCGACATTCGCAAGGATTCTTCGATTGTACACCGTGATGGGCTGTCGCCGTGTTCAACTGGAAAATGAACAGAGAAACATGTTTCTTTTTTTAAGGTGAGACCATGTCGTACCTGAGAGTTCTTGATCTTTAACGCTTCTTACGATTCGAAGTGATCTGCTACGCCGCATTTCTCCTGCTGATTTGTCTTCAGTTTCTGTTCCTAAATTAAAGACGGTGGTTCAAAGGTCATTCATGTGTTGCCAGAGACAAACAAACAGACTAACTTGTCGGAGGTGCAGTGCGCCAGATTTCGTGCCTCGTTCCAGCAGAATTCAGATTACAAATGCAACTGCCCGCTTATGCAGACAACTGCTTCTTCTGCTGAAACTTCGTGTGGCGTTGAACATATATGACAAAGGTTGTCAGTTTGAAAGTAAAATGCTGAGTCATATAAGACATCGAAAAGAACATAGATAATGATTGTGTTCGCAGTGAGTCTTACCGCGCCACTATCTGACACGGCCAATCAGGCAGCGCCAAAAATGCATCGTCAGGGCGCTCGTCGTCTTTGGGCGTTTGCGATGCGAAGCGCAAGTTCGTCTGCTTCTTGCAATCGGCTTCGGCTGCTTCTTGCAATCTGATGAAGGGATACGGTCGATACCAATTTTAACGAAGTCAATGGAAATCGGAAATCACATCGTTATATCCGCTATTTCGTTATAACCGACTTCGGTTGTAACGAAGTGCAAAAGGAAATGGAAAATCGTGATCGCTTCGCTATAGCCGCTATTTCGTTATAACCGACTTCGTTATAATCGGTCTCAACCGTAGTGGGTAGACCTCAATGCTAGCTGTCTTGAGGTCTACCCACTATCCTTCCAATAGGAGCTAATCAGAGCTCGGAGTTCTGACCTCACCGCAACCCTTGCTCAAGAAGCAGACGAACCTGCGCTCCGCATTATCGCGGCTAAACTAATCACGCACAATGAACGCGCCGTGATCTTCCGCTTTTTTTTTTTTGTTTGTGATTTGTTTAGCTAGTAGTAGTAAACGCACGAAGACGATGAGCGCCATGACGACGCGGTTTAAGCATCGCCTGATTGGGTGCATGGAATCCGGCTGCGCTCAAAGTATAGCAAAGTGTATGGACGTTTGAGGCGAAAAATAAAAGGTTATTGACCATTTCTGTCGTCGCGTTCGTGTGATCTTGTCCTTCGGGGGCTCCTGGACTTGCTTCGTGTTGGAAGTGAGCCGAACAGCGCTGGATTGCCTCTGTCCGGGTCGTAAGATCCCGGCGCTACAGTGAAAAGTACCGCCCGGTTTACGTTATGGTCCAAAGCTGCAGTTGGTTTGCCGCCTTATCTTTCGTACGGACTGTCGCTATGGAGAGCCCTATAGGCTATGTGAGACTCTAGGAGCTGAACACACCGAGGCCGCAAATTTATTACAGTGTCGCGAGTTGCTCGCGGGCTATACGTTTCCCGGCACGGTCTTGGTCATTTGTCTACATGAACTTGGTTCGCCTGGGGAGGAATTACCGGAAAGTGGGGGTGGTGAAAATATCTTCATTAATATCGGTACTTTTGGCCCCATGGTTGTTCCGTCGGGCAAAGGTAGCCAAAAGTGATTTCAGAGGACTTGACGCGAAACGTTTTAGTATATTAAATGAAATTAGTGTGAAGGGGATCAACGCCAAAGCAAGCTAGAATAGATCCGTAAGTATAACATTACAAAAATCAACATAACCTTTATAATAATAATTACAATGTTTTAGACGATAGCTTATACCTGTAGGATCAATATCTGGAACTAATGTATGTTACACGAAACCTAATAGCCTGGGGTAACAGGCAAAATATCCCTGAGAAACATAGCTTATTAAGTCGAGATAACGCCTCGCAGCCTCTTAGCTTCATGTCGGCGGCTTCCACTCTGAGGCAACCTGGAGGTTGTTTTTTTTTGTAAGTTTTTCGTACCTGTTTTGAGGACTTCAGCCTTTTTTTTTCGCAAGGCTCATGTACTTGAGCTTGTGCTTCCAATCATAGTGAAGTGTCTGAATTTTTAGCATCTAGGCACTAATGAAAAGAATTTTAAACGAGTGTGTTTCCTCAATGCGTGAATCTACGATACGCCGTTCTTGGACGATTATTGCAGCAACTAACCGGGAAATTGAAGGTTGTCCGGCGGCCTCTCCTTCAGCCTCGACCGGAAACTATATCTGGGAGCTCTCCTAGACACATATTCTCTCCCTTTGACTGGATCGTAGTCAGCCGGGCCTGTTACGAGTGTTTGTGATGAAAACAAAAGCGACTGTCAGCCTTTCTACAGACAAAACTTGACCTATTCGTCACTCAATAAAGGGGTAAGAGAAAGAGAAAACCAACCAGGGTAAAGATGCCGCTCAGGCGAGGCGTCCGATATTTTGCTTCCGAACGTAAATTTGGGCGCCGATGTGCGGACGGCTTTGGTGCTGTGCTCGGGACTATAAGTACAAGACGCTAAAATGTAAAGGAGAGAAAGGAAACAAACGACAGAGTTTGAGGAACGGGCAAGAAGCTTAGAACGTGCGGACGTTTTGAAACTTGAATAATCTTCCGAGAACATTTTACTTTACTGGTGGTAATGGAATGCAGCAGCGTGGACAGTGAAGCGAAGTACTCGCGGATGCTTCTATTTTCATAAATCGGTTCGTGTGGAAGTACAGTGAGACGCACCTAGTTATAAATACTGGCTGCAGCCAAAGTCGGTTAAACTCGATCAAGCCTTAACTGTAATGGGCGTAACGAGAATAATGCCAAAGCTACGCTACAATCATGCTTTCTTTTAATGTCTCTTGGAATGGCCGATTCAAATTTTTGTTTTGTCAAGTGACATGCATTGGTTCACCAACATTAGCGACAATATGTGAAGTAGATTAAGACAAGAATGAACAAGTTAAATCATAGGGCAACGCTGTTTTGTTGATTCGATAGACAGTAATGTAAAAGAGACCACTTTAGAATCGATAGACAACAAACTGTTTCCACAAAGTGTCCTGATGAAAATGACAATGAATACAAAGAGAGCGCTTTAGTATGGTTGTTGACTGACCGGGATATTCCGCGCTGTAAGGCCTAGGCGGCTTCAGTTTGCAGCCAAAACTGTAATGTGGCGGCCTCATCTTCACGACATGGTCGGATACATCCGGACAATAGTCTCCGGGACCTGATAGTCATTTATACGCAACATCAGCAAACACCCACAGGTAATGATAGTAAACGTTAAATTAATAAGAGTGGAGGGTTACGAACCGGGAAACATGATGGACTCGGGCGGTCTTTCCGTGAATCTACAGCTTACACTGTACTTCGGCGAACTGCTGTAAATGACGGCATCGCTTCTGGTGGGGTCGTATGTTCCGGGAGCTAGAGGTTGGCCCCAAACACATGGCATTAAATTGTTATAATTGCCTACTATCGAAGTAAAGTACTTAACAAAAGAAACTTCTGCGTGAAAGCAGTCCTTCCAAAGTGTCCTGCTCAAATGAAGGTGGCAGCATTTTGGGATTTTAGGTTGGAATAAAACATTGCTGGAGTACCTGCCGTTAGAAAATCAATTGAGGGTCTGGGTTTGAGTGGCTAGAATACGCAGTTTCTTTTATTGTGGCGGTGCTGCTAGCTATGATGAAAATTATACATTAAACTAGCTTAAAAAAGAAGTTCAGCGTTCTTCTATACTGTAACACACATTATAGCATCCTTGTTGCATTAGAGGCTGTTTTATTGTCCGATTGATACAATTCCCGGTAGGGGTTGCCTTACTGTTGGTGTCTTCAGAAGACTAGCAATTAACGTTCCCAGTATAAATAAAGTATCATAATTAATAGCGTTAGGGTTTCTGCTGGCCGCGATCAAGTTTTTCCAATGAAACATTCGGTGTAAAGCTGTGTACGAACCGGGAAAGTCGACATTTTCAGGAAGCGTTTCCCTTGGCTTGGAACCCATTGTGTACTTGGGACTACTACTTCTTATTAAGGTTTCTCCTCTCTCGACGCTGTAGTGTCCTGGAGCTAATAAGAAAGCAATGGCTTAGAAAGGCGCTATCTGGCTGTTGACCTGGCATCCTTGCGGCTATAAATCGATCTACTATAGACGTACGCAACATAAGAACTGCAGGAGTGGCTCTGCCCATTAAGAAGCCGCCCCAATCAACGCGCAACAGTCCTAGTACATTGAACTTCTGGCGAAATTTTAGTTTCTGTGGGTGCCGATCTGCAAAAGAGGGCGTTTGCGGAGATGCTCTATTGCCACGACGTCAGAATGGTGAGTTCATCGTGAGTGGATATCACATTCCTCGCCTGCAGTTTTTATGGTGCAACAAACTACGTGAGCTCTAGAACTTCTAAAAAGAAAAAAATAATCACCTGGCTTGATATGCTTCCTTATCAAAGACTCCATTAAAAATTCATTCCCTCCCGTTCTTTTGCTTTGGGAGGAGCCAATAGGCGAGACAATAAATAGAGCTGTGCAAATGAATGGTACCCAATAAATTTCCACCGGCCATGGCCGACTTCTCTTAGTCCCCGAAATGTGAAGAGTTGCTGTACGTTCATTGTATAAAAGCATGTACCAGACCAGTAAAAAAGAATGTATTAGTGTAAATGCTGACACCCGACACCAGCCTCTTCCTTCTTGGCTACTTCCAGTTGTCTCGAAACGCTCGGTGATGAATTAATGATCGCACTTTTCCCATAAAAGCGGAACGCGTGCTTGCTTAATTTTTTTTTTAATTCTTAGAAGACTTGCGACAACCTTGCGCCTGAGACGCACTACGTAAATAAAAATTAAAAAAAACATTAGTGTACTTTTAGAACCCATCAAACCTTAAGCGTTTACGCGGTGTGCTTGCTCAACAAAAGGTTTCAGAAAATGGGCGTTCATACGGACCAGGAAAGTCAGCACTTTCGGGTAACCTCGTCCTTAATCTGGATCCGATGCTGTATTTTGGGCTAGCGCAGCTTATCACAGCATCTCCCCTGTCAATGCTGTAAGCTCCTGGAGCTGATCGGAAACGAACAAAATCATAAGTTACATTGTGTACGCTTACGAAACCGCCGAGGACGTATGTTTAATATTTTTTAAAAGAACGGGTGTTTTACCCGGAAATTCGGCGCTTTCCGGAAGTGTTTCCCTGAGTTTTGTTCCGATACTGTACTTGGGCGAGTTGCTCAGTCTCACGTTGTCAGATTTCGCCACGTTGTAGTCTCCTGGGGCTGATTGAAAACAAACTGTTAGCGCACCGAGCTTTTCGTTCTATCGGATTGTTTCAATATTCAGTTAGTAAAAATTTTATGTTCATATATCATTTTCTTTTGTACCGGGGAAATCTGCGCCTTCTTGAAGTGACCATGTCGGCTTCGTGCCCATACTGAACTTGGGACTGCTGTGTCGGGTCGCGTTGTCGCATTTGGCGATGGCGTATTCGCCTGGAGCTGATGATACAAAATCAAACAATCAGAAGCCTCATACAGATACTGCACTAGTTACTTTATACTAAAAACGTTTCGTCTTTGTTCGATTCTATTGCTCACAAATCAACTGCAGCGATATCACAACCGTTCAGGCTACCGAGCTCTAGAAAGAAACAATCTAGAGAAGGCCCAAAACATTATGTTTACACTTAAAAAGGTACGCACAAGAGTAGTTGACAATTGAGTATTTTAACGAAAATAATTTTTATGATCTACTTCTAAAATGATATATTCTTAAATTAACAGAAAAGAAACATTGTTTTTGTGTCGAAACAGCGTCCCATAAGAATATGCAAAATATCAGCCATCTTCTCACGTGCCTTCAGAACGGTAATATATACACAATTTGCATGAAATTATTTAAATGCATTAAAACCTGTCAGTTTAGTTTTACTATCTTGCGTCATATATGAAGATATCGTCGATATTCGATGTGTTCTTATCTCTTATTTTCCCTGCATGAAATACGGCCGTTTTTAAGTTACCATTATTAATGCAGGTGATGCAACATCTGAAATAATAATATGACACTTGTATCGGTATACTACACTCATCCCAAATAAATTTCAGGTTCCCATATTCTATTAGAAACTTTTTCGTTCGCTTTACACTGTAAACTAATTGCGGAGCGAAAGTTCGTCTGCTTTTTGCACAGGGGTTGCAATGATGTTAAAACGCAAAAATCTCATTGGCTTATTAAAAAATATAAATAGTGGGTAGACATCAAGGCATCTACCATTAAGGTCTACCCACTATTCTTTCAGTCAAAGCCAATCGGAGCTCAGTGTCGTTCTGACGTCACCACAACTCCTCCGCAAGAACCAGACGACTTGCTCTTCGCATTAAAAAAGCTGCAGGTTATTTTTATTTTGTTTTAATTTGCTTTTATTATTTTCTTGACAAAAATACCTTCAAGAGAAAGTGAAATAAAGGCTAATATATTTTCGTGTATAAAATTATTCTGTCATACCAGGAAATCCACTGTCTTCTTGTGTCGTTTCTTTGGGCTTTATGCCTATGCTGTACTTTGGCGAACTTTCGAAGGTCGCCGAGTCGCATTTGGCAATGCTATAATCTCCTGGACCTAAGTCAAAACGAAAAATATTTATGTACCATCAAAATATTTAGTACGTATCAATTCAGTATGCGTAAATCGACCGCATGACGGAGAACGTAATTACGTGAGGTCATGCTAGAGAAACTGTAGATTATAATGTTTGATTTTTATATATCTTAAGTTGTTGCTGTTATCATTGCATTTTTGCTTTGCTATTTTTGTTTTATGAATAAACTAAGTTTTGAACTTCCTTTCATAATAAATTGAAATGATGTGCGTGAGTTTAAAAATTGCTTTAAATAAAAAGTGAATAAAAAAAGGGAAATGTTTGAATTACAGACCTCGAAGTGCAATTTTATCAATACAATTTCTCAGGAATCTAGCTTGGGTCCTGCCGCTCCCTCACAAACTCGCGACTTCCGTGAGTTATTTTTTTTAGGTTACTAGTCATTGTGAACATACGCACTCTGATGTACTCTGCAGCGTCGTGTGTAGTAACAAAGGAACCTCACAGAGCCGGTGAACACAATATTGAGCACGCTGCTTGATGTTCACACAGATAGTGCATACACTTACGGATATCAAGGGTGTAGGATAGCAAGTATAGGCTGAATATCGATGTACAAACCAGGGTAGTCGTAGCTCTCTGGTAGCCTCTTGCTTAGTCTCAAACCGATGCTCGGCTTTGGGGTGCTGCTACGTATCCACATGTCGGCTTTGTCGACGTCATAATTACCTGGAGCTAGTAAAGAGTGTAATTTAATATAGGTAATGTTGAAGGTTAACTCGACAAGGTAAAGTTGTTCTTTAGGGTTTCTGAGGTGTGTGATAATTCGATATTTCAACAAACCTGGAAATTCCAAGAAGTCTGGAGGTCTCTCTTTGAGCTTGAAGCCTATGGAGTACTTTGGACTCCTAGTGTAGACTGTGCCGTCCGCCTTTACGGGATCGTAGTCTGTCGGTGCTACACAATTTACACGTATGACCGACAAGTATTGGGTAAACTCCATTACAATGTTGTTCCCTTATATCTACACTCAATCGATACAAAAGATCACGAACCCAGACGTCCTAGGGTTAACTTCAGATACATTCCTGCGCTTGAGAGGTTCGATACTTATTCTCTCGAGAGGAGTATCCGCATCTCCGCTAACGCTAAAAGATACAATTAGTTCTACCCCCAGAAAAGTCTGAGCGAGTGATATGACCCTAAACGTTCTTTTTACAGTAGGGCGACGCGTCCATTAAAAATTTTAACTTCATCGCAACTCTTTGATCGATTCATCAACCGATTCATCGGTTTCGTTCATTTTATGGATGCTATTTTTAAAGAAGTCAAAATTAAAATTTTTTTAAAAATATGATATACGGAAATTTAAGTTACGAATCAACCCCTATGTGTATTTGAGAACAGTTGAAAAACACTCACAATCACAGATTCCTACTTCAGCTGCATGAGGTGAAAAGGTTAGTTGATAGTCTCCAGCAAGAGCGACCTCCTTTTACGTTCAGAACAGTCTCTGCTGCGGTAAACGGGTCCACGTCGCACGGCGTTGAAGTGGCCGGCACACATGTAACTTTCTACACTTGTTTGGAGTTACAATTCTCGCCCCTAGAGTTTACCTTAGGTTAAACTTTCTCCTAAATTTGCCCTTCATACTGATGTAATCGTTCACGTCTGCTTGGTGGAAGTAGTTAATGTTTACTTTCTTTTGGTTCGTCAAGATTTTAGCGCTTAACCGGCTAAAACTATTAATCGCGGTTGAAGCATCAATCGATTAATCGGCAAGTTAATCGATCAATTGCCGAGCCCTAACGTACACAAAAATGTGTAAAACGCTGGGTATGACAATATGGTCACTATTCAAGCGCAGGTCACATTGTTTTTTGTATTCAATTGTATTCTGGTCTTGCCAATCCCCAGGATCATTTATTTCGTGATTTCAGATAGCGGCTTGCTTGCAGTACACTCTGCGGAAGAATCACCGCAAGACTTTTTGCAAACATTAATTTATCCCTCAAGGATGAACACCGCTCGCGGTGGGACTTAATAGTCTAAAAAAATTTACAACCGAAATCAGAGCGGACACTGGGAGTGCGAACAACAGCGTAGTACTCCTTTAGTACGGCGGAGCCTTAGTGCAGGGGTTGGTGCTATTGGGATGGAAGTGCATATGGTAAAACCTCTATACACACCGGGGAAGCTTTCCCTTTGAGGACTGTGTAGCCTTCGTCCAATCGAATAACTCGGTGGTTTCGAAAAAGAACTCTCTTCGTTCGTTCGGGCATTGTATGTTGCGGGACCTGTGGTTGCAGCACCAGGAACGAAAACAACGTGAGATGCGATTTCGTATTCTTTTCGTCCTCGAAGTTTTGGTTTTGTTTGAAATCTAAAACTGTATACTTCGGTGATGGGGTACGAAAACAAGTGTCAGTCTTTGTTCAGTGAGCCTTTTTGTTTACGAACTACTTTTGCTAGTGTATATTTTATCTCTCAGTTTATATCAAGGATGCTCCTAGCTTTCTCACCATTACAAGAAAGCGGTCTATTGGCGGTTGTAAAAGGAAAGGCAGCGTATCTTCCATGAGCGGTGGTGCGAGAAAGATGATTCAAGTTTGGGTGCTAGTTTTACTCTTGTCATCTCTTGGAGGTGACGTGCTTTAGACTCCCAACGTACCGGGACGCCAATAACGCATGTTTAGGAGTTTAACATAAGCGGGAAGATAAACTATATTTCTACAGTTGGCGGTATTTCGGTTGCGTACGCTGCAGGAAACCAACTATACTTTTTTTTTTTTTCTGGCGTTTCTGGTTTGTTGAATATGTCAGTTTTCGAGAAGAGCACTATGTGCATTTATTTGTACATATTGCAAGAACTATTTTCAGAATACATAATACTGATTTAGTCCCACAGTTCTTCCGATGAACTTGTCCTTTTTTAAGAATAAATAATAAAAAGAAAAGCTGAACCTTTCGGCAAGCCTGTGTTTGAACAAATATTTGTTATGCTTTCTGATGGGGCTTCATCTACGTGCGTAATATTCCTCGTACCTCGAAAGCTTATTTTTATACTCTATATTCGAAATCAATTAATACTATTTTATATGCCTAAACAAATATGTTGCGTAAAAATATAAAATAAAATAGTATATATGTATAAAAAACATTCGTTTGATTGGTTAGTTGAAAATTTTGTCGAAATGAAAAAAGAACGTTACCGTAAGCTGTCAGGTGTTTTTATTTGAGGAACTCAAATCAGCTCAATTAAGACATTTTAGAGATAATAAAATGAATTATTGGTTTTCCCTCGTCCTTGTTTCTGCTAAATAAAATAAATAAATAATTCACAGCGAATTTTTTTCTACTCGCTCTATATTTGACATGTGTCGAAAAAACAGCGCGACTAGGACACGGACAAAACGACGAGGAGAGCACAACACAAGCACTGACTAACAACTGGTTTGTTATTAGAACATAAGGAAGAAAAAAAAAATCATGGAGTCAAATGTTCGCGCGCTTGCCTTGTAGAATATGCCCCCTCTTTTTTCATCTCAGGCGATCTCGTAAACCTGAATGTGGAATTACGAGATCGCCTGAATGTGAAAATACGAGATCGCCTGAGATGAACAAAGAAGGGTACATATTCTACGAGGCGCCCAGCAACCGCGCGAATATTTGACTTCATGTTTTCTTTCCTTTTAATTCTTCCTTATGTTCTAACAACCAATTCGTTTTTAGTCAGCGTTTGTCTTGTGCTCCCTTCGTCTTTTGTCCTTGTCCCAGTCGCGGTGTTTTTTCAACTTGAACTCTTACCAAGTTGCCCAGTTATCAATCTTAATCTGACACGTGACTTGACTTCAAAAGATGCCACATAACACGTTCTATTTAATTTGTAACCTTTGCTGAAGGCTAAAGTCTTCTTGAAATTGTTTTTGCAAGTCTTGTGCAACGTAAGTAGTTTCCTCGTTTTGATGAATGACACTTCCATGCCTTAGAAACCAGTTGTGTAATCTTTTCAAAGTGGCGCAGATTGGACACGCTCAACTATATGAAATCCGCATATGGAGGTGTTTAGCGTGTTGCAACTAACCAGGAAACTCTGAGCCATCTGGCGTGACTCCGTTCAACTTGCAGCCCATGCTGATCTCTGGTGCTTTTGAGAAGACAACTCGTTCAGATCTCTTCGTGTCGTAACTTCCTGGCGCTGAGGGGACGCGGAGTGAAATGATTTGAGGGCATTAATCGCACATATGACGCAGTTGCACTCTTGGCGCGGGAAATGCCAAAATAAGTTGCCAACTTTGAACAAGGTGGCCCAACTGCGAGACACCTTGCGAGAAATTTCAATAGCTGTGTAATGAAAAAAAAAAGAATTGCATATATTGTCCTTGTGGTAACAATTGGATAATATTCGCGGACATGCTGCAGCAGACTTTAATAATCATGATTTTCCAGCAAGTCTCGAATATATCAAAGATGGGATATTGAAGGTTTGTATTACCGGGTACTTCATAGTTGTCTGGTTCTTTGTCTTTGTGCTTGTTTCCGAAAGAATACTTGGGTGCTTTGGCAAGTGCCCCTTGACAGCGTTCGGGACTGTAGGCATCCGGAGCTGTTTGAGAGTCAATGTTTAGCAGCAACATCGATAGACCGATAAGGTGAGAAGGAGTATGCTGATTACAGACATGATGAAAATATCATAAATGTACAGTGTTTACTTTAGATTGCGTATGATCACGTAAACTGAGTTGTGCACAGCGAACACGATGGTACTGACCGGGGTACTGGAAGCTTTCGGGATCTGTAGATTTAAACTTGCGGCGTATAGAGTAACTTGGTGATTTTGGGTACACCGTATCGTCTGCTTTTTCCGGCCTGTAGTCTCCGGGTGCTGCAAGGTTGAGTCGATTACAACTCGCGCCGCAAGTCCTCGAGACACTCGAATTGTGCAGAGTATAGGTAGGGCATGTTGCTAGGGGTCAAAGTGCGTAGCGGGCTGATAAGCGTGCGTGGAGCACTAACCAGGAAACACATCCGGACTTGGGTCGGGAAATCTACGACGTATGGAGAAGGAAGGGGATTTAGGGTAGACTACTGGCTGGCTTTTTTCGACGTCGTAAGTCCCAGGCGCTGAAAACAAGCGTCCGCCGTAATCACCAACGAAAAGAATGATAAAACAAGCAAGCATGGCGGGACTTAGCATATTACACTTTGGGCTTTTTCTCAGGGCGCAAACGCGAACTTTATTGTTGAGTTCCACAAAGCATCATGATTCTTTAATGTCACAATGTTCACGACACATTTAAACAATAGGCGAAGCCTTATGTTCTGTAATACCATGAAGATGTTAAACATGTTATAATATACATGAAGTTCGTCTTTAAAGGGACCACGAAATAAGTTTTTAACTACTTCGTATTTATATTTCATCCTCAACTGAAAAGCAAAATGAGAAATCACGTGGTCATGAAGTGCTTGGACACTGGTCCGATGACCCCAACCTTCCACCGTACTTTTTAAGCACACCACGGAAATTATCACTCGCAAGTGATGATTAGTGCCGTCACGGTACTCATTGACCACGAACGGGAATTTAAATATTCGTCGACAGATTGATTGTCGACGAGCGCACACGATAGAGTGACGCAATCCTCGTGTACAGTAAACTGGAGCCGGCTGACGAGCTTTGGGTAATGCAGATGCATCGCAGTGAGAAAGCGGAGGGCTTTAAAGTAAAGGACGCACGAAATAGTGCGCAATATTCAAATTATCGTGCCTAAATTCAGGCTGTTGACAATCTAACGCTTTTGTTGTGGCCCATTAAACAATATGCGATTAGTAAAATACCAGTCTAAAATCACATATCCCAGCCCAAAATGCATTTGATGGCCCCTTTAAGGTAATCGATCCTTTAAATTAAGCTGCAGACAATATAACAACTGCCACGAACTGAATGTACGAAATGCGTTCCCTGATGTTGAAAACTAATTTTATATTTTAAGACATTCGAGGACTAGGTCGAATCTTAATTCAATCTACGAAGTATTTATGAGTAGATGTTAGCATGATCACAAGGAAAAAGACTGCTAATTGTTGTTTTATATATTTTATCTGTCTCGCGGTTTATTTGCGCAGAACATGCAACTTTTAGACACTCATGGCGCGAACTATGGTGCAGGTGAAGCGTGCTAAGTGCATAGCATCCCAGGCATCTATCCATAAGATGTATTCCGATGCTTAAGGTGCAGTGCTCGAAGTGCAGATGTGATTTGAATGCGTTTTTTTACCCGGGTAGTCGTTGGGTCTGAAGAGGCTCTTTAATTTTAGTCCGAATGAGAATCTGGGAGCACGCCTGTTCCTGATTATGAGCGGGCGGCGAGTTTCTTCCTGGCTCTGGTGGTCGGACTCTGAAAGACCGAACATGACTGTTGAGGTTTCGATGCGCTCTCACCGTAGACGTCGGGCAAGGTAACAAAGTTATGTAACGTTAAATGAAGGTACTCCCCCATCTCACGAAAGTACCCAGGTCCTAACACACAGGAAAGCGACTGAGCTTCGGTTAAAAAAAAATTATGAAAACACTAACATTACACTATAATTGAGATATCGTGTTTTCGGAGTTTTTTTTTTTTTTAAATGAAATTCGGAGGGTGCTTTTGGGAGTTAATTTTTTTTTTTTGCCCAACATTCTGAGTGTTTCAAAATTTATTTTTTTATACATTTTCACTTCTTTTTCTAATTTGGAGCTTAAATTTATTGTGTTAAATTTCAATTGTTCAAAAGTCAATACAAAAAGGAAAAAAGAATACCAGGACGTAAAAGCGCACAATCTTGATAAGAACTCGCCTGTATCAGACAATATTTCTCCAGTTGGATTCGGCGTTGGCGTCCTTGTCATTGGGGTTATTAACTTTCTCACAAGAAAACTTAAAAAAAAAGTGTTGCTTCAGAAGTCGTCGATGCTTTAAAATAAAAAAAAAAAAAAACTCCTGGACGTAGTCGATGGGGAGCACGTTTCCTTCCCTTTCCATTTCACCGCCTGCAGAGCAGGGTGGTGTGCTGAATTGACTTCAGCTGCACCCCTCCCCCTCCAATGATATGTACGAACTCATATAGCTTTCAGTCCTATAAAAAGAAATCCCTCCTTCCTTTAGAAACACAAATAGTAGGGTCTAAACTGGAAACGAGAATAGTAGCATTTTTTCGTTGCCCAGAAGTATTTTGGTTTGTTGTCCTGAAGGAACATCTGAAGAGATGAACAGTATAATCCTTTTGTCTGTGGTCTGATATTTGAAAGGAAAATGGCGTTGCCCCTACTCAAGGTCACTCACTCACCCTACACTAAACGGTAACTCAAACCTATTTGTAGATTGCCGTTTTAGTTTTTTTTTTTTCTAAACACCTTAATCTCAAAATTCTGAGTTTACCCAATGAACCCGAATCGACGAACATTTGACCAGGTTTTTTCTTTGAGTATTTTTGTTTCGTGGATTTATCTGAAATCCCGAAATCCTAAAGGCCCGTTCACATACGTGCTAGCTACTACGACCGACTGAGACAAGATCGGGTTTTAAGACTCTTGCGACGCCTTACAAGCGGATTCTCTGCTGAAGAGGCTGTCGTAAGCCGAGCTTAAAACTGGGTTTATCTCGGTTGGTCGTAGTCAAGCACAAGTGTGTGAACGGGCCTTAATGCATGGTTTATACACTAACCTTTATAACAGTTTACACAGTAAGTTATGCCCACTTTAATGGATGAAGCAGTGTATGCACGTACTATTATTCATTTGAATTCAGTTGAGCGATTTTCACACACGTGGTGTTTTGAATCCTATTTGTAATGTTCCGTTTTTGTTTTTTTTAAGTGCATCGGCTTTTACACAGCCGATCAACTGTATTTCACGTAGTCGAAGCCTAGCAATTATATTCTATTATGTCGCGATTTATTAGAAGGTGAATAAGCTGTTCAATAGGTGTCTCAGCAGCCTGTTCCTTGATTCTTGGTAGTAATGCATTTGAAGGAAGTTTGTGCTTGTGGCGTACTATTATACTTTCAGGAGTTTTATAGTGCCTTGCATTGTTTATAGTACATTGCATTCACTTCAAAAAAATGTTTGTGCGTCTGCTTTCACGCATAGCACTCGGAGAGCCATTCACCGCAATTTACGGAGGCAGCTCAGCGAATGACACTGCCGAAACATATGTTTAGACCAAAAAACGCCGTCTGAGTTGTGACATTAAGCAATGCAAAACGTCACGCTTGCGTTGCTTAAAGGGGCACTGACACCCCAAAGGTCGTATTTATTTTTATTGTCTAAAACGATGCAAGTTGCAGTCATAAACACGCAAAAAAAACCGCATCGCAAAAAAAAATTTTCCCGCGCGCGCGCGCGCGCGCTTTTTTATTTTTGGCGTTTGATTTTCCCGCCTCTCGCCTCCTCGCTTCTTTTGATCGGTGACGTCAAAAATCAGGAAATTTAGAAGCTTTGTAGGCGACATCTCTATAACATTTAATTACGGCAATCCTAAAACATGTTTTTTAACGCAATTGCGAACGCACTACGGCCCTTCTTTTTGAAATACCAAAAATCGGGAGTTCGCTGTGGTGCCGTCTCCTGGATTTGTATCCTCCAACGGAAAACAGGCGACACCGCTCAAAACCGGTCCGCCGGAACGCCACCGCTCGCTCCTTTCCTCCTCGCTTTGGGTCGCCATGGCAACAGCAGGGAGTGGTGAAAGGAAGTCGACTCTCAGGTCTCCGCAATTTTTGACGTCAAGGCACCGGCGCCGATCGCGCGGGAACTTCGAATTCGGCATTTGGAAATTGTTTTTTTACTTCACGAATACTGAATTCCCAAATCTCAAATTTTGAGGGTAATGTCCCGGCATCGTTTTTTAATCGTTTCGGATAATAAAAAAAAAATATGTTTTTGATGTGTCAGTGCCCCTTTAATGTCACAACTCAGACTGCGTTTTTTGGTCTAAACATATGTTTGGACACTTTCATTCGCTGAGCTGCCTCCGTAAGTTGCGGTGATTGGCTCTCCGAGTGTTGTGCGGAAAAGCAAACTCACCGGCTTTTTTTAGAATGTAATTTGATGGCACACACTGAAGTTGCATTTGTATTAAAATGCATTATATACAACCTTTCGGAATGAAAACGAACCACTCTTCTCAGAAAAATAACCCGATAAACTATAGAGAAATTCTGTTTCTAATACGATGATTGGTATTGGAAAAAATTAATTCTTTATAAAACGTAGTCAATTCTAATGATACGTGATGTCTTTATATTGTGGATATTGCAACGAGAAATGAAGAGCATGCTTTGCGTACATGAAAATCAAATTTCTTCATCTGGGCAAGCACAGAATTATGTACCAATTTCAAATCAACGTTTTGAAGTTTTGAAATTCGAAGTTCGACGACTGCCAGCCACAGTAATCTCATTATGAAACTGTTGCTGTTGCGTGGAAGCTTAATATCGTGTAGCAAATATCGTATTGTTGACCTGTTGAATACACCTCTTTCATAAGACCTAGGTGGCACACACGTCTAATCCACGTCCACGGAGCATCTATGGCACGTAAAGAAAATGCTGAGGACGTCTGCAGAGCCATATGCATGTGCAGCCTGGGGAGGTCTAGGAGTAAGACAGTTATTGCCAGTCTACTGAAAAGCATCCCGACCACCCCTTTACATATTTTGATATATGCAGCTGTACAGTCAGGATAACTCGTTAAAAGGTTTGAAGTTCTATATTATTATAATACACGCTTTTCGAAAGTTCACCAGGCAACATCGGTGGTCACCATTTTTTGGTCACAAAATGTGTAATTGGATCCGAGACTTAGCCTAGTTCACGCCGAACACTGACGCAGCCTTCGTGTCCAGTGCATGCTCTGAGTATGTGCCCAAACAATGGCGTGCAGGCAACCGTTGGAAAGGGTCAATTATCTGTGAAATGATCTTCGCGAAACGTAACTTTCCTAAATAACTTTTATTACAAAAAGGCAATACATGAGACGCAATCTTATCAATTTTCAGGACACAAACATTGTAACACAATTGTAACACAATAACACAACTAGTGCGAAGTGTGTCGTTTTTTGTGAAGATGACCGGGCGTCAGCGTTCCACCCTCCTCAACAACAACAACAACTACCTTAAGGGCCAGATACTATAGCCTCAAACCGCATTTCTGATCAAAGTCATACCCTCCTACCCGGATGCTCCGGAACAACCTGCCACACCTGACAAGACTCGAAGATCAAGTGACACCCTCCATACCAGCAGCCTACTAATGGCGGCTTCCAGGGGTCATAATCGAACTCTTGAGTAGAAGTACATCGATCACTCACCGGGGATGTCGGCTGGCTTGGGATCCTTGATCTTGGACCCGAAAGTGTAGCTGGGAGCCGCGTTGAGTACGCTGCCTTCGGCCTTCTCCGGGTTGTAGGCTCCGGGCGCTGGTGTCTTGAAGCCCTCGGGTTCCTTGATCTTGGCGGCAATGAAGGGCGCCGGCACAGTTTCCTTGCCTTTCTCGGAAAGACCGGCGATGTTGTACGTTCCGGGTCCAGGAACGAAAAGGTCCTTCTTTTCTTCTATCCTGAGGGTGCGACGCGGATTTCAGATACGCTGCGCTTCAGAGGGTAAGACGTGTATGTAATACGCTTCTTATGGTTACGAACTCAATGGTGGCAATTATTTGACAAGAATGCGACTTTTGTTACTTTTGCTGATTTCTGAATATCTCTTAATGTCTACGAACTCTTCATAGCCATCTTTACTAGGACTAGGGTCATTAAAAAAAAAAGAATTTATGCGAAAAACCTTCATATGGAGAAAAAAGCATAGAGATTCTTTGAGAAAACTTTGCTAAAAATTTGTACACACATAACGAATGAACGAGGCGTAACCTGCAGATTCACAGAGAAGGTTGAATGTATACACAGTGCTTGCTTTTTGGCCCGTTTGTCAGCATTTATGCCAATTTATATAATTGAATCAAATTGAAAGCCTGAAATATTGGAATGTCGCGCTCTTACATTGAATGTGGGAGAACAAATACTAAAGTTCAAGCTATCATAATTCCATCACCTTTAGGCGAAAGTAAAATAATCTTTACCAAAGGGCCTAGTTCTGCAGTGCATAAGATTTGCGACGCTTCGGTTCTTGTTCCATGTTTATAGGCACAGCTTGTATGTTTGTATTGTTGCTTTTCGCCTTCAAGGAATACTGCAACGAACTTCTAGAGCATACTTTATACGCTAGAAGTTCTGGCCACACACAGAGACGCCAATTGTTTGCTCGAAAATGCACCAAAAATGTTTGGAAGGAATACACCGAATGTCGTTACGTTACTCTGCACTTAAAAGCAGCGCCGCTCCGCGGTAGTGCAGCGGCAAACTGCGTGCGCGCAAGCCCTGTCCAACCAAATTTCTTTATATGAGGAAGGGACAGAGGGACCCTTGTCCCTTCCTCATATTTAGTATCTTGATTCCTGAGCAGCACGCTCGTCTTTTACGGATTTATTATTTCTCCTGCAATATTCAACTCCTGCGGGGAGCGGGAAGGGGCAACTAAAACTGGCAGGTTGTAACGCGTAGACGACACCAATTGGAGGCGGAGCCCGTAACCATGCCAGCCAGCAAGCAGCCGTGCTTGCGCTGAAACAGTTGACGTCACGTCTCCCGTGATGCATCGCGCCCTCCGATGACTGATCTTCGATCGCTCGCTGGAAGTGGTCCTTTGGGAGAAAAAATAGAGCTATCCGTTCAAAATGAAGTAAAATACGGAGCAGATTGTGTTTCGGATCATTAAGCACTACGCGCTTGTAGCTAATCGTTTCGGACCATATGCTGTCGCATTTGTATTTTAAAAATCCAGGAAAATCTATTCATAATTTTTTGCGACTAATTCAGATATATTTGTAGATGTATGTTCGCATGAGTTTGAAAGTGGAAACCCTATTACATCATTTTGGCGGCACCATATATAAGCACATAGGTACCCTCTATCCTGCGCAGATAACGGTTTGATCATCCGCATACGAACCACATCCGCTATGTTCCTAAATAATAGTATTCGCATCCGATTCGCATCCGCAGGCTTTGCATCCGCACCGCATCCGCAAAATTCAGAACCGCATACGACCCTCAATTCGCGCATTCATTTTACATCATAAAATTAAGCACGAATAAAAATTAAAAAAAGAAGCTTCTGGATGGTATCCTAAATCCGTCTGGTTACCTTCTTTGTGCCAGAATACGATGAAAGTCATTTTATTGTATTCTGCTTTATCGTATTTATAAAATAAGCGATCATCCTTCAAGAGACGCTTCGTATCGCTCGAAAGATGATCGCAGTTAAGACACAACGTTTCACTTGTCTAGGTAGCTGTGTAGAAGAAACAGAATATCGTCAATACGGACGGATTCTGACTGGTTCGCCCCTCTTAAATTAATACTTGCTAAAGATAAGTATTTCTCCGTTGGTGCACTTGATGTTGGGATGGCATGCACAAACTGGGCTACTATGATGAGGTCGGGAAGCTCCTGCTGGCGCAAGTTCCACCACTTCAAAGGAATGAATTCAATCTCCTCAATCTATATTTGTAGGCAAAAAAGACACTGGCAGGCTTCGTCTACTTTCTTATAGCTTGTACGTTTTCTGTGTGTGTGTGTGTGTGTGTGCGTGTTTTTTGCCCCCAGAACGTCGCCGCCTTTTTCCTGCCAAACAAAAACATGCTTGCCGGGGCGACTGATACTTCTTCAGTCTTTACATTTCTGATAGAACGTTCTAAGGTGATCTTAGGTGAGAATCAAATCCTTATTGAAGTAAAGAACAATTTTCTCTCTGATTGACACCTTTTACCTGAAAGAGTATATAGCTTGCCCCCGCAACACATTCGATGAAGCACTTCATAGTGATACTCACTTATTCGCTCTACACTATGCGGTCGAACGCGTTTATGGACCGCCTCGGTAAAAATGGATACGGACCCGCGGATATCCGCATTCGATCCGCAATCCGCTAAATATTATTCATTTTTATACGAATCCGCCAGTTTACAACGGATATCCGCGGATATCCACGGATTATCCGCGGATATGCTGGGTTGTACTAGGGCCAGTATTTGGAAACAGTAGACGAACCCTTTTTGAAAGTTATATGTCTAATCGGGACTAGAATTTAGACGGATTTGATAGACGACCCCGATTACAACCAGGTCATCATAAACAAGGCGATCTGCAGCTCAAAAGAACACACTTAACAGGCTTTCAGTATAAAAAAATTTAAAATCGGACACTTTGGCTTCTGTACTTAAATTATTGTTACGTAAAAAAAAATAGTGAGCACTTACTTAGCGCCGAATGAGTAGGACGGAGCCTTCGAGCCCTTGGTGACATTTGTGCTGGTTTGGTAACCTAAACAAAGAAACGACAATAAAATCAAGTATCTTCGCATTGAGTTCCGTGTGGAACAGAACAACAAGAGGATTTCGTGCTTTGTGGTTCTTGACGACGAATCGACACTTCTGATTTATCTGCAGCGAATGTGAAATAGAGGCCTACATTACAAGTTTCTTCAGAAGTAGTGTAGGTGTGCAAATAAACTTCTAGTCCCAGCTCACCGATGGTTGATGGAATGGTGAACGCGCCCGGTCCTGGGGTTTTGAAGTCGGACGAGATGGGTCCCCTCCTCTTGGTTGGTGTCCAGGGTCGCTGTTGCACGTAGTAGCCGGACGACACGAACTCGCTCTGCGGAAGAAAAATCACCGAACGTTAACGCCCTGGTCTTACTGACTCCGAAAAAGAAAGTAGTTCCGCCAAACCTTGCACGGTAGGCACCATATTTTAGCCCACACGTTGTGTGAAGCACGCAGAGACAGGCTGAAGAGCGTAGCTCTGAGAAATTGTTTTGTTTTGACGAGCACTGATGCAAGGAAAGCCTTCCGAAGCTACGGGCCACACAGCCGTGTCTCTTACAGCAAACTAACGTATACTGTGCTTTCCAAAAAGAGTAGCCGTCAGCTTGCGGGCAGATATCTTGAGTATTGTCTTATTGTGCTGGAATAGTAAGAATCAACTCAATCGGATCTTGCAAAAACATTAACATCAAAGCACGAGGCGGAATATCTTTCGAGGCTACTCCATCTCAACCTTGATTTGTTTTTGCTACAAATTCGTACCACGCTCGGACCTACAGAAGAACCGGTAAAAGCACCGACCTCGTATTGAAGGCAATGAAAAAAAAAAAATACAAAGAAATCTGTCTTATCTTGTCGGGAAAGGTAACAATTTTCAAGAGGATGATCGAGATGATTTTTCTAGTCTTGACGAAGTTTCGAGCAATAAGCTATGCACCCGCCAATCATACTCGGCCCTTCCCATTTTATGCTTCCTTTTTATGCAAATATCTACACAACCTACACGGCCACCGTGACCCGTTGGAGGTGACCGTGTTGGCCACACGGGCTAATACATTAATGCATTCATGTATTACCCCCACGCTCGTCTTGCTCCTTATTAACACGTTCCGGTTAATGAGGTCGGGGCTTCGAGCAGACGCCCGTTGGTCGGCCCGGAAGCTAAACGGGACTCCCAGTCGTGACTTGCCGTCATCCGCGCCGTCCTTCACGCTCCACCTACCGCAGTCAGTTCGAAGGCAACGGCAACAAAGACGAGCGTATACACGCGAAACCCATTCAAAACTACACAAAAGGGATAAAGTGAGCGCTACGGTATAGGCTCACACGGCTCTCATCTGTCCCGAATGGAGTTGTCTCAGCCCTTGATGGACGCCATCTTTGAGTTCGATACCTTGTCTGCTAACCTTCTTATAGAAGATACCTCGAGGATGCCTGAAAGTGGAATAATTTATGCGTTTTGCCAAAGGACGACTGATGTTTCCTTGCAATAGAATATTCTGGAAGCCTCAGAATAGACCAACACGCTGCTTACAAACAATTCTGCGTTTGCCCGTACCAAGTGCGGGGAGTGCCCGTGCGCAGAAACCAGATTTGCGTGAAGCGAAGCGTCTGCGCATGCGCAGAGCCGACAGCAGCGCCCCCGCAGTGGCGTGACGTCAGGGAGTTGAGTGGGTCTATAGAAGCCAGCGGTCCGCCGAGGCTTAACTTCTTCATGGCTCAAAAAAAAAAAAAAAAATCTCGGAGTAACGTCGGTTGCCACTTCACGACTTCCAGAATGTTCCGTTTTGAGTTCTCCAAGCCAGCATTGATTACCTACGTGTTTTGTGCGCGAGCTCTGAGAAATAAAATAATTAAATAAATAGATATGCTCCAGCATAACAATTCTTCCTGTTTAAAAGCGAGAGCTCTAGTACCAAGCTGAAGTGCCAAAGTGTCTGGCCCCCGGATTATGGTCCATCGTGTTGTAAGGTCGAGTGAAGTCGTAATATATCATTGCATTATATTTCTGTCGGTTTTTCTCTCTGTACACGGGCAGATGTCCAGGAGTAGAAACATTTATACGCCAACATTTTAGAGAGCCGACATGCGAATTTGTCTACTTAAAGGTTACAACGACCTAAAGGGGCACTAAATTGCTTTTATTAAAGCTTGTTTTTGTTATCATATTGTTTTGCTGGGCTTTATTGAATAAAAACGAACAGTTCTAGATGGCTTTTTGTGCATCTTGTGCTTTCGTTCACCCAGTTATTACGCTCACGTGCTTTGTCCCCCTTCTCGGACCTCAACCAATCCCTGTGCACGCTTGGCTTCCTTCTCTGTTTGTTGCCCTTTGTTTGTTATGCCCCTCATTGCCTTCCGATGCGCCAAAGTCCGGAACACCTACTCGCTGTGTATATGCTTGTAGAATGCCGATGGTCACTCTCATAGTTGACACCAATAAAATTACGCTTCTCCAAGGTTCCTATGTTCATCTTCGGAACAACAGTGAAAACTTTCCTGATTGCGTCTGAACCTTTGTAAATTCCCAAGGGCTTCTAAGCTGAATTCGCGTAGAGTCTTTGAGACTGCGGAAGCGTCCTTGAGGACCTTTCTTTGGAGGGGCAGGTGTGGTCCCACGGAGGACGCGGCGCTCAATGGATCTGGGTCAATGTGCATCGCGACCATTACTCTCGCCGCTCGTGCCCCCACTTGCTCGACGTCCGCCGCTGTGTGACGAGATCTGCAGTCCCGTCACGTTTTCGGACAACCACTGCCATCGTAGGCCCCGCTATGCACCGTTTGGCAACTAAGCTGACAGTGCGGTGGAAGCTACACACTCGCCGGACCAATCACACGCCGCCCTTTTATCACGTGACCGCCTTCTATGCACGTGGGTATGGGCGGGACAGTGATCGCGAGGGAGGAGAGATAGACTTATGGTTGGTCCGGCAAGCACAGTAGCCTCAACCGCATTGTCAGCTTAGGGATGAACGAAGTATGGATTGGTCTTGCGGCTTTGTGTTGGACGACACGGATTGGATTGACTTTCCATTTCGGACACGAGCCTCCTTTGTTTGTTCGGCTGCGTCTTTGCGAGCGTTATTTTTACAAGCTTTCGCCTTTGAGAGGATATGAATCTGTGTTATGATTGTTGTCCGCGGAATAAAGAATTTTCCACCCTGCTGAGAGCATTCCCGAAAATATATCTCTTCATCGTACGTACAAGGTGAGGCTGTATAAGGACCGGCACATTTGGAACGCCTGGCGAAATGCGAATTTTTATCGTATTGTACATGCACGTAAGAAAATTAACGCGAGACTTTGTATTTTTGTATAAGGTAGTGAACGCGACGCTCGATGCACCCTTGTTTTGAATTGCGATTTTTTTTGTGTGTGTGTCCCTCAGAAGCGTATACGACTTTCATTTCTCTTTTATCCGCAGAAGGTTTGTGTTTAGCCCCCACTGACAGGCCTACAGCTCCTTTATAATAACGATAGGAGCGATTTAGACTTGTTTTCGCCCCTCATAACTTTTGAAAGAGCCTTGTTGGCCACTTGACAAACAGCCTTGATCTGTTGTTTTATGTAGTTTTGTTGATTTCCTTTTATCTCTCAAAAATGACGTCCAGCTTGTTTGTTTTTTGTATCTGTTTTTTTTTTTAAATTATTATTGATTGTAATATGCGCACGCTCTTAAGTCCTCGAGCTGTTCGTGAAACATTAAGCGGAATGAATTTAATTAAAATACCTAAAATCGAGAACGCAAACGTCGTTTCAAAAGAAAAAAAAAAAGAAAAGAAAGGCACCGTATTTTCCGGGCTATAGTCCGCGGACTACACATGTTTAAAAGTTGAAATTTCTGGCTGTGCGGACTATCTACGCGTGCGGACTATACACGAATTTTGTTTTTCAAGATCGTTTATTATGACGAGACGTGACGAATTTTGTGTATATTAATGATGATTTATGCACATTATAGGCTTTATTGTGAGCTAAAAAGCAGACATTTGTAAACGTGTGCCGTCTATCAGAAGATTTTCGTGTCGACTAAGCACCAGGTGCGGACTATGCATTGGGTGCGGGCTATAGTCCGGAAAATACGGTATTATGTTTTTTTGTTTTTTTTAAGCGTTCAACTCAGAGGTGCTGAAATCTTAAAAAAATAGCGGAAAAACGGCGGCGGTGCATTTTTTATGTTCTCTACCGGATGGTCGTCGTCTGCGCACTGGCTGGCGAGCTTGCTCCCAGGTGGTCGTCGTTCGTACGTTTCATTAAAATGATTACTTAGCGCGATTATCCTGCTCATCGCTAGCGTTGACGGGGCGTTCTCGGCGTTTTTGCGTTCGGCAAGTCGTCCGGGAGCGAGCTACCAAACCACAAGCGAGTGAGCAGACAAGGAACCACCTGGCATAAGACATTGTCAAAAAAAAACAAAAAAAAAAAAACACGGCCGCTGTATTCACTTTATTTTTAGTATTTTACCACCTCTGAAATCAGCTCTAAAAAACTGGACACAAATCTTCTCGCGTGCACAGTTTGAGGTATGTACGTTTGCAATTCGAATTTTGCGTGACGTGTCAAATACGCTTGTCCTTACGGCCTCACCCCGCATGCCTTCTATTTTCATAATAAAGGTCTGACTTAAATTATCCTTTCTTTATACTGAGTTCATACAAAATTCATACTTGTGAAGTAAGACACTTTGTTCTAGCATTAAAATTCACTGCGCCCATCAATTACTCGTCGTTGGAGCAGTGTGCTTTATTTTGATTAGTAACACGTTTTGAGCAGCGCTAGTTTGCTTTCGCAGGATGCAGTACACACATAAAAGGTCTGCGTGACAAGTTATTGAGAAACACGATAGAGCATGCAGCTTGACAACCGAGTGTGTGTTAAAAAAAGAAATTCCGTACATTTTTCAGTGTTATTTTACAAGGAAAATTGGCGGGTCGTTTTCTGACCTAACTTATTTTTCAGATATCGATGTATTTTGGTGATTTGTATTGGACGTACCCTAAAAACGGTGATTATCGCTTAAAGATTTTAATTAACAACGAATGGTTCCAGTCTAAAAGGAGAGGGTTTCGACAAAAACAGTCCTAGATGAGGAAAAATTTCCAGAAATCGGGGTTTTCGGTTTGAAGCGGTTTTGTATTTTTCTCACCAACGAATCTCTACCGAAATAATAGTGATTGTGCGGGCGAGCTGGTGAAAATTAATCTTAATTTAACACCTAAGGCTGTGGTGTGGAAAATTGAAGAAACTTTCAAGTCGAAGAAAACGAAAGCAGTAGGAGAACGTCTCAAACGTAGCTAAAATAATTAATTTTTCTCGCTCATTATATACACCCGACGCTTACGTCACCGACCTCTTCACAGATAAGCTCTTTGTGCACACAACGACCGAATGACCTCTTAAAGGCAAGACCTCGATACCGGCAGACATATTCATCTAAACTGTACAACCCTTTCTCACAATGGCTATGGCCTTGAGACGCTTTCATTTACAATAAATAACATCCCGCTTTAAGAAAATTTTATTTTAACCCATAATGTGTTTTTAACACCGGCGGATGTTTTCGTGTTTTTTTGTTTTGTTTTTAGGCTAAAACAGGAATGTCTGCGGTATAGCTATTAAAAAAAAGTCTGGGTCAACCTAAAAAAAAAAGTCGAAACAGTTGCAATGGAAAATTTATTTGTCAAGAATTGGTTGCAACCAATTGATTGTCGAAGATTATGATATACACAATTTAAGTCGTGTCGGTACTACTGCACCAGTTTCGGGAAATTAACACATTTCTGGATGAAGGATCGCTCAAAACACCCTTCGACATGTCGCTTAAAAGGCTTGACAAAACAAAGCTAAGTCAATTGAACGCAAGTAAGCGACAGTCGACGTGCTGTTCTAAGCCTGATTCTGTAGCAACGATGTAAACGTTTCCAGAAAACAGTAACGAAATAGAGCTGTGCTAGCACATACACGCGTCGCGTCATTGACAAGGTCGTCTAGTTTCAGCGTCGGGTGTGCGGCGACAGTTTGCGCAGAGAATAGCCGTGCGCTTTTGTAAGCCCATCCTGGCGCCATTTGGTATGATAGATAAACTGCACACAGGATATTCAAAACTGGTATACGCTAACGATGGCGCACGCACGTACACACGCGCGCACATACCCTTGCGTAAGGCATGACGAACCTCTGGTTTCTGTGTGCGAAAAACTTTTTTTTTTTTAAAGCAAAGTTAAGAAAATTGT
This sequence comes from Ixodes scapularis, assembly GCF_016920785.2. NCBI lineage: Eukaryota > Metazoa > Arthropoda > Arachnida > Ixodida > Ixodidae > Ixodes > Ixodes scapularis. The sequence continues at coordinate 124,309,792 of NW_024609879.1, read as the reverse complement.
TGCCCGATACGTTCCGTTGCCAAAATTACTCTGATGCTTGTGGGCCGATACAGTCTTGTATGGTCATGCAGAAATGATGAAACGAAACAATAATAAATAATTTAATTAACGCATCACAATTACGTTTCTTTCCAACCTTAAGAACCGTAGTAAAAACATCACGGAACATTAGTAAATTCCGCCCTTACGTGGTTAATTAAGATATGTGCCGGTGCATAGGTATATGTGTTACCTTACCAAGACGTACATGTTTCAAAAAACAAAAGCGTCGGTTCGTGTTCTAACAAACAAATCTTCTAAAAGCTACTTCGCGTGGCGTATGTATAAGGAAGTGCCCGTGTGCCTACTTTCCCGCAAACAACCACTTCGAATGCTCGCCCGCCTTCGTTGCGAAAACATTTATAGCAGGTTCACTGAATTACCCCCTGCAGTTTCTACATAAACATGTCCCTGCATAGTTCACTTCCTTTTTAATACTCCAATCCGAATAATGTAATACCGCTATAAAAGAAAATCGGACACAGCTTCGGACGTCTTCCAAAACAAGCACTCGGTCAAAACCAAAAAAATTGGCTTGCTCTTTATGTTTATACAGCCTTGATGGAGATGCGCCTCAACGGGTAATCGGTCTCTTAGCTGTAGATGAGAAATTTAGCCAGTGCGGTACAACCGCTAACCTGGGATTTTTAACGTGCACCACGCAGTAGTGATCACACGAACGCGTGCCGGTACGAAACTCATCCAGACCGAAACGGGCGGGGGCGGCGGGGATCGAACCCAGGAGGTTCCCAGCGCAAGCTTTCGCTCCACGCTCCGAGCTGAGACGCGTTAGCCCACTCGGCCACTTCCTCCATGGTCAAAACCAGACGACACAGTGACACTGTCCTTGATCTGCTGTCGAGTGAGTGTTTGTTGCGTCTATCGGGAGGTGGCGCCACATGTTGGACTCTCGGGCGGCTCGGTCGTCTGCCTCGGCACACGTTGTTACAGATGTCAAGCATGTTACTCTAACTTTTTACGCGAACAAAGTTACGTCTTGAAATTGTGCGAGGTAAAATCGTATATTAAAATGCACGTTTGGAGAAATATTGAGCTCTCTACGTGCAGGTGGTAATTCTTCCGGCATGTTTTACGGTCAGTCTTTCTATTTATGACACCCTGTATATCTAGTAACGTTTGGTTGCGCTTGGTTTAAACGGTACGAAAAAGAAAAAAAAAGAAGCGAATGGAGTTGTGCGATCATGCACGCAGATGGTGATTTGTATAACTCTCGTCAGGGGCGGGTCCCTGCTCCTTGCACGGTCGAATCCGTTCGACGCGCGTAATTGAAGCAACGCCCCGAGGACGCCGAGAGGGATCGCTCGCCGGTGCTCGTGGCAGCGACAGAAGCGAGAAAGGATCTCGGCGAAGAATCACGTTTAATCGTGGGGGTGAGGGTGAAAGCGCTGATCTCGTGACATCACGAATCAGTGGCGAGAGGCCAGCGGACATTAGCGGACCTTGACGACCCCTTCTACGCCCATTCAAGACTGGGTCCTGACTATTTTCTGTTTGTGTCTGTAGATTCTTCGTCCTGGGGCACTTTACAAAGAAGCTTGCTTGTTTTCTTGTTATTCGAACCGACTTCCGGCCACTTACATTGGTTAGGTTTAGCTGACTTTAACTTTGTGCTACAGGCACCGTGATACCCGAATGGTATTCAAGTTATCTTTAATTTAATTTATTTTAATTTTCATTTCATTTATTGTTTCCTTAAATCACCCGCAGGGGGCGTTAAATAGGGGGACAAACGATCAGAATACATGTTAACCAACAGCAAAAAAAAAAAAGAGTAAATTTGTTGTCAAGTTTTTTACATTTCAAACATGGCAATGAGATCATTTCCGAAATCGGTAGGCTATTTAGGGAGGCTTGGCTTAAAGTTCCGTTCAATGGTTCAACAGGCTTGTGATGACCGAATGACTTCACCTGTTGAAGCATTCTCAACTGGCCTCTTGTTATTCATATTGCCGCGCGCAAGGCTGAGAAAGCAACGCTCGGTCACGGTCCTCCAGAAAGTTCCCGTTTATTCATGTACCGCACGTAACTTCTATCATTTATCCCTGCTTTTGTTTTCTAGAAAGTGCGTGTTCATTCTCGCCCCGATCACGCGACGCTCGAACCGCTTTCGCCGAATCTTCGAGATAGCGGCGCACTCTAGATAAGAGGCCGCCCGCGACCTTGTCAAGTCAGTCTCGCCCCAGCGTTCGACTCTGCTGCCACGCCGACTTCGACGCCCGCGACGCTCTATTATTATCTTTTGTACTCTTTTATTTTTGGCACAAGTTCGCCACATTAAACGTTTATTTCTTCTTGTTTATTTCCTGTTTTCTTTTGGTCACCACCCGTGACATTTTGGTGGAGGTGCGGGGTACCGCATGCCCGTGCAGCGTTCTCCTCCAAGGGACCGCAGTGCAAGTCCGATTCCCGGCTCGGTGAGAAGACCACTCACCGCAGAACCTGAAATTCGGACCAGCCGCCGCACCAAGGGAGAGGATCCTGAGTACGGTTTGCTCCTGGACAAGCCCAAGCCGCAGAAGACGACGATGGCCAACCAGTCGCAAGCCCCCGCCGCTTCTCCCGTCGTCTACATGCCCGTCGCACCGCGGACGGCTGCCCCCTTCCACGGTGAACTCTACGAAGACGTCGAAGACTGGATTGACCAGTATGAACGCGTTGCCCGCCACAATGGCTGGACCGACGAGCAACGCCTGCACAACGTTTACTTCTCGCTTGAGGGAACCGCCAAGCACTGGTACGAGAACCATGAGTCCTCTTTGACGTCGTGGGACATCTTCAAGACCGACCTGAAGGCTACGTTCGACAACCACCACCGCCGAGAGAGAGCCGAGGACCTACTGCGAACCAGGACCCAGGGCCCCAATGAAAGCGTCACGAGCTTTGTGGAAGACGTGCTCCGCCTGAGCTCCCGCGCCGATCCTCAGGCCACCGAGGGAAAGAAGCTGCGCATTTTGATGCGGGGCGTGAAGGACGACATCTTCGGAGGCCTCGTCCGCAACCCGCCGGCAACCGTTGACGCCTTCGTCAGCGAGGCGACAAACATCGAGCGCGCCCTCCAAGCGCGCGCTTCCCACTACCAGCGGCAGCCAAGCGTCACTGCAACCGCGCTGCTCAGCGGTGAAAACGTGCCTGGTACGGACATCCGCGAAATTATCCGGGAGGTTGTCCGGGAGGAACTGCGAAGGTTGCTGCCAACCACCAGCCGTCCGCCAACCATTTCCATCGCCGAGGCTGTCCGAGAAGAAGTGCATCGCGCGCTCCAACCAGAGGTTCCCGTCACCAGGGTGGCACCGGAGGAACCGACGTTGAGCTACGCCGCCATGGCCCGACGACCGCCGCAAGCTTCCCGCCAAGCCACGGCGCCACCCCGAAGAGACGCCCCAACGCCGCAGTACCCCCGACGGCCGGAAGATCAGGCGCACGTTCCCCCAGAGCGACCTGCGCCGAGGAAGACAGACGTCTGGAGGACGGCCGACCGACGCCCGCTGTGTGACCACTGCGGGGAAGCTGACCATGTGTACCGCCGATGCCCATACCGACGACTCGGGCTGCGCGGATTCCATCCAAGCGACCCGCGCCCCCGGTATGGTGAACGCCCTCGGGAGATCGACGAGTACCTGCGACGACCCCAGTCCCCCGAGCCTGCGTCACGCCGAGAGTTCCGGTCGCCGTCACCACGACGTCCAGCTTCGCCGATGCACCGACCCCGACGTGAAAGCCTGTCACCCCTCGCTCCACGCCGGGGAAACTAGGCGCGGCAACCCCTGGAGGTGGAGTTGCCGAAGACGACCGACGCCAAGATCCTCCACGAACGTCGGAGGGCCCCCACTCCAACGCTACCGGAGACCGAAACGACGCTCCTGAAACGGTGTCCAACAACCTAAACGTCATCATCGACGGCCACGACGCATCGGCACTCGTGGACACCGGAGCAGACTACTCAGTTTTGAGTGGGAGGCTCTCCCGCCGCCTTCGAAAAGTCACGACGCCGTGGGATGGACCTCAAATACGAACCGCCGGTGGGCACCTCATCACACCAGTCGGGCGATGCACCGCTCGCGTCGAGATCCACGGTGAGACGTGCCCTGTAAAGTTCGTCGTTCTGCAAGACTGTTCGAGGGACGTTATCCTCGGAATGGACTTCCTCTGCGAGTATGGCGCCGTCATCGACCTCGGAGCAAACCGGTTGACGCTGCGAAAGCCTGTTTCACCACCGGAGGAACCCAAAGCGACGTCATCTGCGGTCCGAGTCCTCGCCAGCCACGTGAACTTACCGCCGCGGTCGAGTGTTTTCGTACCCGTCGGGATCACCGAAGATTTCTGCGGCGAAGTTCTGCTCGAAGGAAGCCTCCAGTTGCTTCTGGGAAGAGGAATAGGCGTCGCAAGAGGAGTTGCTGAACTTCAGGATGGCCGCACTGTGGTCCTCGTCACGAACTTCCGAAATGAAGCGCAACACCTCACAAAAGGTGCAGCCGTGGGCCAGGTCGAGGAACTCCAAAACTCCGCCGCTGTCGCCGCCATTACTGACGAATTCTCGCCACCTCAGCAAGACAGTGCGTCGCCAGCGCAGCTCGACATTGACCCTAAACTCCCGGGCCCAAAACGACGACAGTTGATTAACCTTCTCGCCGAATACCGCGACTGCTTTGCCACGTCGTCGAAGATGCGCCAAACCACCGTTGCGAAGCACCGCATCGTTACCGAGGACGACGCGCGCCCGGTGCATCGATCGCCATACAGAGTCTCCGTTAAAGAAAGGCAGGCGATCCAGGAGCAAGTTCAAGAAATGCTGAACGACGACATAATTCAACCTTCAAGCAGTCCTTGGGCCTCTCCAGTCGTACTGGTTAAGAAGAAAGACGGGACGCTTAGGTTCTGTGTAGACTACCGGCAGCTGAACACGGTGACGAAGAAAGACGTCTACCCACTCCCCCGCATCGACGACACTCTAGACCGGCTGCGCCACTCTCGATATTTCTCATCGATGGACCTGAAGAGCGGCTACTGGCAGATCGAAGTCGACGAAAGGGACCGAGAAAAGACAGCCTTCGTCACGCCGGATGGATTGTACGAGTTCAAAGTGATGCCCTTCGGACTGTGCACGGCGCCAGCAACTTTCCAACGTGTCATGGACACCGTACTGGCAGGACTAAAGTGGCAGAGCTGTCTCGTCTACCTCGACGACGTCGTCGTGTTTTCCAGCGACTTCGACGAGCACTTGCGACGACTCCGAGCAGTTCTCCAAGCCATACGGACCGCCGGACTCACCCTGAAGCCGTCAAAGTGTCGGTTCGCTTATGACGAACTGAAGTTCCTCGGCCACGTGGTTAGTAACGAAGGTGTCCGCCCAGACCCCGAGAAGACTCGTGCCGTCGCAGCATTTCCAGCGCCAAGAGACAAGAAGGCCGTCCGAAGGTTCCTTGGGCTATGTGCCTACTATCGGCGCTTCGTTCGAGATTTCGCAAGAATTTCCGCACCGCTCACACACCTCACAAAGGACGCCGAGAAGTTCGAATGGGCCGATGAACAGCAGCAGGCATTTGACGAGCTGAAGCGACGACTACAGACTCCTCCTGTTCTTGGACATTTCGACCAGGATGCGGAAACCGAGATTCACACGGACGCAAGTAACGCAGGGCTTGGCGCGGTTTTGGTTCAAGTACAAGAAGGCACCGAGCGAGTCATCGCCTACGCAAGTCGGACATTGACCAAGGCGGAGAGAAATTACTCCACGACTGAGAAAGAATGCCTTGCGGTCGTCTGGGCAATCACGAAGTTTCGTCCGTACTTATACGGGAGCCCGTTCCGGGTAGTCACGGACCACCACTCACTCTGCTGGCTTGCGAACCTCAAGGACCCGTCAGGACGCCTCGCGCGGTGGAGTCTCCGACTACAAGAGTTCAACACGACCGTCGTCTACAAGTCAGGCCGCAAGCACAGCGACGCCGACTGCCTGTCCAGAGCTCCCGTCGCAACACCTTCCGGCAGCAGCGACGACGATGACGACGAGTGTTTTCTGGGCGCAGTGAACATCGACGACATGGCCCGGCGTCAACGAGACGATCCTGAGCTGCGCGCACTAATAGAGCACCTGGAAGGGCGCGGGAGTGCGATGCCACGTGTTTTTTCACGAGCGCTGCCGACCTTCGCCATTAGACAAGGTGTACTCTACAAAGAGAACTTCGGGAACAACAACTCGCCATGGCTGTTGGTAATCCCGACCGACCTTCGGGAGGAGATCTTTCAAGCCTGCCACGACGACCCGACGTCCGGACACCTTGGTTACAGCCGGACCCTGGCACGTATTCGTGAAAAGTATTACTGGCCCAAGCTCCCCAAAACCGTCCACCTGTACACGCGATCATGTCATGAATGCCAGCGACGAAAGAAACCTCCGACGAGGCCGGCCGGACTCTTGCAGTCAATTCCTCCGCCAACAGCACCCTTCCAGCAGATCGGAATGGATCTACTTGGCCCTTTTCCGCCGTCGACGTCGGGAAATCGCTGGATCATCGTCGCTACAGATTATCTCACGCGGTATGCCGAAACGAAAGCCCTTCCTTCCGGAACTGCTGTGGAAGTTGCCAAGTTTTTCATTGAATCCATCGTCCTCCGGCACGGCGCTCCCGAAGTCCTGATCTCAGACCGTGGATCATCATTCATGGCCCAGCTGACGCAAGAAGTCCTTCGTCTCAGCCACACCAGCCATCGCCGCACCACAGCGTACCACCCGCAGACCAACGGGCTGACGGAGCGACTCAACAAGACAATCGCCGATATGATCTCTATGTACGTCGACGTAGAGCACAAGACGTGGGACGAGGTGCTGCCCTACGTCACGTTCGCCTACAATACGGCGGTTCAAGAGACCACTGGATTCACCCCTTTCCAGCTGGTACATGGTCGGAAGGTAACGACCATGCTGGACGCCATGCTGCCCCATGAGCCATCTGACAACGAGAGCGACGACGCCCCAGCGGTTGCTCAACGCGCCGAAGAAGTTCGCCAGCTCGCCCGACTCCTGATTCAAGACCAGCAACGCGTCGACGCCGGCTGCTACAACCTTCGTCGCAGGGACGTCCACTTCCAGCCCGGAGATAGGGTGTGGGTATGGACGCCCATCCGTCGCCGCGGCCTCAGTGAGAAACTGCTGAAACGGTACTTTGGACCATACAAGGTACTTCGTCGCCTCGGCGAACTGAACTACGAGGTGATGCCCGACGGAACACGAACATCGTCACGCCGCCCACCACGACCTGAGGTCGTCCACGTCGTGCGCCTGAAGCCGTACTACGCTCGATAGGACTGTGGACCTTTTGTGCTCCAAAAGACTCTTTAGTTTATCGTTCTTTTTTATTTTGATTTGTTTTACACTGCATCGGGGCGATGCACTTTTAAAGGGGGGAGTAATGCCGCGCGCAAGGCTGAGAAAGCAACGCTCGGTCACGGTCCTCCAGAAAGTTCCCGTTTATTCATGTACCGCATGTAACTTCTATCATTTATCCCTGCTTTTGTTTTCTAGAAAGTGCGTGTTCATTCTCGCCCCGATCACGCGACGCTCGAACCGCTTTCGCCGAATCTTCGAGATAGCGGCGCACTCTAGATAAGAGGCCGCCCGCGACCTTGTCGAGTCAGTCTCGCCCCAGCGTTCGACTCTGCTGCCACGCCGACTTCGACGCCCGCGACGCTCTATTATTATCTTTTGTACTCTTTTATTTTTGGCACAAGTTCGCCACATTAAACGTTTATTTCTTCTTGTTTATTTCCTGTTTTCTTTTGGTCACCACCCGTGACAATATGGCAGATGAGCAAATCAACCGGGACCAAGTATCGCATGTTTCTTCAGCGAGAGCTGTCTTTGCCTCGCCCCTGGAACAAAGCTTTCTTTTACGGGAACGTTTAAAATTAAGCGCCATCGGTTTGCAAAAGTTTCCTACACAGGGCCTATGCGTCCGATTATAATTAGAATCAGCTGCGATGGTCAATCGGATTAAGTGCGGTCAATCGATGTAACAGTCGTATAGTCAGTACTAGTAGAGGGTGTCCCCCACAAAGTTTAGAGGGTTTTGTTTACCGCAAAAGTAAACTACGCATCCACAAACTGCTCATTCTCTGCTCAGTTGTGCCATTAGCGGTTTGAACCGAAATGTAAAAGTTTCAGAACTAACCGTTATCTTCTTCGCTAGTATACGCGATTTTCTGATATTTTCAGTAGTAAAATGGCGACCGACGTTGGCTTTCGGACACATGGAGCTGAGCGGCGCCAGTCACCGAAAAAGGACAAGAACAAGCCCCATTTTCCCATAGAAATAAAAAAAAAATAACTTTTAAGTTTTTAAATAAAATAACGGCCAGTTCGTATTCTTTCGCATCTGGTTCGGATAGCTAGCCCTACATTCGGGGAAAAATTAACAATCGGAAATGCGCTTTTTTTTTCTTTTTTTTTTCTTCTTTTTGCGGTAAAACAGTTTTTTAAATTTTTTTTTTTTCGGACACCCTGTAAACTTTGTTTTAGAGGGCCGTGTTGAGCGGCTTCATCTAAGATTTTTAACACTTTCATATATTTTTGCGGTTGTGATAATGCCAATAAAAGGCTCCTTTACTAACCACACAATTTTCAAAACACTATAATCACTAATGACTTTAAAAACCTAGGTCCTGGCATGTCTCGAGCATCTTTTTTAATCCGGCCAGTGATGCTGCGACATTAACCGATAAGAACGCCGAAAAAAAATTCCCAAAGCAAGAAGCGTAAAACTAATAAATCGCAGCCTACCTTTCTAACCCGTCAAAAACTACATATCTAAGAAGTCCGCATTACCAGCAGCTTCTGCATGAGTAGGGCACAATGATGCCCTCCAATCACATTCGTTTTCGTTACTTACTACAGCGAGTGAGAATAATGAGTGAGGACTTAATGATCAAGCGGTCTCAGTGGATAAAACGCAACTACTCCTTTTTGCCATTGGAAACGAGACGCCATTGAAACACGATTCCCATCGTCTTTCTGATTGGTTCAACTTGATTAAAAGAAATTCAGTGATTTGCCTTCAAAGTGTGCATCAGGATACAGTATGCCCTCAGGGTCTTCTGCGAGGGTGTGTACATTTTCCAGATTCTCATCGCACTGACCGTTATAGGGTGCCTCTACTCATAAAGAGGTTCCCCGCCATCGGAGCTGAGGGCGAAGAATACATCCATTACCATGAACGTTTTATGCTGTTTATAAGATATTATTTCGTTCCAACTAGCAAACTTGAGGGAGTGTATCTCTAAGAGTGGCAAGAAAAGCAAAAGAAAGAGCCAATACAGTATGACCACTCCTTCCAGTGAGACAATGCCCGGGGAATCTAAGGACAAGTACCGAAGGGTACGTCCTTGTAAAGCATCATAAAAGCGTCCGTAAAAAGTTCGTTCTGTTCAGTCATAGAAAGGGAAGAGAAAAGCAGCAACTCCAATTATACAACTAATGCGAAACATAGTCATCAGTTCGCAATTACATTAAGAATGCCGACAATGAACAAACCGGTCCGTTTCCGGGGAAAATTTGCGAATGGTTAGGGCCTTTGAGAGACGGCGGCCGGTGGTTTTCCTTGAACGATCTCGGGCACCGTACCCAATTGTGCGCACGCAGGACACGCTGCCGTCCTTTGGCCCTACGGCTATTCTTAACGACGAAATTACGGGAAGCCTTGATGCAACAAGATGCGGCCCAAGCCACAGCCAGTCACGCACGATGGCTGTCTGTTGTGGCTAAAATGGCATGCATCGGAACTGCAAACAAAGCACGAAGGTGCATGGTCCAGACTGGTAGAAAGGAACTTTAGATGCAGTCTATACTCAGTCTACCGAAGACTTAGAAATGACTGCCGACGTTTTTATATGAGACTTACTGAAACGTTTGTTTTACCTGCATTCGTCAATCAGTAAAAAAACCAGGAAAGTTTTTTTTTTGTTTTTTAATGGCATTGGTAGGGTCCTTTTATGTGATTTTTGTTGCTTGTATAATTAAGGTGTTTCGTTTCAGAAGTTGTTTTCTGACATGATCATAAAACGGCCTTGATTTCCCGATTAAAAATATAGCGTTTATCTGTTTCATTCACAGGTGCGTTGAATCAGCGTGTCGAAATTGGTGAAAAATAGTGCTTAAGTATATTCAGCTAGCGACGCAGATACATGGGCGATAGTGAAGTAATACAAATATAAAAAAAAAAGTTTGCTTTGGTTTTTATAACTATACACGAAAACGCGGCGTCATCATAACCAATATCTACATTCCCCTAGATATCATGCCGTAATACTTAAAAAATCAAGATGCAAATTTTCATAAACGCTGGTTGACCGAAAAAAAAAAATTGCTGCTTATTTTATCCATTGAACCATTACAAATTATTAGGGCCATCTTTTCGGCGGTTTTCAGTGAATATTGAAGACTAGCGATTTAATTTATTATGTATAATCTGAATGACCTACAACCGATAATCCTAAAGTGACAACCAACCTCCATGTTAGCAACTTTACCTCTTTTTGCCATCTTCAATGCGAGTAGTGACTAGATCTTCTTTAGCCCCAAATCGTGCCCCTGGGAATTGCACCGCTTAAACTTGAATTTACTCTAAATGTAACGTTTCTCATGGAAGACTTCTTGGAGATTATGTTCAAGTATGCAGACCAAACTCAGACTAGTCCAGCAAACAATGATGTGACCTGAGATGATTTACATAATTTACAGTCAACGGCACTTGAAATGTCAACTATATATAGGTGGTCAGCCAACTGAGCACTCTTGACAGGCGAGGGAATGTTAACTAAATGTTTAAAAATGTGAAAGCATCAACAATTTGTAGCGCTCGCATATTTGGTCGCTACAAGTCTACTCAAAACACACACACAACGCGTTTTTGTCAATTGAATGTAGCACAAACTCGGCTGCAGAGTTGGTTGCGCGTGTTAATACTTAAGAGGACGTCAATGTAGCGGGATGACTAGACTTAACTGGTTTGCATGCTTAGTGATTGATATACAATTAGAATTGTATTTAGGATCAATAATTTGATCACGCAAGATATACGTTTCCCGGTGTATTACGTTTTAGTTTCATACTTAATTTTTATATGAAACGTAGAAATATAAAGTTATTCGAATGTTTGTACTTGAAGTCAAACCGTCTAATTTCAATACCCAGTTCAATACATAGGTTCTACATTTTCAGCGTTCTACCTGAGATGGCGTAGTACTTTGCAATACAATGCAGTGTACAAACATATTGTATGTGAGCGTACAGAAAGCAATTCTCGAAGCACCTGGCATATGTATAACGCACTCCAGCGGGCGTGCCTGACGATGCTTAGCCTTGGCTAATCATCGCACGAAATCTCTAGAACGGCGTATAGCTTACGCAGTGCAACCCACGTCTCAAAGCGATGAATAACGAGCCAGAAATGAACGGTCGATTACACCGCGTTCCGTTCGTGTTCCTAATTCGGCGTCGCCCACCGTCTGCTTCGCATCGAGCGGCGAAAAAAAAAAAAATCAACTAGTTCTCGTTTTTCAGATAAATAAACACAAAAACAAAATTGTCTGCGGTTCAAGCAAAAAGAGAGACAAAATGGCGACCAACGCCTCTCCATCTCGTTCACCCACGTGCCCGTCGACGGCGTAGGCCGTTGCTGGAAGGCCGTGGTCTCTTGGTGCCGTCTGCTGCCAGATCGCGTTAGCAGACATTTAAACCAACACGCTTAGGCTGTCCGCTAAAGCGTGTAAGCAGACGGCACGCTGCATTACATGGTAATCATTACAAAAGGATGAAATTACTTGTAATAGATTACTTTTTAAAAGTAATTTTGTTATCATTTAAAAGCATTTGTTAGGAAGTAATCACAGCAGTAATCTGATTACTTTTGGAATTGCTAGAATTACTTGTGACCGATGCTACTTTTCCTCTCGTTTCTAATGGCGAAACTTGTTTCTACAAGTTTCCTACCAAGACATCCTACCACCTTGGTACTTTGGTTTCCTTGGTTTCCTACCAAGAAACCAAGGTTTCGATAGGAGGATGGCTTACCGAAATGGGAGGATTAGCAAGATAAGCAGTTTACAATTCGGTGCTTACAATACAATAATGAACAGTATAAAAGATACCTGTTTTCAAACCAGCGATATATATATATATCGCTGGTATATATATCGCTGGTATATATATCGCTGGTATATATATCGCTGGAACCCAAGAAGTTCTGGAAAGTGGTCAACCCAGCTCTGTCACTTCCATTGCAGTTCATAAACGACAACGGCATCCCACTTTCAGACGAAGATAGCGCTCTTTACCTTAACAATTTCTTCACATCAATCTTTACTAAAGAAGACTTGCTAAACGTTCCCGACTCATGCCCATTAACTCACCCCCAGATGAATCCTATCATAATTGACCACGCAGGTGTATTGAAAGCAATAGAAAACCTAAAGGTTTCTTCGAGCTCTGGAGACGACCAAATTAATTCGAAGGTATTAATAAACACTAAACACATTTCCTCTGTTTTTCTCTGTGACATATTCTCACAATCGCTCACGCTTTCCATAGTTCCACGTGACTGGAAAATAGCTAACGTAATACCTGTTCACAAAACTGGTGATCGCCAACTAATAAGTAATTACCGTCCCATCTCTCTCACCAGTGTTCCATCTAAGCTCATGGAGCATATACTTTACTCAAATATAATAAACTTTCTTGACTCTCATAACCTTCTTTTTCAACATCAGCACGGATTTCGTAAATCTTACTCTTGTGAAACCCAGCTAACCGCCTTCCTTACTGATATCTACTCAAGCTTTGATTCAAATATTCAGACCGACGCCATTTTCATTGACTTCTCCAAAGCATTCGATAAAGTACCCCACCAACGTCTTTTAACAAAGCTTAACGATATTAATATTCATCCCTCTGTTGTTAAGTGGATTTCTGAATTCCTAATTAACCGTAAGCAATATTCCTCCGTTAACAACGTAAAATCTCCCACCTCTACCGTAACGTCAGGTGTCCCCCAGGGAACCGTACTGGGCCCCCTTCTGTTCCTAATCTATATTAATGATCTCCACCTTAATATCGCTTCTTCTGTGCGCCTGTTCGCCGACGATTGTGTCATTTACCGACCCATTCTTTCATACCATGATCATCATGCTCTCCAGGAAGACCTAGAGTCTGTAATCCATTGGTGTGAAAAATGGCAGATGACATTAAACTTCAATAAATGTAGATCCCTCTCATTTTCCTGCAGTTCGCGTGCCACACCATTTTCGTATTACCTCTCTAACACTCAAGTAATAGCGTGCTCATCTTATAAGTACCTGGGTGTTCATCTCACCTCTAACCTATCATGGACTACTCACATAACTTCTGTTATTTCTGATGCTAACCGTTCTCTCGGATACTTGCGCCGTAACCTTAAACTTGCTACACCCTCCGTAAAACGACTAGCGTATACTACTCTTATAAGATCGAAATTAGAATACGCCTCATCTATATGGTCCCCATGGCAGTCCTACCTTGCAAATAATCTAGAATCCGTCCAAAACAGAGCCCTTCGTTTTATTTATAACAACTACTCACCATATACCAGCGTATCAGGATTACGCCAATCAGCTAACCTTCATTCACTTTCCCTTCGCCGCCGAGTATCACGCCTTTCTCTCCTCCATCGAATTTTTTATCACAATAGCCACCTCAAAGAATCACTGCTATCACCTCCCCATCGTATTTTCCCGCGTCTAGATCACCTATGTAAATTACGTCCAATTCGATCATCAACTGTTTCTCACCTGACTTCCACACTACCATTGGCCGTCGAGGATTGGAATTCACTACCTCATAACATCGTTTCTATTAATGATACTACTAAATTTGTTGAAGCCATTACCCTTTCTTTATCTAACCTACCTAGCTAGCTTACAGTGTTATAATTGTGTTTACTGTTCTATTTGTTTTTGTTCTATTGCCACCCCCTTGTATAATGCCCCACGGGCCCTCAAGGAAAATAAATGATGATGATGATGATATATATATATATATATATATATATATATATATATATATATATATATATCGTTTTGAAAATTTGAAAGTAATCGTAAAAGTAAAGGGTACTTTTTCAAGTAATGAAGCATTACTTTTATTTTCAAATATTCACGTAATCTAATTTAGTACTTTTTAACCAACAATAACTGTAATTGCAGTCAATTACTTTTCTTTTTGTAACGCGTACAAGACTGAAGGCACGTCACCAAACGTCAATGCCGTCTGCTAATGCGTGTTATCAGATTGCATTTCGCCCAACGTCGTCTGCTATGATCTCTGACAGCATATGAAGAGACGCAGGACGTAGCTTATTAACTTGAGCTTTGGATTCGCTCTTAGAAGGTCTTAGCAGTTAATGCCTCGATATCATTGGCTGGGTGTTGATATGACTATAACTAGGGTTCCGTGCTTTTGGTATATACCGATAAACACAAACTTTTAACTGTCCTTAAAAAAAAAAAAAAAAACCAGCTTCACGTAAAACAATCACTACCCTGCTTTTTTTCCTTTTTCTTTTTTGTCTCGTTAGTCCGGAGCACAGCCGCACTGAACTGACCTTGAGGTTGTTCCTTTCTACCGAAAGCACATTCCCTGTTCCGCGTCCCTTTCTCTTATATTTACCAGCATTATCGGAGAAAATGTTATAATTTATAAATTATAAATTACAAAATGTTTTCTGGTAATTATACGGTCACTTTACAATGCAGCCTGATCAACACCGATTTTTCTCCAGCATTTAAGTTAGACGCCTACAAACACCGATTTGTCTCTAGAATTTAAGTTAGACGCCTAAAAACACCGATTCGAAGGTAAATAATAAACACTCATAAATAACCCCCGAATTCGGAGAACAATAAATCCCGAAAACACGGAACCCTAACTATAACACGTGTTAGCAGGCACTTCGCCCCGTCGCTCAACCAAACTGAACAACACAAAGCGGTTTTTGCGTCGCGTTCTGCGATGCCATTCCGAGAACACAACTGCTCTTCGTGGCAATGTCCTTGAAGACACGCCGAATGGTCCCTCGTAAGTTTTCAAGTAGCAGCTTTTCAAGACGGACAAAAATATTGACCGTTGTGTAAATGTTGTCTTAGACAATATTTAGAATGCCACATGAGTTGGGAGTGGGAGCAGCGTAAATGAAAATGTTTCGCACTTTCAACGGTGTAAAACTGTAAATGCTTCGTTCGGGAATTTTCTCTAAAAAAAAACTTGGCGTAAATTTTGTGTAAGCTGTGTGAGCTTTGTGTGAGTTTACGCAAAATGGCAGATTCTTTCGTAGAACCCCGCAGCTTAAGAACGCTAACAGTTACATCGCATCAAAGTGAGAGTTCTCAGCGTTGTAAAAAGACTTGCACGAACTCAATATTAACCAAGTCACATAAGCTTACCACTGTGTAACCAAAGCAAGTGCGTTTCATGGGAGTGCATAGTTTTTAGTGGCCCCTTTATGATCTAATGACATTTAAGTGTCGATGATTGTAAACATGATAACTTATTTCTTCGCCATCGGGGTGGAAGGAGTGACTATACAAAACCACAAAACCTCGACCTCGTAACAGACAAGCTTAACTATTTGTTCACAGCGTTTGTTGGGAACTTTTTGATGTTCCCGAATACCTGCTATGGCTTTCCGCTTTTTTCTTAAGAAACAGTTACCAAATGCAGGAAAAACAATTAAAAGTCATACTACCAGGAAGAAACATCTAGCACAATCTAAAATCCCACTTGGGCCTCGGTCGCGCACTTTACAGAAGCTAAGTATAATAAATTACAGGTTTACGTGGCACACCATCGAAATATATTTTTCAAGTCTCAGAAGAGCACTTAGTAGTAGGCTATTTATATGCCTTCTTGGGAACCTCTAACTTGCCTCCCAAGGTTCAGTTTCATGGCGCCTACACACCACAGAGCCTTTTCGTTGTGTAGGTACAACACTCAAGGTCGTTTTTTTTAAAGCTGTTCTTAAGATTATTTTTAATTTGCTATTCATCACTCATTAGGAGTCTTGCATCAATTCCTTATGTTGATCTTATTGCAGAGGGCGCTCATTTCTTCTGAGAGCGTAGATCATCATCAAAAACTTTAACGTGAGCTCAAATTATCGGGGTTATAATCTTTTTATTGCGAAATTTTTATCCTGATGAAAGGATGAAGGGAATACAGCCGTTTCGAAATATAATAATTTAACTGCTGCACTTTTTGTTATGTTTTTTTTTTTTTTTTGAGACGGCAGAACGGGTATAATGTCATCCAGTGCAATCAGTGGGTTGGATTGGATTGGCTCGAACCCTAGTATTTTGCGATCACAATAAAACAAAAGTAATGAAATGTTTTTGATGATGCTGTTCTAAAGAATTATTCATAAGTAGACAACGCAGGACACAAGCGTGTCTTTTTCCGCTGAGCGCAAACGCGCGAAGTCTCGAAATGTTTATTATTGTCGGCACAGAGTCCCACGCAATCTACTTTAGGGTGTCGATGTGGGAGGCGAATTCGTCATTTTGTTTAACCTGTAATTACAGGGGGTAGGGGCGGGGGGGGGGGGGGGGGGGGGGCGGGAAGAAGACCCATACCGAAGCCGTCTTTTCTTGCCTTTGTTCTTTTCTTTTGCAGAGCATGGCAAGGAGGACTTTTTAGAATCGAGCATTAGGAAACACACATCTCCGATCTTGGTCGCAGTCTTTGTTTCGTCTTCGCTTGCTCGTAATTATAGACGAGGTACTCAAGGTCGACCAGAGGCCTTCGTTCTTCCAAGGTGATTACAAAAAAGCACGCCTTTGGATCTGCATCAACTTGGAATGCATAGCGTATTTTACCAAATATAAGTCGCGTGTTTTTTTTAATTATCGTTGGTGCGTTTTATGTAACGGAGTGACTTACATCCGCTTTTACGTCGAAAGTATATATGGACCTGAAGAACAGATGCACTTGTTTGATGATCCTGTTGCCAAACTGACGAATGAATAGCTGATAAGAAAGGGGATCCAGTACTGGTACTCTAAGCACTATACATTACACTCTAAGATTTTAAATACTGTATAGTTTAAAGACAAATATCAGAAGCATCATATCAGTATCTTACCAAATCCGCATGATCTACCGAACCAAATAATTTCGTGTTTAGGTTGTTTTTTTTTTTTATGCTGCAAACAATCAGCAAGAGTTAATCAAGAAGCAAGGAAGACGCACTTGAAGCTCCCAACGTGCATTTCTTCAATGCCGGCTTTCAAACGATCAGCTAGCGCTCCAATGAGGAAAGGGAAATATCAAACTCCTTTCTCAACCAGTTTGCGGAAAGTGCTGTCAAAAGCAAAAACGCACCTCCTTTGATAGATGGTGCGTTCGGCGCCATTCACGTAAAATACGGCTCCCCCTTCCCCATGCTTGTTACACGAGCCGGAAGGCAGAAGCCGCGATTCCTCTACTCCGTCTCACTCAAAGATGGAGTGCAGAGGGAGCTACGAGCCATCGGGGCCAATCCAGCGCGTCTACAGCGTCACGTGGCCTTCCAATCGGCTTTGCGGGGCCCCGCGCTGTGCAAAGTCACGTGTTGCGCAGCGGCCGCTGGATTGGCTGGGAGGGTCTTTATAACGTCCGCAGCGGTGCATCACAGGCTGAGCGAAAAAGAAAAAAAGAAAAAAGCTGGCACCAGGTAGGATTGCCGTCTTGCTACTCAAGGCTGTTTCGACGCCATGATGACACGTTGCATAAAAGACAAAAGTTTCGAAGAAGCTGCACTCGTTCCTCGAATATTTACGCTCACTAGTTCCTGACAAGTTCGCAGATTTTCCAAGTGGAGTCTTTGTTTGTGGAGTTGATAACAGGTTAGAGGTATACTCCAAAGGCCAGCTGGTTTAGGCATTTGCGTTTGAGTATACAACCGACTCCGTGGCAGCCGCTTCTGGCCGCTTATATGATAAGGTAACACACTGTCGTCATCTGTCGGACAGCCGTGGCCGAGTTCCGGTCTATTTTGTTTTCTTTTTACTGCGGCTGGACGTCGATTAAACGTTTTAGCTCGATTAGACACCAGCCTTTTAATCTAATGATAAATCCATCATTCGGTCTCGTTCATTTTTGTGCATAAACTTAACAAAAACATTTTTTTTTTCTTTTTGGATCTGTGACAAAGGGAGCTTTATACAATTTAGATTATGAATCAATTTCGATATGTAGCTGACAACAGTTCAATAGCACTAACAATCACACCTTATTACTTCAGCTGCATGAGGCAAAGAGGTTCGTAGATCTTCTCCGGCAAGAGTGACATCTTTCGATTGTTCACAATAATCGCGGCGGCGCTAAACAGACATTCGCACGGCGTTGAAGTGGACGGGACACGTGTAACTTTCTACACTTGTCTGGGGTGACAAATCTCGCCCCTACAGTTTACTCTGGGTTAAAATGTCACCTAAAATGTGTCGTCCGTACGGGTGTATACTCGTCCACGCCTGCGCGGTGAAGGCATTTAATTTTTACTTTCTTTTGGTTAGTCAAAAGCTTACCGATTAACTGGTTAAAAAAAAACTTGATCACGATTAATATAATAATCGATTAATCGGTAAGGTGATCAATGAACTGCCCAGCCCTATTATTTACCCGAACTCGACCGAAGGTTTTGCTGTATTTTTTGCGAGGTAAGATATATTCACCACCCTAAGAGAAATGGTTTCTTATAGCTAGGGTTCTCTGTTCTCGAGGTTCATTTTTCTTTGAGCCATTCGTAATCATCTGATTACGTTTATTAGGAATTCATCCCAAGGGTAATCTGATCCACTTTTTTAAGTACTGAAGTTACTTATAACCGTTAAATTGTTCGCCCTCCCATTTCTATTGGCGCCCTTTATTGGCACAAGTTTTTTTTTTTTTCTGACTAAGGAATGTTTGTACCAAATCTTGGACAGGAGGGTATGGTTTACCAAGATTAATGAATTAAGAATATCAGTAGTTCATAATTAGGTGAATCTAATCCAATGGTAGACGACACGAAGGACCCGTTTTCAAACCGACAGAAAACTCTGTCCTTTCGAAAACCTGAAGTATAATCGAAAAAAGCAACGGTTACTTTTTCAAGTAACGGCCAAGTACTTTTTGTATCTTGAGTAAGCAAACTCAATATTCTGTTGAGCGAGATTAATTGTAACTGGAAGCGATTACTTTTTTTTTTCGAGTAATGTGTGCAAGACTGATCCTGGGTCAACACAAACTAGAGTTATACGACTTTCGTCCGGTCAAGCTTGAGCTTTGCTTATTAAAGTCTCAACAGCTCCAATTCGGGGAGTTTTCGGTTTACGACGTTGATAACACCGCCTCGGGGTTATGTTTCGGGGTTTATTGGTATTTACGAAAAACATGAAGCCCTACTTATAAGTTACGAGTTAAAACATTATCAGAGTTATTTGAAACGTATGTTGCGAGAATACTGCGTTGAAACGCGTCAGACAACTAAAGCTCCGGCGAAATGTTGATGGTCACTGATTTTTATAAAGTTTTCACTGTGTACTAAATATCTACCCATGACTATGTCTACGAAATATTTAATGAAAATATTCATTTTCTTTCCAGAATTTTAATTTTGAATTTTACGCGTACAAGTCCGAATCGCTTGCTGCCGCTCTACTGGCAACAACGAGCAGAGGCACTCGTGACGGCAAATGTTGTATACAAGGGTAGACGACGCTCCCAACCCCATGGCGTTGCACGTTGTGTAGTGATAGTGAGCGTCTGTGGTTTTGAGAAATTTCATCTGGCTTAGGCTGTTAGTGGCATGCGATGGAAGGTGGGCGGAATGGGTGATTGGCTGTGGGGTGCAATAACACCACGAAAAAAATGCAGCGGAGTGACATCTGATTGGTTTCCGACCGAGAAGTCTCTGCGACGGAAGCAGTTCGACGCGAACGCTGGCTTCTAGTGTGCGCGTCGTGCTAGAAAACAGTTTACAGATTGCTAGAAAATAAAAAAAAAACATGTAATTCTGCTTCGAAGCGGCATCTGGGTTCATATGTCGGCGGATCGCGAATGCAACCCCCACCAGAGGTCCCCTCAGAAGCGATGCCTTGCCTGATCGCATGTGAACGGCAAATCGACTGAAATCTCGTGTTGAAAATCTTATAATATTTGCTGGTCCCGGTTTGACTAAGACAAACAAGCTTGATTAATCGTAGCACATTATTTCCCACAGACGATCGCGATGGCTTTCGGACTGCTTCAGACGCTGGGCGAAACAGGCTCAAGCTAGCACAAGGTGCCCACGATTACGTTTATACGACATCTGACGTCACAGCGAGACCGCGGACCAGTAAAGTTGCAGGCTAGTTTCGGTTTCGTCTATATCACCTTTCTACAAGTAAAAAATACTTAAAATTGCTTTTGAAAATTTATTGGCTGCTTTAACCTCAGATTTTTTGCGCACTTTTAGAAAATAAGTTAAGAGAGTGGACTCAACCTAAAGACTCTCCGAAATACAAAAAAAAAAAAAAAAAAAAAAAAAACTGAATCCTTTGTTTGAATACATCAGAGATCTGGATATCCAGGAGAGTACATAACCCACATCGGCTCCAAATGTAGGCAACTCGGTGTAACCTACATACTTACGTATTACCGTCGATATCAACATTTAACCATACCCTTGACTTGACGCTCAGTAATAAGGCTGTTACTGTACTCTTTCACAATAAATGTATTTGAGCCAGACTTCTTTCTCTGGAGCTCCATTAACCGACGTTACTCTATGCGTGCTAACCACTGCGTGTTCTTTATGCACCAAAGGTCGTCCTCAAGTTCTAGGTTGACCGAAGGAGCATGACGCCCCTGGCAAACACTCAAGTGTCAGATGTCGGTCGTGCGATGTCGTGAGGGAACCGGACACAAGATCAATATATGTACAGTTCCGGCTGGTGGTGCCCTGGAGCGAAGATGGCGGGGGACGTGATGCAAGGCGCCGAGGCGAATCGGCATACACCCACAAGCCCAAGGACACAAGCGTTAACACTCAGGACTACGTACTATCTTGAAGAGGGCCACGAAAGGGTTCCCAATTATATTTGGGTTTAAGATGGCGGCTATTCCGCATTTATCCTTTCATACACGTGACGATAACCCCTCCATTGTTTGGTAGCATCCAAAGTGTATATCTTAAACTAAATCGATGAAGCTACCGATTAATCGATTAATGTTTTAATCGCAATTAAGTATTTTAACCAGTTAATCGGTAAACTTTTGACGAACCAAAAGAAAGTAAAAATTAAATGCTTTCACAGTGCAGACGTGGACGAGTACACCCGTATGAAGGGCGAATTTTAGGTTAAATGTTAGCCTAAAGGAAACTGCAGGGGCAAGAATTGTAACTGCTGATAGGTACAGAAGGTTGCACGTGTCCCTGCCACTGCAACGCCGTTCCAGTGTTTGTTTAGAATGGGAAAATAATGATGGTTCGACGGATCTTTTAGATATACTGTCACCCGAATTGATCAATTAGTGTCCATGTTTCTGCGCGCGGGTTAGGTATCAATTCCGATAAATATTTATAAGAACTAAAATTGTGCTTGTTAGCAAAACCCCTTTTCAAGATATCCACCTGATATAAAGCCAGGGGTGTAAAGACGGGAGCAGAACGCTGCAAATCGTAAGCCCTGATATCGGCGGCCCCCGAGAGAAAGAACAAGAATGAGAGCGACAGAAATGAGGAGAAAGAAAAGAGACGAAAGGTCAGGCGTGTTCGTTTTGCCGCTACATGCTCAGGTTGTTCGAGCGCTTGTCAACTTTATTTCTTATTGCGCGATGCGCGGCGCCAGTGTTTTTGTGCAAAATAAAGCTAGAAACAACTAGGCACAGACCTTGCAAATAAGGTTTTGTCGCTGTTTTTTTTTTTTTTTTTTTCTTGTATATTAAGGCACTGCCAGCATTATGAGCTCACTAGAGCCACCGATGTCCCCGTTTATGCCCGGCGTTTGGAAGCGACCGAAATTTATGAAAAGGTGGTTAATCTTTTCCCCTAGATTATTATATATAAAATAATGGATACAACGGCATTCAAGTAGTTCTTCTCTCAGAAACCCAATAATAGTCCCTAAACCCTTTACACACACACACAAAAAAAAAAGACAGGTTACAATAGCAACTCTTCATTGAGTATACCGTTATTCACCGCCTTATTTCGACTACTACATGTAAGAAAGGCCGATAGAGAAGTTTCTGGGCGAGTCAGCTGTTTGCGGGGCGAGCTGCCACGGTATGTACCGACTCCCGTTCTCAAGTTTCCTCGTCGCTTGAAGGCGCTGTTCGACGTGATTACCCCCCATCCTGCAATACTGGAGGACTTTGCCCCACGCAAGGTATTTACTGAGTGAGCTAGACAGAGATTGCGGCGTGCACTGAATAAGTTATAGAAGAACGTAAAAAAAAAAAAAGGAAAAGAGAAAGATTCGAAGACGTGTCTTGCAGTGACGGTCTGGTTTTGGAAGCCGTTCCCACCCAACGCTCGTTGGACGAATGGACCGATTCTTGTTAACTGTCGTGTGAATGTTACATAATAATGAGCTGGAATTTCAGGATATTCATCGAACGACCGGAACGTCTAAAAACATTCGCTTCTATTTGGTTTCTGTCCTCCACTTTGTTTTTTGGGTAATAGTTATAATTGACCTGTGAACCCTCCGGTTAAAAGAAAAAAAATGTGCACTTATTTGTTCGTGTAAAAAAAAGAATCGCTTCAAACCTCCCAAAACACCAAGTTCTTAAACTTTTTGCTCGAGGCTGTGTTTTCCAATATGTTCCCATCTTAGACTTGAACTGTTCGTTTTTCATGATATTTTTTCTCACCTATAATAACCGTTTTTAGAGTTCGTCCAAATCAGATCATCAAAAGGCGCAAATATTTTGAAAAAAAGCACATAAAACATTTACCGCTTTCCCCTATTATTAAAACGCTGGAAACTTTAGGGCTTAGTTGAGATTAGGGCTGAAGACATTTGTATTTTTTTTTTTACTTTTCAGGACGAAGTTTTTAAATTATTAGTTTTTCCATAAAACCAATACTACTTAAAACGACCTTCCTACTCCCACTGTTTAAATATACAAAAACTCCAATGAAATGCCTACCTATTCCTGCTATTTTTGTGCATTAAAGCTGTTTCTTGTTTTAACAGATTGATCATGACTTATGATCGTGGCCTCGTTATGTATGATCCCTATTCTGGTTGGCCTTCTTCAGGCTTCTTA
Organism: Ixodes scapularis; assembly: GCF_016920785.2. Classification (NCBI taxonomy): domain Eukaryota; kingdom Metazoa; phylum Arthropoda; class Arachnida; order Ixodida; family Ixodidae; genus Ixodes; species Ixodes scapularis. The sequence goes on along the minus strand of NW_024609879.1, from coordinate 124,286,436 downwards.
AAAATGTATTACGTTTTAGTGTAATATCAAGTCTTAACGCTTTCCTACATTATGCTTACGATACCACACAGCAAAAAAAGAACAGACAGATTTTATACAAAATAAATAAAAAGAAACGACTTTTTTTTTTTTTTTTTTGCTCAAATCATGCAACATCTAGCTGCGTTTTATCTAAGAATTGCGATCTCGACCTGCAAAAAGGGATGAGAAAAGGAAGGCTTCTGACAAGATAACCGTTTTTTATCCAGCTTCGAGAACCTATACTACTTCTCAAAGCTGTCGGTCTGAAGTGCTACTTCCTTACGCCATAGCCTATTTCAGCAAAGATAAAATTCAGAAGCGTAGGATTCTCTTGACATCCATATATCAGCGCTGGCAACTTTGACCTGTTGTCTGAAACTCATCATAATATGAGTAGAACATTCTCGTATTCAAGAATTTATAGACGGACGTAGTGCGAAAGAAAACAAGGTTGTTTCCTATAGACGTACCGCTAACTTAATAACGAGCGGGTATTCAAGGCCAAGTTTCTAGGACATTACATGGAATCAAAGGTTTTAGAGGAAATATCTAAATTCCAATTTATTTGCGTTCTCTGATACCCAGGGGATTAGAGTCCTCTTGAACATTAAGATATTTTGTCAAGAAAATCAGAAATTGGCAATTTCGTTAATGTAACTCGTAAAGTTCAATGCAAAAAAAAAAAGTGTAGATCCATTGAATAAAAGCTATGTTCGCCCAAAAGTTTAATTACTGCTTATTGATATTTTATGACTGTCGTCTAAAATATTCTCGGGGAACATTGCGATGATTGCAGTTGTTCAGTTGAACTTCTTATTTTAGTACGTGCGCCGAGGCGTTGATGTCCCCGAAAGTTGGGGATGCCCACGTCACGCGTGAGTACAGCACCAATAGTGAGAGATGGGCTAATTGCTACATCGTTCCTTTTGACAAAAGCGCCACGAGACAAGGCACAGCACACGCGCTAAGACACAGCAGAAGCGCTATAGCGCTTGTGACGTGTCTCTTACTTTACCTGCTTGTCTTGTGGCGCTTTTGTCAAAAAGAATAGAGCACACTTCGAATGTGCCAAGAGCAACGTTGTTGCCAGAGGCAAACGTTCTCCGGATGTGCTGGGTGGTAAGCAGCGCCACCACTGTGGCGTTAACGTCAGAAGCACACCCTTGGCACAAAGGACGGGAGGACGGAAATGAGTGTAACGACATTCGTGGCTTCTCCATTGGTTCCTTCATTGTTGTCACTGTTTAATGCTATATGGTCTTCTAGACTGGAGGCGAGTGACACAAGAGGCATGAAGCCCGTCTATGGGCAGGTCTTTAATTTGTATGGGCAAAGATACCGTTGCTCATATAAAAAAAAAAAATCTCTTTGAAAGCTTCCGACGTGAATGCCTCGGATAAAACAATGAACCTATAAAAGTGTAATTTCAAGTAAAAAAAAAAAAGATAAAACTGTGGCATCGGTGCAACAGTTTGTACTCGAGAAAACGACCTGAAAATGAGGTGAAAATTGTAGCATGCAAAAAAAAATTCCACACAATTGGTGAAAAAAATAAACGAGAAAATATTGTTTCCTTAAATCCCCGACTGCAACGCACTCTTCGAAAAAAAGAAAAAAGAAAAAGAATTCCATATTATATTTGCATTTCTTTTATTTTCTTACAACATTTCGATCATTTATCTATCTGGATTTCTGCCACCCTTAAAATATATGGCGCACGCCATTTTTGAAATTCGAAGCAGGCACACGCCGACACACTCCAAATTTCGCGCGTTCTCTGACATACCAGTCGGCGCAAAATAAAGACCCAAGAAAGGGGGGGGGGGGGGGGGGGGGGGGGGGGGGGGGGGGGGAGAGAGGCTGGCGCCGACAAGCAACGATCATCTGGAAGGTCAGAGATCGCGTTGCAAAGGTGCGCCTGTCTGCAGTTGCCGACGCGTCAGACACGGCAGCAACCCAACAACACCAGCAGTACGATGTTCCCTGGAAATTCATTTGCATCCAGCGCGTAGGACTTGTCGGCCAACAAGGCCACGCTTCTCGGGTGTGACGTGGGCGTCCAACTGGCTTGCGGTCGCCTTCCTACACCGCGCCGAAGAAACCGTTTGAATTCTGCAGCTGCGGCCTCCATACATGCTGTGACCGCGGATGTTGAGGTCGCCATTTTCCTTTGCTTTTTTTCCCCTCGACGTGCTCGATTTACGTATCGATGACGCGTGGGATTTCGACTACCCCTAGAGAAATCAAGGGTTATTGCAGCGTAGGCTAGTGTCACCTCGTGTCACTCGACATGGAGGAAAAAAAAATAGAATTGTACTTTTAAATGCAGTGTACCAGCTTGTTTCCTTACGGCGATATTTTATGGTAATGTAGAGCTTATTTTATTGTGTAGGTTTACTAGAAGCATGTGGGCTCTTTAGGTGTACGTCGAAGGCAGACTTTTGCGGAAGATGAAACTTAAATGTATGGTTATGCCTTGAAAAGAGCGATTCTGTGTAGGATTTGAAAAAAAGAAAAAGGATGTATCTCAAGGGTAATAAACTTTAGACTTTCACAATGTGGCAAGCTTCTTGGAGGTAAGGTGGTCGCGTCCTGAGGAATTGCTTTGTGGGCTTTATAATAATAAGAACTTATTTCGGTGTGGACGACACTTCAAACGCGTGTCGTGGTCCTTGAAGAACGCGCAGGTTCAAAACAGTTCTGTCTCGACATTAGCTAATTTAAGGTTTCGCTATGTTTGCGTGAAATTTTTGCAGACCTTCCAAACGCAGACAGAATGGCGACGCATAGATTTTGATTTGAAAAAAGAGATTTGCTTCTAATCTTTTATTTGCTTCCAAGATAATTCCACGAAAAGGGAACACAAACAAAAATGCATGAAATAAATCTCTCATAGGCTTTGGCATCAATTTACATGGATGAGGCTTAAATCTGGAGTTAGGCATTTCCTTATGTAGTGTCAATTGCTAGAAAGCTTTGTTGAACTGAATTGAAGGTATCGGAAAGGGTTAATGGGTGCTGACGTTCTGAAAGTAATTACTCTAGATTCATTTTATGTTTTCCACAAGTTTGCAATGGAAAGAGAAAGTAAAAACCCACGTACACTGGCAATTTTAGATAAGATAACGCTAAACGAAATGTAAACAATGTTTATATTTCCTCGAGTTTTTTTTTTTTTTTTTCTTATTCTCTATTCAGAGTGCACACCATACTGTTTAACCATTGCAAATTTCTGCTTCGAGTACTCTAAGCAAGATCCCTTCTTTATCGCAGCTTTCTAAACGCACGCTTTACCAAATCGCCGTGAGATGGCGCCCAGAACGGTAGAAAGGGAGGATACCCGACGCGGCGTGCGGGATCCTTTCTTTTTTTTTTTTTTTGTCCAAATCGTGAGTTTTTAGCTAATTGTAAAAGAAATAAAAAACAAAGGTACGATTTCCTACTTTTTATGGTCACGATCAGGAAGTTTGTGTTCCCCTGGCGACGTTTCCGATGCAAATAACGGCCTGGTTGCGAAAGCAGACGGCCGAGGCAGACGACTATATACCTTTACCCTCGCAGATTCACGCCGCAGTAGCCGTAGCCAGTTGGAGTTCTGCACGGATCGCGTTGCAAAAAGAAATGAAAAGAAAATGATACGCGGCTGGTTATTTGTTTAATCGAGGTTAGTTAGTTTTGCTACGCTCACAGTACGTGCCCCTCTACACACGTACGTGCAGGCATTGCAGAGAATTCGTCGTGGTCTAAGCTGTGGCACTCTGCGTGCGAAACCAAGGAGCCGACGTTAATTTATGGGCGGCTCGTCTCGTGTTCACGCAAACCGCTTTTCGATCCGTTTTTATGCTAATGGCCTAAGGACTGTTCCTTGGAGTCACGTTTAGGCGACGCCGTTTGGTTGAGATAGGACAGTGAATGGACCTTTTCCAAATACCGACGGCACCAGGCGGTGGCTGCACGAACTAAAAATCGAGGAAGTGACCTACCTGCGCTACCATCGATAATGGGAGCTACGTTACCAGTTGCTTCGCTCTCTGAGCAGCGTCGCGTGCCCAACGCAACGAGATAGGCCTAACGCGACTTTAAAAAGGGAAATCCGTAGCGTCCACCCAAACGTCGTGTTTTTCTTTCCGTACACTTTCTTTTTTTGCGTACCACAATTATATATATGCTGCGATTACGTGTTCTACTCGTCGATTTACAGCCTCATTCCGAATTTCCTTGATTTTTCGTGCCGACTTCCACCGCTTGGCATCGGGCGCTCGCGCGTGCGCAGAACGCTTCTCGGAAAAGGTCCATTGTGAATTTGTGTTCATGAATGTATGGATGGATGAATGAATGGACGTTAATGGCTATACCCTTTGTAACGGGCAGTAGCTTGCGCCACCTAGCCTAGGTTAAAAAAAAAAAAAGAACAAGCATGGGTGGTCCGAAATGTTTCTTTCTTCTTTTCGAAAAAGTGGGGAAATAGTCATAAATTAGATTTTGCTTCCAAAGTAATTCCACGAAAAGGAAACACAAAAAAAAATGTAGGAAAAAAATCTTCCGGAGGATATGTTATCAATTTATAACAATTAGACATCACGACAAAATAATGGCCGTCGCATTGGCCTGAAATCAATATTGAGGTATCTTTCTAATAGTGAGCTAGGCTATAATAATTATATAGTAATATAATAACAATATTAATAATTCTTACTTAGTGTGTCCAAAATATCTTCACTGTGGCACAAACAGGACACATTAAAAACAAAATAGACGCAGTGATGTGTTTGAACTCATTTCTGAGTCATACGTTGTTACTTATGCTCATTCGGACGCCTAACATTTTTTGCTTTTATACGGGAAACTCATAAGTCGGCATAGGCCCATTTTCCAGAAGGCATTCATGATATAATTCATTTAGAAATCCACCTCAGGGTTATCAGGAAGTTGCTGAAATTATCGAGTAGACAAGCTGTGCAGTGAGCAATATACGATTGATGCGTTTAACGAGCAGTAATATATATATACTTTTTAAATTTCTGTAAGTGCTAAATACTGACTCCTGTGCTTCACTCCCCCCCCCCCCCCCCCCCCCCACACACACACACACACACAAAGACAGATATGCGGGGGCTCTCTTTGTAGATTCAAAACCCCGACTCCTGATCAAACAAAGGTCTCGACAAATCATGCTGACCGAAAAAGGCAACCTCGAATGATGAGTGCACGAAGTGCATACTGCCTTTGGACGCGTCTCGGATGTCGACAACCTCTTCACGGCATCGCACGCGTCCTTGTGACGCTTACGGTCTTCTGCAACGTGGGGCGTTTGCTTCTCAACGCACTGCTTCGAAAGCCGTGAGACCGTGCAGTACAAAGTGCTCCTATTGTTTCTGACTCTGGCTGTCCGGGCCTTGGCCCCCCTGCGCAATGAGCTGCACCGCCGATAAAAGGATTTCCTCCCCCCCGCAATGTGGGGACGACAGGTACACAGCGGCCGCTCGTCACTGCAGACCCCGTTAAGGATGCTTCATACATTTGCGTATGAGTTTGAATGACTGCTTTGCAACCGCTTGTCAACGCTTACTAGTAGTTGTAGTAGTAGGACACGTTTATCTAAGGGAAAGAAAGACAAAAATAGCTTAACTAAACTCGTTTTCACTTCACGAAAAGAAAAAAAAAATGTTTGCGCATTGTTTAAACGCCGCGCGAAGTAGTTCTTACAAGATTTAGTTGTCGGAGGAAGAAGCGATGCTTATGGCGTTTGAAACGGGTACGCTTTGATAAAATGCACATACACGTATATTTTGAAACGTGAAAACGAATACAGAATCATCTTTTTAAGCGACTGGTTGGATGGACGTAATCAAGAAGCGAGTCCATGATAAGCTTCTCTTGCTCTCGTTCTTGTGTGGGGATCATCCAGTCTTCATAGAGTTCGTTACCGCTTACGACAGATGGATGGATGGATGGGTGAATACGGCTGAGCCCTTTGGATCGGGCGGTAGCTTACGCCACCTAGCCATTTTGTTTTACCATTTAAGCTTAGAATATTTAAATGTGAAATCTATATTCACTCCGCAGTGCAAAGAAAGTGAGGCTATGAAACCCCCTTGCCATCAGTGAATAAGAAAATACCTAGTTTTCTCTCGATTTCTGCCACCATTCACTTAATCTTTGCCTGGTAATCTCTACAGTCTTGAAATCCACTTTCCCTTCGCTGTCTCTAAAACCCAATGACTTTATTAAATCTATGTTGTCTTCGGTAGGCATAGGGTGAAGACCTTTACAGTAGAGTATCAAGTGCTCAGCCGTTTAAAACCGTTTACGACGAGAAAGTAGGATGGCGCCACCTATAGGCTAGGCCTGAAAACACACATGCGTATAAGTAGAGCGAAGGTTTTTTTTTTTTTTTTTTTTTTTTTTTGCAGTATTTACGAGATGAAATGTACACGCGCTATCTATGAGGAATGGTCGTATGTGACATTGTCAGGATTAAAATATACGCAGATCGCGAGCGTTTCGGGGCTCCGATAGATAGCGCCAGTGTGTCTTCTCGTCGTAAACGGTTTTAAGCGATTGTAACGCAGTCGATCACGCTGAACCGTAAGCGTGTAAATTAGTCTTTTAACTTTCGCTGCGTGAAGAGACCACGGTTTCATTGCGGGAAAGACACCGTAATCAGTTCGACACAATTAGATTACAACTATTTTTGACTTGATTGCGATTGATAAGGTTTCGGCGATGACGTTAACTGTTCCGCCTTATCAGATTCTTCTTGCCAATAGCGTAAGGTCGATCATAGCGAACACGTGCTCGTTGCACGCAATATCTCACGGTTCGAGAAAACGCCGGGCAGTGTTAATGACAGAGTAGGCTGATATATGTGTTATCTAGAGATTTGGGAAGCAGTCTATGTGAGTGAAACAGCAGATTAAGAACAGCGAAGAGCTCATTGCAGGGTGTTTCAGATATTTCATGCAGGCTAAGGAAAGGTTAAACGTTTGAAAGTAGCGCAACGTAGAATAACGAGGCGTCATTTCTGTCTTGAGCACTGCAAGGGGAGCCGGCATGTCGTGGCTAACTCTTGCTCCGCGAAGGTTATGCATGCATGACGCAGCGCTATTGGAATCGAACCAAGATTTGCACACCTCTTTTTGGAACTGATTGGGTGCACGAGGGTTAGAAGTGGGACACACGCTAGGCGCCATTATTTAAGGAGCGACTCGTTGGAACCGCGATGGCATTTCCCTGCCGTACACCGACGACCAGCCTTTGTCAAATTGCGCTGCCACTCAAGTGCGAGCATGTCCCCAGTAAAACTTTCGTTCACAGATGTTCTCAAACAGGGCTAGTTCAGTAACGTGGAAACTAGCCCTACACCATCTAGAATAATCAAATTATTGACGTCATCACAGCGAGATCGAGCGAAGACGCGGATTGGTCACGAGTGCTGCGTCGACGTTCGGCTGGTCCCCGCGTCCAATCAACGCGTCGCAGGACGCTCGGCATAGAGCTCGGGTCCAATTGCTGAGAGGTGTCACCATCCGACTGTGCTGACGTTCCACGGAAGAAGAGGACGATGCTCGGAGGTCTTGATTATTTTACAAGGTACTCTCACGAGCTCCGTTCGGCCGTAAAGTATACATTTTTTTACCTTGTATATTTATTTAATCTGGGTATGATAAATGCACCAGGTAGACACATTTGTGAAAACGTTTCGTTGCACTTAGTTTATTGGCTTATCTACACGAATTGTTTTACTCCCGAATCGCACTCAGAAACACGCGATGTTGACTATATAGCCTCGAAAGCTGACAGCCCGGACCGCCGTCGATGAAATTTGCCTCGTGACCACTGTATCGGCCCGATGCTGTTCCTCACGACTTCTGAATCGCCGTTCTTCTTGTCCTTGAGATCTCGCTTCGCACAATGAAGCCTTTTTCTTTACGATCTCCCGAGTGAACAATGGATTTGACACTCGAGCCCTGTCTACCGAATGTTTGGCTTTGTCCGAGCAAACAGAGCAGCCCCTTCCAAGCGTATATACCAACAGGAGATGTGCTGCGGCGGTACTCGAATAGGGCTGTCGTCATCCTGACTTTCCTCTTCGTGGAGTATATACGACCAATCTTTTGTGTGCCGACCCTGGAAAGAGTTGTCTTGACATAGCAGCGTTCCTCTTAGCCAACGAGGCTCAAAGAGAACAACCCAGCTGCTGTCGCTCCGGTATTCGCAACTTTCACAACCTATAGGGGGTTCACTGGCGCCTCTCAGAATGGCTGTCATCTGGATGATCTACGTCGAACAGCAGTACGAGATATTTTATGTAGCGCGACACTGGTAGAACGAACAAGCGATGGCCGTTTTCTTGTATTTTATTCTGAGATTCTAAGAGTGGTCATCGAAACTACTATAGGGTTATGAAAAGTTATCTTTTGGGGCACTAACCTAATCCGTAAAATTTGGTGCCCGCTTATATCCTTTTCATGTCACATACATAACTACAGTCCGCTGCAACTCGAGAAGGTACGGCGAGGGTAAGACGGGCCGGGGAGGAGGAAGCAGACGGAACGCTAAAAAGAGAAGGAGGTTTCTCCGTCTCTTCTCCAGCGTTCCGTCTGCTTCCTTCTCCCCGGCCCGTTTTACCCTCGTTCTGCCTTCTTGAGTTGCAATGGACCGCGATTCCCACTCTGCGGTACCGCCGTCTCTGCAAATTGAGAATCGAGCATCATGTTTTAAGGACAGCTGTGAAGCAAGGCCTTCGAATAATTTTGACCCTGGTTCGATGTATTGCTCTTCCCGTTTACCGGTGTGTTCATCTGGTGATTATGTGGTGTCTTAGTTAGATCGAGTTTCGTATATGACCATGCCCTACATTTGGTATGCTGTTGGTGGTCATGCTGAAAACTCGTTTTGGCCTTAGAAAAAGTACACTGAAAGGCAATCAACGTGTTGTGGCCGAAGTGGGTGCTGTGCTCACTGTATGAAAAAATGGGATCCCCTCGTTGACACTTGACCTAGTCTGAGCTTCACAGTGATGGGATCAGACTGAGATTTGATAACAATAGACAACAACAAATATTTGGAATACTGGACGTGGGAGAACTCACGCTCAGTTTCCACACGCAGAGTGCACTTCTGCCTCATATTCTTATATTGAAATTATAATTTTAAGTTTTTTTTACGATAATTGAAAATTGAGAAGGTAAAATATTAAAAAAAATAGTGACGAAGTCACGTTTTTGAAAAACAGTTATTGTCGGAAATCAATGAAAAAAAGCAGGATAACTGCATAGACGCCAACATGCCAATGAACGAAAGCTGCCAACGGTAATCTTCTTCGCAACTTGACACCCCAACATTCTTACAAAACCTGTCAAGTATCAAAGACAATGAAAATAGTGCTTCAGAATTTCGACACACTGGTAGAGTACGACAACCTAGTATTATTTAATGAATTAATATCAGCTGGTACACTTAAAGGCCGACGACCAGACTCGAGATTCTGCAAGGCAGAAGACCCTCCTCTCCACGCCTTCGGGCGAGGGAAGCGAAGGATGGAAAGAAGGGACCAAGAGGGGCGGGCGTGGGTGGAAAGGGTAGGAGGGAGAGGAGGAAGCGGACGAAAAGTGGAAAGCGCGAGCTGGTCGTCGGTCTTTAATATTCAAGAACAATAGTAACTGATCTTTCATCAGTGTTCTTCAATGTCGCAGTGACTATCTTCTACGATCCACTTGGAAGGGAAAGGAGAAAGGAGAAAAATTAGAAAATATAACGCCCTGTATTATTGCATCTTTTCTGGGTTTGGACGTCCGCACAGAAAAAAAAAAGTCGTCAGTTAAAGCTAAACTTTGCAGACCCTATTCGACAAATAAGTATAGGAGACACGAATAAATCTTGGTCAGCTGAGCACGCGCATGCACTCCGGACTGGCAAGAGCCGCTTTGTTGCGAAGCACGCACGCGGCCCACGTGATTCGAGATCCTTCTCGTGCAGCAAGTGCTCTCCCCGTCCCGAAGGTCGTGTCTCGAACAACTCACGGCAAACGTGAGCGTACGAGCTCCGGCGGCACCCCACGACTGCCCGGATGTTTTGCGTCGGCGGTCGTGAGGGCGAACGCTGCACACTCCATTTCCTCGTTTCTTGTCCAACATCTCGATTGCAACCGAACGAAAAATGCACGAGCTCAGCACATTTAAGAACTAGTTTTCTCCTCGATTCATTCCGAACCCCACGTTCGATCCTGATGCCAAAGTTTCAACAATAACCGTTTTCTTATTCAAAAAGTATACGTGATCTTCAAAACTCTTCAATGGAAAAATTGGGCCCATTTCCCCCCTTTTCGGTAACTGGAGTATTCGAGAGCTCTGCCTGCCGCCATTTTTTCTCCATCGAAATTTTCGGAAAATCTCTTATAACTTCTTAAAAAGATAAGCTTTAGTGCTAAAACCTTAGCATCTAGTTCGGACCTCTATAGGGCTACATTTTTGCGGAGAATGAGCGCTCGGCGATGCGTAGTTTATTGTGAAAGGGGAAATAAACCCTGCAATTTGTTTTTACACCCTGTACTTTGTTAATAGAATCACTCCTTTTTTTTTTCTTTCTCTAGGTAATCTGTCTTTATTTTTATGTTCCTATAGCATTGTATATAGGGTGTAAAAATCGTTTAACCTCTCGAGCGACGTTGCCATTCCTCTGTTGCAATTTTCACCTACGTTATGTCTTGCCCCTCTTGCCTTGGCCCTGATTGGCCGGGTAGTAATATCGTATAAACAAAGAAAACAACACCTTTCGACCCTGACAATTTATTAAAAAAGCAGGGTGTGGCAAAACCGAGCATCCTAGCATCGCTCTGCGGCCAATCAGAGAGTGGCATTGGCACACATGGACACCTAGCAACCAATCAGGAACCGAGAAGCGGGAAAATAGTATATTACGCCCTGCGTTTTCGAAGTTATCGGGAACTATAGAATAAGCGAACCGTGCGAACCGTTTCCTCTATCTCCAGGTAACGCCGTCCCATCCCGCTATACGGGGAGCAACTCGTCTGCTCCTTGCTCAGGAGTGGCGGTGACGTCAGAACGAAGCCGAGCTCTTATTGGCTGATTGAAGAAAAGAGTGAGTAAAGCTCAATGGCTAGACGCCTTGAGGTCTACCCACAATTTTTGTTTTCAATCAGCCAATCAGAGCTTAGCATCTTTCTGACGTCACCACCACTCCTGCGCAAGAAGCAGACGACTTGATCTCCGCATAGGTGGTACCGCAGCTCGGCCATTTGGGGGCCGACGCCGAGTGTCAGCGACGCAAAATGTGACTTATGCCCAGCCGAACCATGACGCGGCATTCGTGTTCGATTCTGTGGCTGCGCTCGCTCTCACAGTGACGGCGTCCAAATGCACGCGCAATTAGAGCTTTGATTATTCTAGGTGTTGTTAGTTAAACTTCGTCTTAGGAGCTGGCAACCTTGAAATGTGGTTGGTCGACCAAGTGCGCGCGTAGAGATTGTCATTGCACTCGCGGCTGTGTGTATATGAGCCGCTTCAGCACTTCGCTGTATAGTTTACGCAAACCAGGCAAAAACGTGATAGGGTACGCCTCGCCTATGTGTAATCCCACTGCAAAACTCGTATGTGTTTCTCGTAACGGAACGTAAAGCGAAAGGGGTCGTTATGTCTAGCATTGCCTATACACGGTTAGACAGTACCATAAGCCATTTCTAAATATAAGTTAGAGTAAGAGGGTTCTTCGGAAACATTAAAAAATTATAATTTTGCACGCGGAGTGTAAACTAGAATCGAAGCTGGCAAGAATAATTAAGAAAGAGGCAGTCATAAGGTCTGTTCGATTCGCCTGAACTGGCTGAACTAGTTCAGCAGTGCAGGAGCTGGTGCATTCGATTCAACCGGAAGTTGCCCGGCCGCTGCACTGGCGCGTTCGATTCATCCCAGTTGTGAACGAGTTCAGACCCAGTTCCTCAAAAATCTTGCACCGGCTTTAGAGTCAGTTCAGCGTCCGTGCAGAAGCAGACGACAAGAGCAGACGGCGATGGCAGACGACACTCCTCGCCCGTCACTGCTCGCGGTGTCATTTTTCGCAGCTCTTGCTCAAATGTCTGCGATGTTTAACAATAACGTCGATACGGAGGCTGCAGTTCCTCCCAATTATGATAATAACGTACCTGCGGTGGACGGGGAATCGAGATCATAAGGAATTTGATTGATTATGTTATTCTGAAAGTGTTTTAGGCACCTGCTCGTGTAGGTTTGGCTCCCTGTGGTAAGTGTTGAAATACTGGATGACGTAAATTGTTTGTTTTTGATGCTATGTGGGGATCCACAGTGTTGATATTCTTCCTTACCGACACGGGAAAGGTATTGCACTCTTGATAGTCCCCGCCTTCAGTTGCTTTTAGATGCGTAATGACGACTCCGATACATTGCAGAAATCTGGGATTTAGTACATTGGCCCTCGCATGCCTTGGACGCCCACTAATGTGCCTGGGAAAAACGGCGCCGAGAATCGGCATTGGCTTGGTAGTTCTATGCAGTTCTTTCTTGAGAATCAGCATAAACGCTTTAGCTTGACGCCAAAGTTACGGTCGATAACTGTATCGGCCAAAACGCTATCGTCAGGCCTTCGTCTTCGAGGTGACCGCTATCGAGCGCGCTGCCGCCAGTGACTCCCGACGCAAAATCATCCCGATGCCGCGAACATATCATAGAAATACGAGACTCGAGAGACTAGCAATGATTCTACTATTGCTAAATGAATGTGAAGGACACGAACGCTTATGGAAATGAGAGGCACCGAACGGCCGTTAAAAATGCAGACAGAAACACATTTCGTGCAGAAAACGTTTTTAGTACACGCGAATAAAAAAATATTCACAGAAAAGGTTCCGTATAAGGAAACACGATTTGTCTCATCAACCCACGAACAAATAAATATAGCATACAACTTGGCGTTTAGAAACAAGAGCCAGCAGATGCAGACGACACTCTGCGCTTCCGCTGGGAAAGCTCAGAAAGCCGATCACAGCGCCAGTCCAAGCGCGGCGGCTGCACTGGTTCTGCGCCGTCGCTGCACGACTCCTGCACTCGTCTGAACTCGGCCAGAACTAGTTCAGAACTTTCTGGTCAAATCGAACAGACCTATAGTTCAAGAGATCTACAAACCAAAGATTCGACCCAGTGTTTGAACTTCTGCATATTACCAAAGTGTTCACGCAGACGAACTGGCATAGGCCTATGACGAGGCTCCGAAAACTGAGAAAGAAGTATAGGAATCAGCACGGGCACCCCTTTGGCCTACCGTCATTCGAATAAATCCGGTTTTATACTTACTTTACTACATAAAAAGAAGCTTTATTTCTTTTTAGTTTTGTTGTTTTATTTTATGAATATAGAAGATAAATATATTCACATAGTAGCCCTGGAGCAAGAGTTGCAATGGTAGTGTTGAACCAGCTAGCCTGCCCTCTCACTTTAGTTTCAAATATATATTACTCATGCATCCACACTCTAAAAAAAAGGGTGTAACCTTACACCCTTTGTCCCATTTAATACACCCCAAAACTTCCGTTCGACGTACAGCGCCCCATAGTCGAGCAGACGACCCCAAATTTTACGTATTCTTACACCGTTTGTCCACATTATATGTGAACAAAGGGTGTAAGAATACACCTCTTTTTCTGAGAGTTCAAAATGAGTCTCTTTGGTACCAGTAAAAGCATAATCTGTTCCTTTGTCCACAGGGTCAGCTACTGTTTATCAGAGGCGATGGACGATGGGATTTGTGAATCGCCCTTTTTGCAAATAACTATACAAAAGTAAGAAAAAAAAGAGAGTAGCGTGTCATATGACATACTGGTAACGCACGTAGACTTCTTTTACTTTCTGTAGGTAGTAATTGGCAAAAACGAAACTCCGGAAATTACCGCGATGCACGCCATAACCAGTTCCAGCTCGTAAAATATAATATAATATATATATATATATATATATATATATATATATATATATATATATAAAGTGCAATATTGGTTTTGGAAACTCGAGAGATACACGTGTTGCGAATCGATTCTAGAGTTGTATTAAAAATTCCAAAACGCACCTCCAAGATTCACATTCTGTTTAATTATTCTTCGCCATACCGATTGCGCTAGGAGCTCTGCGAAATTTCGTGTTATGATTCGTTCGCACCTGATCTCCATATGCAAATTATTCCTACACATCTACCTCACCATTCACTTAAAAAGATACTCCAGTCCACATAAAGTACCGACTAAAATTTATGACAAAAGCTCTCAATGCTTAGAAAAACCATTCTTTCTTTATATTGGGGGAATGAAAACCATGAATGGAAGTACGGAATAAATTATTACAGCTGGCGATAGGTTCTATGTCTACGATGATAATAGTGCTATACATATGTTTTCCCTTTATGGGCTTGAACTAGCTGGCATATATTGTAAACAGCGTCAGTTAACAACGAAAAAAAAGTACAGGCATGATGAAGTATGTGCCTTAACTTTATTATGTATACGTTTTGTTTTTTGGTACACTATGTATGGTTAAAGCTTACATACGGTGGCACCGTCGTTTCATGAAGGCTTGATCATACATTTTCTGAAATACCAGCTGATGTAAACATGTTCACAAGTCTTTGGTGCGCACTACAGTTCTTTGGCGTTGTAATTAAGCATAATGACGGCACAGCTACAGTAAAATGAATTTTAAAAAAAACTATACTTCGCTTTATTTCAAATCGAGACACAACCGATCCTACGAAATGATGGGACCAATCAAACAGCGTCAAAATCGCTACGTCATGATGCTCCTCATGCTTCTTTGCGTTTTCTATCATCGATAAGCCAATCATGCACAGGGAGGACCCAGTGACTCGCGATTTTAAGACGTGCCTTTAGCGTTGTATACGTTTGTGCTTTCGACCGTGCTCGGACATGTGGCTAAACGAAGTATATAGAGCGAATCAACTCTCTGGTACGCCACGCCACCACGGTGGCGCTGCTGTCGGCACTGCGCATGCGCAGATGCTTCGCTTCACGCGAATCTGGTTTTTGCACACGCGCAATGTCCACAGCCGGTGTGGACAAACGCGGGCTTGTTTGTAAACCGTGTGTTGGTCGATAGAACAGAAGTAACGCCGTTAGAAACACCCATTGGGTTCCCCATTGAATCATCTATATACAGGCAAGGGTATGTAACGAACCCTTCAATGCCGACCTAATAGCGCCGCGAATACACGGGAATATCCGTTTGGGACGTCCTTGAGAAGGAGATAACGTTATCGCGTGGCACTTGAGCGTAGGTATTTGCGGAGCATGCATTCGCCGCGCAGCGCGTAGGCTGAGGAGATAGCAGTGGACAGAACTTTGCTACTACACTCCTTTCTGGTTTGGTGTCTTGTCGCAGAGGAAGATCGAAGTTGTCGTCGAGATTTGCTCGGAAAAAACTCCCGATTTCAATAGTAAAAACTAGTAAAAACTAGAGTATTACGCGATCAACTATACTCCGTTTTATCTTATGATGTACCGCGGTAAAGGCTCAAGCGCGAGCTCCTTGCTCTAGTGCACATCTCGGCGGCACAAGCTCTCGTGCATTAAGGGCAGCTGCCAACGCTATGGGCTCGCGCTTCTAGCCTTCGCTGCGGTACAACATAAGCTGAAACGGGGTATAGCAGCATCCAAAAATCACTTAACTGAATGTACTCAGTCGTTACTGAATATGGATTGTAGAGATCATTCGTCTTATACGGCATTATTTTATGGCAACACGCCTTTTTGCCCATTTCTTAATTCCAATGGTAATTATATTACGCAGGTTTTGGAGCTTAAAAAATTGTGCCTTATGGTTTAGGTTTATAGTATTCTGCACGGCTGCTTTAACAGACACGTCGCAATTTGTTTTAAACTTTCGAGTTTCTTGTGAATGGTTCTTGTTAATTACGTACATATTTTTTTTCGGCCCCTGTTGTGAGATATTTTTGTTTGCTTTAAATGCTCCTTAAGTAGAATCATGCACAAGCAAGCTAGCTTACGAAATAACATTAAAACGCTATCTAATCAACGATTCGGTTTTATGCTTTCTTGTGATTTTATGCAAGTTATTTTTGCAGTTGCAATGCTATGTCTAGGTGTTCGAAGTCTGATAACAAGCGACACATCAAAATAACACTTTAAATTATATTCCAACTTTTTTTTTTTATCATTTTCTTTATCACGTTTTTACGGGAAAACATATCTTCTTAATCGCATTACGCTTTTTTTTTTCATCTTTATAATGTTAGCTTACTAAAAGTTGAAGACTTCTCGCTATCATATAGTTCAAGCACTAAATGTTCCATAATCACAAGAACTAGAAAGACGGTAGCAAGTCAAAATTACACACTACAGCTGTGACCCACTTTTGCGCGTCAACAAGTTCCGAAACTCCGCATTTGTGCGCGAAAATATCGAAATCAAGGAAATAATACTCGGGGAATCCGAAACCGAAACAACTGAAGTCGGAAGGTGAGATCCAGAGTGAACCAGAATAACTACACAGACGAACGGTATAACTCACCTTAACCACCATCTTGTCGCTGGCGTAAAACCCACCGGGAACTCCAGGAAGAGCAGCGCCTCACCAAAGCCAGAGGAGAGACTGAGCGAGCGAGCGCAACGCCGGTTTTGGCATAGGCGACCGGTGGAGTACGCGCGATGCGTGAGAGTATGGCAATCCGCCCATGCGTGACGTTCTCATTGGCTGAAAGCCAGCGGGACGCCGCGACGTGCGCCCACTCCGCCATCGATGACGGTGGGGGGTCTCTATCGTAGACTTAGAGTACGGTAACTCTCCACCGACGGGACGTGCTTATTGGCCCGCTGTCGGCGTGACGTCGTAAGAAGCGTCTACTTTCATTGGACGAAAAGTCGTGTTGGTGCGGTTGCGAAATACGTTCGGCATCTTTATTGACGATCTCATTGTTTGTTGTTACAGGGTGAAACTTTCTGGCGCACATCGTTGTGGATATTTAACTTTAAAAATTTGCTTGCGTGAGTTTTTTTTTTTTTTTTTTTTTTTAATTTGGCTTTTACTCTTTGAGCATGCTGCAATCCGAATGAGCCAAGCAGGAGGGTCAAAGACAAATAGAATCTAATCAAGTGGAGATATAAAGGAAAAGGGCTACAACGTAAAAATAAATGGGTGACCAACAACAATAGACTGCGTAGTGTATTACTAATGGATCTGAGTGAAACGAAGAGAAGATTTTATTTATTAATAAAACTAAATATCGATTTTATAATGATATGACACATACACACCCTCAAAAAAAAAAAAAGTTTAATCTTCCACCCCTGTCCTGTCTTGTCCTTATACACTCCAAACACTGCAAAAAAAAGAAAAAAAAAAAAAGTGATTTTTTTTTTTGTTTTTTAATAAGAAATATCGTACCCTTTATCAAGCCCCCCGTAAAAGTTTGGGGCCGCCAGTTCGACGTCAGCGCGTTGTACGTCGAACTGAAGTTTTGGGGGTGTATTATATGGAACAAAAGGGTGCAAGACTACATATACCCTTCTGCTGGAAGAGTGTATATATACACCCCCTCGCATTAAGTCCTACCGCAACCAGCGCTACGATCCGATTAAGAAGCGCCAAAAGTGCATCGTCCCGGCGGTCGTAGCCTTTGCGCGCGCTTTTGATATAGCACTGGCTAGACCAATCACGCACAGAGAAAATGCTCGGGAACATGGCGCATTCGCTGCGAGCGGTTGGCTTTAGCGAGAGATAAGAAACACACGAAGGCGGCGAGTGACGCGACAGTGCAATTTTGACGTTGCCTGATTGGCAGCATCGAATCGAGTAGCGTTGCTATCTACACATTTAGATGGCGGATTCGAATTACATTCATTTCCTTCTTTTCAGTGACACTTCTCATACGCTATAACATCAACAGTTCGTTTCCTTTGAACACTTTTCTTGTTCTGTATGAATAATAAACTGATCAATAGACTAACCAGCGAGATGCATATAGTCATACAAACTCACAACCCCTCTACTGAAAAAAAAAATAGATACACCAATAAATAACCGAACAATTTATCCACAGCCCATACGTATTTAGGCTGAGAATGGATAAAACTTCTGCTCTTTGCCTAAACTGGAATTGCGATGCTTACTACGTCAAGCCAACAGCCTCCGTTGAATCACGTGGTCTCATCACGCCCTTAACGCAACCAGCCGAGCTCGACATGGGCTGCCCCAACGGCAGATGTGCGTGGGATCTACTCCACAAGTTGGCGCGGGTCCCTACATGGAGATCTCTTTCTCTCGCCCGGAAAACGAAGCGAGTGAGCGCGTGACTCACCTGGAGAGGGAGAGAACCCCCAGGCCTTGACCTTACACGTCCCGAGACGCTCGTCTGTTACAATTATCCTTACGGACCGGGCACACCTTTCGAATCTTGTCTGGCGGCGGACCAAAGAGCGGGCGAGCAAGACGCACCCTTGTTCGATTTCGAATTGGAGCGTCACCGATAACCGACTGTAACCCGGGAACGTTTCAGTGCAAATATCGGGTGTTTCCGAAGAAAAGAGAACCGTGTTTTTCTCACCGCGAAAATATACTACTCATCGTCGAGTGCTTAGTCCTCACCCAAACGTGGTGCAAGTGCAGACCAGACGTCAAAGTTTCAAAACTTATTCTCTGTCCAAAAAACAAAACAAGAAAACTCCTGCTTTTGTGTTGTGTCTTGTACGTGAACTGCTGTCATAGCCGATTCGCCGAACACAGACTGCACTGTCACGCTGCGCACTGATCATAACACCAAGCGAAGTCGCGGTGTCCAGTGACGTAATCGGGTCGCGTGACGTCATGCATTTCCTGCCGTGACGTCACAACATCATGTGACGTCGTAGTGTCACGCAACGTCGCGAAAGATTAAGGTTTTCAGCGAAAAAAAAAATGTCCGCTAAATTTAGCGAAGTCATTTACCGGCTACGACTACAGTCCAAGCAAATACGATGTAAATAGCTACAAAGAACACGCCGAGAATTAAACTACGCCAATGGTGACTGTCACCGAAATGTTACAAGCGCGATTTTCGGCAATTTTAAATGAAAAAATGGCGACCAGCAAACTCCGTCGTCAAGACATGAAGATGACTCCATGTCTGCTGCCGAGAACGGCAGCAGACGTGAGTTTTTTCTCGTTGAGAATTTCTTACAATCGATGATAACTTCTGAATCGAATAACGGTGAGTATGAGTTCGCCTTTGATGACCCCAGGTTTGGTCATTACCCGTGGACAAATCATACCTTTAAGGCAGGATCACCAGACCCCATTATGCGACATACCTGACTTTTTATTTGTACATCCATTCATATATACGTTATTGGGCCTGCTTTTCTCAAAATGGTGGGAATTTATATCAGCTGGCGCACCACAAGGCGCTACTTCTATGTTGGATTTGTTTACGTCACTCGATTCTAAGCAGTCAGTATGAGAAGCTCTTCGTGTTCGTTGTTTCCGACAAAACTTAAATCAGAGGTTATGATGATCATAAATTACAGAAACTATATCCGCGCCACGCGCATTCTTGCGCACTCGGTTCTTTTAAGTCAGAGTTGTGATGCGTGGCCTCGCTTAAAAACGCAATTCTTCTTTCAAAACTTCGTCAAAAATCTGGCAACGTAAAATACCGCGTCCTCATGAGGTATCTGCATTGAGGAATAATGCGTATTACAATCATAATCTGAACCCAGCTCCATGCTCTCTGACAGTACAAAATCCTATAAAACGCAACTGGTCTAGAAATGGCAATACTGGATGCTGATAAGTGTATTAAGCATTAATCATGCTGCCGTGTACTGTATATTTGTGCTGCTACAATTTCTGGAATGGATTTTAGTTTTCAACTTGCGAGACATGCGGCCATGTGGAGGAACGCTCTAGAACACATTTCAGTATGTTCACGTCAGCCCCAGCCGACGTGAACATACTGCTGTGCCATATGCTCACGACAGGTGACTTGAGAATGTTCTATAACGTGTAGTGGATGACAAATGTTATACTACATTAAGTAGCCTTTTACCGATCGACAGGTGTTTTGGCGGATGTGATTTCAGAAAGTGCATTTGAGTATTTTTGTTTGAGTACATCTCAGCATGTTTCAAGTAAAACTTCTATAGTTTCAGCACTTTGAGTTCGTACGAAAAATATGCAAAAGGCAGTCACCTTTCAGGAGGTTTGTCGGACACCTTTCTAAGAAAGGCGTAACTTTCAAGCGCGGTCTTAAAACTAAGTATATGGATGAAACTATTGACTGACCCTACTGAAAAAAAATCATATGAATTTAAATAAGAACTGATATGAAAGACCAAAAACTGATATGCGACATATGAGAACTGATATGAAATACCCAAAACTGATATGCGACATATGAGAACTGATACAAAATAGCCAAAAGCGTATATGCGAGATATCAGAAATGATATGCAACATAAGAAAACTTATATGCAGCATACAAGTTCATATCTCTAATGAAAAGATTATATGAATTTATATAAGAACTGATATGAAATATCCAAAAACTGATATGCGACATATGAAACTGATATGAAATATCCAAAAACGGATATGCGATATAAGAACTGATATGAAATGCCCAAAAACTGATATGCGACATATAGACCAACGCGCGGCCGTGACGTCACGCAGCTGCGGTGGCGCTGTCGACGGCACTGCGCATGAGCAGACGATTCACTTCACGTGAATTCGGTTTCTGCGCACGCGCAGTGCCCACACCTGGTGTGGGCAAATGAGGGCTTGTTTGTAAACAGCGTGTCGGTCTATAAGAAATGATATGCAACATATGCCAACTGATATGAATGTGTCCAATAAACATATCAAAAATAAATTCATATAAGTTTTTTTCAGTATATGACGTGCCGTGCGGGAAAACAAACACGTGACTTGGGACCGAAGTGGAGCGGCTTGATATACTGGCTTTCAGATAATTATGGCATGAGCGTTTTCTTTTTATTAAGAAATGCACCCTCCGAGCCGTTCAAAATATTCTCAGAGGTAGGGCATTACTAAAAAGAAATCCCACATGCTGAGAATATTATTTATTGCTTAGGTGGTCACTGAAAAGCTCGGTACTTACAAAACCACCTGTATAAAAGGCGGAAACGCTGAACTCAGAAGTAGTTATTGGGTGTACTGTTGTATTCATGTTTGTTCTGCTGTGTATGCGAATGCGCTCAATGTATAGTTCAGCTGACGCTAGTGGTACGCGTAATGTATCTACATGGTGGCGTTCGTAAATAAAAATATTTTTGTAGCACATGAATTGGGCGGTACCTAGCGCCACCTAGCCTAGTGTAACTGATATGCGGCATATGAAACTGATATGAAATAATAAGTTCTGATATGAAAAAGGTGTCCAATAAACATATCAGAAATAAATTCATATAATCTTTTTCAGTAGGGGAGCCATTGGCTAACCATTGACTGATCGACGGGATAATTTTGCTTCTCACACAAAGGACAGTTGTTTTGTTTTCCTAATTAAAGAAGTCAAGTTCAGTTGCAGTGAATACAGTAATATTGAAGATGTGTTTGGGTCAAACAAAAAAAATGCTATGATGAACTTTTCTTTCAAAGGATTTGATTTCAAAACATAATTGTGTCAAGGTATTTCACTCAGTGTACGCTCTACTTCTCATGCATGGAATGAAAAATCTACTAATCACTTTGTGCTGCAGTTTAATTTTTTTTTTACTCTGCCCATTCTTGGTTCTATAGATCTAATGATTGCAGAACATATAGTTAACACCTAGTTGGTCTTTAAGTTTTTGCAATGCCAGACAATTCTCTTCCGAGTGCAAAAAGAAAGGGAGACAGGTGCGATGCCTTCAAAACATAACACGGAAAACTTTACGCGCGTGACATGAACATTTTACGCTCGATTGAAGACGGATTCGCCGGTAGTACATTGCGTGACGTACTGACGTTATCTTGTATAGACATATAACGTCACGCTTGGCATTTATGCAAGATCGAAACCGGTTATGCCCGATCGGGAAGGTATATACAAATGAAGTGTTTCACAACTGGAATGTTATCTGACATTTCTTTAAGTCGAAATCGGTTTCACAATCAGCTTTTTGCGTTTTACATGCAGACACGTCCAGTGAGACTAGTTGAGAAATGTTCATGATTTCAGCGTGTGAAATATATAAGCCCCCAAGCATTCTAACTTTTACCTTTACACAACTCAAACATCAAGGTTACGCGGATAGGAATATTAGCCAAGGATGAAGTCATAAACAAAATAAAAAAAATCTTCTGTACCATCCTGAGAAATGAATGCTTGTGCAACTACGAGGTGTTTGACAACGACAGAAAATAATATTTATAAAAACAAAACCAAAAACAAAGATTGCGATGTGACACTCAACATAACGTTTCACATGCTCACGACATTCTCACGACATGCTCAATGTAGCGTCTCACGAATCATCTTCAGACCGAAACATGTTTTTTTTTTCTTTATTATTCAAAATTGTTAGTTGGCCGCAGTGATTGGGTCTCCAAATGCACTGCGGAAATGTGGAAGCACTTACATTATTTTAGAATGTATAGATCTTAAACATCGGGCGGTGGTGCAATCCTACATTAGTGGTTTTCACCACACGTCTTCGTGCAGTTTGCCTCTAAGCAGAGAGCAAATTGATATCGGCGTACTCGCTAAATGCCTGTACAGCTGATTTTACTTTATTTGAACCCCAGTAAATACGCACTGAGTATTCATTCATTCGCTCAGTCATAAGTGTTTAGGAGGGCATTGAGGGCAACAGTTATGTCCCTTGAGGATAGGACAGTTACGTAGAAAGCGGATTGGCCTAGCCGGCTCATAGCTTTGATACCGCTGTCAGCTCGGTAGTGAACGCGGAGTTGAAAAGTTCTTATGCAGAAAGCAGCGAGGGGATGCATTGACATGAACAATTGCGATTTTACGAAGGAATGGCTTTTCGTAAAACGTCGCCATTGAAGATTGATCTTCCGCAAAACGACAGAGCTTGGCCATAGGGCTGGCTGTAATCACTTAATTATAATGAAATTACATATTATGTCATTGTTATTACAATATTGTCATTCCACTGCGGTAGCGTACGGCTGTGCTACCCTGGTGAAATGTCCAATCATGAGGACGGAAGGCACAGTCCTGGCTTCTGGTTACGAGTAATAGCAATACAAAAGTTGACGAAGAAGAAAAAAAAAAGAAAAAAAGGGGCGATAATCCCACAAAAAAAGTAAGAAACTTTTTAGACTAGAGCCAGGAACCGAGGGCTAGCGTTCTTGCCACGAAACGCAATGTTCGCAGGTTTCGCCAAGTGCATTAATATCCTGAGTGTTGTGTGTATCTATGGGGTACGACATAGATATAACGTAATAAGTACAACATAAAAGAGTTTTCGGAGCCAATAAGAAACGCTAAATGGGCGTTCTTCCTTATATTTGGGCCGTACACTTCCCAGTTTTAACCGAAAAACACCGATAAACATCCATCGATGTAAAAAATATAAAATCTGTTAAAATGGATTTTATATTTAAATATAATCATATCTATAAATACAGATATATCTAAATATAAAAAAAAATCTAAATATCATTATTTATGTATACAAGACAACAACCGATAATTACTTTTTTTTTTAGCTTCAGTTCGATACAAATCACCAAAATACACCGATATTAAGAATGAACACCAAAAAAGATTTACGATTCCCCTTATAAATAAAAGAGATAAAAAAATCGCGGACAATCTACGCGTCCTACTTATATTGAGTGGCTGACAGACTTGTACGTAGTTCAACTACTGTACTCAAGTTACCGTCGTTTTCTGAGTAGTTTAGTAACTTTTAATTACATTTTTATTTCGTTAATTAGTAGTTTACTTTATTTAATATTCCCGAACAAGTCCTACTCAAATTACAAATTACTTTGAATTTTAGTGGTAGGTTTGCTTATAAACAAACATTACTACACAAAAAGACACAAAATGTTGAAATATCAGCTGATTTTTTAATTTTTTTTTCACAAAGGGCAAAGTATGTGGAGTAGACAAGGGGAAAGGGGGAGCGCGGGGAACGGCAGACACGTTCCCAGGTGAGGCTGAGTAAAAGTGCGGAATTAACGCCGAAGTTTGGCGGGGTTTTTTTTTGTTTTTTCTTTTTGTGTCCCGAAGTTCAAGGATACTTGACGCATTTGAAGAAAGGGCTTGTCCGCCCTTCTTCCCAACCTAAGAACTCTTGTCCACTACAGGGGGTGTACACAACGCATTCTCACTCAAAGGAGGCAACAAAGTGCAGCACCCGCTCTGAAACTCATCTGGTGTTCCCGTATAGTGTGCCCTTCCAAAAACGATCAATGAGTTTCTATCGAGTTTTAATACATTTTATAAGCATACATTAGAAACTCAATAGACACTCATTGGTCATTTTGTAAGGGTTTGGTGTACTTGAAAAATCGCGTGCTAAAGGGCAACGCAAGGGTTGACCTTTTTGTGTTGCCTTTCGTCCCGAAACTTTGAATATGCAGGTCTTCCAAGACCCGAAGATCGTTCGAGAAACCTTAGTAATTCCCCAACGTTTTTACGTAAAAAAGAAGAAATAAACAAGTAGTGTTAAGAAGTACTTTAAGTACACCTAAAGTACTACTTCAAGTAGGTTGAGAAAACCTGTACTTTACTTGAGGTATATTATCTGGGCATGTACTTGTGCTTTACTAAAGTATTTTTTCTGGTACCTTTCCGAGGAAAGTACGACTCCCGACTTCAAAACATATTTTTCAAATTGGAAAAAAAAATGGCGTATATGAGAACGTGCTATCGTTTTTCGAGACATCTGGTAATCTCTCTGAGTGAAGTAATGGGAACTCTAAGATCGATACAAATAAGTGCCTTATAAGTTTACTGTGTTAGATAGTTCGTCAGCAAGAACAAGACAACTACTTTGTGGCGACTTGACTTTTTCCAATATTTGCCGTTATTTCCGAGAAAAAAAAACTGATGCATCACCGATTACCCCTAAAAGCAATGCATACAAGTTAAAAAGAAAACAACAACATAGGGGATCTAATGGTATCATCAAAGACGATGTTAAAAAGTACTTGTACGTTACTTTGAAAGGACATTGCTTTTATAGTACTTTACTTCTTTAAGTGCAGTGCAGCAGGTGTACTTTCTAGTTTACTTGAAGTACATAACCTATAATTTACTTTGCACTTTACTTCAAGTACTTTTTTTTAGATGTACTTAACGTAATACTCTAAATAAGCAAACACAGTCTGAAAAATCAAGCTCAGGCAGTGCTAAACCTCAAAGTAGAAATTATACATTCGCAGTACATAATTCGCCAAAAAAAAAGTACAAAACAATTAGACATGACAAAGCAGCACCAGTATTAAAGCATCTCTGTGAAAACGCAAACCGCTTCATATTTGGCTAGAATTCCGTTAACAGATCAAAACTTATGTGCTTTCTTGTTGCCATAAAAATATAAAAGTAACTTCAAAGTAATTCGATACTTTTTTGCGGTAGTTAGTAATTTACTCAATTACTTTACATTGGAGTAATTTCTACTCTACTCAAAATTGCTTTTGTGACCAATATTCAGTAGCTGAACTTAATTTTGTTTTAATAACTTGCGCATGCCTGGTGGCTGATAGTACCTTTTCACATGTCTCCGGTTTGGGTCTTAAGAAAAAGACGAAATACGATGGTGACTTGCTATAAGAAACATCAAGATCAAAGGGATAAGAACCTAAAATATAAGAGAATAAAAAAGATAAAAAAGACTGTGGCGTTTTATATTACAACTCGCGTGCAGTTATCAATCAATCAATCAATCAATCAATCAAAAATAAATATATGTGAATACTTCAAATACAGACCTGGAAAGTTTTGAGGGTGCAATAAGTGTTCCCTTTGAAGCTCGGTCAATTTTAAAACAACTATCTATTCGAATTGTGTATGTGTACGGAACGCGAAGATCCGGATAAACTCAACACGTGAAATTAAATAAAAGGCTCTTCATAGGTGTCTCAACCTAGGCACAACGCATTCTGCATTGAGGATCGCGCGATGGGCGGACCGACCACTCTCTCGCTATATCCGTTGCGCACGATTGTCGATTTAATTCTGGGCCCTTCTAAATATACTCGTCCCGAGGTGGAACGCTGAGCCGCTCCGACGTGACATTACCTTTCGCCACGTTGAATTAACGGATTTCTCGTCTCGGCCCCAGAGGAGGGATTCATTTATTCTTTGGCAGCCTAAATATTCTGTTCGTTTTTTTTTTTTTTTTTTTTTTTTTTTTTCCGCCAGGGTTAATTTTGTACGGTCTGCTGGCTCTTTCTCGGGTTACTTGAGAACTTCGATGACCCTCGTCCGGTCATAGGTCACCGATCGAGTGTCTTTGACATTGAATACAACACGAAGGAGAGTGAAGCAACTGTAGTTCTAAAACGAGAAGAAAAGGAGGAGACAGAGCACGCCTTTTTCTTGTGCTACAAGCTACCAATATACGGCTCTGCAAGCTACAAGCCTGAGGCGGCCTCTTGTGGAGTCCGTCCTAGGCAGTGTGTCTTGTGCGAACACTGTAAGATGGCGCCACTACCCCGAAGCGCGGTTTCACTCCCCCAAATCGAACGCCTTTTAAAAACGAATTGACCCCGTAAGTGATGACGTCACAACATGGCGTCTGGGTCCAAACAAACCGTTGCTAGGGATGTTGTTATGGACTAATGCATGGAGACTCCACGTGAGGCTAGATTCTTGCTTAAAAATAAGTGAATTATTTTTTGTAAGCAATCTAACCTCTTGGTATCTAATTATAGAGATGTTCTTGTTTTCTCAGTGTCGTATTGCTACAATGAAAGCCATTTCTGAAGTATTACACTCCGCTTTGCTTTGGTAGCAGACGACACGATAGATTTGCTGGCCTCTGTTGCAGCGGGCGTCTTCATTGAATTGCGTCGGTAAACAAGCGACAAAAACAAGTGCATTGCCGTCGTCGTAAAGGCCTCCGCAATGTGCGTTTTTTTTTCTTTTTTTTTTGTGAAGTACCTAGCTTGGTTTAGAGGGGTGAAAATGCCGTGAAATCAAACCTCGTCACGCAGATCATTTACGACGACGACCTGAAGTGCATTACCGGCGTACTGCAGGTCAGTATGAGAAACAAATCGTACGCCGTCAAGGTGATTCGTTTATAATTGTTATTATTATTATTATTATTATTATTATTATTATCGAGGTTGTCAGGTTATTAAAGAATTCCATGTATATCGCGATCTTTCAGTAACCATTGCAGCGATGGTTACAACTAGCTACGACGCACCCTCACATAGCGCGAGTCCACAAACAAAATTTAAAATCTCGACCGATCGCCTGAAGTGCTTTCTCACGGGTGCAATGCGATCTTTTATCAGACGATCATCTCGATCGGCGCCCGGACTTTCGATAAGCCATATTTTGCATCGCACTCCACTATGAATTCTTTTAAATTACTGAAAATCATTATATTTAAAACAAATGCAATATCAGAATATCGTCCTTATTCACACGATTCAAACGACGGCGCCGGCTTGGCCTGCCGGCGTGTGGCAGACGGCATACTTCTTGCATTCGTCGTCTGCTGCAGGCAACGTTACTAAAACACTCAGTTGGGAAACTCCCACAGAGACGGCTTTGAAAAAGTGGCCCCAGTCTGTCTCCGAGCACCGAGCTAATGACGAACACAACGCCACCATTTCTCCCGCAGCGGCCACTCGAGGAACTGCACGTGACTTCTATTTTGGCTTTAAGAACAGATACAGCGGAAGAGGTTACAGGGGTGCCACCCCCGTCTCCCCGGCGGACGCGCCGCGTCGAACTAGTCAGCCAGTCAGAGTCTTGGGTGAAGGAAATCAAAGGAAGTGTTGAAATTAAAATGCACCTAGGTCAGGACGCGCTACCTGAAAGGCCCGCTGAGGCATGGTTGTATAACAACACTATTATTTGTTCCTCAAAACCTTGCGAACTAAAAATTATAAAAACATCACGCGCCCATCATTTGGTATTAAACTCCAATAAATTTCATACAAAAAGAGCCTTTTCCGTTTGTTTTTACGCAAAAACAGGCTCTCAAAAAGCTCAAGGTGACCACAGTACACACAAACGATAAAGAGTGGCGCTGTTGTCGCATTTAGCTCGGTCTCGGTGGACGCCAGCGGCCCAGGTTTCGACGGCGAGTTTCCCAACTGAGTGTTTTAGTAACGTTGGCTGCAGGCATCTCGAGGACCGGAAGTTGCAGTCGTAAATATTTCAGAAACAAGCGATTACTGGCACACTTCTCTCGAAACATATATGACATTCAAGCTTTCTATATCTGTGATTTTTAGAAGTTTAAATCCTACTCCTGATTTTAGAACGGTCGGGCTTTCGTAGCGAAACCTAGCCACATGTATTTGTCCATAACAACGACCCTAGCAACGGTTTGTTTGGACCCATGAAGTCACACTTACGGAGTCAATGGCTTGAGGGAGTACGGACGATGTTCTTGGGCTCTAAACAAAAATTTCTAACAAACTTTTTTTTCTCTATTCTTTTCTTAATTAAATTTTTGCGCATGCGAGTTGGCCGTACGGGACGGTAGGGGACGGGAAACAAGGCTTTTGTAGTCTTGTTTCTCGCTGTCGCCATTTTCGGAGGGCACCGTCCCGTACGGCCAATATTGTCAGCGCCCACCTTTGCTCACACTTCCGACCTTCTTAAATAAAAGCTGATACAAAGGCACGATACGAATGCGTTCTGACGGGTGGAGGCCAGACTGCGTTTGTAGTCCGCAGATAACCCCTCCAGACGGCGCTCGTTGCGTCCGTCGTTCCGCGTTCCGTCTGCTTCTTCCTCCCCAGCCCCCTTTCCCTCGCCCTACCTTCTTGAGCTGTAACTTGCTACCGGTTTCAACACGAGCCGAGCCGAGTTCACACCGAACACTGACGCCACCCTCGTGACCAATATAAATGCCCAGAAGCAATTGCGAACTCGAATAAGTGGCGAAGAAACCACTAGAAGCGTGGAAGGTAGGGGGGGGGGGGGGGGAGGGGTAAGCAAGGGGGAGTCCCCCCCCACCCTCCCCTCCCGTTCTATATGAGTTAAATTAACGTTGTCGTACCACTGTTGATCGCACTTTTCAACGTTTTCGCTGGTTTCTAGGTCTTTCACTTGTTTTCTCGATGTATCACAATTTCGACAGGGGAGCCTTTGGTAGGCCTCTTTTTTTTTACTCATTATAATAAATACATTTACATAGTGATGGGCAACGTAAGTGTCGATCGGCTCTATACTGATTAATCATATGAAAACGGTCTGCACACATCTTCGAAGCACGCGTGAAGCAAACATACTTTGAACATCCACTGATCAGTCGCACAAAGACTGCTCTGTAGACATGTTCTAAGCACATTTATGCGTGAAGCAAACATGCTTGGAATATGCGTGGGGCGTGCCCGCAGACAGTTCCGTCATAATGTCTGCGGAAAAACTCCGTGTCTTTTGGTATGACGTACTTACAAGCGGTGTGACGCCGGCTTAAGCCCCTTCATTTAAAAAATTGTAAAAAAATAAATGACACGATCGCGAACATTGTTGTCCTTGATGGTCTACATTTATGCTCATTTATTGATGCCCACAAACAGACACATATGTCTTCCCGGCGGTGGTGCATCACGTCTCAAAGGAAAGAAGAAAAAAAAAAAAAAAACACGGCAAATGTAATTAACATTTTAACATTACATACGCACAAAACATAGCGATGTTAAAGACAAAACAGAAAACGAAATCACATATTTTATGATAGTTTGGACATTACTAACACGGCATAAACCACGAGACTGCAGGCAAAATACGACACGAACACTAAAAAACCTCGAACACAGCTTTTTCTTTTCCGAAAAATATTTATATAGGCACTTTGACATCTTCAGATAATTCCGCAGTTAATGTATGATCACGCCTATATAAGTAGGCATGTCAAGGTGCCTGCCTATATGAGGACTTTTCGGGGAAAAAAAAAATTAAGCTCTGTTGGAAACTTTTTGGTGTTCGTGTCGTTTTTTGCCAGCAGTCTCAGGATTTATGCCACATTGAATCTAAACAAGCTCGTTTGCGCCCGTACATTCACAACATTACTATTTTTTTAAATAGCTTAAAGACAATGTCAATTGAAGGTAACAAAATACGAAATTAAATTTCAAAAATTCATTCTGGTGCGAAAGCTGGGAGCGCTCGGAACCATAAAGCGTGAGACACATGCGCGAAAAATCCATCCGATCCGACGTCCGATCCGGCAATGCGACTGCCCGATCCGAAAAATTTGGTCGCTTCAGACGCCGGATCGGCGATCCGACGTGCGTCCAACGCGCCAGATAGTTTCGCACGGCGGACGGATTGTCGGATGCGTCCAGCCAATGACAGCACAGCTAGCGCGAACGTCATGATGACGCACTGAGTCTGGCGGGACGAAGCGAACGGCGAGGGGAAGCCGGAAGCGTGGATCCCGCTGACCCATTCGAGAAATATGGCTTCGGCAAAGAATGCACGCGCCTACGAGAACGAGCTTCTAACTTCGCTCGTGTGAGCGAAACCGTCAATCTAGGACCAGAGATCTGTGAACGCGGACCTCCGCTGGAGTGCTTGGATCTCCTGGGCGGAGCCGAACGGATCGTCGTGTCGCATGCAAGTTCGGAAGCGTGTGTCTCAAACTGTCGCGTGCGGCGATTCGGAGCGGCGTTCGTACTGTTGGATCGGACGTCGGATCGGACGATTCTGCCGTCCATGTGTCTCGCGCTTTATACAAAAGTTCCACTGACCTCAAATGCTACTTTGGCATCTCTAAGTTCACCAAACTAACGTTCTTACGCTCAAACAGCGCGCAATGTTTTTCATATATATTATTTTTATATATATCCATTAACTCGAACGTTATCTTCCGAGGTGACATGGCTCTAGTCCATAAAACAAAACGCCGTAAACGCAAAACGCAAGCTAACGTATCCAGTGCTGGAAAACACAATGATGGGACGCAACTTTAGCTATTTTTATTATTAAGACGCTCTTGTATTCCTTCACAGTTCAATACATCCACGATGAGCTGGGCTTGAACTAGGCTGTTCCGTTGTCCATGCGGCTGCATTCCTTAGAGTGTACGGACACCCCGCTTAGTTTTGTCTGGAGGAGTACCAGAGTGTAGGTAACAACCACGCCGACCATCTGAAAAAAACAAAAACAAACAAGAAACTCACTTAGACATTCCTTCATGTCCGATGAAGGTGCGATGAGACTTGATGGTGTTTCTAGCGCGCAACACTTCCTATCGGAATGATATAGTAACCGGCGTTCGGTGAGAAAATAGAACCGTGTCTTTTGGCCCGCTTATGTACTGTACACCATGCTTCTCAGAAAGCTTGAACTCTGTAAGAACGGCACGCTATAGCGGTTGTGATAGAACGCGAAAGTTTGATAACATGAGGCTTCCTGGATCCAAAGATAAAACAGGAAGGCGAAATTTCTGTATGAGCCGCCGTTCACACTACCCTAATATCGTCACAAGGAATGACATTGCGAGCGCATATAACACATATTAAAACAAATTTCTGTCAAGAAAGAAAGCACTATTTTCTTTCTCGTTGCCAAGTGTTTTTCGCTCATATAAATGCCACATGCGTCCTCCGTCTCAGTTCTCGTTTTGACGATATTAGGATGAAGTGGACGTCGGTGGACAGAAAACTTTTGTATTTCTCAATTTTCTTTTGGTCCAGGCAACGACATGTTCTCAAACTTTCGTTCTCTATCCAAACCGCAATAGCGTCCCGTTCTTACAGAGTTCGAGCCTTCTGCGAGGGGAAGGAGGAAATAACTTCATTGTGTCCAAAGTAGAGGCCTATTCAGGCCCGTGGCGCCTGGCGGACGTCGGTATATGCGGACAGCAAGTCGTCTGCCTTTTGCGCAAGGGTGGCGGTGACGTTAGAAAGAGGCCGGGCTCTGATTGGCTCTTCTTGAAGAATAGTGGGTAGACCTCAAAGCAAGCTGCCCCTAGGTCTGTACCAGGGTGCAAGATAGACAGGTGGGGAAACGAGAGCCAAATGAGTGACCGCATTGTGTCCCCCTCGGTTTTCTCTTTTCCTGTGGCGCCATCTATGTGGAGCACCGCGAACTCTCACTCCGGGTGGGCGACCGATGGCGACCGGCTAAACTGACGGAGAGGGTTTTTTGTGGATTTTTAATGAAATATTGTCGTGCTCTCGGTTTATTTTGCGCAGTCTCCCATAAAGTTCCACGCAAATCCGATTCCGATTTTTTTTCTTCTCGCTGCAGCGCCATCTGTCGCAAATCGGGGGTACCCGCAAGCAGACGAGTACACAATCCGGTCACGGCGCTGCGGTAGGCTTCTATGGGCCGTTTCCCCACCTGTCTATCTTACACCCTGGTCTGTACCCACTATCTTTTACTTAGAACCAATCAGAGCTCGGTGTTCTGACGTCACCACAACCACTGCAAAAGAAGCAGACGAACTTGCGGTTCGCATACTTCGGCATCGGCGAGCGCTCGTCCAGACGCTGCAAAAGCGTCAAACTAGCGCTCGCGGTGACGCGGTTACGCGAGCTAGAATGGCCCCAGGGATACACTATACTTACGATGCTAGAGTACAAAATGCAGGTATTGTACTTGTTTTAATGACCGAGCCTGAACAACACTACCTACAAGAGAAAACCTGACCCCCTCCCCCCCCCCCCCCCCCCGGGCCCCTTTTTAAACGTCATCACTGTGGGGGGTACACGCGGCGCCACGCTTGTGCCAGCGTCTCACAACAAGAGCGACGCTTGCACTTGGGTTGGGGGTCAACGAACAATTAGGTAATGCACAGGCCATTGTCTTCTAGCTGGTCCTGGTTCGCATCACACAGTTCCAGAGGGTGTGGTCGTAGCGTTCTTTCTTCTACCTGCCAATATCAGTGTTTTATAGATGTTTGCAACTGCGGCTTCCGGGTGCAGCCATTTTGGGCCAAACTAGCTCTCGGAGCGCGGCCGCATGCGAACATGTATACCTGGCGCTGATTTACGATGCGGGATGAGACCACGTGGTTTAAGAGCGATTGCTGTTATGGGCTGTCGTAAAGGAATACCTCAAGAAAATTTTCAAATATACCCGTCGTGTTCAGAAATAGGCTGAATATGATCCACAATACCCGTAAATGACAATCCCAAGTTTGTATTTTGAGCCTGATGGCTAGCTGTATTTTTCCTTATAAACGGCCCACTCTGGCAAGCACTCGGAGAGCAGCCAGCGGAGAGCACGTCACATCCGCCGCAATCGTGACGTAGATTGTCTCGGGATGAACAAAGCTGCGGCGAGGCTGATGTCGTCAGGATGCCCTAGCCGTTCCAACCACCGAAGTGGTCGAAGCACGCCAATGATCGGTTCACCGCAGCTATAACCGCAAAGCTGCTTTTGTGTGAATTTTGAGTGACGGGTTAATCGTCTATAATCTTGTAGAGGGAGAATTGCGCCGGCTGAGAGACACAAAAGAAAGTCCCGATGAGTGGGGAGTTCCTCCCTCCCCTCTTCTCTTGTGCTGTTGGGATGGCGTCAGGTTCAAAGCATGCATAGTTCTAGGCGAGACAGTTATCGTCACTACCTGTCAAGGTTCCTGGACGGGCATTTCAAACGAGGCTTTCGCGAAATCCACCAGGTGCTCTTTGCTAATCGTTTAATTTGTTATAAAATTCCTTTTCGTGCCTTTTTTAACAAGATATTTGTGTGTCCGATGTGATACTGCTCCTCTGAACACGTAAAGACCAAAAAATAAGCGCCAAAATTTTTGTTGTAGTATTCCTTAAGGCGGTGCTTCAATCGATGCGAAGACTAGGGAGGACTTCTTAATTGCAGTGTACGGAACGGCGTTCCCGGAACGCGTTTCTTTTAAGAGGAAAGAATCAATGCCGCCGTTACATTTTGCATCGGTGGAAATGGAACGGGAACTCGTTATATTTTCACTGGAACGGAAAAAGGATCGACTTTCCTCTTCTTCATTCAGTAAGGTAATTTTTATTTTATCTTCGAGAGGAAAATTCTAAAAGTATAAAAATAATACGTCTACGAAGAGCAGTGCCTCGTTAACTCTTTGGTTATTTATTTTAGGGCTTATTTTGTATGGTCCTCGCTTGGTAACAGTCGGGTGCAGGAGAGCTAATGGACATTGATTCTTTTTTTCAGTGCCCGAGACTGTGGAACCAAAAGCAAAACTTTAAGTCGAAGGAAAAGACACAGACAGAGGGACGTTTCAAATTCGGCTACTTCCTTTGCTTCCACGAATCCTCATACACCCAGAAATTTAAGGCCGACTACATCTATCACTGAACTTCCACAAAAAGACCTACAAGTACAACAAAAGAACAGGTTACCAGACATTGAACGCGACCTTGTATTCTGAACATTTGTCACTGAAAACACAAAAATTAACCTCCATTGATCTCCTCCTTATTTGCCACCTTCAAGCTGAACAACGAATCTAACCTTCACGAAGAAGGACTTGTAGTTTTCAAGACTGACCTTCCAAAAGTCCAACCCTCTTCTTCACTTGCTCACTTTACGGACAGCTACATCGAGAAGCAACTGCTGTTAAGTTCGAAAAGGAGACTGTCAGATTGAAACGTGCAAGGTTTTTTTTTGTAAAACGCACGTGCAATGTGGGGATAGCTGTACATTTTGCTTCTCTGAATCGTCCACCACGAACATGAATATGGTTAAAAGCTGCGATTTTTAAAGGTGAATATCTCGACCAATGAGACCCTGCTTCCGCTTGCTTTATTCTCCTGGTGCTCTTTCGTCACGGCATTCAAATTCGTATGTTTCCATTTGATGGGATAGAAAGAAGAACACTTTGCTCGATCGAACTAAATACGGTAGTCAGCAAATCATGCATAGTAAATATGGTAATCAGCAAACTACAAATGTAACGTACATGTAACGATACGTTTCATTTTTTTAACTGTACCGGGAACGAGTTCCTTTTTCACACATAGAACATGTGACGGGAACGGGTTCCGAAAATCAGAAGGAACGGGGAACAAGGTTTTGTTCCTTTGTCTTGAGGAGCGCGTACAACCATAGTCTCCTCTATACAGACAAAGCCTGGCAGACCGCCACGAGACGCGGCCGTCGTCGAAAGTGAAAAGGTAGAGCGGCAGGCAACGGATCAGAGTAGAGACCTCCGTCGAGCTTCAATGTGTCTGCAACTTGGTGCGGGTAGGGGATTCATTGACAAATTGGCGCAATTCGAACGAATTGTCTTCTGTCTGGTACTGACAAAACTCACCGCTTGAATAATCGAGAGCCCCACCGTGAAGAACCCGCAAGCGTTGAATGAAAAGCCGTCGACGTCGAAACACAGCTGGAACGTCAGGAGCTGTGTGTAAATATCAAAGAAAAAAAAAAAAAAAAAAACAATGTCGGTATACTTCCTCACGTATGAACTTATAATTAGGTAAACATAGTGTAAACTTTTTTTTTTATGTTGCACATATGCTTTGGCAGTATTTAACGTCTGAATAAGGAGCCGCTTTGACGAAATATCTGCATGTCCCTTGTTTTTGAAGCGACGTGTTTTTTGCGCGCTTGCACTGCGCGTATTGTTATATGTGAATACTGATCTTCTTACATGATATTTTTGCATA
This sequence comes from Ixodes scapularis, assembly GCF_016920785.2. NCBI lineage: Eukaryota > Metazoa > Arthropoda > Arachnida > Ixodida > Ixodidae > Ixodes > Ixodes scapularis. The sequence goes on along the minus strand of NW_024609879.1, from coordinate 124,250,650 downwards.
GCTACATGCGTATAAGACAATTTGCTCAAGACAATGATGCATTGCCTTCCAAGCATGACTAAAGTAAAAAAATACCCGATGAGGCAGTCATACACAAAACCATTATACATAGCCAATATAAAAATGTGAAATTTCTTACGCTTCTGGCCACCTTGCGAGGGAGTTTCTGGTTTCCAATCGTCTGCATGCTCTCCTTGAGTTCTCGTGCCTTTGGCGTGTACGCAAAGTAAAGACAAAAAAGACAGTTGAATGTGTAGAATTCCAGGCAGTTCACCTAGTTACGTTCGCGCGATCAATAGATCAATTGACGTGGCCAACGAGTTCTAGTGACTTGTTACTATACAAGATAAGAAGTATGCATATGCTGTTTTGTTCGATCATGGTCCGACGAACTACCGGTTTTCGTCAGCATTTGGTCTGGTTTTGACGATAGGTGTGGTCTCGAGATGGAGTTTTTAGCTACATGAGACTTAGCTACATAAAATTTCATTTTGCTTTCTCTGTACGAAACCTTTAACCTGTGTGCCCTGGTGTCTCACCTGCTGGAATAAATCAGCGTTTAAAGGGGTAATATCTCGCCTGCTCTTCAAAGGGTTTGTCATACATTGACCATGTTTAATAATGTGATGTCCATTTTCACGCTTCATGGGAAATACTAAAACTATATAAACATCCGTCGAAGTGCCGATATTTTTATAATTATCGCGAGTAGATCGAAACAAAGTTGCATAACCTTTAATGAGTATGCTAAACGAGAAAAAAAGATCTAAAATATTTTAAAAAAAGGTTTCAAGTTTCATACCTTGTCAGTAAGTGCTTGAGAGCTGTGGGTGGCGAAGGCTATCATTAACAACGCATGGACAAAGTATCCTATCGCCATGATCTTCATCAGGAGCTCAAGAGAGGACTCTGTGGTTATAATGTAGAAAGCGCAGCAGCAGCTGCAAGCCATGGCAGCTCCGTACGTCACTAGAACACCCAACTGGATCGCCTCGTTCGCCGTTTGCAACATAGCTTTGATCTCGCGAGTGTCTCGCCGAATCTTGTGAAGGAAAGCCCATTGATGTTCTAGGCGTGAACGAGTCATCGTTGCTTCTGCAAGTCAATCAGACCTATCACTTGCCTGCAAGCATCTGTTGTTCTATAAGAGAACTTGAGCGAAACGTTTTGCAAGCGGCCCATGCGCAACCGATGCTGAGACTTCTTGACAGCATATGTTATGTCGGACACATGACAAAATAGCAGAGTAGCGACAGCCTTTTGAAATGACAAAAAAAAACACAGTAGCGTTGTTACTTCTTTCCATACCGTCATCAGGCACAGCTCAAAACGATCTCAAATCGGTCGTTTCGGTTAGTGCAAAAATGATTGACTACGACTATCTTTTTGACAAGGTACTTTATATTATTCTAGTACATAAATCGATATACAATGCTCTCATATTCAATAAACGTAAGTAGAGATATAGTTGCGTAAAAACATTATATTCCTTGTGTAACTCAACTTCTGACAGCCGTTATTAATGAAGATGTTACGGTAGAGGCTGCAAAAGTCGCGACATTTATACCTTCTATGCTCACTGCTACTGCGTGGCTGCAGCACGCCACCGATGTCAGAAATGTTAAATTTTAACCTGAACGAATGGCAAATAATCAAGAGGAGAATTCAACAGACCATGAGCTCTGATGTCCTTGATGACCTCTTCAAGATATCCTTTCAGGAGGTGCGCCACAATCACAAGCATCGATCCACTGACTGTGCTCCAGAATAAATGATACAGCGCGCCAATGGTCACAGAGAGTCGTAGCAAAAACTCGAAAACACCGTGCGCCAAGAAAGTCCTGTAGATCCTTCGAGAAACCAGGGGCGTGAAGAATACTACGAAGTAAATGACAGTGGCCACAATCAGAAGCTTCAGCTTCCGTACGAGGTTCCGTGGTGCGGGTCTCCTAGATTCGAACATTGCGCACTGTCTTAGCAGAAGAACTAAGTGGGGACCTCGGGACATCATGATTCCAAAGTTGACGGTACTCTGAATTGAAAATATGACACTGTTGAAGATGTTAGACTTAGCTTCTAGATTTCTTCTACTTCCAGAGTCCAGTATAGCCTCAACCACGGTGCAGATGGCCAGGAGAATACAAGCGCATGAATACAGACCGTACACGCGAAACCGGGTCTTCAATTCTTCAAGCCTCCTATGCCACAGACCATCTATGGGGCAACAGCCAGTTAAGCGATACATCTGAAGTATATTCCTGACACTACCATACGCTGGTGCGCGAAACTTGAGAGGTTTGGTAAAGTTGCCAACATATACCTCACGGTTGTAAAGTTGGGAATCTTCCATTGCTCCGGTATGGTTCTTTTTGTTGAATGTAGTTAACTCGCCTTGAAGTTATCGTAATACGCTCGACCTACCCGTCTTTAGCGTGCTGAAGAAATAAATCGCCAGATATTGATGGATATACTATGACCTGTCTCAAAAGACATAATGTTTGCACGTTGATTTCCGTTGCCACGGCGACGTCAAACTGGAAACAACAGGAGCTTCGTAAAAGATGCACGTGCCATTTTACTGCTTTTGCTGGTGGCACGGAGAAACAACTTTTGTAATCAACTTGTATTTTTCTTCATCTTTATTTGCGGGACTAATCCGTTCAATGTTTACCTGTTTATTATCGGAAACTTCAAAGGGCGTTCGCACAGGCCCCTCTTTGATTGCAGATTTCGCATGCTGAGGGCGTCCATAATATCGATTCATTTTTGTTTTCCTTGCTGAGATTTTCTAAACCGGTATTTAGACAGTTGTTCGTGCCATTGACTTTTTATGAAATCGGGAGTACCGTGTAAGAACACAAAAGCTATCTTCGGTTTAAAGACACGCTTGCAAACAAACTTGTGTAGTAACTTGTAGTATACTTCCAACACCCGTTTCAATCACCGACATAGCGCTTGCGTCCTGAGAACTAATTAGGTTAAATTTGCATTATATGCATATTTATTTACATGTACAGAGGATTACCTAAATTATTGTAACGGAATACGCTAAATCTTTGTCGTTCGTTTGTCGGCACCAACACCAAGGTATAGCGACGCACTAGAGCCTTAAAAAAAGTTAACCAAGAATGAGCGCATCTACTAAAGTTACACATTTCTAGATAACATTTTTTTAACGTTTCCAGAAGCAGGTTTCAGTGCATGGTGCGTTTAATATTTACATATGCGTGTTTTACCTGTTTTTTTCTACACAAGAAAATACGTTATCAACAGCTAGTAGACATAAAAGGGTCTTTCTGATTTGCTATATTCCTCAATTAAAATGTGAACGTATCCTTGTTTTAGGGCATTGCTGTCCCAGTCATGCAGAAGGAAATCCTGAAGAGCTTATGGGCGGGATCTCGTGCTTGGACTGATAGCCATCTCCTGTTTGAACCAAGAGGATAGTGTACGACATCACGCAGGCCCCTGTCTGCAAGAAAACGGTTCTCGAGTCAGTACCAATATCAGAAACATCACAATGAAAATGCATATTTCCTCCTAATTACAGTCATGTGATCTTTACAGAGACGTATAGACTGACGAACAAATGGTATATTTTATAATTATTAACAATAGGGTTTATTTTTTTGCTGGATAGGTTGATGTCTACTGCTAGACACGTTGGACCAAATGGCAGCTCACGCCATCTTGTGGATTTTGAGTGAAACAGTAGAAGAGGTTGCTGCGGACCTTCCAGCGTAACATATCTTTGAATAATTTATATTCTCATCGTATCTTAATACCCAAACCACGTTTCTTTTTTTCTTTTTTTTGGAGGGGGGGGGGGGGGGGGGGTGCGAGGCATTAGTTTAAAGTTTTTTATTTTTTTTTATTTTTTTTGTAATATTGAAGAACATTTTTTCTCTATTATGGACCATTTTATCATCGGTAGCGTCATTTTGAGGGCGTGAGAGAAGAGGGGAAAGAGATACTGGCGCTGGCGCTTTCCCCCTCGCTGGGGAGTTAGAAAGAGTGAAAGTCCCAGATGAGAGGCTTTGCCGGTGTTGGGTGTATGCATTGCCCGAACTTCGTTCGCGCTTTCTTCTCTGTTGTAAACTCCCAAACTTAATTAGAGCCACAGGCTTCGATGGCGACAGTTTCCCGGTTATCGGGACACTATTGCTCGGTTATGGGGTGCACAGTAAGCGTGGACTACTGTCCGAGGACCTCTGTCGCTTGCACGGACGGCCGGCAAATGCGGCCGGCTTCTTATTTTGAAACTAAGAAGAATCTAGTCGCGTTGGGACGGTCAACATGGGTTCACGGCTCTCTGGTATCACGCAGGAGATCGCGATTCAGGAGAACCGATAAAACTAACTTTTCGACAATTTCCAGTCACACCAGGCGTCTGAAATGAGCCTTCAACTCAGTGCTGTAGATGATAAAATCAAGTCAGTGTCCCCGTTTCATGTAATCAATATCAAGATAAATTCAGTTAAAAATATTACAAGCTGAAACAGGAACTAAAACTAGAAAACTTGCACGCACCTCGCGAGCGTACCCCACGTTCATCTGCGGTACAGCGTTCGGTGCGCGCTCAATTCACAAAATGTTCCGAACAGAGTCGAGAGGATGACGTTGGGGGAAAATTCTTTTCGGTTTACGGACGCAACCCAGTGCCGCCGGAAATCGGGGTCATGTGGAAAGCGATGGAGCTTAAAGAACACTGTAGCCGCACTCGCCTTGCCGGATTCCGTGCAAGCTACATACGTCCTCCGGCAGTATTCGAAGCTTTCTGTCGTTATTTGTGCATCTTATAGCCGAGAAATGGTGTCCCGATTACCGAGGGACTGTCGCCATCGAAGCCCGGGACTCTAATTAAGTTTGGGAGTTTAAATCAAAAAAGAAAGCGCAAACGAAGTTCGGGCAACGCATACACCCAACAGCGGCGAAGTCTCTCATCCGGGACTTTCACTCTTTCTAACGTACCAGCAAGGGGGAAAGCGCAGGTAGCCCTTTCCCCTCTTCTCTCTCGCCCTCTTTCAGTAAAAGGGCCCATTTATTATGAGACTGAAAAAATAAAACCCCTAAAACTGAAGGGAAGAAGACATCCTCACCGAAACCAACAGCGGTTTATCAACGGTGAAAAATCCAAGTCCACTGGCACAAAAAAGTTGAATGTCCAGAGATTCTTTGAACAACTGCACCTACAAGATATTGAACGAGATAAATGTAATGTTCTAAAAATAGTAGTCAACCACTTAAACTTAAAAAAAAGACCTACGATGGTTTTCGTTATATACAGAAGCAAACAAAAAATATATGATATTTCGTTCTTTCGGGCAGAACACCTGTTTCCGTCTAACAATTTACCCCTAATAATTTTAGTATTTTTTCTATAAAGTGCGCCAGAATGCAGCATTTTTCGCCGCCAGGGTTCGAATGTTGTATGAACGGTGATTTTTATTTTGTTTTCTTATGGCTTCTTTCTCTTCACATTGCAGCCGTCTCGAGTCGCCTACATTTTGGAACTTTTCAGAAAGAATATTAAATGCCTATCGTGTTTTTGTTTTTTATTATTCCTTGTTGAATTATGCATCATTTGCAAGCAACAGAACAAAAAATAAGTGGTGCGTGTATTTTATCGAGGAATGCTCAGAATGCAATCATCCGCCGTCACCAGTCTGGGAAGAATTACACCATGGCTTTCTGAGCAATTCAAAGTAGCACTATCAACGGTTTCTGAAATTCTCTAAGGCAACAGGCTCAGAGAAGTTGTCATTAGTCGGTATTCTGTAGGATGACCCTGGTCCACGACCCCCCGGTCAATTGGAACATTGTACGGGCAATAAGCCTCAGAAATCCTCGACGGTCGGCCATCGAGGTTTCCAAGGATTTCTCTTAGAAATCGGGCTTCAGGGTGTATCCATGGCCCGTGAGATGCCGTCTGCGAGCTGCTGGGCTAAATGCCTGTAGGCCGGCTGAGAAGCCAATAAAAAACAGAAAGAGGCGGGCATCCAGGTTGAAGTGGACGAATGTGCACCTCAAATTGACGCCTGACTAAAGAGAGAAAGTAATCTGGTCGAACGAATATAACTTGATGCGGTTTGGTAGCGATGGGAGTCAATACGCGTAATTCAATACGCGCAAGCCACGTAAAACAGAAATATATTTTTTTTTGTTTACTACTGTACGTGCATAATATGGGCTGATAAAAAATAACCGTGCTTTTTGAACCGCAAAAATATGCCACGTATAGCCGCAGACTCAAGCTATGCCATAACATTGCGGCATAGGTTGAGACAAAATGTCAAACTTTCATAACTCGTCGTTATCTGGTACAAATGTTAGAATTGATTTGCGGAATCTTTTCATGAACAAGGGAAGTCAACTGAGCCCACGAAAACATCAAAATAAAAACACGGTCGCCGTTTGTGCATTTCAGGAAAGTAATTGCTAAGTTCTGAATTAGATAACCTTGAATTACAAATCTGACCTCTTGTCCCAACCGCGGGAGCCGCAATCGGTTAAAGTTTAAGATTTCAACAGAAACGTATAGTTTTTTTTTTTTTGTTGTTTTTGTTTTTTTTCTGAAAAAAATCAAGGTCTTTGTTTTTTTATTAGCGGGCACTTAATTACTAGAGATAGTACATATATTCACCTGTTGCACCACAGATTTCGGGAGTTGCGATATCGGGGGCGCTTCCAACACAAGAGACAATCGCGAAGCCTGAAAGAACAAAGCATTCATGAACACGTCATCTAATGTGGTCATATTTTAGATCGCTGAGTCGGATCTATAACCACAGACAGCTCGAGAAATGCAAGAAGTAGAAAGTTCCGATAATCTTATCATTGCTCCTCATGCCAATGAGTTTTCAGCATGAGCCGACAAGAATGCCGTAGAACAAATCACAAAGCAAGAAACGTAGCGATAATAAACCACCCCCTGGGTGTCTTAGGTGTCTATAAGAAGCTCCGAGTGTCAGTGACTGTGGGCACCCTGCGTCCGCTAGGAGCCGCTACCGATCACCCAGCGAAGAGCGCCGCCCGCAACCACTTTTGAGTCTGCTCATACTGTTTCCGCACTTCCGCCAATGTGGTAACCCACAACTAGGCATGTTTACCTTGCACCACTGCAGTCGAGCTGCGACTGCCGAAATCGCTTCCCAATGAGTACGCGCGACGCCGCCGCGAGAGGCGCGCGTATCGGCACTGAGTTATAGCGAGTTCGTTTCACGGCACTCGTGTCCACGCGTGCCCACTCGCGGCGAAAAGCGAGTTCGTTTCGCCAGGCACTCCACTCCACAAGTGGTTGCACTCTCCGAGTTCGTTTCAGCGGCGGCAGTCCACGCGTGCATGCACTCGCTGCACCGAGAAAATCGGGCGTGCGCCAAAATGCAATCCCGTCATGCCTCGCACCGGCGAGGCCGGCGAGGAGCGGGAGCAGACGACGGAGGGTTCGTCTGCTACAATGTGTCGCAGAACCGAAAAGAAAAAAAATAGATTTCTGATAGAAATCTCGTCCCGCGGGCAACATAATCAAACGCGAGCTTGAATTGTTAGCGTCTGCTATTTTATGAAAGAAGCAATTAACAACCCGTGCTTTATTTGTAGGTTTTAAGTCGCTCTGTTGCCGTACAGACGCTGAAATATACCAGTGTGTCAAGAAAAGCTCAGAACAAACGCATCAGCGGCACCCGAGATGTTTATCCTCATCCGTGTGCGGGTGAAAAGTTGAACATTTGTCGACAAAACTCCCCTAGCAGAAACCTGACTGCCCAATAGGCATACGGGAAAGCTAAACATGGTGACTTTACTCGAGGCTTGGGCAACATCATCATGTTTAACATTTACCTACGTCAGCTAACTTGCCGTGTCGTAATTTGTTCGAAAAAGCTCTCGTTCTCGACGTCCTCCCCAAGGCTAATAATACCTGATACCAGCTGTAATGACGACCGAAATTGAAAGTCCCACGATAAGTTTTGCTGGATATTTCAACATACTAGTTTTAAGCCATATCCTTTTCAGTGGTTCACGCATAATACCATGCTCGAACGGATCAAGCTTCTGCTCGGACAGCATCATCAGTTTTCTTCAGTGTCAACATTTATGAGAATTGAAAGATCGCAACCAGATGTTTTGTAGACAGCCGGATGCGGAAATTTACGCCGTGTGTAGCTAACTCTCTTTACGGCAGCCGAGTTGTTTGAAGTCATCGCAACTATAAACCACAGGTTGCAGCGTTCAACGTTTGTAGATAAACGTTGGTAGTGACTGCACTCCCGCATTCCCACCCATCACACCGAACAGAAAAACGCTGGTTTCAGTTTGAGGGCGGTACTCTTTCTACAACATAGATGGCGGCAGCATCAGTCTTTTGCACTCGGTGCATTGGGCGAGTTCGTTTGAGTCAAGTTCTCCGTGCAACACTCTGCGAGTGCGATGCATTCTGGGAGAGAACTCAAACCGTGCCAGTGCGTGTGAAACGAACCCGCTATTAGATCTGCAGGGTGCCATACGGCGAGCAAGTTCGTCTGCTTCTTCCGTACCTGGCGCGTTTGTTTACTCCCCGAATGCGCCCTTGAGCTTCTGTTTCCCCCTGACCTCACCCAATGACGGTGTGCGCACTCGGCTGCCTCGTCATCGCGTGTTTCCTGCGCTTTCTCTGCGTTGCCCTCTGCTTGGCGAGCTCCTACTTGCATTCCGATGCGCCAAACACGCATTCCGGAACACTTACTCCCCGTATAGTCTGCCCGAAAACACCACGGCGCATTAAACATTCACGGGGCGATTTTTTTTTTATTGCGCGCTGCGCTTTTTTTTTTTTTTTTTCAGCTCTTATCTTGCAAAAAAAAAAAAAAAGAAAGAAACGCAGGTTGTGATCGTTTTTTAGGCTTCTTGCTTCGTAATTCATTCTTCGGCGTCCTTATATCATCGGCGAGTGCCACAATCGTACTGGATGCGGAGGAATAATGAGAGGCTCAGCCCTGCCACACGATCTGTTTCTAACGCTGTCCGTTAGGATATCGTTGGCTTAGATCAAGTGATCTGTCATCCAGCATGGGCTTGGAAAGAATTGCGTCTGGAAGTACAGTCCTAGGGGGCAAAACCGTTCGGCTTAGGAAGTAACGCGGAGTGCAAGTCGTCTGCGTCTTGCGCAGGAGTGGCGGTGACGTCAGAAAGACGCTGAGCTCTGATTGGTTCCGATCGAAGGATAGTGGATAGACCTCAAAGCAAGCTGCCTTGAGGCATACCCACTATCCTTCATTCACAGCCAATCAGAGCTCGGCTATCTGACGCCACCACAACCTCCCCAAAAGAAGCAGACAAACTTTCGCTCCAGATAACTCTTCCGACTACGGACAACTTGAGCTGTAATGAGGTCTTGCTTGGTTCATTGCACGCAAAAAAGTTCTGTAGTCAGTGCTTTATATCTTTACATAGTGCCTAGAGCGCGTCTCCGACTGGTGTGTTTAACGTCTTACACCCCCCCCCCCCCCCCTAATACATCGAAATTAGTCCCGAAGTGGCAACAAATGACGTCCCATATCGATATCCGACGGCATATGACATTCCCTCTGCAGAGGGAATGTCATATGCCGTCGGATATCGCAATACTGGATGTTGGTCGTAGAAATGCTGGCGAAAAGCAAGAGCGAACGCGAGTGTCGCTCTCGTCGCGGCGTCCCAACTCCTGGCTGCTGAAGCTTCCTTAGATTGTCAAACTGGAGAGCGACCTGCTGCAGGACAGACGTCTACTACATCGCACCACCGCTGCTGGGACACCGCTAGGATCGCGACCAGCGGCAGCATGACACTTCTACTACGTCACCAGGCGAAAATCTAGGAACCAATTTTTTTGACGCTCTAAACACGCCAGTTGGAGACGCTTTCCGGTCACCATATTGTCGCTTAAGGAGTCTTTTCAACTTTCCATAATCTGACGTTCACTTTCGGAGCTTCCCCAATATTATTGTCTCTCTCTTTCAATGTGTACAAAGTAACCAAACTGTTTAAGCCACGAGAAACGAAGGCACCTTACCATAATTTTCCTGTTTGTCGTTGTGGTATATGTTCATGATCTCGCTAATTAAACTATGTGCATCGTGCTTGTGGGGATATTATAGGCGTAGAAAAATATACAACCGTAACACCGCAAGCAACACAATACACTTGTAGTAGCAAAAAAAAAGAAACCTCACAGAGATGTCATTTCTGTGTTCATATTACCAGATCACAAGAGATGCGAGATTGAAATTTCTTAATCACCGGCAGTTTTTTTTTTTTTTTTTTGTTTAATTGCAGGCACACTAGTTGCCCATACATCATACAAAAACACGCTGCAAACATGGTAACAGTATCATCTGCGTACACTCCTTCTGCATGTTGGAAGCATGCTTGCTTCACACGTGCGTATGCTTCGAAACGTGTCTCAAAACGGCTCTTGTACGACCAATATGGCAGGACCTGTCATGCAGTGAAGAAATACGCTCCATACGATGTCTGCAGCCTTTCTTTTGTTCGATTTACTAGCTGTGTGACCGGGCTTTAGGGCTCAAAACGAGCTCAGCCGTCCATTCTAACAATTGGTTCTTACCTGCTCTTTGAGCTGCGACATGGAAACTGTGATGTGGACAAGTTCCAAGCTGCTGGCTACTGCGTAGCTTGCCGTGAACACCAGCTTTCCCCATGAGGACTCCGTCTCAGATATGAGGTAGGCGCAAGTGCAGAGTGTCAGCAGTGTGCAGGTGACAGTCACGAAGGTCGAATACTGGAGGACGTCGTTCAGCTCCTGTATTATCTTCCGCATGGCCAAGTACTTCAGTCTCGTGTCCTCGAGAACCCTAGCCGTTCTAGGGCCCCAGAGCATGCTTCCCGGTGAAAGCCGCACCTTGGCGACAGCGACGAGATCCCCTAGGTCGTCCGTGAACAGATCATAAACTAATGTGGCGATGGCGTGGACGAAGTTGCAGGCAGAGGTGAGGACAACGGTGCTCACTATAACGAAGGCTGAGGTCGCCATTGTGGCTGTCGAGGGCGGGCGCTCCGACGTTAGCTCGCCGAAGAAGAGGTAGCGACTGAGCGTGAACACTGCAAAGGACAGGAACATCAAGAAGCGGCGAATTAGGTCGATGAAGCTCCGATTTTTTCTTTGCAGCCCAGACTTGACTGGCAAGGACGCTTTGAAGTCCTCAGCATGATTGAGGACATCGGCGAGTTTGCCCGATAAACTCAAAATAATCGAGACGTTTGCCGCGATCCTGATGGCGATTATGACAAGCAGTGTGTTGAAGACGGTATTTGAGAAGGTTGTCAAGCTGCTGTTACCGGAGACCTTGAAATGCAAGAGAAAGATTTCGTAGATGACGCATCCTCCGACAATGAACATCGCGTACAAGCTGTACAGCGACCGGAACATGGTTCTGTATTTAGGTGATGTCCCATCGCTGGTCCTTGTGATGAAGAGACTCCCAGTTGCATGGCCGAACTTGGCAACGGCGTCGAATTGCTCTGCTAGATTAGACATGCGAAAAAGCGTGCTTTCGCCACCGAGACGCTTCTGGTTTGCGCTGGGAGGATAGACGCGTTTGAGGTTTATGTGAGAAATAAAGCAACGCGGACGCAATAATGTGGATTATAGTATTCCTCAATGACGACTGTTGCCTTTGACGGCAGAGACGGGGCGAAGCAGAAAAAGATGAATTAACCTAACAAGGAACAAGAGGTGACACTTGTAGAACGTAAGTGAGTCCCAGATTAGAAGGCTACGAATGCTGATGTTTGAAAGCTGAAGAGTATGAAAAATGCTGTTTGTGGCCCGTTGGGGGTGCGAAACTGCCCGCAGAAGAAAGAGCGCTTCCGAAGAACGTCTTATGTCAAGACTATCGACGTGTGACGGTGTCTTAGTTATTCAAATCCATACGGGTCCATACGCTGTTCTCGGCGAAGTTCATGGACGCCATAAGAATGTCTTACGCATGCAGCTAGCCGGCAGTGATTGATTTGCTCATTATCGGTCACATGCTGACTTCGAAACGAGTAACGCAAGTCCCTGCCACCAACAAGACCTGGAAATTTTTATCACATGTTTCGATAAAACAGTTTCCTAGGAAACTGGGCTTAGCGCTCGCACACCTTACACACCAGAAGTTGTCGATAATAAACCATAGGATAAGCGTCGTACGAGTAGTTGCAGGCACCTTCCTGTTCGAATTCATGAAGGTGGTGGTTCTAACGTAACATTTTGCTAGTATATGATATTACGAACAGGTGGCGTCTCTATACAGAATGTTGTACGGTAGTATGCTGTGTAATAGTAGTATATAATCTACTGCGATAGTAGTATATTGAGTTAGATTAAACATAATTTAATATGGATCTAAGAATTCTATTTCGCTAGGTGGCGTAAGTCACCGCCAGGTTCAAAGTGAACAGCCGCCATGAATCCATCCATCTATATCATTGTAAATTTTATAACGGTGTCGCCACTAAATATTAGAAGTATTAAATTCTGAGCTTTACAGAAGTATTAATTTCTGAGCTTTACTACAATTTCCTTCCCTATAGACAGCGTTCAAAACCACAGCTGCGCGCTGACCTGGATTTTAAGTTCTATAATATCAATCGATTAGGAAAACAAAAAGACGTAATTTAGTCAGGTGCTTTTTGTAGAGGCGAGCCGCTGAACAAGGATAGGTTTACGTCTGCTGTTCGCTTCGTTAATGCGTTCATGTAAACACGCGCTTTTGCTTTTTGTTTCAAATCTCCGTACTAGCTGGTACCCAGGCGAATCGTATAGAGACACCAAAACGTCTCCACCAACCATTTAATTAGTCCAGCCGGTAAAATGGTTTTTTTTTTTTTTGTGTGTGGCGTTTTATTAATGGTTCATGATCTACAGCACAGGTTAAGGACAGGCTTGTCATGAAAAAAAAATGGCGGGCGGATTTGATTTTATTTGCCGTCCTGTGCGAATAGTCGAGTGATTCCCATTTACACTTGCGCCGCTGAATGTTCCGAGATTATTGGATTCCATAGCGTCCGTTTGAAGTAGAAAATCAAGCCGGTGGAGATTTCTGATTGGATGATGTCGGCCATCTTGAAGCTGGGAAAAAAAATATAAAAAAGACCAGCAGACTCTGCCAGGTTTAATGCGATTGGAGAAGGACGCCATTTTGAAGCCAAGGACTCTAGGGCAACGAGGTGATTTTGAAAGAAAATAAAAACATTGGGGTCACTATACTGTAGGAACACTCGCCAGCTCTTATCTATACTACATGGAAAGAACATATTTTGCATTAAACAGGGGGTAGCGAACATGTGCAATATTCGCGTTTACGTGTGTTGAATCTGGTGGATATCACTCAGCACACCAGAGTGAATACCAAAAGATTCTATGCGCATATCGATCACTTTTTCGTTTGCTTGGCTCCCATTTGTGAGTCAATATCTAATTTCTGTTTTATGAGAGCCGGCCCCTAGATACGGTGTTGACTTCTCAGCCAGTAGATATACCTTAACGTTTTGGAAATTGCGGTAGTATCATTCTACCATGTTGCAGTACTTTCAACCGAACGAAGAGAGTTGGTAATCACAAGCATTTTGTTTCCAGCAGGGCTTAAGCCACCGACGGATCTTCTATAAACAAGACGCGGTAAGCCAGTCTTTCGTGGCTCTAATGTCTTTTTTTTTTTAGTCGAAGTTTAAAGCAAGACTCATTTATCATTGCGCAGTCAAGGAGATAAGAAAGTAAAATTACTTCCTAGCACAGAGTACAGCATGCATTGTGTCACTTTTAAATTAACCTTAGCACAGGCCTGCTCGTCAGTTGGGCCTGTTATGCTCCGCGAGTGATCTTCGTACCGATATATCTCTCGACCCGGCTGCAGCAATCAAGTCCCTTACTGTCGTTTCATGTGCCACTGTATTATTCAGCCGTGGCCAAGCCAATTAGGTTATGCCACTCCCTCTTCTGTAAATATGCTGTAGTTACGTTAGTTTATCTCTATATTTAGCGGATAAATGCATAGACAGACTAGATTACGGACAGATTTCTGGGAGTAGTAGGTTCTGTTAAAAAGCATTCTATGCTTTTAACAAAGCGAGCTTTTTTCGCATGCTGAGTTCCCACAGATCTGGTGTGTCATTACGCTTGTTTATGAATATTGAGTTGGTGTGTACACCTTTAGCTACTCTAGCACGGCCGGATTCTACCGGCATCCATGTGGTGTCAGGCTGCCGATAACTAACCTTTTCTGAGAAGGGTTCTGAACATGCGCGAGCTCTCCTTCACCCTGGCGGCCGTGACTGGCATGTGCTTCAAAGAAAACAGAGATAGGTGAAATAGCAGACGACACTTGCGAGCAGCCGGCGTATACATTGCGCAAGCGCAAGCAGCTCATACATGCACAGAACTGGCGCCGGCTACAGATCGACCTGAGAGCAGCAAGGACGTAGCTCCAAATTTAGTTCGTATACGCCTGCCGTTGGGTGCCGTCTCCATGTGGGGGAGGAGCCTTGCTAGATGGCGCAAGCCACTGCCTGATTTAAAGAGTTCAGCCTTATGCATCCATGCCATCGATTCCTCCAGGGCCATTGGGCCGTGTTCCCAATCTTACCCAAATGGTTCAGAGTTCCTCCGGCGGGCCGGCGGGTCGTGTCACGTCACAACACAGATTGAAAAACGGTAGACAGGGGTAGGTTTTTGAACGCCAATGTACAAAACCTTTACCCTGGAGTAAGATCGAGTAAATTTTGGAACACGGCCTTGGGCTAACTTCTCAGTTGCCGTCAGACGCCGTAAAGTGTGGCGTGACATTCTTGGACACTTAGTGGATTCCTCCAGACGCGTTAAGCATACGTATCCATTTTATTTTGGGGACAGGAACATGAAGCAAATGAAGAACTGCTCCGTTCAACTGGGACCCAGGACACGAGACGACCAGGCGAGCGGGCAGTTCTACGCTGGGTACCAATACCTCGCCATTTACGGCAGGATGATCGGCGCCAATTTCCTCGACCACCTTAGACAGAAGGATTGCAGGAAACTGGAATGCACAAAGCTCGGTTTATACGTGTACGCCTCGTGCATTCTGTGGTTCATTGAGGTTGGTAAGTGGCCTACTACGTTTCCCACCAGGGGCTCTAAGTTGGACACTCGGCGAGAAAGTCGGCAAGATCGCTAAGCGCCTCGACTGGCCCGCGCCGGGCTTAACTTTTGGCGCTGGCTAATTTAATAGAAACGAAATCTTTTCTTTCGATGCTTCTTTATTCGAATGTACTAAACACTTTCGTGCACGAAATGTGTTTCTGTCTGACGTTTTAATTGCCGTTCGCTTCCTGTCGTTTCCGGAAGCGGTCGTATCTTTCACACCCGTTTAGCAATTGCAGATTCATACCAAGTCTACCGGGTTGCGGGGGAGGCGGGGGGGGGGGGGGGGGGGGGCTGCAGCGAAAGCTTACGTTGCAGAACCTCCTGGGTTTGATGGCCACCCCCTGGTCGTTTCGGTCTCTTTAAGTTTCGTACCGGCACGCGTTCGTGTAATCGCTACTGCGTGGTCCACGTTAAAGCCCCAGGTTAGCGGTTGTACTACACTGGCTAAATTTCTCATCTCCAGCTAAGAGACAAGTCTCCCGTGGAGGCACACTAGCGTCAAGGCTATCTAAACATACAAGCAACACATTTTTTTTTCTGAGAGTTTCGCATTTCGACGATAGGTTCGCGGTGTCAGTATGATATCGCGTCAGGAGTTAGCGGCAGCGCGCGGTCGGTAGCCGCCACTTCGAAGACGGAGGTATGACGAGAGCGTTTTGGCCAAGACAGCTATCGGCCGTCACTTTAGCGTCAAGTTGAAGCGTTTATTCTGATTCTCACGAAAGGTCTGCGCGGAACTATACCAGGCCAATGCCGATTCACGGCGTTTTTCCCAGGCCCGTCAGTGGGCGTCCACAGATACTAGAGGACAAAGCATGCAGTTTTATGCTCAGGTACGGGGCAAGCGAGTGCTTATGCACTAAATCCCAGACCTGTGCAATGTATCGGAGAAACTGAAGGCGGGGGCTATCAAGAGCGTAATACCATTCCCGGAGGCCTGCTGGCAGGCTTCATATGGGCTCCGCAGTTTTTTGGTAAATTCTGTGCGGAAATGTGCTAGCCAGTGCTTTGCTTTTTGCGTCTGTGGTCAGCGAAGCCGACATTCAACCCCTGGATGTCGAAAATCGCAAAAGTAAGCGACTTTTCTTGAGATTTCGGGTCTTTTTCTTGGATTACGTTATGTGCTTTGCTAAGCCTAACACTAGTCAGGCCTAACAGGTCGATTGACATGGAAGTCGACGGCTCGTCGCTTGCGTCGGAGACTTCGGCGCCTCGAGAAGAACCCACCGGTGACCCTACGTATTCCCTGGGTCGAGCTGTAGTTTTGAGGGAAGACATCTCCGAGAAGAATTTCTATGCGAAGGGAGCTGGATGTACAACGGCGGTCCGAAAGGCGTTACACAAGAAGCAAGAAGCCTCTAGAACTCTCCAGAACGCTGCTAAGCCTCACGGTTGGCGCCAAGAAGCAAATAGGCCTCGCTCGACTCCTAAGCAAATGCCGACTAGATTGCCGGAGCACGACATCAAGGTAGTTCTCCGACTTAGGAGAGGATTGAATTTGCGAACGGTGAATCGCATAGTTCTCCAACGAAGTATTTCCAAGGCGGCGGAAATAGACGGCATCGCACTATTCCGAACCGACACCTTTAGGTACAACGAGCAACAGAATACGCTGATCTTCAGCACGCCCGACGAAACTCGAGCGGGAAAACTCAATTCTATCTAAGGCATTGAAGTTGACGGTCGCCAATACCCCGTAGCAACGTACGTGGTAGCACCAGACGATACCGTCAAAGGGGTCATCCATGGCATTCCTGCGGAAGACACGGATGACATAATCACTACGAGCTTGGTACACCCCGGCAACCCAAGCATTGTACAAGGGAGGAGAATGGGTCTGTCCAACTCGGTTATCATCCTCTTTCAGGGTCGCCGCGTTCCATTCTGGGTACGATATGACTGAGTGGAGACGCGATGCTTTCTCCACAAGAAGATACGAGAGTACTGCGAGAACTGCGGTAACCTAGGACACCATGCTGATGTGTGTCCAAGAACAGGCCGAACGAGATGTCGTACTTACGCGCAACCACGAACAAGGCCACACATGTGTGCCCACCTGTGGAATGTATTGCAAGGGTCACCCAACGGGAGCAAAGCAGTGCAAGAAATTATTTCGCACTCCACCCAAGGCGAAACCCACCGCACCACCAGATACCGCCAATGTCGAGAGCCCAGCCCTGCTCAGCTCAGAGTTCCCCCCACTTGAGACGCCCCGCGCGAGATCAAGATCGAGGGGCTGATCCAGGTCATGGAGCAGAACTCCACGTCGACTAGCCAGACCCAGCAGGTCGAGGTCAAGATCAAAGGCCAGACACAGCGTCGGGTGGAGCGAGGTGGTAGCCGGTCACCCCAAGACCAAGCCAACCTCACGCACTGCAAACAAGACTTCCACCAAGCTCGCAGAGTTGAAGGATATATGGTGGAGAACCTTTAGGACACAGTAGCACAACTTCTGCTACAAACTGCAGAGTCCGGAAGACGAAGGAAGGAGGCCGAAGTTTGGTATAACGCAGTACAGCAGCAACTCGACTTGCAGAGAAACGGAGCAGGACCAACTCCCAAGAGGAGGGCTGTCCGCCGCAACATGACGCCACTCACTTCTACCCGCTCGGGCACAACCACGAAGGATGAAGGAATGGCCATGCAACAGGACACGACCAACCAAGACATAGACACACACATAGACCAGCTGGAAGGCGAGATGCGCGAAGTAAAGGACTACTTTAAGACCATCCTTGACAGAGTCCCACAACCCAACAATGTCCAAGACAAGTAAAGGTTGCATTGTGTGGCAGCGGAACTGTCGAAGCTTGGCTCCGAAGAGGGGACACCTTCACCAGTACCTACAATCCCTACCACCAGAACGCAGAACAGACGTTTTAGCCATACAAGAAACGTGGAAGGCCATCACCATTCCGGGATACCAAGCCTTTAATCACACCAACTCATCAGGGGTCGTACGAGTCACCACGCTAGTGCGATGCAACCTACCAGCACAACTTCATTCAACCGGTATCGAAAACATCGAGCACACCTTCATCGAAATCTTGGCGGGCAAGAAAAAGAGCCATCGCAACACCTTCATCCTCAATGTATACAGTCCTCCGAAGACACCACACTCATTTCACCAGCTCCTGCGCGGCGCCATAGACATGGCCAAGGGAAAGGCTCTGCTCATCGTTGGTGACTTTAACGCACCACACATGTCATGGGGCTATCCGCAAGGTAGCGCCAAGGGTCGGCAGCTTTCGCAGGACATTGCCACCCTGAGACTGGCCCTACCCACAGACCTGACGCAGCCAACTCGGAAAGCCACGGGCGGATGCAAAGACACATCACCAGACCTCACACTCGGTCACTGCTTGGACGCAGAATGGCACAACACCCTGGAAACTCTGGGCAGTGACCACTACCTCCTCAACATTCTCCTGAGACGCGGCCCCACGAAGCCCAAGGGAAGGCCTCTGCGAGTAGTCGAGTGGGACATTTTCTGGCAGGAGCTGGACGAAGTGGACCGAGACGAAGAGATCAAGGACCTGGATCAGCGGACTGCAGGCATCAGGGAAGTTGAAGCCCCAGCCACAAGAAACATTCCCGAGGAAGCAAATCTGACCGCGGCGGACAGTCGGCTCCTGCACCTATGGGAAACGAAGACGAACCTAGAAGCACGCCTAAGGCGACAGAAAGGAAATCGTCGGCTACGCAAACGAATCGCAACATTGTTCAAG
Organism: Ixodes scapularis; assembly: GCF_016920785.2. Lineage (NCBI taxonomy): Eukaryota > Metazoa > Arthropoda > Arachnida > Ixodida > Ixodidae > Ixodes > Ixodes scapularis. The sequence goes on along the minus strand of NW_024609879.1, from coordinate 124,231,783 downwards.
ACCATCGAGAGTCACGCCACTTATCTCACAACTCAACAATGGGAAGACACTTGCAACGAGTTCGAAGGAACTCCCAACACTCCAAAGACCTGGAACATCCTTCTACATCTCCTTGACCCCGGACAAAGCCTAACCACGGTCCGAAATCAGATGGAGTGTATCCTGTACTCCTTCAAGGGGGATGGAAAAGAGCTTGTCCCAGCAGTACAAAACAAGTATACTGGACGAGCTCCGCCAACACCTGCGATGGAATACACGGGCCAGCCAAACCCTACGCTAGACGAAGAGTTCCGACCCTTCGAAATCATGGCTGCGATCCGAGAGCTCAAGACCCGCTCCGCTCCGGGACCTGATGAAGTCTCCAACAAGCTACTGAGCCACTTGGGCGACAGAGAGATTGACTGGCTAACATCATACTTCGACATCTGCTGGCAAAAAGGAGAAATCCCAGAATCCTGGAAGACTGCAAAGATGATGTTTATACTCAAGCCTGGGAAGAAACTACAACTGGACGCCCTGCGCCCCATTTCGCTCACATCCTGTCTCGGGAAGGCCTTGGAGCATGTCGTACTCAATCGCCTTAACAGGTACGCAGAAGCCCACAGAATCTTCGCGGACACGATGGTCGGGTTCAGACCTATGCTCTCGACGCAAGACGTGATGCTACGACTGTATCATCAGATTCTGGCGCGGGAATACGCACCCAAAAGGGACACCAGAGCCATACTCGGGCTGGACATCTCGAAAGCATTCGACAATGTCAGCCACGCAGCCATCCTCCGCGGGCTAAACTCCATTGATGTGGGCGAGCGATTCTTCAAATACATACAGAACTCCCTATCAAGTAGGCAGGTGCAGGTCTCGATCGGCGGGTTCCAATCTGACCTGCAAACTCTGGGCGGAGTCGGCACACCGCAAGGAGCAGTGCTCTCTCCGTTTCTCTTCAATATCGCCATGAAGGATTTGCCGACGAAACTACAAGGTATCCCCAACCTTCACCACAGCATCTACGCAGACGATGTCGCTCTGTGGATGGTAGGAGGAAGCGATGGCGCCATCCCAGACTCGCTGCAAGAGGCTAGACGCATCGTGGAAGCCTACGCTAAGGAGCGCGGACCAGCCTCCTCTCAGGAAAAGTCGGAGTTGCTACTCATGGCCGGCACCACGGTGAAAACTCCCTCAAGCATCATACTGCGGGTCGGAGGCAAAGACGTCCCACGGGTCCGGCGACTTCGGATACTCGGTCTGTGGTTGCAAGAAGATGGCAAGAACACATCCAGCATCGGAGTCCTCCGTAACCACGCACAGCAAGTAGAAAGACTCATAGCAAGAATCGCCAGAAAACGGTACGGGATTAAAGAGCAGGATGTCATTCGCCTTATCAAAGCCTTCGCGGTTAGCAGGATTGCCTACATCGCACCCTTTCTGGATTTGACACTCACGGAGAAGGATGCCATTGATCACATCACCCGCTGCGTATAAAAGAAAGCCCTTCAGCTACCACCTTCAACAGAGACCAGGCGACTCGATAAGCTTGGGCTTCACAACACCATCTCGGAGATCATTGAGGCACAGAGGATAGCCCACTACGAAAAGCTATCTCTGACCACAGCGGGGAGAACCATCCTCACATCTTCGGGAATCAACTACCACCCAACAGGGCACAGGAAGCGAGGCTGGCTTCCAAAGGAGCTACGCGAACAGCTACAGATTTCGCCTCTACCTCGTCACATGCATCCAGTGCACGACGCAGGCAGACGCATGGCCAGAGACAAGGCTCTGGAGCAAGGCTTCGACGACTCCGAGGTGACCTATGTCGGCGCAGCCTCAGCTGACAGGGGTCGAATGACCCTTGCAGTTACGAATCGCTCCGGCCAAATCCTCACGGCAGGCAGCATTAATACCAGCAACAGTGCAGAGGCAGAGGAAGCAGCCATCGCCTTGGCCCTCACCCTCAGCACCACGAAAGTCAGTGATTCCCAGATGGCCATCCGCCAGTACATGCGTGGTCACATCTCTGACAAAGCCCTCAAGAATTCCACTGGTCGTCGTCTGATCGACCACTCAGTCCGCATCCTGTGGTCTCCAGCCCATGCGTCACTCCCAGGCAACGAGAGTGCCTGGGAGTGCAGCCCGCGCTGTTACACACCGAGCTAGCACACCAAGTGAGCACTCGACCTTCGCGTCGTGGAACCACGACAACCTCTACACCTTTAAGGGGGTGCTGGACCACTACCGAGTAGAACGCCGAGCCTACCCAAAGGCTCACAGCACTCTCAGCAAGGCAGAATCCATCATTCTCCGTCAAGTCCAGACGGAGACCTTCCTCAACCCGGCGCAGTTGCACTCGTGGCACCCAGATACCTACGACCCGTCTTGCAGGAACTGTGGCGAGATCGCCGCACTCTGCCATACACTCTGGGGGTGCCTGGAGCTGCTTCTTCATTCGAAGAATAAGGAGTTCATCAAGCAAGCCAGGCAACCAGGCGCCTGGGAATCCTTCCTGCGGGATCCTGACCCCAAGACTCAGAAAATTCTAGTCCAGCTGGCCTCGGACGCCACCGGGAACATCGCGTCTCGTCTGTCGACCGAAGGGATCGCTTCGTCAAGGGTCTCTCCCTAAGAGAGACTCGCTTGACATAGGGATCTAACAGTCTTGGACCCAACAAAGTCCACTTCACTTCATTTCATTCCCGTGTCTTTCAAGGAGATTTTTAACACTGCGAATTAAAAAGAAACAATTTACGTGAGCCAATCTTTCAACAGTTACTACAGAGAGAAAAACCTGCGCGAGAAGGTGCGTGAAACGCTTTCGGAATACCATATTCGAGCAGATACTCACCCTCAGTTAGGATCTCGATTCCGCGTCCACCACAGGTACGTTATTTTTATAAACGAGAGGAAATGCCACTCCATCTCGGCGTTATTGTTAAGCATTGCAGATATCTGAGTAAGATCTGCCAGAAATGGCACCGCGAGCAGAGACGGACAAGAAGTGTCTTCTGGGGTGCTATGTTGCGCTTTTTGGACTCTCAGGAGACTTGGAAGAAGGAAGTGACGCCAACAACGCTCTTTGGATTTTGATTGGTGGAATTGCTGATGACGGTATCTGCAGAAGAAAACAAAGAAAAAGTGAGCGGAAATCGGTAAACCGGAAGCACCACCATTAACGGACGTGACGTCAAAATGACATATGAATACTTTGCTGTTACGTCGCTTTGAAAGAACGATGCAAGATGGGGTGCAATGCGTCCGCGCCGTCCCGTCTAACCATAGACTGCACCCCGATATTTGAGTTGTTATATCCGGGGGAAAGGCGCAATCGGAGTCATCGGGATGCTTTTGAACTCCCGGAGCACGTATTCCGGAAGCAGTACCGCCTGGGCGAAGTCTTTAGTGCGGTGGCTGTGTGACGAACTCCGTGAGGAGCCGGAGCTGCAGAGACTGCGTTCGTCAAGTACTGTCATGACTGTGGAGGACCAAGTGCTGTGCGCCCTTCGGTTCTACGCTACGGGGAGCTTCCAAGGTATAATGGCGAGCGACGAGCACATAGCACGGGATCAAGGCACGGTCAGCATCGCCTTGCGGGCCGTGTCCGTCGCTATTGTGCGCCGTCTGGGGATCCAACATAGCTGGATCCACTTACCCCCGACGGCAAGCGAGAGGGACGACTTGGAGAGGGGCTTCCAACTACTCGGCAGGATTCCGGGCGTCATCGGGTGCATCGACGGGACGATGATCAGCATCGTCGGCCCGTCCAAGTACGACCCCACCGTCACGAAGGCTGCGTGATGGTGGTAAGTAACCCCTCTGAACGAAACTTGTATTGTACGACGATGCGGATGCAGGGTAGGCATAAAGGGCTGCTCATCTATTTTTCCAACTAGTGTCACAAAAGAAAATTTACACGGTCTTTTTTACCGCAAAAATAAACTAGGCATCGCCGAACGCTCATTCTCCGCCCAAAGGTAGTGCTAGAGGTCACAACCAGATGCCAAAGTTTCAGCCCGATCCGATAACTTAATCAAAAGTTATAAGTGATTTTCTGAAAATTTCAATGGGAAAATGGCGGCCGGCGTAGTTTTCAAACACATGGGGCTCTATGGCACCAGAAACCGAAAACGGGCAAAAATGGACTCCATTTTCCCATTGAAATTTTCAGAAAATCACTTATAACTTTTGATTAAGTTATCGGATCGGGCTGAAACTTTGGCATCTGGTTGTGACCTTTAGCGCTACCTTTGGCCGGAGAATGAGCGTTCGGCGATGCCTAGTTTATATTTTCGGTAAAAAAGACCGTGTAAATTTTCTTTTGTGACACCCTGTATATAAACGTACGTTTCTCACAGGGGGGGGGGGGGGGGGGGGGGATGACTGTGGAAGGGAGCGAGCTTGACCGCTTGACACTGCACCCCCCCCCCCTTTTTTTTTTTCTTTCTTTTTTTTTCTTTCTTTTCTCTCTTCGTTTATGTTGTACAATATGAGCTGAAACAGCGCTCCGGACGCCGCACGGTACTAGGGAGGCTCTAGTGAGGGTGGGCGCAACTCAAAACCTGGAGAGCGTTTGCAATTTAATGGCGGCGCCTGAGGGAGAGGATTCGTGAAGGATATGCGCCAATGTTGCCTGCACGAGAGCAGACGCCCGCTCTCTTGCAACTCTGTTGCTCCATGCGCCTTTCCTCCTGTCGCCTCCCATTGCAAGCAACGAACACCTTGGCGCAGCCTCTCTCGCTTCCTTCTAAGCAGGGTTGCCAGACCAGCAGCAACGTCCAAGATGGCGAAATTTACCATTTTTCGCGTTAAAAAAATACTTAGTCTATCGGAACAAAACTGGTGGCTATGGAAAGGTTATCAATTATACCTTGTGTAAATTATTCAAGCACCTTGATGGGCTCTTATGACCTGAGTTAGAAAAGAAAACGACCCTTTGCCCCATAGGAACCGTGCGGATCTAATTCAAGCCCCGACCAGGGCGCCCCTAGCGGCAAACGGGTCCGTTGCATCGGGCATCTTCTGCCAGTCGCTGCGTTGGTTGAGCTAAAGTTGAGCGTTGTAGCGGTTGTAGTGGGTTAGCGCTGTAAGGGAGGAAGTGGCCGAGTGGGCTAACGCGTCTAAGCTCGGAGCCTGGAGCGAAAGCTTGCGCTGGGAAGCTCCTGGGTTCGATCCCCGCGCCCCCGCCCGTTTCGATCTGGATGAGTTTTGTAACGGCACGCGTTCGTGTGATCACTACTGCGCAGTGTTGCCAGACGAAGAAAAAAAAAGTCAGCGGATTAATCTCTAAGAAGTCTGTAGATTTGCACAAAAATCAGTAGATTCTACGAAATTTGTGTTTTGGCATCCTTTGCCATTACCATTAAACCATTTTTCGAAGAAATACTATAGAGCAAAAAATAACATGGTAATAAACACAAATAAAGTACGAAAAAACAAGAACAAAAACAAAGTAAAATGGCACCGTGAATATATATATATATATATATATATATATATTATCAGCATTGACTAGTGTTGCGATTTCGAGGATTATTCGTTGAAATCGAGACTGACCCACTTTTGGGATCAACAGATGAGGGCGACAGTGGGACATCCACCTGTCGGTATTAGTGAAACGAAACCAAAACAAGACGTTCCAGCAAGTGCGCGCGTGTATGTTCATTTTATGTCCTCTGCAAGCTGCCATTTTTCCTTACTGGGCTGTGGAAGGTTTTTGACGCAACGCTGTCGGCGCGGAGCACTGTCGAGGCTACGCGTCGTCTGCTGCGGGCTTATATCTTTTTCGCCTGACTCAAAGTTTGCGTTCGCATGTGGAGAAACTTAATTCGTTAGCTTTTTAAGCCACCGAGGAATAACATTATATTATTTTCTTGCCAAAGCCTGGCAAATAAAAGTTAACAACCGAAATTTGGATGTCGATCCCATGCATACTGCCGGGCGAATGAATGAAAATGGCGGCACTCCCAGCTCAGCTGGAAGCAGCCGAGAGTTCATGCGCATGCGCTCACACCTCTCGCTTAGCGCCGCAGGCTGATTGGCTCACTCGGGAGGGAGACGTTACGGCGGCGAGATCATAGACTGGCCAAACTCTCCCCCTATGTGGCTCTGGCCCGGATGTCACCGTCGAACCCAACGTTGGTCGAACCTGCTCTGTGTGAATAGATATGAATATACGGTTAAATCGCTCGAACAGGTTGGGTTTCTGGCCGTCCAGCCAGTGCTTCGTTTTTAATTGTGGGAGAATATGAGTTTCCTTTGATGGGCGACCCTGGGAACTGAGGGGGCCTAATAATAAATTTTTAATATGTTTACTAAAAAAATTCAGTAGATTTTCTTCTTTTTCAGTGAATCAGTAGACCCGGAACGAAATCAGTAGATCTACTGATAAATCAGTAGACCTGGCAACACTGCTACTGCGTGATGCGCGTTAAAAATCCCAGGTTAGCGGTTGTACCGCACTGGCTAAATTTCTCATCTACAGCTAAGAGACCGATTACCCGTTGAGGCGCATCTCCATCAAGGCTGTATAAACATAAAGAGCAAGCCAATTTTTTTTTTTTTGGGGGGGGGGGGGGGGGGGGGGTTAGCGCTGTATTTTCTGAGATGGCTATTCCGCACCAAGAAAGCCGCAACAATTGCTGCGTGGTCGGCGAGATCGCGCACGCCACGAAGTACTAACTACATCGTCCCTTCGAAGCCGTACGAGGCGGAGTACTGCGCGACCTGGGTACGACTTGTGCGTCCATACAGGTTAGTGGTGTTTCTTACCTTCCAGTTCGCGCTTTGTTTAAGCTGCTGACGAATAATACAATTAACTTTTTTTCTCTTCTAGCGACGATGAAATAGCATCGACACCGACGGCAAACTCTAAAGTATGCAACAAATACTTCACCGGAATCGAGAAGCGGAATGCGGTCGCCCTCCTAAGCCTACCGTTGGATGTTTTCATCAGCCTACAGGAAGACAGTAAAGAGAATCGCGGAACGGCGCGAAAAAAAAATCGCCCAGTTATTGTCAAGCTGATACAGAAATAAACGTACATAACTACCGCAGTCCACTCAACGCCAACAAAATTTTTTTGCGGGCGCGCTTAATTTTGTTTGCAGACTACGGCGCTCCGTGACATCCACTTGTCCGTCGAAACGGACCTCCTTCACGTCGCACACACGGCCAGATTCATGAAACGGTTCTCTCTTCGTGATATTGGCACCACGGAAGAAGCTTTCTGGATTCGTAACCGCCTTAAACCCCGTCGTAATCACCCCGGGAACACTGTCCGCTGTGCTGCTAATCGCCACTGCTTCCCCCCGATGATTCTGCACCGGCTACCGGAGAAGCTTTCCGGATTCTTAGTTGCCCACTGTCCTCTGTGCTGTTCGTTGCTATTACTTCGCGATGATTCTGAGCCGGCGGCACCGGCTTCCGAAGGAACTTTCCGAACTCGTAACTGCCTTAAATTCCGTCGTAATCACGACGGGGACACTGTCCGCCGTGCTGTTCGTCGCCATTGCTGCCCGATGCTCCTGCGGCGGCTACCGCCAGGTCGCGGCGAACAATAGGCGACCGCCGCGACACGGCCGGCTTGCTCGCTTCCTATAGACTCCCAGCAAAATTTATCAATTAAATGGCGTCCATGTCCCGTGATCCCCGATCTAGCAGTTGCACCCACCCTCACTTGAGCCTCCCTACACGGTACTACTGGTACTACCAGTACCTGCGCCACCTGTCGCATTGCAACGCACACTCGGCCCCAGGCCGCCCAGGCCATAGAGATCATACATACTAACTCTAGAGGAAAAGGTCCGCCATTTTCCCATACATTCTGGCTCAGTGTTGCCAACCGTAGGGTAATTACCCTACTTGTAGGGTATTTTAGGCATTTATGGTATATCGTAGGGCTGTAAGGCCGTCCGGCCATTTCCCCGCCAAAAGTAGGGTATTTTCAGATGCTGCTTCTTCAACGGCGAGCATAAAAAAAAAAAAAAATTTGCCGCGCGAGGTTTGCATAGTTTTACAACCCGTGTGCTGCCACACCACAACATCATGCAAAACGAAAGAATCCAAGTTGCAAGACGTGCTAACTGAGAGCACCACACACCAAGTTGGAGTATGTAGGCTCCCTAAGTTGGAGAGTATTGGAGAGCTGGAGCAAGTGGGAGAGGTGGGAGGAGGTGGAGTGGCGCTTAGGAAGTTTGGAACCAGAAGAGGTATCTTCCCAGTAGAAATGGTCCCGCCAATTGTTTTCTGATGACTGGTCCATCCGGCGGGGCCTTGTTACACGTGCGAAACACGTGGCACCGCAGGCGGAGCCATCCAGAGCCCACCAGGACGGGTCCATATCGCTTGAGCGAATGATGTTTCAGCAAACAGCGACATTTGAGCGAATCGACGTTGTAGCGAATAACGGGGGCCGCGCTGCGCTTACGCCGTTTCGCGACGACAGTCTGCGGCGGCTCATTACAAAAACGTGAACCCATTTGGCCCACTCGAAGACGCCGCTTCGCGGCGTCCGACTATTCGCTAAAGTGTCATTCCGTGAAACGTGGGCGTTCGCTAAAGCGTCATTTGATCAAGTGAGTGCCTCCCGGAGACTGGAGGCGTTCACTTGAGCGAACGACGTTTTAGCGAACGAAGCCGAAACAATGACGTTTCATCGAATGCCATTTTAGCGACTACGGAGGAGCCGCCGGTTTCCTATCCTCCCCTGGTGTAAAAGCCTGGTTGTCGAAATAGTACCTTAGTTTGACGAATCCCTAGGCGGTACACCCAAAGAAGCTAATGTACCGTTCGGATTAGCTTCCTTTTGTAATGAGCCGCCTTGTCTGGCGCCGCGAGTGCTTGTTCCGCGTAGCCCAGAATCGACTAAACATGTTGGTTGGGGATGTCTGTGCGCTCGCTACATCACTGTTGTGCTGATGCTACACAGCGCACATGCAAGATGCAAGCATGGTGTTCTAGAATAACGCAGGTATGCGCGTGCATGCGTGCCCTGTCGCTTTGTACTGTATTAATATTACCCTGTATCATCATAATCCATGCAACAGTATTATTTAAACAAAGATTTGCCTCGTAGGGTAAAACGTAGGGTAATAAGAAACATTCGTAGGGTAATGTAGGGTTTTCTGGACGCTGTCGTGGGGTATTTTCGAAAAATAGGTTGGCAACACTGTTCTGGCTGCCGCAAGCGGCGGAGCATGCAGGCAGACCCTCGGGGTCCCAAACACGGTTACATCATCAGAGCAGTTTCGTGAACTTCAACAATCCACGAACTTACCGGTGAAAAGATATTCGCGTTCCTTTCGAAGCTTTCTTTTTGTATAGCGCGCAGATGTACGGCCTCGCGTTGACTCTAAACTAAACCATATACGCTACCCGGCTTCGCCGGTGGGGCGCGGGTGGGCGCGGTTGAGGAATACGAAACTGCGCAACCACCAGATTTCCGAGATTTCGACAGAAGGGAAGTTAATGCAGCGTAATGACTTTATTGCTTTCTATAAGCGTTAGAATAGCTCAGAATTTAGTTTGCAACGTTAAATTATCACTGTTTATATTGCTGAGACTTTTCACTCTTCGCGTTTACCATGGCAACGTTGCTTTCTTTCTCTCGTGCTCTGTCGCTCTCTTTTGCGATCGTTCACTCGGGACCCCGGGTGTCGGCGCACGGGATTTGCCACTCCTCCTCACCCACCTTTACCCCCCTGGCCCAGGCTGCGCCGTGTTTGCGGAGCGATGCGATAGGCGGCGCGGGTAGTACTGTGCGGCGGCCGAAGTGCTGTTTCAACTCATATTAACCATGTTGAATATACCTGAGACTGGGGTAGAAAAAAACATAAAAGTCGAAGAAACAGAACGGGACAGGACGACGTCTCAAGCTCAGCTACCAGGTGTATTCAGTCCTCCTCTTTATATAGTCCACGAACAGCCCACCACCAACACAAAGGGGCAACTCTAACCAGTTCAACCGCCAAACCCTCCAGACAGTCACAACTAACACAAAGGGACAACCTCTAAACAGTCCAAACGCCAAACCCTGTAATTCCAAACTAGCGCCATGGACGGCCTGGCCTTCATGTCGATTCACAAAGATAACTCAGCAATCTCCCCCAAAATATAACAAAAGGACCATTACCTCTTCCAAAGTAACAAGGATCCACAAACACATACACAAAAAGAAAAATCTTTGTGAATCGGCATAAAGGCCGTCCATAGTGCTAGTTTGGAATTACAGGGTTTGGCGTTTGGACTGTTTAGAGGTTGTCCCTTTGTGTTGGTAGTGACTGTCTGGAGGGTTTGGCGGTTGAACTGGTTAGAGTTGCCCCTTTGTGTTGGTGGTGGGCTGTTCGTGGACTATATAAGGAGGAGGACTGAATAAACCTGGTAGCTGAGTTTGAGACGTCGTCCTGTCCCGTTCTGTTTCTTCGACTTTTATGTTTTTTTCTACCCCAGTCTCAGGTATATTCAACATGGTTAACATCCACCAGCTCACCTGCACCCTTACTATTGTATCTCAGCTCATATCTGTGTGCTTGTATCTCAGCACACAACCTCCACCTCCAGCGGCCGGTTTAACAAGGCACATTCCTCGATGAGGTCTGGTGTGGAGCGCTGCATTGGGCTGTTGAAATCCAGATTCCGGTGTCTGCAAAGGCACCGGGCTCTTCATTACCATCCAACAACAGCCACCGCCATTATAACGGCGTGTGCAGTGCTCCACAATATATGCCTTGCATCGATGGAGCCAGAACCGGAGCCAGATGCCGCCTCTGGCAGTTTAGAGTCGGACTCTGGGTCGAGCTCGGACGGTTCTGAGCCGGGCTCGGCGGGGTTACAGCCAGAAGGTGGCGGGCAGGTTCCTGCCCACCTTCCGGTGCGCCTCTCGGACAGGGGGAAGGCTCTGAGGCAAGGCCTTGTGTCCCAGTTCAAGACCTGCCAAAGCCGTCCCGTCGCGGGGCCCTCTGCAGGCCGCTCTGGCAGTTCCTTACGCTGGCAGTCCTGCCGGCCAGGGAGGCCAGCGACGACAGGGAGCCCCTCGTCGTCATCACCGCCACCATGCCGGCAGTTCTGCAAAGACTGAGGTGCCGTTGACACCCAAGGCCCTCGTCAGCACCCTTGGTGCCAAGGGAGCTCCCCGTAGAAGTGCGTAAAACTCTTTCCGGTCCACAGGCACGACGGTTCATGAACTGCGCAGTCTCTTGAGCTCCTGCTCCTCACAGCTTTCAGCACAGCCATTGTGCTACCCTCGCAGAAGGATGGTGCTGCTTCCGATATATGTATTTGGGGATTTTAAGTGTGTAAGGGTGGTTCCAAAGGTGCACCTGTCCATAGGTTAACCTTTTATTTTGCAACAGAAATGAGGTAATGAGTATCGTGTGTCCATGATCGTGGTCGGTTAGTTGAGTTCATATGGCGAACATAGACAGGCCGCCTCTTTTTTCTCGCAGCAAACTCTGTTATTTTATGCCATGTATTTTCTTATGTGTTACTGGATATTGGCTTGTGTAACAGGTATGTCCAAGTAACCTGGGATCAAATCATTTTGCCTCTTTATCAAACGGTCTCATTTTTCTCATCTCCATTCTGTTTTTGCTTCCCAGGTGTGCCACATTTTTATGTATTCTTTGTGACTATAGGTTTTTGATATATTTTTGTTGTTTACAAAGAGGGTACACAGGAGTGGATTGTGACAGAGATATTCTTTTAGCAATAAAAATCTTTGCGAACATTGCAGATTTTTTCCTTGCACCCAAAATGCTACTATACACATTACAAAAATGTATGTGCAAGTGAAAACAAACTTCTGCTTTTTTTATGTGAGAGTTTGACAAAAGATGTTATTGCAGCCACTTGAGGCGCTTTCGTATAAAACAGTATTTACAAATAACAACAATCTCCAGAGGATATAAGTTGACAGTTCATGAAAGACGTTGCTGCGACCACTTCAGGCACTGTGTCATATAAAACAATATATACAGATAACAACATTCGCCAGAGAACATAGGTCGACAGGTCATGGAAGATTTTATTGAGAGAGAATAAACTTTATTTATTCAGTTTTCTGAAGGGGGGGAGGCGCCCTTAGTCCAGGGCTCCTGTGGCCTTAACCGCTGAGCGGGCCCGGTCCACCAGCTTACGCTGGTCATCCAGGCTGGAGCTGAGCAGCACGGCCTCCCATTGGGAAGGGGTAGGGTGTGGGATAGGGGGAATCGCGGGGTTTCGTTGGCATGCCCATACAGTGTGGTATAGGTTGGCGTACGTGCCGCAGAATGGGCATTCTTTGTTGTATTGTTCGGGGTACCATCGGTGAAGTAGACTTAGGTGTCGATATGTGTTGGTTTATAGTTGCCGCCAGACAACAGCCTCCTCTCGTGTGAGCTCTTCGTGCGGCGGGGGGGAGCTTTTGGCGTTCTAGGCGATAGTACTCTGTGATTTCCGCGTACTGAGTCAGTGGGTGTCCGTCGCTCTTGCTCTCTTCTGTTTGCCTGCAGTCCGGTGCTCGGAAGGTATTTGCTCGAGCGACAGCGTGGGCGCGCTGGTTGCCGGGTACAGACTCGTGTCCAGGGGTCCAGACCAATTTGACCGGGGGGAACTTATCTTGGTGCTTCGTGAGTAGATCGTGCGCCGATTTAGATACATAGCCCGTCCGGTAGGCTCGGCACGCTGTTTGGGAGTCCGTTATAATTGTAGTGTATGGGTCGCTGTTGATAATGGCTAGTGCGATGGCTGCCTCTTCGGCTTCTGTTGGTCGGTTCGTTTTGATTGTCGCAGTGACGACGGTTTCGAGGTCTTGATTGATCACGCCGATAGCCGCTGCTTGTTTCTGGGGGTAGTCTGCGGCGTCCGTATATCTAACCGCTGGGTGGTCTGCGTAGATTCTGGCATGTGCCCTTGCCCTGGCTTGGCGTCTTCCTTTGTGGTGCTCAGGGTGCATGTTCTTCGGTATCGGTGCGACTTCTATGAGGTCGCAGACCGCTGCCGGTAGGGGCAGTGTGGGGTCACCATCTGTGTGGCCTAGGTATCCGAGTTTGCACAGCAGGTGTCTGCCGGTAACGGATCCCCGAAGTCGATACTGTTGTCCCGTCAGGTGGGCCTCGATAAGTTCACGTGTCGTATTGGTAACTCCTGTGGCGTGTAGCTTCTCGGTAGCTGTTGTCGGTGGGAGACCGAGTGCCACTTTGTAGGCTCGTCTGAGTAGTATGTCGATCTTCTCTATTTCCGACGGTTTCAGGGGTAGGTATGGGATGGAGTACGTGACCCGGCTCACAATCAGTGCGCGGACCAGTCGGAGTGTGTCCTCCTCTTTGAGGCCTCGATGGCGGTTGGTGATTCTGCAGATCCTGATCACTTGACCTGTGGATCTTGTGAGGTGGTCGGTGGCCGTTGTGGCACTGCCATCCTTCTGCATGTGGAGCCCCAGAATGCGCATGCTATTCACTGTGGGTATCTTGTGTTCGTCGAGATATAGTTCTATACGAGTGCTGGGTTTGCTGCGCCCGGGTGTTTTCTTCTGCAAGATCATGAGTTCGGATTTGGTCGGCGAGATTGTTAGGTTGCCGAGCTGCGCGTATTCCTGTACAGCTTCCAGAGCGCTTTGGAGTGCCTCCTGCTTTTCTCCTTCCGAGCCCCTGGTTGTCCAAATAGTAAGATTGTCTGCGTATATGGTGTGGCGTATGCCGGGTATTGCATTGAGTCTGTCTGGGAGCTTGTTCATGGCCGAATTGAATAGGGTCGGCGACAGGACGGACCCTTGGGGTGTCGAAGGCGTCGGTACGCAGTGACCCAATACCGATTGTGGCGGTGCGATGGCTGAGGTAGCTTCTAACATAGTTGTATATCCGTTTGCCGCAGTTCGTGTGGGCGAGGTTTTCTAGGATCAGTTTGTGGCTGACGTTATCAAAAGCGCTCTTGAGATCGAGTGCTAAGATGGCTTGCGGTGTGTGTGCAGATAATGTATCTAACAGCTCCTCCTTCAGTTGTAGTAGGACGTCTTGTGTTGAAAGGTGTGCTCTAAATCCAAACATTGTGTGAGGGTAAGCCCTTGCGCTCTGGAGGTGCGGCTACAGGCGATTGAGCACAATGTGTTCATATAGCTTACCCAAGCACGATGTCAGTGATATCGGTCTTAATGTGCTGAGGCTTAGAGGCTTGCCAGGTTTGGAAGATTTTATTGCAGCCGCTGGGGGCATTGTCATTAAATTAATATATACAAAATAAAAAAAAATCCCCTTGGATGTTACAAAAAGACTGTACAGTAGTGAACAATTAGTTGTTGTCATCTTCCCCCGGAGGTTGGGCCAGGTGCTCGGCCTGGGACTCGGCCTGGAGCTGGGGCTGGGGCTGGGCCTGGGGCTGGGGCTGGGGTTGAGGCTGGGCCTGGGGTTGAGGCTGACGCAGAGCGTGGCCGGATAGCTGGAGGATAACCTCTCGCATGAAGGCAGCGTTTTGCTGCATGGAGAGGACCCCCTCCTGGATGTTCTCTGCGATCCGGTCCATGCTCTGCGTCTGCTGCACCACATTCTGCGCCAGCCGCCCCACGTTCTGCGCCAGCTGCCCCACGTTCTGTGCCAGCCGCTCCAGGAGCTGCCCCATGCCGAGCGTGATCTGAAACATGATTTGCAGATTTCTTGACTTTCAACATCTCATGCAGGTTGCAAAGACTTTGCTGACACCAACTTATTGGTAGCTTATGTGTGAAGCAAGTCTGTGTTTAATCATTACCTGTGCTTCAGGGATTTGTCAACATTACCTGTCCCTGGAACCTTTCGTCCTTTGAGTCGCGGCCTACGTTGGCGTCGAGCAGGCGCTGCTGGTTAGCCACGGCCGAAAAGTCCGCCTCGTCCCGCCTCTCCTGTCGAGAGGCTCGAGGGACTCGACGAGGCAGCCTTCGTCGAACCGTGGCTTGCCGTGCTCGAGGCTGTGGCATTTCTGCAGGAAAACATAGTTTAGATCAGTAATAAGTGTGGTCATGTTCATGTTGCTGACGGTTTTAGTTCCCCTTGGTCAAGTAAGGTATCTTACGGGTTGAGGTAGATGCCTCGTGATCCGCGTCCTCCTCCTCCTTGAGCACGTCCCCCGCATCCTGTGAAGCTGGGTGCTCCTCTGCCGGGGCGCCCACAGGCTGCACCTACGTGGCACATTTATCGTTACACGTTTGCACTGCATGCACTGTAACATGTGCAATCTCTTATGTTTTTTTATGGAATGAAATGGAGCTATGCTCCAGCTTTAGATTCTATGCAGGTTTGCCCCTGTAGTAACTTTTGTAGTTTGCTGTAAAAACAATACTGCAAATATGACTTGTGATAAACCTCTTGTGAGCGCCAGGCAACTAGCTGCTCCCTGTCGTGTGCGTATTACCCTATAAGAGTTGTACATGTTGCATACTATCGGGAAAAACAGATAAGTAGATGATTCATTGCAGCAGCTGAATGTAGCTGGTAGTGCTGTGGCTGACGCTAGGGTGTACCACTCCCATTTACATGTCATTTCAATCACTTTTTATGTAAAGTAACCACCTTACTACAGCTCTCATCAATGTTTCTAGGTCTACGCAAAGTCGGGGCCAAACCCAGGAAAAATATTTGGCAGTCCAGGACGAACTTTGAAGCTCAGACTCCTCCTCCTATCCTGGATATGGCCCTGAGCCCAGGAACTATTTACATACACATCCCATAGTTTTTAATAGTTATCACATGTGCAGTCCTTTCAGGGTTAGCCTGTACAGGGACAAGTCAA
This sequence comes from Ixodes scapularis, assembly GCF_016920785.2. Taxonomy (NCBI): domain Eukaryota; kingdom Metazoa; phylum Arthropoda; class Arachnida; order Ixodida; family Ixodidae; genus Ixodes; species Ixodes scapularis. Next base: position 124,216,057 of record NW_024609879.1, on the reverse strand, counting down.
TTTGCCCTCTGTACACCCTAGAGTTGGCGAGATTTTGAGAGGGACCGGTAAATAAATTAACCATTTGTTGCTTATATTTATCACTTTAAAAGGATACTACAACGAAATTTCGGCGCTCATTTTTTGGTCTGTATGTGTTCAAAAGAGCAGTATCACATGGAACATACCGATATCTTGTTAAAAAAAGTCTCAAAAAGGAATTTTAAAAGGAATTAAACGATTAACGAAGAGCACCTGGTGGATGTCGCTAACGCCTCGTTTGTAATGCTCGTCTAGGAACCTTGACAGCTGGTGACGGAGGTTGTCTCGTCTCCGGCCACGACGAGAGAAGGGGGGAAGGGGGAACTCCCCTCTTCCCGAGAATCCCTTTTGTGTGTCGCAGTAGTCGCTATTGTCCCCTTAGATGATTATAGAAGATTAACCCGTCACTCAAAATTCGTACAAAAGCAGCCGCTTCGGTGGCTGGAACGACTAGGCCATCCTCTCGACGTCAGCCTCGCCGTAGCTTTGCTCGTCTTGAGACGACCTTCGTCACGATTGCGTTGGATGCCACGTGCTCTAAGCTGGGCCTTCTCCGAGCGCTTGCCAAAGTGGGCCATTTATAACGAAAAATACAGCCACCAGGATCAAAATACAAACGTGCGATTGTCATTTACGGATATTGTGGATTAAATTCAACCTATTTTTGAACACGACGGGAATATTTCAAAATTCGTTGAAGTATCCCTTTAAACAATGACTATTGTAACCGACTAATAAAACTATCAACATATGTTCAGAAAGCTGAAACCACTTTTGGGACCACGTAGGTAACGAAGTGCCAATCCTGCTTTCTTCACTTCTTAGGTAAAGTTCATTGAAATTTTAATGCAATGCTTCCATTAATTTTAAAATACAAATTTAAGCGTTCACTTTGTGCACTTGCCCCGCCTCCTGGAACTCTGCAGAAATAGGCAATACATGTAGATTGTTGTGCTGTTCCCTGGTCAGGTACGTACCTCCTCCTCCGGAAAGTGGGGTACACGAAACCCGGGGGCGCCCAGGGCAGAGTCTACCCCGACAATGCACAGGATACGGGAGTAGGTCGATGAGAGCCGCACCTGGGAGGTGCCTCTCCCCGTTTTGCGGCTGTGAATACAAAATATATATCAATAACTCTGTCCCGAGTATTTATCTACTGCCTAGCTTACCGCTCAGCCTCGACGACTGCGCACCGCTTGCGGGCTTTGCAGACGCGGTTCAGCCAAACCCTCTTCCACCGCTCTGTGTTGCGCGGCGGCCCGATGTGGTTCAGGCGGCTGGTCAACTCGGCCCACAACCTTGCCTTGTCAGCTCTGGTCAGGTTAGGCGAGAGGCCAGAGGCCCCACGAGCCAGTTCGCGATGCTGGAACATAAAATTGTCCATTTCTTCTTTTTGTAATGAATTGACTGGCTCGCAGGGCCCTCTCTCGCTTGCCTGATCAGACATGACAGACATGAATGAGGCGGTAAATTCTCGTCTGCTATCAGTTTTCATCACATAACTTCGGTTTCACTTTTATTTTAAGTCCAACTAAAGAAAAACGTGCTAATTTCACCAGCATTCAGAGTTTTTTTTTTTTATTTACGACGTTGTGTGAAATAAATTATATGTGACGGTGAGCGTCGCACTTCCTTGGCTACTGTCGGCTCGATGCAAGTACAAGAGTCGTTGGCTTGGTTTGCTCGTTTGGCTTCACTTTAGTTTGGCTTCGTGTCTTCACGGTAGACCTGTGCGCCGGTCAGAAATCGCCGGCGGCGGCGCGCCGGTGTTTGTACATCCGGCGGCGGCGCGTTGACGGCGCGGGAATCAACGGATCAGCGGCGGCGTAGCGCGGAAGAGGGAGGGGAGGGGGTGTGGGAGGGTGGTGTAAATTAGAGAGTGAGGGAGAGAAAGAAAGGAGTCATTTGAATTTGGAAAACAAGGTGCAAATACCATAAAGACGAACACACTTTTCTATTTCATTTTTTTTTTTTCTGGAGTGGTTATACATTGGCCTCCGCTGTGAAAAGTGCGACCGTTAGAAGAATCAGGTACTCGGCGTCTTGTTTATTCTCGTTTGTAAGAGAATATGTCGCAGGCTGGCAGCCGCAGCGCAAGATCCTCCGTTAACGAGGACCGACGACAACAGGTATTTTATCACCGCGTTCCACCTCACCACGCGCTTGTCGCGCGCCCCGTGCCTAACAAGTCGACCGAGCACGTCCTTCGATTTATAGAACTCGTACTCTCATTTGGTACGCCGCAAGCCGTCATCACCGACAACGACAGGGTCCTAACCTCTCGTTCGGCTTCGCAGTACTTCGCCGACAGGCACATTCAGAGCATTCCTAACAATACTTTACGCTTCCGAAGCTAACGGTTTTGTCGAACGCGCCAACGGAAAAATCCTTCCATGTCTGCGCGAAAGAACATCAACGGCGACATCGACCATTGGAGCGATTAACTTTAGGCTACCAGCTTTGTGAACCATTAGCCGTACGCCGGACTCCAGACGTCACCGTTCGAACTCCTGTTCAACTTTGTCCCACGTCGACCAATGGAATTTTCCCCGCTTCCTGACGAGGTCGGCGACGTCCGCGCGAACTGTGACGCTGCAAACGCAAACCACGCTTACCTTCACGGCATGAAGCGTTCCTACGAGCGTTCCTACACAATTTCCGGGTTTACTCCGCAAGGCACACCGGATTTCCGCCAAGCTGCCGCACAATAGCACTTCTTTTTTTTTTTTTTTCACGAACAACCTGCAGTGATTGGCGTCGATTTCAACCAACTCGCCTTGCACCGCGGCAGACCCTCCGATTACAAGCGCATCACGCCGACGCCGCCCTCCACGATGGCTAGACGCATAACAGAGGATCATGACAACATTAACAAAATGTGCGAGGGCGCAAGGATTTTGAGTTCGGGAGTGTAAGCTAATAAGTACGCTGTCGGCAAAGACCTGTAAGGAGAGCCTCCCCGACTCGACCGGATGGGAGCTCGACTTCGACCCCCGATGCTGGATCCCGGCGTGGAAACGAGAAAGGAGGATTCCTAAAAACACGATGTGACAGGAATAAGCCGGGCGTGGGGATCAAAATAAAATACGTTTGAAAGAAGCCTGAAAACGGACGCGAATATAGCCCTCTTGTATCAAAGTATTTCACAAAGTTTTCATTAAATCGTTTTGCAGTCTACAAAACCGTTCATTCCGTTATAACACTTTAAAAACACAGGCGAGCTGGTGAAGAACTTCCATAGTAACCGGAGAACACGGAACGATAAAAATAGCGAACGAGACAACAAGTCTCAAAGACAGCTTTATACCCGTTTTCACGTCAAGAAATCTAGTAAAAAGAGTCCGACTCCTCGCGAACCATTACTAATTTCCACCTTTATGCGGAGAATTAAGATATATGTAGATGGATTCTACTATATATATTATCAAGACGTACACGTTCCAGCGCCAAAATCATCGCTTTTTTTCTCAGACAACCAAATCTCGTATAACACTTTGCGTCGCGTATACGAACATCTTTGTTTCATGCATGTGCTTTCGCCCCCTGTAATGCCTTCGTGCCCTGAGGGTACTTTAATAAATAAATAAATGCTCAAAACTTCCCTTTTTAAAAACGGGTATAATTTAGTTGAAAAACGAACGCTCTTATATATACGTCAAGACCCTCACCACCAAAAAAGAACTAAAAAAAGAATGGTATCACCATTACACACTTCAGTCCCATATAACGCACCCCAAAACTTTAGTTCGACGCGCAGACGGCCATACATTTTACGAGGGGCTTGATAACGGAGCGATATAAGTTCTTAAATAGCTGAAGTACGTATCAAAGACCACAGAAAGAAAACACTGAGATTTTGCAGTAGGGCCAAGAAAACCCCAATTATTATTATTATTATTTTTTTTTTTTTAGTCAGTAAAACGTACATTAGCTATTTTAATTTTAATAAGTTGTACCACGTGGCTATCAAGCCTCTCGTGAAAGTTGGTCAGTTCGACGTCTGAAGTTTTGGGGTGTCTTATATGGGACAAAGGGCGTAAGAATACACCCTTTTTTTTAGAGTGTAGGTCACTGAAAGACCGGACACTCGGACAGATCCCAATGATTCATTGGTCACACCAACCTGCCATGCATACGACCCTTCTTGATGACTGACCAGCCACATGCGATAACAGGCAACTCCATCAGAACCCTTACTAATATGATACACGCGTGACGAGATGTCCCTACAGCTTGCAATTCGCTTAACGAGTGTCGATGAAACGATCGTGTCGACAAAACGCGTGTCCGTAAAACGTGTGCCGATGAAAAGTTGTCTGCGATACGTAATTCCACGAAACGAGTTTCGATGAAATGAGAGGGTCCCGTACACCACTCCTGTCTGAAAAGTTACATCTGGGTTCTTATATGGTTTTTTTTTGTTTTTTTTTTTTCTGGCGCCCTTGAGGATTACCAGAAAGGGGGTTGACCTTTCTAATTTGTACTGAGGTTTGAAAACTAAATTTACACCGAACCTATTTGCAACTGATATAAGGTTATGAGAGATTCCATGGTAGTAAGGCACACACACAAAATATTTTTCACAACCGGTTTTTCCACAGGAGCCGGATTAAACGTTCAGCACCTTGAGCACAACTCTAACAATTGCATCGTGGTGATGGCCCGCGTCCAAACGAGGCATCTTTTGCAATTCAACTGCCTCACCAACCCAAAACATACGGGATTCTTTACAGGCGTTATCCATCGCAGACGCAATTACACCACTCTTAACTATTTTCAACTCACAGCTGTCAGCAACCAACAGAGGCTTGGCTGATTCCTTGCCGTACCTCCAGCACAGGCCCTTTTCCGTGTACAGCAGTAGGTCTATAAGTGCTTAATTCGACTGTTGCGATGGCAGGGTTGTGTGGTCCAATCGACAAGGTCCGCACAACCGTGTCGACGTGAACATAAGTCTCGTTTTAAAAAAAATCTCGGACAACCCTGGAGCAATTCACGACCCGATACACACACCCTATTTTGGAATAAAAAGAGAACCATCAATGTCTACGGCAGTGGACTCTAAATGAAACTCCAGAATGCTGATAAAACTATCTACATCAATTCCAGTGGCAAACTGCAACTTCACTAGATTATCATCACACCACCTCCTGATCCTTATTAACAGCTCAGACCTATTCAGAGTAATATAAGTCCTTGATGTCTACAGTTGTCACATCTCACCTTCTACCACGATGCGGATTCAATATTTCAATCAATTGCTCAGAGTTTTTGAGTGACAAGGACTGTTGCTCCACTCCTGTCAGGCGTTTCTGGATAAAACCGACAACGCCTTCTGCCAAACTCAATTTTCGTTGACAACCATTTTAACAATTACACCAGGATGGGATTGTTACGTTGTGCTCAAGCTGTAAGGAACGTACGCTTAATCCGGCTCCTGCGGAAAAAAAAACGGTTTTAAAGAATGTTGTGTGTGTGCCTTACTACCTGAATTTCTCATAACTTTATATCAGTGGCAGGGAGGTTCGGTGTAAATTTAGTTTTCAAACAAATTAGAAAGGTTAACCTCCTTTTCGGGTGGTCCATAGGGGTGCCAGAAAAAAACATGTGTACAACACGTGCCGGAACTATTGATGGCGTCCGCCTCAATTATCTCTCTAACAGTCCTATGTTTGTGCCTACCGAGAACAGTGGAAGAAGCAATTAATGGTGTGCACCTGCATTCATGCGTGGTTTCAAATGACTTTGCAGAAAAAGAGATAGTGTATTTGCGGTCCGCGGCGGTGCCACGGATTGGTTGAGATGTGGTGCAGTGACGCAGTGCGTATCTACGCTGAGGCTCTTCGATGAAATCAGTTGAAAGCGCTCTGTGGTGTTCTTCCTCTGTCTATGTCTTAAAGCGCAGTCATGTTTTTCACGCACAATACCAACTCGCCCAACAATCAGCAATGGTAGGAGAGTTCTGAGGGAGACCATGCGTATTTTGGCCTCTGGTAATTGTGTAAGCATACCGTCCTTGGCATTAGACAGTGATATGAAGCGTTTTTTGTGTCTCTATAAGGTCTTGTTTTGTGGGTTTTCTAAGAATGGTAAGGGCTGTGCTGGAGCTGGATTGGCCTGTTATCGCATATGTGGCTGGTCAGCCCTTAAGCGAGGTCATCAGGGTGGCTGGTTTGTTTGAATCATTTAGATATGTCTGAATCATGAATCATATGGGTTCTGTCGAGTGTCCGGCTCTCGGTGACAGTGAAGAAGAGGTGTTTCTTTTTTGGTGGTGACGGTCTTGAGGTATATGTAACAACGTTCGTTGTTCAAATAAACTACAAACTGTGTTTGAGACTTGTTTTGTTCGTTTTTTTATCGTTCCGTGTCTCCGTTTTCTATGGAACTTCTACATTTATTGATATGTATATACAGGAGTAAAAATGAAAGGGGAAAAGGACACAGACACAAGTGTATCTATTCATTTTTTATGCATAATACAGTAGGTAAAACTCATACAGAAGCAGGAAAAAAAAACACAAATACCCCCCCCCCCCCCCCCCCACACACACACACACACATACAAAAAAAAAAAAAAAAGAAAGATGGCGGCGCAGGCGGCGCGCCGGATTTATTGTGCGGCGGCGGCGTGCTGGCTCTGGGGATTCCGGCGGCGGCGCAGGGCGGTGGCGGCGGCGGCGCGGCGCGGCTGCGGCGCACAGGTCTATTCACGGTCGTGCGTCGGAAGTGTGTCGTAGTTAATTACTGCGATGTCGTCACGGCGTCAGAAGGTGAGTTTCCGCGATGCGTGGTATTGCTAAGATACGTTCATTCACACATACGTCACTTCCTTCTTCCAAGTCTCCTGGGAGTCCAAAGAGCGCAACATTAGCAACATAGCACTCCTGTCTCCTGCTCTTGTCATCTGCTCTCGTCGTCTGCTTCTGCATCGACGCTGAACAAACTTCGGAGCCGGTGCAAGATTTTGATGAAATGTGTCTGAGCTCGTTCAGAACTGGGATGAATCGAACGCACCAGTGCAGCGGCTGTGCCACTTCTGGTTGAATCGAATGCGCCAGTTCCTGCACTGCTGAACTAGCTCAGCCAGTTCAGGCGAATCGAACAGACCTAGTATTATGGGTCGTTTACACTTGCGAAATACACCCTCAACGCCGACTGGATTCGCTCGCTGAAAAAATATCGGGCCGTCCACCTTTGTTGCCGTCTGCGGTGTGCGCGGCGCCAGCGTATCTCAGTTTACCGAACAGATGAGAGCTGACGAGAGCTCCCAAACCTCCTTCTTGCCCGCGCGCGTCTCGTCGCCATCGTCGCTATACCCCGTTTCACCTTCCGTCCGAGCACAGCGGACGCTAGGAGCCATCCCAGCCAATGCGGCGTTGAGGGAGTGTCACGCGACCTTGAGCTCCCTGTGTCGTCCCGCCCCACCGGCAGGTCACGCGACTTTCTCCCGGCGCTGGATCGGCTGGCATGGCTCGTGGCGTCCACTGCGCTCGGACTGAAGGTGCTCGTCAGCGGGGATCTGACGTCAGCAAGCGCCACTTCCCCCGTGCGTTCTGATTGGCTTGCTGTGAGCGCCGGAAATTCTGCCTGCTTTCGTCGCCGGGCGTCAGAATTCTCGCGGATCCGGCCGCCGGTCCGCAAGTGTGAACGAGGCATTAATCCCCAAAGATAAGGATGCAGATAAACTCATGCACGTAGAAGGATACCGCCACTGATAACTATGACAACTGCTGGATCGCGCATCCTCGCTCCGCAAGTGCGGCCACCGGACGGTCATCTTGCTTGTTGAAAACTTGCGTTTTTTGGAGCGTTGCAGAGGCTGGCGGCAGCGTGCTGAAGACACGTTTTCTGCTCGTTCGTCGTCATTCGCCGAAGAAGTGCTTTGAAACCATGTGTAAGCCGGGAGACTTGCCGTTGAGAACACGTAGACATCTTTACGGACCGTAAGAAAAAGATACAACTCGTCGAAAGCAAGTTTCGCCGGTGTCTGGTGGTAAAAAATGTTGCACGTTTTTGACCACTAGACACGTGACCTTGTAGTTTTACGTCTAGATTTTAAAAAAGTACCACGCAAATATTATTGCGTATTGATTTTAATAACAGTACCGGCGAGATAAGTTATGTTTCGTTTGTGTTTAGTTCAAAACGTGTTTTTACGAAAAAAAACTCATGCAGCTTCGCAATGCCTCCGCTAGGTGCCGTCAGCCGCGGTGCAGTATTTTGGGGTTTTATCAGAACTAGACACTGATCTCTGGGGCTAACTGTATTGAAAAAAATAGTTTATCATGTTTCTTACAGCAATCGCAAGACATAGGCTGAATTTTCCGTCAAAGCCTCAGGATTTGGTATGGTCACGCGTCTAATGGTCAAAATTGTACAACATGGCGGCAGCCCAGTGGGGGTCACTTTTGCCTTGTGAACGGGATACCAGTTTATCGCTCCTCTACCTTGTTGGTGTAAACATGAGTTGATCTATATTTGAATACTTTCACCAATACTATATGGCGCACTTTTCGTATGTGCAGGTATGGGCTCCGTAAGTTTCCTCGGCTTCTGGCATTTTTCCTGGGACCTGAACCGGGTCGAACGTTTCCACGCTTACGCCTACATCGCGTTTGTGTTCTGTGTCTGCCTCGAATACACCATCAACTTGGGGACGGCTCTGAGACGGCGTGCCAGGCTTGTCCGGCTCATTAAAACTTGCTGTGGTCTAGAACCGCTTCTAAACGCACCACGGGATACCTTCAAAACTCTGCTCAACTACTCTTTGGGATGCCTTGGATTTCAGGTAAGAAATCGAAGTCCGAAGCTCAGATTTTCGCTGTTTATTCAGTGTATGGGCGGTTTCATTTGAACTCAGGCAACGAGGTGCAGTCGTATTTTTTATTTTGCCTATAATTTTTATATTTTGTGGCGCTTGTTCCAAGAAGAACAATCCTTTTTATTTTAATGTGCTGACATGTTTAGTTTCTGAGGAAAAGAAATCCCAAAGAAGGGGGAAAGAACAACGAGGTGTTGATGATTGTCGTGTTTGGTTTTAGATTCACTCTCAATCTCTAAGTATTTAAAGAGAACATCTATATTTTTTTTAGTGGGGTATATAAGGCAAATAGGTAAAACTAAATTATAACTAATATTTATTGTTCGTCGCTCCAATCTTTGTAAAGATTCCCAAACATGCCTCCGCGAACAAGTGTGACCTAAATTGCGTTTTTTTTTTTTTTTGAGTCGACTATGTTTAGTTTTGCTTTTGAAATAATGCCACGTGTAGAACCTTTCATTGCCTTCCAAATTAATCAAAGTTTTTGCATTTATCAGGTACGAGTACTGAGAAATAAATTATGAAACAGAGAAGGTTTTCACGTTTCGTTCAATTTCAGCACGCTGTATCAAAGAAATATTTTTTTTTATTTTTTGTTTATTTGTTTTTGCTCGCGTCGCGTTTTTTTTTTTTTTTTTTTTTACCACACTCTTTTACCCAGGATACATTCCGTTAGAGGTATTCGCACTGGTTTTCAATTTTAAACCTCTAAATGTGCTAAAAAATTATTCTTTTCAGTTATCAACGTGAGCTTCGCATTAAAAACCTAAAATTTTGCATTTAAAAATCTAGGTTTCTGATAGGAAGTGCATTTTACTCAGATGTTTTACAATATTATACTTTAATATTTGTAACATAGTAAAGATTATGTAGCGCATAGGGTCTAGGCTTGAGGCCTCTCCAATCACACCACCGGCCGAAATTGTATGAAAATTCGCTTTCGGCAGTTGCGATTTTATTGTGTTTAGGCGTTTGGAATTGCAAACTTGTTATTATACGCCTAACGACATTAATGTATTTTATATAATTATTTATTAAACGTCCCTTAGATTTTTATAATAAAAAATAAAATATACAGCTATAACCCCTCAAGCCACCATCAGCATTTGCTCTTTTTTAGCATGTTTAGAGGCTTAAACCTCAATACTAGTGCATATACCTCGAACGGAATGTATGATGGATAAAAAAGGATGTAAAAAAAACGCAACACGACAAACGTTTTAAAAAAGCTTTTTTTTTTTTTTTTTATACAACGTGCTGAAATTGAACAAAAAGCGAAAACCTTCTCTGTTTTATAATTCATTTCTCAGTACTCGTACATGATGAAAACACAAACTTCACTTCATTTGGAAGGCAATGAAAGGTTGTACAAGTGGTATTATTTTAAAAGCGATACTAAACATATTCGACTCAAAAACAAATCCGCAATATAGGTCACAGTTGTTCGCGGAGGCATGCTTGGCGATTTTTATAAAAATTGGAGCGACGAATAAAAAATGGTAGTTATAAAGGCGTCTTACCTACTTGCACATATACCACACTAAAAATAAAAGACCTTCTCTTTTGAATACTTTGAGATTGAGAGTGATTCAAAAACGCCACACACGACAATCATCGACACCTCGTTGTTCTTTCCCGCTTCTTTGAGATTTTTTTCCTCAGAAACTAAACATGTCCGGACATTAACACAAGAAGGATTGTTCTTCTTGGAACATGCGCCACGAGATATAAAAATTTGAAGCAAAATAAAAAAAATACGACTGCACCTCGCTGCCTGAATCCAAATGAAACCGCCTGTATATAATTTCGCCTCGAACAGATTAAAGGAGCGATGCAACAATTTTTGTACTGTGCACAAATATCGCTTAAAACGGATCCCTAACGTTAATGACATATGAAACACGCGTTCGTTTTTCACCCCACGCAATAGAAGTCCCAGAAAAAAATTTAGGAAAAACGAGCAGCGTTCACCCCCTCAACTCGCAGCCAGAACAAGTGGCCACGTGATCTGGAGCCGATTATATGCCGCCAGTGTTGATCATAGCCACGCGCTGGGGTTGGCAAAGCGCAGGACACGCGCTTAGTTCCAGACATTGTTATGGCTCGGCTGTTGTCGTCGTTGCAGCGATTGGACACGGGTCACAACCCGAATGCTTCTCGAGCTAGCAGTTGTCACGAGCCCAAGTCGAGTGCCCACGCAATGCTCGGGTCCAATCTATGAACCGCATTCAAATATCGTCACTTGGGTGTACTGCGATCCCCGAGTTACGTCATGAAATTTTGCAAAGGAGAGATTGAATGAAAATGATCGCTTTTGCCCTTGAAATTACACCGCAACAAAGGAGTTTCTTGGCCAGTGGCGTTGCGTGTGAGTATCCTTGAGTCCCACTAGTGCCAGTAAGCTCGTGTATAGTGAAAAACATTCCAGCTGAATATCGTTGCACAGCTCCTTTAAGAGAACATGAAGAAAGGAACTCATAGCTAGGGTTCTGCGCTTTCGGAGTATTAGTTTTTGGCAAAATAAGAGGGCGTTTTTCGGAATCTACTTTTCACCTCAGATTTGGAGGTTTCCGGAGTATTCGCTCACCGTTCACTATAAATTGGAGTTATTTTATTTTTATTTCATTTTTTTAGGAGGCCAATTCAAGGCAAGTGTTACGTAGGAACGAGGTTTGTCTTAGAGAAAGGTCCGAAGGTGAATGACTGAAAGAGCCAGACGCGTTGAACTATTGTCGTAAAAATTTGGCCTCCTCTTTTTTTTTTTTTTTATGAGGGCTTTAAAGACGTGCATTTGTCACGCGGACAAAAGTACAAATAAAAAAAAAATAAAAAAAAGATACAGTACCAAATTTGTTGCAGAATTTGAGGAAAAGGTGATGAAGACTGGTCAGAGAATATTTTTACCTGCGCGTGTTTTTCGTAGTTTATTAGATTTATTCGGAAATACAGAGCCCTTCTTATAGGTCATAACCCACATACATTTCCTTGAGTCTGACACGTCAGTGTCCTGGCTTGCAGCTCGTTTGAACCTGTTAATAAATTAACATTCGCGGCTTTTTTTTTTTTTTCTTCAGTTTTCTAATTTGTGAGAAAAGCAGGCAGCCTACAAATGGTTCCTTGACCCATGCATCCCCAATCATCACTCAGGTCTTACCATTACATAATCCCACGCGACCGAACAGCATATATCGCTACCGCAATATTATATATACAGATTTCGCAGCGGCAAGGTGCAGACTTTCAGCGAATCTCCTTTTGGTACAGTCATGTCCTGTCTTTACTTCGTAGGAGGAAGTTAATTGCCGCAACACCCAATCGCTCGCAAAATCACAAATAAAACAGAAAGATCGAAACACTTGATCAAGTATTTCTCAGACGTGGTGCGAAGTCTTATTTGCCTCTTTTCGCGTACGAACGCCCTCGCTCGTAATTTGCTAATCAGGAAAGCGTTAATTAAGACACGGGCATTGGCTATAACAATAAAAATTCTCAAGAATACATAAAATACAGCCAAGGCTTTACTGGGGGAAATATGTGCTCCGGTCTGATGGAGCAACTAAGCATTTTCATCCAAGTTTCCAAGCGTGACAAATGATTCCTTTCTGAACTAAGCTGCGAGTGCTGCCAACCTCCGCAGTTGTTTCTTTCCCGATTTTTATCCGAAACTTTTGTAGATTTCCTGGATTGTCAGAAAATGTGTTACTTTGCGTCAATATTGATATTATCGTTATGGAGTAGCTTCAGAATTGATTCCCGTAGTTGGGTGGCCATTTAAAGGTTAAATTTGCTTCGTGGAACCCTCCCCCCCCCCCTCCCCCCCCCCCCAAATCTCTGTTGTTATCACTGGAGATTATCTCTGGCATCAAAATATACAAAGAAGCCTTTTCCCCCCTGCGCCTCGGCTGGCAGAAAGAGGGAAAGAGAAAGAAACTTGTTTCTAAAGCCCTCTAGAACCCATGAAACGAAAAGTCCCTAGATTTTACCAAATTTCCCTTTGCCCCTAGACGATGACGGAAATTCCTTGATCTAGGGGAGAATCCCTAAGGCTGGCAGCACTGTAAGCTTCTATTGTCACTGATAGCTTAGGAAGCGCTGTGTGGAGTCCCGAGTACCTTATCATCACCCTGATTGCGGCATTCGCCGATAAGAAAGACGTACAACCAATCAGAAAGCAATTGCAATGTAATCACCGTAAGCCATGGGGTGGATGGTTGATCATGTTGATGTCCAAACTATGAAAACGAAAGAGGGACCTAGAAGACAATGCGGTCGAAAGCCCGTGTGGTTTGTGCTGTCTTCTATGTGTCCCTCTTTCGTTTTCGCAATATAGAACGCCACGCAGCGCGTTCCTTCGGTTTTGAGTGCCCACAGTCTGTTTCGTGTCCAGATATCCCTGGTCGTCTTCTGCCTGGGCCTGGCCGTCATCAGCGATTTCGGACTCATCCACCTCAAGCATGTCGAGGACGTGCCCAAATCGTTTCAGTGTCTGTCTGTTGTCCTCGGAGTCGACTACCTCTTGGTCATCCTGCCGACCTGCCTTATGCCCAGGATCTGCTTGACCTATTTCTTCGGTGCGTTCAGGCTCTACCTCAGATGCATCCGTAGCAACATCGAGGCCTGCATGCAGTCCACCCTCGTTCCTCCAGACCGGTGAGGCATACTGCCAGAAAACAAGTCATCCGGGACGCGTGTTGAGATTTTCTCACAGAGTAAAACCCTGAGGCAAATCCAAAAAAACCCTAATCAGCATTTTTTTTTTTTAGACACGTTACAAATGCACATTTTTCGACAACTAGACACAGGCGGCGGCGTTTTTTTTTTTTTTTCTGACTCCAAACGTTGCCCTGGTTTATGCGGTAGAAAGAAAGAAGGGGGGGGGGGGGGGGGAGGGGGGGGGGGGTGAATGCTTAATTAAACACCCTCCAATGTTTCTCGCCCCTGCACGGAGGCCACCTCGGAGATTCGCTTGCTTACGGCCCTATCGGAACCGGCCCATTTTTCGTCAGAAAGCGTTGGCATCGTGCCGTTGTATCGGGCTTCAGTGCTTTTTATACCCCTACTATCGATACTAAAAAACGAAGCGTCAAAATAGACTAAATACGCGCCTGGATAGACGCTGACAATGTTGGCCCTGCGGGACAATGCCCTACAACGGCAGCGGGAAGATAGGCCTAGGGAGAGTGTGTACGCATGCGCAGAAGCTTACTGGAAGGTCCGTTTGTCTGTCGCTGTACCAGCGTTTGTTCGTTCACGGCTGTTCTGTCACTTTTCTTCGTTTTTTTGGTTTCCCAGCAAAAAAGAGATGCTAGAAGAGTACCGGGCTCTGCTGAACACGCTGAAGACCTGTGTCAACGAAACTGGCGTCACCCTGGGCACTGGACTGATGTACACGTACAGCTACGCGGCCTGTCTTTTCTGCGGCTCCATCTTTTACATTTTTGTACCCAACACGTCGAACAACATCCGGCTCTTCTTCCTGGGAAGCGGATTCATGCACTTCATCAGTCTCCTGGTACCCACGGCGGTCGTGCACAAATTCGCCGAAGATGCAAGTACACTTTCGACTTCCGAATCCGAATCGTGGCGTCAAATACTTGACTCGGAACACAGCGGCGGGTGGTAACCTTCGGAACACATCGACAGCCGTTACTGGCGAGGTGTCGCGGGGAGGCAATACCCCGTAGGCACCGACGATAACGTCATATGCAGGGCTTGTCTTCTAGGTGGTATTGCGTAAGGTCTCAGTGTTGCCTGACGTCTCAATGTCACGTAACGTCAAGGTGTACCGTGACGCCACTGGGCGCCGTCACGTTTAGCGGAGAAAGTTTCCCGTCAAATTTAGCGGGCAAATACTTCGCGCATTTCTCCGCCAAGGCGATAAATTTGGTAGGAAAATTTATCCTTCAAACTTAGCGGACATTATTGTATTGCTAGATTTAGCGGGAAATTGCGCGTGTTCAGTGCGATAGTGTGTAGTCTTTGCACAGCGAAGTGTGCGACGTCCTCGACTGTCGCCGCAGTTAATTTGAGGGACACTGCGTGGAACCGAAACTTTAATTTTTGGGTCAATTCTGCCTCTAAGCTTGGCTTAGCATTTTAATGCTAAAATGAATACAATATTTGTTTTTACGCAACCAAGGAGTACGAATTTTGATTGGATATAAATAACCCGCTAGCCTTTAATATTAACCTTTCTTTCATAATTTTAGATAGGCATTTAACGAGGCTCGAAATTTTTTTTTTCTCGCAAATTACACGATGTAATTTAATGCTCTTTCTTTTTTTATTTTTCAGGTGTCAGACCTCCGGAATACCGTCCAGTCCTATTCTTTCGCAGCGCTGCCTAAAGATGTGTTCGATCAGGTAGCGACCGATCACATTCGCTTAATCAACACCGTGTTCATAAAATTGGGGAAAAAATATATATATATTGATGTGTAGCTCACAAAATGGCGCGTGAATATTCCAGGTCACCGGAGAAGTGTGGAAAGGTTAAATTTTCCTTGTAGGAAAACGTTAGCAACATAACACGAAAACATTTACTTCTTGTACACTTCAAGGGTCTCGAAAACGAACTGAGCTTTTCGCACGAGTGCACAGGAGGGATCGACACTAGGCTGAACATTTTGCGTGAGGTGTTTAAGTATATATCTAGCAAATACGGATTGTAACATCTTCCGTATTTTTTGTTGTTGTTTAGTTTTAGAAAATGAAGCACGTAGAAAAACTTGATTATCATTGCGCTTTCAGCACTACCGCGCAGTTATAGATGCTCCTGGAGCTTTCCAGCTGAGCGTAGAGGGGGAAAGAATAAAGGGAAAAAGAGACGCATACTGCTGGACTATCAACCATTTATCAGAAAATCTTCTTTTTCATCGACACTCATCTACATGTACACTCACCAGTGTGTGTGTTTCTTTTTCACTTCTCCTTCGTTTTTTTCCCCTCTACGTTCAGCTACAAACCTTCAAAAAGCTTGCCAAACCAACCAGCTCAGGTCCAGAAAAAATAAACAAAGACGTAAGAATTTCTGCGGTGTCTAAGTACAAAAAGTAGCTGATGGTGCATCAGGTAGCCTGATGGACCATCAGAAAAATCTGATGGACCATCAAGAAACTCTGATGGTCCATCAGGAAAGCCTGATGGTTTTTTCGATCGGGACATATATAACATGTGGACGATTGCGTCGTAGGCAGGCTTTTAACCAGCATCCTTTCTCATACCATTTTAAACTGCCAGAAATATCGCCTTGTTCACCATCAGGCTATCATCTCCAGGCTGTGATTTACGCATTGGCAACTGCTTCAGATCTCTGATAACTATAAAATAAAACAATATTTTTCCATACGCTCATACTTTTCGCATGCCGGCTGAACTGCTTAATTAGCACGAAGCCAGAGGCAATGGCAATGGAAACGAGGTTGGTGAAAGTTCCGATCCTGTTACAGGAAGACATTTTTTTTTTTTTTTGGCATACTCGAATTAAAGGCATTATTAAAATGAAGATCTCGTGATTATAAGACAACATATAAAATGTCTCGATTCTATCTCTGACAAACTCTGAAGTCTACACAGAGAATGTATCGCAAATGAGCTGGGCACATGCTGTGTGTGTTTGACACTGCACGTCACTCGACGCATGATACCAGGTTGCGTCACAAGGGACATGATCACATGACGATATCGCCGTCATGGTACGTGACATCATAATGTCAGGTGACATCAGGACCTTCCTATGGGCCCTGTGGGCTGTATGTAAAAAGGTAACGCTTGAATTAGACGTAACGCTTTTCTCAAGGAAATGAGCGTACAAGCACATTCTGTGGAAAAAAGAACTTTTTTCGGAAGCAGGTAACGTAGAAACTTACTTCCAAGTATCTTGAGCCTAGCCATTCGCCGAGTCTCCTCCGTAGTTTGGTGCGATTTGCGCTCAAAACAGCTTTGAGGGAAAGTATATACTTCTGATTCCTTAGAGGGCATTTTGTTGAGTCTGGAAAAGAAAATATACTTTTGTTGGCCATGGCGCGTTTGTTCGCTTTAATTTTATATCCCTGTACGCAGATATCAATGATGGTCTTCGCCCTCGAGAAGGAAAACTTCAGATTCTGCGTAAACGGATTCTTCAACGTCCATCTTCCGGCGTATGCGAGCGTAAGTCTGACTACGGGCGAGGAGGTGATCGAACTTTAGAAAACGCTTTAAACACCCAAGCCAACACCCTATACAACCGGATCAAGTCGCGTCCCGTGACGCGACTTGATCCGGTTGTATAGGGTGTTGGCTTGTCTTCTGATAATTTGCTTCTCCGTCATCTTTTATCATTGCTCTGCTTGCTGATATTGTCTCTTTAGTAACCATTCTTTATAAAGAAGTACTCGATTTTTTTTGTGTTCTTATTGTGTTTGCATCCTGCAGTATTTCCGCTGTTTTCTGCCATTGTGTGAGGGAGGTAGAGGGCCTCGTCAAGGCTGCAAAGAAAGCAGCTCTTTACCTTATGCCTTCCTCCTTTTAAAACGATTTATTATTTATCATTACATCGAAACCGAAACGGCGGCCCAAAAAGTACCCAATATGCTTTGCGCGGCACTATACGCCGCTATAGGATCGCTTCGATTTTGCGAGAGGTTAATGAGGTGCGCAAGTTCGTCTGCTTCTTGCACAGGGGTTGCGAGGATATCAGAACGCCAAACACTTATCAAATGGTTGCAAAAAAAAAAAAAAAGATAGTGGGTTGATATTAAGGCATCTATCAATACATTGAGGTCTACTCATTATTCTCACAGTCAAAGCCAATCAGAGCTCAGCGTCATTTTGACGTCACTGCAACTCCAGACGACTTGCGCTCCGCACTGGGGCTGCACTGATTCAGCACGAGCGCCAGCCAAACGCTGTGTCACACACACACAAAAAAAGAAAAAAAAAGACAGCGAACAGACTTTTATTTAGTCCTGTAATGTATGAAATGCAGTATATTTGAGGAGCGTTTGAAGGCCGTCAACGGCTGTTTTCGGAGAGTGCAAAAGACCCAATATTTTTTTTTATATATAAATTTCCCCGCTATATTTAGCGAAGAAACTAACCCGGTACAAAGGTCACGTGACGTCAACTTTCTTGCGCCCTTACGTTCTGCTAAATTTTCCCGCTAAGTTTAGCGGGAAACTATTTCGGTGTATAGGATCGCGTGACGTCGGGTCAAGCGACATCAATTTTCTCGCCATATTTATAGTTGAGAAACTAGATCGGTGTGTGTATACTGTCTGGTGACGACAAATCACGTGACATCGAATCCCCCGGAAAAAAAATTTGGCTGGAAAACTGAATTTATGCGTGGGCGTCGTGACGTAAGGTCATGTGACATCAATTTCCCCGCTAAGTTTAGCGGGGAATGCACGAACGGACAGACGAACAAATTTTTGGGATTCGGGATTGGAAGGGGGGGGGGGGGGGGGGGTTCACATTTGAAAGCATATCATGCTTTAATAAATTCTCCTTGTTGCCCCTGCGGGTTTTGTTCGAAATTTAGACCGTATGGATGCGACGGTTTTGAATATCTTCCACTATAGTCACACCCTACCTAAAAGAACGCGGAGGCTTAGGCTTTTTGCTTCGTCATTGTTTCTTTGTCGCTCGTATCGGCTAACACTGAAACCTCATTGGCTGAAAATTGATAAAAAGACACGACCTTTGTTTTGTTTTTTTAACCGGTAGGCATCTTATGAGAAATGTTCTTTTCAATTCTATTGTCTAATTCCAACGGCTGCCTGTTATCTCCAATTTTACTTTTATGAGTGTATACTGCGATTAGTTTTCTTTTAGAGTTCAGTTCTTAGGCACCCGTTTCCATGTTGAGCGGCGTTGCCGTCGCCATCGCCGTCGCCGTCGGTGTAACCGCGCGGTGCATTATGGGAAACGTCCCATAATGACGTCACACGTGACGCCATTCAACCCTAGAAAAGTTTTACGTTACATTTAGCGGGAAAAATTTTCCCCGTAAATTTAGCGGGGAAATTTTACCTTCGTGACGCCACACGTCACGTGAATGAATGTGATGTCACGTGAAATTTAGCGGAAAAACGTTTCTGCTAAATTTAGCGGGGAAATTGAAGTCACGTGACCTCAACACCAATTCAGTTTTTCCGCTAAATTTAGCCGGAAAATTTTCGCTAGATTTAGCGGGAAATTTAGAGAAAATTTTCCGCTAAATGGGAGGGGAGCAGGAGAGGAGGAAGGGAGGGTACGGAGGGGGAGGAGGGCCTACCATACCCTCCCCTCCTTCTTCTCAAAAGCTGCGCTTTAATTCGGCATTACGGAAAATTCTAAATACCTTTCGTTTTTCTGCGAAAATTAATCTTTTTTTTTTTTTTTTTTTTTGTTATTATTTGTGAAAGGGGCACTGAAGTCGATTCTGAGATCGTTCTTTTTTTGAGACAACTCAATCTAGACGCACTAAGCATCCCAACAAACCCGAAATCATAATCGTGCGTAGCTTATTTCCTCGTTAAAAAGCGTCTTCAAAGATCGCGTCACGCCCTTTTTGGGAAGAATTTTCTTCCGAGTGAAGTGGTCGACGAAGGGCGCTTGTCGGCGAGTTGCAAGCGGTGGCTTCGCCCGCGGCTTATCCGAATGCGTACCTATCAGACTCTCTTCGAAACGAGCTAAATTAAAATCATTCGGAATCTGCGCGTATTGTAGGGCTTCCATTGGTCCACACAATGCAATTCGGGGGGAAAAAGAAGTCCACATGTTTTTCACTTGCCCTGAGATGAATAGGCAGTTTTGTAATATATGGCTTGGAATATGCGGAAACTAACACCTTTTAACCAATATAAGATCAAAAACTACCTTTTTCAAAAATGACTTGAGTGCTCCTTTGAGCGCAAGCCTGCATTTGGAAACGTGCTCCACTGTTGCGGCATTTTGGGGAGCTTGGGCCCAGTCAAGCGGTTTGTGAATAGCTTCTTTTCCTTGTGTCCCCCAACGCTGTGTTTGCTAGGAAATAAGGGAAATTATGATATTATTATTATCAGAGACTATATCATCCTTTCAAATGTTTAAAAAGTCTGTTTTTTTTTTGTTAAAAACATTGAATTATGTTCTCAGATAGCACCTAGCCTCTAGACCCTTGTTTCTGTTTTTGTTATATACTCTGGAACGTGTGCTGAATTGCTTCTATTATTGTCCCGCGTGAACAAATGAGCAGTATTAAGTACTAAATACTTAATTTATTAAT
Source organism: Ixodes scapularis (assembly GCF_016920785.2). NCBI lineage: Eukaryota > Metazoa > Arthropoda > Arachnida > Ixodida > Ixodidae > Ixodes > Ixodes scapularis. The sequence goes on along the minus strand of NW_024609879.1, from coordinate 124,195,982 downwards.
CGTATGTTCACGCGCTTACCAGAATAACAAGAAAAAAACTTTTCCTAGTTAATATTTATATTTTCTTTCTCTTAAAGGGATACTTCAACGAAATTTGAAATATTCCCGTCCTGTTCAAAAATAGGTTGAATATGATCCACATTATCCGTAAATGACAATCGCACGTTTGTATTTTGAGCCTGGTGGCTGTATTTTTCGTTATAAACGGCCCACTCTGGCAAGCGCTCGGAGAAGGCCCAGCGGAGACCACGTGACATCCAACGCACTCGTGACGTAGGTCGTCTCAAGACGAGCAAAGCTACGGCGAGGCTGACGTCGAGAGGATGGCCTAGTCGTTCCAGCCACCGAAGCGGCTGCTTTTGTACAAATTTTGAGTGACGGATTAATCTTCTATAATCTTGTAGGGGGACAATAGCGACTTCTGTGACACACAAAAGGTATTCTCGGGAAGAGGGGAGTTCCACCTGCCGCTCTTCTCTCGTCGTGGCCGGAGGCGAGACAACCTCCGTCACTAGCTGCCAAGGTTGCTAGACGGGCATTACAAGCGAGGCGTTAGCGACATCCACCAGGTGCTCTTTGCTGATCGTTTAATTCGTGTTAAAATTCCTTTTCGTGACTTTTTTAACAAGATATTGGTATGTTCGATTTGATGGTGCTTTTTTGAACACATATAGACCAAAAAATGAGCGCCGAAATTTCGTTGTAGTATCCCTTTAATGTAACGGCAAAAAAAAAAAAATACTTTGCCGGCAAAAAAGCGAAACAAATTTTCTTTCATTTTTGTTTAACACTGATAAAAAAAAAAAACTTGTTTTGCCTCCTGCAGATCATTGGAGCCGCCTTGACGTACACCATTGTGCTGGTGCAAACGCACAACCTTCATTTGGAAGACCCGACGACGCTTCTGTAGTTTCGTCGTTAGTGAGCCGATCTCACCGGCCAGTTCCTTATTTATTCGCAACTCTCAGCGATGGTGGTTCCGCAATCGCGCGCTGTCTAGCTCCTGGATGATCGGCTTCGCAATAAAGATGGTTGCCTACACCTTCCTGGAGTGAAAAAAATAAAGTAAGGCTCTACTACTGCCGCTCGTATATATATATATTAAAAAAAAAACTAGAAATACTTACGCGTCGCACACCGCAGACAGTTATTCAGATGACAGACATTTTGATAGGCGCCAGTGCGCCACCCATGGCCGAGGAATTTGCGAATATGCCGCCGCCGCTGGCGCGGTGCACAGTGCGAACTGGGCGTATGCAGCACGCGTGACGGCGTAAGGTGCGCTTTAGACAACGTTACTAAATTGCCTCAGTTGTGGAACTCCCGCCGAAGGGCGGGAGTTCCACAACTGAGGCAATCCGCCTCCCGTCGTTCGAAGCGCCATCTAGATTTTCGTTTACGAACTGTGTTTTCCATAGAGTACGGAGAAGCGCCATCTAGACGCTGCGCTTTGAAACGTACGCATCACATAGAATAGACTGCCGTTACCAAAACAGCCGTCCGGCGCGTCGAACGACAGGAGGCGAGTCGTGGTGAGTGAGGGGGTACAGCTCGTGCAAGCAGCGTCTATTAGCAGTTTCGTAGCTGAGCTAATTTATTAACGTTGGCTGTAGCCTGCTTCCTGTAAACCAACGTTATTAGATCACCTCAGTTGTGGAACTCCCGCGGAAGGGGGTACCCCCTCCCTGACTCGCTTCAGACCGCTTCCCGTCGTTTGAAGCGCCACCTAGATTTTCGTTTCATAACTGTGTGGTCTACAGAGCAGACCTTGAACGGCCATCTAGACGCTGTGCTTCAAAACGTGTGTATTTCACACTGCAGTTACCATAGCAGCCGTGGCGCGTCGAGCGTCGGGAGCCGAGTCGTGGTGAGTGAGAGGGGTACTGCTCGTGCAAGCAGCGTCTATGAGCAGTTCCGTAACTGAGCTAATTTAATAACGTCCCTGTAAACTAAAGTCATGGTAGCGTCACGCATGCGTCGAACACCCGAGTCTCACCATACTATGTTCATCCTTAAGCTGAGACTGCAGCCAAGGCCACAAGCATGAGAAGTCGCTGCTTCGAAGCGTTCTTCCGCAGAACGAGCACTCGTGCTAGAAATGAACGTCTCAAAGCTAGGAACGCGGGCTATAGGTAGCGCGTGTAGCTTTGGCTGCAGTACCAGCTTAAGGGTGAGCAGGGTGTAAAGTGACCTAGAGCTACTAAATGAGCTACACTTAGAGTACCGCCAGTCTGTCCCCTATATTGTTCTGGGCGCCGCCATCTTGGTGCTTGTGCAAAGCAGACGCAACTGCCGATCGTCATAATTCAAACGTGCGACTAAGCATCAGTTTCGGTGTAAGGAAGCTCATGCAACATAGCCTTGCTCATTCTCGAACTGTTGAAATAACTCTGGAGGACGGAAAAGCGTTTCCCGTGATTTCAAATAAAGCTTCAGATAACTGGCAACCGTGATTTTAAGCCACAATATGGCCAAGTGTCGTTACTCTGAAGCGTAGCTTATTTAGTGGCACTAGTCGGCCTAAGGTACACTCGCGCGCATGATGTACGCTTCTTTAGGCTTGTCGGCGTCGGCTGTTTCTGTTTGTCGCTCTAGTGTGACTCGATCATTGGGGTGGGGATCGGTCTATTAATTCGTGTAACCGGTGCGTCCAAAGTGGACTCCACGAACGCGTGTTATTTCTAGTCGCACCAACTGTGCCTCTGTTTCTTTTCAAGCACCATTGTATTCCCTTGTTACGTGAAGACTGTTTCACCTTCGCTCTGGGCTTAAACATACACTTCGTCTGCTTCACAACCACCTCCTTAGTTTAGGACAGTGTTGGCGGTTACGCGTTACAAGAAACGGCGTTACTGGTAACCTTTATCGGCAATGTGAAACGTACTCGCTACTTTTTCAATACGGTAACGGGCAACGAACTTGCGTTACTTATGTCAAGTAACGTGTAACGGAGTTACGTTAATTGTTACATTTGCTTCCCAAGATTTACAAAATGTAATTAGTTTCGTGTTTCGGGGTGGCAAGCCATGCGAATTTTTAAGTTTTTTTGTGTTTTACTTGAGTATTTAGGTGAAACCTTAAAAAAAAAAATAGTCAGTTTCTGCATGGACATAATGTTTCTTGAAATATGGCGATTATGTATATCTGTAACGTCAAAACAGTAAAACGCGTTAATTAACGAGGAAAAAGTAACACAAAAGTAACGGTAATGGTAGCGCGTTCCTTTTATTTGCAAGTTACGGGTAACGCTGTTTTTTTTTTTTCCGGTAACGCCTACAACACTCCTTTAGGGCCTCCTCGGTTGACATCTCTGTTAAAATCAAAGGTAAGGTAATGCTTCAAATTGTATGATCTGCGCTTTATGGTCGGTGACAGGTTCAGAGGAAACTTCTCTTACCTCTTTCCCCTCTAGCACAGCGAACGCCGGAGAGGAGGTCGCCTCCTCTCCAACTTTTACACTGCTAAAGTGGAAAGACGTAGAAAGATAAATTTTCTCTGACCTGTCACCGAATATAGGTAGATAGGAAACGAAAAAAAAAAATGTTTTGAAATGGGTTTAAATAATTCGTACTCGTTCCAACAAGATACGCGTTATTAAAGAGAAATGTGTTAAATACAGGGTGCTCCTAAAATATATTAAATTTCTTTTTAATTTGAACGCATTAGCTGTCCCATGGAGCGGACCGGCGTTTTCAGCTTTTGAAGCCGCGCTAAACGGCATTTAAACTCCCATGTCCCAATGGAGCGAGGTCTGTCGTCTGTAGCAGCGATCTGATGGATAGGCTCCCATTGGCTCTCGTGTGGCGTAGTTCCAAGGGACGCCACGAGAGAAGCCCTCTCCATGGCGGCGCAGCAGCCCGGCCGCCGGTAAGAAGGAGCGGCTGGCCGCCGAGCCAGCGCAGCCCGCACGGGCAGACTCCGGAGTGGTTGCACGGCCGAGCTCAGCGCGGCGCGGCCACTTCACAGAACGTGCGCTCGGCCGTCGGCCGGAACATCGGCATCGTGGCCGCCCACGTCAGTACACCGCAGACGAACTAAAGGGGCGGAAGGACAACATTCATGCTTTCGCATTCACAACTCATAGAAAACGCGTAGGTGCCCACTGAATATTTTTTGTTTTCAGTTCAAAATTTATTTGCTTATTGCCGAGTTCTCAGTTTTCATCCAAATGCAGCACTAGCGGCCCGGACCAGGTGACAAAGTTTCAGAGCTTGCCGATAAGTTGACCCAAAAGTTTTTATAAGCGGTTAAAAGAAAAGAACACTGGGAAAATGGCAGCCGACGAAGCCGGCGATGGCACAGAGATGAACGGCGTTAGTTACCGGAAACGGGCACCACTTTACCGTTAAAAGTTAAAAAAAAAAGAGTCACTTAAAGGTTTTAAATAGAATAACGGCAGCTTTTGAAAAATGTTAATCTGGTCCGGACCAGTAGCGCTATAGATTTTGGGCAGAGACATGAGCGCTCAGAACAGCGCAGTTCTATTTATTTATTTTTTTTTTTTTTTTCGGGAGAAAAAGAAAATATTAGATACTTTTAGTTTTCGGGGACACACTGTATTTGCCGCCGCGACAATAGTCTGAAATCACCATATTACTTCTCCCGTGGCGAGTTGTCACATGCTTTGCTCTGGCGTTCTGATTGGCACGCCCGGTTCTTCGCACGCGTCCTTCGCCGAGTTATGCTGTAATGACGTGCAACGGGAAGGGGGGAGGGGGGGGGGGGGGGGCATGTACTTATGCAAGCTGCCCTATAAGAGATTGGTCGAAACTAGCAAAGGCTTATACATGTTAACCGTTGTTAAAAAAAAGTCCGGCATTTGCGGAGCAATATTTTAATTTCCCCTATTATATGGAAGGTTTAAAGACCATGAAAATATTTTTCAACTTCTTCCTGTTTAGCATTCCTCCTCAACTCAAAAGCCAAATGCGAAATTAGGTGGTCGTGACGTGCTTGGGCATCAGATGGGATGACTCCAATATTTCCCCCTGCTTTTTAATCAATGGAACTTGTCATTCGCCAGTGAAGATAAGTCCCGTCAAAGGCACTCAATGGCCACGAACGCGAATCTAAATATTCGTCGACGGATTAATTCTTGGCGAGCGCATACGTCCGTGTGACGCAGAGCTCGTGTTCAATGCGTGAGCTGGGTTCGGCTGACGTGATTGGGCACCGCGGATGCATCGCAGTGAAAAAGAGGGAAGAAACAGTCCACTATATTTTCGAACGTCCGTTTAGCGAAAAGCAGGCTTTTGACTCTCTAGAACCCAGGGATCCTGGGTTCGAGCCCCACCCCTGCCCGTTTCGATCTGGATGAGCATCGTACCGGCGTGCGGTCGTGTATCACTTCTGCGCGATGCACGTTAAAGACCCCAGACTAGCGGATGTACCGCACAGGCCAAATTGCTCATCTACAGCTGGGAGACTCGTCGCCCCTGTGAGGCAGACCAAGTTCTAGGCTGTATAAACACACACACAACCCAATTTTTTACACCAGCTCGGAGCACGTGGAGCGAAAGCTCGTGCTGCAGAAGCCAGGGATCCTGGGTTCAATCCCCACCCCTGCAAACCTGCACGTTTCTATCTAGAGGAGCATCATATACCGGCGTGCGGTCGTGTATCACTACTGCGTGGTGCACGTTAAAGACCCCAGGCTAGCGGTTGTACTGCACTGGCTAAATTTTTCGTCTACAGCTGGGAGACTCGTCGTCCGTTGAGGCAGACCAAGTTCTAGGCTGTATAAACATACACACAACCCAATTTTGTTTACCCTAATGCACTAGATTTTCTTATTTTTTTATTTTTTTGCCCACCAAACGATATCGCGTGAGTGAACTCCCAATATAAAATCATTTATCTCAACCCAAAAATTAATTTCATGGTCCCTTTAAGATATAAGCCGGTGCCGTTTAGATTATACTTTATCTTCCCAAGATTTCAAACGCCTAAATCATCTCAATTCATCCTCCGACAACCACGCTATTCGTGTAACAACTATACTTCGCGCGGCGTATACGAACAACGCTCAAAACTTGAAGTTTTCTTGAGGTGTCAACGAGTATAGACGCTTGCAAGAAGCCGCGCTTCGAGAGCTAGTCTGGCCACCCTGGATGAAAACCGCTTTGTCGGGGCGCCAGTCTGGAAACCGCGGGTGCGCGCCTCAGCAATGCTTGACTACAAGACGATCTATGCCCACACTAGCAGCAAGATGGCGGTCTAGTAGGTAATGGCGGCGTCCAGATACCGTACTTGCAAGGATCTATAGACTATATTCGCTGGGCAAATCTTTACGCTTCTAATGGACCCCCATCACGCCATCTTTCAGATGCCGCGCCGTTCGTTCGAGTACGTCCTTTTCCGGTGCGCGTATTCCGAGCATGTGGACATTGAAGTCAGCGCTTGGCGGGAGCTCGGCTCAGCTCGTATTGGACACGAGTACTGCGTCAGCGTTCGGCAAGGGCTCGGAACCAATCACACGCTTCGTGTTCCGAAAAATGGCGGCCGCCAATGTTGCGCGACGGACTTTTGAAAAAGGGTCCACTCAGTTCACCATACCGTCTTATACATAACGAAAACGAAGGATTAAAAAAAAAAAAAAAAAAAGCTGCACCGTTAAAGTCTTAACTATAAGCACGCCGCGTTGATTGAACACAGACACGATCCGCGTTGATTGAGCACCTCTCCTGTTTCATTTATGAGTCCTTGGTATTCAGCTGGAGACTTCATGAATATCTCTTCAGTAATAATATACGCTCATGTCTCGTTAATATGAATTACCAATACCCCGCTAATGTACACAACATGAACGGGGACTAGCTGAGTGAATACGTGGATTCTCGTCTCGTTATTTTTAGATAATTACAAGCACGGCAGCTTTTCTGGGGGGGGGGGGGGGGGGATTGCATATAGACGAGACATCACACACCGAGGGGAAAAAATATATATATACATTGCTGGAAGACGCGCTTAAAGTACCCTTCTATGCCTCCGGGCCACCTCATAACTTATGATTCAAGTTCCGATCTCAAAGTTATTGCAAAGAAGGCAACCAATCACGAGGGGACATCGATTTTGCTCGGGGCAATACTGGAATCGATTGTGATTTAGGACTCGCGAGGATGCAGCGAATATACACGCCGTGAAACAATATGCGCGTCTTGGGATAAACTCTGTTTTACCCCAGGGTTTGCTGCAGCAGCAAACACGGACACAACCAATCCGGCGCTGCGAACATGTCACGTGACTTGTCGCCCTTTGCGTCATTGCGCCCTTACCGAAGGTCACGTGCACACTCACGTGTAACTGGATGGACTCCTATGGCTCGTAGCGCCCGCTACCGGCCACCGTAAGGTGAAACGGGGTACGGCAGCGTGGCATATGGCCGATTTTTGTTTTGCACGTTTTTATTGTAACTAGCGTGGAATAATTTCCTGGCACATGGCAACGTTGTGTGGGGAAGGTGTCGTCAATTCCAGCAGAAGCTCAAACTCCCCAACTATGAAGGTAAGGCGATTCAGTTCTTTACATTTGCAAAGGGTTGCTTAATTCTAGTGCGCGATTCACGTAATTGCCCACGTGTATATTACACGTATGTTATGGTGAGTTCCCGAGAAAAGAAAACCGTGTTTTTTTGTTTTTGTTTTTTGGTCCGTGTAAATAGACTGTACGCATCGCAGAAAGCTCAAACTCTGTGAGAATGTGACGCGAGCGGTGAAACTCAGCGAAAATGCGACGGTTGGGAAGATCGCGAAAGCTTGAGAACTTTGACGCTATATACCCGAATCAAGAGATGATCGAGAAAGGGGGAATTCCTATTTGAGCCGACGTGCGCTTATAACTAATATCTTCGAAACGAGAAATGACATTGTGGGCGCCTGCGGGGCATCTATTTGAAAAGAAAAGGGTTGTCGAAAAAAAAAAAATATATATATATATATATATTTTTTCTTGCTGTCGAGTGTTTTTCCCCGAACAACACGGTTCTCTTTCCTCCAAAACTCCCTGTATGTTTATTAAAAAAAAAAAAAAAAATGTAAAAAAAAAATTGCTTTTTTGTTTTGGAGGGTAAAATATTGCATTTGGAACTCGGAATAACTACTGGTAGCTCGAGATATCGAAAGCAGCCTATATATATATATATATATATATATATATATATATATATATATATATATATATATATATATATATATACGTTCCCCGAGAACTTAAAATATTCGGTCAATGGCTTATTTACTGTCGGGCTTCTTGCTTCCTGATTCGTCCTTTCGTTCTAGGCACTTCTTAATGCCACATCCTCGTTAGCTGAGGAGCGATGATATGACGATGGTGGATGATGATGATCATGTTCTGAAAACTTCAGAAATGCGGGGTGTGGCGAGTTCCGATAATCTTGTTATTTCTCCTCAGACAATGACGATGTGGAATTAGGCGATGAGAACGTCAAAGAACGAATCACGAACAAGCGTTTCTTAGGAGGCAGTCGGTGAGTGTAAACTATGAAGTTACAGTAAACATTCCAGTTCATGCCACATGCCGGTTTGTACTGTTTACAGGTCTCTACAATCTACAAAGACGAGTTTCTTCGGAAACACAGTAACATCGCTAATGAAATGTTGGGGGTGAGTATACATATGCTCTACGTCCTTCGCCAGTACAATTGATAAAGTTTAGACGTTATTAAATCGAGCAAGCACAGAATCAATAATTGGGGTAACCCGTATATATGTGTATATGTATATATATATATAAACCGACAGTGCTAAACCGCCCTATCAGTTCAGGGCTGACGCAGGCGCGGACGCACGTCGTGCGGCCTTGAAAACGCGTGAACGAATAAGGGCGCGCGGCTCCCGGAGCTCCTGTCATGCTGCGCCATCTCACGGCGTTTGGAAGTAATGCGAGCGAATTTTGGATACACTTGTTCCAGGTGGAGGCGATGCTTTAAGACGTGCCTCTTTCTTTTTCTACCGTAACTCTGACTGAAGAAAAAAAAGAGAGAGAGAGAGGCGCTTTGGAAGTGACTTTGAACTTGTTAAACTGAAAAAAAGAAAATATGTTTTTGTTTTTTGTTTTTAAATTACCGTACGCTTTTTTTATAGTTTTCAGGAAACAGTTTCTGATGGTCCGCTAACATTCCTTCGGAAGCCACCTTAAAACATACTTCAAAACAGCAGGCCGGGTTCCCGCTACCGATATTGTTGTGCGAAAACACGATATGCTGAAACTGCTGCAGCGAGTTGAAACACTGACACACGTAACCGGCGTATTCGTCGTTGTACGACTGTTTCTCTCACCATAGAGCAAGACAGCGCGCGAAGCCGACAAGCGGCAGCACAACCAGCCGTTCTACTCTGGATTTCGAATATTAGCCGGTTATCATCGGATATTCGGTGGCTGCTTCCTCAGGAACCTGAGGTCCACCGACTACAGGAACGTGTCATCATGCCGAGGAGGGCTTTACTTCGGCTACGTGGTCTTGTGCTGGCTCTCTCTCGCAGGTGACCTCATGCTTCATTTGCGCCTTGGTCGTGTGTATTCTCACGAGTAAATTCATACGAGTATTTGCGACATGCGCAACCCAAAGCGTCGCGGTAGTCGACTAGAGAAATGCTCTAGTCGACTAGAGCGTTTCTCGGGAAACCTGAACGTCAGCGCACAGCTTTTGCAGCGGCGAGGACCCGAAACATGGTTTTTAAACCCGACGAGAAAAGCAGCCGTAGCGCGAGGAACGCGAGGAGACCGAGCGGACATTCCATCACTCGAAGGAAGTGTGTTTCGGCGTCTCGCCGCAGCGGGGCGCCCGTCACGTGGCTCTCCTCTCATCCGTTGTCTGCCGCTCTACCTTTTCAAATTCGGCGGCCACTTCTCGTGGCGACCTGCCAGGCTTTTTCAGTATAGAAGAGGTTATACGCCGTTCAGAACTCGTTTAGCACGCCGCGATATTTCTTGCACGTCCAATGAGCCTTTCACCGAGCAAGACCTTTTTGTGCCTGGGGCGTGTTGTGCACGAGCACACTGCGTGAAAGAATTTTCGAACGCCCCTCCGCGAGCCCAGGACTTCATCGCTACTACGCCGAAGCCTTCTCGAGCAGGACCATGCCTGTGTCACGGTCATGCCTCGGGTCGGTAAAGCTAGTGGCGCTTCGCGCGAAGCTATCACGGCGTTCTGTCTCGCTCTGTATACGTAACAGCGGCGTACGATTCTTTGTCGCGGTAGCAAACGGATTTCTCTCATAATGGGGACACGGTGCGATGAGTGTCGCGGCACCGAGAGGGTGGCGAACAGGTTCGGTTCGTGCTCGCTGGCGTCTGCTCGTCGTCTTCCTCGTGTGGACGCGTTTGGGAGACGGACTAACCGCGGACATGTCGTCACGTGATCCGTCTGTCGTGTAGATACGCTATAAAGTGGAAGGAGGTGGAAGGAGCTTACCCTGAATGACCTGTCACGGACTATAGACCTTTCCAGCGCGCTACCACCCGGGAAAAAAGAATGCGGACTCACTGGGCATTGGATGCATGCGCGCCGTCTCACAATTCGTACAAGACAGCTACTGCCCACGCTCAGCACGCCTTCCGCGGTCAAGAAGACAATGATGGCTGCGCGCAAATGTGTGTTCCCGACTGCTTGCACGTGGTTCAAGAACCGCGTTTGCAATAGGAGCCGTGAGAAGGCGAGGCGACGATAGCGTTTACAAAAATAGTAAAGTATTTGGCGTTGACCGTCTGCATACGCACAATGTGTCCAATCATAACCTCCTATATACTGACAGAGCTTGACAGATCGCGACGAGAAGCGGCCGCCGAAATGAAAAAGGTGGAGCGGCAGACAACGGATGAGAGAATAGCCACGTGACTGGCGCCCCGCTGCTGCGAAACGACGGAACGCACTTCTCCCGAGCGAACAAGTGCGATTCGGGTCCTCGCCGCTGCAAAAGATATGCGCTGACATCCAGGTTCCCCGAGAAAGGGCTCTTTGATGCTCTGTGCTACCAGATCCTCGCGCGCTCCGAATCTGCGACCGGGCACTCTATGGCTCCGTCGTCGAACTACAAGGCTTTGTGAGGAAAGAGGTGACTACAGACCATTCGAAGAAGTAGGCATCTGTCATTAAATTCCAGACATTCTCCGCCCGGTTTCAGTTACACCCTCTCTTAAATCTAGGTTCCTGACCGTCGCTATCTCGGTCGTCTACGAGCACACCCGCCGTTGGCCCTGGCAAACTTTGTTTTTTTTTGTCTTATTTATCGCAGGAAGAAAACTACGACTTGATATTTTCAAAAATAAAATGCGCGATCTAAATGCACGTTTGGGGAAATTTTAGAGCGCAGCTCTTAGGGGCCCGTTTCCGGCTTGAGCGGCGTCGCCGTCGCCGTCGGCGTAACCGCGCGGTGCATTATGGGAAATGTCCCATAATGCACCGCGCGAGCCCCCCACCGGGGTCACGTGACCTCGTGGGCGGCACGTGACCCCCCCCCGAGGTCACGTGACTCCCCTGAGGTCACGTGACCTCGAGGAGGGTCACGTGACCCCCGAGGTCACGTGACCTCGGGGGTCACGCATCGTCATCGTCATCATCAGTGATGATGACGATGACGATGCGGATGCCGGTGACGTCATCAGTGACGTCACCGGCACGTCATCATCATAATCATCGTCATCATCATCGTCATCATCACTGATGACGTCACCGGCATCCACATCGTCATCGTCATCATCACTGATGACGTTACCGACATCCGCATCGTCATCGTCATCATCACTGATGTCGTCACCGGCATCTGCATCGTCATCGTCATCAGTGACGTCACTGATGACGTCACCGACATTCGCATCGTCATCGTCATCATCACTGGTGAAGTCATCAGTGACGTCACTAATGACGTCATCGGTATCCGCATCGTCATCGTCACTGATGACGTCATCAGTGACGTCAGTGATGACATCTTCGGCATTGGGGGGTCACGTGACCTCCAAGGTCACGTGACCCCCCAAGGTCACGTGACCCCCCCCCCCCTGGTTAGTTGAACTCGCCCCCCCCCCCCCAGTACCCTTCCCTCCTCCTCCTCAAGAGCTGCGCTCTAATTCGGCGTTACATGGAGTTGTAAGCGGCTTTCACTTTTTTTTTTTAGTTTTCTATCGGCAGTTGTTGAGGTTGACTAACTTCTGGCCATAGAGGTTGACTAACTTCCGGCTGCCTAAACATACACACAACACAATTACTGTATATTACTAAAGTCCCCCCCCCCCCCCAAAAAAAAAAAAGTTACTTTAAATTTATATCTAATTTAAAAGCAAAGGTGCCGAAATTGTTGTTGCTACGACGGTCGGCGGTTCCGGATGCGGCCATCACAGATTCCCTCGATCGCCGCCTACGGTCCGCACTCTTTGAAGACCCAATCTTTCCTCCTGGGTGTCGGCGGTTCCGCGCAAACTGCGCCGTCTCTGGGCCATGGGTTCACGTTGCCGCGTACGCTGTGCATACCGGGGAAACGAAATCATGTGCCTACGTCCCGGCGCCATCGTAAGAGGCGTGCGCCGCTCGCGTCAAACAGTACCGCGTCATTGGAAGCGTGCGAGAAGACTCTTTCCCTTTGACGTAAGAGGGGAAGTGGGCGCACCGAGCCAATGAACGGAGCGAAAGAGCACGGCGGGAATAGCGTAGCCAGTTCACCAAATCAGCCCAGTCCAGTCTGAACCGAAAACGGCTGCATGCACTAGGGCAATAAATGCTAACGTATCTAAAATAATCATTAAAGGCCATTTGGCTCCTCCCACACTAACTCCTTCGTTTTAGGCCTAGAAGTGGACCGTTACAGAAACACCGTTTTGTAGAAAGGTAACCATGTGGTACCTGTATAACGCTATCAAAATAAAACGTTTGCGTGTTCTTGTTTTTTTTTCCTCTGGAGAACTATATTTGTAAATTTCTAGTTTTATATAAAACTACTTCTGTATAAAACGCTGGTTCGACCAAAGCTTGAATGTGCAGCATTTATCGTGGGACGTCGCTCACACGACACCGGTGACTAACCTCGAAGCTCCGCAAAAATGGCGAAGCACGTTTTGTGCGTTGTAAGTCGTAACTATATATAAATGCACATCTATAGTCGGTTACAGGTTAAGAAGGTAGCGGCAAATGTCCCTCAAAGGGAATCCTATATTTTTATAGTACCTCAACCATAAAAATCACTTTATAATTTCCTCCCCTTTCTTTCCGCAGTGAAATAGCTCGTTTATGCGTTTTCTGAAATTTTTATGATTCTAACGCTTCACTAGAAAGTAAACTATTCCTTAGCCCCTCGTGCATTTCTGCTACGAATTGATCAGTTCATTTCATTTCAATATATTTGGCCCAGGAGAGTAGGGAGAAGAGCAGAAAGGCCGAAGGCCTATACCAGTTGTCATGGTATGTTCTAGTAAAGTCAGCATAACTTATTGTGAAACGTCAGCATACGCATGCTCTTTCGTAACAAGAATGACCTCTGATTAGAACTGCGTAGAACTATTTCAAGGGGTGTTAACTAATCACCTTTGCAAACACCTCGGACAAACTATTTCCTAACAAAATTGCGTACTTAGTTCTTATTTTATTTTGTGAAAATTTTCAGTGCGAATTTACGTTGCCCTCCCCCTCTGTAATGCCTCATAAGCCCCGAGGGCATTAAAATAAATAAATAAACGACAACACAAAAGAAGCAACGCCTAACTATAGAAGCATTCCAGCGAAACGAAGCACAGATATATACGATCGGACCAAAAACGTGCGATGTGCTCATGATGCAATAATCATTGTTTCACTCGCTCATCGTCCCTTCCCACATCGCATTCTTAAAATAGAACCGTATTAACTGATTCGTCATTGAATGGGACCCTTCTGTGAAACCATCACCGTGACTGGCTGTCCTTGGGTGTTTTGCCGAAAAGTTAACTCACAGACTTTTTTTACGCGGTTACTGAAAGAGATTTTCTGGTGTTTCCTTGGTTCTTGATGTTCTGATTCCGTTCCAGCTCTGTCACTGACGGTCACCGCAAAGACAACGGAGGTTGTCGACCCCCTACCACCACACCAGACCGTGCACATCTTTTACTTTTTGCTCTTCATGTGCCTCATCGCTGTCGAGGCTCTGGTCAACTGCTTGTTCGCCATTATCAACGCTCCAGGCTACCTGAAGCTCATCGAAAGCTTTTGCGAGCTTGAGGAGCAACTTGCCCTTCCACCAGACGCAAGACAAGTCATGATTCGCTGTTCATGGAACATTATCAAATGTCAGGTAATCAAGGGTGATCGCTGTGGTGATATCCGGCTCTAACAAACTGTTTTGGAGATGACTGATGCAAGACAGTACTTGTGCATATGAGACAGCGGTGAACAGCAGTGGCATGCTTCACTCTCAAAAATAGGGTGTGTAGTACTTACACCCTTTGTCCAATATATAACACCCCAAAAACTACAAATCCATGCTGCTTCCCAGCATGGATGCAGACCTAACCCAAGCTGCGATACTGCCCTTGCTACCGTTGCACACTATGTGAGGAACAATCTGAACAACCGTACGCCGACAGACTTGGTCCAACTGGATCTGTGAAATGCTTTTGATACTTTAGACCACTCCATCTTTCTCTAGAAAATTGCACAGCACGTAGTGGGTGGCTCCCTACTGCTCTGGTTGAGCCGCTTTCTAACTGACCGTGCCCACTGCGTGTCGTGCCATGGCGATGTCTCTGATAACTTCACTGTCACCTCCAAGTTACCCCAGAGCTCAGTTTTGAGGCCCACTTTCTTCCTGTGATACGACAATGACATGCCTACATCTAGCGAATGTCTGCTTGTCCAATAGGCAGACAACACCACCAATCTGGACCCAGTGACGTCGCCCTTCTTTGTGTCAGACGTCCAGGCTCCTTAACCAGATCGACTGCTGGACTAGAATCAGCAACCTCGCGAAAAACCAACACAAAAGTACGGCAGTGCGCCTCACCAACAGTCGTTCTACTTTCCTTCCAGCTTACTCCCTGTCAGGCGCTCCAATTGCCGTGGTTCATTCGCTTCCTATCCTGGGAGTTGTCTTCTCTTTTTCTCTGGACTTCTCTCAGCACATCACCAACACTGTCTCAAATGCGCGCCGAACTCTCGGCTTTGTTGTTTCAAGCGCCTGGGAGTCTGAAACGTTTCGTGCACTGTATACTGCCTTGGCCCTGCCTGGGCTTGAGTACTGTTTCTCTGTATGGTGCCCATTCCAGGCCCACCTGGTCGACAGAATCGAAGGCATGCAGCGTCGGGCCACCCAGATTCTATTTTCGCGTGCTCGGCCGGCGTGCACTAGCTTGCACCCCCGTACGAGGCTTGACTTAAGGCTCTAAGGTGGCAGAGCCTTCAGCCCCGCCCGACTGTGGCTCGGGTTGGTCTATACTGTGTCGGCTGCTCGGCGGTTCCATGGAGGGCACTCCCCTTGGTTCCTACATTCCCATAGAGAAGCAATTCGGCCAGCCAGGTCCACAGCTTGCACGCACTGTGCACCACATCTAACTCTGTGCTTCCGGTTGCCCCTAGGGACTTCTTGAGACCTTGTCCGTTCGTTGCCCCCTCCCTGTACTGACCGGACAGAATCAGCCGCCCTTCGCCGCGCATTTTCGCGATCCTTTTCCAGCGTGCGAGTCGAGTGATACATCTTATAACGTATAATGACTCCACGAAAACACTCAAGATTTTGCTGGCCCTGCTGCAAAACCTCCGTCTTTTCTTTTTTTCTTCTGTAGCCTTAGATACGTACAATAGCTATTTAGTAAGTTAAATGTATAAATGCATATGTATATATCCCTGTTGCGTTCCATTTGTTATTTTCTTGTCGTTATATCTTCCTGACTTGTTTATGTGCCGATTGTGCTGTCAAAGTTCGTAAAGGAGGCAGGAACTTGTCAAGCCACCTTGAGTAGCTTTTTGTCCTGTCGCCTCTCCATAAAATGGGGTCAATAAAATCTAATTGAACTGAGTTCAGCTATTAAACCGCTCGTAAAAGTTGATATCGTCAGCTCGACGTCAGCGGACTGCACCTCGCATTGTAGTTTCAAGGTGGTATTTATGGGAAATAGGGTGTAATTACACTTCCTGTTTCTGAGAGTGTTGGTAGTACTAAAGGTGGCCCCAATCGATAACTTTTTACCTCTGGTCGAAGTACGCCCGTATGCATAGTGGATCAGCTGAACATTCTCATAGACGTGTTGAAACTCAGGAAATAACAATCATTAGAGTACTTTGTTTTAGTGATGTAGACTCTAATCAAGAAATATTCACGAATGGTAATTTGCAAGCATAAAAAATCACTGCAGTCAATTTGATCTTTTTTTTCTCCTATAGTCATCACTGTGCTATCGGCACAAATATATATATATATATATATATATATATATATATATATATATATATATATATATATATATATATATTCAAGTGATCGAAGGCCGGGACGGTGAAGTCGCCGCATACGACGCTCTGAGATGTCGCGAATACACTGAGAGCGAGGCTGGTTGGGGTATATCAACCTTTCCATCCCAAAGATGCTTCGCGGGAAAAAAAAAATAAGTTACCGGTTGTAAATAATTTTACTTTAACTAATTACCATCTATATTGGTATCATTGCCAGTTCAGAATTCGCCCGAATTTCGAATTCATGAATTCGCCATAACCGTTCATGCAGGCGTGACACCGCCATAACTGTATTTTCCACAGGAGGCAGAAGGAAGTGTATGCACGAGACAGCTCGTGCCGTCTCGTGTTCGGCTGGCCCGGATCCGCAGTGGAGTTGTCGCGCGTCCAGTTCCCACGATGCACGGCAGCTTGCGCCTTTTCCCTTACACGTCATCACTAGGTGGATGGATGGATGGATGAAGCTGAACCTTTTGAATCGGGCGGCAGCTCGCGCCATCTATAGCTAGTGAATCAACGCAGCGCCTCCTGGCTTGTGTCTAGAGCAGGGTGTCGAACCGGAACCGAACCGAACCGAAAACCGGAACAGAACCGTTATTTTTAGCCGAACCGGAACTGAACCGAACCGAAATTATCGCCGCCATCTTGGAACTGAACCGGAACTGAACCGGAAAAAATATAACGGTAACCGGTTCAAAACGGTTCACGGTATTTTTTTTTTTGTTAGTATTACAAATTTATTATTTGGGACTAAAAAATTGGCACGTGTATTCCTCTACGTATTGATCAAATCGTCATATACAGAATTGCAATGTATAATAAATCCTGTTTTTTTGCGGCGCTTTCTTATTGGCACTATGATTAGCCATGTGTCACATCGTCACGTGACGTCATGATGTCAAGACATGCTGTCAAGTAATGTCACATCACGTGACCCCGTGACGTCACGTGACTCACCACGTTAAGTCGATTCGAATTGAGGACGTCGCTATATCTATTAACGTTGTTGATACCGTGACGTCACATGACATCACAACTTCGCACTGAGAGTCACGTGACACCATGATGTATCCGATTGTCATGATCCCGAGTCGAATGCTCTGGTTCATGACAACCAGTATCGCCAAACATTCGGGTAACGGCTCGTGTTCAACTCAAAGATTATGATGGGCCCGAGTCCCACTAGAGCTAGAAACAGAAACAAACGAAAGCTACAAGCCTCAGACACATGCAGCACGTTCGCGATGGTACCTTTACACGGCTTTGAGTTGTTCGGTGCTCGCGAAGTTGGCACGAGTGTTTACAAGCCTGCAAATGGTACCATCGTGTGCATGATACTCATGTTTGAGCAAATCCTTCTTTATTCTACAAAGCCTGTCAAATCGCGAAATACTCTGGTTTAAGGCTAGCCGCTGTCGTTTGTTTCTGTTTGTCGCTTTATTGGGGCTCGGGCATTATAGCCCAACTAAAATTATATCTGAAGATCAGCCCATGCTCTCTGCTTTGCCAACCCTGCGTATGACTATGATAAACACTGACGGTGTATATATTAGGATCAGATCACGTGGCTGATAGTTCTAATTGCGAGTTGAGGAGGGGAAAGCTGTTTCATTTCTTTCTTTCGACTGTGTGCCATTTCGCGGAGGGGCAAACTAATGAATGCTTTTGCAAGTTATCAACGTCAGGGATTACAACTTAGCGGTATTTATTGAACTTAGTGTAAAAAAAAATGCTGCACGACCCATTTTACATGTATGCACACCATTGAGGCTCTTAAACATGTTTTCGTTATTGCTGAACTGCCTCAGAAAGTTGTCCCGAGAATAGAAGTGTTAAGGGGTCTAAATGTGACGTATTAGTGCGACGTTACATGGAACTATTAGTGTGTACGGGAGGGATACCTGAGAAGAAAGATCCTAGTGGCCTCACGGGGATAGCCGAACGTTGGCAGTCGCTCTAAGTCTCACAGGAGTGTCGTTCTCAAGTTCTCCAAGTTTCGACCGCCCTGTACTTTGTTTAACCTTCACAGTTTGGTGCAAAGTTAAAGCAAAGAAGAATTACTGTTAACAAGTGACACAAATATAATTGTCGAGTGAACACCACTCAATACGGAGCAGGCAATCCCTGATGAATAAAAAGTATCTTGAGGAGCAACTAAAAAAAAAAGGGAGTGGGGAGGGGGGTGGTATTAAAGCATACTATGTCGTAAAGATTCCTCTGCCCCACATTTTCGGCGCAGACTAGAAAGCGTGGCCTGGAAACGATAGTGACAGATGGGTAGTTGGTACAACTTTTATTTGTAAAAACACTCTTGCCAGAAAGCACGTTTTCGTCGTGCCAGATACTCGAGCCGTGCCTAACGACGATGTACCAACAAGAAAAATGTGTGCATCTCAAATACATAGCTTGCACTGAGCGCGAAACTTTTGCAGCGTGCATTTTGCCAAACCGGATTTGATTTTCTCAGCAAGAACAACTCGCAATGACAACCAGTATCTAGTGCGATTACGTCACGTGCAAACCATGTTAAATACTTCAGCTTTCTGGTGAAGTGCGACGTTCGCAACACTAGCAGTAGACGTCCAATGTGTAAAGTTGTGTAGTATTTATACAGTCTCGCGATGATATACGGCAGCCTAATGAAATGTTGGAGCACATGACTGATAAAGAACGGAGTCGTGAAGTAAGGTCTCAAAACAAGTGCACGTAAAACCTAAGATAACATTAGCCTCCCGAGGTAGTATCTCGCGACGTGTCGAGCTGAGGCAAGCTGATGCCCAAAAGTGATTTATGTTAGGATTCTAAAAAACCTTCTTTTGCCCTGCGCGGAATTTATGTTTAATTAGGAATATCATTTTATGCATTTCTATGAATTTCTTTTTGCAGTAAAGGGTTGTGTAAGGGATTATTTAGAAAAAATGGCGTGTCATCTCCTTATTTCTGCACATTTCGTGTATTAGCCTTCCGATATATCATGTGACCACAGTGTTTTTTGGCATACCCTGCAACCCAGTATTTTACACTGCAAAACAGCTAACAAAAGCACGTTGCCGAAGACTCAACAGCTGGCGTATTTTCGAGTATCGTCCTTCCGTGTCGGTCTCAGGTGGTTATGTGAACTACATAAAGTCAAATTTATCGATGATAATAAAAATATACTTAATTCCTGTCTGAAGATTTGGCAGCATAAATAGAAGATCCTCACCTCAAAGATATTTAAGTAAATGCGCCTTTAAAATATCTGAAAGATGTTCTGCAAATATTTTTCGGCGCTTTTATCCTCTATAGGCACGTTATAGGTGATTTTGAAAAGCTTTAAATATTTTTTTTTATATTTTGAAGCTAATTTAAATAACGATTTGTGTTCCTCACGCATATATAACTTCTCAGATATATAGAAGATTATTATCTATGTGTTTTTATTATCGCCTTTTTTTACTGGAACGAATGGTGGAACTATGACGATTGCACACTTAAACTCTCAGAAAGTATCCAATTAAGTAGCTTCCGAATTGAGTAGAGCATGAAATCCCACTTTGTTCTATTTAACAAAATCATTAATTAGCGAGGGTGATGCTTATTTGCAAATGAAATTGATTTTGCATTTTGTCAAGAGCAAACATCAACATCCAGGCTATGCCAGTTTATCCAATATAAGAAAATGTTCACATGGGTAAGCACTGTTTTAGGTCAGATTCGATCTCAGTACGAAGGTGCTCATAGATTAGAGTGAACAATTTCAGCCACTCCTTTTCGCATGATTCGTCGCCCGCATCATGGTGCTGAGAGCAATCAATGCTAGTTAGAAAAACAAGCATTGCGATTGTCGCTTAGTGTTTCTATAAAATATAGACTGGAAGGACTTGTCCCGTGACTTTCGTGACATTTTGAAAATTATATTGCCTTAAGCTCAGTCGTCTCGTCATCATATATATATATATATTGTGAAACATATTCCGTAAAACACATTTTATGGTATATATGGCGACGAGGTGCCCATTTCATGATTTTATTCACTGTAATTAATTCCTTAGTTCAAGGGCAAAACCACGATTCAACATCTAATACTGCGATACAAAGTTGTACCAATCACGGGTATTTTAGGCAACCTACTTCCCTTCGCGAAAACATTTCGATTCAGGTACAATGTATGTGACTCTGGCAAACGAGGGGACGTTGAGTCGTATAAACACGACGTTTTGTATGTTAATGTAGATTTTCCTTTCGTGTTGTGTAGGAATAAATAACATAATTTTATAATTTTGGTACCTGAAAATAAAACTGAATTGAACAAACGATAAAAAAAAGAAAACTATATACTGCAAACGACTTATTTTTCGTGGGCTCAATATTTCGCGATTTAGGTCAAAGCTGAAGTTTTGGAATAATTCGCGGGTTGTAATTTTCTCGACGCGGTGGAATCTCAATATAAATTTCAATCTGTTTACATTTTACCGAAATCGTTCGCGGGACCCATTTTTCGCGAATTGTAGGCGATTCGCGAAATTCTCAAAAATAGGTCCTCGCAAAAATCAGATCGTTTACAGCAGTTAGTTTCATGGCCTAAATAGTGCCTATTGACAGAACAACGCGGAAAATATATTCTCAATTTAGCGGTTCAAATCGGTTCGAACCGGTTCGAACCGGTTTGAACCGTTATTTTTTGCGCCCCGGAACTGAACCGGAACTGAACCGAAAGCCGTGAACCCGAACCTGAACCGAACCGATAAAAATATCGGTTCGACACTCTGGTCTAGAGTCACTCTACTTGCGTCAAGGTCACCTGCAGAACGTCTTGCAGCATCTCACAACGAGAGCAATGCTAGCAGGTGGTAACGCCAAGACGGACGCGTCTTCCACTTTGCGGCGTCTCGCGACGAGCCTCTGCATGCTTGCCGCTTGGGGTGCGTCGGAGATCCACTAACAAATGAAATCTTGCGCAGACCGCTGATCTCTACTGCAGTTGGGGGTGTCGCAAACTTTCGTCGAACCGGATTTTGAGATTGTACTTTCGGGGTTCGACTAGTTCGAACCGGTTCGACGAACCTTTGAGCTTTTAACCAGATTCGACCGGTTTGACTTTGTGGACAGTGTGGCCAGACCTTGATACAAGCATGTCTAGGTTTGGAGATTTTTTTTTACGCAAAGGGTTATTTTAATTATATGAACAGTTGCAATTAAAAGAAACTAATTCTAATCACTGAAGAAGTTAATGACTTAGTTTTGTACTGTATTAACTGAAATAACCAATCAGTGCTGCCCTTAATTCATCCCTTAGCCATCACCATCCAATCCGAAGCCAACTGGCCAGCCTGTCACGCATGCGCATGGCAGTCAAACCTAAGTCGAACCTTTGTCGAACTTTTCACAAAAAGTTCGAAAAAGTCGAACCTGGTCGATCTCTAACCGCTACCGGTTCACGAGACGATCCAGGCTTGTCTTGTTGGGGTCGAGTGGCACCACCGGCAGCCATCGCTGGACACCCTACAAATGCATGGGACTCTAAGGGAAAAACGAGGAAAAAGCGCCGTTTCCCCCGAATCTAAGCTGTCGTCCGCACTGAAACTTTTTTGGCTGCTTTTTTGGGAAGCCTGTCAAATAGCTTGCGAACAAACATTAAAACTGACAGCCCTCGCAGTTCTTATTAATAAATGTTTTTTCGGTCGAGAGTGACTCCGCTGGGCGAAAAATGAAGTGCAGCTCAATGAGTTACTGCGGAGTCGGTGGTGGTTTCGATAAGTTAGGTTTAGCAGACGACCAGCTCAAAGGCTTTGCTACGCGAAATTCGTTCACTCCCGGAAAGCCGCGGTCAAGATGAACCTTTTTCGACATTCAACAACTTTTGGGCTTTCCCGAGGACAGTCTTATTGACGGCAAGTTCCTCTGTTTACGCCTCTGCGAGAGCAAGCTTGCCAGCTCAGCCGTTTGATTTTTTAATCGGTGTTGGAACGCTTGACAAATACCGATTCGATCTCCAAACACCCGGTATAATGATAGCAGCACATCATAAAATACTCGCCTTCGAGCACAGTGTACGAGCTTCAATATTCCTACTTTCGTATGTTTTTCTCATAGACGCGTTTAATGCCATGGTGTCAAGCAATGGCCGCCGGTGGTGCCATCGACGTGCTCCCGATCCGGGATCCAGCTTACTACAATAGGGATCAGTGGCGCAGACCTCGTATTTTGTATTGAACCAAGCCGTCTGTTGAGATCGGCATATTAATTTCAGGCAGTTCAAGTTTCGAAACTGTTTTCTTGGTGTCTCAAGAGGACCTCCTTCCCAGATGGTGATGTTGGCCTGGAGCCTCGCCTTCGGCGCACTCAGCGACTATGGGACTGCTTTGGCAGCGGGTTTGGTCAAGATCCCCGACATCTTGTATTACGTGTCGGCAGTCTATGGCACGTACGGCATGCTACTCATCTGCGGAATGGCCCTCATCTCTAGAACATGGATGGCTTACGTCGCCAGGGCCATCCGCGTCTACCTCGGCGCCATGAAGGTGCAGCTGGAGCGGAGGCTGAATTCCCGCACCGCCTCTTTTCAAGAGTAAATACTCCCAAGACTGTTATTTTGTTGTAAGGATAAAGAACGTTTGGGGACCAGCGTGGAGTTATACCCATAGCCATGTATTAGTGTAAGTTGGTTAAACAGGACCAATACTCTCTATAACGTACATAAAAAAATTAAGGTTAGTGCGTGAAGGGCTAAACCGCCGCAAGGCATCTGCTAGTATGACGACTTTTCTTTTCTTCTCTGTTTTCTTTTTTTCTTTTTTAAGGGGGGGGGGGGAGGGGGAGGCACCAGCCTTTTCTTCTGGTATCGTTGGAATTCCCCAGCGGAGGACTGAGGACAAACTTATGCCACAAACATCTCTGAAATCTCAGTTAGAGTATACGTTTCAGCGCCATAAAACTCTTTCACTCCAGTTTGTACACCTGGAAATATGTCATAAATTGGCGGCGACCAAGATAGTCTGGCTACATATGTCGCGTAGAATGTTGTCGAAGAAAGGCAAAGTGGTCATACCGTTTGATTTTGCCCTATACTCCGTTCATCCCATAGCTGAGACTGAGTTATTTGCGTCCCAAGCTCGTTGCTCGCCCTCCCGCGGCGGAAACGGGAAGCGCTCTAGTGAGGGTCCCCCGATTCTCCTGCTCAGCGGGCACGGCGGAACTGCTCGCGATCATGGCTCTAAAAAAGCCTTTTCCGAATGCAAACAACACTCTTCACTGTCCCAATGCATGCTGCAGCCGACATATGTGATCGTACCTGAGTAGAGAGTTTTAGTATTGAATATAGAAGCATGCGCTGCGCGTTTAAGATAGACTTGCGTGCCCTACGCTGCGCATGCGCGTCGTCGGCATGCTCCAATTTAAGGCCGCGATTTTGGGCTCCGCGCACGCGCACTGCGGAAACCGAAAACGCACAGTACTGTTTTACCGGTTTCTAACGCAAACGAAACGTGCTGCAGTGAGCAGACGTGCAAGTGGGTAGGCGTTTCTTGGAATTGGAAAGGCTGAGATTGGCGAAACGGTGGTGCATAAAAATGAAAGAAACTAAATGTTCTGAAAAAATTGATGATTAAAAAAAAGGTAGAACATTTTTTTTTAAGGGGCATATTATTCGGAATGATTAGCGGCGACTTTTGGAGTTTGGTCTATTGTCAAAAGTCGCGACTTTCATAGCACCATAAACTTTACCCACAATTAGTATAATTTTACGTGGATTTCTGAGATTAGCTAGAATATTTTCAGTGATTTTAGACTAATTTTATTTTATAACTTGTTAGTTAAAAATGCTGCAATTCGCACCAGTAATGATAATTTGCACACTTTTGATTGCCATACTCGTTTGCTTGTTTGAAATTAGATCGTAAGCAACAAATTATATGAGAGCTTGAAAAACTATGTATTAAAATATCGTAATTGTATTATTATTATTAATGCAAATTGCGGCACGATCACAATACACGCCAGGATCACAAAAATACGCCATTTGACCATAACTATTTTCAGAAAGATCTCATTTTGTTTTCTTCTTAGCATATGGAAAAATATTGACATCGTTATCAAGAGAGACAAGCATCAAACACTGGATGTAATATAAAGTCGTGTGTGTCACGCGTTGCCTTAAACACACACACACACACACACACACACGCACACACATCTGCTGACTGACTCGGATTTCGTCCATGGTTTGTTTTAGTGAAAACAGCGTTTCTTAACTTATACATTTTGTAAACCTAATCTAAACGCATCACCCGTGGCGATATTCTGTAAATTCGGATTGATTCTGATATTTTTGTGCTGGGAATAATGATAAAGCAATTAGTCATCTAAATACACAAAGGCCCGCACTTCGTTATTTCACATGACAATTATCTGAGCGAGAAAAGGCAGCAAGGAGACACAAATATCAGCAGATTATTTTTGCGACAAATACAATATTCTATGATACCTCTAAGGTGCATGAAAGACCCTGTCTTTAAAGGACACTCTTTAAAGAGACACTGCACTTGCCTAAATATTTTTAAGTGTCTGGATCGGACACGTATGTCACAGAATAAAGTTTCCGCGAGCAACTTCTTTCGTTCAATAACTATGCTCTGAGACACAACTTGAGTTATGAAAGAATCTGAAATGAACACTTATACCGAGAAATTATGTCCAAAATAGAGGTTACTTTCGGTTTCGTTCCAGAATTAAAACGTGCCCTCTGGTGTAAATATCGGGCTAAACTCCGCTTTTTGTTTTCAGGATAAAGAGCTTACCTGCGCACATAAGATCCAAGCTTTCTCGTATAAACGGAATAATTAGAGTCGCTCAGTGGAGCCAGTATACGCCAGACAGGCTCAGCATCTGGTACACAGGCGCATATCTCCGACCCTCACCACAACCGCCATTTTGAAAAATGAGTGGCGCCACCTATAGTAAAATGGAGTCGCGGCCTCCCTCTTGTCACCTGACCGGGCTCTCTGCGCGTGGGTATGGACGACAGCGTGATCACGTGGCGAAAGAGAAGCGTTATGACTCGTCTCAACTGAGGGTGAATGGAGTATAGTAGCGGTCCTGTCGCTTTGATGCTGCTTTTAAGCTTTTCGGAGCTTAGCTTCGGGGAAATAAAATGGAACGACTATACGATACAATTTGCTCATAACCCCATCGACGTCTTGCCAGTACAAGAGGTTCGAATGTTTCTTTTTTCAGAAAGATTAGGGCTCTCGACCAGTGTCGGCTGCTACTCCATCAGGTCAAGAAGACCACGGAAGAGGCACAGAATCTGCTGAGTTATGGACTTATCTACACGTACCTGTACAGCAGTATCGATATTTGTATCGCCATGTACTACGTCACCGTTAACACGATGTTCATCTTCGAAGTTCGACTCTTCTTTCTGGGATGGACCATCATTCACATGAGCAGCATTGTGCTGCCTATCCTCGCCTACAGTTGGGTCAAACGAGAGGTATGTAGTTTTTACTGTGCACTCCTTTCAAAGGTTGTCATCTTAACAGATGTAAAGGACCTTTTTTTTTCGACACCATGAGCTTGCCCCTAGCTGCTCCAGAAAGCGGTGGTCACGCCTTTATTTATTTATTTATTAATAAACGCCGGATGTGTGGAGACGGCGGTGCGGTCGAACAAAATGACGTGGTGCCAAACAGACCGATTTCACCAGGAGTTGCGCGACGCCACCACTGCCGCGGTGCATTCTGGTACCTATAGTTCTTCCCAGTTTCCTGGGCGCGTCATAGCGTGTTGTACGCCCGGCGTTTGGAAATTTTCGGGTGAGCACTCACGGTTCTGGGCCAAGGTGCTACAATAACAGCATCAGGCAAAAGGGCATCGAATTTCGTCTTCCCGAAAAAAAAAAGCAGCCCTTGAAAAGAGTGTCTAAAAAAGGTAAAGAGAGCTGGGAAGAGCGGCAGGAAAAAGCGTTTTTTATTTGTTTCGTGAATTCCGTCATAATTTATATTCCCCCCATTGCACGCTAACTAAAGAGTGTCAGATTACAGGGCACGAGACTTAGTAGGGCGTGCCGAAGTGTTCCGTACGTTGGAATCTCCCTGAGCACTCGCTCCGTAGCGGTATATCCGTTGGGACCTCCGCACTGCCTTGCGGCTGCCGTTTTTAAGACAATTTTTGCTCGATGTGCTTTGGGCATTGCAACTGTTATTGCGACGACATGTTTCGAGCACAACTGTGCTTCAAAAAATCGGGACGATCACTAAAGAAAGAGCAGCGATTCTCGGTATGTATAACTTGAAATAAAACGGCTTTTTCGAAATCAGTCTTAATTGTTTTTTCTGACAAAACGTGAAAACATTGCACAATGCAATTTAGAAGTACAACACTTACCGCCAAAAGGTACCAAACGAACCTGACCCACCTCGTGGTGAGCTATTATGCCACAACCTGATTTTGGCTAGCTTTATATCGATCTAGTTAGTATTAACACCAATCGAGACGGCAGAAAAAAAAAAAAAAAAAAAAAAAAACATTTACCGTCGGGCAACTCTTGCCGTTCGAAACTTGCGCAAACTTAATAAAGCCGAACAGAAGCTGAACACAAAAACTCATCTCTACCCGAAGTTTTCATGTATCTCGCACGGTTTGTTCATTTTAACAAATGCGAGTTGCTTCTTTATGTGCAGGTATCTCCCTGCAGTTCATCTGCACTTTGTCGCGAAGGCTGTCAACCAGAATAAAGCGAGTTTTAGAAAACCGCTCCCCGAGAATGTCAGTTTAGCTCATCTTACTTTATTGTCGGTTAAAAGTTATACCCAAGGCGGAGCACTACAAAGGTCAGTGTTCCACCGACAGGTTTGACGCTGTTTCGCAGTGCTACACCGAGCCGATGGTCCCTCTAATTTTGTTGCTCCAGGCTTCCTTTCTTTTCAACACTTCTCTTTCTCTCCCTCTCAGATTCTCTGCTCTTTGACATTGAAGTAGATGTTCACTTGCTTCCAAGTTCATTGAGACGTCGGAGCAGCCGGAGTGCTCGAGAGAGTAGTGGCACCGTTGTTTTTCCCGGGGTCGCAGTGGGACCACCGCGTGAACGCAATGGGTTCACGCGCGTTCACGAAGATGAAGAAACTGACGGCGACGAAGCAGACTACAAAACAATTCTAAAGCGATCAAAAGACTGGAACTGTTTTTTTTTTTTTTTTGTGTGTGTGCTTGGTGACAAACTAAGGTATCACAAGCAACACAATTTTATAAAATGCAGGCCTTCCCTGACTACTCCCAAATCAGGGCTATTCAGCCGGGAAGCCGGAGAGCGATGACTACAAGTAGCATGGCGGCGGCAATACTTCCGGAAATGCGGGCGCCTGCGCAGTTCGCTTGGTGGCATCGGTCTCTTTGCGCAGCGCAAGTTCGTCTGCTTTTTGAGCACGAATGGCGGTGAATTCAGAACGCCGAGCCCTGATTTACTCTCTTGGAAGGATATTGGTAGACCTCAAGGCAGCTAGCATTGAGGTCTACCTACTATCCCTCCATCAGAGCCCATCACAGCTCGGTGATCTGAAGTCAGTGCAACCTCTGCTCAAGAAGCAGACGAACGTTTTCACCTCAAGAAAAATGAAGTTTTGCGCAGTGTTCATACGCCACGCGAAGTAGTTCTTACAAGGTTAGGTTGTCAGGGGAAGAAGCGCTTATTTTGGTGTTTGAAACGTGTACGTCTTGATAAGATAACACACATATATATATATAATCTAAAGCGCACCTACATATATCTCCATTCTATACATAAAAGGAGAAAATAGTAAACCTCCGCGAGGAGCCGGACTTTTTTTTACTACGGTTCTTGAGGTGAAGTTCGCATCACACCGCGCTGTCAACGACGCAGTTCGAAAGCGGTTCCGTGGTTGCTTGGTTGGCCGCGATGGCTTCACACGCAGCATGGGGGCCGACTGAAGCTGCTTGATCGGGACGCGTGTTTCTGAATACTCGAGGTAACATGTGATTCAATTTCGGCTCGCTATGCGTCGCATTTCTAACAAAGTGTGCATTTACTGGCCTCAGTAGTGTGGTAAGATAGGCGACAAGTATGATGACATAGTGAACATAACAGCGCACAAAAAGACAAGGACAGAGAAAAGGAACATGCACGACACATGGCGCGTGTGTGTTGTGCATGTTCCTTGTCTCTTTCTGCGCTGTTCTGCTCGCTGGCCTCAGCGTTACACCGCGTTCACTGCCACCAGCTGCTCTGACATAACACTCCCAAGCAATTCCTTGCTTACATTGAGAAACAACTCGCTAACTTTCAAAATTTGTTAGCGTAAAAAAGAAAGAAAAAAGAAAAAGGAAGCAACTTATGGCGTGTTTCCAAATAGAGAAAGTGATGAAGTGACAAAATAAAATTCAAAATTCCTGTACAAAACGTTAACAACTTTGCCATCCTGCTTTCTTCAAGGTGAGGGACCTTCGACATGTTGTGCAGAGCTTCAAATTTGAGGGAACAGTACCGGGTGCCCTAGTCGAACAGGTAAGTCTCACCTGGTGACCTGTACAAAAACATGTAGCCGTAGCAGACTAGCCGTCAGAACGAAGCTGATTAACTATAGGAGTTGGAATTTGTTTGTCACGGTCGTACTTTGTGACCCTCTGATACGGATGCTGCTGATATTTAGTGATTAGTCGACGAAACTTGACTGTGGACGCCGTCTTACGTGTGCGTTGTGTCTAGGACGTATGTTGCGAATTGAAATGACTCATCGGTGAATAACACCGGTCTAAGGAGAGTCGGGATTGGATGCAGATATTACCATTTACTCACCTGTCCATAGTCATGGCATCTTCACCCTACTATCATGCGGCGCTGTGGGCCTTCACTTCATGGGTCGCTGGCCTTTCTGCTGCGTCGCGGCTGTCCTTGGCCAAATAAATACACGAATATGCGGTCAGTTCTGACGCCACAAATAGGATTATGATAAACCAACTTGAATATATTCATGGGACACATACTGATAGATCACATTGTTTCTGTATACACACACCCTCAACCGTCTTTACTTTTTTTTTTCTTCGTCAAAGCTGGCCATGCTTTTGTATGACCTGCGAGCTGAAGACTTCAAGTTTTCCGTTCTGGGTTTCATTCACTTTGATCCACCCATGATGGCAAAGGCAAGTATCAATGGCTTTCGGAGGAATGAATTTGGTTTTGAGGGGCCACTTTGATGTCCGTTCTAAAAGCAATTACATACAAGAGTTTCGCTCCTGGAATTTGAAGCGTTCCGTGGGTTCTCTGAAGTGAGATGGTCAAAAACCCAGGCTAGAGCCTATTACCTTGAATGGCACCTAAAGATGCCCAGTCCAAAACTCATTATGTGTTCAGGCATGAAAAACACTTTTTTTGGGCCAGAGATTTCTCACTGCTTCCATCTAAAGTGCCGTTCACACACTTGCAACCGAGTAGATCCGAGAGAGACAAGATAGGTTTTTAGGCCTCTTGCGACGGCGTAGGACGAGATGCGCTGCTGCGGAGCAGGTCCTACGCCGTTGCAAGAGGCTTAAAAATCGGTTTCTACTCTCTCTCGGTCCTACTTGGTTGTAAATGTGCGAGCGGCGCTTAAAGGAGCGATGAAACAATTTTTGTACTTTGCGCAAATACCGTTTAAAACGGATCCCTAACGTTAATGACCTATGAAACACGCGTTCGTTTTTCACCCCACGTAATAGAAGTCCCAGAAAAAAATTTAAAAAAAAATCGAGCAGCATTTACCCCCTCAACTCGCAGCCAGAACAAGTGGCCACGTGATCTGGAGCCGATGATATGCCGCCAGTGTTGATCATAGCCACGCGCTGGGGTTGGCAAAGCGCAGGACACGCGCTGAGTTCCAGACATTGTTATGGCTCGGCTGTTGTCGTCATTGCAGCGATTGGACACGGGTCACTACCCGAATGCTTCTCGAGCTAGCAATTATCACGAGCCCAAGTCGAGTGCCCACGCAATGCTCTGGTCCAATCTATGAACCTCATTCAAATATCGTCACTTGGGTGTACTGTGATCCCCACGTTACGTCATCAAGTTTTGCAAAGGAGAGATTGAATGAAAATGATCGCTTTTGTCCTTGAAATTACACCGCAACAAAGGAGTTTCTTTGCCAGTGGCGTTGCGTGTGAGCATCCATGAGTCCCAGGTGTGCCAGTAAGCTCGTGTATAGTGAAAAGCATTCTAACTGAATATCGTTGCACAGCTCCTTTAAGGCTATGTTTGAGGACGATCACATTTAACATCCAAAGAATATGAGGAACAGGAAAATCACTACCGGTTTCTCTCTCGTCTACCCCCTCCAGTAAGTTACAGGGTCACGACAAGCTTGCGCTTCGTTTTCTATTTCAGATGATGGGTGCCGTGACTACCTACACTGTGCTCCTGACCCAAACGACTCAGACTTACATCAGCGAAAGCGACTTAAACTGCACCTTCTACTCCCTCATTATTCGTCCAAGTTTGACGTAAAAGATTCTATCTTACAAATTTTGTTTTCTTGTGCGTTTTTTTTTTTAATAAATATTTACGAGATTAGAACGGCATGGGGTGCCCTGCAGTTGTACCCCACTACCAGCCCAAACTTCTCACCTTCGATAGCGCCTCGGGCGTGTAGACCCAGTCAAAAGGGCGCGCCGGGAGGCAACGGGCGAGTGCTGGCTGCCGCGGCATCCGAAAGATACGCCCTGCTGTCCTCATTCTGTCAGTGCCTATAGCCTCCCCTTTCTCACAAAGCCTGGCAGTTCGACGACGAAGCCATGGAGTGCCCGGTCGCAGATTTGGAGCGAGAGGATCTGGTAGCGCAGAGCATCAAAGAGCCATTTCTCGGGGAACCTGGACGTCAGCGCACAGCTTTTGCAGCGGCGAGGACCCGAAGCACACTTGTTCACTCGGGAGAAGTGTGTTGCGGCGTCTCTCCGCAGCAGGGCGCCAGTCACGTGGCTCTCCTCTCATCCGTCCTCTACCACTCCACCTTTTCCATTTCGGCGGCCGCTTCTCGTGGCCGCCGAAATGGAAAAGGCGGCCGCTTCTCTGCTAGGCTTTGTCAATATGTATAGGAGGCTATGGCTATATGTTTTCTTTACAAAGGTTGCCCATATGCCCCGTGTCTTGCACGTTTGAACAACGGGGATCGTAGGCGTACCATCGATTATTAATGAAATGCGAACAGCGGAGCGCGTGGCCAACGATACCATGCTGCGCTAGCTATAGAATTGATAAAACTATGGGGTGGAAAGGGGGCTGCGGGGGTGCGCGTAAATACCGGTGCGTGCAGCTCCGATGTAACCCCGAGAAGTTTGCATGGCGCGCCCTTACGGCGAATCGGGGTGACGTCACGGCGAGGACAAAATTTTTGCCGGACTCGCTCCGCTCGCCCTGCGGAGGCTGTGACGACTTTAGCTTTCGGCGCGCTCGTTTCTATATGTGGCTTTATCGAGGTAGGGCCTGTAGCTGCAGGTGAAACTTCAACCAACATTTCAGGCATGGCTGACAAGGCAGGCAACGCATGAATCGCAGCTGGTATATGAAAATGAAGAAATATAGCCACTAGAAATATAGCATCCCTATATATTTACATCTCACACAATCAATGCTGCTGATGGTCGGAATGAAATGGGAGGTTATGTATACAATTTTCGTGTTGTTTTTTTTTGTATCTCTGTATTTAAACCAAAACGCAGAAGCAGAAAAGCAGCGTGCTGCTCGGTCTGGGCCATGTAGAGAGAATCACAGATGAGACTGCGCAAGTACAGGGATAAAGTAAAGAAAGAACGAACACAGTCATATACAGTTAATTGGTTATATCTGTTTATATTGCTCGCATTCGACCTTCACTGGATTTGGATAGTATTTCAATGGACTCGACTGGTGCTATCTGTAGACTTCTTTATAATATCACTCAAGTAATGTACACCAAACAGGTAAAGTTGTCTAGCCCGTTATTAGTCCCTTAGGCTCTAAAATTTAGATTTTAGATAAATCAAATTGTCCTGGAAGCTAAAATACCAGAAGCATTAATCACGCAAACTGTCAACCTCCACAGTTTCACATTTTCTGTTTTTAGTGCAGCATCTACCACCGGAAAGCCGTCAGAATGCCTCGCTGTTCCTCCTGTTTTCCTCTATTGTCAGAGAGTCCAGCTGCAGGGAGTTTGGAGGCTGAGGAAGCTTTTGGGCACCTGCAGCAGTGTCTCCTTCATTGGGCATGACAATTCATACTAAACGGCGGTAAAGATTGAGATTGGGAGAAAAAATTTAATGAAATAACTGCTCTCATTTCAAAACGTTACCATATCGCACTAAGCCCTAGGGTCTAGTGAACAGTCACACTGCTTCGCGTCCTTCGTTGGTGTGGGCGTATTTTGCCGACGACAGAAGTTTCCTATGCAGGACTTCATCCTACAAGACTAGGTTGTGAATGTCTGCGCACTTAAATAAATAAAAAAAATAATGTCCCGAAAACGGGACATAATTTTTTATTGGGACAGAAAGACAGGATGGCAGAAGCGGACCTTAAAAACGGGACTATCTCGGCCAAAACGGAACGTCTGGTCACCCTACTTTACGGATTACTCGGATTGAGGATTGCAGCGTGAGCACTTACATTGGCCATAGAGATCATACATACTCCCTCTAGAGGAAAAGGTCCGCCATTTTCCCATGCATTCTGGCTGCCGCAAGCGGCGGAGCATGCAGGCAGACCCTCGGGGCCCCACACATGGTTACCAATTGCCCCTTCGATTTCACGAATATAATTATATCACCAGAGCAGTTTCATGGACTTCAACAGTCCACGAACTTACCGGTGGAAAGATATTCGCGTTCCTTTCGAAGCTTTCTTTTTGCATAGCACGCAGATGTACGGCCTCGCGTCAACGCTAAACTAAACCAGATACCCGGGTTCGCCGGTGGGGCGCGGGTGGGCGCGGTTGAGGAATACGAAACCGCGCAACCACCAGATTTCCGAGATTTCGACAGAAGGGAATAGCTCAG
The DNA here is from genome assembly GCF_016920785.2 of Ixodes scapularis. Taxonomy (NCBI): domain Eukaryota; kingdom Metazoa; phylum Arthropoda; class Arachnida; order Ixodida; family Ixodidae; genus Ixodes; species Ixodes scapularis. The sequence continues at coordinate 124,162,558 of NW_024609879.1, read as the reverse complement.
AATTTAGTTTACTACGTTAAATTATCACTGTTTATATTGCTGATAGTTTTCAGTCTTCGCGTTTACCATTGCGACTGTCGTCCTTCAGCTGGCAACGTTGCTTTCTTTCTCTCGTGTTCTGTCGCTCTCTTTTGCGATCTTTCACTCGGGACCCCGGGTGTCGGCGCACGGGATTTGCCACTCCTCCTCACCCACCTTTACCCCCCTGACGTTGGTAAACTTGGTAAACGTTGGCTCCTTTAAAGGGCAACTCCGCTTCATTTTTGATATTTAGAAAACTACGTAGCCCTCTTCAGTATCATATAGGAAGACCCCATGTCAAATATTACGATCTAATTCCGTTTATATATTTAATAAACTGGCCAGCAAACCTTCAAGCGAGCCAAGTCGCCGAAATCTGCCAACTCTAGCGTGCGGCGCAAGGCGCAATCATCAGCGCAGTCAATGCCACGGAGTTGGAGCAGCCGACATTGAGCCACTACGTCAGAGGCATGACTACGTCATTCTCACGTTTTGCTTGTTTTTACTTCTCAGAGCGAAATTGAACGATGACGTCATGAGTTTCTCCATTCGGTGTTGGCTGACCGGGCGTTCACGTGATCACCGTAACGCGGATGCGCTAGTTTGCGCTGCCCTGCGCGCTTATCGGTCTGTTTCTCCGCTCCCCTTCTCCTCTTTCGTCTTCTCCCCTTCCCCCTCTCCCCCGGGCCATCACCGTCCACGCTATGCGAAGCGACCTGCCCGCGTCCAATAAAAAAAAAAAAAAAAGAAAGACCTGCCCCCGTCGCGTGTTTTGTTTCTCGCTCCCTCCCGAACGTCACAAGACCACGTGGTTCGAAGTGACGTGGCCATGACTCTGACGACCTGAGACCAATGTTGCCTGACGCAACCGAAGTTTCGGTTTCGGTTATCAGCTGATGTTTAAATTAGGATTACATAAATAATATTCCACATTTCGCGAATCCGAAGACGTAGAGTTGTTTAGTAGTGCTTTGTGAATTTGAATCACATGTAAGCCTAAATTGAGCGGAGTTGCCACTGATCTCTATGACAATTGCTGGATCGCGTTTGCCCGCTCCGCGAATGCGGTCACTGGCGGCCATCTTTAGGTAGAGTTATATCACCTCTAGCCAATGTAAGCTGCTGCAGCCGCTATCATCCATGCATGGCAGATAGCGTTTTGGCAGGTGGGTTGGCAGGCTGCGATCAAAATAGCGTGGGTGATATTGCGTGCTTGATTAAAATTATTTGACGAAACATGTTTTTGAAACCCGGCGTGAACAGCAGTCCGGTTTTTGAGGACCTGGTAAAAGTTTCACGAAATCGCAGCACCGGAAGAAAAGCAGCACAGCACGTATCGAAAGTCGCATCGAAAGAAGCATCGAAAGCAGACGACGGTACGGAGTCTGCTTTTGATGCGAGCTGCGCTGCTTTCCCCCAGTACTGCGCTTTCGTAGAACTTTTGTCGGGTCCTCAAAGATGAGGCTACCGTTCACGCCGGGTTTCAAGAATCTGCTTCGTCGAACAACTTCAATCAAGCACGAAATGTCACCCACGGTACAGTGTACTAGATCTATGGCTATTTTTATGGCAGCCTGCCGCCATTGCGCTGTCCGCCATATTCACTGATCAGTGGCCATATTACTATGATGGCTAGAGATGATATAACTCTACCTAAAGATGGCCGCCAGTGACCGCATTCCGCTCCATAGGAGGAGCTGGTCAAACACATCAGTGGTCAAACGCGATCCAGCAAATAGACATAGAGATCAGTGGGAGTTGCCCTTTAATCTGCCATTTTTTGCACCAATGTTGCCAACCGTGTATAGTGGATTTCGCTAAATCAAGAGCACTGCAAGAACATCGCCGCAAATCGAAACTACGCTACGCCTGTCGGACGTAGTTGAAGGGACACTGACAGGGTATTTATGCTCGCTGAGGTTTTTAGTTGTACGTGACATATGAGAGCTCAACTACCCAGAACAGAATTTGCGCCTCGAAATTCGGTTTCTTTCCGCCCGAAAACCGCCGATCAAGAACTGGCCGGTTCGAGTCTCGCTCACTCTCTTTTTCGCGGTCACGGGCCGTTTTCTAAGGTATCGATGCGACCACCAAATTTAATCGAAGTCGTGGGTCACTGAAGGCACACACTCAATATTAAAAATAGAAAAAAATATGAAACCCATTTTTTGTGGCTTCTAAAAAGCTGTAAATACGTTGATTGAAAAAAAAAAAAGTTCCACAGACAACCGGAAGCATTCTGTGCGTGCGTCGTTTCGCGTATCGTGGGACTCGCGGGGCCGGCGATGGCAGCGGACGACGGGCGTGGGATCTCTATTTCAGAACTGTCGTTCGCGGTACCGGCGAATTCTGTCTACCGTTAAAAGAGAAATTTGGGACTGATCAAAAGAATTGGTATTCATCCCGTACGACACGCACGGCCACCAAGCCGATTTGCACGAAGACGTCGCCGAGCCGTCGCTCCCTTCTCGTGGCTGAAGACATCGCTCCCGCAAACGTCAAGCACGACGTGTCTACTTCGAGTTCAATATGCACGCGTACGATTTCTTTACTGGGTGCGAATGTCCCCAAAGCGTGGTGCTTCCCGACTTCGACCCGGGAGTGCTCTTGCTAGAGAAAAATCGACAGCAAACTTTTCAACTTACAGTTTACCGGCTGAATTATTACTAAGGAAAGAGATCCACCAAGATAGCGATGCCCCAGTAGCTCAGTCGGAAAGACGTCCGGTTCATACGCGGTAGGACCGGGTTCGATCCCCCGTGAAATTTTTTTTTTTTTTTTCAAACATTTTCCGATGTTTACATATATATATATATATTTTTACAATCATCACTGAAGAAACAAACAAAAAATAACAAACTAATGTTGTGGACGATACTTCGCTGAATTAAATGGTATGGGATTTCCGTTTTGACACCTGCGAGCTCAATGTAATCACTTTCCACAAAATGCAAGGAGCGTATAAATCAGGTAACGTCCGCTTTCCGAGGTGCCCGTATATGTTCTACAGGAATTGCAGCCAGCCGTTGGTCCCGATCCCGTTGATCTTTCTGAAACTCTGTCGCACAATGCCACTTTTTTTCGGATGCAGGAAATGTGAGCCAGCTGTTCACGCAACATCTTGGGTGTATTCTTTTCGGAGCCGATCATGGAAATTCACCACGGGCACTCACTGCTCATCTCCAACTCCTCAATGTACAAAACAACTCATCTCGGAGTACAGAACAACGAACGGAACAAACATAACTGCAAAAAAATCGCACGGCGAGCAGTTCCCGACGCCGCATCGCACGCCGCATGTCCTGTCGTCTGCTACCGGAGAGGAGAAAAACAAAAAAAAAAAAAACGCACGGTCGGGTGTAGCCACGTGACTTCCGCCACTCACTCTCTTCTCTCCACTTCTCCGACCTCCGTCGGGTTTCGGTTTCGGTTTTGAGCAGTTGCGTCTTTTGGCTTTATTAAAAAAATACGCTACTCTGTTGCAAAATATTAAATGGGTAGTCCTCCGACACCATAATGAAGCGCCTGGCAAAAAATAAAAAAATTTTTTTGGGGGGTGTCAGTGTCCCTTTGAGGAAGGGTGCGAAGGATGTTGCCACTCGTGCTCAATCGGGCTCGGCAAAAAGCGAGTGGTGCGCTTTCGATGTCGAGTAGAGATATCGCAGGATTGGTATACAAAGCGCACTCCTTCTCCGCAAATATCAAGCGGCGTGTTTTCGACGATTGTGACAACGTCGACCTACCGGTTGCATGCGCGGACGTCAAAAGGCTAGATTCTAAAACACAGGCGACAAGGTAAGAAAACTAGTTTCGCGTTCAACTAAATTGTTACGACCACGCGACACTCTTGGGTCAGATTGCATTTGATAAAATTGTTCTGTTTGGGCAGAGGCACAAGCGCTGCTGTGTTTGACGACGTGGACAAGTAATAAAAGGACGGAGCTCGTTGTTTCGAAAGTTCCTCGGTAGAATTCACGCTTACAAGTACCACCAACCATTATTGTGGAAACGTGCAAGACACGTGCCACGAGCGGGTGTTTCTATGCCATTCGCTTCCAAGGGCCGCTCATTTAGTGCTGCGCCGTCCTTTGTTTCTAAGGGAAGCTCGAGACAATGCCCTCGTGCACTGGCGAATTTGATGATACCTGACAGGCAAGTGCAAACACACCAAGGGGCTTTAGTTGTTTCTGTTTCACGTCTTAATGCTTTGATTTTGTCATGAACAGTTGCTTGATTGCATGCCGAAAATAAAACAACCTGGCTCTCGAACTTCGATATTGATGTGGAACCGAACCGCTAACACAAACTTTCAAAATTCACTTTTTTTTTTCTCTCCGTTTTTAGTTCGTCTGTGGGTTTTGACTGGAGTTTGTCCAGGACTCGAACATAAACCGTCTGTTCACAAGCTCGTGTGCACACGTAAATAACGCCAGCAAGTAATTTCACTCTAAATAAAAACAACAACACGACGATAAAAACTTACTTCATGTACAAATATTTTATGCTGTACCAAGTTGATCTCTGTTATGAAAACCGGCGTTCAGGCTAAAATAACAATAAAAAAGCTATATCTGGGGATTAATAATTAATATTTCAATCAATTTTTATTAGCACAAGAAATCAAGTCTGATTCGTTCGATCAAGTATCTTCGCTGTCTGGGAGAGTCGGATATGTGCATCATTAATTTTAAAATTAAGCTATGCTAGGGTTGAGCGTGAAATCGACGCGCGACAGAGACTGTTCGCGTTCGACGACTCGCTGCATCTTTTATTTTGCGGATAGCCAGTGGACGCGGAAAATATAACAAGCGCGATATAATTCTGGAACAGAGGAAACAGGGGCCGCTAATGTGAACATAGAACAAACAAAACCCGAACCGGAAGTGTACTCGGCTCCCTGTCATGGCGGCAGGAAGTGGCCCGAATACCATGTACATGTGCACTGATCTCAACCATCTCAACTCTGTATGCGAGTGTGGCGAGTACCAACGTTGGCGAATACCGCAAGTGCCGCGAGTACTCAACAATCAACATTCAGTAAGTACTCGCATAAAAGCCGCATCCGTCGAACTGAGCTGGCTGCGGTATCGGGACATTCTCGCCGCTAGGGACATCACGCTGGGGATCAAATTTCTCTACTGCGGCGAGTCCGGGTAGTCGTCTGCTGCCTTCAAACTTCGTTTCTGTGTAAGAAAGAAGCGACATTTCCCAATTTACGTCCCATTGATATTATACTAAGCGTTTACGGAGGCAATTTTAAGCCTCCTGAATTACTTTTGATGACTCGTTGCACCCTCGTTCGTTCGGACGTACTCGTACGCCTACATTGGAGAAACTTCACCGGCGAAAGGCGTGAGCATGGAACTCGTAGAGCTGCACAACCATCCAGAATACCTCGATGCCTGCTGCGACATTCTAAACAGTGAATGGAAACGAAGCTACACTGCTAGGTAAGTTTATCGTAATCACTAGAAGGCTGCTCAGGTGATTTCATTCGAAGAAATGATGTGGATTTCGTGTGAATGGTCATAACGCTGCTGGTTTCGCTACTACTGTTTATCCTGCAGACAAAGATTGTGCCTTTGAAGCTTGCAATTGATGAGTGGTAGATTAGACTGACGCCCTTTCGTAGCACACTCACAAACACTCGGGAAACTAGCTGTTCTGAAAAACTAACAAATGTGCGATCGTCGTTGCGATCGTTGATATACATAAAAATGTCTCCAAAAGGTGGATCGTATATAACCCTGCCACCGTCTCGATTACCGTCCATCACGTCATGTCACGAACATCAGGGTCGGCATGCACAGAATTATGTTCAGGCCATCGATTTGCGTATCTGTTTCGGGCATATAACACTTTTCCCTGCGTGTTGGTCGAAACATTTTCGTGCCTTCATAAGCTATTCAAGAAGTTTCAAAATGGTATTTCTGTACTACATATTGTTTTGTATTTACCTTCGTGTCTCGGCTGCTTTCCAGATGTTCAGTAGATATGTGCAGAATTAATTTTGGTGTGCAGTACCAGAGTCAGCCTGAACATCAAAACAATCTTGCCAAAACAAACTTGACCGATTATTCGAGCGAGTTGAACGACAGATTACATTCCCGCTAAGTATCAAAGAATGATAGCTTGACCATAATTATATTCGGCCCATCACGTTTGAGGGGCTTTCTCCCATAGGGTACTGTCGAAAGTCCCTCCATGCAACACTGCACACATTGCACGGTGGGAACCAGTTGGCTACGGAGCAAAGTGGCATGGTTTCGGTTTCGATCAGACAGCCGATGTCTGTACTCATCCAGCCAAACACGTGAACTTCCAAGCCTGCGTAACTTTCCTTCACGCACACGCGAACACGCTTGCACGACAGGGGGTACCAGCAGGGAAGTTGCAATTCATCGTTTTAGATTTGCCTACTTTTGCCCAAGATCCGGCACATCGGAAACCAAAAAAAACAGTGCCAAGTTTTTTTTCGGTATCTCTCGGCAATGCCCACAGTATTGTGCACTTGTAGGAAGTCGCAGCAATGAAAACGCAAGCAGTGCGCTCTGTTACGACACAATGATCATGACATCTTGTGGCCAACTGGTACCTAGAATTCATTTTGTGTCACCATGCCACCAGGGCACTTTGATTCAAGAAAAGATCTAGTAGCGAACTCAAACAATGCTCGTATTGCGTACTGTTCCTTTCTTTGAAGCACGACACAGAGCCACGAAACTGGTGGGTCGACACGTTACGACAGTGGCAGAAAGATACGCTGCCTTCAACTAAGTGTGCCCGTTTTCTAGCCAATTGTGCGGGATACATTGTACGAATGTATGCGTTTTGTAGACTGTCCGCCTCTTTTCTTCAGGGCTCATAGTCTGAGCAAGTCAACCAGCAACCTGCCAGTTTCGTTAGTGCTGGTGCTCAAATCGGAAGCACAGACACAAGTTCTTGGCCACGCCAGAGTGTGCAAGGTGCTGCATGATGAACAAGCCTGCTTCATTGAGTCAGGTGAATGATCAGGCACCTGGGTGATTGGCTGAACTTGAATGATTTGGCGTTCGATTTGTTCGCTCAATCATTACAGTCATCGTCATCCCAGAAGAAAGAGGAAAAGGGCTTGGGAGGGCGATCATGAAGCTCACCGAAGACTACGTCCGCAGGTACGCTAGAGTTCCGATTTTGACGGCGGAATTTTAAGGTGGGCGACGTAAACTGAAATCTGTTGGCGTCGCCACCCGTCGCGGGCCTGTCCATTTGTTTCTTGTACCATGCAGAAAAGGCTTCACAAGGTGCCACCTCTCGACGCACGACAAGCAGGAGTTTTACGAACGGATCGGGTACTCTGTGAGCAACCCTGTGTGTGGGGTAACTTGCTTTGTGGGCTTTTGCCTTGTAATCATGTAACCTCGACCGTAACCATAATCCTCTGAACATGCGTTATCGTAACTTTTCAAAGACATGCTGCTTTGACATTCTCTGAACAACCTCTAACAGACCTGTGCAGACGTTAAAAAGACGAAGCAAATGTTTAGAGAAATAAAAAGAAAAAGCTGATAGCCTTATTTCAAATGTCGATAGCTACGAGATGGCAGTTAACGTCGACTTGTTATTTTGCAGGTTAGTGGAAGTGTGGACCGCTTAGGCCACTTTGAGAAGGGTCTGATCAGCCAGAGAAATCTTGCACCATCTCCAGCAAAGCTACATCTTCCGGCAGCCCAGACAAGCCAGAACTGTGCTGTACCACCGCCCCCACCAATGCCTGTGATGACTCAGCCTAAAGCGCAGCTTGGCACAGGACCCGTGTGGATGATAAAGATACTTTGAGAGACGTGAACACAGCCACACTGGCATTTCTTCCCTCTCAAGCTATTTGCAGTCAGTTCCTCTAAAAATAAAAATAAAAACAGCATTGATTGCCACACAGGACACACTCAACATACCCTTTACTTGTGCTTATGTTCACATAAATATAAGTACTTCTAAATTGTGAAACTTCGTACCTCAAGCTCCAACTCTAAAATCACACTAGATCCGGCAACTCTGTGACAAACATGACTTGACGGACAGTCTGCGAAACCCTGTAGTGCATCCTCAATCATGACTCGGCAAATGTGCGTGGCTTGGCAAAGCTATGTCTAAAGTACTTGTGACGTTTTCGTCCTCTTCTCCACAAAATACCATTGATGGGCATCATAATGTTCTTTGTGGGAATGCCGTAAAGATGACAAGAGATAAAGGAATCTTCTTAAAAGCAAGAAAAACAAAATAAAATGAAAAAAACTCATGCCATCATTGACTGCCGAGCCTCATCCTGCGGCTGATGTCCATTGGTTTCGTTCATGTCCAAGTTGATGAGCTCGTGTTCTAGCTCAATGAGGTGGTGGTCTTTGATATGAGGCGCAAGAGATCTCATGGCTTCGGCGAGCTTGAGTAGGTATTCGCGGTTTGGTCCGCTGGGGCCTTGAGCCGTTCGGATCTGCCTGGCTATGTCTTGGATACTGGCTGGACCGAGGTAGAACGGATTGTCCCGGTGTGCCACATAGATGGTCAGTGGGAACGGTTCCAGGGTGCTATCGCTCTCTGGATGGAAGATCACTTGCACCTGGGACATATTGATAGAACGTCATGAGAATTATGTGCCCCATTCACACAAACGGATATTATGGGGTGTCTACAACGGATCTTAGTGCTGTAAAACGAGTTACAGAAATCGGCACCGGTGCATGGAAAGCTCTACCTTTCACCAAAGTTGCGTTTGGGTGGTGCACTTTATCTGGTGGAAGTTTAAGGTGTAGCATCCTTTTTGTGAGAAGTGAGACCAACAAACTTGCCAGAGTCAACAGCGAATGTGTCCACAGACAACAGAGTTAGCAATATTTGCAACTTGTGATGCCAGCTGCCAGGTGCAGTGTCAAAACACTTGGAAATGACAGCTTGAAAGTAAAGTAGCAGAGTACCTTAACATAATATGCGGCATAAATTCACAGATCAGATTGAAACTGATGGAGCTAGTGCTTCAGCCTATGGAAAAGCATAGAGATGTGAGCATATGCTTATGCTATCGGTGTCCTTAACAAAGGTATATAGCTTCACACTCTTGCCAGAAATTTTTAAAAGTAGGTATTGTTTCTTCCTGATCTAGAACACTGCAGAGGTGGGACAGCTACGCCAATCGTGCCATTTTGACACATCCACAATTTCTTGCACCAAAAGCATGAAATTTACCAAAATTGTGCCATGCTGCACCAAAGATCACGGTGACGCTAGATTTAGCGGAAGGTGAAAGTTAGGTTGATAACCTGGGCTATTCCATTGCCAGGTGGCGCAAGCGGCTGTCCGCAGAGCCTTATCCAACATTGTTGGAGTAGTTGAGCTATGGAACTGCTCATAGACGCTGCTTGCACGAGCAGTACCCCCCTCACTCACCAAGACTCGCTTCCCGTCGTTCGACACGCCGGACAGCTTCTATGGTAACTGCAGTGTATTCTCTGGAACACATATGTTTTGAAGCACAGCATCTAGATGGCGTTCTGCTATACCCTATTGAACTCGTTATGAAAGGAAAATCTAGATGGCGGTTCAAACGACGGGAGGCGGGCTGAAGTGAGGGAGGGGGGTACACCCTCTCAATGGGAGTTTTACAACTGAGGTAATCTAGTAACATTGGCCGTATCTGTCCAATCAGCTGTATCTGTCCATTTATTCATCCATCCGATGGATTCGATGGACACATTCATATATCCAAACCGTCGTACCGTTGCATCATACATGCGACAATGTATGAAGCAACGTAGCGTTAATGATCCAGAGTCGTGCCTCTTTATTTTAACCAGAATTTGTTTCTTAAATAAAATATATATCTGTGCAATTTCACATATTTCTCAGTAAAGTTATATTTGGTACTTTCCAACACTTGTAGTACAAGCCTAGTTTCCATGAATTGTTACTCTGTGTACAACTGGCTGGGATGCTTTCTTAAAATGATGTCACAGCTTACTCCTAAGGTGCTCCAGCAAAAAAATTTTAGCTTAGTGTTCCAAAATGCAGAATTTTCAGCTAAAACAATTGCTCCAAGTTGGTCAGTCCCACCCCTGACACCGTGGTAGTTATTAAAAATATAGAAGAACAAAGCTGAGGTTGGGGACAGTGGCATCCACTGCCTAAATGATTTGGGTGCTGCCTATATTTTTCTACTATAGAAGGTGCATCTGAAGGAGGACACTGTTTCTAATATTAAAAAAATATATATATTTCGAGGCTCTACTTCAATGAACAATCAGTTTGGTTTAAATGTGGGACATTAGTTGGCAAGGATACTGCTGTTACTTTTTGCTTGGTTCAGCCTACCAGTATAGCAAACAGATTCACAAAACATTTTCTCTCTGATATGAATATCACTCGGTCACAAGTGCTGTACACGTTGCAACAGCGGAAGTTCTCTAATGGATTTGCATGCATGAGCTCAAACATGCAAACATCCAGCTGCTATAGGAATGGGAAATGATGACGGCAACAGCTGGTGCAAACAAATTACTAGATGGCATTCGGTTAATTACAGGAAACCTATGTCGTGGTAAAGTGTTTGTGTATGGGGATAAATGGAATTTGAAAAATGACAATAACAATTGCATGGACTGGTATAGGTAGATGGTATATTCTTTTAGTTAGAGGAATCTATGTCATAGTAAAGTTTTTGCTTGCAACGATGAACGGAATGAAAGAATGACAAGAATACCGGATGGTATTCGGTTGGTCAGGGGAAACTATGTCCTAGTAATTATTTTGCTTATGGGGATCAACAGAATTGAAACACGACAACAACAACTGCACAAGCTAGAATTAGCAGATGGTATTCGGTTGGTCAGAGGAAACTACGTCGCAGCAAAGTTTTTCGCTTGTAAGGATCAACAGAATTGAAACACGACAACAACAACTGCACAAGCTAGAATTAGCAGATGGCATTCGGTTGGTCAGGGGAAACTACGTTGCAGCAAAGTTTTTTGGTTGTAGGCATGAATTAATCAATGGAATACTAAATTCCGCAAAATTTGGAATGCCTCAACTCTTGTGGGAAACGTTTTGAGGTGTTGCAGTCCATCATAAAAGTGTGAAAATTTGGGAAAAGGCACAGAGTAGGACATCAATTAGACTGAAATTCGTCAAATGCGGGTACCGAAATGCACTTCTGAGAATTCCTTTTTGAACGACTTGAGCCCTTGGTCATAGCTAGGGTGCTGTGTTTGCTGGTACGTACAAACCCAATAAAATCTGAAAAACGCTCCCCGGTAAAAGTACCGGGGATTCCGATTTATCCCTAAAATTCGGAATTCTAGAACCGCCATTCGGAAAAGCTCGTCGGGTCCTTACTTTTCTCCCAACGTCACATTTGTTTGTAATGGCTGTTTCACACATTTGTGTTCGGCTGGCTGTGTTACGACCGCTTAATTGTGACTGCTCGCAAGATAATGCAGTATCCCTGAAGCATATATCTCCACATTTTTTTTAATGCATTATTCTTTCACTGCGGGCTTGAAATATTTCTGAAAGTGTTACACTAGTGATCCGTTTCTCGTAGACGGCTCGCAGATTTGATCTCGCAAGCACTGCAAAAGCTTCAGCCTTTGTAGTTATATGCAGGTCGGATGTGATCCACCTGCCAGATGGCATCAGTGTTTTTTCTGGTTGTAAGCAGTCGCAAGTCATCGTAACACTGTGAGTTACGGTCAAACGCAAGTGCGTGAACCAGCACTTTAAGGGTCACAAAAGGATTGTCTACTGACCCTTTATCAGAAAACGGAAGCAATGTTCTTACGACATGAGCCCGAACACACACTTTGTTTGGAGATTCGGCTTTCAGACACGTCTTCCTCCCAGACATTCATTTATCTTTTTCCGGCTCTGTTTCGTTTGGAGATTGAATCTGCTTGCCATTCAGGATGATGAGTACCTTCGTGTGACAGAAAACAAGTGAAAAGCTCCCCGGTAATTGGGCCGAACAATATCTAGTTCTTTTTAAAGCAACTGGCAGGGACGGCATTATCATCTGCGAGCTTTGCCTCTTAGAAGTTAGCATGGCTGTTGGAAAGGGTCCCCTCTACATCTTGGAGTACTGGACGGCACGTTTGGCTTTGAAGTAGAGCTCGTCTCGAGATCTCTACATGTGTATCTCTGTGTGAATTATTTGACAAATTAATTCATTTTGTGATATGTTAATTTCTCGCTTCGTTGCCTAAGACGGCTTTACTGAACTCTGTTCTCTACTTAAATTTAAAAAAAAAAGAAACGAAAAAAAAAGAAAAGCTTAAGAATTTTCTGTGAGCTGAACGGAAATGCTGATCAGAACTCCGAATTATCAATAAAAACAATTAACTAAAAACAAAAAAAACAAAAAAAAACACCAATTCTGTTTTGTCATAAGATAAACTCCGAAAAGGCAGATCCGTAGCCATACATAGAGCATGGTCACATCAGGTGTGAAACCTTTAAAATATTGAGCACATTATTAAGAGCTCAGCTAGCAAAATAAAGAAAAGTTGTGCACCTTATCATATCCATCTTTTTCTCTAAAGTCAAGATAGTACATGACTTCTTGGATATGCTTTTCCGGGATCTCGTAGGCAACACCCCACACACAGTCCTGAAAGTACACAAGAAAAAGAAGAAAAAAAAATTGTACGAATATATTTATACATATATTTAAATACATACATGAGATATACGCAACAACAAAAGAACATACCTCTGGATCGTTTGAAGGTATTATTGTGACCACTCTGCCAGGCTGCAAAACAAAAAAGTTCAGGTAAAAACTTTTGTCAGATATTCGCACATCGAAGCAGACCTTGAATGACACGATCCAACGCAGCAAGTTTTTTCCCCCGCAATGCTCCGTTACGCAAGGCAAGTGCTTCCTCTACCTTTGCGGCGGTTCACTATTTTTAAACCGGTGCGGGAGGCCAACATAAGCTGAAAAAAAAAAGTGTCTTTCTCCAAGGAGAGTACAAGTTTAACTACTTTCCGTGGTGTGTACTCACTTTCCCGGGCACTCCGCGGTGATCTTCGCTGGCCTGCCAAAATCGCCGCACGTAACCCTTCACGTAACCGACCACTCGCCGGCTGTGAGGAAAGTCCGCCTTCCACATTAGGGATCCGTACCCGAAGACCCACATCTTGCGCCCGACCTAGAACTTCTGGGAATTGCGTAAAGGAAACATCGCCGACGGATTTTAAACAGCTTCCGAACAACAGCTGTTTCTGCCGGAGCCCCTGCGGAGCGCGGCGTTTGCGGAGAGGTTGGACAAACGAAAACCGAACGTGACGTTTTTGATCACGTGACACGCGCGCACGTCGCAACTGAATCAAATGAATGGGGTTTCAACATTGCAAAATTCCGGGAGCCACGCACGAAGTTTTGTAGAAGTCGTGTCGCGTTTGTCTATGTTTCAAAGTTTATGGAGTCATATTTTTTTCTTCTGTTTTGCAGTGTTCACTATCGAATCATAATTGGTTTCGTAAAGTTGTCCGCACCGTGCATCAGTTTTCGAAACCGTCCACGAGGGGGAAATCTGGCCGCCGGCTGTGAACAAAAATGGCTGCAGCATGAATTTTGGAGGTGTGCTTCGTTGTTTCGTTTGCGGCAATGTTTTGAAGAATGCCGGACCACGGAACATTTTCGCAGCGACTCAGTCGGTAAGCAATAGTCTCGTTTTCTTCCAATGAGTGCAATTCATTGATGTTTCGGCGAGGCTTACATCGTCCTTTGAGCGCTTCTGCTTTGACCTTCATAGGTAGCATCAAGCTCATTCATTCGACGGTCAAAATGAAATGCAACGCTTTTGGTTTCAATCAAAAAAAAAAAAAAAAAGGATTGTTGTTATTTCTTAAAACAGTAGAATCCCCGCAGTTTTCCTGGGGTGTATCACGGCTTTTCACAAACGCTTTATCAAGAGAGTAAGTACTACTCTGCCTGGTACCGGCGAAAATGAGTAAAACGAACAAATAATCAAAATAGCAAGCAGTCTTCATGTAAAGATACAACCATGCATATATATCACCACATGTCAACCTTTTTTGGGGTTTAGTTTGATATTTACGATTTAGAAGCTAAATTCTAGTAGATTGTAAAACCCCTCTGTACACCGAAACAGTTTTCTGAAGCGGTCCACGCAACACAACTTGCATGCAACAAAGGCCATGCAACACAAATTGCATCAACGGCCTTTATTTTATGCACATGCGATGTGGAACCGACGCTCTATCATGAATCGCTGTTTAGAGAAGCTACACTACGGAAAGTGCTCATCTCTCAACATGCCAAAGCTCTCCTGAACCAAAATAAATGTACTACTTATTTTGTTTTTTATAATACAATTTTTATATTGTATCGTATAAAAATTATATATTGTATTATATTACGCCTTTTAGCGTTATAATTTATTACGCTGGCAGGCGCTCTGCGTAAGGGTTTTCAGCTATCTGCCTAACCCCGCACACCACATGTGCCCCTTCCAGTATGTGAAAATAAAATTATTATTATTACTAATACAAACACAAGGGCTGTAGACGCTCCACCTCCGAATTCACGGTGGGAAGTGGTGTTCACTACACTATTCGGTGTGAATGCACAATTTGTGAAACGTCACAGAAAGGCAGGGGCATCTGCCAGCACCCTTCCTTCAAAACTGGCACCCTCAAAAACAAAGCTCAGCTTAATGCTCATATACCTTTGTGCGATGAGAAGAGTTGGAGCCTCTCGTGCAGTTCTTGTGTCGCCACAGACCAGTGAGTCTGATCGACAAAAACGAAATGTGGTTTTTTGGCCCGCACAAATAAACTACCGTAGAATACCACACATCCGCCCATTCCACACTAAGCGCCCATTCTCAGATTTGTAAGATCTGAGAAAATATGCACAGTACACCGATATGTAACATTGATGACCGGACAAGCACCCGACCCCCATTTTTTCGCGATTATCTCAAAATTTGGAGTGGGCGGCTTGCTCTGTATTTTACGGTATGCATCGCAGAAAGCTGGAACTCTGTGAGAGTGACGCTAACGGTAGTGACAGTGTGCGAAAGTTCGAAAATGTGACAATGTGTACAGTATATCACACCTAATGCTAACCGTATGTTAGGCTACCTCAGGCGTAACTTTTCATTGGCACCTGTTTCCCTCAAGTTGATTCTTTATAAAACTCTAGTTCGACCGAAGTTAGAATATGCAGCCTCTGTCTGGGATCCCGGACAAGCCACTCTCATCACCGCGTTGGAAGGCATTCAAAATAGATCCGCTCGTTTTATTCTTTCTAATTATCATTAAACATCTAGCGCAACTTCTATGAAATCTACTTTGTCACTTCCGCCCCTCTTCCTGCGACGTAAGCTTTCACGCCTCTCTTTATTTCACAAAATTTATTTTCATAACTCTGTGCTTTGCGACAAATTAATCACTCGTCCCTTTTATATTTCTGCTCGTCGTGATTATCAGCACAAAGCTGAGGTACCAGTCGCTATCACATCTACATTCCAATCTTCTTTCCTTCCTCGAACATCCCTCGACTGGAACCACCTTGCCGTACCAATTGCATCCATAACTGACAATGTGCTTTTTAGGTCTGCTCTAGCCAATCTTTTTTTATTGAGTGTGAATATCGATACATTACAGTGTTTTAATCCCAACTTTGCTCTCTCCCTGTGTAATGCCTTCGGGCCCTGAGGGTAAAGCAAATAAATAAATAAATAAATACAAAGTAAAAAGATGCAAGAGAAAAACTAAAAAGTAAAAAAAAAAGGGTACTGATGTAAACCTAAGCTTAAAGGGACACTGACAGGGTATTTATACTCACTAAGGTTTTTATTTGTATATAACATATGAGGAGGAACCCTGAAACTGGGGGGGGACAACGGGGGCTTAAGCACCTGCTGTCATTTTCCAGGGAGTGCTGGGCAATATGCTGAGCCCCTGTGCATTTGGCTCAAGGCCTCCCTCTACCCCAGGGCCGAATTAAGGTACGGGCTAAGGGGGCTGCAGTGCTCATCTCCGGAAATTAGGAAAAACAAAATAAATAAATATGCTAGTCTGTTTTAGTTCAGAACAGCTCAGATCTAAAGGTGGAACAAAACTAAGAGGAGCCTCTGGGCTCTGGCTTTCTGATGTCGTGCCAATCCCCTCCCCCCCCCTTTTTTTTTCTTCGACGGGGAAGCGGTTTTTCTAGACGAGCTGGTGTTTGTGAGCTCTTTGTAAAAAACTGTGCCAGAGCAACAAAATGTAAGCGCTGCCTGCCACCCTCCTTGTCGGAGGGAGCAAAGCTGTCGACGGTGGCGGTCCCTTTGAGGTCTCTTCTAATTGAAACCAGGCGGAAGGACGTCCACGGAGTTCTCTATTGTACTGGGGCACCCTCGATGCATTGTACGGACAGTTGTTAGTTGGAAGGTAAGCAAGTGTTGCCAAAGGCTACATGAGCAACATACACGTTACACATTTATTTTTTTTTGTATATTTTTGGTCTTTTAAAATAGTTCCATATGGAAAGTTTCCTCCGAAACAACAAGTTTAAAACAAGCAAAAAGAAATATCGGTGAGCCTCCCGAAGCATTCTTTTCTAACCACTAACAAGCGTATCAAGGAGCCGGCTCTTGAGATGTCCCCTAAACTTTTTCGAGGCAGTGACTGCAAGCAACTGCTCTGGAGCCCGTGTCTCATCTGCCAGTGCGAGACCTTTTCTGCCATCGAGTGATATGATCGCTGCAATTTTGTTTTGCGAGCCTCTGAGGTACAACTTTTTATTCTTAGGTTAGAGCAGGGGTGGCCAAGCTGCGGCTCTGCGGCTCATGGCCCCTAGTATTCCTGACACCCCCATCCTTTCCCTCCTCCCTCTTGGTCACATGACTACTTCCCCAAGAAGAGAAAAGGAGCCAGTTTTAAATTGAGACAGGTTGCGGTTTGTTCCTGTGCTACCGCTACCATACGTACATACAGTTGGGCTGCTTTTGACTTGGATAGATCTAAAGGTTCAAGTTTAATTTATTGGTCTAAAAAAAGTTTAGACCCCCCCCCCACCCTTTTAGAGCGCAGCTCTTAGGGGCCCGTTTCCGGCTTGAGCGGCGTCGGCGTCGCCGTCACCGTCGGCGTAACCGCGCGGTGCATTATGGGTAAATTTTCCCGCTAGATTTAGCGGAAAAATATCTCCGCTAAATCTAGCGTAAAAGTTTTCCCCGCTAGATTTAGCGGAAAAAATTCCCCGCTAGATGTAGCGGAAAAATTTCCCCGCTAAATCTAGCGGAAAATATTCCCCGCTAAATCTAGCGGAAAAATTTCCCCGCTAAATCTAGCGGAAAAATGTCCCCTCTAAATCTAGCGGAAAAATTTCCCCGCTAGATTTAGCGGAAAATTTCCCCGCTAAATCTAGCGGGAAAATTTTCGCCGCTAGATTTAGCGGAAAAAATTCCCCGCTAAATCTAGCGGAAAAATTTTCCCGCTAAATCTAGCGGAAATATTTCTCCACTAAATCTAACGGAAAAATTTCTCCGCTAAATTTAGGGAAAAATTTCTCCGCTAAATCTAGCAGGAAAAATGCTCCGCTAAATCTAGCGGAAAAATTTCCCCGTTAAACCTAGCGGAAATATTTCCCCGCTAAATCTAGCGGAAAAAATTCCCCGCTAAGTCTAGCGGAAAACTTTTTCTAGGGGCTCACGTGACCCTTCAAGGTCACATGACCCCCCCCCCCCCCCCCCCCCCGCCCCGAGAACAGGTAACCCTCAGTACCCTTCCCTCCTCCTCCTCAAGAGCTGCGCTCCAATTCGGTGTTACAGGGAGTTGTAAACGGCTTTCATTTTTTTTTTCTTCCTTTACTCTACCCTTGGAAGTTCAGTGGTTTTGTTTGCGGCTCTTAGGCTGGGTCAGCTTGGCCGCCTATGGCTTAGAGTAATACGTCTAAATGGCTGCAAAGTTCTAAACTACTGAACTTAGAAGAAACAAGACCACTTCCAAAACTAATGGAAACATTTTACCCTTAAAACAGAGCGTGTAGGAGAGGAGTTTGAAAATACCTCCTTGATCTTCAAAAGAGATGCCCATGAATGTGCCAAAAATGATAGAGTTTGCTATATCACAATCACATTTAGTCTTACTTATTTCTAGTATTATTTGTATGCAGAAGTCTGTTAGTTTGGGACACGAGAGTTCAGTTATTAGAAGAGGGTGGACAAGGCGGTTTGAGCCCTTAATACTTTAACCATCAAGATTACTTTGCTGTATGTTCTGCTTTATTGTTTAAGTCCCCATATGCAAGATATGAGTAAATAAGCAAATTAAAAAAAATAAAGTCAGTAAATAAAGGGGTCATGAGAGGATATTGGGTTGGAATGTTGATGACTTTGAAGAGGCGTGTTCCTCCTAGTCTGAATGTATGGGCACACGGTATAGGTAGTGATAGTAACCCTTCTTTAAACCTTAAAATATTAATTTTTTTTTCACTCCCCCCCCCCCTTTTTTTTTCCCCTTTTTTTTTTTCAACCCCTAGCCCCCCCAAGTAAAATACACTTCCGGGGTCACTGCATATGAGAGCCCAACTACCCAGAACACAATTTGCGGCTTGAAATTTGTTTTTTATCTGCCCGAATACCGCCAATTGAGAACTGGCCTGTTTGAGTCGCGCTCACTCTCTTCTCCGTGGTCATGTGCAGTTTTCTATGGTTTAGACACAACCACCAAATATAATCAAAGCCGTGGGTCATCGAATTCACACACTCAATATAAAAAATAAAAAAAGAAATATGATACCCATTTTCCATGGCTCCAAATACGTTGAAAAAAAGAAAAGCTGCACAGCTGCGTGATTTTTGCCAGCTCTCTCCTCCTCCATATCTCTTCCTCCCCAGTTCTGCTTCAAGCAGTTGGATTTTTTAATTTTATTAAAAATAGATGCGACGCTGCAGCAAAAAATTACATTGTGGGTGGCTATTTCAGTGAAAAAATCATTTGTTAAAAAGAAGAAAAAAAAATCATTGTTGTCTTTCCAGGTTTTTTTTGCTTTCGTTGTAACCTTCCTCACGACAGTTTTATAAAACTGTGCAGGCACTACGGAACATCTCGTTCGGACCGCAGTACACGAGTGAGCAGCAGGATCAGGTCTTGCGGATCCTCAACCACTCGTCCGAAAAGGAACTGCAGAAGCTGTCCATCGGGGCCTCGAGTATCCTGCGCATTCTGCACCATCGGGAGGAAAATGGTGGCTTTGAGAGCATTGACCACGTCCTCTCCATCCGGGGCTTCCAGGAGAAAGGGCTCAAGAAGATCTGTGAGGCTGTCCTCTATGGGAAGAAGCCTCAGGTGAAGAGGCCTGACAGGACCAGCATTGTCCCTGCCTTGTCCCAAGAAAGGATACAGGTAAACATCAAATCCCTATTTTCTTTTTTTTTTCTGAGATTTGTTTGCTATGTGCATTGAACATGTTGACTTGGAAGCTGGCACACTTTTAGCCTGAAAAGTATAGGGTGTAATTCATCCCAGAGATTGCTCTCAAATCGGCCAGAAAATCCAGTGCCTGCTCGTAGCGATGTAAAATTCGAATCGAAGGAGTATTTTAGTGATAGACTTTATGTTGTGCAATTTCGAGGTGAAATATCATCTAATACCTCGGGTTCCATGTTTTCAGATAAATCCAAAGAACTGAAAAAAATATCCACCGGTAATATTTTGGTACCGAATTTTGATATGCCAATGCCTCTCTCCCCCCCCCCCCCCCCCCCTTTTCCACAGACACACACACAAAAGAAACAAGCTGTATTTTAGAATTAAGTTTGATAGGCACACAGGGTCAAATGTCCTGCCACCACAGTTATCTTTCCAATCTCGGACCCTTGTCAAAAGGGGTCGTACCGCTTATCTCGTCAAGGTTCATTCAGGACAACAGGTCATTGTACTTTCGGGTTACGACAAAGGCCACTGTCTTGGTTTTCTGTTCGGGCGATATTATTTGTGCTTTAGAGAAGGAGAAATTGTGTTTTTGTAACAGTGAAAACTATGAGCCTTAGAGATTGCATAAAATTGGGAAGAGGAGCAGTTGAAACTTCTCCGTTACCTTGTTTACCACTCCACCTCGCGCGGCAGCAGTGTAGGTTGATGGAAAGGGATGAGTACGAGCTTACCACCGACTATTTCCAGGAGTTTAGTGATCTTAAGGTACCGACGCCTATCGAAGTAACCCACGCTTGTGTGCAACTCTTGTCGTCGGTCAAATTAGTATTGCCAATGGTAATGACACCAGCGCCAAGTGCATCTGAAGACACATTAATTGATACACGTGTATTTTTATTTATTTTATCTAGCACAAGTTTACACCCGGATATTATTCATTTATTGATTTGTTTTGATAGGAAACACTGCAAAATTAAACTCAGAATTTTGGAGAATGGG
This sequence comes from Ixodes scapularis, assembly GCF_016920785.2. Lineage (NCBI taxonomy): Eukaryota > Metazoa > Arthropoda > Arachnida > Ixodida > Ixodidae > Ixodes > Ixodes scapularis. Next base: position 124,142,125 of record NW_024609879.1, on the reverse strand, counting down.
GAATCAAACAACAAAGAACTCCAATAAACTCTGAAGTCTCTGCATAAACTCCGAAAACATAGAATCCTACTAATACCGTTGCCATGGTCAGTGGCAAACAACGATGCTGACGACCAAGTTACCTGTTGGGCTTGTGGCGCCATCTGCCAATGGGCGCAGTGAGTGGACGAAGGTGTCTCTTACTTTTGATCGAGTGCGTCATCTGCTTGCTGCACATGTCGGGAGATGGCGCCACAAGCATAACCTTCTGTTAACTCTGTCATCTACACTGTCACCTGCTGTTGACCAAGGCGAGGTTGTTAGTCAAATTTTTCGCAGGAAGGAGCTACTGGATAACCCTGGAATATTCCCGATCTGTGCATATTCTTGATTTTTTGTGCATTGTTATTTCCTGGTGGGTTTGAAATGATTCTGACAACCTTATGTGCAACCATCTCTCATACATAGTCTGTAGATTTGATTCTACAAATACTGCAAAAACTTTCTGTCTAGTCGAAAACATTCCAGGGTCGTTCGATGGATGGTGCCACTGTGCTCTCATGCCATAAGCAGCGTCAGACAGTGACAACACAGTTGGTAACACTCAAATGAACACTCATGAGCTAGCCTTTATGGTGCTATAATAGTGGTTTGTTCAGTGCCAAGCTCAGTTGGGTGCCACATCGAAAAGTTTAGACTTGCCAACTCTTAGTGGAAGGACCTCTTTCTGCACGTATGCCATCAAGCCTGTCGAGAACTTTCTCTGCGACAGTCTTTCCTTGTTCGGACTAGTGCCGGTAATGAGCAAGGGGACGACCTCTCGTTCCAGGAGGTCGCCAAGGTGCTTGCAGTGGACGTGAGCCCACCCTACATCACCTGGGCTCACCTGACTCGAGACAAGCAGATCTTGTCGTGGGAGAGGACCAAGTTCCTTGACGAGAAGTCGCGGCACCACCTCCATTCCTACTACAGCGCCGTAAGTGGTTAGTTTTCCGTCCGCTACGGCACAGACTTGGTTTCCAGGAGTGCTTGGGCTACACCAGGGTATCTTCAGGGGTCTCCCAAGCTTCCAGATTTCTTTGGCCGTAGGCAAAGTATTCTTCTGGCTGTAGCACCGTTTTGCAAGATCCGAGTCATCCATCAGTGCATATATATAGCTATGTGCCAAACACCCTCTACTATGGGCACTAATGCTTACAAGGTCTGTAGCATTTCTACATTGCTTTGCGTATAAATATTAAAACCTGGTGGGATCCCTCATCCATCAGTCGAGTGATATGCATTCCTCAAGATCGAGAACCCCTGCTACGGAGTTCAGCCGCTTCAGTACTTCCAATTGCTATGGCACTTTCAAGTGCTCTGTCACCCTCAGTTGTTATGTCACTTTCTTCTGCTAGGGCGCTTTCAGCTGTAAGGGTGCTTTCAGTCGCTCCAGCACTTCCAGCTGTTCCAGCACTCTTAGCCAATATAACAATTTCAGTCACTGCAGAACTTCTCAAACTAAGTTTCGTAATAGCCAACGAGCAGAAACATGAATTTGATTGGCGGCTGTCAGAATTGTGATTGCGGATGAAAAAGAGGGTAAGGCGAACATTGGAAACCGTAGCCTTTCCTGCGTTAAAAGGGTACTCCGGCGTTTTATTTGTGGTCTGATTTGCCTGAAGATTTGCTAAACACACCAACAAACATCACTGAAATAGTACCCCGAAATATTAGGCCGAAATAATACTTTGTTGCAAAGTTATTGAATTTACAATTTTCGTCCTCGTCGTGTTTTTGAAAGTAAAAGTCTCCACTGGCAACAGTGAAAAATAATGCGAACGGTTCACTCTTTGAGTCGTAGGATTTGTTTCCAACGAATTACAAGCAGCATCATGATGTCAAATGAATGCTTTGGAAGCTCGCTCCAGCACCCGCACAGCAGCACGAAACAAGTGCTCGGCGCAGTCCATCTCTTAGACTGCACGCTCGACTGCCGAGCCTGCCCGCCACCGACGTCGCGGTGCCGAAAGGTGCGAGTACGTTTGAATGTTGGTTCTGGCATAATTTTTATTTGCCAGTTCCACAGCAACTATTCAGAATTTTTGCGACGCTAAATAGCATACTCGAACGGGTAAAGGCCGGGAATTCAAAAAAACAAAAATAGTTATTCAGGGTAGCTCAAAAATAGCCGGAGTACCCCTTTAAGGACATGGAACTGTTTGGTTTTGGCTTCAAGTATAGAGCAGCGGAGACTGTTCTTGTGCGACGACGACGACGACCAACGCTCACGACCAGAGATGCGGCTTTAAAAATGCTATACTCCATTTCACCTTAGGACGGGCCGCAGTGCACGCTACAAGCCATCCAAGCCAATCCAGTGCCGTGCCAGTGTCGGGTGACCTTCAAGGGGGGCACAGTGACACGTGGGAATGCGTAGCCATGCGATGCGTTTAAAGCGTCTTCTGCGGTCCGTCCTAAGGTGAAACAGAGTATAGTCCTAAGAGATTAATAGAATTCTGCAACCCTGCCCGAAAACAATGCGGTCGGTTGACGAAGAAGAGTAACTGGTTAGACGGCAGGTAGACGGGCGGACAGATGGATGGGCACGACATGGCTCTAAAAATACGCGGGACCTAAGAACGAGGAAATGGCCATTGTTTCTGACAAAAGGGCTCAGAGAGAAAACTGCGTCGCTTGGATGACTCGGCGTCGGTGGGGTCATCCATGGTCCCCTTGAGCAATAAGGAAGTTCCTCGAAATGTTAGACCGAAATTCAATTGTTTTGCGGATGTGTAGCAATGCGCGCATCTGGGTGTTCTTGTTCGACGGAGAAATCCCCTACATTTCACAGAGACGACTTTATTTCGGCGTGTGCCCATGTAGAAATAAGAGACTTGTCGTAATTGCTGCGTCGGAGAAATGTACTCAGCCTCATGTCTGTTAACCGCCCCCAGAAATATTTTCTAACGTGTGTCAATAAGCACACATTTTGAAAAAATGGTGGCCGGGGTATTGTCATACGGAAGACCCAAACTCGACATTTATTTCATAACCAGCCAAGAAATATCTTTCATGCGTTTGTACGGACAAGCGTAAACGTGACGACGGGTCGCGCGCACGGGTGTCGTGTTTGGATTATCGGTTTTAGAAAAGATTATCTTCTTTTTTTGGTCAAGTCCCCGCAAGATAGAATTTGCTTACAGGGGCTGAAAAAGTTGCAGCGAAGCTAGCCATTGCGAAAGGACGGCCCTCTCGTTTCCATTGCTCGCGAGACTGGACTAGTAAATGCATCCGGGCTTAATGACAGCGAAGCAAACGTAGACCTTGGAGAGGTGGAGGGAAGGATACCGCATTTTATGGACCATATTCCGTATACCATATATGCATTTGAAACGTTGAAGCTTTATGTATCACAGACTATCTGTGGGTGCGGTATATACAAGGCTTTTTGTTTTTTTTTCTAGATCGTTCATTACGATGCGACGTGGTGGATTTTAAGATGGGTAGGGGCATGCGTTAATGAGGGGGAGGAGCAAGCAGCGCACTGCACATTCTGTCTCCCTACCTTATCTGTAGGATTAGGATAGATAGATAATTTGATTAAGTGCCTGTCGACAGCCAAGTGGCCTAGGCAGCAGTGCACTGTCCAGTGAGTGAATACACAAGATAACTGCGTGTTTCTGAAGTAATAAAATCAAACAATGTCATCATCTAAAAACAATGCATTTTAGGTTTGTTGCAATCGTGTCATCGGACAGATTGATCGCACGTTAGGATGCATCTAAATTTCTTTTCGACAGCTTCTAGACTTCCACATGTAAACACGGTTCAGTTTCGTTCTTGTCTTCTTCCTCGCCCTTTGCCCAGTATATATTTTGAGTGTGGAAAATAGAGAAGGTGTCGAGATTTTGGCTGGACATGAAAAGATCCCCACGCGGTCCAAACATATCCTGGTCCCTTGTCAAGGGGTGCCAGACGCCGTCTGTCGTTTCGGCACGTAAAATCCCCAAATTTGATCCGATGCCGATTCATTCATCTATTCATCCACACCCTCTCCTGCGCGGCTCCTGCTCCGCCCTTCCACGAATGTTGATAACTCGCATAAGCTACGGCAATATTTTTTTCTTTTTGTTTACGCATGTCGGAGCAGGTGCAAGAGGTGCTTCCGTCACTCCCGGTGGCAGACCTCTACGTGGTGGAGCAGCGCCCGACCAGGCAGAAGCAGAGCTCGGAGAGTCTGCACCTGCGGACGCAGTTGGCCATTCAAGCCATGCTCGTGGCGCTTCTCAGCCACGGCAAGGAGCACCAGCCGCAGGTGAGGGGCGGGGCCATCTGCTAAACCTCTTGGCGTCGCGATGTTTCCATGCCTGCACGGTTTCCAGAACACGTCCTAGACCGGTCCGTTCACCGCGTCCTCAAAAGCGGTCTCTCGATATCCACACGACATCATCGTTGAAGTGTCGCACCGTGGTCGACTGCGATGATCCCGACAGTGTCGCAGCGGATGTTGTGGATGTTTAGCGGGTCGCCCTCCAGCTTGACGGTCAGCGGAAGCTCCGGCGGCCAGTAGTCGTCGTGCCCCGTCGCCGGTCGTGCTTTTCCAGAACTTCTACGCCCGACTTTCGGAATCGCGGCATCCGACGGCACGACGCTCCAGTCTTTTCGACGTCGTCCGTCACCGCTTCGAGACGGTTTTGATGCGAAGGCAGAATGGGACGCTCGTTCCGGGCGTCGTAGTACGAGGCCGACTCGTGTGCTTCAGTGACGAATGGACGCCGTTCTCCGCTCCGTCCCGGGAAAATCAACTCCAGATGGGAGGTGGCAATATGCCCGGCGTCGACCGCTTTGTGCTATGTTGTCGAGCCTAGCGTAGCTCCTACGGTGTTCTTCCGCGTCTCCCTTGCGCGAGAGTGCAAACGAGACGGGAGAGGCGGCCGTGTTCTCGAACCGGCGTCGGCGCGGTGAAAGCCGAGATGGCTTCGACGGTGTGGTACAAAATGGCTGGATGCCGAGCGTAGACACGAATTCGAACGACGTTGAGGGCTCGACAGATCAAACCGACTTTATTGTGAACCTCAAAGACCGGGTTCGCCCGCTCCGCCGCCGTAATTTAGCTAAGGTGACCATTAGTTTTCTGGAAATGGCGAAGAGCAAACTTGGCTCGGTCGAAGGTGGCAACTAAGAAAAAAAATTTTCTATGGTTACAAATTATGCTCATGTCACAAATTATGTTTTCCATCAAAAAAAGAGGAGAAAATGTCTAGCGCAGTATTTCTCTTACGATTCCAAACTGCATAATACCTATTTCAAGGGGGAAATAAAAAAATAAATAAAAGAAATTGGTTGTGTGAATGTTTGTGCAGCAGGAAGTTAGTCTGCCTCAGTGGGTGTCTGGTGTCTTTAACGTGGACCACGCAGTAATGATACATACATGACTGCACGCCGGTATGATACTCATCCAGATTGAAATGGGCAGGGGTGGGGATTGAATCCAGGATAAATGGGTTTTGCAGCGAAAGCTTTTGCTCCACCTTCTCCGAGCTGATGTGCGCTAGCTCGCTTGGCCACTGATGCTCCCCATCTCAGGGTAGACATCTCGAAATATAAGTAATGTCTTGGAATCGCTCCCAGCTCAAAACGAATTTCGTGACACAGGTGTTGTCTTTTACTTTTTTGGCAATGGGAGAAGTTTTTTTTTTTTTTTTTGGTGCCGTGTTACAAAAAAAAAAAAAAGAACATTTTCTTTGCAGAATTTGGTGTTTCTTTAATGGCTGGTTCCTTTTCAATCTACTCGGCACCTTTGAGCTACACTCCCAATTGAAACGAACGAAGAACCAACAGTTACTTCCTAGTAATTTTTTTCCGGACGACAATGCAAGTTTTCAATAAAATCCCGGAGACGACACTTTCGGCTCGCGACGAACGAGCACATTGTTTTTCCAATGCACTGCTCGCACAGAAGTCGCATCGACGGCCATTGTGGTGGTCTGCCTGCCGAGCACCTACCTTCTGGTGCATACGTTTTGCATTCTGCAACCTTGTTTTTCTCGGCGAGAACAAGTAGAAATGTCCACCAGCCGAACGCGACGATGTAATGTGCAAGCCATGCATGGCTTTTACAGTGCTAGCCGAGTCGAACTGCGGTTGCCCGCTTTTCTGACCTTTTCAGGTGGTTTCCATCAAGTCGGCCGCTGTTACCCAGTTGTTTCAGCTGAACGTCGGGAATGAGAGGATATCCGGCCAAGAGACGCTGAACGGGCTCTTCGAATCTGGCGCCTTCGCGATCGAGAAGGGGCTGAGGACGTCCTACCTCCAGGAGAGCTCGGTCAACCGAGAGCACCTCTGCAACGTCCTGCTGTTGGCCCATGCCTTCTACCTCTTGGTCGAATCCTAGTGCAAAGTGTGACTGTGCGACCTTCCGAAAACAGTTGCCTAGGTAATGCATTACTGCCTCTCATTTGGGTCTTTGCGAGACTGTTTGCGGAACCGTAATAAAGACATTGTGGTCGTTACAATGGCCTCTGAAAACTGGCACTCCGTGCTTTGTGCAGCGATTGGAGATTTCCATTGAGTGCTATCATACAGAGATCGACGTGGGAGTGACAAACGTGATGTTGCTGGGCGTTACGTCTTCTTGACCTTCACATTGGTGCAGTATTCAGCATCAGCATTGGAAAAGTAAATGTCGGTGTTTGTTGTTTCCCGGGCTGAACACCTTACTTTGCAACAATTAAAGTCTCAATAAAGCGAGTGCCGCCAAAGGTTGGGGCTTGATAGTTCGCCTTTGTCCCGTCAAATGTCGTATAAAAATAGCGATACAATGGCCGCAGCTTCTGTTTCCGTAATCTTGCGAGAAATTGCATGGGATTGACTTCTGCGCATGAAAATGGCGAAACGGTGGCAGCGCCGTCATTTGCGTGCAAGAGATTGCATGCAATCGAAGCGGCTCGGACTCTTGCACAACAGATGAGACATTTCCGGAAAGTCGCGCAAGGTCTGGAAGCAATCTCGCCACACGGCACGGGGAATCATGAGGCTGAGCCAACGCATGGCGGGACTACCACATACATCTGCAATAGTAAATTTTGATGGGTCTCCAAATGCACTCGTACTACCATATTTGGAAACATTTATCGCAGGATTGGACATGTTCATTAAGCAGGCGGTCCTGCCGCAATAAGCACAGTGGTTCGAATGTATGCTGTCCATGCCACTCCGTGACGAGTAGTTGCGCGACATTATCTGCGGTGCTGTGCCAGGAAGGGAGAGCCATCGTGGTGTTTCGAGCTAGCCAAACTAGACATGCGCCCTCGTTGGGGCAAAATGAGGAGTGTACAGTGTTGCCACCGCACGAACAGTGGCAGTATCGTTCACACTGCTGCATCCATGTCATTACAGCAAGTCTCATGGTGAACTGACACAAAGAGCAATGACAGAGTGGCCAACCTCGGGCGAACCCGATGTCTGCCACTTTTGAGTTTTGAACAAGATTATATGGACCTGTTGTGGAACTCTCGGAACGCGTCGCCCTATTCAGGTGTTTTTTCCTCAACTTTTTCTTGGGAAGAAGCCCTTATTTTCTATAGTCTTTAAAGAATTTCGATCTCGAAAAAAGAGTAATTTTAACGACCCAGAAAAACTTCTTAATGAGAACGTTTGGCTGTAGCCAGTTACGAGAGTACTGAGCGGAGTTTTTTCAAACACTCCAAAAACCACTTGCAGCATCGTACACAGCGTTTCCAACTCTAGATACGCATCCTTTAATTTTTTTTTTTTTTTTTTTTTTTCCGAGCAAACGGGCAAATAGGAACTCTAAAAGTGTCCTCTCTGATTCGGTGGCACAGCCCGAAATGCACGCTGCGACACACTTTGTACCACGACAGAGGCACACTCCTGTCCTCCGGCGGTGCCTATCTTTCCCGGCGTCGTTTGATGAAGCACAGCTCGCTGTTGTTACGGATCCCGGCGTCTCGCAGCAGCGTCCTGTCCTGATTCAGGGGTTGACTTTCGAAGGACAGCCAGTAGGTTCTCCAAATGTACCTCCAGCTCACCACTCTCTTCACACCTTTTCTTGCCTGCAAAACACATTAAAAAAAAAAAAGCGGGAAGCTTGTGACATGGCAGTTTAACGAAGCCAGTTTCGACAGAGCAAACTAGCCCGGTTTTTTGGTTGGCACAAATAAACTGTGCGTCCTGGAAGGCTGGAACTTCGCACAAACGTAATGCTAGTGGTGACGATAGAATGCGAAAGTTGCGAGTTTGTGATGTCATCTGGATCACAAGATGAGGCAAAAGCTATGATTCCCTAAAAAGCCAATGTCGCTGAGCCATAGAACAAAGTTGTAAAGATTGATGAAAAGAAAACAAAAATGTCGATGAAAAAGAATAATACTGTTTTTTTTTTTGTTTTTTTTTGCTGACGAGTTTTTCTTTGTCCTACTGACAAGCTTTTCTTGGTTGCGCTGTCGTAGAAACAGATGGCAGCAACATCCATCAATAAAGTGCGGTGTCGACTAGTCGGCTTACATCTGTTGCCAAAGGAATACAGTGGCCCGTCTGCCATTTTCGAGAAACCGCTCGTAACTTGCGTCCGAAATTTCCGCTTCCTGCCTTCGACATTGGCTACTTTCCAGTGAAGAGTGACCAATCTGCGACGCGTAATTCATTAAAAAATTCGGTAAAAAAAAAAAAAAAAAATTTGAAGCCTTTTGATGTGTTTGAGCATGTCTTACAAGAGGCGTCAAACGCACCAGTGCCACGTGCAGCCTTGAAAGCAAATGCCTCATGCATTCACAGTCACTGGTTGTCGGTATAGTAGTAACAAAGTTGAGTTTTGCCAAGGCGCTTTAGGTAAAACCTTGGAAACGTTTTCTTGGGACACACTGTACACTGCACAACAACCTACGGTGCATCCCGGAAAAAAAACAGCCCGGTGACGGCAAGCCCTGAAACCTTGTCATCTGGTTTGGACCACAGGCACTATATTTTGAGCCGAAAACCGAGCAATTGTAATGCAAAATTAATTTTTGCAACAAAAAGAAAAAAAAAAGTGGTGGGGGACATTTTGTAAATATTTTTATTAGGAAAGAGCGCCGAGCCTTTGGTTTCACCACGGTGCCTAACCACGTCTCCGACTGGCGTGCTTAGCGTCCTATTCTACCCACGCGTCAAAAGTGGTCCCGAAGGGGCAACAAACAATGTCACAAAAGCCGGAGTGTCATGCTGTCGGAGGTCGCGACCCCAACAATTGGGCGCACAAGGCACGGAAAAAAACAAACAGTTCCGGTGCACCGGCCCATAGTTTTGCCACGCACAATCCCCCGAACCGACGGACGCACCATGCGGAGGGTGGCGTGCCTCTGCAGCGCTTTCTTGAGGTCGAGGACCGTGGCCTTCTGCTCGACCACGACCGTGTAGGGATCGCCGTCCGCCCTCAGCACCCTGAGCGACATGGCTTGGCCGTGCTCGAGCGCCAGGTACGACCTCAGCTCTTCCACGGTCACCTCCGGATGCAGGTTGCTCAGGAGAGGGTCGTTGCTGCGATGGCATGAAAGCCACGTAAGCTCAATTATAGTCGCGTCTCGTTAACATGAACCCCGTTAGTGTGGATACCCTGACATATGGACACAACTTTCGGAGACAAACTGGAAAAATACATGCATTTTTGTCTCGTTAATACTGACAACTCACATTATGGACGATTTTTAACGGGAACGGAGGTGTCCATGTTAACGAGACGTCACTGTACTCGATACGAAATGTTCACAAAAAACTCTTGTAGCCGTCGTGAATGTCGCTGATGGCTGCCATAAGTGCTCGATGGTCCGTGAGGTAAGTGGGTAAGTGCAGTGAAAGCTTCTTAAACCATCAAACATTACGTGTAGCAACTGGATGTTACCAAAATGCGATTTCACGTAACGCGAGTAATGTTTGCAGACGAGTCTTTCAAGCAGACGGCACGGAAGACTCTCCCTTCATCGTGTCGTTAGTGGCGGGATGCCGGGGCTTTCCTCTCTCTTTCCGCACTGCACGGCCGAAGGGAAAACTCCACATCCCTGGCCCCACGCCACGAGCGGAGAGAAAAGATTTTCCATAGGGGTGCAAACTCTAAATCTCTGCAAAGTGTTGCTCGTAAAACTGTTCCTTAAAAAAAGGAATTAAAACAATTAGATGTCTGTGTTTCGATGGCATAAAGTCGGTCTGCCTTCAAGGTGTTGTAACACTGGTGTATGCGGTGGATGAGATATTTTACCAGTGTAGTACAAGCACTAGCCTGGGGTCTTTGATGTGTATCGTGTGGTGGTAAAACACGACTGCATGCCGGTGCGATGCTCATCCAGATCGAAACGGGCAGGGGTGGGGATTGAATGCAAGACCCCTGGGTTCTGCGGCACAAGCTTTCACTTCGCACCCTCCGAGCTGCAGTGTGTTAAAGCGCTCGGCTGCTTATTGCCTTAAATATGCAAAGATTACTTCACGGTCTTTGTTTTGTCTCGATATTGACTCGCCATACCAACAAACGTTGCTAAACTAGTAATCCAAACAACAGGAGAAATGTTTTGAATTTGAATTTTAAATTTATAATTTTGATTTAGTTTTGAATTTTTTTTTCAGCTCCAACTTTTTACGGGCAACAACGAGAAAGTGACAGCAGCAGGCACGGCTTCGCTCTATGGACAGTAAAATTTTTTCCCATTTGATTTACGAGGTTTGATAATGTCAAATGAAGGCTCTGGAAACTTGCGCAGCAGCACGAAACAAATGCGTGGCATGCCGCCTTTTTTAGCCTGCCTGCTGGTTTTGCAAGCCCGCCAGTGACTTTGCAGCAGTGAAAGGCACGGTTGTTTGAATGTTGGTTCTGGCATCGTCGTCACCTGAAGATTTCGCGAAAACTATTCTGAATTTACAGCTACTAAATACCACACCGGAAAAAAAGGCAAGTGCCGGGTATCTAGAAAATGTAGTTAGTTTGGGTAACTAAAATAATTGCCAAGAGTACCCCCCCCCCCCCCCATAAAAAGAAAAGAAAAGCTACGGTAAAATATTGAGCATCCGCCAATTCCACAATGAGCGCCTCCCCCTCAATTTTGCAACATTCACAAATACACAAAGGAGATATCGTTACACATTGCTGACCTAAAAAGCGCCCATCCTGCAGTTTTACACGATTATCTCCCAATTTCGAGTTGGCCCTCGCTTAGGGTTTTACAATAAAAAGTTCACTAAGGAAAAAAAAAGCGTTGGAGGTGAATTTTAGCATATTTTTTCTCTCATCATTCCGATGCTAGCCAGTTCGTACGTCGACTGCTTACGCCGAAAACATTCAGTCTCTGCCCGTCGGTACTGTTCCACTAAACCTGGCGTATCGTGGGAAACAAAGACCTGGAATGCTCAGCTTGAGATTACATTCCACATAAGTTTGTGCAGACCAGTCTTTAAACTACATCATGTTATGGTCACGTCTCTACAAACATGTTATCCTTTACTTAGCAGGATTTACACCCTATCACAAAATTAATAAAGCTAGTTCCCGGCACTGCGTACCAGACATCTGAACAGTGTAGATTTTTTGGGGGGGATGGGGGGGGGGGGGGGGGGGGGGGGAGGCGGTCAAGAAAGGATGAATGTGGTCACGGACAAATGCTCATTGTTTTAGCAGCAAGGTATATATACAACACCTGATCAGTGCATGAATCTTTGCATCCGCGATGGCCATGGCATCGCGGAAAGACAACTCTTTCTCAGTCTTCTCCTCGAGGTCGGCGTGCTGAGGGACCTCGCTGGGGACATCCTCACGATCTTCTGCCATCTTGGCTCCTTTAGTTCGATGTGGGCTCTTGGAAGCCGAGTTTGGACCATTCTTCCTTGGCCATCAGCTGACTACAAGGAGAAGAAAATAAGGGAACAAAAAATATGTCTAATAAGTGTTTGAAAAGGGAAACTATACGCCAAGGAGCTGTGACTGTTGCCGTGTCCCCCAGGCAATTTTCTGATCGTTGAGGACACGGCGAGTTACAGTTTATGAACTTATGCATTGGCGTCAGTTTGGGAACCGCTGGTCTACGGTGTCTGATGTTATGACAGAGGGCGGCGTTTTTTTTAAAATGTCGTGCAGACAACAAGTAATTTCTTTATGTCATTTAATGATTTCAAGTTTCGCGTGTCTAAAGGACCTCTTGAAACTGGAAAAAGATTGCCGGAAACTCGAGGAGTTAAAGGGGCACTAAAGTGCGTTTTGATATCCTCGTTTTACAGCCATGACTCTACCAACGAGCACTGAGCATTCTAAAAATAAAAGAAAACGAAATTGCATTCATGAACAACCGATTTGCGTATTGAAAAAGTGATCAAAGATCCCGATACTTACTGTTGTTGCAGAACGACAAACGGTGCTACCAAACCTGGCTGATTATGGTCGATTGATGGAAGCCACTTGTCAGCCACTTGCGAGCGGTGGGTTCCCGCGTGGACAAACGGGACTGGTCGGCCGCTTGTCCACGTAGGGACCCACCGCTTGCGAGTAACTGACACACGCCACCCGTCGTTCGACCATATTCGGCAAGGTTCAGCAGTGCCATCTGTCGTTCTGCGCCAACAGTAAGTGTCGGGATCTTTGATCACTTTTTTATTTTCAATACGCAAATCGGCCGGGCATGAATGCAATTTCGGGTTTATTAAGATGCTTAGAGCTCGTAGACTAAGTTATGACCATAAAACGAGGGTCTTAAAACACACTTTAGTGTCCCTCTAAGCGATGACATGCCTGAAATAATGCAGCCAAGTGGTAAGACCAAGCGAGGTGCAAAAAGTGGATGCTGTTTTGGGTCCTGTTTTGCCAAGCAAGCAATCCTTTCTTTTTTTCCTTTGTTCTAGGCAGTAAGAAAGCGAGACGTGTACAAAATCAGTGCGCACTTGTCTTGAAAAGGTAAAGACATTATACGGACGCTAATCCAATTGAGGCATAAGGTCCAGGAAACATTAAATTTCCGAGCAAACTTAAAACTTGAAAGAAAACAGGCTCCAAACTTCACCGATACAAAAATGTGAAAATCATATATATAACCCACCTTGACAAAGTTCAAGGTTTTGGCACCGAAAATAAAAGGTTGCAGTACAACATCCCTAGGCGCCCAAACTTCTCACGTGCGAGTAAGCCGCATCCTGCCCGCCACAAGTGACCCTTTGCCTGATCCCGCTGTTTCGAAGCAAAAGCACTACAGCCAATGAGTCCAAGTACGAAATTCATTCATCACAATATAACCGCCGTTGCGGACATTAGCTGCGAGTCAAAAGTGAACAAATGACCTAGCTGCCGGCTAATCCAGCTCAGTTATGTCTTTGCTGCCAATTTTCGTAGATCCATCAGTTGACAGGCTCCGCGGAAGAATGTTGTTCGGAAACAGTCCTTCTCTCGTCCGCACGCAAGCAGGTAAGGGCGGACGGTGTTCCCAGCACCTCCAGCGGCACCGCCTCCCACGGGTGACGGAGAAAAACCTTTTTTTGTACAACACACTTGTTGCGCAAATCTTTGTTCAAATGCTATGTTCACCATAAAAACTGCAAAAGAATCAGTTTCCACTACAGGCAGTGTGCATCCAATGTTCCACCGGTTTTGTCGCTTCTGCCCATCCGTATGGGCCGATAGCGTAGCAAGGGCGACCGAGCGGACGCACCATGAACGGGTGTTAGGCGTGACCTTGATCTAGTAACGTTGCTTGCAGCATCATCCGTCTTGCGTTTGTCACGAGGTCAAAATGTCAAGTTTTGAGTGGTCAGCCGTGGTCTGTACCAGACCAGAACTGCTTCGTCAGAAGCTAGCCGACCGGGCAACAGAATCCTACTTGTTCGGCTACATTTATCCATGGATATACCCATCTGGGAACTGCTGACTTAACCTTTATTTCCAGACATACACGTGTCTGAGGGGCTGCGGCAATAGAAGACAAAAAGCCTTCCGACGAGGGCAGCGGCCCATTTTAACAGCAGGCAACAGTGTGAAGGACCAGTTTGAGCACAAAAAAATAATCGAATTGACATCAAAGCATCGTAATCACTATAATTAACATCAACGCCATCAAAAGTTTAAAATCAAAATCATTTACATTGACGTCATTGAAATCACGTTCACAAACATACAATGTCAGCGAAACCCCTTAATCTAAATTACTCCGCTTCTGCAGTGTCGAAATAAAAAAAATATACACAAAACTTACTTGTCCATGCGACACTTGAGGTAGTCCTGGGCCAAATGCCGACAGGATTCGGCGTCGTTGTCGTGCTCTTTCAGGCAGAGGAGGTACTTCAGGACGCCTTGCTTGCAGTCACCTTCATCACAAAAGAGGCCCTTTAAGCGTCACTGCATAGGTGCGGTGCCTGCAGCACGCCTCCGACTGATCTGTTTAGCATCCTATTCCTTCACGCATCGAAAATTGTCCCAAAGTGTCAACAAATGACGTCACAGTAGCCGGATTGCCATGCCGTCGGATGTCGCAATCCTGGTGGGTGGGCGTGCAAGTTCTAAAAACAAGAAACCATGTGGGAACATGAGTGTCACTGTCACCGTGGCGTCCCAAGACCTGGCTGTCGAAGCTTTCATTCACTGCTGAGTTAAAGAGTGACCTGCAGCAGAATAGTGCATCTGCCACATCTGCCACTGCTGCTGTGCGACTGCCCTGACTGCGGTCGGCCACAGCATGACGCTTTGACGACGTCATCCTGGCGAAAATCAAGGGACCACTTTTTGGGACGTGATAAACAGACCAGTCAGAGAAGTGTTCCAGGCACCATAGTATAGATAAGGGTCTCAAACTCATCTGAAGGTGGGGGCCACATATGCCCTACCCCCAAAAGGTCGAAGGCCAAGGAGGGAAAGAGGGGGGGTAGGGGGGTGTATAATTTGGTATCTTAGGAGAAACAAAAAAGGGCAATGGTGTTTCACATTGCAAAATAGCCGACACTCCCAGGGATACCCCAGATATTTTCTAGAGCTTTCTTTCTTGTAAGCTCGCCGTCTTTCCAGTGACATCTTTAGCCTTGATTTACATAGACATATACTGTAGGCCCAAACCCGATGTGATAACCAGATTTTAATTGTCAATGTGCTGGCAGTTTTCGATGGAACAAGAGCAATCACACTGTCATTGCCCTGTTGCACTATTCACAAGGGTAACCAGTCATGGAAACAAATATCTTTCAGTTATACGGAAGGTCTTCCTTCCTTAACAATTTCTATAGCACCCTAATAAGAAAAGAACTGTATTTTCGAGGTATCTTCTGTCGGCCAGAAGCCCAAGCTGATAGCTTTATCTTTGGCCAGGGGCTCCTGCTGAGCAAAGGTTCATGCAGCTGGTGTGCCTCTTTGAGCAAAGCTAGCGCTTATAGCCTATACTCTGTTCACCCTTAAAGGGGCACTAAAGTGCTTTTTGAGATCCTTGTTTTAAAGCGACAGCTTCAGGGTGCTCGTGTCGCAGAAAAGTTTTGCGTCGGCGTCAGTGTAGGTGGGACAAGAAAATTCTGATTAATCTATAACTGATTCACTTGCCTTAAAAAAAAATATTCAAATAATTCTAGGCGGGGTGGGATTGAACCCTCGACCCTTCGGTTGCAAGCCAGACACGCTATTGACTAGGCCATGCGGACATGCTTGGGAACGAGCGGGGATTTATATTTAGCTATCGCACTCAACTCTTAAAGGCGAAACTTAAGCGTTCCCTGTAATTTTATGGTCCTAACTCAATCTACGCGGTCTAAGCATCCTGAAAAACCCGAAATTACATTTATGCGCGGCCTATTTGCATATTAAAAAGTGATAGAAGTTCCCGACACTCGCCGATGGCCTGAACGACAGATGGCGCCACCGAACTTCGCTGAATATGGTTGAAAGACAGACGATGCTTGTCAGCCACTTGCGAGCGATGGGTTCTCGCATGAACGAGCAGTTGGCTGACAAGTGCCGTCCATCGCTTGACCATGTTCAGCAAGGTTCGGTAGTGCCATCTGTTCTGCACCAACGGTGTCAGGAATTTTTATAACTTTTTAATATGCAAATCGGCCTGGCATAAATGAGATTTCCGGGTTTTTAGAACGCTTAGAGGTTGTAAATTGAGTTATGACTAGAAAATGAGTATCTCACAAAGCACAGTGCCCCTTTGAGCTGAGACTGCAACCAGTGCCACAAGTATGCAAGCTCGAGGTCACTGCTTTGAAACGTTCTTCCACAGAACGAGCGCTCATGTTAGAACAGCACGTCTTATAGAGAGGACCACGGGCTAGCTCGCGCTTGTAGCTCTGGATGCAGTCTAGTGGTATTGTCGTTCCAAATTATTTAGGGTGAAAGGGTCGAGAAGCAAATATTTAGACGAAGCAATTCTCAGTCCAAAAGAAAACAAAATATTGCGAAATGTATGAACATGTTATACAAGAGATCTTTTTTGAGTGGAAAGGAATCGACAATATGAAGCTACCTATTACTTATGGCGCATGTAGCGCTCAAGGCATGGAAACGGGGGCTCACAGCCACAGGACGCTTGCGGGCCACGTCCCAGAATCGCCGGCTGCGTGTTGGAGACCCCAGGTGTAAACGGTATTCGCTAAAGCCAATAAATCCTTGGAAAGTAGTGCCAAAGTCTCTGTATGGTCGCCATTTCGATCCATGGAATTGGCACCTTTTCCTTGACGTCCTCAGCCTCGCTGAGCCGATGCGAATTCGCGGTAATGGGTATTCTTTGTAAAAACCTCCCTAGTAAACCGAGATTTGATTTTCCAGACGCTGGCGAAACAAGTGCACATCTTTTCACCACCACCACGAACACCTTTTTAAGGTGAAAAGTGTGGACAAGCTGAAGAACCCCCAACAATTCTTTAACGTCCAGATTTTATTTAGAGTGTTTGACTACGACCGGCTGCATTGCGACCGGTTTTTAAGCCGCTAAGTGATTGCTTACGAACTGCTGTACTGCTGCGCAGCCGGTCGAAAGCAGTCACAAGCGGTTGGTGCCTGGTTTATCGAAAAATGGTTCTGCTTGTGAAAAGTTTACGAAGAACAATATCATTGTAACAGATCTGTGGAGACAAGACAGACTGATGAGTTGATTGCACGTGCAGTGCTGAAGGCGCTTATATTTGCGAGGAATGCTTTCAGTACGACGATGCATCGTCGCAACCTTGGCACGGATGGTTCGAACGACCCTTGCGAGGCTTGGAAGATTTCAACGGACGGAAAGGACGACTCCCATGGGAACAGATACTGTTCAGACAATCGTCTTGCAAGGCTTTAGTCGTCTGTATGTTAGTATCCGTTTGTGTCCTGCGAGCAGGCAGGGAAGGCAATAGCACACTGCTTTCCCAGGATACAGCGACTTTGGTATTCACCAGGCGCCATTTTTGGGCGCGGTGCTCCCAGCGCACGCTCAGAAAAAGCCCGGAATAACTGTACAGTCTCCGTGGTGTGGAAGGCCTTTGCGAGAGCGTTCTGGAAGTTTGTCTTGAGCAGCGATTTTCCTACACATCCCCTGGGGGGAGGGGAGAAGGGGGGGGGGGGGGTTGTACACACCCCCTTGTTTTTCTTAAGACACCCCCTTATATCGCAACTACTCCTCTGTTCTCAATGCCCTGCCCCGCCCCGCCCCCGCCCGCCCGCCCCCCCCTCCCCTACCTCCCTCCCCAAACCCCCCCCAAAATTTAGACACCCCCCTACCTTCAATTCCTGGGGAAACCCCTGGTCCCGAGTTCGTACCCAGCTGCAACAAACTCCGCTATGGACCGTACCACAAAGTTTCCGGAACCTTTCTACATAACTGAGATCGTAGTTTTTGGCAGGGGCAACTATAATGAAAACGTCACTACTTACACCGAGCACAACTGCAATCTAAGCTTACCAGAATAATAAGCTCTCGCACTCAAATTTCCTAAATAGATGCTTTCAAGATAATGTGAGG
Organism: Ixodes scapularis; assembly: GCF_016920785.2. Taxonomy (NCBI): domain Eukaryota; kingdom Metazoa; phylum Arthropoda; class Arachnida; order Ixodida; family Ixodidae; genus Ixodes; species Ixodes scapularis. The sequence goes on along the minus strand of NW_024609879.1, from coordinate 124,124,228 downwards.
GCCGGTGGTAGGCCCCAGGAAGAAAGGACAAGTTTAAAGATTAAGATAACTGTTTATTACGGGAGAAGGAAGGTATGTCAGAGTCAGTGGGACGGGCGGAAGCAACTGGAAGAGAAGAACGCAGGCTTGGAGAATCTTGAGGCGAAGTGGCGATGGCTTCGGGGCAGGGGCGAGGGCGAGGCTAGTTTATGAGGTGAGGGGTAAGGTTACAGCTGCGGCGAAGAAGTCGGCTGCCGGGGTTTGCGAGCAGAGTCGACTTGGCTGGTGTTTACATTTGGGCGATGGGTAGAACTGAGGGCGAGAAGAATGGGCGGTGGTTTGAACGGCGAGGGCTCGTTGGCTCTAGAGAACTCGGGTTGCGGGGAGCAATTTGGAAGGAAAGAACGGAGCGGGGGCGGCAGAGGGGATGGAAGAATAACAGATGGCTACGGTTAACATATGCTCACATCCCACCCCGCTTCTATAGGCCACGTCCGCGTGGCTATGAATATAAAACAAATGGCTAAGCGAAAGGCGCAGCTATTCTAGGGGTACTTATATAGAAACGTGGCTATAAGGCTATAAAACTAATGGCAAGCGAAATGGCGAAACTACTCTGTGGATACATCAAAATCTTGAAGGCGCAAGGGCAGAATGCGTGTTCGGCGGGGTCGGCGGAATGTGGGGCGCGGTGACTCAGCGGCGGGTGTTTCGCAGCTTGATGAATGGTCTTGTAAGTTGCTGATGCTCGGGCAAGGCGCGAGTGTTGGGAGTTCTGGCTCCTGTTGTGTCGGGTCGGGAAGGGGGGTTGGCGATGGCGCTGATACATCACCGACATGGGGGTCTGTGAGAGTTGGGTCTACTTATGGTGGCGAATATTTCTTCACCTGTGAGCAGTGAACCGTGCGTTCGTTGGCGGAATTTGTGTTACCGAAGGCGGGCAGTTGTCGAACGCGGAATGTCACAGGCGTGGGCTTCCCAACGATTTCGTAGAGGCCCTTAAACCGGGGGGACAGCTTTTCCATTCCGTCGGGCACGGGTTGCTGGCGGCGAATCCATACGATGTCTCCGGGCTCAAAGTCTCTACCATCCCTGTGAGAACGATCGTAGATAGCTTTACGTGAAAGTTGGGCGTCTTCACTCCGCTGAAGTGCGTCTGTTCGGTCGGCGCATAATCTGAGCAAGCGCTCGTGCATGGTTTCCGTGTTTTTGGGCTGATGCTTTTGATGAGGCATTTTCGGGACGTAGCCGTGGAGCAAGGCGAAGGGTGAAAATTGTGAAGATGCGTTGTGGGTTGTGTTGACGGCGAAGGCTGCTTCCTCAAGGCGTGTATCCCAAGTCTGGGGATCCGACTTGCAGAGCTTCCGAAGTACGGCCACGAGCGTGCCGTTGCTACGCTCAACCAAGCCGTTACTGGCTGCGCGGTAAGCCACGGAATGGTGAATGGTGATGCCATGGAGTCGCATGAAGCGTAGAAACTCGTGCGACTCGAATGCGCGTCCGTGGTCTGTGAGGCAGTGGTCGGGCGCTCCGTAGCGGTAGAACACCCGGAGGAGGTGAGCGATGACCTCCTTCGTAGATGTGGAAGTGACTGCTGCTGGAACCACAAATCGTGATGCAAAGTCGATCAGGTTGAGCAGGTAACGATGGCTACCGGTGTCTGGCATGGTGACATGGTCCATGGCGATAATCTTGAACGGGGTCTAGGTGGTTGGCATGATGGCCATCTTCCCCACCGATTTCGTTGTGGGTCGATTGCACGCCTGGCAGGTCTGGCACGCATTTACGTATTTGGCCGTCGTGCTCGGCATTCGGGGCCACCAATAGCGCTCAGCGAGTTTGGCCAGTGTTCTAGTGTAATCCATGTGGCCGCTGCTGTCGTGCATCAGCTCGAGTGCCTGGTGTCGCATTTTGGCGGGAAGTACGATGACTGACATCTGGGGTGACGTGCTGTAGTAGAGTACGTTGTCAATCACGAAAAAGTCTGGTAGAGAGGCTGGGTCGTCTCTAAGTCTTTGCCGTATGTCGCGGCATTCGGCGTCTTCCTGTTGAAGCTGGGCCAGGTGGTCAGACGTTTGGACAGTGGCGCAGGCGAGGCGAGACAACATGTCGGCTACAACGTTCTGTTTCCCCGGACGGTGATGGACCGTGAAGTCAAATTCCAGCAAGTCCATCAACATGTGCGTGAATCTCCGGGATGGCTTCATGGACGTAGTTAGGCACGTGACGGTCCAATTGTCTGTGATGAGTGAGAACTTGATGGAGAGAAGGTATGGGCGGAATTTTTGCGTGAGCGCCCAGTGAACAGCAATACATTCCCAGACGTTGCTGTGGAGCTTGTGTTCTGCTGTGGTCAACGACCAACTGGCGTATTCGATTACAGTTTCCTTGCCGTCTTGTTGCTGAGACAGTACAGCGCCGATTGCAGTGCCGGAGGCGTCAGTGGCGACAGTCGTAGGGGCACTGGGATTAAAATGACCCAGTACAGGCGCCGACGTCAAGGCAGTTTTTAGGGCTTGAAAGGCAGTGTCGCACTCTGGTGTCCACTCGAAGTTGCCCGTGCGAATGATGTTGTGAAGCGGAGCAGCGATGTGCGAGAACCCGGGGATGAAGCGTCGGTAGAAGTTGGCAGCTTGAACCCATGAGAGCAGGGACTTCGCGTTTCGCGGAGTCGGGATTTTCAGAAAAGCGTCCACCTTCTCTGGGTTCGGCAGTTTTCCAGACTTGGAGAGAATGAAACCCAGGAACTTGATGGATTCCATTCCAAAATGGCATTTTTCTGCCGACAGCTTGAGACCGCTGCGTTGGAGAAGCGTCAAGACTTCGTCAAGAAGGTCAAAAAACTCGGTCATGTTAGTGGCGAAGAGCAGCACATCGTCGAGGTAGACGCGAACACCGCATTTGAGGTGGCGTGGTCGGAGTTCTTGGAAGACGGTGTTCATGGCTTTCTGGAATGTGGCGGGCGCATTTTTGAGGCCGAAGGGCATGCGTGTCCACTTGTAGGTGCCCTGATGAGTGATAAAGGCGGTTTTGTCTTGATCCTGAGGTCTTAGCAGAATTTGCCAATAGGCAAACTTCAGGTCTAGCGATGCGAAAAGGCTACAACCACCGATGTCTTCCATGATGTCGTCGGCGCGGAGAAGGGATTGTGCGACGTTTACAGTCATTTTGTTCAACGGAATATAGTTGACGCAAAGGCGCCTTTTGGTCTGTTGGCTGACGACAACAACTGGAAAAGCCCAGGGTCCAGACGACGGGAGGATAATTCCCTTCTGCAAAAGGTCTTCTGTTTGACGTTCTAGAAATCGGCGATCGTCAAAGGAGTACCTGTATGGCTGGCGGCTGTATGGGGTGGCTCCAGGAACCAGGTCGATGCTGTGTTCCGTCCCCATGTAAAGGCCGAGGTCTTGCTCGTCTGTGGCGAAGAGAGGCACGTGGCTGTTCAAGATGGCTTGAATTTTGTTTCGGTCAGTTTCGTCGAGGCTGGGCCCAATCAATGGGACGAACGACGAGGGCAGAGCTGACGAGGGCGTGGCAGAGGCAGGCGTAGGTTGCTCATGAGGCTCGACGAGCTGGCGGGTGGCGGTGGCGCAAAGGGTCGCGACGTGCGAAGCCTGACTGGGCGCGCTGAGTGGCGGGGGCGTGGTGGCGGGAACTTCCAGCGTTGTCCAGAGAGGCTTTTGGTCCTCTAGGATAGGTTCCAATTGGAGCCCAGTTGGCGTTGTCGGAGCAGCGTGCCACCTTCGAATGGCAGTCTCCTGCAGGAGCACGGCGTTCGCCATCCGAGGCAGGGTCTTCTCAACACATGGCACGACGAGTTTTCGGTGCGGCTGGTGAATTTCGGGGAGTCTTGGTGGCTTGACGTGAAGCTCGGCGCGAGCAGCGCAAAGCCAGTCGTCTCCGAGAATCAATGGAAGGGGGTTGTTTTCAAGCACGGCGGCTTCGACAACTCCAGAGATGTCGTCGACGGAGATGCGAAGACAAGCAGATCCGATGGGCGTGATCGTACCACCCCCGACGACGATGAGGGGAGCTGCTGTCCACGGGAGGAGCTGTAAGCCGCTGACATGCTTCGCGGAGATGAGGGTTATGCTCGATCCGCTATCGGGAAATGCATCAAGATGTCCTATACCACGGACGTCGGCGGTGACCATGGCACATGCAATTTTCGAACCACTTAGTTCAGAGTCTCCAGATTTGCACGTGAATGTTCTGTCGGAGCGAGGCGATGGAGCCGGCGGCGGCGGCGGCGGTCGGGATTGTTGGAATTCGGGACACTTGGCAGAAAGATGACCCTTGTTCCGGCAGCGAAAACACACTGCGTCACGTATGTCCTGGCCAGATCGATAGGCGGGAGCGTTGTATCGCTGGGCAATCGCGTCATAACGCGCTTCGCGTTCAGCAGGCGGAAGGTGTGAAATTCTGCGTGGGAAGCGGTCGGACGACGACGGTTGGAAGTCGCGAGGCGATGAAGTGCCTTTTGAAGTTCCGGGCATTTGTGCGGAAGGTGGTCGTGAGTCGGAATTGCGATTTCCGTCGCGTGTGAACGGGTCACGCGTCCGGCGAACATGTAGCGACGCGTTGTCCAGTTGTGTGACAATCGCTATGAAGGCGTCAACACTTGGAGGGCACTGGGCAGCAATAGCATTGGTGACTTGCCTGTCTGCGATGCCCTGGATGATATATTCGATCCGCTGTTGGTCAGTGAGCAGCACGGGGCATCGGGCGAGAAGTCGCAATTTGGCGAAGGTGTATTGATGAAGCGTCTCAGTTGGAGTTTGGAGGCGCTCCATGACACGTCGTTGCCACTCGATAAGGGTGAGTTGGTCGCTGAACTGCTGGAGGAGGGCTGCCTTCCAGTCAGTCCATGAGGCATGGGCGTGGCCGGCTGCGAGGTGCCAGTTCTTTGCGGTACCTCGAAGCTTACTGATGGCGATCGCTCGAAGGGTCGAATCGGTCCAGGCGGCGAGCTGTTTCGTCTTCTCTAGTTCTTCCAGCCAGAGCTTGGTGGAGGTAGTTTTCGAGTCCTCAAATGTTGAAATGGAGGAGCTCAGATCTGGAAGTGTCGCAACCTGTACTGGACGGCTGTGCATCTCGGCCAAAAGCTGGGTGTTTTGCTGCAGGCACGATGCCAGGAGTTGCATTACGTCGGGCGTGGACACGGGCGTGACGGTAGGCTGTGCCGTGTCGCCATTCTCGGTGCCGGGAGGCAACACTTGAGGCGCGGGGATTTGGGGCTGAGGCGCTTGTTGCTTTTGGTCTCGAAGAAAAGAAGACAGGCGGGCGACCAGGTCATCTTTGGATCCCGAGGAATCCAGTCCTCTGGCATCCAGTTCGGCGCGGAGGAAATTGGCGGTGAAGGCGTGAAGGGCGACTGGAGTTGCTTGGTCCCACTGGATCATGGCGAGGGCGTAGGCGATGGCGGGTAAGATGGCGAAGTAGGCTTACCGAAGGTCTAGAAGTATTCCATTGTTCAGGAGGCGAAGGCGATGAAGATCGAAAATTGAGGTTCGAAGGGTCGACTGCGCCAGATGTGAGGGCCGGTGGTAGGCCCCAGGAAGAAAGGACAAGTTTAAAGATTAAGATAGCTGTTTATTACGGGAGAAGGAAGGTATGTCAGAGTCAGTGGGACGGGCGGAAGCAACTGGAAGAGAAGAACGCAGGCTTGGAGAATCTTGAGGCGAAGTGGCGATGGCTTCGGGGCAGGGGCGAGGGCGAGGCTAGTTTATGAGGTGAGGGGTAAGGTTACAGCTGCGGCGAAGAAGTCGGCTGCCGGGGTTTGCGAGCAGAGTCGACTTGGCTGGTGTTTACATTTGGGCGATGGGTAGAACTGAGGGCGAGAAGAATGGGCGGTGGTTTGAACGGCGAGGGCTCGTTGGCTCTAGAGAACTCGGGTTGCGGGGAGAAATTTGGAAGGAAAGAACGGAGCGGGGGCGGCAGAGGGGATGGAAGAATAACAGATGGCTACGGTTAACATATGCTCACAATAATAATAATAATAATAGTATTAATATAATAATAAAATTACTAATAGACGTTTCGACAAGGTACTGAACACGACTGGGAAGACCGATGCATGCTCATACGACGCTGCAGTGTCACGCTACGACAACCTTTTTGATTGATTTTTTTTTTTTTAGTGGTTTAGATTTTAATGTTTTCATTCACGAACTGTGGCCACCGTAGGTACCGAGTCTTAAAATTGCCTTTATTTTGCAGGCACTTGTTGCGCTGCCTAGTCTGAAAGCAGGGAACACATACCTGCGTGATCGAGGGGAAAGCTTCCTTTGTCCGGTGGCTTTGGTGAGAAGGTTTTTTGCCCAAATGTCATTGACGACATGGCGAGCACATTACAGCGGACGCACAAGGTTTCCTATTGACTTAGATTTAGGGATTTAGGTTTGCGAGAAAATCCACGAAACACGGACAACACCGGAACCACACGCGGGCAAACCTTTTCCCACTGCCTTTTCCAGTGTTCCATGAATGGATCGTTTGGGTTGGTTTCGGATGGCTACTTGGCGGTAGCTTGCGCCATCTGTCATAGAAGTATCACAACAATTTACTTTCCAGTAACTCTCTCCCCTTTACAACAAAATAACCCAGCTAAAAAAAAAAAAAAAAAAAAAATTAACGTTTTACGTTTCGACAAGATGCGGCTGGGGCGTACACCTATCTTTCAAACATATTGAATAACAAGCTTGCCCGAATTAACTCTACTACACAAATCCATAATTTTCTTAGGGATAGACGGACATGATAATAACATTTAATATCAATGTAAAAAAAAAAAATGTTTTGGGCATTTACGACGTTAAAGTGAAAATATCGTAAGGGTGCAGGCGAGTTGGAAAGGTCGGAAACATCAAAACGTAGAAGCATAGAGATCATACATAGTAGAAGAGGCAGAAAATAGACTGGATGACGTCTCGAAAATGATGTTTAAAGGGCAACTCCGCTTCTTTTCCAGTAGTGCAAAACTATACAGTTCTCTTTGTTATCATCTACCAAACTCCCATGGCAAATATTACGACGAAATTCCGCCTAGAAGTTCATTAAAATCGCTGTCAAAGTTTGACAAGCACGAATCCGCTGGTTTTGGTTGAGACGTGCGGGCCAGACAACACTGCCCGGCTGCATTTCCGCTTCCTCCAAATTCCTTCTCCCGGCACGTCCGCGACGTCATCAAACATGTACAGCTTCTTTTTTTTTTTTTTTTCAATTTTTTTTTTTTTTTTCCGGGGAGAGCACGGGTGGCGCCAGCGCCGTGAAAGACGTGAGTGACGCGCTCGGCCGGCCCGGCGCTCGACTATTGATACTACTGATAAGCCGATCGCCTCGTTGAGCGCGGCTTGTGTTACATCGCATACTTTTGAACACCAAGTAAAAGGAGGAGAGGGAAGCTGCTTTCGTAAGAATTTTGAGTGACAGGTTAATCTTCTATAATCTTCTGGGAGGAGAATAGCGACGCCTGTGCTAATTCAGGAGGCACAAAGGAGGATCCTGATAAGGGCAGCATCCCCCCTGGGCCGACCCTCGCGGAAGGGCCGAGCGTGGATTAGGGCCGAGCGAGCCGGAACTGCCGAGTGCGGGGGCTAGGCCGACCACTGCGAAAGGGCCGGGAGGGGTGTCGAGGCCGAAAGAGGGGGGAAGGCCGGGCACGGCGGCAAGGCTAAGGGAAGCGTAAGGGCCGATAACGGGGGTGGGGATTAGAGCGATCAGTGCACGCGTGGCTCCTTCGTCGACGCGGGAATTCGTTGGAAAGAAAACCGATAGATGGCGCGCCCTGGTTTCGCTCCTTTCTGTTTGGAGATCTGTTTGGTTTGACGAGTCTGGCGTGGAGCACGGTGGAGGAAAAATGTGTTTCTTCCACCGCGGCCTAAAAACCTTTCTTTTTTTAACACACATTTTGAGCGAGCGAGCGAGCGATTGTCACAGCAGAGTGAAGTCTGGAAAAGCGAAACAACGTAATCCCGCTGCATGAGCTCTCGTGCATCCAGATCCTCTTGCAGTGCTATGAACTCGTGCTCTAGCTTTCGCTATAATACACGGGGCTCCTAAATTGTCTCAACATCTTTGTCTTCTATGTGCTTGTCCAAAAGGGCACGGGCACAAGCCCTGTTTGCATAGAAGCCTCTTGGCTCCCCTCTAGGCTGACTGGCGCAGTGTCTTCACGCGGCGAGGTCAGGAGCTTCATTTCGTCACGTACTACTACTTCCGACTTTATGAGCCCTCACAGTGAAAGGCAAGAGGCAGAACCTCAGTTTTTTCTGCACCCCAGCCAACAGAAGAAAAATAAACTTACCATGATCCCAAGGATAAATTCGGAGTATACTTGATGTGTGGTGTCTGAGGTGGGCAAAAAAAAGAAAAAAAAAAAAGAAAAATATTCCTACGAGGGAAACTAAGCCTATCGCACATATTACACATTCTGTGCACTCCGAATCATCTGTGCGACCGATCTAGGTAATTTGCAAAGAAAAAGTCTACTAAGCAAACGTTTGGATACAATACAAATGAGGAGAACTATCGAATAGGATTTGCTCCTTTTTGATCCAAAGACCTGACAGAATTCTAAATTGAAACCCGGATCACACCGCTTACACCTCATACAAAAGACACTGACAGACACGATCGAGTCACCGCGAGAACCGTGTTTCGAATGCCGCGTGCCATGCTTCTTCTTGAACTCATTGCCCTGCAGCATTCGAAGAACGGACCTCGCGGTGACTCGCGTTCGAACCTGTCTGCAGACCGTCCTTCGTAGGATTTATGAGCAGTGTGACCCCAGCTTAACATTCAGGTATATATTTTATCATGAAAATCCTGAAAGATTACGTAGTCGGGGGCGGTATGTCATAAAGCAAAAGCGACGGGATTGCCATGGTGGGGAAGAACAATCAGAGATGCTTAAAAGAGATGTAAAAAAATTGCAAGGCGAGTAAAAAAGAGAATTAAGATTAATTAACCGCGTTTCTATGAGAAAGCAATTGACGTTGCACTGAGTTTCTATTTGTGCACGAGCTCACTAGGTAGCCGGACAAAAGCTCACCGACAAAAGCTTACCTATTTTTTTGGCTAAAGACAGGCTGGGATAAAGTGCGGGCACGATGGACATTGCACCGTTTTTAGGAGGACTGGTACCCCTTACCATACAAAGGTGTCGACAGATAAGCCATAACAGGCGAAGCGACGATTTGGGACCAAAATTTAGGTCACCGATATTGAGTGGAGCTGATAGCATAAAACTTGCCGGAGTACCCTTGCGCCACGCCGAAGGAACTTCGTGGATCGAAGTTTTGAACCCGCTTTTTCAATGTTCTTATGTCACGCTAAACGCGCACATAAAGGTTATGAAGAATCTACTCATCGACATTGCAAGAACGCAGTGGCATATAATGGTCAGTGGTAAGCGTGTTTCACATGCAGCGATTTCGGCCCTAGAGCGGCGCGATTTCTGCCGTCGCGGTGCTCGTGCCGCTCAACCGCTGGTGCTGGCCAAAGCGCCGGGACGGCAGAACTCGCGCCGCTCTAGGGCCAAAACCGCTGCATGTGAAACACGCTTTAGTCTGGAAATAACTTTAGCTTATTACTGGAAGCATGCTTAAATAGACTGGTTTAGGCGTGTTAGCTTATTTGCCTCCAGAAGTTGAAGTTGCTCGAGCGCTTGTAAACTTTGTTTAATTTTGTCAACGCGCGATTCAGGTATATTTCTGCAAAGTAAAAAAGAAAATAGCGTGGTACAGAAATTATATATGTTTTGCTGTTTCTTTGTGCATATTAAGGCGCCTGAACTAAAATGGGTTCATCGAGCGGGACCGCCAACTAGGGCCGCCGCTATGTCTACGCGTCTATGCCTCGCCATTCCGGCGTGGCTAAATGCATGGAACTTTCGCTCTAGATTATTATGTTAGACAATCTTCTTACCCCAACTACGGGTTTATGGACAGCATTTCGTGTGAGATGAGGAACCTCTTTGCAATTGACTAGGAAAAAATATATTCTGAAATGTGATTATAAAAAGACGGCTCTCTGACTACGGCACTACCGCTGCCACAATAAGACGCAGAATGCCTCCAACATGGCGTCAAGGCACTGATAGCAGACGACAATGTTGGTTTCGATTTCGAGTCTAACCAGAAGTGAGTTAGGTGCAAAATCTTATACTTAAAGGCGCAAAAGAAATGAGCACAAAGAAGTAGGCGTGCACACTCGGAGCGCTACAAACAACTAAATTTTATTTTGAAAAAAAAAAAAAAAAAGAAAACGAACATATCTACACACTTTATTATATCTCACCCCAAATGAACCTGAATTCCTTATTTGATGAAACGAGTGACGACGCACTCATGCAACCGTCATACTCATTTACACTTTCTGCCGCTTTTTTGGTTTTCTACTTCCCCGGAATCTGTGTTTTATCCAGCAAAAGATCACACGAACACTTATTACAGTGGACTTCGAAGTTCTATGAAGGAGACCGCTTTACAGAATGTTGATGACCTATGTACGATCGGGTGGTGCACGGAAGCACCCGATGACAAAAGCTCCGTGTGAAATGACCACGACTGACACACCGTCCTTTTGCCCCGCCTTAAAATGGCCAGTTTCATCAGGAGCGAATGACGCGAATCCTCAGATAAGGTGGCCGGGTCCTCACCGTGACGGCGGAGCACTTTGCTTCTAATTAAGCGACAATAAGTGGGCACGCGAGCGTGTGTAACGTAATCATGCCGTCATGGGAACAATGCTGGTTGAAGCTTGAACAGGGATTCTGCACGTGGGGCTATCATGCTACATACGCACGATCGCCCATATGTCGTTGATATTTTAGACTACCGATGTAGCGGATCCCACATGTTTGTGTGAATGGTTTTTTTTCTTGTGGGCATGATTTTTTGTCTTTGTTTATTTTTAAGCATAATCTAGTTAGCTTCAATGGTGCTCTGAGGGAACGCCAACAAGTCCAACAATTTTCTTAAAATTTATATCGACCCTTTTTTTTTTTCGTTGGTAACCATTTTATTTTTATTGTCTCTTTTTAATTTTGACAGTAGGCTTCAAGTTGAGTTTCGAGCTTCGTGTCTCTCAGTCGCTTTTTGTCCTTTTGCTCTAGAGTTTTCTTTTATATATATATATATATAAGCAAACTTTACCTCATTCGTTTTGGAAATTGGGACACCCGGATAGCAAATTTGAGCAGAGACAGACGGAAGTATTTGAGAAAGGGGAGAGCACAGGGGAGGGGCGAGCTCTAACGGCCTCGGAACGGATTGCTTACCAAGGTCACTCGGCTAAACTCATGGCGCACCCTCTCTTTCCCTCAGAAAGGGCGAGGGACGTGATGGGAGAACATTTACCCTCCCGTTTTCCCCACACAAATCTCCTTTGTGGGCGAAGAGGACTCGGCGTCCTTGAGCGACAAGGAATCCGTTCATTCCTAAGCTGACAGCACAGGGGGAGCTACGCGCCCGCCGGATCAGTCAACACCTGCCCCGCTCTCTGCGCGTGGTTACGGGAAGGAGCGTGATCACGTGATTAAAGTTAGACGTGCGATTGGTTCACCGAACACCTTGGCTTCCATTACCCTGTCAGCTCAGGGGTGACGGAGTCCAGCCCGCGAAACACACACAGAAAGTGAGGTCACGTTGACCAAGGCCACGCGATAAGGTAGGGGTCGACTGGAGGACGGTGGGGACTGTTCGACTCCATCGTGAACAGTGTTGTGCAACCGGGAACTGAAAACGGGCAGAAACAGCTATTTTCTTCAAGAGAAAATAATTGCGAGATCAACGTGCGCATATCAAGACATCGTGGTGCCAGTTTTTAAGTTGTTTTAGTGCATTTTATTGCTTAGCGGACTGATTTTATTGTGCGAAGCGGCTCGGCATCTTCGCCATCCACGCTACCTCTACTGGAAACGGCAAAAACGGTGTTTTTAGAGCTCCGTGCGATCTTGAGCATGCGGATTGTCAAAACTTGTGCCACTAAATAAGCTACGCTTCAGAGTAACGCTATCTCAAAGCGTCCCATTCGCATTTGAACCGTGCACATTTCGACCCCGTCTCATTTGGTCCTTCTCGTTTGAACCTTCTCATAAGATCCGAATCGTGTTTTTCGCAACTGAACCCCATTCTCATTTCGCCCGTTCGCGCTACGACCGAATGACACTAGTTCGGCATGCTTCTAACGTTGTTATGCCTTCGCGGCCTTGTTGATGAGCCTTACCTTAGTTGGGTTCCCAGCATACCATCAGATATATGTTATGTGTAGAGGTACGCACTGAGAATCGCACATTGACGCCTGCTTCCCTTCATCTAAGCAACCAAGAAAAAAAAGTGATGAACAGTTAATTCGGAAACTTTGTTTGAACAGAAATAGCATACATAATAGCAGTGGTTCTCAACCATTGATGTTTCGCAGACGCCTTGTAGAAAGGCGGAGATGATGGAGGACCCCGTTTGGGGTGCGGATAATAGAAATGTATAAGTTATCATGATAATGATTTAATAAATAGATATAACTAACTGCTAATGTAAAGTAGACTTATCTCATTGACATACACACGAGAGTACTCTCCCGAAATTCGGAACGTTTCTTCTCAATGTGAAGAAAGAGAACTAATATTGCCGTGCGTGACTGATGAGACAGGGCTTCGCGGACCCCTAGGATGTCTTCGCAGACCCCCTTTTGAGAACCACTGCATTATAGAAGTGGTGGCATTGTCCCAAGTTGAGAGACCTCGAACAACGTGACATTTCGGAATATGATCTGACTGCGATAAATAGTTGGTCTGTTTTATTGTCAGCTAGTAGCCTTTTAGGACGACCTCGACGCACTTCTAAAATCCTTAGCAGAGAGAGTATGCCTGGAGTGTGGCACACACACACACACACACACACACACACACACACAAAGTATATCAATGTATTAATATTACCCTAATAAAACGATTTTGGTATAGAAAGAGTCAAGTGCGACGGGTCAAAGTGAGATATTTTTGAGAATGGCTGTATTGAAAAGGGCTAGGTGAGAAGGGCGAAACGAGAACGGGCCCTTATGAGGAGGGTTGGAATGCGAAAGACAAAACGGGAAAGGGCCAAATACGACGGGTCAAAGCGAGAAGATCTTTTTGAGAATGGTTGTTTTGAGAAGGGCCAAGTGAGAACGTCGAAACGAGAACGGGCTCAAATGATAACCACCCCATTGGCCGTATTGTGGCTTAAAATCATGGTTGGCAGTTATGTGAAGCTTTATCTGAAATCACAGAAAACGCTTTTTTGTCCTCCACAAATCTTTAAACAGTTCGCGACAAAGCAAAGCTGTATTACATCAGCTTCCTTGTCAGCGAACGGAGTGCCGAAACTCTAGACGCAGCTCATTTAGGGGCTCTAGTCCAAACCATGGATATACTCTCGGCAGCCCCTACACACCTGTGACCTTCCTTTGTAGTGTGCATACATGTCACTACTACCTTCGACGGACCGAAGACGCAACGAACCGCCCTTCCTTCCATGTGAGTGACAAAGAGAGAACCTCTTGACCATCGGGGACATGTGTTCTTGCTACGCAATGTACGCTTTGTCATGATCCGATGAGTTTGGACTGCGTCGAACTCTGTGACAGGAACATTCGACGAGTCCAGCCTGTAACCCACAGAGATCGGCCCGACACGCCTTATACAGCCCTAATTGTAAGTATTTTTTTTTTATTCTAATAGACTGTTAGAGACGTTCTGATTGGTTATTCTTTTATGTTCGAAGTCATTTTTATTTTATTTTTCCTGTTAAAATATGGGTGTCTTCGTGTCGCAAGATGTTTGCCTCCCAGTATATCTAAAGCTGAATACCACAGAAGCGTTGGGTAACCCTTATTTCCCCAAATTCGGTTTGTTGGCTGGAAGTGGAGTGCCAGTAATTTTCTTTACTCGTCAAGCTTTTTTAACGTGCGTGACTTATTTGAAATTCTTGATTGATTCAAGCGTTATGTTCTGTTCAACTGTATAATGTTCCTTTCGTATAACAGACTATTTATTGAACTGTTAATTTCGTAGTACATTTGACACTGGTGAGATGCAAAAGGCCAGTGATTTGATTTATAACTGGTAAATATTATGAAGGAAATATTAGCCCATTTGTAACTACATATTTCTGTGCCGCAAATTCCGTAAATGTAAAGTTTTTTTTTTTCCATATCAATGTAGAGATATAGGTGTAATCTTAAATGGTGAGATTGTAATTAACAGGTCTTAAGGTTAGATGAAGGGTTGAGGAACCCTATGATATTGCAAGAATAGGGCTAAGCAATTTATGGATTGACCTTTCTACTATTTGATTAATTTCTTTAATCACTATCAGTATTTAATACTAGATCGGTTGAGCTCTGAGTTAGGACAAGTCGGGCGAACAAAACAACAGTTAACGCCTATGCCGGCTTGCTGGAAACAGCGTCTCAGCTGAGACTAGGGAAAGCACTGCCAAAGCCAGCGCAGAAGCTGAGCGCGACTCACACCTCGTCTCAAGACGCTCGCGCGCCCCACCCTTTGCAGTGCTTTTTTTCACCCATTGTCGGCTGGGACGCTGATTCCAGCAAGTCGGCCCAGGTGTCTTATTTGCTCATCTATTTGTTATATAAGGCAGTACTGCTATCTCCTAGAATACTCAAGTTTATTGTATACAAAATAACGAAAAATATTCACTGGAAAAGAAAGTTTTCATTATAGAAAAGCAAACATTAAAAAAGTCGGTAGGCCTTTCTGAGATTTTATGTTAGAGAGCAACTGAATCGATTAATCGAACAGTTGATTAAAGGGCGACGATTAATAATTAAAGCTATATTTTATTTGGATATTCATAATTGACAAAGATAAGGGAGAACTGACAGTGACTGAAGATGAAAGGTAAATGAATATTTAAAAATACAGTGGTATGAGGTGGCCTAGCGGGAACTGGCACCTGAATCGAGGCCCCCGATTCTGTTTCTTTCAGAACTGTGAGCCCAGAACTCTGCGTGGGATCCCGGCCATCACGTTCTTGCCCGGTTCACAGCTTGCAGGGGTGAATCCTGGCACTCATTTTTGCTTTAATTTTTCTCTAATAGTAATACTTAATAAAATGTATTGACGGTTCACTTTGAATTGCATGCTTTTATATTTACCTGGATGCGATAAAAAAAATTCCACAGTGAATGTGGCTTGTTTACTGCAGCTTTCTTTTCAGATGTATATGTAGTGTTCAACTGACCACTATAAATACATCTGAAAAGAAAGCTGTATGTCCGCTAAAATGGCTGCCGATAATAGTATAACCCGCTCTTGAAATCGGATGCCAAAATTTAAATAGCCAGGGCATAAGGTTGGGAGCTAATATTGGATAAGCCAGTGATTAAGGCTTGATGCCAATATTGGTTGTAGGATTCACAATCAGTAGTGGTCCAATGATGGCTTAGGTGTTGGTGAAATTGTGGCCCAACGTTGGGCTTAAATTTTGGTTAAAAGGCGGTCGAACCATGGCATAAATGATGGTCCAATATTAGCCTAAATATTGGTTGAATCGTGGTCCTACATTGGCATTAGTTAATGGTCCAACGTTGGATAGGGTAGCGGTTTCGAGAAAATCAACATTAGGCCAACATTGGAGCCAATGTTTGCCATTTGCGGGCCTATTTGGTCAAACAATGGTGTGCTGCTTGGAAGTTGGGGCGCAGTAATCGTCTAAAAGATAACGCGCTATGTTTATTTTTTTATTTTTTTTGGAAGTGTTATGTAATCTGTCGTCTGCTCTCAAGCGCGTTCTCGCTGGACTGAATCATCGGTCTTCCTCGCGCAGATTCCGTCTGCGACGCAGGTGACTTCTACAGTCATTATACAGAGCTGTGACTCTAGCGTGCAGTGACTTCCAAGCATGCTTTGCCATCCGTGATCCCTCAGTTTTAGCAAACCGGTTTTGCACCTTCGATACGATACTTCAGCGGTGCGATCGGCCATGGAGTAGTTATGCCTGGGCGCGTATCGGGCCGGCTGGAACCACGGCTACTCTTCTCGCACCGATTAGAAAATTTTGATTCCGGTGTCGTAGCGGGACTCAACAGTTTTAATCATGACTGAAAGTAAACATCTTGCTGTCCTTTAGCTGCGGCAAGTATATTTGAGATTGCTAAAATTCGTGATAGAAAGAAATTAAAAAAAAAAAAAAATAAAATAAAAACACGAGATGTGCATTCTCGTTTTTTCTATTTATATTCCTAAAAAGTTGACGCAAAATCCCTCATGCGTTCATGGCCTAGCGGATAAGAGGTTTGCTGATTTGGCCTACCAAGCGAGTGGATTTTCAATTAAAAATATTAAGGAAACCAACCCGTCCTGGGTTTCTAAACCCAGGACGGGTTGGTTCCCCTCATATTTTTCCTTATGAAAGTTTTGCTAATAAACTGTGCGTTAAAAAAAAGAAAAAAAAAAACAGGTTTCCAAACTAAACTTGTCCGACCAAACAGGTCCCCAAACAGAAAGGAGCGAAAAACAGGGCGCGCCATCTATCGGTCTTCTTTTCAACGAATTCCCGCGACGCCGGAGTAGCCACGCGTGTGCTGATCGCTCTAATCCCCACACCCGTTCTCGGCTCTTTCGCCTCCCTTAGCCTTGCCGCCGTGCCCGGCCTTCCCCCCTCTTTCGGCCTTCACACCCCTCCCGGCCCTTTCGCAGTCGCCGGCCTAGCCCCCGCACTCGGCAGTTCCGGCTCGCTCGGCCCTAATCCACGCTTGGCCCTTCCGCGAGGGCCGGCCGAACTGGTAGTGACCCCCTGATAAGAGGGGAGCTTCTTCTTCCCCTTGTATATCACGTGGGTGTACATGCTTAGTGATGCCGAATATACAATGTTGTCCGGCTTTGCCACCGTTTCGGTTTCGGTTTGTGATCATGGCTAGAGTAAAATTACACGAAAAATATTTTATTTTTCGCGAAACAAAGGATTGGGGATTGTTTTTGAGTGCTTCAAAAAGCAAAATCGGCCTCTATCTCAAAATTTTTGAAATTAAGCGGAGTTGCCCTGCTTCCGCTGACAATGTTTCATATTTGCGCTTTCAAGATATATTTGAATCTTATGGTTGCACAAACACGATAGCTGAACCAACTAGAATCACCTCGACTTCCGAGACAACCCTTGACCTCTGCATTACAAATCTTCCTATTGAGAATTTGAGATCAAATGTATTAACGTGCGATATCAGTGATCATTTGCCAATATACTGTCTAATGCCTGTTAACCAGCTGCGCAAGAATAACGAAAAAAAACTGGTTAGAGAATATTCGAAACGAAATATTCAGCATTTCAAAGATCTTATTTCCTGCCTAGATTGGGATCGTGTTTTAAGAGAAAATGATGCAAACACAGCCTATGACGTTTTTTGATCCTGCTTTGTGTCCGCGTATAACACCTCTTTTCCCCTAAAGACACGAAAAAAACATAAGAAAACTCGAAAACCATGGATATCTCATGAATTATATGCAAGAATTAAAAACCGCAATAAGCTATTTCAAATATTTCTAAAAAACGAGAAGCGAAATTGACCTTTGCATATTTAAGAAAGTCCGAAATAAACTACTCTGATACTAAAAAAGCAAAATGCGAATATTATATGAACAACTTTTCAGAGGTTATGGGAGATCCCCGAAAGATATGGCAAACAGTAAACGAGATCATTTCTAAAAATACGTCGGCAAGAAAAGTTCAATATTACAATGAGGCGCTGACGGATGAACAAATAGCAAATTTGTTCAATGTGCATTTTGTGGCTGTTGGTGCTCCTTTAAATAACTGTGTAGAAATACCTTGTGAGCAGTTCATTTCGGCAAACTGTCTTAATTCCCTCTTTCTATATCCAACAGACCAGTGTGAAATAATGGAGTTAATTCTAGCATTAAAAAATGATTGCGCCTCCGGGCCAGACGACATTAAACCAAAACCGTTAAAAGCCGTTTGCGACACAATCAGTATTCCACTCGCGCACGTTTGTAACCTCGTGTTATCTACGGGTGTCTTTCCAGACAAAATGAAGCATGCACGTGTGACGGTTATACACAAAGGTGGCCCAGCTAGAGACTTAAAAAATTATAGACCTATTTCTGTACTTTCAGTTTTTGCAAAGATAGCCGAACATGTTATAAATAAAAGACTTGTTAAGTTTTTGACCTTCAGTAACATTTTAGTAAAAGAACAATTTGGTTTTCAGAAAAATAAATCGCCAAAAGTTGCACTTCTTGGAATTAAAGAACAAATTCTCGAGAACATAGAACAAAAAATATACACGCTTGGTATATTTCTAGATCTCAAGAAGGCTTTTGATTGCGTTCAGCATGAAATACTTTTACAGAAACTTCCGTTTTGCGGAATACGCGGTATTTCCTTATCACTGTTTAAAAGTTACCTGATCACTACTAGAACGCAATATACAGTACTAAATGGAGTAAAGTCAGATGTTCAGTACATAAAGTGTGGGGTTCCCTCAGGGGTCTATTCTTGGTCCTATATTATTTTTGTTATATATTAACGACATTGTAAACATACATGGCAGTTCAAATATAGTCCTATATGCAGATGACACAAATATTTTCTTTTCTGGCTCGGACATCGACGACCTCTTTGGAAAGGCAAAACTGGTTGCGAGGATTAGACTTATGGCTCAGATCTAATAAACTTTATTTAAACATAGAAAAAACAAACTACTTACTGTTTAGACCAAAAGGAATGATACCACCTTCAAATTTGCAATTAAAATTCCAGGACTCTTATAGTCAACCATCTTCAACCATTCGATTCTTGGAGGTTTTATTCCATGAAAATCTATCATGGACGCCACATATTGATTCTTTGAGAACAAGTCTTTGTCGAGCTGTTGGTGTCTTAAATAGATTAAGATATTATCTTCCAACAAAAGTGAAACGTCAAATTTATTTCGCTCTTGTGCAATCCCGCATAAGTTACTGCCTTTTAGTGTGGTCAACGACATCCGAAACAAATCTAGACAATATTGTATCCATACAAAAGCGAGCATTGCGAGTAATTGGTAACATACAGCTTCTTAAAAGTGCCACACCATATTTTAGGACATATCAAATACTCAATCTAAGAAATCTACATCAATATAAACTATCACTTAAAATTTGGCGGCAATTTCAACTCGATAAATTGGTGCTCCATGCTAAGTACCACGCGAAAGATAGCCCGTATAATTTAAGGCGTCATTTATTAATAAAATCGCGTTCGCGAACGAATTATGGAGACCAGAGGTTGAGTTTTTTGATACCAGACTATTTAAACCAATACCCATATATTTTAGCTTCATTGGAGTGCTTACGATCACTCTATCAATATAAAAATATTGTAAAAGAATACTTACTTACAGGGGAATAAAACCGGATGTGTTTTAAGCTAAATGCTTGGAATGATAAGTAGCAATTGTCCTTTCACGTCATGTTTTGTGTGTATTTGTTTTGTTTTGTATAGATTTGTAGTTTGCAGTAAAATTGTATCATTCCTCATTTATTTGTTTTTGCTACCGTTGCTGCCAAAAGGGTGGCATGGCCCCGTCAGGCATTTATGCCTTTTGCCATGTCACCTGGGACATCTCTGTAGCGTTATGTCTTAAATAAAAAGTTATCAATCAATCAACTATTCGTTCCCAGGAGCCCGGCTGAAGCGCCAAATGTAAGTCAAATGGCGATCACATCGCCGCCATTTATCCTGCAGCGGTCACTCAAGGAACTGCACGTAACACCTATGTCGGCTTCAATCGGCCATCTCGGAGCCGAAACAGATACAATGGAAAGAGGTCACAGGGATGCTACCGCCGTGTCCCCGGCGGGCGCGCCGCGTAATTGCCCCGAAGTTAAGATGAGCCTAGGTCGGGACGTGCTACCTGAAATCGCCGCTGAGGCATGGTTGAATGAAAACAATATTAATTGTACTGCAAAACCTTGCAAACTAAATATTTTAGAAAACATCATGCGCCCCCCATTTTGTACTAAACTCCAATAAACGTTACTACAAAAAGAGTTTTTTTCCGTTGTTTTTTACGTTTCTAGTAACATTGAAACGTACGTATCCTGATTCAGTTACCAAAGCAGCCGTCTGGCGGCGCGTCGAGCGACGCTTGGCGAGTCTTGGTGAGTGAGGGGGGGTACTGTTCGTGTATGCGGCGCCTATGAGCAGTTCCGTAACTGAGCTAATCTAATAACGTTGCTTGTTGCTCACAAGGTAATGACGTCACAAAAGGTAACCGAACGAGGGTGCTAGAGCTATATCCCGTTCGTCACGTGACTGAATTTGGCGGATAGCGGCGCCGCGCGTTCGAGGCGCGCGGCGCGCACAAAAGCAGGGGAACGTACGCCGGGGCGCGTGCAACGTCTGCTTTCCTGCACGGCACTTGATCCGGCTCCTCACGTGATCGGATCTCGTCGAATAGCGGCGTGGCGGCGCGTGGAAAACAGACGCGGAACTCTGGCTCCCGCAGGGAGCCTATACAGGAACTCTAATCGAGACGGCTCGCGACCACCGTGGTTTATTAAAATGAACAGAATCTTTTTGTAATGCACCTTTGGTTAAAAAATAAATGCAAACAATAAAAAAAAAAAAAAAACTTTAAGGAAGAAAAAAACGCGTTTGCATAGCGACGGCGCCTTTGCTGCCAACGGATTTCGTCTGCGTGTCGTCTGCTTTCTTTCGCTGGTCGGCTACATCTTCGGACGTTGCTCCCGACGCCATCTATCAATACTCACGGCAAACGCACTCCGCCACTCGACTCGGTCGTCTGCGTCGCCGTCCGCCGTTGACACTGGAAAATGTTTTGGCCCTATTTCAACAGAATAAAAGCTACGCTTTGTAGTTTAAAAAAAGAAGAAAAAAAAAAAGAGAAAAATCTTAGTTGTGAAATACGCCTTTGACGAAAAGTTTAGATTGCTACGTTCAGGCGTCCATTTTTAAGGTCCATTTCAGATCCAGCCTGGTGACTTGCGACACCATAAATATATAAAGGATTGCACGAAGTTTGGCTGCCTTTGCTGTCCTCCCCAGCAAAGGGAAAATTTCGGGTTTTATTCGTAGATTTTAATTAAGGAACTATTTCTACTTTGATATTTTCGCAAAACAATCGCACCAACTACCTTCGCTGTAAATGACTTATTTCGGGGACTTAATTACAGTGGGTTAGATTCGGCAACTGCCGTATATCCCTGCAACTATTAGCGTGTCGGAGAAGCGATCGTCAAGATCAGGCAAACAATAAATAATTAGGCGCTAGACATTCAAATGTTTATTTGTAGAGAAAATCGGCGGAGGTTTTTTATTGCATTTATGTATTTATAAATCGGTGTATCTTGGTAATTTGCTTCTGACTGTCGCTAAATATGGTGATTATCGGTGAAACTTCTCATGATAAACTACACGTTCGGGGAGGGTTTCGACAAAAAACAGTCCCTAGCCGGAGCAAAAATTTCCCAAAAGCGGTGTTTTTGTTCGGTTAAAACCGATTTTGTATGTAGAGCGGTTCGTTATCAGTTTTGATCAATTAAAACCGATTTTGAATAATTTTCACCGACACATTTGCATCTGCGATTCTCGGTTAAACCCGGAAATAAGATAATAGACACGTTTCAAAAGTTCATCAAGCAACGTTGGCGGACGCCATTTCTTGGACACGAGGCTTGGATCCAAGTCCTTACCGAACGCTGACACAGCGCTACTTTCCCCAAAGAATGGCGGCCTCAGCTATGAATAGCGCAGCAGCCGCTAGGTGGCGCGCACTTTTTAAAAGGGTCTATACGTATTAACTACGATATGAGTCACGTTGTACCACCCCCTTCCTCGGGCGAGAGGGCTGGGTGTGACTTTCTTTATTAAAGATTTATTCATCCATTCCGGTCAACCCTGTCGATGTGATTCCCGAAATCAGATCCACTTGGGGAGGAAACGAATCTGTCCCTCCAGTCCCCCATTTGCACTGCCCGTACTTGTCTTAATGTTTCCTAAACCTCCTTCCACCAACACTCAAGACCTGATTTTTGCATCAAATAGTAAAAAGCTTCCCTGTAAATCATCGGACGACTTTTTTTCATGTTTACACTATTTGTAAATATTACCCCGCCCCCGCCTCCTACATGTCCCATTTGCCCTTGCTTATTTGAATTGCGGCTGTAGATTCATGCATTTTCTACGTTCTGGGACTTTGATTGCATTCTGTTCCAAGTTGTTATAATCAATCATATGACTACAAGGTTATCTGACTTTAATCTGCCCATGAGTCGGAATATGTTATCGCTTCTTATTGGTTCACATGTCATGGCACGCGTCAATCGAGCGAGAAGGAAAAAAAGCTTTTTCACTGAGGCGCAAATATTTTCCCACTCAGATTTTACTGCTCATTAGATACAGTTTAGGATTTCGTTAGAATCGGTGAAGCGCGCACATTAAGTTGGGTGTTCCAAGAGGACGAAGTCAAACACCTCTGAGTGCGTCTTTAATAAAGCTTCCATCAAAGCAAACAATTAGTAGGCCATTTATTAACTGCCCAATGCAGGAACTGAAAGAGAAGGAGAGGGAGAGGAAATAAATGACATTTTGGAGTGATTGGCAGGCTTAAAAACTACGCCGTCTACTAACGTAAATTCAGAAACTGAATTTACGTTTACTTTGGCTAGAGTCAGTTCTCTAGAACAAAAATATAATGGTAATGAGCAATCGTGACAATAATTGCCCTTAGTAAATTGAGAAGGAACCAAACGATGAGTTTTCGAATTTCGTAACCAGGTACTTTGAATAGACTAGATATGTCAGAGGCGTATCGTTTATCATCGTGTGTGTTTAATCCTCCTGGCAACCGTGCACAAGGCCATTTGAATTTCTCTAAGAAACGGTCAACATATGGTCGCCGTTGATCTGCACTTTCTTTCCAAACTCCGTTTTACCGTGTAAGAAGAACCGTAGCGAACGTTACAAACCACTCACGCCAACTCAGCGCGGGGAACGTATCACGTGATCAGGCACCCCGAGCGTCGCTACGCCCCTCCCTATGTCACGTGACTCTCATACTGCATTGGATCGGCTTCGATGGCTCATAGAGTCCTACGCGGTCCATTGTAATGTGAAGTGAAGAATAAACGCACAAGTGTGGTTGCCGCCCCCTGCCCTCCCCCGCGAACAAATGTTCTTGGCCCGGACCTTGAAGGAGCTGGGCAATGTCGATCAACATCGGGCGCTAATCATCAGCACGTGTGCAAGATTTGCCGCGCGCTACGGGTAAATTGTTTCCGGGACTTTCGGAGGCACCGCCAGACAGTGTTTGTAGACACGCGCCGTATCGTAATTCTAGTCGAAAACGGCCGCAGATACGTCTCCTTTCAGCCTACTTGCTACATCTTCATCTCGGTGAGTTAGAATTACGTCGGGATGATTTGCGGTTCACAGTTTGTTCATGGACGAACAAGTCTAGGCGAATGAAAACTTTGTACTCTCCAGTATCGTACAATTAATGCAGAGTCTTTACGATTAACGCTACAGTCTCTACAATGAACGCAAAGTCTGTCAGCTATGGTTAACTTTACGAGATGCATAATTTCCGCAATATCCGGTTCCGTTCGCGGCTCAAAGTACTCAAAAATGAATTTTCTCATAGCTTCACTACGGAAGCCGACGTTTCTGAGTTTTTAAGTTGTCGCTGACAACTTAATAAATCACGAAGCAAGGGATGTGAATATAATGAACCATGTCCAGTATTTCTTAAGTTGTCAACGACGAAAGTTAGACGTCAGCTATTAATCTTAGGCTTGCATGAGGTGCTTATCGAGTTTTTTCTAACTCTGCTAGCATTGCATGGCCTTCCTATATTTTATAGTTCTGACTAAAATAAGCATTGTGTCATTCGAGATTGCGTCTCAAAGCTTTTCGTTACTCTGAGTGTGTGATATGATCAGTAGAAAATGTTCCACGCCATTCACCGACATATGAAGGCACTCATATTGTGGCTTAGCACATTATCGCCCTTCGCTTAGAAATGGCTTCTCATAATGAATTATAATACTCAACATCCTTCCGATTCAGTAGTGATGAAATTTTCCGCCACCAAAGAATTTAAACGTGGTGCACACCTGACGTGTTGTTTTAATTGACATAAAAAATACGGCAGGCTCAATACTTTTGATTATACAGTGCAAAAATCGTGGTTGGCCTTTTTGACAACCTCTACAGGCATCAAATATTTAGTCACGTTTTCATACCGGCATGTTTGTACTTTCAGCTTCGGGGCGCAATGAGCTCTTACATGCTGCAAAAGTTCGCCACGTACGCAATGCTCTGTCGACTGGGCGGCTGCTTCTTCATTCAGAACTTTCGCAAAGACTCGCTCACAAATGCCAGAGTCTCTTGGAAAACCCCGTACACAGTTTACACGGCATCCTGCCTCGCCGTCATCGCCATATACCAAGTAACATACATGGTGAAAAGGGTCGACATCCTCGAAGACATATCCCGAAACTTTTCCCTGTCGCTCATACTCATTCTCCAGGCGACGATTACCCTCAAGATCGCGATCAACTTCGTCTCCATGGTGGCGGGTTCGGCCAGGCTGCTCGAGTTCCTTCAAAACTCAGCAGCATTTGAAAAATCCACCTGTTTCTTGTTGTGTAAGGGTCGCGGGCCGTCTTCTTCCAGAAGGCCCTGGTCTCTACTGCGCAGACTGTGCATCATCGGTTCTCTGATCAACAGTTACGTGCTCGCTATGCACTTCTTCGTCGGAGGCCTCCTCACGAAAGCCCTACCAGCTGAGTGGATCCTTGCAGGGAAAATTACGGGCTCAGTGACGGGTCTCTTCTTCTTCTTGTACGATTCCCTCCCTTACGTGGTTCTGCGATGCTGCACCGCTGTCCTGGTCGAGTACGTCCACGCCCAGTTGATAATATTCGAACGCTGCAATAGATCGAACGTTTTTAGTTTGGGGTCCCAAGCGTCTCAACTGCTTCAAGTAATTAGATGCAACCTGGTGACTATCAAAGAACTCAAGCAGTCCCTGAACGCGGCGTGGCAGTGTGCTCTTGCAGCCTCGTCCACAGGCATACTCTTCGTGGTATGCATCGTCGTTTACTCGTTGTTCCACGAGGGGTTATACAAGTACCACATCTTGACAGCCTTGTCGTACTGCGTCTATTCTTCGCTTTCGTTCATGGAGATAGCCTACGTCAGCCAAGCCCTAGCTGATGAGGTAAGCGAGAGTTACAATATTTCTGTCTTGGCATGGAAATTTGCCAAAGGCGTCAGGCGTACG
Organism: Ixodes scapularis; assembly: GCF_016920785.2. Classification (NCBI taxonomy): domain Eukaryota; kingdom Metazoa; phylum Arthropoda; class Arachnida; order Ixodida; family Ixodidae; genus Ixodes; species Ixodes scapularis. Next base: position 124,098,944 of record NW_024609879.1, on the reverse strand, counting down.
CTTATGGGGAAGTTCGGCATATACTCTCAGCAGTTCGTGCGTGTATACTGCAATGACATGCACCCGGCGAATCAATAATTTATCTTTGTTTAGGCAGTTCAACAACTGGAAGAACGAAGTGGTAACCTACTGCCTTGGCCATAGTCTTTTGAACAGCAAAAAGGCGCCCCCCCCCCTTTTTTTTCCCCCCAATAACACCGCAGGGTATTGAAGCGTGATACTGATCATCCTCCGCATTGCTTGAAATTATTAAAGAAAGACTATAATCGCTGACAGCTTAAAAAAAGCAGGGGATGGTTTATTATACTCACGCTTCTTGCTTCGTGATTCTTTTTTTGGCGTTCCTCTTGGCGAATGCTGCTGCCTCATTGGCTGTGGAGCGGTAATAAAATGCCGAGGACGTGCCACACTCTGCTTAGCTGTCAGTGACTATAGTGAGTGGTGTCGCGAGTTAGTCACGGTGCAATATTCATTCAGAGACCTCTCGTAGAATCTAAGAGAACCATCGTGAAGGCCACATATTTCAAGATCGCCTTTCAACCGCAGCGAACCGACTATGCATAAGCTCATGGCAAGCAAGGTGAAAAAAAATCTCAATCCAAAATTAAATAAATCAGATTTACTTGATTTAAATTGGATTTATTTGGTTTAAGTAAAACTATTTCAATTCAAACGACTGTAGCTAGAAAATAGGTATTTTTTTTACCACTATTATATACATTTTTTGACGTGACAGGTTGATTGACCAAATTCGTCCGACCACTGATAACATTGCGGAACAAAGAATTATACCGCAAATGTAAAGTAGACATACGATAATAATCTCTGGAGAAGGGAAACAAGTGGATAAAGAAAAATCATAAATCTCCAAACACAGCTAGGTGACTGGTGCCCGACCGAAAAAATCCGCTTAGTTCTAGTATTGAACCAGGGACCTCTCCATTTCTAGTGGAGCGCTCTACCAATTGAGCTAACCGGAAGTTAGACGTCAGTTGAGCAAGCACGTTTTATCAGCTGCCGCCCGTTTAACACCAACAAGGGTGAACGGCCCACCTTTTTAAGGTTATGATGATAATCCAAAGCTGCTAGGGAGCTGGGCAAGAATGACGATAATAATCCCTGGAGAAGGGGAACGACTGGAGACAACGGACAAACAGAAATCTTCAAACATACCTAGGTGAATGGTGCGCGACCGGAAATCTGCCTGGTCCTGTTATCGAACCAAGAACCTCTCCGTTTCCAGCGGAGCAGAGTGCCAACTGAGCTAACCAGAACTTAGACGTCCGTGAAGCAAACGGGTTTTATTAGCTGCCAACAGTCTAACACCAACAAGGATTTCTCGGTTCGGGCACCTGTCACCTATAGTAAGTTACAGGTCAAGAAGGTAGCGGCAAACGCCCCTCAAAGGGAATCATATATTCCTCCGCCATTTCCGTATCCAATAGCGTCCCATCGTTTCCGTGACATCGCGGCCAACGCGCGAGGAGGGTCTTGCCTTGTTGTACAGTTTTACTTCATCTTTCGACTTTGACTTAGTATTGTGGAAGCCAAGAGGGGAGATTAGAGTTTTCCCTTTACGATGAAAACAAATACGACTTTTGGGGATTAGGTTCCCCCTCCGATGGATACAAAGGCTGCTTTCAGAGGCTCGGTTCCCCCTCCGATGAATAAAAATGTCGCTTTCTTAAAAAAAAAAAAAGAAGGGGGGGGGGGGGGGGTTGGAGACAAGTTGGTATCCATTGAAGTGGAATAAGAAGCGTTTCCAGTGAACTCTTCTTTCGACTATCTTCTTGAGTTGTAACCGACTATAGCTGTGTTTAGAGATTTGTGTTTGTCCTTTGTCCCACTTGTTCCCCTTCTCCAGGGATTACTATCGTAATTCTTCTCCGGCTCGCTTGCACCTTTGCATTATCATCATAACCTTAAAATGCGGGTCGTTCACCCTTGTTGGCGTTAGACTGGTGGCAGCGGATAAAACCCGTTTCCTCTACTGACGTCTAACTCCTGGTTAGCTCAGTTAGTAGAGCGCTCCACTGGAAAATCAGAGGTAGCTGGTTCGATACCAGGACCAGGCGGTTTTTTTGGTCGCGCACCAGTCACTTACTAGCTGTGTTTGGAGATTTGTGTTTGTCCTTTGTCCCACGTCTTCCCCTTCTCCAGGAATCATTATTGTCATTCTTGACCACCTCGCTTGCACCTTTGATTATCATTATAAAGCAGACAGTTTAACAAATTGTGTAGTGATATTATACCCATCACGCGAGAAAAAAAAAAAAAAAAGCTTGATTTGTTTAGTTAATCCAAAAGCTTTCTTTGATTTTTCTTTCGCGTTCTGACTTTATTGCAATAGGACGTACTACTTTTTTTTTCTGGTTTTCGTTTCTTTCTTTTTGCGTTCTGACTTCGTAGCAATACGGATAGAAATTAAACGAGAGGAGGAGGCGAGAGAGCGCGGGGAACGTCGGAACACCGAGCTCTGGTTGGTGCGATTAGCCGGTATAGAGGCAAAGCTATAGCCGCCTTTGTATCTACCCACTTTTTGAACGCGTTCGAACGCGAACGCCGGCGTCTGGTGTTGGAAGAATGAGTAGAAACAAAGGCAGCTATAGCTTTACCTCTATACCATATAGTCATTCCAACCAGAGCTCGGTGTTCTGACGTTTCCGCGCGCTCCCAGCTCCTCCTCTCCCTCAATTTCTACCCGTACAGAGAGGCACACGGTTTACTAACGAAGTGTAAGGCTCGAGCTCAACGCTCCGATTTTGCTCAGACGAGCACTTTTTTTTTTTAGCCCGTGTACAGCCTCTTATATATACTTCTTGCTTAAATAATTCTTCGGTATAAACTTGGAGTGCATAAAATGATAAAAGAACGGTAAATAAAAACAAATATTTTTTGTTGTTGATTTTTTTTTTGGGGGGGGGAAAAGGTCTGATTTAAATCACTTTTTAAATCATGTTTAAATGGCAATCTAAACTAAACAAATTTTGTATTCTCCACCTAATTGCGAGTCGTTTAAAGAGACATTTTCACTACTCATGTTGAATACACCTGAGACTGGGGTAGGGAAGAAATATCAAAATGTAGAACAGATAGAAAATAGACAGGAGAAAGTCTCAAACGCTAACTCGTTTATTTATCTCAAGGTCATCTCCACTAACACGAAAGGACGAAGTCCATACAATTCAAGCCCCACAGTCTCCATCACACAATGCAAGAATGTGGACCACCTTAGAGGTCGACGCGATAAGGCAGCATTCGTTTTCCCTCAAACTTGAACTACTTCTTTACAAAACACTTGTTCGCACCAAACTAGAATATGCCTCTTCAATTTGGGACCCCGGTACTGACGTATTAACATCTGCAGTTGAAGCAATTCAAAATAGATCCGCCCGATTCATACTTACTAATTATCACCGCACTGCCAGCGTAACATCCATGAAATCAAGTTTGAACCTGCCTAATCTTGCATCGCGTAGAGAAGTTTTTCGTTTGTGCCTGTTTCACAAAATCTACTACCACAATCATACTTTGCGTGACAAGTTATTAGCACCTCCTTTTTACATATCACAGCGTCTTGATCACCGACACAAGATGGGCGTACCTTCATGTAACACTACTACTTTTCACAATTCATTCATACCCCGAACTACAGTGTTGTGGAACCACCTTCCAGCGTCTGTGGTATCAATATCTGACAGCGTTGCTTTCAAAAATTGCCTTAACAATGTTCACATTTCAGCGTTTCACTAATATGTACATATTGTTTTACATTCATAGGTTGTTATTCATTGTATGTTGTTGAATTCTATTGATGTAACCCGCTCCCCTCTGTAATGCCTTCGGGCCTTGAGGGAACTTTTAAATAAATAAATAAATAAATAAAAGGATCTCTCTCGCCTTCTATTTTAGACAAAGTTCCCACTTCTGATTAAGAAGACGCCCTCTCCACCTACTACCCCCAAGAAAACACCGAAAACGTCTTCAAACCAACACACGTAAGAAAAAAAAAAAAAAAGAAGTGCGTTTTTTACAGTTATTTTGGTCAATCACAATAAGGGGATTCCCAGTTCGCAGTTCAAACACATACACAAAATTACATTTTTGAAAAGCATTTATGAATTGCTTCCGAACTGTAGCGAAGAGATTTTATCCGCACAGTCTCCCTTTTTTACATCGTTCCTTTTTTTGTGTATGGTTTACATCGTTCCTTTTTTTGTGTATGGTTTCAGTCTTCGACCGGAGCGCCGTGCACTTGTTGCATTCGTGGTTATGTTTCGCGATTTACGAGTTTTGTGCATTGTTCTTCACATTTATTTTATGTTTGTTTAATCTGTCATTGATGCAGCGTGACGTCTGTCCTACGTACACCCGCACTCCAATGGTATTTCATACACAGCACCATTCTCGCAACGTACAGCTTTTTTTCCGATGGATCTTTTTGCACTCCCTCACACCTGCTTGAAATGACGTCGATTTACTCAACCTAAAATCTGAACTAAACACCGTGTCTACTCCAAACTGCCTCGCACATGCTTTCATATTGTGAGAAATCTCATGAAAATTTGGGATCAAAACAAAGCGGATCCTTGATTTCAGTTCCGTTTCACCCCTGCCTTTGACAAACAATTCTAATTGCCGTTTGATGAAACTGTTATCGTATCCTACACTAATAATCTTTTTCCACTGCCTTTCTACCGATTCAGTGATATGATGGGCCCACGACCTTTCTGACGCGTTCCTGACAAATGACATTACAATCCCAGCCTTTACGATATTCGCATGCCAATCATTTCTTGTGGTTTCGAATTTCCTTTTCCGTATCCAAACGTAGTCATTGATACACGTGAATACGTAAATCTAGAAACTGGGAAAAACATCTTCCTTCAGTTTTTCAACGGTAAATTTCAATTCTGGAGCCGGTGGCCTTATCACACCTTCTATATGCTTTCGGATATTCCTTCCACAAACGTACATACCAGGATGCCATCTACATATCCTCACTATTGCCATACCCGGGGACAACTCCTGCAGATTATCGTATACTGCACGATCCAAAGAGTTTAGGCAAACTTCGGCTAAGATCAGTGCGACTGATGACCCTGCAGAAACACCTTCTTATTGTATATACTTCCGTGACCGTCCCTCGTACTCCACAACCGTTGACTTACGATAAAACTCCAGGATTGTTAAGAAACTTTCTACCAATATACCTGAGCCCGATTGGAACTTAACGAGATTCAGTTCCAGTGCCTCCCTCTTTCTACAGCGACGGTTGAATTATGCATGCTTAGAGAAGTCGCTGTACTTTAAAAATTCAAATGAATTGATTGACATTTTGGAGATGCATCTTGGGAGGCGTTGTTCGGTGTTATCGATGAACATTAAAGGGAAACTCCGCTCAGTTCCGAAGATTTCGGGATAATGAGTGATTTCGAATTAAAAAGCCCTACTAAAAGACACTACGTCGTTTGCTTCGCGAAAAATGGGATATATATTCTTAAATCTAATTTTAAACACGAGCGGAAATAGAAACCGAAACTTCGGCTCTGTCCGGCAACATTGGCCTCGGGCTGCCAAGTTACAAAGGGGACGCCACTAAATCCAAATCCAAAGTACATGGCCGTCACGTGGTACGAGATGTCACGTGATCCTCGGCCCAACGACGGGCGCGCGATGGGGACGGGCGTGGCGGCAGGCGCGAGTGTCGTCTGCACCGCACTCTACGCCACGATTTGGTGTCTACGGCATTCGACGACGTCTGCACAACTGCGGCATAAGTCTGCGACTCTGCGCACGTGGTGTCCATAGTGCGGACGAAACTCTGAGAGGCAATAATCACAAACGGTGAGACGACGACGGTGGTTGTGACGCGGAAGACGGCGGGACCACGGCGGGCGGTTGGTCTGCTCCTAAGAAGCGCGCTGCGCAGGCGCGTACGCCAATCACGTGGACACCGCTGAGCACCGAGAGGCAACGTTGCTGACGTCATGCGCTACGCTCGATCGGAGAAGTAAAAACAAGCAAAAGGGGGCCACGAAGATGACGTTTAGCTCAATGTTGGCTCCGGCCATGCCGTAGCCTTGACTGCGCTGTTGGTTGCTCCTGAATTCGCCCGCTCGAGTCAGCCGATTTCGGCAACTTGGCGAGTTGCAAAGTTTTGCCGGACCATTTAAGAAACATTTAGACAGAACTGCGTCGTAATATTTGACGTGTGGTCTTCCTAGGCGATACTGAAGAGGACTGCATTGTTTTTTCAAAACCAAAAACGAAGCGGCCGGAGTTGCCCTTTAAGGGCTTGTACTAGTCCCTAGATCGCGGTTAATGCAGAGCGTGAGGGAGGCATTGGAGCTGTAAAAACTAAAATGTCCCTTTTTGTAATATTTGTTAAGCTTATTTGGTACGTACTGGTCCCAAATGATTTATTGCGGGCGAGTGTTTTCTGTGGTTTATTCTCTAGGCAACGAAGCCCTCACTGAAAACTTTATGACTTTGAAAAAGAGGAAAAACGTTTAGGCCTTTCCACTCTGGCGAAGAAGGAAGACCATTGGAGTTGCACAATGGAAAGGAATGGCCGGACGCAAGTCGGCAAGTCAGAGTGGAAAGGCTGCCGCCATCTATGAGAGATAGCGACAACCAGATACGTTGCTTGCCGCGGTTGCTCATAGATGGCGGTAGGTGTCCAGAGTTTGGTGTCTTTGTTTCTTTGCGGGTGACACGATCCTGAAGAAGATGCTGAACCGAAATCTGGATTCCACAAAACACGCGGCAAAAGCGTGCAAGGGGATGCTACAAACACCAAAACATCACTGATACAGCGATATCTCGAACGAACGACCATATTTTTCAAAAAAAGGAGGCGCATTTGACAGAAATGTTTACGTCATGTTTCTCCAAGAAGGAGAGGGAACGGCCTCGCGTCTTCTCCGCCTCGCCGCCTTGAGGGAGCGAAGCGAAGAGAGGGGGAAACGAGATGTTCCTACGTCACGCGCCGCGTCGGCCTGGTTCAACCTCGACCTCTTTTTCCAAAAATACGGCCGTCCATTTGAGATATCGCGTTACGAGTAGTATTGTAAGGATTGTAGCGTCCTACCTACATCTCCTGCATTTTTTTTAAATCCAATTTTTGGTTTACCATTACTCAACAGCTCCGCTGTAAAAAGTTTGAAAACTTATTAATGTCTGCCTAAAATCTAGAAAAACTGTAAATGCCGAAAATCTGAAAGTGCATGCGCAACAACGTGGTGCCTGAAATTCTATTTTAAGCTTTTGTTAACCTTTGAAAACAGGATAAAACAGTGAGTAGATTATCGAGATTTACTTCTTCCATGGATATTGACGTTTTCTAGCCGTCCGTGCTGGTTTTTTCACACGTCGTCTTGGTGTGACAGTGCCCTTCTTCGGCGAACCACCCATGACCTTCAGAGCTGGACACTGTCACCATTGTTATTCGCAACCTATATAATATCTAGTCTTCTGTAAGGTTGCGAATTGGGCGAATTGCTAAACGTTATATACGATGAGGACAGCGCAAACGTTGAAGACGGAGTGAAGACAACAAACACGACAGGACAAAGCACTTCTCGCAACCAAAATTTCATTAATGAACAAAAAAAAAAAAACAGAAAAAAACAGAAGGAAAAAGATTAGCCCACACTGATTACATCGACAAGAACCTACTCATCAATAAGACACCCCAGAATCTTCGGAGCTGAAATGGTTCCACACAGAGTTTCACACACACACAGAAATGATTCACCAGTAGCTTCCAAAAAAAAAAAAAAACTCTTTATCAGAGAGAGCTACCGACGGCGCACTGACGAGCTGTCAATAAATCGTTGTCTTTTTTACGGGTGTCCCATGCTCTTATTTTATACTTGCAACGTAATTAATAGAAAAAAATGGGTGATTACTCGTTTTTGAGGAATTAGTAAATATGCCTAATAAACTTTAAGATTATTACCAAAAAAGAGGGAATTATTTTTAATGCAGCGACGAATTCTAATTGTGTTAAATTGTGTGACGCACAATCCGCTAACATAAGAAAAAATAAAAATTTCGGTGAGTTTTTCTCTGCATCTGTTGATTTTGCTGTGAGCTTTTCTCTGGTGAGCTATTTTCCGGTGAGGTTTTCTTCTCTGAGCTTTTCTCCGCCGCCAAAATAAACGAGATAACAAAGTTTGAGACGTTGTCCTGTCTATTTTCTGTCTCTTCTACGTCTTGATGTTTCTCCTCTTCCCCAGTTTCAGGTTAATTCAACAAGGTTAATATTCATCAGCGCACAAGCTAATAAGTCACAAAAAAACAATGCTTTTACACAGCGCTGAACTAATCAACTCATCTGTATTTCAAAGTTCCTCTCCTTCGACTCCAAGGAAGAGGTCGCCAGCCCAACAGACAAGAAAAACAAACAAACAGGCAAACAACAGTAACTGTCTACTGGTGCGCTTGCTCGTAATTATGCCTTACCAACTCGCCCAATCTGCAGTATTCACCAGCTCCGCCTGCACCCTTGCCATATTTTCTATTTTCGCCACTTTTTTGCGTCGTCGCGTGAGAATTAAGAGCGATTGTCTGAACACCAGCATGTATGCGTGATCGCTCCTTTCGTTACTTATTACGCTCTGCGATATAATAGATTGAGCTACTATAGCCTTTGCACTTGTTGCACTTCGTCATCACGTCCGTGATATTGCTGTCGCAGGCACAGAAACTTAAGGATGCCACGGAAGCTGTGCCCATGTCTTACGCTACCCTCAACTACGTGCGCCAGGTACATGGTTTTCGGCTTTTGATTAAAGAGGCGTCTTTTTGACGGTTCGCTCCCTTTTAATCGCAGCTTCGGTTTTTGCACGACACCATCGAGCCCGAGGGTATGTGCCTGAACAGTGGCGACTTCTTCCGCCTCAACAAGTCTTTGCTGGTGTCGGTAAGGTTCCAAGGACGCACGCACGAACGCGCAAGTGCACTCAGCACTCTGTTAAAAGCCCAAGTCGCACGTCACTCATTACATTATAGAGTTTTAGTAGATCGTTCCGATACCTACGATAGCCCCAATAACGATACCATGCATGCGCAAGGGAGGCGGTGGCGGAGTATCGGGGATCGTTATCGGAGTCATGGGAATTATCTACTAAAACTCTCTATTGTCCAAAAGATACGCTACAAATCACCCGCGAACGCGCCTCGCTAATTTACCTAATACATAGGTACGCTTCAACATGTCTGCCGTCAGTGTTTGTGTGACCATGGCCTCTTATACAGGGTGTTCTTTTTTATTCTTGCAGATTTCTTTTTTAAAAAGGCCATGAAAGCTACACTTATGCGGTTTGTGCGAGTGAGCTATACGCCTAGGAGGGCAATATGTGGGTGGGTAATCTTTGCGATAAGTCGGCTAATTAATTGGAATTCACTAATTAACTTTTCAATTAGTGAAAATAGACATATGGTTCCAGTTAGAAACTCGCGGAGCGTCGTCTAAAACTCCTAAATGAGCCATTTTCAAAAAGACTTTCAGCGCCTGAGAAGCGTAGTAGTGCACTAAAGTTACCACTCGTGGAGAAGGTACAAGGCTAGCGGTTTCGGTAAGGTGCCCGTGCAATTTTTCCGTCTCTTATCCAGCCCCAGCCTTGTACCTGCTCTACGAGTGGTAACTTCAGCGCACTACTGCGCTTCACACGCGTTCAAAGTCTTTCACAAAATTACTGATTTAGGGGTTTTGGACGACGCTCAGCAAGTTTCTAATTGGAACGATATGTCTATTTTCACTAATTGAAAAGTTAATTAATGAATTCCAATTAATTAGCCGACTTGTCGCAAATATTAGCCACCCAGATAATGTCCCCCTGGGCGTGTAACTCACTCGCGCAAACCGCATAAGTGTAGCCTTCACGGCTTTTTTTAAAACAAATCTGAAGAAAAAAAAAAAAAAGAAAAACTCGGTATTCTGACGAAGCCTGCCAGATCGGCACGAGAAGCGGCCGCCGAAATGGAAAAGGTGGAGCGGCAGACAACGGATGAGAGGGGAGCCACGTGTCTGGCGCCCCGCTGCGGCGATTCGCCGAAACACACTTTTCCCGAGCGAACAAGTGTGTTTCGGGTCCTCGCCGCTGCAAAAAGCTGACGTCCAGGTTCCCCGAGAAATGGATGTTTGATGCTCTGTGCTACCAGATCCTCCCGCTCCAAATCTGCGACCGGGCACTTTATGGAGCCGTTGTCGAACTGCCAGGCTTTGTGAGTATAGAGGAGGCTATGTTGTGAACGATAGGACAGGGCATTCATGCAAGAAAGAACCCCCCCCCCCCCCCCCCGCCTCCCCCAGACAGGGTCTTCTGCTGTCTTTTTGTTTTATGTAATGGAGCAGTATGACAGCGGCTTAGATTTTACCATGTTCGCGTGGTATATATTCCTACGTAAAATTCGCCGCGTTTCTTGGCCTTTATTTATTTCTGAAATGTCAGTGATTGTTCTTTTTCCTTCTCTAGTTTTGCTATATATATATGTTTATGGCCATTATTCTTGTAAAAAAGCTGAGAACAGAAAGAGAAAAAAAAAAGTGTATGATCCCATCGCAATGCCCAACTTAACAAATGCTGTCTGGTTCGAGTCCATCTTTAATTGGAATTCCAAATTTTGCTTAGTGCGATTGAGAAAAGGAAAACTCTTATTGCCACTGACTGCATAAAAAAAAAAAGAAGTGCGTGGCGTGGCGCGCGAGTTTTTTGCATCTTATTATCGATTCGCTGCCAATCAAATCGCGACATTAGACGATAAGAAGGCCAAAGAACCGTCGAGAATCGGGAATGTATAATAAGCCACGCGCCTTGCGTTTCTTATAAGCAGTCCCTGACACTTGGTAGTTCAAATGTATATGGTCATATCCTCCTCTATACTCACAAAGCCTGGCAGTTCGATGACGGAGCCATAGAGTGTCCGGTCGCGGATCGGGAGCGCGAGGATTTGGTAGCACAGAGCATTTCCCGGGGAGCCTGCAGTCAGCGCACAGCTTCTGCAGCGGTGAGAACCCGAACATGGTTTTCAAACCTGACGACAAAAGAAGCGGTAGCCCGTAGAACGCGGGAAGCAGGAGCGGACATTCCATCGCTCGAGACAAGTGTGTTTCGGCGTCTCGCCGCAGCGGGGCGCCCGTTACATGTCTCTTGTCTTGAAAGCCTCCTAGAGCTTGCCGAATTATTGGGCTTTACTGTTTCTAGAGATGAACACCAGACCATTGAGGTTAGGCCAGCCGCACCAGCGGACAGGCCCTCCTCGAACGAGACTACGGCGTTCAGTGGCCCGCATAGGCCTTCTGTCGAGGCAACAAAGAGACGATGAGAGGACTGGTGGAAAAAGATCTACCTTAGGGGGCAATAGCATGTAAATGCCCCCAGTCTTGGGCACGAATATTGTTCGAGCCCGCCCGATCTAAAGGGAACAGCCGCATCATCATCCTCATCATCATCCTTTGTCTGCCACTCTACCTTTTCACTTTCGGCGGCCGCGTCTCGTGGCCGCCGCTAAATTTAGCGGAAAATGCACGTATGGACAAACAGACGGACAAGCGGCAATATTTCGGGATTGGGTAGCGTTAAAAATGTCCTTTAAGAACTCTCGGCAGTCGTGTTTGAAGCGTACAGATGTGCGAAGGAAACACGCTTTAAAACATGTTTAGGGCATGACCGCAGATAATATGGACTTTTAGGGCACCTTTTTTGCACGTCCGATAGGGTATACGATGGGCCTTCCGGTGCGAACTGCGCATGCGCTATACCGTACAAGTCTCGCATATGCGGATCCGGAAGACCCATCGTACCGCATCGGAGGTGCAAAAACGGTTCCCTAACAATTCCCTATTTCTGTCATCATGTCTTCTGCATAGACCATCATGTGGCCCTGACGTCAGGCTGTCGACGGCACTGCGCATGCGCAGACGCTTCACGCGAATTCGGTTTCCGCGCAGGCGCAGTGCCCACACCTGGTGTGGTCAAACGCGGGCTTGTTTGTAAACAGGCTGTTGGTCCATAGTGTACGAGCACTTTGAGCGCGTATTTTAAGAAAACACCAATCTTCGGCTTTTTTTTTTCAGATGGCTTGTGCGGTGATAACCTACACCGTCATCCTGGTGCAGACCAGCGACGACTTGTCCTACAAGACTGGAGGCTCCGGTGGTCTAGCAACTTCGGATTTCGAAAGGATCGCTTGAAATATGCGTCGCTGCGTATATATACTTTCACGACGAGTTGAAAGAAGTTCATGTGTACGGGATTGTCGAGGGGGACGGGCCAACTCGTGAACCTTGTTCATTTTGTTGGTCTCTTGAGACAAGTGTCACGAAAGTATACCTGATATGCCTGTGGCACGTGGACAGTCACAAACAAAGGGAACCGAAGCTGAAAGTGTGTGTGTGTGTGTGCCCCTTCTTCTACGTTGTCACCGACACTTGAGAAACGGCGCGCGCACCTTATAATGTTCCCGATTAATACTTTGGTGTTTTTATCGGCTGGTTGAGCTCGACACGCACTGCGTTTGTTAAGCTGTCTGTGACCGCAGTAAACGGGGGAATGAGTCACACATTTGTTTTCTTTTTTTGTTTTCTCAGTAAGGACCGGCGTCGGCCCCCGTCAATTGGCGGTCTTCAGGTAATTTCCCCTGCAATGTTAACTCGTCAATAAAAATATGAAAACGCTTATTTGGAACAAATGTCCTGTGGATGGCATATAACGCGCCTCTTGTAATGACGTGCGTTCAAGAATGGTACGCCATCGCTTGCGACGCGTGGCATATCTAAGGTCTCTATGGTGACTGAGAGTAAAGTAACGCGATGTTTAACGAAATTATGTCGGCGATACTTGCTTCGGAATCGGTTCTTGGGGGAATTCTTATCGGCGAGAGCCGCAGTTTCATTGCAGCTTCTGAGTCGCCAGTGTGTGTTTTCTGAAGTATGGATCGGTCGTCGAAAAACAAAATTTGTATTATGGGGCAACACGCAGCAGCGCAATTAAGTCTCTCCTTGTAGAAATGTGTTAAAGGACATGGAATGCTTTCTAACGGAACGACCTCATCCCAGAGTTGTTCCCGTCCGTATCAGTTTTCCCGCTAAATATAGCAAGAAAATTGACATCGCGCGACCTGACTTCGCACGAACTTCTCCCGGTAAATTTCAGAGGCGAAATTGACATTAATGCGTGACAAAAAAAAAAAAAAAAAAAAAAAAGGAAAAAGAAAAAAGAAAAAATTGTGTTGTGTGTGTGTTTATACAGCCTAGAACTTGGTCTGCCTCACAGGGACGACGAGTCTCCCAGCTGTAGATGAGAAATTTAGCCAGTGCAGTACAACCGCTAGCCTGGGGTCTTTAACGTGCATCACGCAGTAGTGATACACGACCGCACGCCGGTACGATGCTCATCCAGATCGAAACGGGCAGGGGTGGGGCTCGAACCCAGGATCCCTGCATGGGCTCTGCAGCGAGACAAAACAACACCTAACCTCAAGTCAGGCAAAGATCTGTACCGCTGAATTTAGAGGAAAAATCACGGTCTCGCGTGACACGACGACTTTGTCACGTGACGCCACGTCACGTGGCTCGTGGGACGTGAGGTCACGCGAAGTCAGTTTTCTCGCTGAATTTAGCGGAACAGTCTTGCGTTTGACATCTTCGGGTTGTCATTTTTCCCGCTAAGCCTTGCGGGCAACTTTCGCGTGGCATTAGGTCATTTGATCTCAGTTTAGCGGAGAAATGAATATGCCCTTCACCGCCTCCAAAGCGTCCGTATAAGTGTCTCCTAAACAAATTTAAACGGGCGTTTTTTTTTTTTTTTTTTTTTTTTTATAAGGCATTTAATACATTATGGGACCTTAGGTATAGAGGTCGCTGGCATTTTGTTTTATTAAAAATGAAGCCTGTCTAAAAACTGAAATAAAAAGTATCACTGTCTTTGATGCAATGTGTGCTACAACATTTAAAAAAAAAAGTTAAGGAAAAGTTTGAAAGCACAAACGTACCTAAAAGCATGGTCCCGAAAAAAAGTTATCATTCAATGCATCACTTTTATTACGCCGCTTTTAACGATCCTCACACATTCGTCGTCGTTATACCATCTTCGATCTTGAAAAATGGGCGCACTTCCCTTCTGTTGTTAATATATATATATATTAAACAGCAAACATTGTGGACGAGGCGACGAGCTTATCTTGGCACCTGTGAAGAGGCGGAGAAAGAAAAAGGGAATCACAAGAAAGTCCGTCACTGCCATTTCTAACTATAACCAGCAAAACAGTGCTACGAAGTCAGATTTGTCGTATGGTCAAGCAGCAAGGCGTTACACACACTCTCCTGCATAATATTACCTTGGAGAGTCAGTCGCGTCAACGGACGAATGAAAGTGCAGAAAATATGTTTAGCCCTAAAAAAACAAACAAAAGCCCGTCAGGTTGAATTGTGACACTGAGCACGATGTAAACAGGTGAAACTCTTCATGTTCAATGTAACAGCTTATGCAGACTGTTCGCTTATAAAGAAGAGGAGGGGGGGGGGGGGCGGTCTCAAATATTTTTCAGGTTTTTTTATTTGGCGAGTTGCTCTCTTCGCAGACAGCGGCCATTGACTCTCTCAAGGGTGTTTTGCGGAAAGGTAGATGAACCAGATTTCCCCTCCAAGTGTGAATATATATACTCCGTTTCTCTTCAAGTTCGATCGTAGCCCAACGCAATCCGCCATCTTGGGTCAAGGTTTCGAAGTCGTGACGTCACGGGTTCAAAGTCATGCAGCGTACTTCCGGTTCGGGTTAAGAAAATTTGCCATTTTGGTTCCTGGCGTTTTAGGGTCTTGTGACATACTCTCCGCGATGGAGCCGATCAAACAGCGCCAAAAGTGTGTACTACTGTCACGTGCCTTTATTGTCTCTGTGAGTTGTCTTTGTGAGTTTAGCTCTCACATCGGCTAAACCAGCCGCGCACAAAGAAAGGCACGGGATCGTGGCGCAAGTGTACTGTGGGTGATTGGTTCCGTCCATGACGGCAAACGGACAAAGACGATGATGCCCCTTTGGCGCCGTTTGGTTCTATGAAATATCGTGGCGTCGGCTGTGATTGGACTGAAACGGAGTATATATGCCTCTTTCATCCCGAAGAAAAGTTCTCGTATAATACGTCATTTTCATTAGGCCGCTTTTAAGTATACTTTCAAGCGCTCGCCATTGTGCAGCATCTTCTGTTGCATATTAAAAGAAAGAAAGACAAGATAGCGGCATTTAAAAAAAGATGAGCACGAAATGACGAGCTCATATTGGCTTCTGCAAAGAGAAAGCAGGAAAATAAAAGAACTAAAAAGCGAGTCGCTCCTGTTTCTAAGACGCCCAAGCAGACAGCAGGAAAGCCACATTTGTCGTGTGTGTCTTAAAAGAAGTTGGACTCTCAACATGCGGTGCGTTTCTGTTCCCGCAAAAACACTTTGGAGAACCCATTGATGCAGTGAACGAAGGGAGCTTGGTGAATTACGAAGCAGAAAATATGTCTATACAAAAAAAAAAAAAAAAGAAGAAAACTGCGCTGTGACATTGAACAGCAGGTGAAACGTCACGCTAAACACGTGTCACAGCGCATACATTTTTTTTTAGGGGGCCGGGGGGGGGGGGGGGGGGGGGGAGGCGGTTTAAACATGTTTACAGCCTCTTTACTTTGCCGAGCCCCTTCCCACATATCTCAGTGATTCGCTTTCGCAAGCGCTTTGCTGGAAAGTCGATGCACCGGAGTTTTTAAAGTGTAGTTTGTCTGAGGTTGGAGACGGTCATCTTTGACAGATCTCGTCGCCCGTTCACACTCTTGCAACTGAATACGACCGAGAGAGACGAGATCTGTTAAAACTTCTTTAAAATTTCTTAGGACGAGGGATCACACTGGCATTCTGGCGCCATCTATGCGGTGACCCTGGAACTGCATTTCGCCAGAGTGAAGTTTCTGCGGGATTTCTGAGGTCAAATGTGCGTAATACCTTTGAGAAAGGCTCGTTTACAATGTTCGCGGAAGTTTTTCGAGCCAAGAAAGAAAGGATAATGCACGAGAGAAATAAAAAACATGCGGGACCGCGAAGTTTACAGTGCTACCCAATAGGTGGCGCCAGTGTGCCCTCTTGTTGTAAGAGGTTTTAAGGAACCCAGTTTTAAAACGTCGCAAGAGTGTGAACGGGCCTTCAGAGGCATATATGTAACGTGTCTTAGGACTTCCACACTGCTGAATTGTTTGAGAAATTCTAGATAATTAACAGATACAAATTATACGAATATAGGTTATGCACTAATTTTAAGAGAGAAAAAATGAGGGGTCAAGTTTCTTGGAAAACCTTTCGGGGCTGGAAGAAAATTCACCGGTGTACCCTACTCGCCGTAGGGAGAACTGGAGGATAGTCACTCAGCGAACAAATTACGGCTCTCTGATGCTGCAGTTTACTCTTCCACATCTGTTAAAAACGTTCTTATTGATAATCTCGATTTTGGCTTTTAACCTTTAAAAATTGGAGCTTATATTTCAGCACCTCTTTGATATTTTTTTTTCGGACAGTGCTTAAGTGCATCTTCTTTAAAAAAATGTGTTCACGTGTATGCAACTTTGAATTGTTAAGTAAATTCCGTTTGTGTGCATCACTTTTTATATCATGTATCGGCATTTTTTGCTCGCCGCAGTTGCCCATTGTAAGGGCCGGAGGTCTAGCTGCACACCGCAGTTTTTTCTTCAGAACCTTATTATTATGGTTATTAGAATCACCAAAGCTATGCGCATTTTTCCAATACCGCTTGTGGATGACTATAGGTAAGTCTAAGGTTCTGAAGTTGGTGCGTTTCGAAACTCGTACGTAAAATCGGGTGATGTTCCTGGCCATGCTGTGTTCAGCTCCTTCGCTGGTCTGCACCAGGATGACTGTGTACGTGATGATGGAACCCGTAATCTGCAACAAACAAATTGAAGTGGGACGCGATCGGTATCCAAGAAAAGTAATCCGGAATTGCCGGCTCCTAATGGGGACTAGTCGTGGCATAAGGCCCGTTCATACGTGCAGCGCAACACTGTTTACAAACCAGCCCACGTTCGCCGACACAAAAAAAAAAAAAGGCGAAGGGGGCTTTGCGCGAGCGCAGAAACCAGATTCGCGTGAGGGGAAGCTTCTGCGCATGCGCAGTGGCGACAACAGCGCCACCGTAGAGATGTGGCGTCAGAGCCGCGTGTTTGTCTATCAGTAAGCGCTGTAAATAGCGCTGATATGCTCCGACGTCAGTGCTTAAAGCTGCTGCAGCAGCGCTGTAATTGGCGCTAATGCAGTAAGGCTTTAATGTAATGTATGTCCACGCCCTGTACGACAGTCACGTGTAGAATGGCATCAGTACGACATATTTTGATGCCGAAACAGCAAGAGTTGAGCGGAAAGTGCCTTCGCGGTTTGATATATTTTAATTTACTTTGCTTTCTTGACGAGCACTATATGATATCTTAGTTGTCGCTAGTGTACCGCGCGCTCGACCACGATTTGATAACATTTTGTTTGCCTGCCTGAAACACGCGCTCTGTAGAGCAGTCTTGTGCACACTACTAAAAAAAAGCAATCGGTTACAATTACCATTACTCTTGGTTATGACTGTCCATTTACTCTTTAATTAGATTACTTGAGAATAAAAGTAGTTGGCCATGACTCAAAAAAGTAACCGGTAACTTTTCTGATAATTTCAGATGTTCAAAACAAATGATTGTTTTTATGCCGGTTTGAAAGTGGGTTTTTCGCATTCTTGGATTCGAATCACCGCCCAACTATAAAACTATTCATCTTCTTAATTCACCGATATTTGGGAAACCATCCTTCCTTCGCGGACTTGGATTGAGGATTCTTACAAGTAGGCAACTTGTACAAATGCGCAGTTAGAATACGGAGGGAAAAATAGTATAAGGGTTACGAATAATGTTAGTACTTTCTACAGTAAACACATTACTTCTGTGCCATTTTCCATTTTCTGAAACCACCTGAGACTAGGTGGAGAACTAGAAGAATCAAAAGTGGAGGGAACAGGAACAGAAAGACACAAGGCTTCGTGATTAAGTGGGATTATTTAAAATAATCACACTTTTGTGATTATTTCATAATAACGGTATTCTAGTGATTACAAAATTACTTCAAAAAGTGATTGATAACGAGTGATTTGATTACCAGGAATGAGTGCCGCACAAGTTAGCTCTAGAACCACCAAATGAGGTACGTTTCCGAGAAACGACACCAGCTACCTTGATGCTTAAAACCATAGTTGCCAGGTATCTGTAGGTTTATATGATATCTCAGGAAACGATTTTCTGTCTTCCTGAAATTCCCCGCACAAAAAAAAAGAAAAAAAGAAACATTAATAGGGGAAATGGACTTCCGACACTTTAAGTACAGTTCATTTGGCTCTAACATCATTCGTATTGCAGAGTTGGCCAGAGCGAGTTTTTATTAATTTTTTGTTTGTTTGTGAAGAATTGTTAAGCATTGAACGATTTACCGAGACAAGGAGTGCCATGTCGAGTCTGAAGAATCCTCCGCCCGAGAGGGCCATGTCGCTCGGGTTGAGCGAGTTATGAAGGTAGTGCACCTGCGTAAAATAAATAAATAAATAAATAAATAAATGTGGCAGTGTTTTGGTCGTACCTGACAGAAGTCTTCATACGTAGAATAGCTTTTTTGGGCTGGAAAGTTCTGTGAAATTACTCGTGCAGTAATACTGACGAGAACGCCATTGGTTGTCACCATGGTCACATGCTCCCTTACACTAGCCAATAGGTGTGAGGTGTTACTCGTGAGGGAACCCTGACACTATACGTTCAATTCGAGTCATGTCAATACAATTGTATTTTCAACATTGTTGGGGGCCTCTGATAAAAAGCAGTCGAAGACAGCTTGAGAGTGCCCTGGGGCCCATAAAGGCAGCTACGTTTCGGCTAGAAATGACGGCATATATTTCGATAAAAATGGCTGGAATAGTATACGTTTACACAATTTGGTAGTGAAAAATACCGTTAACATATATGGTTAACTTGGTCGGGACGTCTCGCTTTGGAGTCTTGCGTTATCGCTAAATTACACGCGCCAAATAAAAATGATTGTAACAAAAGTGAGGCGGTGAACCTCAGTTCTGTTCCATTGTCTAAGGAAATAGAAAGTAAGAACTGGTACTGCTCCGTAGCTTCACTGTTCCAGTGGAACACAAAATACTCAACACCATCATTTCACTCAGTAATACTTCGACATATAGGGTTTATTGAATTAATACCGTTTTCCATTGAATAAGGTAATTCGTGCCAACATCATTTTACGGACCCAACTTTTTGTTCGCACTAAAGGTGTTATTTTGTGTCTATATATTGCACGCATCTTTTAAGTTTATCAACGAACGATAAAAAAACATTTATAGGCTGATGATCCATTTCAATCTATTGTACAATAACACAAACGCCATTGAAATAATTGACTTTAAAAAATGACAGAAAAAAGATGTATACCCGACAGGTAATTGGTCACATTATCTGTCTCGGACTGGCATCATAGTGAGATGTGTTTCCGAAACTAGACAGTTCCAACTAAGTGTAATAGTTGAGGGTTGAGATACGTACTTGGTTCACATATGACTCTGATGCTTGACACGTCAGGACTTTTTTCAAGGAATCTTTTATCTTTTGAGCCTAAAAAGATAACGGAGGGATGAAGAAAACAAAAAGAAATCGCCCGGTTTAGTTATTCCGTCAAATGCAATGGACACTTGCCACAACACGAATTCGCAGTTCCTTTATCCTGCCACACGCTCCCTTTCCTACGCAGCGTAAACCCTCTCCTCCGCGCGACAGAACGCCATTAGTCGCTCGAGATATGACGTCAAACCAATAGCAGCCGTTTTTTGTTGACACTCCTTCCCATGGACTGGCCAAGGTGTGACCAACACCAACACCAGCATGCAAAGGCCGTACAATTTCGCCAATGAAGTTATCACTTTCAAAGGAATTATAGTCCGATACAGCTTAAAAACACACCAGGAAGCCCTGCCTTCAGCGCAGACTTGTACGGCATACTCATTATAAGTCTAATGCAATTACTTGAAATCGATTACTTTTTGGAGTAATTTTGTAATCATTCGAATACATACATTGGAAAGTGATCACAAGGGTTATCTCATGACTTATAGAAGTATTACACTACTTGTAACCGTCATCATTTTTCCTTCTCCTTTTCAATGGCGTCCATTTATTTGTACAAGTTTCCTACTACCAAGGACTTCTTGAATCAGGTCTCCGACAGGGGAATGGGTTACCGAAATCGGGGAATTAAGGTAAGTAGTTCATAATTCGGTGATCCTTATCCTGCAATAGAAAGTATTAGGACACCGTTTTTGCACACCCGACATGGTACGCCCCCCGGTGCAAACTGCGTGTGTGCGAATATTCTGTGGTAGCGCAGGCGCAGTTCGTACCTGAGGGCCTATCGTACCGTGTCGGATGTGCAAAAGCGGTTCCTAAAACTTCCTAATGAACAATACGAAAGAACCATTTTTTGAACCGGCAGAGAGATAAGTCGTTTTAAATATCCAAAATAATCGGAAATGTACCGGTTACTTTTCCAAGCAACGTCCAATTACTTTTCTTCTCAAGTAACCAAGTAACCTAATTGAATACTTTTTAAGCGAAAGTGATTGTAATTGTAATCGATCCCTTTTGACGCGTGACGTATACAAACATAGCCTCCTATATTCGCGACTCCAGCGACCTATAAGGGGCGCCACCAGCAAACAAACATGGCGGCTGAGTCCAGGTCGCGTCGGCTCGGCCGCGCCGCCTGAATGGGTGGCGCATTCAATTTAACAAAGTTTCTTTTGTTGAATGCCCAATTTTATGGGTATTCGAACTGAGACAGTTAAGTGTAGCCGGTGCGCATAAACTTGCCGAGCATAGTTTTGTTTTGCCGGTGTTTTTTGTTCTTTTCATGTCAAACTTTCGTTTTGGAGACTTCGATCAAAACCGAAACTATGGGCTCCGGAGAAACGGTAATAGACTCTAATTAGTTTTGATCATCTAAGGAAAGCGGCGAGGGCTACAAAATTGTTCCACCGAGAGTAATTTTTAGCTAACTCGCATGCCACGACCATGCGACTTATCTGTCCACGAAATTGAGCTTTTCTGCTTGTCCGCGTTTCAAAAACAGCTCCAGTCGTGTGCTCGGTCAAGAGCACAGGCTGCAGGAAAATTACGAAAATTAAGCAAGCGCTTCTTGAGCCAAGGAGCATGTCAACTCGCGGGCGCTTCGCTAAGCAGCTGCTACTCGTATTTCAATTCAGGTTTTAGTAGCAATCGAGGAGACATTTTGACGAATATGCGGATTATGTATTATATTACGTACTATGGTCCCACTAAAGCGATATTAGTATATTCTTCGGGTTGAAATATGAACTTAGTTCATATTTCAACCCGAAGTGAACTGCTGAATAAAAGTATATTTGACAAACAGAGAGATACTACTTAAACTCAGCCAAATGGTTCTAGCCGGTAGTACGGAGACGAATGCGGACAAACTGAGGAGAGTCTTCATCGGAGATTCACTCAGACCTCTTTGCATTGAACTTGACTTCGAATCCTGAACGGATAAAATGAGCATTTTTTGTGGCCGGTCAACCTGAGCAATGTAGACGTATATTGCTGCTGGCTTCGACAGGGGTTATAATATAAATATTGGAGGCGCGATAGAACCTAATGACGTGACAGCTTCAGACTTTGCGAGACGCGTCCCCCACCTTTTGAAAGCAGATAATTTCCCTCATTAATCATATGCAGCGAGCAGGTTTTCTGAATCAAGTAATTACGAAATTAGCCCAACTCCTTCAATGTGTTTTTTTTCGGCGAAAAGCCGCCAAGATGAATAGCCAACGCACCGGCCGGCGTTAGTGGCTAAATTAACTTGAAGCTAATCGAGCACAACCAAACTGAAGGAAAGCAGCTATCGAACCTTCCCATTCACTTGACTGCAACATTGGTGTTCCCTCCAGTGAAATGCCTCGTCTGTCGTCCTCAGTCCACTGTTCTACATCCTTATAAAGAAACCACTCATCAGTTACCAAGCAGTCGTCATCTTGAATGTGATTAGAGATAGACGAGAATTCAAAACGTTTTTCCGTGATTCCTCCTCATCCAAAAAATAGAAAGCACGCGACCGCGTGTTGTGGAGTAAACGGGCTTTCAAACACGTGATTGAAAGAAACAATCTACTGAGGCTTCACCACACTAATGAACACTCAGGCAAACTTAAGAAATTTTCGGACCTTCGTCAAATTACATTGCTCGCCCCCGCGCCGAAAGCACGTGTCCGCGAAAGCCATCAGAGACGCGGCGAGGCGCGGAGCGACCTGGACCGACTGGTTCCCGGTTTTCCCGCTTGGCGGCGTCCGTTTTGCTGGAGTCGCGAATACTGACAAACCCTGGCAGATCGTAACGAGAAGCGGCCGCCGAAACGGAAAAGGAGGAGCGGCGGACAACGGATGAGAGGAGAGCCACGTGATTTGCGCCCCAATGCGGCGACACGCCGAAACACACTTCTCTCGAGCGAAGAAGTGTGTTTCGGGTCCTCGCCGTTGTAAAAGCTGTGCGCTGGCGTCGAGGTTCCCCCAGAAATGACTCTTTGATGCTCTGTGCTACCACATCCTCGCGCTCCAAATCTGCGACCGGGCACTCTATGGCTCCGTCGTCGAATTGCCAGGCTTTGTGAGTATAGAAGAGGCTATGGTACAAGACTGCTTCGACATGAGCTTTCAACCTTCAGTAATAGTTCGGGGACTCGTAAACAAGCCCAGCCAAACTGCAACGTAAGACAACAAGCGCGTGCTTAACTGAGCTTCTGGCGCATTTTTCCTTAAAATTACTGACTTAGTGGTTTTCAATGACGATCAGCAAGTTTTCATTGGAACCATATGTCTAAATTCACTAATTAAAAAGTTAATTAACAAATTTTACTTTAGTATTCGAATGGTCGTTACGATTAGGCCCCCATGAGGAGAGCAAGTCGTCTGCATCTTGCGCATGAGTTGCGATGACGTCAGAACGACGCCGAGCTTTGATTGAAAGGATAGTGTGTAGACCTTAATGCTAGATGTCTTGAGGACTACCCACTATTTTTTTAGTCGGTCAGTAAGAGCTTGACGTTCTGACGTCATCGCAACGTTTCTGCAAGAAGCAGACGAACTTGAGCTTTGTATACTCCGTCTCCCTGGCCATATAACTCCCCTGGCCATATAACTCACCTGCACAAACCGCATAAGTGTAGCTTTCACGAATATTTTAAAACAAATTTGTTAAACTTAAAGAAAAAAAGAACACTTGGTATGTATTAAACGTGGTTGAGGCGTATTTGCGGATAATTTTGTCATTATGTCCGCTACGAACACCATGCATTTTGGTGAGCATTGTGACGGCGACGTTGCGCTGTCAGTGACTGAACACGCAAGCATGCCTGTTACAGAAAGGAATGAATGGTTGAACCCACCTCATTGACCAGCGTCTGGCTCAACGTGGCCATGTCCACGAAATCGAGTGTCGAGTACACTCCGTAGGCCATGCTGAGCACAAGGTGGGATCTTGGCACTCCGGCATCGAAGGCTGAGTAGACAGCCACGCAGACCATGAGTAGAATGACCACGCTGGAGGTCACGATGGACGCCTTCCAAACGCCGTTCAGATTCGCCTTGAGTTTTCGTATTTTGCAGTTGTTGAGCCTCACTCTCTCGACGGCATCAACGGTCGCCGCTCTCTTCCAACAGTCCGGAACGCGCAACGCAGAGGACAGTATGTCCGCCTGTGCCTTGATGTAAAGGATCAAGACCTCGCTGCAGGGTCTGAGGATCAGAAAGTGGTGCGTGTCGTAGACGAAGAAAAGATAGTTCGAGAAAACGGAGGCGATCTTGACGAAGACGTCGAGGACCCCGCTTGCCGGACTTAGCAGCCTCCTGATCAGGAACGTTGTGCTCAGCACCGAGCAGACGAGGAAAGCGGTGAGCATTGCGAGCCTGATGCAGTGGCAGAATTTGAGTCTTCTTGCGGGTTTGGGAGGCGAAAATCCCGTCGACGTTTCGAACACGGCGCATTCCCTGAAGAATCTGACCATGCTGGCGGCTCCCAAGATGTTCGAGCTTAGGTTAACGACGATCTTGGTGACTATGGCGAACTGCATCACAATGAAGAGGGATTTGGTGAAGAGGCGGATGTTTGTGAGGAAAAGTATGACCCGTTCGAAGATGTAGCTGGCCTGAACGATCGCAAAAACGGCAAAGCAGAATGCTGAGTAAATGGTGTACCAAGACATCCACTGGACTCTCATGGATTCTGGACGCTTCCGGAAGTTTTGAATGAAAAGGCACCCGGAAAATCGACAGAACCTGCCGTACGGCAAGAAGTTTCTCAACATAACGGAACTCATTTTATTTCTGGTAGAAAATCAATTTTTACGATGCGGATGTATATAGAAGCGCAGGGTCGACGCCTTATTGAGGCACCAACCAAGTTTTGAAGCTGTCCCCGATGCACTTGAGTGTATAGAGGTGATCCAGGTGCGCTGTAGAAGTTTCGTTTGGTGAATTATTTTGGTTTGGTTTGGAACTACATAGTTAAAACGTCATGAAGCGGATACAACTCTGCCTTGTCTTTATTTCGCTTGATCCGTTTTTTTTTTTTGTACTGAAATTACCTTTTTTAAGCTCAACTTCGGAAATACATGGTTTTGCACCAAAGTATCATATTTTAAATCTAGACTTAACTGCTCTCGCTTATAGTCTTCGTTTTTTTTTTGTTGGGATAGAAGGAAAAATAAAGTGGAACTCTAAGGTGTTTAGTTGTCAAGGAAGGTTTAATAACTCCAGCATTAAAATATCTCTCAAGTAGCCCGATATTCCACCAAGGTGAAACTGTCGCATAGACTATGGCCCCTGACAGCTTAAGAATCGGTAGGCGTGGCGCTGAACATCTTAATAATGTTGCACGGTAGCCAATAAGAATGGGGCATTTACGTATAAGAATTTCGCCGAAGAGCAAATTCCGAAGCAAGAAGCCTGAATTTATAAAGCCACGACCTGCGTTTCTTCAGCTGACAGCGAATATGAAATAAAATAATAATCATGATTATTTGTGCCAATACCATAGGTTTGTGCACTGCAGTCGAGGTGAGGTTGCTGTATCTTATATAGAAGCAACATTTAGCCTTTTTTCCTCGACGAACCCTAATGGGTTCTACTGTTGTACTGAATGTTCTATCTAAATAAGGCTATGTGCGTGACCTTACCAGGAACTTTACGCCGTGTTAATTGTGTTTTTTGCACTGACGAGTGACCTGCTGCTTGGGGATACAAAGTGTCTACTATGATGGATTTCCAAAGTCTGCGTGGTGGCGTTAGTTGGGCTCGTACTGACATCTTCCTGGAGACTGCACATGCTCACTGGCGATGACGAACCGACTGCAGTCGAGCATCCTTGGCAAGACTGTTTCCATACTTACGAACCAAAAACGTATCTACGAAAATTGTACCGTTCAATAGACAATCGCTCGTGGACGGCAAAAATAAAACAAATTTTGTCGTTTTTCTTTTTACAGCGTTTGCAGACGATAGGTCATGCAATTTTCCTTAAAAAGCCTCTGACACACACAAAAAAAAAATATTTTTCTTTATGCTAGGCGTTGAATTGGCATATCAGGACATTACAAAAGAAAAAACAAAAAACCTTTCACTACAGAGTTGCGTATTTCTTTTATAAAAAATAGAAATAAAAGGCCCAATTCAAAGTTCCCGCCAGTGCACTTTGACGTAACAGTGTACCGCGAGGTGTCGGGCGGTCAGAATGGAGGCATTGACCTACGTCACTAAATGTGGGTTCGCCGGAACTCACGTGAGTTTTACTCCTTGTGCTCTCCGCGACCGTGCCTAGGACTTTTTTTTTAAATTTATTTTTTAATCTGCTCTTCGTACGATCGATCGCAGAAAACGAAGTTTCAGATCCACTAGCTCTTTATCGCTGCACCGTTGATTAGTTCGCGTGCTGTAAAAGTTGAAGAGTCAGTAGATCGACGTGATGGAGGTCAATGATGAAAGCGTTGCGAGTACGAGCCAGTGTACGAGTGCATGCCGTCAGTCCGATGATACAGGGCTATACTGGGCACAAAACAAGCTATGAAGTTTTGAAAAAAAAAAAGAAGAAAATTTAGAACGCTCGCAGAACTTAGGATTGCTAGCATACGACACGCCCGATCGCATTGTTGAAGGTTCAGACACCGAAATTGTTGAATCATCGGATACTCTCCAGGCTGAAGATGCCTGCCGTCTAAAGAATACGAACTGGTGAGTGTACCAAGTACAAGTAAACGTCAAGCATAAAGTTCGCGTTTTGTCTAGAACAGGAGTAGAACTTGAAGGTAAACATCTTCGACAGACGTCTGTCTGGTTGGGAAGTGATAATGGAAAAATATTTGACTCCAACCAAAAATTAAACTCGGACCCAACGTTTCAAAACCAGTTCGGTTTCTTCTTCAGGGGCGATTGATCTCGTGCGTGGGAGCAGCCTCGTCTTCTTTGGTGATACGAATATTTTCTAATCGCGCTTCCGCCTTGCCATCCAGTCTTTTTCTAATCACGTGTCGTAGTCCGCTCACATAAACAGATGGTAAGGTACCCATAGATCTGTTGATGTTTCCTGGTGTATTTTGGATGTGCCATGATTCAAGGTGATGTCTTTTTCGGAGATTGGTTTCAACATCAAGAACGGTCGCGTTCGCGAAGTCTATCGGATGGTCAAAGGTGTCACAGTGCTCCGCAAGAGCACTGCGTTCTCGGTCGAATTTGCGTACATCGTTCTTGTGCTGGCGTAACCTTTCTATGAAGTTCTTTGTTTCGCCGATATAAGATGCAGGACATTTTAAGCAGGGGATCCGGTAAACAATTCCCGGTGCTTTTTCCTTCGGGGGGCGATCTTTTGGTCTTGGCATGAACCGTCCAAGAGTGGATACCGGTTTGTGAGCCACGTGAATGCCTTCTTTTGCAAGCACCCGTGATAGTGCTTCGCTAGTACCCTGAACGTAGGGAACGCTGATGCGCGTGATGGGGCGATGCGGCGCAGCTCCCTTTGGTTGTGGGTTTTGGCGAGCGTGAACCGTACGTTTGGTGACTTGTCGGATGAATCTTGTCGGGTAGCCGTTCTTTCTCAAATCAGCGATCACACTCTGCCCCTCGCTTTTTCTGTCAGTTTCTGAAGAACAGATAACAGCCGCCCTGGACATGAGTGTTGCAACGACTGATGCCTTATGACTCGCTGGATGGTGCGACTTAAAATTAAGGTAGCGTCCGGTGTGAGTGGGCTTCCTGTACACCGAAAACTTCATCTCCTCCCCTTGCCTCTTCACCAGTACATCAAGGAATGGTAAACTGTTGTCCTTTTCCCGTTCCACGGTGAATTGGATGTCGGGCTCGATGGAGTTAAGGTGAGCCAGGAACTTGTCAACTTCTGATGTTTTCAATATACAAAAACAGTCGTCCACATAACGCATGAACACCTCAGGTTTGTTGGCAAAGGACTGTAGCGCTCGTTGTTCGATGCTTTCCATTGTCAAATTTGCAGTGGTGACAGATATGGACGCACCCATCGCAGTTCCGCTGGTTTGTTTGTAGAAGTCCCCTTTGAAGCAAAAGTAGGTGCCGCGGAGGCAAAAATCAAGAAGGCGGCACAGCTCGTCCACGCTGAGGCTGGTTCTGGTGCTGAGTTCGGAATCTGATTCGAGAACCGCTCTGGCTGTGGAGACTGCCAGGGGTACTGGAACGCTGGTAAAGAGGGACACGACATCGAACGACACCATGCTGTGCTCCCTGTTGACCCTCACTTCCGACATGCGTTCAACGAAGTCACCGGCATTGCGGACAAAGGTGGAGGTTCTTCCAGTGAGAGGCGAAATTATCCGGTGTAAGTAGTTTGACAAGGCCCGGAGCGGAGAGGTGGTGAAATCTACTATGGGTCGCAGAGGAACGTTGATCTTATGAATCTTGGGCAGCCCATAGAAGCCCGGTGCAGAGCCATTCCTGCATATGAGCTGAAAGTAGAGGCCTTTTGAATCGGGGTGGTTCCTGAAAACATCTGCCAGAGTCTTGTTCAGGCCGTCTTGGACTTGGCGGGTTGGATCTTTCTTTAGCTTTTCATAAGCAGGACTGTCAAGGAGGTCTCCGACCTTACGCTCGTAAGCTTCCCGGTCAAGGACCACAGTCGCATTGCCCTTGTCCGCAGGCAGAATTACGATAGTGGTATCCGCCTGGAGCTCCCGCAGCGCTTTGCTTTCTTCTTTAGGCAGGTTATGATGTGGTTGAGAACGGAGTCTTGACAGAATACCTATTGCCTTAAGTCGAACTCCTTCACGAACGTCGGGATCCAGGTGGGAGATTCCGTCTTCTACGGCTGCGACCATTTTCGCCAGGGGTGGTCTTCCCGAGGTCATGTTGAAGTTGTGACCTTTCGCCAAAACATCCGTCTCGCAGTCAGAAAGTCGTTTAGATGAAAGATTCATTACAAAAGCGGTGGTGTCGCAGTTTTTGTTTGTCGTGCTTGCCTTTGATAGAATCGAAAGCTTCCTCTGCTGGGACGAACGTTGCTTCTTTTCGGCAGTGGCCGCGACGTTCCCTGCAAACAACTGCAGAGATGGTAGTACGTCTGGAATCTGATGTTCGAGCTTCCGACGTAGAAAAAACAGATCCAGTTCCTTTTTCTTTATGGTGGTATGGCATTCATGGATTCGGGCGTTGAGCAAACGATGTTCTGCTTGAGCCACGATCCGGTGTCCCTCTTGAGTGTGAACGAGACGCTTAAGACGTAGGCTTTGCGGAATCACGCTCATGTCTCGGCAGGTTTTTGTAAAGTCAAGGTGCGTTTTGAAGACGGAGATGCTGCGAGTAACGTTGACATACCGTTTCGCAAGCTGAGCTGTCGAACGCCCGTAATCGAGGTGTAAAGACTTGAAGGTAAACATCTTCGACAGACGTCTGTCTGGTTGGGAAGTGATAATGGAAAAATATTTGACTCCAACCAAAAATTAAACTCGGACCCAACGTTTCAAAACCAGTTCGGTTTCTTCTTCAGGGGCGATTGATCTCGTGCGTGGGAGCAGCCTCGTCTTCTTTGGTGATACGAATATTTTCTAATCGCGCTTCCGCCTTGCCATCCAGTCTTTTTCTAATCACGTGTCGTAGTCCGCTCACATAAACAGATGGTAAGGTACCCATAGATCTGTTGATGTTTCCTGGTGTATTTTGGATGTGCCATGATTCAAGGTGATGTCTTTTTCGGAGATTGGTTTCAACATCAAGAACGGTCGCGTTCGCGAAGTCTATCGGATGGTCAAAGGTGTCACAGTGCTCCGCAAGAGCACTGCGTTCTCGGTCGAATTTGCGTACATCGTTCTTGTGCTGGCGTAACCTTTCTATGAAGTTCTTTGTTTCGCCGATATAAGATGCAGGACATTTTAAGCAGGGGATCCGGTAAACAATTCCCGGTGCTTTTTCCTTCGGGGGGCGATCTTTTGGTCTTGGCATGAACCGTCCAAGAGTGGATACCGGTTTGTGAGCCACGTGAATGCCTTCTTTTGCAAGCACCCGTGATAGTGCTTCGCTAGTACCCTGAACGTAGGGAACGCTGATGCGCGTGATGGGGCGATGCGGCGCAGCTCCCTTTGGTTGTGGGTTTTGGCGAGCGTGAACCGTACGTTTGGTGACTTGTCGGATGAATCTTGTCGGGTAGCCGTTCTTTCTCAAATCAGCGATCACACTCTGCCCCTCGCTTTTTCTGTCAGTTTCTGAAGAACAGATAACAGCCGCCCTGGACATGAGTGTTGCAACGACTGATGCCTTATGACTCGCTGGATGGTGCGACTTAAAATTAAGGTAGCGTCCGGTGTGAGTGGGCTTCCTGTACACCGAAAACTTCATCTCCTCCCCTTGCCTCTTCACCAGTACATCAAGGAATGGTAAACTGTTGTCCTTTTCCCGTTCCACGGTGAATTGGATGTCGGGCTCGATGGAGTTAAGGTGAGCCAGGAACTTGTCAACTTCTGATGTTTTCAATATACAAAAACAGTCGTCCACATAACGCATGAACACCTCAGGTTTGTTGGCAAAGGACTGTAGCGCTCGTTGTTCGATGCTTTCCATTGTCAAATTTGCAGTGGTGACAGATATGGACGCACCCATCGCAGTTCCGCTGGTTTGTTTGTAGAAGTCCCCTTTGAAGCAAAAGTAGGTGCCGCGGAGGCAAAAATCAAGAAGGCGGCACAGCTCGTCCACGCTGAGGCTGGTTCTGGTGCTGAGTTCGGAATCTGATTCGAGAACCGCTCTGGCTGTGGAGACTGCCAGGGGTCAAGAGGGACAGGGGTCAAGAGGGACACCGGATCGTGGCTCAAGCAGAACATCGTTTGCTCAACGCCCGAATCCATGAATGCCATACCACCATAAAGAAAAAGGAACTGGATCTGTTTTTTCTACGTCGGAAGCTCGAACATCAGATTCCAGACGTACTACCATCTCTGCAGTTGTTTGCAGGGAACGTCGCGGCCACTGCCGAAAAGAAGCAACGTTCGTCCCAGCAGAGGAAGCTTTCGATTCTATCAAAGGCAAGCACGACAAACAAAAACTGCGACACCACCGCTTTTGTAATGAATCTTTCATCTAAACGACTTTCTGACTGCGAGACGGATGTTTTGGCGAAAGGTCACAACTTCAACATGACCTCGGGAAGACCACCCCTGGCGAAAATGGTCGCAGCCGTAGAAGACGGAATCTCCCACCTGGATCCCGACGTTCGTGAAGGAGTTCGACTTAAGGCAATAGGTATTCTGTCAAGACTCCGTTCTCAACCACATCATAACCTGCCTAAAGAAGAAAGCAAAGCGCTGCGGGAGCTCCAGGCGGATACCACTATCGTAATTCTGCCTGCGGACAAGGGCAATGCGACTGTGGTCCTTGACCGGGAAGCTTACGAGCGTAAGGTCGGAGACCTCCTTGACAGTCCTGCTTATGAAAAGCTAAAGAAAGATCCAACCCGCCAAGTCCAAGACGGCCTGAACAAGACTCTGGCAGATGTTTTCAGGAACCACCCCGATTCAAAAGGCCTCTACTTTCAGCTCATATGCAGGAATGGCTCTGCACCGGGCTTCTATGGGCTGCCCAAGATTCATAAGATCAACGTTCCTCTGCGACCCATAGTAGATTTCACCACCTCTCCGCTCCGGGCCTTGTCAAACTACTTACACCGGATAATTTCGCCTCTCACTGGAAGAACCTCCACCTTTGTCCGCAATGCCGGTGACTTCGTTGAACGCATGTCGGAAGTGAGGGTCAACAGGGAGCACAGCATGGTGTCGTTCGATGTCGTGTCCCTCTTTACCAGCGTTCCAGTACCCCTGGCAGTCTCCACAGCCAGAGCGGTTCTCGAATCAGATTCCGAACTCAGCACCAGAACCAGCCTCAGCGTGGACGAGCTGTGCCGCCTTCTTGATTTTTGCCTCCGCGGCACCTACTTTTGCTTCAAAGGGGACTTCTACAAACAAACCAGCGGAACTGCGATGGGTGCGTCCATATCTGTCACCACTGCAAATTTGACAATGGAAAGCATCGAACAACGAGCGCTACAGTCCTTTGCCAACAAACCTGAGGTGTTCATGCGTTATGTGGACGACTGTTTTTGTATATTGAAAACATCAGAAGTTGACAAGTTCCTGGCTCACCTTAACTCCATCGAGCCCGACATCCAATTCACCGTGGAACGGGAAAAGGACAACAGTTTACCATTCCTTGATGTACTGGTGAAGAGGCAAGGGGAGGAGATGAAGTTTTCGGTGTACAGGAAGCCCACTCACACCGGACGCTACCTTAATTTTAAGTCGCACCATCCAGCGAGTCATAAGGCATCAGTCGTTGCAACACTCATGTCCAGGGCGGCTGTTATCTGTTCTTCAGAAACTGACAGAAAAAGCGAGGGGCAGAGTGTGATCGCTGATTTGAGAAAGAACGGCTACCCGACAAGATTCATCCGACAAGTCACCAAACGTACGGTTCACGCTCGCCAAAACCCACAACCAAAGGGAGCTGCGCCGCATCGCCCCATCACGCGCATCAGCGTTCCCTACGTTCAGGGTACTAGCGAAGCACTATCACGGGTGCTTGCAAAAGAAGGCATTCACGTGGCTCACAAACCGGTATCCACTCTTGGACGGTTCATGCCAAGACCAAAAGATCGCCCCCCGAAGGAAAAAGCACCGGGAATTGTTTACCGGATCCCCTGCTTAAAATGTCCTGCATCTTATATCGGCGAAACAAAGAACTTCATAGAAAGGTTACGCCAGCACAAGAACGATGTACGCAAATTCGACCGAGAACGCAGTGCTCTTGCGGAGCACTGTGACACCTTTGACCATCCGATAGACTTCGCGAACGCGACCGTTCTTGATGTTGAAACCAATCTCCGAAAAAGACATCACCTTGAATCATGGCACATCCAAAATACACCAGGAAACATCAACAGATCTATGGGTACCTTACCATCTGTTTATGTGAGCGGACTACGACACGTGATTAGAAAAAGACTGGATGGCAAGGCGGAAGCGCGATTAGAAAATATTCGTATCACCAAAGAAGACGAGGCTGCTCCCACGCACGAGATCAATCGCCCCTGAAGAAGAAACCGAACTGGTTTTGAAACGTTGGGTCCGAGTTTAATTTTTGGTTGGAGTCAAATATTTTTCCATTATCACTTCCCAACCAGACAGACGTCTGTCGAAGATGTTTACCTTCAAGTCTTTACACCTCGATTACGGGCGTTCGACAGCTCAGCTTGCGAAACGGTATGTCAACGTTACTCGCAGCATCTCCGTCTTCAAAACGCACCTTGACTTTACAAAAACCTGCCGAGACATGAGCGTGATTCCGCAAAGCCTACGTCTTAAGCGTCTCGTTCACACTCAAGAGGGACACCGGATCGTGGCTCAAGCAGAACATCGTTTGCTCAACGCCCGAATCCATGAATGCCATACCACCATAAAGAAAAAGGAACTGGATCTGTTTTTTCTACGTCGGAAGCTCGAACATCAGATTCCAGACGTACTACCATCTCTGCAGTTGTTTGCAGGGAACGTCGCGGCCACTGCCGAAAAGAAGCAACGTTCGTCCCAGCAGAGGAAGCTTTCGATTCTATCAAAGGCAAGCACGACAAACAAAAACTGCGACACCACCGCTTTTGTAATGAATCTTTCATCTAAACGACTTTCTGACTGCGAGACGGATGTTTTGGCGAAAGGTCACAACTTCAACATGACCTCGGGAAGACCACCCCTGGCGAAAATGGTCGCAGCCGTAGAAGACGGAATCTCCCACCTGGATCCCGACGTTCGTGAAGGAGTTCGACTTAAGGCAATAGGTATTCTGTCAAGACTCCGTTCTCAACCACATCATAACCTGCCTAAAGAAGAAAGCAAAGCGCTGCGGGAGCTCCAGGCGGATACCACTATCGTAATTCTGCCTGCGGACAAGGGCAATGCGACTGTGGTCCTTGACCGGGAAGCTTACGAGCGTAAGGTCGGAGACCTCCTTGACAGTCCTGCTTATGAAAAGCTAAAGAAAGATCCAACCCGCCAAGTCCAAGACGGCCTGAACAAGACTCTGGCAGATGTTTTCAGGAACCACCCCGATTCAAAAGGCCTCTACTTTCAGCTCATATGCAGGAATGGCTCTGCACCGGGCTTCTATGGGCTGCCCAAGATTCATAAGATCAACGTTCCTCTGCGACCCATAGTAGATTTCACCACCTCTCCGCTCCGGGCCTTGTCAAACTACTTACACCGGATAATTTCGCCTCTCACTGGAAGAACCTCCACCTTTGTCCGCAATGCCGGTGACTTCGTTGAACGCATGTCGGAAGTGAGGGTCAACAGGGAGCACAGCATGGTGTCGTTCGATGTCGTGTCCCTCTTTACCAGCGTTCCAGTACCCCTGGCAGTCTCCACAGCCAGAGCGGTTCTCGAATCAGATTCCGAACTCAGCACCAGAACCAGCCTCAGCGTGGACGAGCTGTGCCGCCTTCTTGATTTTTGCCTCCGCGGCACCTACTTTTGCTTCAAAGGGGACTTCTACAAACAAACCAGCGGAACTGCGATGGGTGCGTCCATATCTGTCACCACTGCAAATTTGACAATGGAAAGCATAGAACAACGAGCGCTACAGTCCTTTGCCAACAAACCTGAGGTGTTCATGCGTTATGTGGACGACTGTTTTTGTATATTGAAAACATCAGAAGTTGACAAGTTCCTGGCTCACCTTAACTCCATCGAGCCCGACATCCAATTCACCGTGGAACGGGAAAAGGACAACAGTTTACCATTCCTTGATGTACTGGTGAAGAGGCAAGGGGAGGAGATGAAGTTTTCGGTGTACAGGAAGCCCACTCACACCGGACGCTACCTTAATTTTAAGTCGCACCATCCAGCGAGTCATAAGGCATCAGTCGTTGCAACACTCATGTCCAGGGCGGCTGTTATCTGTTCTTCAGAAACTGACAGAAAAAGCGAGGGGCAGAGTGTGATCGCTGATTTGAGAAAGAACGGCTACCCGACAAGATTCATCCGACAAGTCACCAAACGTACGGTTCACGCTCGCCAAAACCCACAACCAAAGGGAGCTGCGCCGCATCGCCCCATCACGCGCATCAGCGTTCCCTACGTTCAGGGTACTAGCGAAGCACTATCACGGGTGCTTGCAAAAGAAGGCATTCACGTGGCTCACAAACCGGTATCCACTCTTGGACGGTTCATGCCAAGACCAAAAGATCGCCCCCCGAAGGAAAAAGCACCGGGAATTGTTTACCGGATCCCCTGCTTAAAATGTCCTGCATCTTATATCGGCGAAACAAAGAACTTCATAGAAAGGTTACGCCAGCACAAGAACGATGTACGCAAATTCGACCGAGAACGCAGTGCTCTTGCGGAGCACTGTGACACCTTTGACCATCCGATAGACTTCGCGAACGCGACCGTTCTTGATGTTGAAACCAATCTCCGAAAAAGACATCACCTTGAATCATGGCACATCCAAAATACACCAGGAAACATCAACAGATCTATGGGTACCTTACCATCTGTTTATGTGAGCGGACTACGACACGTGATTAGAAAAAGACTGGATGGCAAGGCGGAAGCGCGATTAGAAAATATTCGTATCACCAAAGAAGACGAGGCTGCTCCCACGCACGAGATCAATCGCCCCTGAAGAAGAAACCGAACTGGTTTTGAAACGTTGGGTCCGAGTTTAATTTTTGGTTGGAGTCAAATATTTTTCCAGGAGTAGAACTTGTTTACTAGGTGCACATGCAGCCGATGCGTCGTGAGGCCTGAATGCAAGACTCTTGAGTGCCTTTGCTGCAGAGGGATGGGCAGGAAACTTACAGACCTGCAGCCGATAGGTTGCATAACGTCACACGAAAAATTCCCACTCGTTTGCTTGAATATAACAATGCTCAAGTACGCATACTTCGAACTTCACAACAGGAAGCTTCCAATGCCCCGGGATATTCACAAGTGGGTCTAGTTTTGTTGCCTACAGTCTACAAGTTCAGGCTGGATTTGAAAGGCAATCACCGCGCAGGAATTACCTTGACATTTTCAAATTGATGTAATTTTAGGAAATACCTGTACACGGCGTACCGTCGGTCGGTACGCTGGGTGTGGGGCAGGCTGGGCAGTTTTAGTAAACTTCGCCTAAGGGTTGTAATCTTCATCACTAAAGTGCATCGAGCATATCCATCGCCTTCCCACGCATTCTAATAGCTGTCCTGCGGGAACTGAAGTCAGCCACCGGTCGATCTCTTGTATGTCTCTCGAAAATGCATGCAGTGTGATCTCTTCTCCAGTTGCTGAAATACCGGGACAGTCCCTCACACAGCACCTTCTAGGCATTGTAGTTTATCCCGTCAATTCACTGACTCCTCTTCTTCTACCTTTACAGCAACGTTAAGCGATGAAAAGCAAACAAAATAAACCTTGGCTGCTTGGATTACTCGTGGAGGTGTGGAGAATAACAAAAAAAAAAAAAAAATATTACACGCGCTCGCAGTAAGCACAAGGAGGGATACAACTCACGTGACTTGCGGCGATGCCTCCCTTCTGACCGCCCCGACACCTTGCGGTACACTGTTACGTAACAGTGCACTGGCGAGAACTTTGAATTGGGCCTCGTATTTCTATCTTTTATGAACAAACTACGCAACTCTATAGTGAAAAATTTTTTTGTAATGTCCTGATATGCCATTTCAACGCCTAGCACGAAAAAAAAATTTTTTTTTTTGGCGTGTCAGAGGTTTTTTCAACAACACAAAGTGGAAAGTTGGTGTATACCTTACATTGGAAGAGCCTATCCGAAGAGTTGAAGCTGGACACCAAGACTTGGATCCAGAAGTACCTTTCCTACAGGGATGAAAGCGCTGTCGCGATTTCTTTCAAAATGCCACCAACGCGCTTCGGGATGTGCTTACGTCTCCGGCTGTTGTGTATGACCGATCGACGAATGTGCAGAAAGCTACCGTTGTAATCGGGGAAAAGGTATTGGCACTCGGTATGATTGCGGGAGCATGTCATCACGGGTGCCATTCGCCCAGATTGGATTTCCTAAAGGGTGGGTGTGAACTATATTGATTTCGGCCGTTCGTCGCCGCACGTTCAGAGTTTGTGTGGACGTTCGTAGCCTGAGAAAGTAATTGCAACGCAAAGAAGGCGTCGCGAACCCTAATTTTGTGACTGCCATTAGCGGACCGATAAAATTGACCCACATGACAGCAGCGGACGAAGGAAAAGAAAATTGTAAACACTTACCCAACGCGCGATTGTGAAACACAGCGACAGCTGAGGTGTCACGTCGGAGCCGCTGAGGTGTCATTTCGGAGCAGATGAACCGAATGAACCGTTATGGCGGCAGCGCGCACAATAAAGTCCGCATAGGCGTTTTGTATCGAACCGAGTGAGACTCCAGAAGAAAATTCCATAGCGTTTTGGAACCAATGACAGTGTATTAAGTAAAGAGAACTTCAGCTGTCTGCGTAAGAAGGCAGCGTGTTTTCGTACGTCACTTCGGTAAAAATAGTCACGCGTGCGAAACGAAAGGCACAGAATAAACAGAGAGAAGGAAGTAGTCAAGACGAAGTGCACCCTCAAATGAAGGCTTATTGAGACAGACACACACTATTATTACCTTTTTGGCTATTCGTTTAGAAAATAAAACTATCTACAAGTCAGGTGCATTGACAGGGCACTAACGCTGTTTCTCTCCCCTGGCTTTCCGAAACAGAATGCATCGTAAAATTCTAAGGCAGTTTTATCCGCGTAACACCCGAAAATGTTTGTTTGTGCTAATTCCTGGTCACATGGGCACTTATCCCAGTGGACTGCCAGATTGCCCAGCGGGGACTGTTTTACTGACCGTTCATGTTATCTTTTTACCGTGCATGTCATCTTGCTTTGCTCGTTATCTTGTTATCAGCGGCCCGAGGAATTTTTTTTGGGAGTGCCGAAAATAACCCGCGTCGATTTAGAGCGCGGTCGACCGCGCGAAGCTGCAAGGTGTCCCACTAACAACTTTGACATAAAAAAAAAAAAGGACTGGATTGTAAGACGCACAAATATGTGTAAATATTTATTGGAGATTTGTTTATTCTAAGCCACTGACGCTGTGGATGGCGACTCCCGATCATCTTATTATCGCTTCAGATTAAATCAAATTGTGTCATTATAGCCTATAAAGACGCCGGATCATGATGAAATACGATGCATTATTTGTTGTTTTCTACCTTTTTTATTTTCTTTAGTTTTTTTTAAATTGATATACTGTTGCACATGCAACTTTACGTACATGATATGACGACGACGTGAGAACTATGAAGTATCTATTTTGGGCTCCTTCCTGTAAGAACACCTACCTGGGATTGGCATTGTTTCCAAATAGATAGTTAAATAAGAGCGGATCACGACGCAACGAGCGTGAATATACTCAACCATGTCCTGCGTTTATAAGCTCTCATCGACCATAGTTCAATTTTGTGACTGGCGGCATGCTAAGTTTGTATCTTTTTTACTGCTTCTGCGTAGCTATATTTTTGCTATCAGCCTTTCGTGCTCTGTTGACATAGAAAAAGCTGTTTCGTGCTAATAGCACTGCCGGTTGTTAGACATTTGTTATTGTACGTGCTTTTTGTTTTTTAACATCTGTCATGTCTTTTGATTTAAAAAAATGATAATTAGAGCAAAAATATATGAATAAAAAATCGTCCACAAATCTACGAAGTAATGCATTTTACTTGGTGGCGTGTCTTGGTGCAACGGCTGTTATTCACTCAAGCTTAGAAGTCATTACCAACAATACTAAACATTTTTGTCTGTCCCTAGGTGCATGTGTTATTTTCTATCGATAAAATAAGGGAATAGAGGATTGATTTTTTGATTATTATAACTTGTCACGAGAAAGTTTACTACGTGGTAGGTTCATTACATTACACTGTCACAGGCCCAGGTTGTCAAACTCGTCAAGAACCAGTTAGTTTCGAAAGCATTGAATGAGCTGTTTTGGGAATGCAAACATCTGACTTCCGATACCAAAACGTATCACGAAAAAAACACTTGTTTATATTGTTACTGCTTTGAAGCAATCGGTAGCTTATGAACTTTTTTTTATTTCCGGATATGCTCCTTTTGAACATATGCGGCGACAAAATGTTAAATACCACGCTTATATTGCGGTAGAAAATGTTTTCAGGTGTATTTTTCCGTGGAACAGACTAAGAAGTGGGTTGTTCTAGTGGTGATTTTATATGATTTATTTGATAACGAGGTACCCTTTAAAAAGTTGATGTTATAGCCCGATCACCTAACCCACGTTTTCCAACCGACAGATCATACGTATAGGAGCGTAACATTTGTTTCACGTTGCAATTTTTTTTAGAACTGGGAGATGTACACTGAATGAAGATTCATTATATTTAAAATTTTAACATTAAATCGGGTACGCCGTAAGTGACTCTGCATTGTCATTTTTTTTTTGCTGCTGTGCAACAGTTAAAATATTTTTGTAAAGTTTTACGTCCCAGCAACGTTATCGAAATCTCATTTTGACACTTTTTATCCTGTATATATATATATATATATATATATATATATATATATATATATATATATATATATATATATATATATATATATATATATATATATATATGTAAGTGACGATGATGCACTAATAACGAAAAACGCAACCGCATTCCCCGATATGGGATTTCTTTATATGGAGTGTGTTCTAATTATAAAAAAGAAAAACTTGACAAAATACTACATACAATTGCAATTGATATTACCTATGGAACACCCTACTCTGAGTTGGAAATTAATAGGAAAATGAATGTCTTAAATTTGTTATCCATAGAGAAACTACATTGTTATGTTATTTTAGTAAAGCACTATTATAAAAGCAACTTTAAAATCGTATTAGAAAAAGAACGAACACTTAGGCGCAAAGAAAGTTTTGTTATTCCTAAGATTTATACAAACTATGGAAAAAAAAACACGGGCATATTACGTCCCATTTTATTTTAA
Organism: Ixodes scapularis; assembly: GCF_016920785.2. NCBI lineage: Eukaryota > Metazoa > Arthropoda > Arachnida > Ixodida > Ixodidae > Ixodes > Ixodes scapularis. The sequence continues at coordinate 124,059,265 of NW_024609879.1, read as the reverse complement.
TAGGCTTCCAGACACCTATTATAACATGGAGTCGCTGAAACAAGTCAAATATGATTTAAAAGAGTGGTGTTTGAATATTTGAAATGTAATTTGGCTTTATTGCTTTAGCAGTCCACTGAGTTTTGTCTCTTTTCTTCTTGTCTGATTTTTATTCATTTATTTATGTATTTATTTTATGTGTGCCAGTAATGCACACAATAGGAGGATTTCAGTGTAGCAGCCCGCATGGACGCCAGGTCCCGCATACAAGCATACCAGTGCTTTTGCGGGCCTGTATGTGTATTATGTTTATGATGTGAATTAAAATTTATTATTATTATTATTATTAACTTCTGTTCTTGTTTTTTTTCCCGAAGCAGGATCTGTACAAAAACCTTAACGGGATATTATTTAATATATATATATATATATATATATATATATATATATATATATATATATATTAAATAATATCCCGTTAAGGTTGTTGTACAAATCCTGCTTTGGGGAAAAAAAAACAAGAACAGAAGTTGCGGTTGCGTTTTTCGTTATTAGTGCATCATCGTCACTTCCATATATATACATTCGAGCATCTAGACGTGATCTGCTTTGTCCTTTGGACAAACCTAATAATGAACGTATGATAGTTTCAATTTTTAAAGGTGTTCATACAATAATTATTTTATACCCTTAAACAGACGTGAAACGACAGAAGTAGGCGCCAAGCCGATACGAAACAGGGGGTCCTCTCGAGATATGCTGACAAAGTATTCCAAGCTGCCTTTTTTCGCAAATAAGAACGCAGTGACAAAAGAAGGTTGTTCTTGAGAATGCTTTTATTTCCGTACCCCTTGTTGATTGAAGTTTCGTTTCTCGTTTTTATTAAATTTCTTTAAGCGAATCACGGCTGGGGCAAGAGGCGATGCAAGGTGGTTTATAAAAGAAGAGGCACACAAGTGAATCTGCTCACGGTGCAAAACTTCTATAAAAAAACGTAGTGTTATTTTGCTTTTCTGATAGACAGAAAAGACGCCGTATTAGCCTTAATCGCCTTGACTGGTCGTGTTCGTCGATGAAAAGTTGAACCAGTTTTTTAACGACGTCGTCGGCAATGCATCGTCAATCTTCTGAGCCAGCTCGTCGCTTGTTTGAACCAAAATTACAGTGTACGTTATAATTGCGCCGGCCATCTGAAATTAAAAGGAGAGATAAAACTTTTTAATACAAAAGGCTATAGAAGTTATGCATTCGCCAAGTTCGTTAAGTTCATGGTAAAGGGCTGCCCCGCCATGTTTCCTACAAAAGAGTTGTTAATGCGAAAACATTAACTGTCTCATGGAGCGATCTGACATCATCAGTCTGAAGCGCGAAAACGGCAGATAGTTTCCTTCGGTTCCATTGGCTGGCGCGCGTCGACGGGGCTCCCATTGGCTGCTCCGCTCGTCAGTTTCCACGACCGCTCACCCCATGGCGCTGCGTGTCCATCAGCGCGGAGCGTTCAAGGTCACCAGGGGAGCACACGCGCCGACCGGCGACGAAAAATAAGCAGCAGACAAAAAAGAGCGGACGAGCGGCTTGCATGCTTTCACAACTCATAAGGAATGCTTAGGTGTACCTCAATCTTTTCGATTAAACTACGCTAAGATTTTCAATTATATAAATGGTTTATCATTCTTTGAGTTCAGTTGAAAAATTATAAACCAAGTTAACAAATCAGAAGCCCTTTTGAAGACCTTTTTCGGGTTTATCAACAGTGGCGCTAGGTACCTAGCTTTAAAGATATTTTGAGGGCCATTGATAACTTACCAATGTCTCAAAACATGCTATTTTTTCACGTAAGCCAAACTTGTTTGAGCTGTAAGTGAACGGCGCAGGCGCCTCAGTATTTACTCGAATTTTTAGTACTTACGGAAACGAGCAGGGACTTTTTGATACAGAAGAAGCCACCACCTGTGAGGCACATATCCACGGGGTCAATAACGTCATGGAGATAGCGTAACTGCAGCAAAACGTAGAGTCAAAACAAAACATGATGCACCGTTCGACAGTTGCAAATCAAACTTTCCAGGGACCACCTACCTGCTGCACGTACGCTTCTGTGGCGTCAGTGGTGGGGACGGCCCTCACGGCGTCCTTTAGTCGTTGTGCCTGCATAGAATGTATTAACAAGAAGTCTAATTAGTTCGCGTTTTCTACTGCGATGACTTCATACCTCGTCCATTAAAGCTTGACTCACGCACGTCATCTCCAGGAAACACAGCGTGGAGTAGGCAGAGTACGTCAGAATGATCCAGATGTCCCTCAGATAAAGGCCGCCATCAAACACTGAGTACAGGACGACACAGAGTATAAGCAAGATGCTTGCGGACATTGCGGCTAGTGGCAATTTCCAGACGTCGTTCAGGGTATCCTTGAGTTTCCGGATCTGGCTCAGGTTTATCCGGATGTTTTCGATTTCTCGAGACGCTTCCTGGTCCGTGCGAGCAACCTTGGAGCGGTCGCAGTCCCTGAATGAAAGCGACTGCGCGTGGATGTATTCCACCAGGACTTCGGTGCAGCACCTCAAGACCACGAACGGCAGGGAGTCGTAGAGGAAGAAGCCGGCCCCGGCGATGTATCCACACACTTTAGCTGCGATGACCCACTGACGGGGTAGTCCATTGGTGACCTCGCCGACGAAGAAGTGAATACCGATGGCGTAGCTTATGACAAGGAGTGCGACGACCAGGCAGCAGCGTGGCATGGGCCATCGGTGCTTTTCGGGGATTCTGAACCCCGTCGTATGTTCGAAGGCACCCGACATTCGGAAAAAGTCGAGCAGCTTTGTCGTTCCCATGACCATGGCGGAAAAGTTGACGAAGATCTTGTAGGTGACCACGGTGTGTAGGATGAAGAGAAGAGACTGAGCGAAGCTGCGCGAGAAGATGGTGAGAACATAGGCCTTTTGGACGATAAACGCCGCTTCGAACCAGAAAAAGAAGCAGAAGCAGAGGATTGAGTAGACTGTGTACGGACTTTTCCAAGCCACTGTCGCTTTTTCCAGCGATTTCTTGCTGAAATTCTGGATGAAGAAGCAACCTCCAAACCTGCAGAGCATGCCGTAACCGGCGAAGCGTTGTAGCATGTAGGAACTCATTGCAAATTTGACGTGTAATCTGAAAAATATAAATACAATGCAATAGACGTGGTGGCAGTGTTTTGTATGAGTTCTTGGTAACATCATCCATATAACAATTGTACAGATTAAACGACCTTTGCCAAGTCTATTTCGTGAGTTCAAGATTGGTGGCAACACAGAAATGCTGGAATCGAGAACTATGTCGATATAATATGAAAATGACGAAAAGAAAGGGAACGTAGACTTTCAATTATGTTTTTTCTCGCATGTTCGGAACACTTTAGTAGACGTGTTTTCTTTTCCACATAATATTAAACTCAGAAGGCTGCTACAGTCATTGATAGCCTAAGAAATACAGACGGAGCGATCCCTGAGGACCTTATTGTTGCTCCGTCGCCAAACAGATTGTGGCATTGGCCGATAACAACCCAAAATGAAGAATCACGAAGCAAGATGTGCACAATGACTCGCGCCTTGCGTTCCTGAAGGAGCTGTGCAACAATGTCAGTGCTTTGCTTAAATAAATTGAGAGTTGGTGTCTTGACCTTTCTGAAGTAAAGAAAAAAAAACGCTTTTGCCTCAATGTCCTGGTTTTTATTTTAAAAATGTACAAAGATTAAGGCTTTCGGATCCTCTCAACTCCATCATCTTCCGAGTCACGTGCGCTGTGACGTCAATGGGGGTTGCGCGGGGTTCCGGTGAAGCTCTCTCTGTAGAGCCATCAGTGAGCAGCGAGAACTCATGCGCTCGCAACCGCGTGACCACGCGCTGGCGCAGCGCGAACAGTATGGTGAATGGAGGAAAGTCTCATCCGGGTCCGGCCATTCCGACCGGCGCTGCCCCCGTCCCCCTCCGGCTTCTGGTGCCTGTTCGCGGTAGCAGATAAAGCTGACGGTTTTGTGGACCTCGGATAGATGGCGCCACTAAAACTCCGTATAATAAAAGTTTTGGCGATAATATCAGGTTTTTGACGCATTTATATTTTTGTTGAAACGACACGGTTTATAGAAAAGTTAGCTTTTATCGAGCAGATATTCGCACAACTCGCTATGTTTCTACAAGACCCCCATTGACGTCATGCTGCGTGGTTCTCGTGGCCGCCGCCCCCGGCTGCAGGTCGGGAATATTCTAATTTTTGCCTCGCAATTACGCGGCGGAATCGCAACATTCCGAAGGAAGGGGGTGTGTTTTCTGTCCTTTGTGACAAGATAAACAACGTCAAAAGTAGAAAATGCAAATTCTTTCAACGTTAAAATAGTCGCACAGCTCCGTTAAGGCATGAGTGGCAATAGCGCACTCATGGTCTTTTGGTGCGCAAGTAAAAAAAAACTAAGGATACCCAATTTTGTGACATCGTCTAAGTAACTCGTGATGAGCCTGCGAACAACCTTGAAACTTCTTGTGCTACGCTCACCTTGTTCAGAATGGCTTTTGATAAACACTACTCTTTCCTCCGCGATATGAAAGGGCCCTCTCTATATCTTCGAGTTTCAAACAAACAAATGGTCAGTGAAACGAAAAGGAAGAAAGTAGGTTATGACTTACCTGCAACTTTGATGCGCTCGGGTTTCCGTCAAGCCCCAGTTGAAGAAGTACGCTTTGTTGAAGAACACACTGAAACCGTGTGAGGCCTAAGTGGCCTCAGCCGCAATCGTCAGCACGTTGGTGTGGATAATTTCCCAAACAATGCTCCACACCCGAGACACATCTCTGTGTTGTCGCGGCGGCGTTTGGCCGCCCCAGCGCGCGTACGTGTATCGATTAGTCATTTGCGAAAGCTGCGCGACTGGCCTTGACAACACCCACGGACAGGAGCCAACGCCTCAGATGTGGCCAGTCAGGGAATTGCGGGATGGGGGAAACCGGATGTCGAATGCCATACCCGGGGAAATGCGCTCTGCATTATGCATTGCACGCGTACCCCACTCTGTTGATATCATTCACTTGGGCAACACTGCGCGGGTCTCGTTTTTAGGGCCCACAGGTCTAGTTTCCGACAGCTTAAGAACGACAGGGGCGCTGCCATCCGCTTCCATTTTCTTTTTTCGATTACTTGCGAGCGAATGAGCTCGTAGCTTAAACGTCTGTAGACAGTCCCAACTTTCGGATGTCACGACACTGGGCATGCGCAGACGCTGAAGGCCCTGTCACACTGAGGCCACACGACGGCGACAGCGACACAACATGTTGTCCAACAGTCGGGCAACTCCCCTTGGTGTCCCCTTGGTGTCCGCTTGCTCCTTGGTGTCCGACAAACTTGCTCGCTCCCCTTGTTGCCAGACGAACCTGTCACATTGCAGTTACAGCAGCACAGAACGGACGGCAACGAAAATGCTGCCTCGGTATGACAGCTTTCGGCAACAAACACAGCCGCAACTTGTGTTGAACAACGTGTGTTGTCCTGGTCACTGGCTGAGTGAATTTCGGGCCTTGCAACACGAAAACAAAGATAGCTTCTATGGCACAGAAAGTTTTCCGTCAATAGCTTCTTGCTCAAATAAAGGCTTGGGAACAGTTTATTTCACAATAACTAAGGCTGACATGCAGCTAATATAATTTTATTAATTTTTTCACTTCGTAATTACGGAATGCAATTGTCGAAATGGTCACACCTACGGTCGTGAACGTCCAGACTGGTGTTGAAATTATAACCACCTAGAGAACAGCTCATCACATTACTGATAATGAAATAAAATGGCATGCTTACTCATCCCCCGATAAAGTATAATAAAATAATCCAGAAAATCAAAGATTAAAAAATTGAAGCATTAAAATGACCATTCTGATCATGATTTTTGATGCTGGGAACTTGGAAACAGCTTCTACCAGACACCTTCAAAAATACACAAGACTTTTAGGGAACTGAAGCGATCGCATATATCAGGTGGTAGGCAATCACGCAGCGCTAAAAAACGTTTCTTCCACCGACTGTTACGAAGGCCGATCGTGTCGGTGTCGGAGTTTTCAAGCACTGTCAGTTCAGCTCAACACCACGCTACAAAAGACGCTTTGGGGTGCTGCCGGTGGTCACTAAATTGTACAGCATAGAAGTAGGAATTGCATGAAAGAAAAAACCGGACAGAAACCCTTCATACGGTGGCGTAAATCCCGAACATATATCAGCGATCGCACTTTCCTCGGCTAGGGCGATCTGATTTGTCAGCGAATGAACAACAATTTTGATAAAATAAAAGGCGGAAAACACTCTCCGTGTCAAGTTTTCTAATCACGGTCATTAATTCATGTCGTCCCGTGGTAATTTCCGGCCTTTCGAACACACTAGCACTCTGTAAAGTCACATTTCCAGCGCCACTGCGCCGCACAGGAACGAAGGTAAGCAGTCAAGACGGTGGAGTGTTCCCGGTGTTGTCCCCGCCGTCAGCGCAGTGTGACAGAGTGGTCGGACAATAAATCGGCCTACACGGATGCCGGGCAGCAGCAACATGTTGCCCGACTGTTGTATTTGCCGCGATGTGACAGGGTCGTCGGCAACACGATTTCGTCGTGATGCCGGATGGAGTTGTCTAACTGTTGCCTCAGTGTGACAGGGCCATTACGCTGACGTGTTCGTAAACAGAGTGTTGGTCTATAAGCAAAATCAGCATTGGTGTTGGTCTATAAGCAAAATCAGCATTGGTGTTGGTATATAAGCAGCGTGGGCTGCGCTCGGGTTTTGCGTGAAACGGAGTACAGAAATGATCAGGTCCTCTGATGCCTTATAACCTCCTGCTTCATACCTTGATGAGATAGGCACAGCAGAAGACCCATGGTTACAGGACTACGGATAGATTATTCGTGTTTTTATAACAGTTATGTGAGCCAGATAAGAATGTAATTGTTATGTGCTTCCGTATAGCTCTTGGAAGTTTCTGAGCGTTCACCGCTGCACACTGCGCCCTCGACATCAAACAGATTTATTTAATCAGTTTGGCTATTGAAATGCGTGGTTTTTATTGTGTTTCAGTGATACAGATCCTTACAGTTGGTAGCACGGATCTCGCTCGGTTTTCTTACTAGTTAAGTTGATTCAAAGATTATCACGATTGCTACTTCGTGGGAAATTGCAGGAATTACTGATGGTGGAATGGTAATCCTACTAAATGTAATGCCCATCCTACTAATTGTAAATTGCGTTATAAATGTAGATAAAGTATTAAAAATGTAAATAAAATAATCTAGCGAAAAGTTTGAATTGTTTCTTTTTGCATAGGGGGATAACAGAGTGATGTCATAACTTTTTATAAGTAATTTGTGCTCGTAATAATTGTTTTCCTGCTGTGGTAATTGGAATGTAATTTAATTACGCTTTCGCGTATTATGAAAAGGATTTAGGGAGATAATCTAATTACAAAAATAAATATAATTACAAAAGTAGCAAAATAAAGCTTGCTTACAAAATAACTTAAAGGGGCTGTGCAACAATTCTCGGACTTCAGGTCGATAGGTGTGGGAGTTAGTTCCTACCACCCGTGGAATATGGAACAGAAAACCGTTTTTCGATACGTGCCCTAGTTTTTTTTTTAACAAAATAAAAACAGATTGAAATAAGTGCCCCCCGCGGCCACTCTCAACTCTCACACCGTCTTTCCGGTAATGGGGTTGTCACGTGGTTGTGACGTTTAATGGGGAGCTAGGTTTCCGGTAGTGATGGGACGAATCACCGGAGATTTGGATTCACCCAGATTCGGAAATTTTCGAACGTCCCGCGACGAATATTCGGCAGACTCGGAGATTCGTCACATTCGTCGCTGGTTGCTGATGGCAGCGTGAGCCTTGTCGTAAACCTCGCGAATGTGGTCAGTTCTGTTTTCTAAGTACTGTTACTGCATGTAACCAGATTTCGTCTTGTTTATCTCAACTTATGGTATGTACTGTACTGTTATTCTATACCCTGGCACGCTCCGAGGTCCAGCTGAGCTTATCGGCGTGGTTGACGTAGGCCTAACCAATGCACGGTCTCGGTTGCTGTACGGTTTTGCGATGATCGGTAAAGTATAGCGAAATGCTCTGCATTATACATAATGTGGCGCAACGCACAATAAACATATTCAGGCAAGGAAATGACTCGTCTCCTCCTCTAGAGCTGCGTACGTCCGTAGCTGTAAGGCGCGAGAGCGTGATGAATGTTGCTCGTCACAACTTCGACCACGTACCGGCACCCGTGGCGAAAAGAAACTTCGCACTGCCGTTTCTCCGTTCTCGGCAGTACGTTTTGTGTACGTGAAATTTACTGGATAAAAAAGAAACCCAACACAGGGGTATCCAACGCACCTCTATTGTTCGGGAACAAACACTAACTCAATCGGATATCCTTAACCAGAAAGACTGAAATAGTACGGCGCAAGGAGTTTCAGATTGTTTCCCGTGTTTCGATTGCAATACCTCAGTGGACACGCGTTGAAGATAATCGAGTCAAACGAACTCACTTGTGTGGTGTGTGCCACCATGACCGTAATTATGAGCACGAAATGAGCCTGTGCCGAACAGCACGTACGGCATTGATCTTTTGCGGCGATGAAAACATGCGCTTGTATTTCCACGTGCACCAGGCATGCCGATTTTTGTCGTAATCCGGAACCGAAACCAATTTTCCCGCGATGTCTGGCTAGCGCATAGGGTTAGCGTTCTCGGCAAACATCCGAAATAATATAAACAAAGCGGAACATATTATTTATTACTATGATATTATATCACCATATTATTTCGTGCAGTTTGTAGAATTTAGTGAATTTAATATCACGAAAAGTTGAGACACTTATCAACGTGATCTGTCAACCATGGCAACACCCCGAATCTTTCCGAACTTTCTCGAATCGCTTGAGATTCGGCTAATCTTCCGAATCTTTCCGAATCTCCGGATTCGGCTCCGAATCTCGATTCGGATAAAGATTCGTTCATCACTAGTTTCCGGGGTCGCAGGCGGCTTGGGCTCGGACCGGCAGGGACGCTGAAAGCTCGCTGCTCGCTCTTGTAGCCTCAGCTACGCTGGCATTTAGAACGAAACGGAGTATACAAAAACTGTAGTTGGGAAGCGTAATGACGCACGTTCGAAACGCAAGCCCAATATTCTATTTTGCTCGTCTGGGGCGCTGCTCAAAACTTGAGAGCGACAGGACTATGAGCAAGTGAGCAACGCCGCAGAGCAGAAAAGGTTTGGTGACCTCTGATAGATGGCGCCACTAAAACAACGAATAATAATATTTCGTAATGGTAGGATACTTTCGATACATTTGTTTATGTCAATACGGCCAGATTTCTAAAAAATAGGCCTTATGTTTAGCAGATAATTGCACAACTTGCCAATGTTTTACACGTTCCCCACTTGACGTCACGCTCACGTCACGTCCACGTCACGCCGGCCGCGCCCTGTGGTTCCGACGACCACCGCTGTGCGGCTGCAGGCCGGTAAAAAAACAGTTTTAAAATTTCCAATTACTTAGTGAAATTGCAACATTTCCGAGGAAGGTTGGGTGTTTTCTGTCACTTAGGACAAGGCACATAGGATAAAAATTACAGGCTGCGATTTCTTTCAACGTTAATATTGTTGCACAGCCCCTTTAAGGACAATGGCTGGAAAATGTATTAAAACGGGATCTGCAGGAGCAGTGCTGCCTTGGCGAATTTCGCTGCAGTGGGTGGGGCTCCCAATCAAGTTAGATATACTTAGGAAATATACTTTCCGGGTTTGACCGAAAAACATCGATAAAAATACGCCGCTGACGAAAAAAATATCGATTCAAGTCGAAAATTAGCGGGTTTTATAAAGTTTCGTACAAGCGGCAGTTTTATTTTTTCCATCGAAAAAGTAATTAATAGGCGTTGGTCAGACTCGTTCTTTATTTATTTTTATGTTCGTATATTTAGGTTGACCCTCAGCCTATTAGCGGCGAGATGTTTTGGTGGCGCCCTCCTATGGTTCTCCCTTGTGACGTCATTACCTTGCGAACAACAGGTTCGATGGTGCTTGTAAATAGCATGAAGCCTGAAATCATTGCGCTCTCAAAAGAACACTGCCAACACCGTCGAAATTAAAGTTCCTTCATTCTTCTTATTTCCGTCGATGGTATACCCTTTCCGACGTTATAGTCAGCTTTTGGGCCAATCGTGAAACGCCGACCACAGCGACACTTTCGGTCGCGCACGTCGCCAATAGTTTTACTTTGCAATCGAAACTTTTTTTTTTGGTCAGTGCTGGCTAATTTAATCTTCATTTTATGTCGAAAATAATCTCTGAAGAAGGGGAACAAGAGGAACAAAGGACAACCAGAAATCTCCAAACACTGCTAGGTGACTGGTGCGCGACCGAAAAAATCCGCCTGGTCCGGGTGTCGAACCCGGGACCTCTCCATTTCCAGTGGAGCGCTTGAGCTAACCAGGGTAGAGTGTAATAGAAGGGACGAGTGGGGCCACCGGAGTGCAATTCAGGTACCTCCGCATGTGGAAAAAACCGGCTAACCCAAGCCACTTCGCACGTAGCGCCCTCTCGGCTGCTACGAGCGAAGTGATTTGGCTTAGCGGTTCTCTTTTTATGAAAAACACGCTTCGTTCCAAACCCAAGCTCGACCGACACACTGGTCAAGGTCATAGAAACAATAGAACGCCGCACTATATTTTGTATGCAACCTAGACTTCAGTCGTCACGTACATAAAATCACCGCGACCTGACTTGTTGTCGCAACGCCATGCGGCATCAGGACGACGCCTTGACGTCAACGTCGTCATCAACGTTGACAACGTGCGTTACACGACATCAAGACTGCGCTCTGACGTCATATTCCGTTGACAACGACGACGATGTCAACGTTGACATTGATGACAACGACGACAACATCACGGTACGTCAAGATGACGGCGTCGTTGTCAATGCGACGTCATAAGGACGCTTGGTGTCAGTTCGTCGACATCGTTGTCGACATGACGCAACTCGACGTCACAAAGACGTCCCAACAACTTCAGGACGTCGACGATGACGTCATCATCGACGACGTTACACGAAGTCACGACTTCGTCGTGACTGCGCGTCGACGTTGATGCTGGCGATGGCGACGACGTTACACGCTGTGAAGGCTTCGTTGTGACATTGACATTAACGATGAGGTCAGGACGACGTTCACGTGACGTCATAGCGGTGTTTGACGTTGCGAGGGGCGTCGACGTCAACGTCGGCATCGACGACCACGTCCACGTCGCCCTCGACGCGGCGCGCGACGTCATGACCGCGTTGCAATGGCGACTTGATGTCGCGTAACGGCGTCGTCCTCAACGCGACGCGATGTCACGACGGCCTTACGACAGCAGCTGGGCGTCGTGTAACGTCGTAGTCGAAGATGACGTCGTGGCGTCGTCAAAACGTCACGTCATCGTGTCGTCTGCTTTGATGTTACCTCTATGTCAAAATCATGAAAAGTACATTATAGCCCCTAAGGGGTTATATTGACCATATGACCTTGACCTGAGTTGTTGCGCCATCGCACGCAGCGAAGGTGGCGCTGCGATCGAAGTGAATTGGTTTGACCTGATCGCTTGCCAGATTTTGAGGTGCAACTGAAAGCATGAGCGGAGCCTGTAACTCGTCCCATTCATAATTTCATGTACACTCTAACCAGGGGTTAGACGCCAGTAGAGCAAACGGGTTTTATCAGCTGCCACCAGCCGAACACCTACAAGGGTCAGGCTTGCATTTTAACGTTATGACTATAATGCAATTAAATGCAAAGGTGCAAGTGAGCTGGACAAGAACGCGAAAAGAATCCCTGGAGAAGAGGCACAAGAGGGACAAAGGACAAACACAAATCTCCACCAGTCACCTAGGTGTGTTTGAAGATTTGTGTTTGTCCTTTGTCCCTCTTGTGCCTCTTCTCCAGGGATTCTTTTCGCGTTCTTGTCCAGCTCGCTTGCACCTTTGCATTTAATTGCACTATAATCAGTTTATGTCCCCAAAAATTTGGCCTCATCGTGCTCTTTTGTAGCTTGTCCCTTTGAAGCTGGAGGCATTTCTTTGTGGACCCTTGTTGAGTGGTTTGAAGTGTCATTCATATTGCTTGGGTCGAGTCGTGTCTGTACTTAAGCTGAAAAGAAGTATATTTTACAGTAATGAAGTGAGAAACTTTGTGATATAGATGCAAATAAAAGTTAATCCGTGTTTTGTCTTGATTTGCAATATTTTTTCCGTCGATAAAAGCCGTTTTTAGCGTTCGCACGTGACATTTCACCGAAATACACCGGTATTTTTGGAATAAATGAGCACCGAAGAACATCTGCCGATTTTTGACATAAATAAATACCGGAAAGTATACGGCCTAGATTACACAATGCTCACAAGAACTGCTATTTATGGTACGGTGCGGGTGGTGCCACCACAAAGTCAGTCGAGCTGGTCAGCTTATTGCTGGTTTGCACCAGAATCACGGTGTAGGTTATGATCGAGCCGGTGATCTGAAACAAGAAACAAAGGCGCGAACTATGTTATAGGTATTCTGAACCAAGGTACTTCTGCACAGACGCCGTATAAAAAACGTTGGCATTAGGTAGCTGGTTTGATTCAACGTATGATGAGGGAAATTGGAGGTTCACCGGATCTTCTAAATATTCAATATAAAGCTTAAAAAATAGTGCGTTCTTTTTTATAATTCATAAAATTTCCATTATATGGCCGGGAATTCTCCCCCGAGTGGTACGCGCTCAATTTGATTAATTCAAACCTTCAACTAATGACATCGTAATTGTGCGTCATCGTTACAGGCTGTCGACCAGTTATGGATGGGAATTGTTTTGTGGTCAGTGTATTGTAATGCGACACGTACAAAAATAAATCGTCTGCCAAGCATTTTTTTTTAAGGGCTAACCAGCGGTCGCGAAATTGAAGCTTACCGATACAAGCAACGGCTTGTTGAGACGAAAAAATCCACCACCGCTGAGGCACATGTCTTTGGGATCGATGCTGTCATGCAAATAGCGGAGCTGAAAAAAAAGAAGAAAATAAAAAAAAAAGGTACTTGCTGTACACCTCTTGTCATATCTAGGGCGCATTCATGTGCGTTTTGCTTGGGGCAGCGTTAGCTTAGGGTGATGACATCTGGCTACTTTGTTCCGAAAGTGTTTTTTTTTTTTTCGTTTTTGTTCTGAAGTGTGTGAAAGAGCGCGTCCCTGCAGGCGCTCGTGACGCTGACTGCACGCGAATGTTTGTGTTTGGCGATTTCTTTGTTTTCCCCCTGTGGGCGCGTGATCTCGGCATCGGGTACTCCAGGGGATGACATCACCCTAAACAAAAGGACATTGGAGCACTTTAGTAATATCCGAGTTCCACTATAAGGAGTATTCACTGGGGGCCATATTTGTGGGTGATGTCTAGAGCGCATGCTCTGAACGAGCCCACATTAATAGGCTGCTAAGACCGGCAATCTCGAGGGTGCGGAATGCACGTTGCAAAAGAACTGCGGAAGCTCGCCGTCAGCACGCGCTCAGCAGCAGTGCACACGGATATGGCCGCCAGTGAATACTCCCTATAGGAAGCATTTACTGGCTGCAATAGTGGTGTGCGCGACTGCTGAGCGCCTGCTCACGGCAAGCTTCCACAGTTCTTCAGCAACGTGCATTCCGCACCATCACGATTGCCGGTCTTAGCAGCCTATTAATGTGAGTTCGTTCTGAGCATGCGCTCTAAACATCGCCCTCAAATGTGGCGTCCAGTGAATGCCCCCTATACGGAGTATTCACTGGGCGCCATATTTGTGGGTGCTGTTTAGAGCGCATGCTCAGAACGAGCCCCCATTAATAGGCTGCTAAGACCGGCAATCTTGAGGGTACGGAATGCACGTTACAGAAGAACTGTGGAAGCGTGCCGGCAGCACGCGCTCAGCAGTCGCGCACACAGCTATGGCCGCCAGTGAATACTTCCTATACTTCCTATAGACCTTTCCAATATTTACAAAATCACAGTCCAGCGTGCGATCTTCATAGCCCAGCGCGTGCATGTTCGTCGCTTCGGAAACCGAGCAAAGCACGCGCCATACGCACGAAACACTCAAAATGGCACCGGCCACACGCTCTTTTTTGTAAATGTCTATACTCCGTTCACATTTAAGCTGAGACAAGAAGCTTCGCCTTCAGCGCGAGCACGCTGGTTTCCGCAGTTGTTTGGTTGCGCGTGCCTGTCCGTTCACACTCGTGTAAGTAAGGGCAGAAAGCTCGCGCTGAAGGCGGAGCTTCTAATCTCAGCTTAAGAATGAACGGGGTATAAAGCGAAAAACAGAAACAACTGACACCGAAAAACTTCAAGCTCTCCCAGCGTACACGCGAAGGTACCTCTGGCGGTCTTGCAGGCTTTCCGTATTTGTGAAAGAAGCACGAGCGATTGCAAGCCTGACAAAGATAGCTTTCCTTGCGTGCTGCACGTGCATAAGACTTTTCGGTGTCAGATATTTCTGCTTGTGGCTCTATAGGAACTAGTGCATTAAAAGTCGAATTGTGTCACCTCCTGTGAACAGCCACTTGAAAGGTCAAACGGGCCGATGTTTTTTGTTGCATTCTTGAGCTTTTGCGTCTGGAAGCAATTGACAACCAAAACATTAACCTTTTCTTCTTAACCTTGTATTTCTGCGAAGCGTAGGTCGTTTGCAGTCACCAACCAATGCGACTTGACAGAACGTGGATAAGTAAACAAAGTAAAAATAAGGAGCTGGCAAGCATATATTTTGGTCGTTTATAGACCTTTTCCGCAAGGGCGCCGGCATCTTGAATTGTCGTCACTTCCAGTATGGGCGAAAACATTGTGTCACCGTCGCCACGCCAATAGAAGGCATTTAGGACATAAACGTAACCGTCACACATTCTCGTTTTGCTTCCCCTTTATTTTTTTACTATTTGCAGGTTGAAACGTTCTGATATTTTTTCGTCGCCCATACCGGATATGCCTACTTTGCGGTCGGGGGCGAGAGTGAGCGGAAAAGGTCTATATTGTATCGGGCAGAATGACCTACCTCATCCATGAGGGCTTGGCTCATGTAGACAAGCTCCAGAACGACAAGAGAGGTGTATACGCAGTAGGCGAGCGCTATCCAGACTTCTCTCTCGAAAATACCGTCGATGAAAATCGAGTAAGAAACGACGCAGTTAGCTAAAATTATGCCAGCAACCGTTGCTGCAAGAGAGGCGTTCCAGGTGCTGTTTAGACTCTGACTCAGCTCTCTAATACTGCACATATTTAGTCTGATCCTTTCGAGCCTTCGGCAAGCCTCTGTTCCAGAAAGCGCACCATTGGACCTGGTGCAGTCTTCGAACTCTCTGAGTTGGGCGCGAATGTACTCCAGTAAGACACCCGAGCAGCATCTGAGGACCCCGTAACAAAGGGTGTCGTATAGAAAGAAGAGAAACCCCGCGATTGGACCGATGATCTTACACGCGATTGCCCACACACGCACCACGGTGTCGGCGACATGAGCGACGTAGAAATGCATAAACAATACGTAGCTGGTCGCCATGGCGACGAGCACCAGAACTCTTCGGAAGAGGGACCATCGTTCTTCGCCAAGAGTGCGCACGCAGCGTTTACTGGGCACGAATCCGGACCTCTTCTCGAAGGCGGCCGCCTTTTTGAAGTAGTTGAGCAGATCCCCTGAACCAGTTGCCATGGATAGAAAGTTTACGAGTACCTTAGAGCTGACCACTACGTGTTGTGTCTGGATGAGGATATCTGAGAACTTGTCGGACTGAATAGACGTGCTGAAATTGTTCGTCTCGAGCACGAACAGAACTTCCAACAAGAGGAAGAAACTGAAGCTAAAGATGACGCACGTAGCCGAGTAAAGCGTATAGAGATCTTTCCACACAACTTTCGCGTTTTCGAGTGACTTCAGTTGTTGAATAAAGAAGCAGCCTCCGTATCGACAGAGTTGCCCGTAGAGGGAAAAGCGTTCCAACATAACGGACTGCATTGGGTCTTCGAGCTGTAAAAAAGCAAAACATAGCTTTTTTTTCCTTGCAATGTTGCACAATAATACACCGAACAATAAGGCAGTTCCACCTAGATACTGATAAGGCCTGTTTACTCGCCTCCATAACGTCACACTAAAAGTCCGATAACGGGCAGTGCTACCGTTGATTCGCTCCCTCCCTCACATTTGTTATTCGCATGACCTCGTTGGCGCGGCCAATGGTCATTGGCGTTCGGACATATAGGGTCACGTTTAGTGTTGCGGAGAAAGAACAGCGCCAATGCCTTGCATCTTAGTGGTGCTGAATAATCCATCTCGTGGTTGATATTTATTATTCCAGTTTCTCACACGAATATTAGATCGGGTTTTATTAATCGACGAGCGGCTCAATCAGGCCCAAAAGAACCTCGTGAGCGCATCCTTAACGTAACGAGTCTTTTTTACTCAACCAAATCTGAGAACAGTTTAAGAACACGACGACGTTGCCAGCCTCGCTACTCTCGTTGCCACTATTGCCACGTCTCATCGAAGAATGAAAAAAGCAAATATTTGTCAAGGGAGTTCGCTACTGATATCTAGAGAGGTGGCCCGAATGGATGTTGAGAACCCGTCTACAAGACTAGTCTGAGTACATCTATGCGGAGCGCAAATTCGTCTGCTTTTTTTGCAGGGGTTCTGGGGACGTCAGAACGCCGAGCGTTGATTGGCTCCAATTAGAAAGATAGTGGGTAGATCTCGAAGCAAGCTGCCTCGAGGTCTACCCACTATCCTTTAATCGGAGCCAATCAGAGCTTGGTGTTCTGACGTCACCAGAACCCCTGCAAAAGAAGCAGACGAAACTTGCTCCACGGATAGTTTCACCGCCTCAATGTCATACACCATTTCACTTTAAGTACTACCGCAGCCGACACTACGATTCGACGGTGCCGGTCATGCAGCGTCAAAATTGCATCGTCACGGCGCTCGTTGTTGTTTGCGAGTTTCGTAGGGCCGGCTCGACCAATCACGCGCAGTAAAAGCGCAGGATAACGGCGCAATGACTTTGCGTGATTTTTTTAGCTGGTATTGGCAAATGGACAAACATTAAGAGTGCCGGACGATGCAGTTTCGACGCTGCTTGGTTAACTTCACTGCATCGTAGCGTCCGCGGCGGTTGGACTTGGAGTAAAACGGTGACATTAGGGAGTTGCAGTGGATAGTTTTTCTCCTCCGCTACGGTATCCGTAAAGAAAATGCCCCAGCTGCACATGCGCGCCGCCAGCCTTGCCTTCACATAGTTCAAGGTCTTGTGGCGGATTACGGAGCCCTATACGGGTGCTTAGCGGGCTGCGGAAGCGGTCTACTAAAACTCCCTAGTAATCGCACATTTTTGCGCCTATCGTGTACGTTATCCGGTATTATCTTAACCTTATCGCTGGCTGTGAAAAAGAAAACTGGTGCACTCACCTTGAAATACACGATATGACGATATGCTCGCAAAAAAAAGAATATGGCGACAGTTTTCGTGAGGGCCCTTTTCAACGGAAAGCAGAAACGACTGACAATGGAAATGGGCTTCGGTGCTTGGCAGAAGACCGACGCAGACGAACCTTCACCCTGAGGCTCGAAAATGAATGGTCCCAGAAGGACGACAAAGTGAGGACGCGTAAATGGTACAACCGGCTTGAATGCAAATTAAACATATCTTATTCAAGTCCCATTTGTGTTTCCGACCGACTTTGTCTGCATCTCGATGACGATCCGACGTCTATAATTGGCGTCCGCGTGCTTGTTGTCCACGCGGAAACGCATTTATTCGAGAAACAACCAAGTGCAGAGTTCGTCCGTTTATGCAGCAGCACTTGGCGTATAAAATGAACGAGGGAACTTGCGTGTGATCAATAATAGGGGGACGCGATTTCCTGCTAAGCAAAGTCGAGGTTTTCGATTGGTTTTTGGAAAGCTTATAAAGATTCTGAAGCTCATGAAAGAGATAGTGAAGCAGGTCTTTTACAAGGACTGTGAAGCGGAGGTTAGCGGTAGGCATATGAGCTGGCTCCACCCGCCAGGCTCTGCCTCCCCCTCGATTACATCGGGGGGGCACGAGCCCAGATGCCCCCCTGTATAGTCTACGCCTATGGGTATAATGTTATAAGTTGGTAATATATGTCCCGTTATGTGCTCAATCTTATGCTATATATGCTAAATATTGTCGTTTCAACATGATTAAATGCGTCAAATACCTCATATCATCGACGAAGTTGTACAAGTTTCAGTTTTAGTGGGGCTTCATCTGCGCGAGGTGAAAAAAAGATATTACCTCCTTGACGAAAGTAAACCCTGGAGAAGGGGAACAAGAGGGACAAAGGACAAACAACGTCATTCTTGTACAGCTCGCTTGCACCTTTGCATTTAATTGCATTATAATTATTACCTCCTTCTCCCCCTTCTTCAGATCTCTCAGACCAACCTCCAAGATCGCCATGTGAATCGCAAGCAGAGGCCGCGCGCGGCTGTGGCTCTGAAAGAGTAGAGAACCCAACCGGATCCTCCCGATCGCCATTCCGCGTCCCTGTGCACGTGACTTGGAAGACGGTGTACGAGCTGAAAGTGGTTTGGACTAACGAGCGTACGCAATTTTTTTCTTCAGTTTTTTCATCCAGACGTGACAGGAAACGACTACCACAGTTATTTGACCGAAGTCCAAACATTGTTGCGCGGCCCCTTTAGGATCGCGGCGGCGCCTGCGCGAGGGCCCCAAAATCGCCATTTCCCCTGGCGGGAGGTGGTCGAAACCAGAGAAAACTTTTGCCACCTTGCTAGTTATGTTTTGACGCCTCCTTTCTTTTTCGAAAGTACTCACGGCCAATCTGCCCCCAAGAAATACGCCCGCGCTTTTATGTTTTCCCGGGGAGCACTTGTGCAGCGATTCACTGCAAACTCCGGATAAAATTTGGCGAACAAAAAATAAAAAGTGTCGATTAAAAAAATACGCTCTGCCTTGTTCCAATGGACGAAACGTATACAAGTGCACGCACCATGAAGGTCGAAACAACTTTTGTTTCCAGTCTTGCTACTCGCCGAGTTGCACGCGTGGATTTCAGTGGTTTGCCCTCTCTCTCAATTGTGCGCTGACAAAAGGTGCACGTGGATTTGTCTTTATTTCGGAGAGGATCGAAAAGTGACATCGCTAGCGGTTCGGTTCAGCTGTGCAGGCAGCCATCAGAAATCACCTGTTATTCTCTGGATCAGTGTTTGAGTGGTACTTGTGTTCAGAAGTGAAGCCAGGAATAAACACGAGCCTCAGGAGAACAAGGACATTGTGCTCGCGTCCAGTCCACCGTCTCTCTCGACCAAAATAAATAAATAAATAAAGAAAGAAAGAAATAATAATAATAATAATAATAATAATAATAATAATAATAATAATAATAATAATAATAATAATAATAATAATAATACATTTATTGACCCATTCAGACGAGAGAAGCAGGATGTGAATACGGGTACATCAAAGCCAATAAAGGCTTGTGTGATGACACCCTAAAAAAAAGGACATAGTGTCTGCCTAGGTACAAAATAAAGTAAAATTCACACACAAAAGTTTTTTTAAACTAGCACACAACTAGCATCTCACAAACAGTCAATACACACATCCTGAAAAGTCAGTTAACTAGTGTCCAAGTTTAAGCACTTGAGTTCTCGTTTCAGCGTCTTCAGTGATGTCACTTGGTAAACAGAGTCCGGGAGGGCGTTGAACAGAAACGGGACATAGTACTCCCGCATACATTTGCCATATCGAGTGGAACAAAGCTTCACTTCGAAACGAGAGGTGCGACGCAATGTGCGGGATGGAATAACTGGTGTTTTGAAATCGCTATTCCAAAAGTACCGACGCACAACAGTCTGAATAAACAGAGAACGAAAATTAGGGAGTTTAAGGCTTTTAAAGATGTCAGCGCTGTTAGACAGATCCGTATTATATGCAACGCTTGTTAATATACCTTTAAGTAAAATATTAATTTTCCCTTGCCACCGTCCTGAACAGTTACCGAACACCGTTACACCATAACGGAGTAAACTGTAAGCAAGTGCGTGTACTATAAGAAATCGAATACCGACAGGCAGAAAAACTCGACTGTTAAAAAGCATACAGGCAATAGATCGCAGTTTACCACAAAGGTAGGACATGTGTGAGTTCCATGACATATCATAATCAAAATATACGCCAAGGTATTTTACATGGTCAATTGATTCGATGGATACACAATTACAGGGATTACAGCTTGATGCATGGAGACAGAACTGCACATTACCCTGATGTTTCTTTAGGGGGTTGTGGAAACAGACAAGTTTTGTTTTAGAACTGTTAATATTTAGAAGGTTGTTCGTAAACCAATCCATTAAATGCGTGGAGTTGGCCTGGAGTATTTTGAGCGAATCAGAGAAATTAATATGACGCGCGACAAGGAGGGTATCGTCGGCATATTGGTAAATTTTGCATCCATTTATAACACGGGCCATATCGTTCACAAAAATATTAAAGAGCAAAGGTGAAAGAATAGAACCCTGAGGGACTCCCGCCTTTAAAGAAATAAGGGAGCTTTTAAAGTCTCCGATTACTACACGTTGGGCACGATCAGATAGGAAGCTTTCTAGTAACGAAAAAAACAGACCGCGAAACCCTAAATTCTGCAATTTTCTTAGAAGCAATTGATGGCTAACAGTATCAAAGGCTTTAGATACATCAAGAAATAGAGCACAAGCGAACATATTTTTTTCAAATGTTGAGTGCAAATAATCAGAGAAGTCATCCAGAGCTAGTTGGGTTCCTCGTCCAGCGATAAAGCCGTACTGAGTTGACGTAAAGATATCATGCTTATTAATAAAACTGCTCATCGACTGAAATATGTGTTTTTCAAGTAATTGTCCTATAATTGGCAATATAGATATAGGGCGATAGTTTTCAACTTTAGATCGTATTCCTCCTTTGAAAAGAGGTCTTACCATGGCCACTTTGAGGCCAGTGGGTATGGTACCACATGTAATGAAGCCATTTAGCATAACTAAAAGAACATTCTTAATCTTCGTGAAGTTTCTTTGGAGGTCATAAGTGCGAATACCATCAACGCCGGGTGACTTGGTGGTTTTGAAACCGAACAGTAGAGAATAAAGATCTGTGTCCTCTATTGTGGGAAGAAACGCTGATGTTAATGATGTGTTATGCAAAGTGCAAGAGTGGTCATGATTGTTTCGGCTCACACCAGAGTGCGTAGCAAAGAAGTTGTTGAACGCTTCAGCTAAGGATGATGACAGTGCACCGAAATTGTTTTCGATAGTTTGGTCAATAGATTGTGTAGTACCAGTGCATCGGAATTGATTAATTAACGACCATGTTTTAAAGGAGCTACGCTTGGCCTCTTCAAATTTTGATTTGAAATACTGTCTTTTTGCGCAGCGAATAATCGCGTTCACTTTGTTTCTAGCTTGCCTAAATTCATTCCTCAGGTTTAGGTTATTTGGAGATTTTCGACACCGACTCCACAAGATATCCTTTTCTTTAATTTTTTCCAAGATACTAAAGTTGAGCCATTTGTGTTGTATTCTGCGCTTTTTCAAAATAACAGTACGTTTAGCAGCTTCAGTTAAAGAGTTAAAGACCTGCACAAACCGTGGATAAATATTATCGTTGCTGACAGAGCCCAGGAAGCCGTCCCAGTCATATGAGGCAATCGATTTGTCAAGTGATACAATATCAATGATTTTGACCTGTTTAGAAATTTTAGGTTCAGGAGCTGACACTGAGTTGTGTATTACTCGACAACCAACAAAGTAGTGATCTGCAAGTTTGGAATGAATCACAGCGCTATCTACCCGGGAGCTTGGCGCTCGTATACATATATGGTCGATACAAATAATAATAATAATAATAATAATAATAATAATAATAATAATAATAATAATAATAATAGATTATTACTTCTCTTTGTTCAAAATTCAGGTCCGTCAAAGCCTAGGAGGCTTATGTGACATAGCCCGGAAGTCGCAAAAGCTAATCTAACCAAACGCTTTTCCTCGTGTAGAACAGAGAAAAAACAAGAAAAAAAACACATGTTTTTTTAGCCGAGTACAAAGCAGACAACTCTTCCGTTTTGCAAGATGTAACGGGAAAACAACGGAAAGATAACAAATTCAATGTTTTCCGGGTACATTCATTAAACACACCACAAAAGCTTCAATTACTATTCATACTAAGAAATGAGTAATTGAAAACTTAACAATTGGTACAATACACCCTAAGAAATCCTTCCACGTCTACTTGCTCGCAAAGCACTCGAAGAGCCAATTTCTGCGATCTACGAAATCAGCTCAGCGAATGATGAGGCGGAACGTCCGTTTAGACCTAAAATTAAGTCTGGGCTGTGGCATTACGCAATGCGAAGCACCATGCTTGCATTGCGTAATACCACAGCGCAGACTTAATTTTGAGCTCTAAACAGATGTTCCGCCTCATCATTCGCCGAGCTGATTTCGTAGATCGCAGAGATTGGCTGTTCGAGTGTTTTGCGGGCAAGTAGCCGTGCAGGCATTAGGGTGTAAAAACGAACTTTCAAACACGGACATTTCAATCACTTCTAACAGAAGGAGCCATCAAAATGTATGAAATGCACAACATAAACAATGGTCAACGTACGTGCAAAGAAGGTTCGAAATAGTTTTTGTTAATATTGAAAATGCATTTATATACAGCAAATGCAGAACGTACACAAATAAGAACAATTATGCGGTGCAAGCATCAACGTCAGCAGAAATACATGGGAAAATTTATTTAAAATTTCATTTAGTAAACATCACGTCCTGAACTTGTTTTTAACAGCTTTAAAATAACCTAGATCCATAATTTGTTGCATATTATTGAACGTGGCGGGAATAAAAAAACCTTCTCAGCCTTATTCCGTACTGTGTATATTCTGGGTAAATAACACCTTTCTGTCTTTTTGATGAGCATTTGAGATATCGGTTGTTTGAATTCTATTCCATAGAATTAATATGGTGTTATAACAATGTATTTAAATATCGTATGCAATAGCAATATATTGAATGTCTCAAATTTACGCATAAATTTTAATATTTGAAAATTTGCACCATACGAAATGATGTTTACTATCCTAAGTATTAGCATGCTTACTGTTTGCAGTCTATTATTGGAGCAGGAGCCGTAAACCAAAATATCATATCTAAGCACTGACTCTCCTAGGGCACGATAAATGGTTTGTTAATGTAAATGGTGTAAATGGACTTGCTGCAGTACCAATACGGTATATGTGTGATGAAGCAATTATCAATCCCTTTTTAATGTAATCAGCATGGTTTTCCCATGTCATGTGTTTATCAAAATGCAACCCAAGATATTTCGTGCTGCCTTCATGATTCATTTCGGTATTATTGCTAACTCCGTCTTTAGTGCCACAAAAGTATAAAGGACTATCCAATATTACTTGCTTCTGTGAATTCCTAAAACGCAGGTTTTGTCTTTTTCGAATTTACAAATATGGTGTTTCTAGTACACCAGTGTATAACTACATTAATATAATTTTGAAATATTCTCACTTCTATTTCATAACTTTTATATGAGAAAATCAAGGCTGTATCATCAGCCCATTGAAATATTTTTGACTGTAAGTTCAGTTTACCCAAATAAGTTATTGACAAACACGTCAAACCAAAGGGGCTAAAGATATTTTTCCTGTTTTGCTCATATTCTGTCTTATTTGAACCCGTTGAGTTCTATTAAAAGAATGGCTCTGAAAGAACGGCTGGAATGGTCCTTTAAAGCCTAACGCATAGTTTCTGAGGCAGTTTTGCATGATCTATTGCTGTGGTTTTCAAATGGAAGTCCGTGAAGGCATTTATAGAAGTTCGCGAAGCCCTGTCTCATCAGTCAAGCCGGGCAAGAAAGGTTGTCTTTTTTTCAGATTGAGAAAAAACGTTACGATTTTCGTGTGAGTTTTCTAGTGTCTATGTCAATGAGAAAAGTCTACTTCAAACAACCCTTAGTTATATCTATTTATTAAATCATTATCATAACTAACCCAAACTCTTCCCTTCCTCTCACTACGACCGGAGTCCTTCACGACCTTTGCCGATCCACAAGTGTTCCGGGAATCATCAGTGGTTGCGAACCACTGATCTATTGTATCGAATGCCTTTGATAGATCTGAAAACAAGGCTAAACCAATATTATTTTGATCAAAAGTTTCCTTCACAATATCAACGAAATCTTCAAGCAGCGATGTACTTTTCTTCTTCCTGAAACTGTAAAGTGATTAATTAATTATATCAAATCTGCCACAGAAGTATATAATTGCGGTTGCAATATGCCTTCCATTATCTGAGAGATTGCCGGCATAATTGATAAGTCTGTAATTTCGTACATCGTTTATGTTCCCTTCCTTAAATAACGGTGTTGCAACTAACGTCGGACAAACATCTGTTGGCGTTAGACGAACAGGGAGTAGAAGTAGAAAAGAAAGAAGTCTGCTGAGCTGCCCCGGCACGTGCGTACGAAAAGCGGGGAAAAAGAAAAAAAGAACGACGACGACGATGAACGTGAACGATTGAACGTCTTGACCTTGCAAGCTTTCGAATGTCGATGTATTATTCTCAGCGGTGTAAATATTAAAGTGTTGCTCGTTGTGTGACAATGGAACGATTACTGTGACGACCCGCAGCGACTGCAACAAAAATTTGGTGCCGAAACCCGGGACTGACATCGCTGCGGATACTTCGAAGCTGGAACGTGAGTGACTCTTCAAGTACAATGGAAGTCCTAAAAAAAAAGCGCAAGGCCATCCGGTCACAGGTAACTCGACTGGTGAACGACGCGGAAGGGTTGCTAAGGGCCCCAGGACCGAACGTAGCTGAGCTAGAAATGCTCATCGAGCGTCTGACACTAGCTCAGGGCCAACTTAACAACGTCGACTCCGCCATCGAGCCGCTTGTTTCGGAACAAGACGGAGATGCTGAATTCGCGCAAGTCCTCGAGTACGCAGACAAGATTGTCATATACTTAACCAAGCTGAAGAGCCAGTTAAGGCGCTCGACGGGAGCGGGGCATTCCGGCAGTGCCAGTCAGTTGAACGAAAACGGGGACAGACTGGCAGCATCAACATCAAGGAAGGTCAGACTTCCAAAGCTGGAACTGATCAAGTTCAACGGACACCTGAAAAACTGGCTGCCTTTCTGGAACCAATTTGATGCCGCAATCCACCAGAACCCTGACTTGACACCGTGCGAACAGTTTAACTACTTAAAGGCGGCACTAACAGGGGATGGAGCGGCAGCCATTGATGGACTTCAGCCCACAGCAGAGTGCTACGCGGACGCCATCGATCTCCTACAGCGGCGGTTCGGGAATCAAGAAGCGCTAATCCAGGATCACATGGAAAGCCTCATGGACATACAACGTGTTCCACCTCAGCGCAACGCCAGAATCCTGCGGCGATTGTATGATAGCCTACAAGCTCGCATCCGGGGTCTCAAGGCACTGGGCGTGAGCGAAGAATCGTATTGTTCAATGCTTTACCCGGTGCTCCTTCGAGCGCTCCCAAGAGAAATGACCATCGAATACCACCGAAAGACACTGCAGGGGGAAACCGAGAGTGCCACCGGCAGTAGATCTGTGCCAGCGTCACAGACAAGTTTAGGACCTACCACAGATCGCACACATCTGAGAGCGCTTCGGACTCTCCTCGAGTTTCTGCACATCGAGGTGGGGAGTCAGGAAAAGGCATCTAAAGAGCGGCCAGAGGACGTTGGTGGTAAATCTACACCCCATTTCACAAAGCGCGAGGCGCAGAAGAAATCTACAGATCCCGACATGCCACGAACCTCTACTGCTACGGCTCTGCATGGTGTTGTGGAAGGTCTCGAATGTTTCTTCTGCAACTCAAAAAAGCATGGAACACCCGACTGCAACTCAAGGATAACGCTAGCTGAAAAGAAGCGCAGGCTACAAAACGCCCAGAGATGCTTCCGGTGCACGAAAGCGGGGCACATGGAAAGGATGTGCCGAGGTACACCTTGCTGCAACAGGTGCCGAGGCAGACATACCTCCAGCATGTGCGACCCAGATTATACACCGAGACGATCTGCCGACGGATTGAACGCACAGCAAAAGAAAGACGAAGCACCGGTTAGCCTACATGCAAACGAGGAAAACAAGCCGACAGTACTCTTACAAACGGTTACTGCGTGGGTGGAAGGCAAAAACAGCAGAAAGCGAGCTCGGATTCTCTTTGACAGTGGTAGCCAGCGCTCCTTCATCACGGAAGAGCTATCGAGGAGTCTCCGCTGCAAACTGCTCGGGACCGAGATCCTGACTGTCGGAGTGTTCGGAGGCAAGAATAGGGAACCCCTATTGAAAATTCTCATTTGTATGAGAAATTTTTGTGTCCAATAAACACATATGAATCATACAAGACATATAAGAACATATAAGAACCGTATAAGAACCATATAAGAGCTATATAAGAACTATATAAGATATATGAGAGCATACAAGCACCATATGAGAAACTAGTGGGAAGTTTCTTATAAGTTTTTTATGAGGTTCTTATATATCTTATTTAATTCTTACATAGTCTTCATATAATTCTTATATGGTTCTTATATGTTCTTATATGTTCTTATATATCTTGTATGATTCATATGTGTTTATTGGACACAAGAAATTTCTCATATAAATGATTTTTTTTACTAGGGACGAACGTACCGCAGAGTTCAAGTGATTCTGCGCAACCAACACAGTGGCAAGAAACACATGATTGACGCCCTCGAGACACATTCCATCTCCGAGCAAGAACTCCCTAGCCCTGAGAAGGACGTTACTGAAAAAATGGAAGAACTCGGGCTTACTTCGGGTGACGACCTGAACGGACTGGACTGTGGCGGAGTAGCGATACTACTGGGATCGGAACATTACTGGGAATGTATAACAGGAAGGATCCAACGACTGAGCAACAGCCTCACCGCAGTGGAAACCGCCTTTGGCTGGGCAATACATGGATCCACACAGTTGACTTCCGACACTGTCAGCTGTTCCCAGGTGATAGTGCTCATATCTGCTGCAGACGAACAAGAGCCAGCCATCTTGAGGAGATTCTGGGAGCTTGAAAGTGTAGGAGTACTCGAAGAGGTGGACCGAGATCAGTCAGATAATGACATTATGCGAGGCTTTGAAGCAAGCATCACCAAGACGAAGGGAAGGTACGAGGTTGGCCTCCCTTGGAAAACAGACGTGCACCTAGAATGCAACCGAGATGTGGCATGGAAGCGCCTCGAAAGTCTACGAAGGAAACTAAGCAAAAACCCAGACCTCATGCGAAGGTATGACCAGGCTATCCGGCTGTACGCAGATAACGGGATGGCCGAGAAGGTTGAACAGATAGACGGTTCCGAAGGACGTGCTTATTATATGCCACACCAAGCTGTTCTACGAGAGGGTAGCAGCACGACAAAAATGAGGATCGTGTTCGACGCCTCTTCGCACGGACCGAATTCTAGATCATTGAACGACAACCTTGAAGGCGGTCCGAACCTGAATCCAGACCTGGTGGCCTTGCACCTGAGATTTAGGCAACATCGGGTAGCAGTAATTGCAGACGTCGAGGAAGCCTTCCTTCAGATCGGTGTACACGAGGAGGACCGCGACGCCTTGCGGTTTCTCTGGTATAAAGAGTCGCCTCACCCAGACCAACCTACCCCAGAAGTCGAGGTCTGGCGTATGACAAGGGTAACCTTCGGTACCACATGCAGTCCGTTCCTATTGGGAGCAACCCTACAGCACCATTACAAGGTTATGGAAAGCGAGTTCCCACAAACAGCAGAAAAACTGAAAAAATCAGTGTATGTGGACGACCTCTTGACCGGCACAGAAAGTGAGGAGGCGGCCCAGAAGTTCTACACCGAGGCGACCAAAATATTCGGGGCAGCTGGGATGAAGCTTCATAAGTGGGGGTCCAACAGCGTGGTCCTAAAGAAAATGCTGGAGGACAACGTATCCGAAGAGAGAGTCCTTGGACAGCTGACGAGAGTGGTGAAGGTGCTGGGTATAACCTGGGAGTCAAACGAAGACAAACTGTCTTTCACAACAGAACAGGTGGTCGAGTTTACAAGCCAACGCAGAAACACCAAGCGATTCGTGCTCCAGACCACGGCGCGACTCTACGACCCACTCGGTTTCCTCTCTCCTTTCGTGACCCGAGCCAAGATTTTGTTTCAAGAAATCTGGAAGCGGAACCGGCGTTGGGATGATGCACTGCCGGGCGAACTGTTGGGGGACTGGGAGAGCTGGTGCGACGAGCTCACCAAACTGGGTCAGATCAGCGTGCCCAGGTACTACGACAGCGGACTGAGCAACATAATCATACACAGAGCGTTGCATGTGTTCTCGGACGCCAGCTCTTCCGCCTACGGATCGATTATTTTTCTGTGTTCAACTGACGACAGGGGAACGAAGAAGGCGACAATATTGCTCGCTAAGTGCCGCGTCGCCCCCCTGAAGGAAATTTCCTTGGCGAGACTGGAGCTCATGGCAAGCTTGATCGGATCGAGACTACTGAAGTACGTCAAGACATGCGTCAAAATCCAGGTGGACGAAGTTCACTTTTGGACGGACTCGATGATCACTTTGCACTGGATAAGAGGAGAGGCCTCCAGATGGAAAACGTTTGTCAAAAACCGAGTACTGGAGATACAAGGAAACTCAGGGGACGCAAAGTGGCACCACTGCCCGGGTAAGGAAAATCCCGCAGATTTGATGACCCGAGGGCTGAAAGCTGATCGACTGCTTTCTGCTGCACTCTGGTGGACCGGACCAGCTTGGTTACAGCTTCCAGCAACCGAATGGCCCGAAGAAACTGTTGGGGTGCTTTCCCACGACAAGCTCGAGGAGAAAGCTTCGAAAGCTGTAGTCACGCTAGTGCCTGCAGACACATCCGTGGAGTTCATGGACATTTCGAGATTCAGTTCGGCTGCGAGACTGCTCCGAACAACAGCCTGGGTGCTTCGGTTTGTCCATAACCTTCGATCACCAATCAAAACTACTGGATCGCTGAGTGCTGAGGAGATCCAAGCAGCACAAACCGTTTGGATAAAGAAGGCACAAAGCTCGACGTTTGCCTCCGAGATTAGTTGTGCAGCTGGAAAAAAAGCAGCGCCGCCTGGTTCAGCCTTGCGAAATTTCCAAACGTTCGTCGACCAAGAGGGAGTGCTCCTGATCAAAGGCCGTATCCGATCAGCAAACCTTACTTGGGATGAACGTGAACCCATCGTGCTTCCCAACGAGCACCGGTATTCTACCTTGCTGACCATCGAAGCTCACCGAAAGATGATGCACGGGGGGCCACGAGACACTCTCATGCAGCTTTGCAAGAGATACTGGATCATCCGCGGAAGACAATTGGTGAAGAAGGTGGTGCATGCTTGCGTTACCTGCCAGAGGTTCAGTGCCACTCCTGCCAGTGCTCCAACGGGACCTTTGCCGGGTACAAGAACCACGCAAGCTGATCCCTTTGAGGTAGTCGGCATAGACTTTGCGGGGCCGATGTACGTGCGAGAAAATGAACTCACGCATAAGTCATACATTGCCTTGTTTACCTGTGCTGTCACGCGCGCGGTGCACTTGGAGCTCGTGCCGGACATTTCGACAAAAAGCTTCTTGCTTGCGTTCCGAAGGTTCGTGTCGCGAAGGGGTTTGTGTCGCATCGTGTACTCGGACAATGCGCTGTCCTTCAAGAGGGCGTCCAAAGACTTGGCCGAACTCTGGAAGACGCTCCGACATCCAGAGGTAGTAGACCACTTCGCCAACGCGAATATTGAGTGGCGCTATATTGTTGAGCGGGCACCATGGTGGGGAGATTTCTACGAGCGACTCGTCCGATCGGTGAAAGTTGGGCTCAGGAAAGTGATCGGTAAAAAATGTTTGGACTCGGAAGAATTACGTACAGTTCTGTGCGAGATTGAAGCCGTAGTGAATTCACGGCCTCTCACAGTTGTCTACAATGAGATCGACGAGGGCGAGTCGCTCACTCCTGCAAGCTTCCTCACGGGACGAAGGCTGACGGCGCTTCCGGTGGCGGAGAAAAAAGACTTCGCTTCGTCACCTGAGGTGCTCCGCCAGCTTTGGAGACGCAGAAAGGAGGTTCTTAACAGATTTTGGGAGACTTGGCGATCGGAGTATCTAAGAGAGCTCCGATCCGCCTATGAGAGCAAGCAACGGAAATCCACACCCATTGAGGTTGGACAGCTTGTCCTGCTTAAGGAGCAGCTTCCACGTTTGCTGTGGAAGATGGGCAGGATTGAAGAAGTCTTTTTGGGTCGGAATGGAAAGATTCGTTCATGTGTTGTGCGTGTAAACAGGGGATTGTTGCTGAAACGACCGGTACATTTGCTTTATCCAATAGAAGTAACTGAAATTTAGAATGGGCGAACCCATTCGGTGGGGAGTGTGTTGCAACTAACGTCGGACAAACATCTGTTGGCGTTAGACGAACAGGGAGTAGAAGTAGAAAAGAAAGAAGTCTGCTGAGCTGCCCCGGCACGTGCGTACGAAAAGCGGGGAAAAAGAAAAAAAGAACGACGACGACGATGAACGTGAACGATTGAACGTCTTGACCTTGCAAGCTTTCGAATGTCGATGTATTATTCTCAGCGGTGTAAATATTAAAGTGTTGCTCGTTGTGTGACAATGGAACGATTACTGTGACGACCCGCAGCGACTGCAACAAACGGTCTTACTATCGCACTTTTTAGTCATGCTAGGATTACTCCTGTACTATATATACCGTTTAAATCTGCCCTAGTGGCGCATCACTTAATTTATCAAAGTTGCAAAAAAAAAAAAAAATATATCCCTGAACTAAATCTGGTCAATTCCTGTCGGCTTTTTTTATCAGACTTGTTTTGATAATGCAACGTAAATCTTCTTCAGTAACTGAAAGCAGATATGCTGATTCAAGGTCTTGTGAAAGATTTGATAACCCGGTTTGATGCTGCAAGTTTATTTTTGCCCCACAGTTCTTCAACATCTGTCACCATTTTATTGCTGAATAAATCACACAATGAGATGAAATCAGCGAACTCACCGAAATATCTTGCAATTGTATCATCGATACTTTCTTTTTGTTAGCTTATTTGTTAGGTTCTGAGTTTGGTTAGGGCTATCTTTTGTATTTTTAAAATTCCCTTTATAGTGGTTATAGCTTTTCTGATGTAACTTTGCTCCATTATGTCTTTGTCAATTTATATAATCCCCGTGCTTCTTTTTTTTTTTTGTGGGGGGGGGGGGGGTTAATGGTTTTCTGGGAAACTTTATATATATCCATAAAAACAACTTTTAATCTAGCCTTATAAATAGAAGTATGAGGAGAGTGTATTAGGAGCTCCAGTCAAAGTCGGATATTAATTTTTCCACTTTCTTGTTGTCCAGTATGTTTATTACCTGTTTAGCATTTTTATTGGCCGCAGCTGTTATCCTGTATTGCCACGAGTAGTCATCAGAATTTTTTTTTTCGAATCACACCAGCCATCGTAGACATGCAATCGAATTTAATCGGATCAATGCAGCTTTTTAATATTTGGTTTCCAAGATGTTCTTCTCCAGTATATTCAATAAAGAAGTTTTAGACACAGACACCTTCTAACATGGGGAGATAGTCACTGAAGTCATTTTTGGAAGTATTTCTTACGTCTATGTTGAAGTCAACGGCTAAAAATGTGCGTGCACACATATTTAGGATAATTAGCATTTCATATAATTCAGTAATAAATGAACTTATAGTTAAATCTGGTGGTCGATAAATAGCGCCAACCGTAAATTGACCAGCACTGGGTTATACACTTCTACCAATAACACTTGCACTTATGTAATAAATACATTCAGCTGATTGGTTTTAAAGTAATCGTTAACGACCATTAAAATGCCTCCTCCTCTACGTCGTTGTCTACAACGTTGATAGCGATGGAAATGTTCTAAACATATTGCAAATTTTTTTCATCAAGATTTATTTTAGTAAGCATTATCATGCTAAGTTCAGGCAATCGATCTGCAAGCTAAATCTAGTTCATCCCAATGCCTCCTTGCTTCGAATGTTTATATGCAAAACGTTTAGGCTAATAGGGCTTTCTTTATCGTGAAGCGCGGACTGTACATACGCGTCCCACGCTTGAGGATATCGAAACGTCCCTGCCATTTATGCTGTGTTGTTGAGTTGAGGTCAATCTCGTTTTCGATTCGGATCGCAGGGCTGCCCTCTTTCTCTTTGACAAAAATGTTCCCGTTCTGCGGCCACGTGAACTTCTAGCTCTCTTTCTTACCTTGGTCTTTGTGTTCCAAAAGAGGTTTTTCAGTGTCTTTGTAAATTTTTCATTCACATAAATGTTTTTAGTTTTTGAATGAAAACGTCTCTTGATCTACAGATCTCTGGTGCTCCATTGCCTGAACCTTACTAGAATGGGAGCTCTGCTCTCGTCTCCGGCTCTAAATCTCTGCGCGGTTTCAATGTTTGGCTTGTTGGGCGTGGAAGCTCAAGTTTTTCAACAATACCTGTCACAACATTTACGAGGTTTTCATTTTCAGTTTCTCTACACCTCTCTCTACACCTAGTGTATTTCAATGTTTTTAAGTCCTGAGTGCTGCTCTGCGTTATCCCTCTCAACAGTGAGTACCTCCAGATGTTTTTTTTTTTGCTTAGCTCTTCGGTGAGTTTGGCCTGGCTTTGAGAGTTTGTGCGTATCACCTGGTACTGCGTTGATAGCTTGTTGATGGTTCTCCCCTCCATTCACTTTCTTTAAGTTTCCACGTGATTTTGTGATAATACTGTTATACTTTGTTCCTTGCGCTTCTAAAGCTTTCTCGATGTTATCCTCTTTAGCACTGCTACCAGTGTTGTGATAATTTCAGTGATTTTCACAGTCAAGATATCCAGGCCCCCTCCACTCGAACCATTAGTCTTTTCCTTGCTTGCACTAGAAACGCCTCTGTTGGATTGAACCGACTGTCTTCGACGGTGGATTTTACACGTGCTACAATTCCAGGAGTTAAGATCGTCTGCGACATGTCTTTTACAGCTTTTATTTTTGTAACGCCAGAGCATTTGACTTGAAAAATCAAATCCAAATGTCCTGTGTTGGGTGCCCACCGGGACTGTGCGGAAAACAGGCAGGGCGAAGCGCCCCCTGCTGTTCGACCTCCTCGCCAATACCTCTTATAAGTAATTATGCGACCCGTTTGTTGAGTCCGTCTGGTACTTTGCGCTCAATCTGTTGGCGCCGCCTTGTTCGCCAAACCGTCGCTGGTTTGTGAAATGATCACGGTGTAGGTTATCATCGTCCCGGCCATCTGAAACAGAAAAGGGATATTTGCCCAAATTCGTACGTTCATACCAAGTGAAAATTTAATTGTTAACGGGTCACAACAAAACCGAGACCGATCGGCCATGATGGGAACGATAAGTAACCTCATCTATTCAATCTTGAGCCCATTAATCCAAAACTAGTCGAAAACAATTACTATCACTCTTGGTCAAAATATAGTATTCCATTCGATTACCCGATTACTTAGAAGAAAAATAACTGACCGTTACTTGAAAGAGCATCCGTTACTTTTCGGATTACTTCAAATTTTCAAAACGGCATATCTATCTGCCCGTTTGGAGACGGGTTTCTCATGCTGCCCAATATTGCATTAGAATCACCGGGTTACAATCAATTCGTCTTTTAAATCCAACACTTTTGGCTGGCCGTTTTCCTGTTGGAGACTTAATTGTCTTTGAGGACTCATTGGTAACAGAATGTTATGAAAATAAAGGGCGCCATTAGGAAGGGGAAGGGAAAATAGTAGCGGTCGCAAGTAATTTCATTGTAAGTAAAAATTGTTGGGCGAGAATCGGTACTGTATATTAAACGAAAACATGGTAACGCTTGAGACGGGGACAAACAAGGAGACTGAAAAACGCAGAGCTTTTTGTTCAGATTCGTCCTCCGTCCTCGTATCGAGTGCTACCATGTTTCTGAGTAATATTATTACTTTCAAAACGAATTAGATTGTTGTTGTGATTACTACCCAATGAATGCCTTCAAAAAATGATCAAATTACTCAAAAAAGTAAAAAAAATTGATGGTAATTTTGTTAGATGCAATGAGAACCATATGGGTTTGGAAGTTTTATCACAACCAGGTGCTGATAGCACGAATCAACCCACACTTTCTGAAACTAGATTTTTCTTTTGCGAGAGGAAGAAAATACAAAATAGTTGATTTACTTTACGATGGGAATGGGCCTCGGTCACCATAAATATGCGTGGAGGCGGAAAGTCTTGGCTTCGTGCAGAGGTGTGCTAAGGTATACGGACAATTTAAGAAAAGCCAAACGTGGCGAGACCTCACAATCTTATCGTAATTATTAATTTTATTACCAATTTTATTACCATCAAACGAGAATGGCTCCTGTAGCCGATAGGAACCACGAAGGAGAAATCACGAAGCACGAAGCGTGGACATGCTAAGCCACTACCGGCTTTTTTTTAAGTTGTCGGTAATTGTATTAGAGACTATATTGACTATCCGGCCATATATGAACAACGCCTGATCAGTATTTCATTCTAGGTCTCGTACAAATGACTGGTGCAAATGAGAATCGAAGGTGCTACAAAAGTTTTCAAGTTACCTTGGAGGCATTTTATGCACGGAAGTAGTTCCTTCAATTACCATATATTGCCTCCACTTGTGGCATTCAAGAGCGGACAGAGACCTTTACTGCCGAAGTACTATAATAGATCGTTTTAATTATTTAAAAGATTTTAAACCGTCGTGTCATGAAGTGAGGGACCTTTATTTTTATCCATTTGTTTTGTCTGGTTCATTGAAGGGAAACAGGGCGCATAGATCACGTGACATCAGGTCACGTGCCATCAGTTGACGTCACCTGATCTAAACAACAATATACCGGGTGTCCCAAAAGCACTTACAGTTTTTTTTTTTTTAACCGCAGAATAATCTAAGCATCAGCGAACGCGTATTCTCCGCCAAAAATGTAGTTCTAGCGTTCAGAACCAGATGCCAAACTTTCAGAAGTAAGCGTTATCTTATTTGAAAGGTACAACTAATTTTCTAGAATTTTCAATAGTAAAATGGTGGCCCATGAACCTCTTATATATTACATGGAGCCGAATGGCGCTATTTACCGGAAACGGGCGAGCACGGGCCCGTATTTCATTGAAAGTTTCAGAAAATTCGCTATAACTTTTGACTGAGACAACGTTTAGTTCTGAAATTTTGGCATCTGGTTAGGGCCGTTAGCGCTGCATTTGGACGGAGAATGAGCGTTGGTCGATGCGCAGTTAATTGTTTCGGTGAAAAATGCGCTTAGAATGTGTTTTCTTTTTTAGGGACGCGCTATAGTTTACCAGCTGAACTTTGCGAGATATGGTCGAACAAACGGACGGACGGGGGTACGATATTTTGGGATTGAGGTTCATTTAAAAATAATTCCCTGCTGTAATCATATTTCAGATATAGAGTGTCCCAAGTCACCAGGCTCGATCTAAAATGGACCGTAAAAATCGACGCCTGCACGTAGCAATCTTAACTTTTTGTCAAAGGTGTATTTTACAGGTCCTTTTGTTTTTGTAAAATTACAAAGCATAGCTCTAGTTTTGTAAAAAGTAGGGCCAAAATACTTGCCAGGGTCAACGGCGGAGGGCGACGCAGACGACCGAGTCGAGTTGCGAGGTGCGTTTTGCGCGCGTGTCGATAGATGGCGTCGGGAGCAGCGTCAGAAGGTGTAACCGACCAACGAAAGAAAGGACACGACACGCAGACGAAATCTGTTGGCAGCAAATGTGCCGTCCTTATGCAAAGGATTCTTTTTTTTTTGTTACTTTAAGTTTTGCTTTTATTGTGCACATTTAGTTTTAAACCGAAGGTACATTACAAAAAGATTATGTTCATTTTAATAAACCATGGTGCTCGCGAACAGTCTCGATTAGAGTTCCTGTATAGGCTCCCTACGGTAGCCAGAGTTGCGCGTCTATTTTCCACGCGCCGCCGCGCCGCTATTCGCAGAGATCCGATCACGTGCGGAGCCGGAACAAGTGCCGTGCAGGAAAGTAGACGTTGCGCGTGCCCCGGCGTACGTTTCCCTGCTTTTGAGCGCGCCGTGCGCCTCGAACGCGCGGCGCCGCTATTTGCCGAATTCAGTCACGTCAGGGGCGGGATCTACATGCCGTGCAGGAAGGCGGTGCTACGGAGATGAACGCGCAACTGTGGCTCCCGTAGGGAGCCTTTGCAGGAACTCTAGTCTCGATGAGTAGATAGCGCCATCTATCAATACGAGCGCCTAACGTGCCCCGCCACTCGACTTGAACTGCGTCGCCGCCCGCCGTTGACCCTGGCAAGTTTCTTGGCCCTATTTTTTACAGAAAGGGATCTACGCATTCTAATTTTACAAGAAAATACCGACTTGTGAAATACACTTTTGACGAAACGTTTAGATTGCTACGAGCAAGCACCAAATTTTACGGACCCTTTTAGATCGAGCCTGGTGACTTGGAACACAATATATATGGTCACCAAGAGCTTAAAATACACAGATCACGTGACTTATCATGATCACGCTTTCTGCTTCTTGATATGTTTTTGGTGTTCGCATCGGCTGAGGCTGCAACCGTAGTGGCTACGAAGTGGTAATAGAGAGTTTCAGGGAACCATTTTTTGCACATCCGATAGGGTACGATGGGTCCTCCGGTACAAACTGCGCATGCGCAGTTTGTATCGAACGGCTTATTGTACCATATTGGATGTGCAGAAACGGTTCCCTAAAACTCCCTAATAAAGCGCACGGGACTCACCACGTCGTGCGTTTCTCAAGCTCTCAGTAACCACAACGGACAAGGAACAGGTGTAGAAATTTGGACTTCCTCAAACGGGAGGGGACAAATTGAGCACCGAAGGCGTGGCCTTCCCATTCTTATTACAGCTATTATTATACGTTACACTTATTTTCATGCGTTAACGAACAGTGTCCTTGTATCATCAATGAATCATGCCGGCGTGCACGTGACTCAGCGCATGCAGTTGCTGCTTACCGACACCAGCAGAGCCTTGTTGATCCTCAGGAAGCCGCCACCGCAGAGGTACATACCCTTGGGATCTATGGTTTCGTGTAGATACCGGAGCTGTCAGAGACATGGTACGTGCAAAGAAACATGAAGCGTCTACTACCCCGCAAAGCACTTGGTTCAGCCAATCATTCCAATCTATGGAGGACGAGGGGCCAGTGACAAGACTTAAAGCGTCTCCAAACCTAAAAAAATGCAGTTATTGGCTTTTTTAGGTGCGTTGCAAGAAAGTAGGACCTCCAGATGTTTTACGAATGCGGACACAGAAAACGTTCCTTTCAAAACACATTACACAATACTGGTAGTGTAGGAATTTTTTTAACGTAATGACTGAATCGTATATAAAAAAAACAAAAAAACTATTGATTGTTATAGAAGGATGTACAGAGTGTCTTCCACCCTCCCCCCCCCCCCCCCCCCCCCCCCCCCCACAAAAAAAAACAAAAAACATTTCTCTTTTTTTATTGCAAAATTGAGCGACGCATAGACCAACGCTCATTATCCGTCCTAATGCCTAATAGTGATACGAAGCTGATGACAAAACTTTCAGCACTAAGCGTTATCTTATTCAAAAGTCTCATGCATTCGAGAGCTCCGTCGGCTGCCATCTTCCCAATGAACATTTTAAGAAATCGCTTATACCTTTCGAATAAAATAAGGGTTAGTGCTAAAACATTGGTATCCGGCTTGGGCTGGTAGCGGTATGCATTTCGACGGAGAACGAGCGTTTGACGATGTGTAATTTATTTATTTTTTGGCCGTAAAAAAATTCAGTAACTATTTCTGGGGGACACCCTGCACTTTTCGTCGGTGTAAGTGCCGTTTGTAGAGCCTTTTTTTAGGACATCCACCGTTTACCTTGTACGCATACGAAAAGTCACTGCTATGAGATAGCACGCACCACTGCAAGCAGTGGTAAAGCACAAGAGAGCTTTCAACTCGGACAAGGGAATAGCAGATGGAGCCAACGCAGAATGTGCAACCGTTCAATACATGAATTGGGTACGAGCTGAGATAAATGAATACCGCACGTACTCTTTAAATCTGCCTTTACTATTTTGCATGGGGCACTAAGAGCTATCAGCGCATGACGCGGCTGCCGTGGCAGCCGCGTCATGGCACTGATAGCACGGTCCGGTCGACGGTCCGGCGTTCACCTTCATGTTGCCGGCGGCTGTACTCTTTAAAGCTGCCTTTACTATTTTGCATAGGGCACTGAGAGCCTATCAAAACAGAGTAAACCAAAGCTTTGTTTAGTAACGCCTTGACGAGCTGGCGCCGTCAGTGCTGTTGGACACCTATAAAAGGTGTGAAGGCATATCAATCGGTCAGGCAATCTATGGATAATGCAATTTGTAAGGTCAAATGCGGAGGGCAAGTTCGTCTGCTTTTTGCGCAGGGGTAGCGGTGAGGTCAGAACGCCGAGCTCTGATTGGAGGGATTGGGGTTGACCTCAATGCTCGCTGCCTTGAGGCCTACCCCCTATCCATCCAATCGTAGCCAACCAGTGTTAAGCGGCGTACTGACGTCACCGCAACCCCTAAGCAAAAAGCAGACGAACTTGCATTGTGCATAACAGATTCGCCCTGTTTTCTTTAAATCGGCTTTTCGTTTCCCAGTTACTATTTTCGAAGACATTATGAGAAACCGAGGGCGGGGCGACTTCTGAGCATCTCATTAACACTCCGCAGCCAATGAAATTGCTGCGTTTGCTGACAAAAACGTCGATGAACTAATCGCTAAGGAAAAGCGTGAACGTTTTAAGCCACTCCCTGGGGCTTTGAATTATGCTTTCAACGACTATACATTTGTATTTTATATTTTCGGCACAATTCGATTTCTCATTTTATTAGAGTGGCCTGGTCAAGTGTATATAGTCATGGACATCTTAAGAAGCGCAGGCCCCTGGGTCCCCGGGGATTTATTGTCCCTGGGAACCAATAAAGACAATAGATCCTTAGATCCCCCCTCTAAAAAAACAAACAAAACATTTAGGTTCAATTAAAACTTTGGTTTGGGCTAGTTGGTTTATAATGATATACGGTTAAAGAGCACGGAAGTGACAAAAACAAGTACAAAGTACTAAAGACATGGGCAGGCGCTTTTTTTCAACTGAAGTTTAGAAACAACGCCTGCCCATTGTCGTTCGTGTTTTCTACTGGTTCTGGTATCTTTTTGGCTTTTTAACCATTCGCATTTTCGTCCAGCAATTTGGAGATAAATTGTAGCCTGAGACTCTTTTCGGTCAGTTGGGCATTGTACCTGTTGTACGCACACATCCGCTGCTTCAAACGTAAACGCCGTCTTCGTGGCATTCTTCAGTTTTTGGGCCTGCAAAATATAAGAAAGCATGCATTCGTGTATCTGATATTGCTGTTGCGCTGACTAACCTCATCGTGCAGAGCTTGGCTGACCAAAGCCATGTCCACGAAGGCAAGCGAAGAATACACGCAAAACGACACGGCTAGCGGAATATCTTCAGCACTGAACCCATCGTGGAACATGGCGTAGCATACAATGCAAGCGCAAAGGAGAATAGCCGCTGACATCGCTGCCAGCGGTACTTGCCAGATGGTGTTCAAGAAGTCTTTGAGATCTCTGATGTGTCCAAGGTGGTGTCGAATGACCTCAAGTTGGCCAGACAGCTCTGTCTTATTGTAAGAAGACTTCAATTCGCAGCAGCGTTCAAACATTTTACGCTGGAACTGAAGATACGCTATAAGGACGGTAGAGCATGACCTCAGGACCATGTAGGGTAGAGCGTCGTATAAGAGGTAGTAGGCCGTTATGATCACAACACCAAGCTTGCGTAGAAAATGGAGGTCCGTAGGAAGCATTTCGGTGAGGCTAGTTATGAAAGGTATCGCGGAGATGAAGTAGGTGGTAACTGCTCCTATAACCACAAGAGACTGACGAAAGAAAGACCATCGGCGTC
The DNA here is from genome assembly GCF_016920785.2 of Ixodes scapularis. Taxonomy (NCBI): domain Eukaryota; kingdom Metazoa; phylum Arthropoda; class Arachnida; order Ixodida; family Ixodidae; genus Ixodes; species Ixodes scapularis. Next base: position 124,019,143 of record NW_024609879.1, on the reverse strand, counting down.
TCCAGATTCCCCGGACACCTTGCGTCGAAGGCGAGAACCCCGTGGTTTTTTCGAAAGCAGACGACTTTCTGAAGAACTCTAGGAGCGTGGCCGATCCCGTGGCCATGATGACGGCGTTGAGTAGGGCCTTAAGAATCATAATCGTTCGCACGATATGTAGGAGAAATGGAGAGAAATCGTGGGAGAAGTTTCTGAATACGTGAGCTTTTCGAATAAAAAGGATTACTTGAAAGGAGAAGCAAAGAAGAATGATAAACGCCGAGTAAGCGGTGTACACGCTCTTACAGACGACATTCGAGTTCTCGAGTGGTTTTCTGAAGTTTCGAATGAAGAAGCAACCTCCCAGACGACACAGTACTGCGTAAGGTATAAACTGCCGCTGCATGAACGAACTCATTGCGTCTTCAACCTGTAGAAAAAAAAGAAAAAAAAAAGAAGAGAGGCCAGAAAACTTCTTAGAGGACGAAATTGATGTCTGTCCACTTTGTTCTTCTTTAGTGATTCGTTTGAGTTTCTGTAACAAAAACAGACAATGAGCGTCAGAAGATGTGTTTTACACGAGGATAAATTTAACTTCCAAATATTTTACGGCGATAGCGTCATTGGTGAGGTTTCGTATACGAATCTTGGGTCGTGTTTGTGCGCAAGTCGTGGCCCGATTTCTCCGCCAGGAAAACGCTACTTTTAACGGGAGTTTATGGCACCCGACGCCATGGTTTGGCGTAACGTAACAGTGTCACTTGACCACGTCATGTGACATCACGATTTCACGTGACGTCACAATGTCGCACGACTCACAGTGGGACGCCATGTGTCACGTGACTTCGCAATGCCATGCAACGTCACAAAATCAAGTGACTTCATGGTGTCTGGTAACGTTACAGTCCAACATCAATACCGTCTACTAAACTTAAAGGGTCCCGCTAAATTTAAACACAACAGTGTAACCGAGTTCGAGATAGTGTGTAGCTCGGGTGTCGCCGCACTCCATGCTTGGTTACGGCAAGGAACCAACTTTCGTTTTTCTTGGCACTCTGCATATGTTGTTGAAATTGACTAAACTGTGATCCGAAACTATAGAACCATTGGCAGCTTAGAAAGCGCAAAACGTGGTGACCTCTGAACCTGTTATCAGCGCTCCACAGCCAATGAGATTTTGGTGCGACGAATGCAGAAGAATGAATCATGAAACAAGAAACACAAAGACAGTAAGACACGCCCTGTGTTCCTTAAGCTGTCTGTGACAACATTTAATAATGTATTTAATTATTTAAAATACCCTCAAGGCCATGGTCATTACAGAGGGGAGTGGGTCATTTTGGAGAGCGTGATAGGGTTCAATAGAACGACTTAAATTATGAATTACACTTTACACAATGAAAAACCCTTTGACGATCAGTCGGAACAGCACAGATTACTGACAGCAGTTTTAAATAGATGATCAACGACAAATGTGGCCAATGATGCTGCAAGGTGGTTCCATGGAGTCCACAGAAGTTTACGGAATGTGGAATGTATCAGTACATTTTGGAATGCCTACCGTACATATATATGACTTATGCCTGTTAAAATATAAAACTGATGATTCATGGGTTAATCGTAAAGTAATAGATTGGTATGATATATTTTACGGGAGAGACACAGGCGAGCTATTTTTCGACGGAAAGGAAGGTTAGGCAATAATAGGGTTATCTTCCTGGAGGCTACGCTGGCAGTTCGTTGACAGTTGTTAAGAATAGAACGAGCAGAGAGATTTTGTACTGATTATAAAGCATTGATTTGTTTAGAATGACTGGGGTCCCAGATAGAAGAAGCATATTGTCATTCAGAGCGAACAAGTGTTTTATACAGAGTTACTTTTAGAGATGAAGGAGCAAGAAAGAAATTTTGTTTTAGATAATTCAGCATGCGCTTAGCGTTCTTAACCACATCATCGACCTGAATCTGCCAGGAGATATCTGCAGATATATGAACACCCAAGTATTTATATACGGAAAGTAAGGAGTCGATTTCAAGAAAATAAGAGGCAGGACTAATAGATTTACGCAATACGCTCATGGCTTCACATGTTGTCATAAGATTGGCATAGTCATCAAACTTGACAATCCAGACATAAGAAACATAACTGAGTCGCTATCGCGGGAGTATCCGTGCCGGAAGGCATCTGGCGCGCACACCCTCTAGATTGAAGAATAATTCGCTCCACCTAACTAAACACCTTTCCCAACGTGCATCCCGAACCAAATTTAAATAGTGCGGAGACCGCCATAAACTTTAGTCGAATTGCGGGCGTGGGTGCCTCGACGGAAATTCCAGCTGAAACACAAGGATAAAACAAAACGGCATGTTTTTTTGTTTTTTTTCCATTTCTTTCAGAGGTTGATTACTTACTTTGAATACTTTCGAAGGACAGGGCAGCTTTGACGAGAAAACCAGATATCTCTTTCACTTCGTGATTTGTGTGCGGGGCATAAACGCGCGGACTCGGCCAGACTATGAAAGGAGTCCGAAATAGTTCTTCGCTTTATACTGCGCTGAAGTCATTAGAGATGTGAATTCACGCGGAAAATCCCGTTTTTCGGCTGGCGCGTACAGTAACAGCTTCGAGTGCTTTTCCACGGCAGGACTTCATAAGCTCAAACAATAAGGTATCGCAAGCAAAAAAAGTGAAACGGAGAGGTAATTCATAATTCAAGTTTTTCGATTTGGACCCTATCACGCTTTCGAAAATGACTCATTGAGGTTTGATCGTGACTTACCTGCATCAGCCCTAGACGTCGTGTCTATGATAGGTTCATTTGTGCAGTACGACTAGGGCGCAAAGTGTGGTATTGATTAAAAAGTGAAAATAACATTGGAATTTCGATTTTTCAGAAGCGTCCGGGGTAGTTTTTTGTCGGTTGAATTCTTTTGTACATTTTGCACCAGTATAGTCTATACATCTAAATGTGAAGACCATACTGTCATATAAATGCTTCAGCACTAACCTTTCTTTTATTCATAATTTATAGGTGATTTTCTGAAAATTGTAATGGGGAAATTAATGGCCATTTTGGACAGCTCTCAGTAACTGGCGCCATAGGACTCCATGTATTCGAGGGCTCAGTCGGCCGCCGTTTTCCCATTAAAAATTAAAAACCGCTAGCGCAACATTTGGGCAATGAATGAACGTTCGGAAAAAGTCATTTATTTATGCGGTATAAAAAAGAAGAAAACCCCCGTATATTGAGGAGCGGCAAAAACAACTCATTGCCTATTAAAAGCGCGACCTTCTGGTGCTCTTAAAGGAGCAAGGTGCAAGGTTTCTATCTGTGACCCCTTTATAAAGAGTATTCACTGGACGCCATATTTGTGGGTGCTGTTTAGAGCGCATGCTCGGAACGAGCTCACATGAATAGGTTTGCTAAGACCGGCAATCTTGACGGTGTGCAATGCACGTTGCAAAATCACTCTGGAAGCTCGCCATCAGCACCCGCCGAGCAGTCGCGCACACAGCTATGGCCGCCAGTGAATACTTCCTATTCTAGCGCGGGGGGATATTTCGAGTACGCACTATCGCGCCTCTTTTACGTCACGTCACGGACAGGATTTTGCCTCGTCTCGCCGTGACATCGCGCCTTGTGATCCATGGCTATTTATCATCAGGTTCGCGCTCTGGACGCTCGGAGTCTGACGCACTCTTAAAGGGACCATGCAATTACCTTTTTACTTTTTCCAAATAACTTTTACATTAAACCGTCAATGTTCACTGAATGCCGAACAGGGATCCGTTTTCGTCTCGGTTTATTAATTTCTACACAAAAAATTAATGAAATATCGACTTTTTCTTTCTCTCCAATTGACCGCAAAACAAGCCGTGACGTACGCTGTTTCCGGAACCGGAAGTTCTCTCGGCGGTAGGAGAATGGGAGCGTTAGCGACGACGAGTTGGGGTGCGCCGGTAGGTTTTACTGCGCTGACGTCACCGACGTATTTTCTGAGTCGGCGCCTCTCATCGCCGCATCGCAGCTGAGCGGAATTCAATGAGATATGTTGCGCTACAGCGACAGCATGGGACTAGTCCCATACGCCGGTATGCCTGTTGGGAAGTACAGCGAGTCTTCCGGTGAAGACTCCAGAAGTCAACCCAACTGTCATTGTTGGTAAAAGGCGGCCCCTGTCAGTCGTTTGTAAAGCGACGTAGATGGAAACAAATTGCCGCGGCGTTTTTCGCGGCCTCGGAGATGCAGGATCGAGCCGACGTTAAAAAAGATACGTTTGAACTATGAGTTTCAGCAAGAGCCACGTAAATACCTGTTTACACTCGGAGCGGACGCGCGCGTTTGATGGAGGTGCTGTATTCGCGCTGTTGGTAAGCGCTTCGGGACCGTTCTTTTACGATTGCAACTCGATACTGACGCGACACTCGGCAAAGAAAGGTTGGACTGGCTTTGCACGTATACCTCCCACGAACTGTTATAGCTGGACAGTGACGTGCAGTCTGTCAGAATAAAAATGGCATACCAATAACAAAGTGTACATACCGTGTTACGAAGGCAATTCATACGGCGTTTATTTCAGCTCTATATCACACAAAACAAGAACATATAATCGACGAGAGTCTCCTTTCGACGAGTGTTCGTCAACACTGCCTCAGAAAACAAGGGGAAGAGATTGACCTCACCTCTTAATCTAAAATTGAGGTCAGCGATCAAACTATAATGTGGGAAGGGTCCACAAGGGTCGCGCGGGCATATTCCATTCAGCACGCCAGCCGGTCGACGGTCTTGCGACGAAGCAATGCTGCGCCGAGTCGGAGTGCCTGCTAGGCCTATATTATGAGCAGCTCGCTTCGTCGGAGTCGGTGGATTCGTATCCAGCGTTCTTGTTTGTCGTAGTCTGTTTTAAGTACTTTTTTTCAAGCTGCTTGAAGTCGGCACGCGCGAGAAGAACACGTAGATAAATAAACGTTCAGTCAGTCAGAGTTTTGAGAGGAAGGAAATCAAAGGAAATAATGTTCGTCGGTCGTCGCCACCGAAGTAACTGAAGTCGGCGCTGCCCTACTGCGCACGCGCAGTATTTGCTTCGTTTACCACACGATAGATGGCTCTTGGCTCTCAGCATTATCAAATTTGGCAATTTTCACCACACATCTCTAATTATGCTACAAAATGTGGATCTGAATATTATTTAACATAACTTTTAGGAAACATTCGTCGGCTATTTATTGTTTACGATCGCGGTGCTGGTGAGGTAGGCTCTTACCCAATAGGCGACCTGGATTTGGCTGACGTGCTCCATTTCCGCGGATGCATCGTAGTGAACAGGCGAAGGAAGGAAGGCGCAAAAGAGTCCAGTTTTCTTTTAAAAGTTCTATAGCAAATAGTTTTTTTTGGCTTCCTATTTTTGTGTTTTTGTGTTTCTTTTCACACCTTTTACGACGTGCGGTGGATGAAATTGGATTTTAAAATCATTTCATGGTCCCTTTAAGTGTGCCACGATCCACAAAAGCAATTAATGAAATATCGTGAGTACTCGTGGAATACCACGTGAGCCTTCATTTTTTGTTGTATTACTTTCTGAGGAATGTGCATAGAGAGCTTCATTGATGGATATAATTTTCCTTGCATTAACCATTTTTTTTCACCGTCATACGATACACTGACACGGCTGTTGGTAAGTCAATAAACGTGGCTAGAGACTAGCGCAATTCATTAATTGGTGGTTTGAGTGCACGCATTCGGAAAGCATCCCATTTGTCACCAAAGTTTACGGATCAAGATTAAGATTCACTAAAACGGATTTTCGGGCCACTGTAAGCAAACATCTTTGGCCGAGACGAGGTGGACTTTTTTTTTTTTTTTCGGTGGCACACCAGTCGGCTATAGTTCCCGAGCTGCACTCCATTCGAGGTGAGAGTCGATTTATTACCGCGAAAGCATTAACTGTGTCATGGAGCGAGCCGACGTCATCAGCTTTGAAGCCGCGCCAAACGGCACCTTAAATCCTTCCTCCAAGTGAAGCCGGCTCCCAGCTATGAAACCACGCGAAAAGCCTAGCCAAACGGCACCTAGTTTCCCCGATCCCGAAGAAGCGGAGTAAAGCTGACGGATTTCGGCGAATTCGGTCCTATTGACTGCACTCTAAAAAAAACCCGTGCGTCTGCTTTTCCGCACAACATTCGGACAGCCAATCAGCGCAACTTACGGAGGCAGCTCAGCGAATGACGATGCCGAAACATATGCTTAGACCAGAAAACGCAGTCTGAGTTGTGACATTAAGCAATGCAAGCGTGACGTTTTGCCTTGCTTATTGTCACAACTCAGACTGCGTTTTTTTGGTCTAAACATATGTTTCCGCATCGTCATTCGCTGAGCTGCCACCGTAAGTTGCGCTGATTGGCTCTCCGAGTGTTGTGCGGGAAAGTAGACAAACAGACAATTTTTAGAGTGTGGCGCGAGTCGACGAGGGTCCCATTGGCTGCTGCGCGCCAATTTCAACGACCCCCGCCACAAAAGTGTAGGGCGGTGTACTTCCCGTCGCATCTCGATGCACGCACCGGAAGTGGACTGCCCTACACTTTTCTGCACCGATGCAGGAGGTGTAAGTAAATCGAACGCAGCTTCTATCTCACTCCTCTTTGAATGGCTCGTACCCGTCGCGTTCGAAAACCTACCCGCGTTGAGCATGTCTTAATCTGTCTTGTCACGTGACTTGATCCGCCGGAATAACTCAGATCCATTCGAGGAAGATTGGAACGCAGCCCCAGAGTGCCTATCTGCTGACAGTGATCTGGCCAATCAGATCTGACCCACCTCTGGGCGCAGCCATCTTAACGTCACGTGATCATTAATAGGGGAGATAGGCAAGATGGCGGCAACCGAAAGGGTGCCATTTCCGCTGCAGGCCATGGGTTCCGGTTTACCTCTCTAAGGTAAGACTCAAGCTCGTTTACCACAAACCACCGTAAGAAAAACAGAAAAGAAAAAACGTGGGATTTTTTTATTGAATTGGCTGATAATGCCTACAACAACTGAACTTTACGGCGCTTTTGGTTCTTAGGATGTTCTCCTTGGTTGCCTATTTTCCCTTTTTTGTTCGACAACATACTCAGTGGCCCTATCTATACTGGTAGCCCAGGCACACTTCCGGCTCACGTATATTTCCTAATTTTTTACTCCTCGTGTTTTTATTATAAGAGTGAGTTAAGTCTGCCCATAAGTCGTCATTTCAAGAAGATAGCGTGTATATATTGTAGCGGAGACGCTGAGTGCGGGGTGAACAAAAAACATAAAAGAGATGCAACCGGCACGCGACGAAGGGAACGCTCGTCGTGCTCGTGCGTGTGCGCGAGGCAGTTGGAAGCCAGCCACCGAAGATGTCGGACCTCTCTGTGCGGTGATTAAACCAGTTAAAAAGGAAAGCAGAAATTGTAACACTGGTGTCAGAAGTGGAGCTCCGTTCGGGCCGACGCCTTCCCCGGGCAATGGAACCTCCTACCAGTCCCGAAGGGGACCACACCGCAACTACCGGCGCCGAAAATCTCGCTTCTTCAGACCCGACAGCGTCCGAACCCATGGCGCTCTTCAAAAGCTGGCTCCAACAAGCCGAAGCGTCCTACGCTCGACGAGAGAGCCTGCTTCTCCAAACTATGACATCATCCATTCAGGACTTCACTGCCTCCATGACAGAACGTTTTCAACGCTTGGAGTCTCGATTCCCTGAACTCGAGGAGCAGCGCACCGCAAGCCCCCCGGTTCAGAACGCTACCCGACTTTCAACCCTGCGTCTCAAGCCATCGACATTTGACGGTACCGTTCCTTGGGCACCTTACGTATCCCAGTTCAACCTCATTGCTGACGCTAACCAATGGTCTCTGGCTCAAAAGGCACAAGCCTTGGCCGCCCATCTAACCGGACCAGCTTTGACAGTACAACACTACCTACCACCCGACACCCGCGATTCCTACGAAGCCTTGGTCGCGGCACTGAACGAGCGCTACGGGGAAGGACCCCTCCGCTTTCTTCATCACGCCCAACTTCGCAACCGTCGTCAGTCTGCAACCGAGACAGTTTCTCAAGTCGCCGACGACATCGAGCGCCTCGCCCATCTTGCATTTCCTGGTTGCCCACAAGACACAATTGACGCTGTGGCAACCATGGCGTTCATTGACGCCATCTCCTCCGTTGAGGTGCAGGATGCGGTTCGCCTAGCACGCCCCAAGACTCTCCGAGCAGCACACACGGGCGCGCTGGAGATAGAAGCTGCTCGACAAGCATCACGATCTACGGTTCTGAGGCCTCCTACGCAGCCGCAAGCCCCGACAACAGCAACACATGCGCCTCCAGCCCCAGTTTGCTGGAACTGCCATGAGCAGGGCCACACGCGGGCACAATGTCCCACGTATCACCCCAGCAGCCGGAACCCAACAGCAACATCGCCGCGGATAATCACATCAACGCGTGTCCTGACAGCACCACTTACATCTATCTACCTTCAGGGCGTCGTCGACGGAGTTTCGGTACGCGCACTTGTTGACACCGGAGCTACAACCTCGGTAATTAGACCGGAAGTTTTGATGAAAGCGAATCGTGCTGTTCCACAAAGCTCTGACAGCTATGCTCTGCAAACCGCAACGGGAGACATGGTAGCCGTACTAGGCTCCACAACTGTACCCTTCACCGTGGGTAGCCTTCACGCTTCGCTGCCTGTTGTCGTTGCCGCTATCGAGGAGCAGTGCATCCTGGGCGTCGATTTCCTCAAAGCACACAAGTGCGTGCTCGATTTCAACGCTGGATTGCTGCATCTCGGAACTGACTCGTTTCCCCTAGGCGCCGCCAAGGTGACGGTCCTCTACGACACTGGGTTGCCAATAAACGACACCCTCCCGTATATGTGTCCTCGCACATCCTCTATCAAGCTAGCTGCGCACGTATTACCATTATACGAAGGCGGGTCTGCTTGTCTCGATAAACTCGATGCTGAGAGGTTTTGCCAGCTGCTTGAAAAATTCACAAGCCTTTTCAGCACGGGAGACGCAGATATAGGGCTGACATCGGTGGCGACACACCGGATTGTGACAGGACAGGCTTCTCCCATTCGACAACCCCCTCGGCGCATTCCTCTCACACAGAGGTCTCACGTCGACGACTTGGTGAAGACAATGCTTCAACAGGGCGTGATTGAACCAGCATGTTCCCCCTGGTCATCACCAGTTACGCTAGTGACAAAGAAGGACGGTACAACTCGATTTTGCATAGACTATCGAAAACTCAACGACGTCACTAAAAAAGACTCTTTTCCACTTCCTCGGACTAATGACATCTTGGATGCCCTCGCTGGGTGCACATGGTTTTCGACACTCGACCTCAAAAGCGGATATTGGCAGGTCCCGGTGCAACCAGAAGACCGCGAGAAGACCGCCTTCACCACAGGTATCGGCTCGTATCAGTTCAGAGTAATGCCATTTGGACTCTGCAATGCTCCAGCTACATTTCAGAGGCTAATGGAATCTGTCTTGAACGAGCTCATAGGCACTATTTGCCTTGTATACCTTGACGACATCATCGTCTTCGGCAAGACAGTCACAGAGCATCTGGCGAATCTAAACTTGGTTTTTTCACGCCTGCAAAATGCGAACCTGAAGCTCACACCGAAGAAATGTTCGCTGTTTACAAGGCAAGTGGAATACCTCGGCCACATCATTTCGGTGGATGGCGTTTCCACAGACCCTCGGAAACTCTCTGCTCTCGTTGATTGGCCAACTCCGAGATCCACCACGGACGTGCAGAGCTTCATTGGACTGGCATCGTACTATCGAAGATTCGTCTCCGATTTCGCTCACATCGCCAAGCCTTTGTATGCTCTGACTGAGAAAAAAGCGAAGTTCGTCTGGTCCTCGGAATGCCAGCGCGCGTTTGAGACGCTCAAAACAGCCCTCACGTCTCCGCCAACACTTGCGTATCCGAAGGAGACTGGACGCTTCATTCTTGACACCGACGCCAGCGCCTCGGCAATTGGCGCAGTTTTATCACAAGAGCAGGACGGACAAGAACGCATCATTGCTTACTATAGCAAGGTCTTCACGAAGCCCGAACGCAATTATTGCACCACCCGACGGGAGTTGCTGGCCATCATCAAAGCCATCACCCATTTTCACCACTATCTACTGGGCCGGAAGTTTGTTATTCGAACCGACCACGCATCGCTGACATGGATGCTGAGCTTCAAGACACCTGATGGTCAGGTCGCCCGCTGGCTGGAACGCCTGCATGAATACGACTTCGACATACAACATCGTTCCGGCTCAAAGCACACCAATGCCGATGGTCTCTCTCGTAGGCCATGTAGTGAAAAGTGCAAGCAGTGCTTGAGCATTGAAAAGCGCAGCTTCGACACGCTTAACGCACTAACCAACCTACCCTGCGACTACGAAGCGTGGACGCCAGAAGAGCTCCGAAACGCTCAACTTGACGACCCGGACATCGGCCCATTAGTAAGATGGAAGAGACAGAATAACAGGCCCCCTCCTAAGGAAGTATCTCGGCTGTCTCCGGCCCTCAAGAGTTACTTGGCGCAATGGGACTCTTTGCTGCTGCGCGACGGTGTTCTTTACCGACGCTGGGAGTCCGCTGCGGGCAACTCTGTTGTATGGCAACTGGTTCTGCCACGAAGACTCTGCTCTCAAGCGTTTCATCAGCTGCACACAAGCCCTGAAGGAGGACATTTCGGCGTGAACCGCACCCTGAAAAAGATTCGGCAGCGCTTCTACTGGCTGCAGTGCCATAATGACGTAAAGCAATGGTGCCGTCTATGTGACATGTGCGTCTCACGGAAAGGTCCTCACGTAAAACAGCGAGCACCGCTTCAAGAACATGTCACGGGAGCACCTTTTGAACGCGTCGGCATTGATGTGCTTGGACCGTTTCCTCGATCTAAGCTTGGCAACAGGTTCCTGCTGGTCATTGTTGACTATTTCACGAAGTGGCCGGAAGTCATTCCTATACCGAGCCAGACCGCCTCCGAGATCGCCGACGCTCTGGTGAGGAACTGGATTACACGGTATGGAGTTCCCCTGAGCATCCACTCGGACCAAGGCAGGAGCTTCGAATCTCGGGTGTTCCAAGAAGTCTGCGAATTGTTCAACATCAAAAAGACAAGAACGACGCCTCTCCACCCGCAGTCAAACGGTTTAGTCGAGAGGATGAATCGAACGATCCTACAACATCTGTCCATGTTCGTCAGTGATCAGCAAGATGACTGGGATAGCATCGTGCCTTTGTTTTTGTATGCATATCGCACGTCTGCTCATGAGGTCACTGGCTATACGCCTGCCACAATGCTTTTCGGTCATGACCTTCGCATGCCCTGTGATTTAGCCCTTCCACGAGCATCAGAGCCGACCACAAACCCTGCGTCCTACGTAGGTGAACTGAGAACGAACCTCGAGCGGGTGCACGGATTTGCTCGACAGCGTTTGGCGAGCGGCTTGGATCGCATGAAAGCCCGGTACGACGCGCATGTCACAACACGCCCGTTCTCTCCAGGGGAAAGAGTATGGCTTTACAACCCGATTCGCAAGAAAGGACTGTCTCCGAAACTGCAGAGTAACTGGCAAGGACCTTTCATCGTCATCAATCGTCTCAGTGATGTGGTCTATCGCATACGTCGCAAGGATAGATCACGGGCCCTCGTGGTCCACCGCGACCGGCTGTGTTTGTATCAAGGACTTCTGTAGGACTTGCTCGGTCTTCAAAGGACGGGAGGGGGATAGTGTAGCGGAGACGCTGAGTGCGGGGTGAACAAAAAACATAAAAGAGATGCAACCGGCACGCGACGAAGGGAACGCTCGTCGTGCTCGTGCGTGTGCGCGAGGCAGTGGGAAGCCAGCCACCGAAGATGTCGGACCTCTCTGTGCGGTGATTAAACCAGTTAAAAAGGAAAGCAGAAATTGTAACAATATGATTTAGCAAATGCTGCAAAACCCGTTGTCTGGTTCAGAACCCGAAGTGGTTGGGGGCTATTTGCACAGTGGCGCCACCACGTTTCAATTCACGCGAGAAAGAGCGAACATGTTCAGTGCTCTACCTTTCAACGGTAGTACTTTAATGTGGTCATAGTCTGCTGACAACATAGTTTGATTACTTTATTTAGGCATCGCTATACTCCGTTTTCCCTAAGGGGTGCTATACTAGCCTTCAAAGCCAATTGAAAGTATCTCGTGGCGACGCCTCACAGCACCCCTCTGGGAGGTTATGGGACACTTACATGGCATTGGATCGACTTAGACGGCCAGTACCTTCTGGAATCTATTGTAAGGTAAACCATGTATAAGAACGAGACAGACGCTTATGGAAGTTCCTTCCCTGACCGATGGAGGGCGTTGAGAGTGCGGAACCGTAGCAGGTTGCGTCTCAAAAAACATAATCGAAGAGCTGGAAAGCTTGGTAGAGCAATAGACCGATCCAACCAAGCCAACTGCACAGGCGGGCGCATTCGTGAAGTGGTGCCGCCGCCATGCTACTTGTAGTCATAGATTTTCGGTTTCTTCGATGCATATGCGGCTGCGGTGCGCGTATATCATCGTTTGAAACGCCCCGGCATCAGCTTGGATTCTCCTGCCATAAGTTTTTTTTTTATATATAAGATTGTGTTTTTTGTGATGGCTTAGTTTGTCATCAAGCGCGCAGAAAAGCAGTTGCAGTTTTCTTATTGCCTTAGAATCGCTTCGTAGCCTGCTTCGTAGTCTTCGTTAACCCACTGCGTTCACGGGGTGGTCCCACTGCGGCCGCGAGAAAAACATGCCATTACTCGAGCACTCTGGCCGCTGGGACGTCTCATTGAACATAGAAGAAGTGATGCAAAGAACACGAAAATTCGACGGACCGTTCGTTCTGTGCAGCACCGAAGAACAGCGTCGAGTGTGTCGGTGGAAAACGGAGATTGGTACTGTTCAGGCTTGTGCGTAACGTTTAGTCGAGAATGAAGCAAGGATAGCTAAATAGACTTTCCCAGGAAGCAATAGTTTTCTAGAAACCGTCTCATTCTGGCTGAAAGCCTGTGTGACAGGGTACGGATGAACTTCGGGGAGAAGCCTGCACACAAACAAGAAACAATCTACAGAAAGATCCTGCGTGACCCGCCGTATAGCAACTCGCATCTGTAGAAAAGAAGCAATTGTGGCAGATAGTGGAACCTTTTTTCTGCGGTCTGGATTGGTGTTCAAGCAGAACGAATCAGTAACGCCACCTATAATCAAGTTGTGGCATAATAGACCATCACAAGGTGGGTGATTTGCATTGGATGCCTTTTAGGTGGTAGGTGCTGCACTTCTAAATTTGAATTAGACTGCTTCTTTTGATTTGTTAAAAAAAAGTGAAAACTGCTTTTGAAAAGGTTGTTTTCATTTCAAGCGATACATATTGGGAATCGCTGCTATTTTTTATAGTGATTTTTCTGATCTTTTGAACCACAGTTGTGCTTTAAACATGTCGTCGCAATAATAGTTACAACCACCAAAATATACCGAACAAAAAGTGTATTAAAAATGGCCGCCACAAAGCATTACGGAGGTAATGCTTTGAGAAAGACCGCTTCGAAGCGAGCGCTTAGGGGATTTCAACGTACGGAACACTTCAGCACGCCCACACTATGCCTCGTGGCCTGTAATCTTACACGCTTTAGCTAACGTGCAATGCGGAGAATATAAATTACAAAGCAAATCGCCAAATAAATTCAAAAACGTTAATTTTTCTGTTACTTGGTCCATCTTTGTTTACCTTTCTTTGCCACCCTTTTCGGACGCTGCTTTCTCCCGGGAAGACATCAAATCAGATACCTTTTTACCTGGTGCTATCATTACAGCACCCTGGCGCAAGAGAGGTGAGGCCACGGATGAAGAACAGTCAGTCAACACCCGATTTAAGAAGTCTCGTGCCAACCCGAAAAATACCAAACGCCGTGCGCACAACGCGCATTGACGCGACCGGAAAACTGCGGAGAACAACAGGTATACCAGAATGCACCGCGAGAGGGGTGGCATCGCGCAACTCAGGGTTGCAGCGCCGCGCAAGTGAAGCGTCTGTTGTTCGTAATGCCCCTGTTCATAGTATCGGGTGATGTTTACACACCGATCAGCTGGAGGCCCCATGCAGTCTAAAAAAAGGGGCTCCGTAGAGAGGCGGCATATATCTCCTTCCTCAATTATATAATGGAACATGTTTTTCACTGGGGATAGAGGTTCCTACAGAATAAATAGGTGTCAAAAATGTAAAAAAAAGAAGAAAAAAAGAATCTATGATACTTTTTTATAATTCTGACAAATTTTCGTTTTTCGGTATTTATCACATGTTTGCATGCCAATATATAAGCAACATTCTTTTTGTGTAAATACTTCATATTTACATTATTTTACAGCTGCGTATAAAGTAACTAATACAGAAAAGGATCAGCCATGTGATATAAATATTAGTGCTGGGTGTCGATTAAAATTTTAACGCGATTATAATCGCCACCCTTTAATCAATGAATTGATTAAATTTGATCGCCTAAGGACTGCGCTCTAAAAATTGTGGGTATTAATTGCATGGTGATTTAAGATTTTTCTAATACACCGAACCAGGTATTTTGCATGCTCACGTAGTGTTTCCCCATTTAGTTTTGTTTTCGAAAAATGCGTCAGTTCAGTTGAGCAGATGCGGTAATCGAAATTATCACAAATCAAACGCGACGACCATCTCAGAAAACACACGTTGGATGATGGAGCTTGCTTGAATGGCGCGTGACCATCAAAATGCCTACCTTGGCTACTAGGGCAGGTGAATACGGTTCCCATAGGTGCAGTGCGTAAAAATCGCTTTCTTTTGTTATCGCAAGCTGCGATATGCACGCGGGAACGCACTCTTGAGCGAACATTTCTCTGAGCTTCCTTGATGTTCGTTGAAGCCTTCACATGCTAGATAATGTAGTACACAACTTCCTTAAGATACCCCCGCGGTAGCGGGAGTCAACACTGCTTCATGAACCAAAAGTATGTATGAGCCGTACGAATAAAAAAGATATATATATATATATATATATATATATATATATATATATATATATATATATATATATATATATATATACATATATATATATATATGTTACTTAAAGTAACTTCAAAGAAATGGACGTGGAGGAGTAATATGTAAAAGAAGTGTTCTGCTGGGAAATTACTACACCAGATGAAGTGCGGTCCCCGCTCCAAACGTCGTCATAAACTTTGTCGTAGTAGCTTCCCTGCAGAACACTCATTTTATTTTATATATATAAATATATATATATATATATATATAGAGAGAGAGATTTAGATATATCTGGGGTAGATCAAGGCGGGCGTGTCGGGCAATTGTAGACAAAGGCAGCTACAGCTCTAGTCCTACTCGCTTATCATTCCAGGGCTCTACGTTCTGACATCCCCCGCGCGATTTCTTCTCCTCCTCTCCCCCACTTAGGGAGCGGAGAGCCCCTATAGACTTTTGCATCGCTTCTCACCCGGGCAAAAAATGCTTAGTCACTGAGCGGTGGAAGCTGACTCCACTGACGTACTCTTACGCGCTGTTCACACTCTTGCGACCGACTTCGACCGAGAGAGACCAGACCGGTTTTTAAGCCTCTTGCGATCTCTTAGGACCAACTCCGCTGCATCGCATTCGGTCCTAAGAAGTCGCAAAAGGCTTAAAAACCGGTCTGGTCTCTCTCGGTCGAAGTCGGTCGCAAGAGTGTGAACGGCGCTTTACGTTCATTAGCTATCCCATTGATATCATCTGTAACCAAGTATTTCGAACTACAGTGATTGCCTACCAGCGGCACACATCTCAAAACGTTACATCTGTTTTACAGGTGAAGATGTATAGGGCTAAGGTTCCGTGGATTTTTCATCTGCGTCAACAAAAACTCACAGCTCTCTCTCTTTGTCGTCGTCTCAATGCTTGCGTGACTAGTTTCCTTCCGTTCTCCAGGGGTAGGGGTCCCGTCGCGCGTGTCTAGTTTCCCCCGGTTCCTCGGGACGGCGATAGTCGTCCACGGGAATGTATATAAAGAGCCAGCCCTCCCCCCCATTTCACTTCTCTCGTCGTAATGAGAAGGCTGCGTATAGGGAATATTCACTGGACGCCATATTTGTGGGTGCTGTTTAAAGCGCATGCTCAGAGCGAGGTCACATCAATAGGCTGCAAAGACCGGCACACTTGATGGTGCGGAATGCGCCTTGCAAAAGAACTGTAAAAGCTTGCCATCAGCACGCGCTCAGAATTCGCGCACACAACTATGGCCGCTAGTGAATACTCCCTATAGACGCTTTACAGCAGCTGTTAATGGGCGCCGCCAATACCGACCTTCAGTTTTTGTTTCCTCGTATTCCGTTCGCTTCACTTCATCACTGCCACATCAGGGCAGGTTATTGCCACTTAAGATGCTATTGTGTCCTTCTCGCCAGCATAGGCCTTTGTGGAGGCTTGTCAACGCCCGCTTCACTGGCTCCGCATCCCGGTAAGACAAGGGAAGGTCGGCAATGGCGGTTCAAATTGGCGCGTGTTTAAAGCGTCTATAGTCCGGACTCTCCAAGAGCAACGGCGGGAACGGTAACGAGAATGTCAACGGCGGCGGCCGGCGGAACGTGTGTGTGGGTACCTTTCGTCACAATGACCACCGATCAAGACAACACATGTGTTCGTCCCTTTGTTAAAAATTCTGTGTCACGTCTGTGTCGTAGTGCTCAACAGCTTCGGTGGTCATCTACCTTCACAGAGTGGCATGGCTCATAATTCTTCTGGTGGCTCATTATTTTGTTTCTTCTTTTTTTTTTTGGTTATCAAGTCATTGTATGATAGATGAGAAAATAGCATAGAGCACCGCGTATAAACATAGCAACACTAGTTCTGTAAGAGAAAATAACGAACAGATTTCTGTTTCATTGTTTGGTTAACTTGACTAGAAATACAACAGGCTTCGTTTGGGGTTTTCTTAGTTTATTCACATAAAAACGTTGCAGACGCGTTTGCTGTTTGCGCAAGAGTGACCGATAGTATTTTCAATCAATTGATTTTACCGCTTCTCCCTCCCACTTTCCTCTATAATTTTCAAACGTGTTTTGCTACATTTTGTTAACTTATCATAAAGGGATTCAAGGGGGGGGGGGGGGGGGATTTAGAGTGGTTCCCGAACTACAGTCCCGCCGACCATCGAAGCGTTGGAAGAGTCAATCTTATTTGACAGTCCGTCGTTAGTTTGGACCAGGATAACGGTGTACGTTATCATCGCTCCGGCCATCTGAAACAAACACGAACAAAATAATAATGTGAAGCATTACCAAAGGCAAAGGAGCCGATTGTACCCAGACTTGGATTCCAATTTTTAAGAGTCACTCTCCAAAAGTCTGAACTACCAAGGTTCGGTCAGAAAGAGTGGTTCGTTTTATATTTACTTGGTCAATTTAAATGAATGTCTGACAATATCATACTCGGCGAGTGAAACCTAATTCGGTTTAGAAACTAGTCGGAAAAAATGCAATGACACTGAAATAAGAAAAATACGGAATAAGGCACTAGCTTGATGTGCTCAGCACGCTTGAACGATAGTTTACGTACACTGTCATAGACCTGCAGTTTGGAACCCACGGAGTTAAAGAAAACATATCTTCCGACTTGAAAACGCCAAAGAAAGGCTGGTCTTCCCCTTTCTCTGGAGCTCTTTGAAAAGTTAAATAAATATTACCCGTAAGAAACACATTGCCACTGACCATGCAGGAGGATAATAACAGGAAGTGGGAAGCTCTTTGTGACATTCGTTTAGTCAATTATGTTACCTGCGAATAAATTCTATTGTGATCCTTCTCTCCTCAGTGATCCTTAGTTGGGTGAGACTTGTATTTTTCAATTCTGTGCAAAAATGCATGTAAACATTGGAACTAACTAAAACAAAAACCACAGTTTTATTTTTTATAACAATTTCATTTTAAATATTTATGATTTTTCGACTAGACTTTGCTAGGATCGCCTCGTTTGACATGCGGCAAATATATGCTTCACCGTGGATGTGAAAACCCCCTAAATTAAACTTTTGTTTTATTCTGAAATGACTAAGATATTTTGATTATCGGTGATAATTGACGTGTTTAGTATCCGCTACAAGGAAGTGTCCTAAACAATACTAATGTTTTCAATTTAGATTGTCGCCAAGAAAATTAATACATTCTAAGTGGGAAAACCAAGCAAAGTAAAATCGGCGATCCATTAATCGCGCTATTTGGTGGTTGCATGTTATTGCGCGTTCGGAAGCTTACCGATACCAACAGCGACTTGTTGAGGCGGAAGAAGCCACCACCGCTGAGACACATTCCCTTGGGCTCGATGCTGTCATGCAAATACCTCAGCTGCGACGCAAAGAGGACGACATTTAGTGGACATTCTTTCGCCATGCCTTTCGCCTGGCAACAATACCTGTCGCGCGTAGTCGTCGGTAGCGTGGGACGTATGCACTCGTTTTGTTGCATCCTTGAGCTTCTGCGCCTGCAGCACACATAAAAATATACTTTGGTTGACGGCATAATGTTGGACAAACAACATGAAAGCCTTGATGCTCCACGTGTCCCAAAAGAAAATAGTTACTACCTTATACCTGTAGCTCGAGTAACTCAGTTTTTTTTCCGTAGAAATCAACGTTCGGGTGACCCACCATTTCTTCCATACTAAAGCTTGTTTACCGGCATGTTAATTTGAGCTTAATGCGCAACAATGAAGTGTAATCGCTTTGCTAACAACTTGCATCTTTCATATCTCTAGGCCGTGTGAGCTTTTCAATCGTTTGAGGAGGTTCGTATTGATAGTGGCTTATGGCGTGGTGGTTTGTGTTAGTTTTAAGTAGTGTCATGCTACTTTGCACACGTTTCTTAACAGGAAGTTATCGGCTTTTAGATCCAACCTGAGCGTGGGTGGCCGGAAGTTGAGGAAATAAATCCCTCTACTTTAGTCAGGAAGTCTGTTAAGAATATGGGTGTCAGGTCATAACCAAAGCCTCAAATAATGTTAATCCTGCGCAATAGCTTGTACGTTGAACCCAAAAGCACTGAGGCTAATCTTGTGCGTGTAAATTTTATTGTAATCGTTTGAATGACGAGGTGGAAAACACTCGCAAAGCGTGCACATAACCTTTTACGTTACTGGGAATTTCTGGGAAGCGTTTCAAAATGATTATAACTAAGATCAGCAGGGACCATATAGGCGTCCTTGGAACACTATGTCACTATCCCAAATTTATCATATTGTAACAATAAAAAGAAAGCGATAAGGACATTTTTAAAGCCGTTCATGTATTTCTTTGCCATCATGTGCTTGCTGGGGTCACAGGCTGATCTAGTTATCTGCACCGGTCAACCTGATTTCTGTGTAGCGCCGTGAAGTTGTGATTGAGCTAATCATTTTGTCCACAGGTAAAGCGTCCGAGGGAAGCTAGTGGCAAAGGTTCAAGCCGAAGCTGTGTCTCAGACTTACCTCGTCCATTAAAGCTTGACTAACGTAGGCCATTTCCACGAACGAAAGCGAGGAATACACGCAGTAAGACAGTGCTATCCAAATTTGCTCCTTGTAAACGCCGTCTTGGAACATAGAGTAAAAAACGACGCAGACTAGGAAGATTATGCTTGTGGACATTGCTGCAAGAGGACATTTCCAGGCGGCGTTCAGAGAATCCTTCAATTCTTTGACGAATCCGAGATTGCATCTGATGGCTTCTAGTTGTAGAGTAGTTTGTGACTCCAGACGAAAAACGTTGGATTCATTGCAGCGCTCAAACGTTATCAATTGGGCGCGAATGTACTCGACAAGAACAGACGAGCAGCACCGCAGGACCACGTAAGGTAAAGAATCGTACAAGAAAAAAAAGAGCCCCGCTATGCAGCCCACCATTTTTCCGGCAAGGATCCACTGAGGAGGCAGGTTGTTCGCAAGGCCTCCAACAAAGAAATGCATCGTAATCACGTAGCTGTTAATAAGAGCCATAGCGAAACATAATCTGCGTAAAAGAGACCATGGACTTGTGGATGCGGTCGTCCAGGAGCCTTTGCACACCGGGAAACCCGTGGACTTTTCGAAAGTTGCGGATTTACGAAAGAACTCGAGCAGCTTGGCCGAACCTGTAGTCATCGACGCAAAGTTGATCCCGATCTTTAGAGTAATAATCGTCTGCAGAACGATCAGGAGCAAGCGAGAGAAAGTTTGAGATATGTTGTTGAAAACCTCCACTCTCTTCATGATGTACGTTACTTGGAACGCGATGATGGAGGTGAGACAAGATGCCGAGTAAAGTAGGTACGGGCTTTTCCACGAGACTCTGGCTTTTTCGAGTGTATTTCTTCGTAAGTCCTTAATGAAGAAGCAGCCTCCCAGTCGACAGAGCATTCCGTATGCGGCGAACCTTTTCAGCATGAAAGAGTTCATTGCGCCTTCAAGGCTGGAAGTAAAGACATATCGAGAAATAAACTGGTTTAATATTTGGATTTCCTCAGTTTTCCCATTATGCATTTTGCTATATTGCGGTAGTGCATAATGCCGTTTTGCTATAATGCATTTTGAACCATAGAAAATAAGAAGCAAAATTATAACTTTAAGTATAAGCTCACGCATGCGCCTAAACATTGTCCTCTGATTGGGAAAAACATTAAGCCTGCGACATCGAAATAATGCTAGGTTCTTTAATAAACTAGAAAGAACTCTATCAAGAACTCTATCAAAGCGAAAAGAGACAATATGTCTAGCCACAATTTTCGTGTTTTTAAACGCCGTCGAATAGTTAGAGTACATCCTATGCTGGTCATTCAACCTGAAAGGTGACGAAACCTATTATATCACTCGCGCGGGTGCGTGTATGGGATGTAATGATTTAAGGGAAGTTCCCGACGTGAAGAAGATTTACACATAAATAAATGGACTTGCACTTGAAATTGAGCAATACACGAGCTTGCATGAGTTAGATATAGAAATAATGTACAATGTACCACAAAGCTAGCAGAAGTTGGTCATAACTCCGAGAGGGAATCCTCTAAAAACCTCAAGATGCCGGCCCATGTTTTTTTTGTTTTTTTTTTTAAAGCGCTGTTTCAGAACACTAAAAAAGGGAAGGGTAGATCTCCATTCGAATGTTTCAAGTGGGTCCCTTTTCAAGTACCTAAAGACGAACCGAACCGGACATAATGGGAGTTATCCCCCCTGTTAACTTAATATCAGGTCGACTAGATAAAAATATTACAACTCCCAAAATGTTTATTCTCCTAGTATTATCTGCCCATGAACCACCGCAAACAACATATCGACCTGAGTCACTCACTGACACGAAGAAAAAGCAAGTCACAGAACGGGTCTGCACTAGGTTTGCGATTAATAGTACGACGTATTTTGGACTTCTAAACACTTCAAAGTTTCGCTTCGGAAGGTTTACGAAACGCTTTACCTTGAGCACGACAAACCAGACGCCCGGGCCGTGCGATGCAGTTGTATTAGATGGTAAATCTGAAAGATATCCATTCGCGGAATAGCCGCTAATGTAGCATCAGAAAAATCGATGATAACCGAAATGAGTCGGACGTCGTAGGCCGCCTGTGGGGAAATTAGGCATTTATTATTCACACTGCTTTCGTTGGTGACATTGGATATTTTCAGAACAACCTTCTCTATATCGGATTGGCATACGGCACGTATTCATTACGGCAAAGTGATGTGCTAAGACCACCGCAGAGTTTAAGGGGATGCCGTGACTGACCCAGGATATAGTTTCACTCGTAAAAGCTTGGGATTGAGCGGAAATTTCGGTCAAAGGTTTTGAACTCGGGTAACTTGGGAGCTGAGTTACACAACTGAATTATTTCAAGGACCCCGAGCTTGCTTGCCTAGTCATATCATTACATGGGTTGAAACTTTTTTTTGTTTTAACTGCATGGTAAAAATATCATCCGCGTGTTCGCATCGCCGGCCTTGAGCCTGCTGCACGAGCGGTAGCTTTAGCGCACCCGCGCATTCTGAGGTGCCCGAAGTCCCCCTAAAATGACTGATATATGGTTTTCTGGCTACGCTCAGCACATTTCTGATAGATATCAAATGTTTACTCAAAAGTTACTTAGCAAAATAAAGGTAATTGTTTTGCTAATTAGTATGTTTCTAGCAATACCCCACGTTCGCTATGGTTGTCAGTTTTTTTGTCCCCGAAAATAGTTTCTTTCTCAAGTCGGCGTTTATTGGGGATTATGTTGCGGAAAGATGGACTGTGATGCGGAATACTCTAACTTCCAGGAAATATGTTTGTTGCCGTAAGACGTTCGACTAACGATAAAAAAAAAGACTGATTTCGACTCGAGCGGTACTTAAGTTGTTCTTCAAAGAGAAGCGTGCCTTTAAAGCTCTCGTTACTTCCTGTTCAAATTTAGTAACGAGAGAGAGAGAGAGAGAGAGAGAGAGAGAGAGAGATGGAGACAAGAACCAAAATTCTGCGGACACTCTCGCGTGTTTCAAAACTTATGGGTTCGCTTACTAACAGTAAAAAAGACTTGTTGAGCAAAAAAAAAAAAAAAAAAAAAAAAAAAAGAAACCTCCGCTGCCGAGGCACATACTTCTGGGGTCAACGCTTTCATGCAGGTAAACGTAGCTGCCAAAGAAGAAACATCCAACAAGCTGATAAGTTTGCGTATTGTAAAACTACGCATACAGCGCACACACCTTTTGGAGGTAGCTCTCAGGCGCTCCCAATTGGGGAGCCATCAAGATGGCGCTCTCAAGCCTGCGTACCATACAAGAATAGGGACTGTGAACTTGTCAGATCATGGTCGTTGTGTTGGATAACCTCGACGATTAAAGGTTTTCTGTTATAAGCCAGTGCAACGAAGCAAAACTAAGCATACACAGAGGAACCGGTAGTTATCATTTCCTGATGCCATCATAAAATACGGGATCTAAGATGACGCAGTTCCTTTCGATGACTCTTGCACAAGCTTGATGAGCTAGTCTCAAAAGACCTCGTTTAATAACTTTCTGAGTTTTTTTAATTTTGTTTATAAGAAGCCGCATAGCTTCTATCTGAAGAGGGAATTGTGGTTGAAGGCTGAAGGTTCTTTAATTTGCTCGCGTCTTGGCGACAACTCCTCTCGGACTTGGATGTATCCTGCCGGGACCTTCATGCAGTTTCTTCAGAAAAAAAAATATGATAAAGAATCGTAAACCACAAATCCGGTTCCCATGGAACAAGCAGAATATTCTCACTGGAACGGATCACTGGGGTGGTATTAACTGCGCGCGTTCAACCATTATTAACCATTCTCCTACGATTGCGTACGAAGCCAATCCTATAACTGCCTCAGTTGCACGCACGGCGTTCCTCCAACATGCGGCTGTGCGCCATAAGCTGTACGATCAAGGCGAAAACTCAGTGTTCATTTCGAACGCCTTCGATTTGCGGAAGAAAGCGAGCAGTTTATGAGGTTTTGTTATCTTAACCGCGAGGATGGTGAGTACTTTTACCAATACGATGCCGAGGAGTAGGAGCATGTGGGACCTGGAGAGAGTATCCTTCCTGATGACGTACACAAAGCGTACGCCGAACAATTCCTCAAGGAAGGTGTAGACAGCGAACCAACTGAATGAGCAGTATGAGTAGGAAGGCTTCCAGGTTAACTCTGCGTTTCTCAGAACCTTTCTACAAATATGGTGGATGAAGAAGCAGCCGTAGAGTCGACAGAGAGTTGCGTAAGGGGCGGCACGTTGGACCATCACGGGGCTCATTTTCCTTTTGACAAAAGCGCAACAAGACAGGTACAGAACGTAAAAGACACAACACAAGCGCTCGTGGTGCGAGCGCTTGTGTTGTGTCTTTTACTTTCTGTCCCTGTCTTGTTGCGCTTTTGTCAAAAGGAACGATGTGCGAACTTTTTCAGTATATATAGGAAGCTATGGTTCACGACAACATGCTCGTGCTGCTAGCTTCGGGTTGGGTCGCACTCAAAGTGAAACAAACTATACGTTTAAAAACTGAGGGAAAAGAGTTAATGAGAACGCGCGAGGACGCCGGAGCGCCGAGCTCTGACTGGAATGATTCGTGGGTAGACGTAGCTGCCATTGACTCTGCTCGCTGTTCGGATGCGTTCGAGCGCGATCGCCGAATCCCGGACATTGTCGTTGCATGTTCAAACGTGTTTGAAGAGCGAGTATAGGGACAGAGGTAGCTAGCTTTGCGTCTAATTAATAATCATTCCAACCAGAGCTTAGTGTTCTGACGTCCCCGGGTGCTCCCGTCTCCTCGCCTCCCTAAATATCTACCCATTTAGGGAAGTGGTTGGAAACAAAAGCCTGTGGTTGCACTAAGTGATTTTCGCCTTCGTGCGCATGATTTGCTCGGGACACTTTTCTTTAAGCGTATAAAAAAGGATCTCCCGGCAAGAGCTCATGGCATTGACAGTATTAGCGGCGAGATGTTTCGGTGGCGCCCTCGTTCGGTTACCTTTCGTGACGTCATTACCTTGTGAACAACAAGTTCGATGGTGTTTGTAATGTGCATGGTGGAAGCCTGAAATCATAGAGCTCTCAAAGCACCACTGCCAACACCTTCAAAATTGAAGTTTTTACATTCCTCTTATTTCCGTCGATGAGAATTCCTTTGCTGACGTCATATTCAGCATTCGGCCAATTGAGATGGGCCTATCACAGCGACGCTTTCAAACGTTCACGTCGCCAATAGGGGGTATTCACTGGACGCAATGTTTGAGGGTGCTGTTTAGAGCGCATGCTCATAACGAGCTCTCATTTATGGGGTTCTAAGACCGGCAATCTTGATGCTGCGGAATGCTCGTTGCTAAAGAACTGTGAAAGCTCGGCATCAGCACGCGCTCAGCATTCGCGCACACAGCTATGGCCGCCAGTGAATACTCCCTATAGGAAGTATTCACTGGCGGCCATAGCTGTGTGCGCGACTGCTGAGCGCGTGCAGGTGGCGAGCTTCCACGGTTCTTTTGGAAGGTGCATTCCCCACCATCAAGATTGACGGTCTTAGCAACCTATTAATATGGGCTCGTTCTGAGCATGCGCTCTAGACAGCACCCACAAATATGGCGTCCAGTGAATGCTCCTTATAGTACAGTGTACTAGAATACTTGGGTAGTGTTGGGACCGGAGCGGCTCGGCAACGGGAGCTCGTGAGGGCGCGTGTATTGACAATTCGTGGCGGCGCTGTAGTCGAGATATCCGGCTCGCGCAGCCCGCCTTTTTTTTCTTTTTTTCTTTTTTCTCTTTGAGCGGTGCATGTATCGAAAGCTAGGAGCGCGAGCTCATAGCGTTGGCAGCTGCCCTTGGTGCACGGGAGGTCGTGCCGCCGAGATGTGCCCTAGGGCAAGGAGCTCGCGCTTGTAGCCTTTCCTGCGCTACAACACAAGGTGAAACAGAGTATAGGGTACGTTAAAAATATCGGTATTTTCAAATATTTTTTTTTAATTTTTGCGGTAGGCAAAGGGTTAATGAAATGTTTGATGGGCCATGTTGCAATTGCAGCTTTAAAGGGAGCCATCATTAAAGGCCAACCTAATTTAAAAAGTTCGCTAACAAACAACGAGCTTTGAGCGAAAGTAACAAGGCGTTCGTTTTTGCTGTGTTTATCCGTCCATTTTCGTTTCTTCCTCAAGCTTAATTATCTCTACCAACCCGCTCGTCCTGTTCTGAGATATTCATCGCTAAAATTTTGCCTTTCTTCACTTAATTAAAAAAACTGCGCGCTGAAAGCGCGAATGAGGTTGTGCTGATATTGATGTGTAGAAGAATGACGCAGTTGTTTCTGTCCCCTCGTCACTAACTCGACAGCGTTTCTTCGGTGGACTCGCCGGCGCCACACATCAAGACGACTAAGTTACTATTCTACGTATTATTTTCGTAACGCGGTTTCTGCATCAAGCGAAGAAAGGCAAACTTTTACGATTAATTTTACGAACCTCGTTGCCTTTTCGCGAATTGTCGGAATTGTGTTTGCCTTTAATAATGACTCCTTTTAAAACTGCAATTGCACCATGGCCAATTAAGCCGTTAATAAACAAATTAACTAACAGATCTTGGTTCATTATTAAACATTGCAACGGTTATTCACCCATTCATTGTTCACCGAGCCCTACAGATATAACGAAAGACAGCATCCACATATCTGCCACATCCTTTTTTGTAAAATATGTAAAGTTCTGTAAAGAATAAAACAAAAACACCCTGAATGTCTGCGTGAACCAGATACGCCCCCTGTGGAACCATGGGTGTTTCCCTTCGAATACCCAGCTCAGGCGAGACTTACCTGGTTGTCAGAAAGCAGCTGTCGGTTAAATGTATTGTTGTGAGCGTGTAGGTTTAAGATGGTTTACCCTCAAGAGGATAATGCGCTGCATATTGTAACCATGTATGAGCTGCACATTGTAGCCATTATTTCAATGCCGTGCTGTAAACTATTACAACTTTTTCCTTGCCTGATCTACGTGTGCTCATGTTTTCTGCTCAAAATAATGTGAAATAGTTTCTTGTTTTCTTGGAACCTTATAAAGCATTACTTGTTCAGCCCACATTGTCTCAGTTTTTGAACTTAAGTTAAATGTTAAAACGCGTGATAAAAATTGTCACGGCTTATAGTCCATTTCTTACAAGTGAACGTCGGGTGATTCTCGGACGGTCGTGGCAGCCGCGAAGAAATAGAAGATTCTCACCCCTTTGCGACCGTCGCTTGGGTAATTCGTCGCATAAATGGACACAAGAATGAGTGACAAGTGAAGCGAGCTGATTAAGGTCAAGAAAAAGAAGACGGGCAGAAAAAAAGACAGAGAAGTTAACCTGGGGTATTAAAACATACTAAAACAATCTCGAACTTTAGTATGTGCCGTTTCGTTCCGTTATAAAATAAGATAGGAAAAAAAAAAAACTGCTTCGGAGTTTTAGATATCCCTTTCAAATATCTAATGTTCGGCATTTGCGACCAAGAAAATGGGCATTTCATCTAAAATGCTCACCATCCGACAAACCAAAACCGCTTCTTTAAAGTCGCAATTGTTTTTATATAAAGGAAGGGTAATGTAGCTTGTACCGTCCAATACATTGAAGCATCATGTTGCTAACGATCGTGCCGCAGCGTAATTGATGCCGCGGTACGACCGCTGGCAGGTCGTAGCTGTATCAGAAATCCTATGTGCACTCCACCAAAGCGGCACCAAAGATTCATATTTTCGCGCGTGCAACCGCGCATGCGCACACCTTCCGGATAAGGCGCCGGACGCGACACCTGTCGCGATCAATACCACGCGCTTCAGGCGAGCCCCTTCGGTCCCAACACTACCCAAGTATTCTAGTACACTGTACTTATAGGAGGTATTCACTGGACACCATATTTGAGGGCGATGTTTAGAGCGCATGCTCAAAACGAGCTCACATTAATAGCCTGCTAAGACCGGCAACCTTGATGGTGCTAAATGCACGCTCCAAAAGGACTGCGGAAGCTCGCCGTCAGCACGCGCTCAGCAGCAGCGCACACGGATATGGCCGCCAGTGAATACTCCCTATAAGCGGCGAGATGTTTCGGTGGCGCCCTTGTTCGGTTACCTTTCGTGACGTCATTACCTTGTGAACAACAAGTTCGATTGTGTTTGTAATGGGCATGGTGGAAGCCTGAAGTCATAGAGCTCTCAAAGCAACACTGCCAACAAAGACAAAATTAAAGTTCTTGCATTCATCTTATTTCCGTCGATGAGAAATCCTTTGCTGACGTTATAGTCAGCATTCGGCCAATTGTGGTCGGCCAACCGCAGTGACGCTTTCGGTCGCTCACGTTGCCAATAGAGAGTATTCTCTGGCGGCCATAGCTGTGTGCGCGTGCTCCTGGAACCATTTTTTTAACTTTGCTCGTCTTGGCTTTAGCCAACTTCTCATCACGAGTCCTCCTTGGAGAGGCGCAAAGACTTGTTGCGTACGCACGCTATTTCCAAGAAATAGCGCACGCTAAAATTGTGCACGTAAAGCGCAAAACCTGATTTGCGTTCGGAGCATGCGCAGCGGGGACGACGCTATCCTCTGCGTAAGCAAAGCTTTAGCGTGCGCTATTCTAAAGCTCCCTAATGTTTAAGCTCCTGGGGAATCACCAGCCTTCTCCAATTTAGGAGCACCCCTTAGCAAACAGCTAGTAGGGTTCTTTCTTGCCAATACGGTCTCAAAACACCTGGCACCAAAGAAAACTTCGGCCATCCGTTTTTGCTAAATACCACCTGTAGTGGTCGCTATTTGTCCAGCTAGTGGCGCCCTCTTAGTGTAGAGGGGCGTCCGTGTTCTTTAGAAGAAGTAAAGGGGAGTTCTTCACGAGCAGCCGTCGGTGTCGGATGTCTTTTACTGAGCTCCGCCTCACAGGGTTTGAGAGCTGGCTCTGAATCCTACATGGTGTCAGAAGTGGGATTTGGCAAGCTCTGATAGCACAACCGATTCCACACCCTGGAGGGGCATCGCTTTACGCCAGCCTGACAGCTTCGACTTTTCGAACGCGGAACTGTGGCCCTCCTGGCTATCGCAGTATGAAGACTACGCCTTTGCATCGGGTCTTTCCTCGGCACCTCAAGATATTCAGGTACGTCTGCTACTCTACTGCATGGGATCGGAGGCCCGACGCTTGCTGCAGTCCTTTTCGCTGTCCGCCGAGGCGCCATACAAAGCCGTTGTACGGTGTTTCACCGAGCACTTCGTCCACCCCGTCAACGAAGTATACGAATCGTCGCGTTTCCATCGGCGGGTCCAACAACCGGAGGAAACCGTAGATGCGTTCTACGCGGAGCTGAGGCGTCTAGTAAAGCGCTGTAACTATGGCACCCCGGAGGTCGAGGAACGTCTTGCCAGGGATCGTTTTGTCGTCGGTCTTCGGGACTCTCAGCTGTCTGACCGTCTTGGCCGTAACCCAAAGCTCACGCTCAAAGACGCGTGGGCACAAGCGCGCCAAGCCGAAGACGCCGACAAAGAAAAGGCAATCAAGGCAAGCACGGGTCAATCTGAAACTCCAGGAGGTCAAGGTGTCAATCTTGACGCGACCAAGCTCGCAGGTCGTCTCAAGCGGCGCGGCACTAAGCCTAACGCCACCAACGCTGCTCACGATCGGTCGTCTCGCGTCTCTACGGGCAGGCCTGGTTCTTGTTTATTCTGCGGACGTTCACCTCATCCTCGTGAGGACTGTCCCGAACGCAAATCGAAGTGTAACTTTTGCCGTAAGCAAGGCCACTTCGCAGAGGTCTGTCTCTCCCGCATGAAAAAGCAAGCCAAAGTAGGCACTCTACAGCTTTCTGTAGTCGACGCCGGAGAAAAGGCTAAGTACATTGACGTCACCGTGAACAACTATACAGCGTCCTTCAAAGTGGACTCGGGAGCCGAGGTGACGGCTGTTCCAGATGATTTCCCTCGGATTCCCAAGCGTTTGTCAAAGGTGGAAAACGCCATTCATGGACCGGGCAACCACCCGCTTAAAGTGCTGGGTTCTTTCTCATCGACGCTGTGGTGTAACGGCAGATCTTCAAAGCAGCAGGTGTATGTTATCCAGTCTCTCGGTACTCCTTTGCTGGGCTTCTCTGCCATACAGGACCTTCAGGTCATCAAGTTCCTCGATTCTGCAGCCAAGCCTGCCGTCAACCCAGGCATCACTGAGCTCTTCACAGGTCTGGGTACGCTACCCGACGAGTACACGATCCGGCTAGAATCCAAAGCCACTCCTTTCTCTTTGAGTGTACCTCGTCGTATACCCATTCCCTTACGAGAGGTCGTGAGGACGGAACTGGAGAAGCTCGAGCGACAGGGCGTCATTCGTCGGGTTGAAGGCCCCACCCCATGGTGTGCAGGAATAGTCGTCGTTCCGAAGGCTTCTGGTGGTCACCGTCTCTGCGTTGACCTTACGAAGCTCAACAAGGTCGACCTTCGAGAACGGCACATGCTCCCTACGGTGGACCAAGTTCTCGGACTTCTGGGAGAAGCGACTGTTTACTCCAAAAGGCAGACGACAGAAGCAGAAGCGGCCAAAGGGAGTAATGAAAGTGGTGTACTCCTGACTTTCCTTGGCAAGTTTCACCTGGTGAAATCCGGAATTTGCGTCCAACTTGGCGCGCATACTGGAAGGACAGGTCGGGTGCGTCAACATGATTGACGACATTCTTGTCTTTGGACGGACGCGCGAAGAACATGACGCGCGGCTCAACCAGGTACTTTCCCGACTATCGAAGGCTGGCATCACTCTCAACAAAGACAACTGCGTGTTCGGAGTGTCCGAAGTCAGCTTCCTTGGAGTCGTCGTATCAGCAGAAGTTGTGAAGCCGGATCCTAGCAAGATTCAGGATGTCCAGGCGATGGAAAGGCCTGAGGATGTTGCAGGGGTCCGAAGGCTACTTGGCATGGTAAACCATGTTGCGCGTTTCGTGCCGCACATCTCCGAAGTCACCGCTCCTCTCCGAGCACTTTTGTCGAAGAGCAACGTATGGGCCTGGGGTCCTGAGCAGGCGGCTGAATTCCTACGGGTGAAGAACCTCTTGAGTTCAGACTGCTGTCTCGCCAAGTACAACCCAGTGTACCTCACAACAGATTCGGCAGATGCCAGCTCCTTCGGTATCGGTGCCGTACTCCTTCAAGACCAACCTTCGGGAGAAAGGAGGGCGGTGGCCTTCGCATCTAGGGCCATGACCCTGACGGAGATGCGCTATAGCCAAACAGAGAAGGAGGCTCTGGCAACGGTGTGGGCTGTACGACGTTTTGACGAGTTCGTACGTGGTTTGCAGCTCAGTGTGGAGACCGACCATATGCCCCTGGTATCTCTCTTCGGCAAGATGGAGTTAGACATGTTGCCTCCTCGCATCCAACGCCTTCGTTTAAAGCTGATGCAGTACCAATTTCTCACGCTGTATGTGCCGGGAAAACTACTGGCAACAGCGGACACACTCTCCAGAGCTCCCCAGAGAATGGGGTCTGAAGACAAGGGCAAGGACTCCCTTGACACATTTGCAGTTGCAGCACTGGAAGACACGTCTGTTGACCTTCTACTCCTCCCCGAGGAAGTCCAAGCTGCGCAACAGTCTGACGGAGAGTGCTGTGCACTCAAACGCTATTGCGAGGTTGGATGGCCGACGAAGCACAAGCTGCCCATCAATTTGTCCAAGTATTGGTCTGTCCGAGGCGAGCTGTCGCTGTGCAAAGGAATTCTCTTCAAGGGCCCGAGGCTCCTCATACCGGCCGACTTAAGACAGGCAATACTGAGGCTCATACATGAAGGTCACCAAGGAGTTGTCAAGTGCAAGGCTCGTGCTCGTGACTCTGTCTGGTGGCCAGGCATCAATGCACAGATCACTTCCCTGGTGAGCGGCTGTGAGCGATGTGCCAAGACAAGAGTGCAGCCGGCAGAACCTTTCATATCGTCCAGCTTTCCTACTCGCCCATGGGACGTCGTCGGTGCCGACCTGTTTCATTGGAAGAAGCAGGACTTCATCGATATTGTGGACTATCACTCGAGGTACCCGGAAGTCTTGACGTTAAGCAGCACTTCGAGTGGAGCTACGATCGCGGCAATGAAGTCAGCCTTCGCTCGGCATGGTATCCCGCGATCTGTAAGAAGGGATAACGGCCCGCAGTTTGCATCGGGGGATTTTGCGAAGTTTGCAAAAGATTACGGCTTCCAGCACCAAACAAGTAGCCCCAGATTCCCGCAATCTAACGGCGAAGCGGAGCGAGCTGTCCGCACCATCAAGGAACTCTTAAACAAAGCTGAGGATCCATACTTGGCACTGTTGAGCTACAGAGACACCCCCGGTGTTTCTGGAGACAGCCCCGCACAACTTCTGTTCGGGCGTCGGTTGAGGACACGGCTTCCTAGGACTCAAGATGAAAGTCTTCCGCGGCCACCATCGCCCGCTCGCGTGGCAAGGAGGAATGAGTTGTATAAACGGAAACAAGCTCAGGCCTTCAACCGGCGGCATGCTGCCCTCGAGCTGCCTCCTCTTCGTCCTGAAGAAAGAGTGTGGGTACAGTCGGAACAGTGTCCGGCCACGGTGCTCAGCCCACGACAGCGTCCCCGCAGCTATCTGGTGGAAGCTGACCACAGCGGAGCGGTCCTTCAGCGCAACCGCAGGGGCTGGTTCCTTTTGCAACCCCAAGGCCGCCGGTTGAACCACCCGCAGCTGACGGTGTGCCGCCAAGCCCAATAGCGGCTCAGCAGAACATTAGTAGTGACCCAAGAGGGCCGCCTGTGTCGGCAAGTCCCTATCGGACTCTCAGCGGACGAGCCGTGACCCGCCCCAGGCGTTTAGGCTTGTAACGGCGGACAGTTTGAAAACGTTGCAGTTGATGGGTTTATTGTGAACAATAAGTGGGTGCGTTTCGCCGCAAGAACTATTTAGCGAAAACGCAGCCTCTAAGAAGGGGAGATGTAGTGGTCGCTATTTGTCCAGCTAGTGGCGCCCTCTTAGTGTAGAGGGGCGTCCGTGTTCTTTAGAAGAAGTAATGGGGAGTTCTTCACGAGCAGCCATCGGTGTTGGATGTCTTTTACTGAGCCCCGCCTCACATGGTTTGAGAGGTAGGCTCTGAATCCTACACCACCAAGATCTGGCAGACTTCGTCCTCTGCCTTAGCTTTCTTGACTCTTTCAAAGTAGTCGGGCTTAACCAGATCGACCACACAGCCCTTCACATACTTGGTCAGTTCGCTTACCGTGAGCGAATGGGAGCCGGATTGCTGCTATCGAAGGGTGCCCTTCACAGTACGTCAGCCGTTATTATGCTAGTACCGGGCACATACTCAACAGTGTAGTTGAAACGCATTAATCTGATACGGAAACGTTGAATTCGAGTCGGCAACAGATCTATGGGCGATTTCACCAAGAGCGCGATGAGTGGCTTGTGATCGGTCTCGAATACCACGTCGAGACCAGTAATGTACCCTCCGAATCTTTCCGCCGCCCATGTCAAGGCTAAAGCTTCTGTAGGGCGCCGAGCGCCAGGGAGAGAAGAAGAGGAGCGCAAGGTCGGGGAGCGCGCGACACTGGACAGGGCGTGCAGCACGGCCGACGATCTCGGTGGGGTACCAAAGCAACGCCTCCGAACATATCGCTCATACCGTTAGATATTGCAAAGTGTAAATAGTGTAAATAAATATGTAGGACCTACACTTGGTCCCTACACTTCCTTCTCGGTTTGAGGATACGCACGCATTCTTCCGCGTGTTCGCCCCCCTCGTACGAGACATGGCCACTGGACAACCCAGCTGAAAAGTCGGTGCGGTTCGTCTTCGACTCCCGCCGTTTTGGCCATCTGACCCCCTCCTATGGTTCGCTCAAGTGGAGGCCCAGTTTTCCACAGCCAAGATCACGGGACAACTGACGAAATTCCACCAAGTCATTGCAGCTTTCTCACCAGAAGTCGCAACAGAGGCCCGGGACCTCATTCTCACGCCACCACATCAGAACCCGTACGACACCCTCAAAGCGGAACTGGTAAGAAGAACCTCCATTTCCGAACAACGAAGACTACAGCAACTGCTGACCACAGAAGAACTTCGCAATGAAACGCCATCCCAAATGCTTCGACGCCTCCAGCAACTTCTTGGTGACTCTCCTACGACATTTGACCCTTCGCTTCTTCGAGAGCTTTTTCTTCAGCGGCTACCGGCGACTTTCAGGATGGTGCTGGCACCAACAACGAACATCACCATCGAAGCTTTGGCACAGCTCGCGGACAGAGTCGTTGATGTAGCCTCACCGGCTATATCAACGGTTGCTACAGACTCTCTGGCTGTTAACAGGTCGCAGCAAGAGAATAGCAACACAAGAAAACCTCTGGTCACAGATGTCATCGAGGACATGCGGATGCAGATCAACCAGTTGACAACGCATGTGGCCGCACTCATGACCGCTGCTCCATCTAGATCCCGCCAGCGCTCAAGGTCTCGTTCTTCACAGTTCGGCCGTCCTCCACCACGACCCGGATCCCCTCCACCAGGTATCTGCTGGTACCACTGGAAGTTTGGGAACAAAGCACAAAAATGTCGAGCTCCATGTACACCGTCGGAAAACGGCCAAGCGCGCCACTAGAGGCGGCGAGTCGGAGCGCGTGAAAGGCACCAAGACACCCTCGTCTCCTGTGCAGCGGACACCGGTCGCCGAACAAGCTTTTAGCCGAGCGAAGCTGAACTCGCAAATGCGACGCTTCTGTCACATCCTTAGCACAACACTCCAACTAACATCATGGTAGACGCCTCCGACGTCGCCGCAGGAGCTGTCTTACAACAACTAATCGGCACTGTCTGGAAGCCAATTGCTTTCTTTTCAAGACAACTGACGTCGGGGGAACAACGTTACAGTACTTTCGGGCGCGAGCTCTTAGCAATATACACTGCAATCCGCCATTTTCGAAATTTTCTCCAAGGAACAGAGTTCTTCGTTCTGATAGACCACAAGCCCCTCACGTATGCTCTGCAAAAAGGCACAGACGCTCGCTCACCTCGCGAGACACGGCACTTGGCTTATATTGCCGAATATACAACCGACATCCGTCATGTCAAAGGCATCAACAACCCTGTTGCTGACGCTTTGTCACGGAGCACTCCGATTTCCGGCGGACTGGGTTTCCCTCCTGCTGTCGACTATGATGCAATAAGCGTTGCCCAGCAACAGGACCAAGAGCTTAAACATCTACGCGAATTTCCTGGTCGGCTTGCCTTCGAGGAGATTACTTTATCTTCATCCACCACAGGAGTAGTCTGCGACGTCTCGCCCGGAACACCGCGACCATTCATACCTGCTAACTTTCGCAGGCAAGTTTTTGACTCCCTACACGGTTTATCTCATCCCGGTATTCGTGCCACTCAACATCTAATAACTGAACGCTTCCTCTGGCCCGGAATCAATAAAGATGTCCGAAGCTGGACTCGAACCTGCATTCACTGCCAAAAATCAAAGGTCCAACGTCACACTTCTGCGCCGCTACAGGCATTTCCAACCACGAAAAAGCGCTTCGACCACATCCACATCGATATAGTGGGACCCCTGCCACCATCTGAGGGTTATCGGTATCTTCTTACATGCATAGATCGGTTCACCCGCTGGCCAGAGGCATTTCCCATTCAAGATATCCAAGCAGACACCGTTGCACGCACTTTCGTTCAAGGATGGGTGTCCCGATTCGGCATCCAATCTACTCTCACAACGGACCGGGGACGTCAATTTGAATCCGCGCTTTTCCGACAACTTCTATCACTCTTGGGAACAAAACGAATACGAACGACCACCTACCACCCTTCCGCAAATGGTCTCGTCGAACGCTTTCATCGCTCATTGAAAGTAGCGCTGATGGCACAATCCAACCCAAATAACTGGAACACAAGCTTACCGATCGTCCTCCTCGGACCTCGGACTGCTTTGAAACGAGATCTCGGCTACAGTCCAGCCGAGTTGGTATATGGCTCTACCCTTCGCCTACCCGGAGAGTTTTTCACATCTTGTGTGGAAGAGCCCTCTCCTGATCCTATGGCATATGCCAATCAGCCGCGAACGATAATGCGAAATCTCCGACCCACATCACCCCGTAAGCAAGCACGAGCTCCAGTATACGTATCTAACGACCTTGACACGTGCAGCCACGCATTTCTACGCAGGGACGGCTCTAAAAGATCGCTTCAACAACCATACACCGGCCCGCATAAGGTACTTACAAGAGAAGCCAAGACTTTTACAATTGACTACAATGGACGCCAAGAAACCGTTTCCATTGACCGCCTAAAACCCGCTCATCAGGAACCGCTTGGTAATTCAAACCATGCCATTCATACTTCCACCATTCCCGCTCGACCAACCACGGATCTCACCTGCCTCACCTCACACCGGTTCCCTCGACCTGATCAGAACCATACAGAACACCTCCAATGCACTCAAGCACCTCAAGAATCCAACAGACCCAGCTCTGCTTATTCTGAAAACAACCGCAGAGACTGCGGTCAGTTTGGATCAAGACTATCAAACTCTCCGTCACACATGACAACCATTATTCGTCGCAACCAAACAAACGCAGGCGATTCTCTCCAAGCTCCAACTCGCCAAGTGACGTGGTGTTTACCGTTATCGTACGGTCATGCTAGGAACGCAGGAGAGATAGAGGGGAGGGAGAGTATTGTAGGGCGCCTAGCGCCAGGAAGAGAAGAAGAGGAGCGCAAGGTCGGGGAGCGCGCGACACTGGACAGGGCGTGCAGCACGGCCGACGATCTCGGTGGGGTACCAAAGCAACGCCTCCGAACATATCGCTCATACCGTTAGATATTGCAAAGTGTAAATAGTGTAAATAAATGTGTAGGACCTACACTTGGTCCCTATACTTCCTTCTCGGTTTGAGGATATCAAGTTTCAGCTGGCGTCAACGACCTGGTCGCGAACGCCAATGGCCGTCTTTCTTTGTTTGGTTGAATCTGCAGAAGAACTGCCCCTAATCCGAAGGACGACGCCTTGGCAGAAACAATCGTAGTATAAATGGCATTGCAGTAAGCTATTACCCTGGGTGAACAGATAATGTATTTGAAGTATAGCAGTGCTTTTTCTAGGGCTGGCCCCCACACCCACTTAGAGACTTTTAAAAGCAACTGACGTAAGGGCTCCGTTTTCACGGCCAAGTTGGGAATAAATCTAGACAAATGATTGGCAATTTTCAGTAGCCTGCGGACGTCCGAAACGTTGGCAGATGTTTTCATTTCTTGGATGCCGCAAACCTTCTGTGAGTGTGGTTTATTGCCGTCACGACTCAGCAGACACGCCACAAGAACGTTATCTCGGTAACACCAAAGGAGCACTTTTCCTTGTTCAGTGTAACTCCAGCTTGCCCGAGCATATCCAGGGTTTGACGCAACCGCTCGTCTTGCAGAGCTCTGTCAGAGCCAAAGATGAGCACGTCATTCATTACGTATACCACCCATGGAATGCCCTCGAGTATTTGAGAAATTCTATTCTGAAAGTACTCAGGGGCTGAAATTATGCCGAACGGAAG
Organism: Ixodes scapularis; assembly: GCF_016920785.2. Lineage (NCBI taxonomy): Eukaryota > Metazoa > Arthropoda > Arachnida > Ixodida > Ixodidae > Ixodes > Ixodes scapularis. Next base: position 123,982,107 of record NW_024609879.1, on the reverse strand, counting down.
TCTCTGAAAACAATACCTTCCGAATGGCGTATGAATGTCGTAAGCAGTTCACTTTCACGTCACAGCTTAACCTGGTTAAAGCCCAAATTTGCGTCGATTTTAGAGAACACAGCGGCCCCAATTAGCAAACCCGGGGTGTCGTCTACCGTGGGCATAGCGTACCGTTCTTTGCGTACCCACTTATTTAGCTGTGTTTGATCAACGAAAATTCGTACTTTCCCTGAAGGTTTCCAGACGGGCACCATGCCCGCACACCACTCTGTCGGTTCATCCACATTGCGAAGGACTCCGTTCCGCTCCATTGGCTCCAACTCTTGCCTAACAGCGTCGCGCAAGGAAAGAGGCACCCGAGGCGCCGTGTGAATCGAACACAGAACAAAATCGGGGTTTAAATGTATCTTATAGACCGTTTTATCGTGGGTAGCGCCATTTTGAGAGCGAGAGAGAAAAGGGGAAAGGGCTACCGGCGCTTTCCTCCTTTCTGATTGTGTAGAAAGAGTGGAAGTCCCGGATGAGAGGCTTGGCCGGTGTTGGGCGTCTGCAGTGCCCCAACTTCGTTCGCGCTTTCTTCTACGTTTCAAACTCCCAAACTTAATTAGAGCCGTGGTCTTTGATGGCGACAGTCCCCCGGTCATCGGGACACCATTGCTGGGTGATAGGGTGCACGAATAACGACAGAAAGCGTCGAATACTGTCCGAGGACCTATGTAGCTTGCATGGAATCCGGCTAGGCAAGTACGGCTGGAATGTTTTTAAGCTCCATTGCTTTCCGTATGACTGGAAACGATGAACCATTTATACATTTTTGCTTGCAATGGGCATATTTCAACGTAGCCGCTTTTACTTGTAATCAACAAGCGATACACGAAACGGAAACCTCAATTAACTTTGTAAACGCCCGGAGCTGCTACATATCGTCTGGATGTGCTGTTTTTATCTTCGTGTCCCTGTTCTTATATTTCCTTGTGAATGAACGACGAAGACGCTCTAGATGTACTTTTATCGAACCGCAGAAAGCCTCGAAGCAGCCACGAATTATTTTACTATTTGATGCAATATTTTGATTACTCACCTCCAATTTCTATAGCTGGCACGTTCGCTGCCGCTGTTCCCCCCGTCGCCACACTGGCGGATGCCATGACTCAAACAAAGAAACGTGCACACTGGGCTCGAAAACGCAGATCGCAACACACGAGACGTTCCCTGCAGCGACTATCAAGCGCCTCAAAGCGCCTTAGTCAACGGAAACAACCCACCAGCGGCACTCCAAGGAGCGCTTTTGCCGGCTCTCCGGTATCGCGCAGGAAATCGCGGTTAAAAAAAAAAAATACTAATAGAACTACGTTTTCAACAATTTCCAGCCTCACCCGGCGGCGGAAATAAGCCTTCAACTAAGTGTTGTAGATGATAAAATTGATTCAGTCACCACTGCAAATTATCACTATTAAGATAAATTCAGTTACGAAATTTTACAAGCTGGAACAGCAGTTATCATGAGAAAACTCGCACGCACATTGCGAGCGTACCCCATGTTCATCGGCGATACAACGTTCGGTGCGCGCTCCATTCACGAAATGTTCCGAGCGAAGTCGAGAGGATGGCGTTGAGGAAATGCCTTTTCGGTTTACGGACGCAATCCACTGCCCCCGGAGACAGGGGTCATGTGGAAAGCGATGGAGTTCAAAGACATAGCAGCCGCTCTCGCCTTGCTGGATTCCTTGCAAGCTACATATGTCCTCGGACAGTATTCTATGCTTTCTGTTTTTATTCGTGCACCCTATGACCCAGCAATGGTGTCCCGATGACCGGGCGACTGTTGCCATCGAAGCCTCGGGCTTTAATTAAGTTTGCGAGTTTAAAACAGAAAAAAAAAACCGCGAACGAAGTTCGCGCACAGCAGACACCCAACACCGGCGAAGCCTCCTCATCCGGGACTTTCACTCTTTCTACACAATCAGAAAGGGGAAAAGCGCCGGTAGGCCTTTCCCCTTTTCTCTCTCGCCCTCTTTCAGTAAAACGGTCTATACTATTCCGCCATCGTCCCCAAGCCGTTGCAGAGGTGTGGGTAGCAGGCTTCAACAGACTCTTTTGAGGTGACGGCGTTGACGAACTTAATCACGCCTAACACTTCGACAGCGGGAGGGCCGAGAAGAACGGAGCACAATGGGGTGACTACATACACACACTGTTTTACTAAGATTTGTTTCCACTGTACGGCGGCAATGAACTTTCCGTGAGCTTTCTGGGGCTCGTTGCTAGGGCCTGTCAGTACGACGGCAGTCTTCTCTAACCTAGAACGCAGTCCAGGGAACGTGGACGACACCGCTGAAACTTCCGCCCCCGAGCCTACTTTAGCAAATACCGGGGTGCCGTTAATGAGCACTCGAATGAACCGTGCGTTCGAATCGGCATCGTTCGCCGAACCAACAAAATACGCTCCATTGTCTTTCTGGCGACAGGAAAGTCGTACCTTCTTTGCGCCAGCAGCAGTTTTCTTACGGCAGACTACAGCGAAATGTCCGGTGCTACGGCAGTGGTGAGACTTGCCCGATTTTGCCGGACAGACAGTCCTGGCGTGAGAACGTTACCCGCAGCAATTGCACTTTCCGTCGTCGTATCGCCCCGTGACTTGACTGTAGGTGTAGGCGGTATATATAACGCACACAGTATCACGTGACTCGCTTTCAAGAAAGATCGGGATGAGTCAGATGCGCTGTCGCCACAAGCGCTTTATGCTCGCAAGCATTACATGAGCTGGGCTTACATGAATGCGATTATAGCGCGTCAAATCGAAAAGGGACCAATCACCCGCACCTTGTCTTCCTACTTCTTCCTCTTCTACCCATCTACTACCAATCAAAGCAGTCAAATCTCGATTGGATGCGCTACGGTCGCATCCGTGTAAGCGCAGCCATAGTCAAGGTTTGCTGATGCACTCGCACCTCCTGACCAAGAGAAACACGCCCATTGTGCGACCGCTACATCGCCGCGCCCGGGCTTCCGACTCGAGAAAAATGGTGGATTTTCTGTGAACAATTCAAGAAAGAAAAGTACTAGATAAGGAAAGGTGCGCATGCGTATTGCAGTTTAATTAAAATTTTCGATTTGGCGTGCGAAGCATTTCTTTTTTGCCTGGGTCTTTCTGGGGCCTAATTTGCACGGCAGGACCGAGGAACCGGGACGTATCCGCCTGCTGCAATTGGTCAGCGCCGCACCACCGACGACGGGATCGGGACATCGCTGAAAAGGCGGCAATGTCCTGGTCACATCGTCTCGCTGTGTAGATTAGGGACCCTGATCTGACTTGGCGTCTTCGACAGCAGCAAGGTCTGTTTGCCTAAACAAACTGTATCTTGGGGGTTCCCAGCGAAGCGTCACAGCTTGGGGGTTATGGTACGACGCCGCAACTACGAGAAGTCGTGTCTCAATCATGCCCTCTCATTGCTCTGATTTGCACACACAATGGACATTTGCACACACGCCACTTTCCCCGTTAAATTTAGCGGGGAAACTTAGTTGGTGTATAGGTGACGTTGCGATGGGTCACGTAACGTTAATTTGATCCTCTAAATTAAGCGAAAAAATAGCGGTTTAGATCACGTGACGTCAATTTATCCTCTAAATTTAGTGCGGAAACTGAATCGGCGTATAGTTCACATGGCGACAGGTGACGGTGGCGGAAATTCCTCCACTAAATGTAGCGGCGATAAGCACCGACGGGGGGACGTCCGGTCCGACGAAGACATTTTTGGAACTAGGGTGTTCTGCTAAAAAGCATTTCATGCTTTTAAATATAAACAGAAAATATAAATAAGATGTTAAAGTTTGAAGCTTTGGTTATCTCGCTCGAAAAGAAAATTGAAGTTGAGACACAGAGAGGAAAAAACTCTAAGGTAGAGATCAATACTCCCGAATGAACATAAATTAAATTTTGTGGGAAGGTGTGCGTGTGTGTGTGTGTCATTTCTATTACAACAAATTAACCTACATAAAATTTTCTAAGGAAGTTGTGTGTGTGTTATTCCAACAAATCTCAACTATAAAAAATTAAAAAAAAAACTGCTTGCTCAAACACCCCCTTTTGCGTTGTTTCACTGAATGATGCCTTGTTCTAAAATCTCTCTCTCCCCACCCCCTTCCCTCCCCCTCCCCTTCCCGCACTTTAAAGCGTTCAATGCAACTCCAACTACAGAAATAATAAGTTCATCTTCAAACAGGGCTACCTACAGTAGTTGAACCATTTGCGTCACTTCGATACTACCAACCGGTCAATCCTAATCCACTGTCCAGTCTTTCTGGCGCGTGACTTAACCGGCACAAGAGAGAAAGTCATTCCGACAACCTTTTTACACTTATATTAAATCCAGGAGGCATCCCTCGTCCAATTACAACGAGTTTTCTGAGGAGTCCCTCGATGGCGATGAAGTTACAGTCTCTACGAGCCTTGGACTATCATGCAAGACATTAAGGGCTAGGCTGCGTTGACCATGCTTGCCATCGATTTGCTTGTTTGTACCAGGACCACGCCGAATGTGATTACCGAACCAGTCATCTGAAACGGAAAAAGAAAGTAGACATTGTTGGCTGCAAGACCATATACAATATCTTACATGGAAGTGCTGTTTTGTTGGGGCAAGCAAACATGTGAAGTGACTTTCTAAAAGTCATTTTTAACTTCCTAAAAAAGGCAAAAAAAAAAAAACAAACAGAAGAAAACCTCAAGGTTTGGGCGACAGAGCACACATACCAGCCTTCGCCGTGCTTTTTCTTCAATATCTATTAGATGAGAACGACTGACTTGGCTTGGAGCTTCTTCAGTAATAAAACGCCTTAAAGGGGCGTGAAGCGATATTGCATTGGAATATTTATCATCTGACATAAGCTCTGCGTTTCTAGTGTGATCCAAGTATATTCGTGCGCAATATTTGTCGCAGTGCAATTTCAAGGATAAAAACAAAATACCTTCGTGTTTTTATTTCCTTCACAAAACTTGATGACATGTTCACAAGTACTCCAGTGTTGACACAGTCACAAGGATAAACTCATTGTGACGATATTCAAATCCGGCTCTTAGATTTGACACGAGCAATGGGTGAGTTCTTCATTTGGGCTTGTGACAATCAATGCCTGACCTAGCATTCGGCTAGTGGCTCGTGTCTAATACTTGATAAACATTGCCGGCATGTAATTTTCCGCAGACCACAGGGCCGCTTGTTCTGACTGCAAACTGATGGGCTAGAAAATGCTTTCCTTTTCCAAATTTTATTTTTGGACTGCCATATTGCGTAAAAAAGACACACACACACAAACAAAAGAAAAGAACTTGTGTTCCGTAGCTTATGAACGCCAAAATTTATTTCGAGGTGGTATAATCTGAAAGTACAGTAATCGTTGCACAGCCCCTTTAAAAGAATGATTCTTATGGCAACACAGCAGCGGAAAGTGATTGTCTACCAAACCAGAAAAAAAAGGAAACAAAAAACACGCAAGAAAGTTCGTTTTCGTCGAGGTAACTTTACCTTGTTTAAAAATTTTAGTATACTAGTACATTTTTGTTATCTTCCTCCGCGTCGGACGTTTTCATTTACACTTTTAGTTGCCTAATATAAAAGGAGTCAAGCACCGACATTTTGAAGAGAATCTCGCGTGTTTCAAAACTTGTAATTCGCTTACTGCGACCAGCAAGGACCTCCTGAGAGCCAAGAAGCCTCCACCGCCAAGGCCCATCTCTTTGGGGTCAACGCTTTCATATAGGTAACGCAGCTGTCAAGAAAAAAAGAAACACACACAAGTCGTTCAGTCTTCACGCTGTGAGGCTAGGCATCGCCGGTGGTTAATATACCTGTTGGAGGTAGCTGTCTGGCGCCCCGAACGCAGGGAGCATCAGAATGGTGTTCTTAAGTCTGTGTGCCTGAGAAACAAGAAAGCTAATGGAAATTTGAACTTCTGAGATTCTAGTCGTTATGTTGGCTTACCTCGTCAATTAAGGTTTGTCCAGTGTAAGCAAGGTCAATGAAGCCAACCGAGGTGTACAGAGAACAGATCACAATTATCCAAAGTTCTTTCCTGATCCCGTCGTGAAATACGGCGTCTAGGGTGACGCAGTCCACCAAGAGGGTACTTGCGCAATGAACAATGAGCGGCCCTGCCCAGATGTCATTCAACAAATCCTTGAGTTTCCTAATTTTGTTAATACGGAGTCGCACAGCTTCCATTTGCAGAGAGGATTTTGGGTGCAGGGGAAAATTCGTCAATTTTCCTGCCTCTTTAATGAACTCCGCTTGGACTCGAATGTATTGCACCAGAACGTGTGTACAGCTCCTCAAAAAGACATGAGACACAGAGTCGTATACAAAGAAACCGATTCCCATAATTATACCTAGTATAGTTACGGGAATGGACCACCGGGGTGGAACGGACTGCAAGACTTCCGTCGTTATGTACCATTCCGCCACGGTGAGGTACAAGGCAAATACCATGAATACCACACGTGCGCGCACCCTACTCCATCGTTGCGTGGCTGAGCGCCGCCAGCTGTACGTGCGAGGCATAAAGCTAGTGCTCCTTTCGAAGGCGTCCGATTTACGGAAGAAAGTGAGCATTTTATCCGGTTTTGTGAACATGACTGCGAGGTTGACGATTAGTTTTACCACCACAACGCCGTAGGCTACGAGTAGAAGAGTCTTGGAGAGAGTAGCCGAAATGGTCTCGACTGCGCCTTCGTACTGTGTGGAGCACATTGCCTCAAGGAGGAAGTAGAGACCGAAGCAGCTGAACGAATAAAGTGTGTAGGGAGACTTTAAAGTGACTTTCGCGTCTGCCAGCGACTTTCCACGAAAGTTTTGAATGAAGAAGCAGCCGTAGAGTCGACAGAGAAGGGAGAAAAGGGCGACACGTTGTACCATCGTGGAGCTCATTCTCTCGTATCAACCTAGAGCCAGACAAATCGTAATCTGGAAAAATAAATAAAAAAGGTAATGAGCACAGATTTTGGTTTTCTAAACTTCGAATTCGCGTTCTCTCTCTTTTCTTTTGGAGTCCTAAAAACATTAAACAAAATTCCCACAAGACAAAGAAGGCTGTGGTGTTGGCACTTCGTGAAGGGCCCCTCAATCTAAAAACCCGAAGAACCTAAAACGTTGCATGAACGCTCGCGAACAACAACAACTACAACAACAACAACAACAACAACTCCTATATAAATTTAAGCTTTATATAATTTAAAAAAAAAAAACCAAGGAGCACAAAAACTGTGTCGTTCATTAAATTTGAAACCACCAAAGTTTCCCGTATCCAAGCATAACAAATAATAGGGCACGATTCACCCAGGATAGATTTTTCAAATAAGAAAAGGAGGTTGAAATAACATGCAACGGTAGAGACAGAGCTGAAAACAACGCTAAATGCGTAACTAAAATTAAACATTTGGTTTCGAACCCGAACCGGAACAAAAAAGTAATCTCATGTGGCAGTTCATCGGCATACGGTTTGTCGTAATAAAATGTGGGCCGCGCCCATTTTGGCAAGTAGGGGCGCGAAGTCAGTTAAACGTTCGCGCTGGTGGTGTTAGTCCTGCAGTGTTGAAGAAAAAAACGTCGGCGACGTGGAGACAATTACAAAATATTAAAAGAAATAACAAAATTTTACGTGTATCTTCAGCACAATTTGGTGTCAGTGTGTTGGCGCGGTGGCGCACACTTCAATCAGATTCTGGAAAGTGTCTACAAGGTCATTCTTTGTGTACATATATGTGAATGTGTGTGTTCTGCTGTTGAACCATACCCCTTAAAAATAAAACAACTAACGTAAAATATACAAAAAAGATTGACGATATTCACCAGTGTTATTCGGCGCTGGCAAAAACTGAAGGCGCCAGGAGGCGAAGCCACGAGGATCTCGGCACAGTGGTGCCTGTCGCGGGGACGCAAATCGCCCAGAGCTATTCGACGCTGCTTCAGGTAAAGCATTTTTTTTTGTGTGTGTCTAGATTTTCTAAATGCTCTCCATTTATTTCTAATTTTCTTTCTTCTTTCGATAATTTCTGTATGCCTTTCACTGTTGTTTTTTTTTTTTTTGAAAGGGGGGGGGGGGGGGAGGGGGCGCACTAGGCGGGTAATTTGCGAGTACGGTGCGTGCTAGGGTCACGTTGTCACTGTGCATGTTGGCTGAAATACTTCAAGTGGGAGTTTCGTTCATGAAGGCTCTATCTGAATGTAATTTGAGCAGAATGACCTTCGGCGCAAGTTGCAGATCACAAGAGGATAGTAAGCATATGTTTCTGTTGCTGCCCTCGTTTCGGCATTACTGCTTCTGATAACCAGCTTGTTTGTGTAATTAGTTTTAGCTTAAGTACAGACGCAACCGACGCTACGAGCTAATGAACAAATCAAGCATCGTTAAAAGCGCAAGTCACTGGGCCTTTTCTATTTGTGTTCGGTTCAGCGATGGTAGAACGCGTACAGAAGAAACACGACGAACACTATGATGGTGCATTATGACGCTGTCTGTTTGGTATCATCAGCTCGTAGCGTCGGCTGTGTCTAAACGTAAAGGCCGGCTTCGCTCAATTCTTGAAATTTCGACATAATGAGTGATTTTACATTACCAAAATGAAAGCCGTTTACAACTCCCTGTAACGCCAAATTCGAGCGCAGCTCTTGAGGAGGAGGAGGGGAAGGTGCGAAGAGGGGGCTGCGACGACGGTTGTTAGCAGGGTTGTAAAGTACCTAGGTACAAGTAACTGTAAATCGGTATCTAGGTACTTTTGTTGTACCTGAGGTACAAACCTAGGTACTTTCATTTCTCAGTATCTGTATCTGTATCTTAGGTACATTTTACAGTAACTTGTAACTAAGTGAACTTACTTTTTACAGATACTTTTCTATTTACTTCGTCAAAATCGTAGAAAATACAATATAACATATAACTGAAAATAAATTATTATTACAGTCGTAAAGCATTTTAACGTCACGTTGTGTTTCCATGGAATAAATCGAACTCAAATTTGGCACTTTACAAAACTGAAAATGTTTGTGAAGAAAAAAAAAACTGGGAGGATGATTAACCTTCGCCTTTAAGAGTTGAACGCAATAGAGTTATCGGGCCCCGTTCGCATGGCCTTCTCAATCGGTTCTCATGCTCTTGAGTCACACAACGACCTAGTTCTTATGATACAACACTCCCGGCGCGATCGAGGAGCTTTTGCCAGTGCTTTGATGCCATTTTACCCCGCAAGGTTTATTTATGTGTTTGTTCGGCACGCGCAGACAACACTCGATGCGATAATGCCTTTACCCTGACACAGACAGACATCGAGGCACTCTAATGACGGCAGGATCGCAGTGTTATTCCCAAGCCCTCCGTTGTCTAGTCGGTAGCATGTCTGGCTCGCAACCGAAGGGTCGTGGGTGCGATCCTGCGTAAATTCTTCAAAATTTTCTTTAAGGCAAATGAATTAGTTTATCAAGTGGGATCATTTGAAACATGCGGCTACCATTAATTCGTGTGTCTTTAACCACCTTCATTCCACGCGTAACGTCACGTTTCACATGAGCGTTGTGGATTGTTTGAAATTCCCGCGCGAAGGCAAGTGACTGTGACGTCACGACCCTATCGACCATTCAAGAATTTCCCGTCACGCCACCGACGCCACCGACATCCGACGGATTTTCTCTGACACGAGCTCCTAAACGCTCTCGCGTTAAAATATTCTCTTCCTTCCTAAAAACATTGACACCAATGAAGCATGTTTATCAAACTCGTTTTGTGTACATCCCAGTATACAGAGGATTTACTTCCAATAATAATGTGACAAATTTGAGAATACTTGACATGAAAATAAAAAAGTATTTTTGAAGTAACTGTACCTGTACCTAGGTACATTTTTAAACGAGTAGCTAGATACGCACCTAGGTACATTTTTGTATGAGTAGCTGTAACTGTATCTTACATACACTTTTAAAGTAACTTTTACAACCCTGGTTGTTAGCAGAGAAAAAGATCCATTTAAGAGGGTTATTAAGGAGACACGATTACCAGCGCCGGAAATTGTATTAGTAGGCCTTCTTTGACTTGGGATGAGGAGACACAGACGTTCTTGTGTCCCTAGTCTATTTTCTTTGTTCAGTGGGATGATTTCTTATAATTCTCTTCTTTATGTTTGTCTACCCCGAAATTGTACCAAACAGTGTGAGAGCTAATGGTTCGTTCTGAATGATAAGACACCGCCGTTCTTTCGGGTCTAGTGTTTATGTATTCACCGATCGCTTAAAGGCCGGTTCACACATACAGCGGAGCGCTAAGTTAGCGCTACGTGAGTGCTCGAAAGAGCGCTCATGTGGCGCTTCCTAGCACGTGACGTAGCGCTGGGTTAGCGCTTCAGCAGCGCTCTGTTAGCGCTTCAGAAGCGCTGTGTTAGCGCTCTCACGCTCCTTGTGCCGTGCATGGCGATTCCGTTGTTGTTGTTTTTCCTTTGGCATTGAAGGAGGAGGAAGTAAAAGAACCGCCATCCAAGTAAACGGTCAGGCAGATTACCCAGGGTCATGGACTTTGAGCGACTAATTAATTGGGTACGACCTCGTTGATTTTTACTGGACATGCGTCACCCTGGCTTCAAAGAACGCAGTTAAAAAAAAAATTCACCTTCGAAAGAACTCTCGTCCCTCAGCCTGGAAACAAGGTTCGCCCGATACCCATCGGTATCTCAGTGGCGAAAGATTTCGCGCACTCGGGAGACTCTTCTTGGCGTTAAGCCGTCTACACACATAGGCACTAATGGACCTTTTGGCGAATATGTGCTGCCACCTTTGGGGCGACGGACGAACCTGAGGCGCACTGGGTTAGAGAGTATTTGTAGAGAAAACAACGTCCACCTTAGGCTTCTTGTGTGCTACCGGTTCGTTTTCTTTTTGCTGCTCTTAGTTTTCTTTCGCTGCTCGCATTTATACATCGGCCAAACTGGCCGATGTATAAATGATAGAGCAAGGGAGCACGCAACCTCGGTGAAAAGCACATCAGCAGGACATTTGTCAGCTCATTGCCGGACCTGTGGATGCGATGCCGAGCTCACCAGCATAACCGTCCTTCATAGGAACAAGAACTCCTTCGCGCGTGAAGTGCTGGAGGCCTTGGCCATCGAAGAAAAAGGAGAAGACTGCGGTCTGCAACACCCCGTTGAATACTAGGCTAAAAGGTTTTTATAAGTGTTTATTTTGCCGTTAGTCGAAGAAAAAGAAAGAAAAAAAGGGCCTAGGCCGGGAAGAAGACAAAGTAAAATTCAGTTGACAGTCAGCGTTGTCTTTGTCCAGTTCTTTCCTTCGTGTCCTTGTTTTTTTGTGTTCAGCTGACCTGATTGGCAACAAAAGCTTCTCACCTTGGGTTGATGATCTGGAGAACCAGCATTGAAACCGACCGAGGGCCGACGGCAGTGGACGCAGGTAGCTAAACAGTGTAGGGACATATAGTCCGGGTATGCCTTGTCTAAAGCCGGCTGTGATCATCGCCGCACTTCGGAAAGCTCTATCGCTTGCAAAAATTACAAGTCAACTTACCTGTAATAAAATACATAGTCTGAACAGCTGACTCGGCTTCCAGTTCTTCGAGGGGTCGGACTTGTCAACTCTCCTGACGGCACGAATCCAGGCTGCCCGCTTAACGGGATGAAGCTTAGCACACGGGAAGCGAAAAAAGCTAGTTCCACAACCCGGGCGATAGTAGTTCCGACAGCCGAAGGCTACACAGTTAACGGCATGATTGCGGTGCACGTCGTAATCTAGAACGGGCGTCGTCAGTACGATGACTCGTGTTCACCTTGTTCGCAACATCAAAACTTGAGTCTCGATGATCTCCAAGGCGCGCAAAGGCGAGAAAAGCAGGATGGCGGATTGTTTAGAACTAGATACTCTCGAACCCAGGCGCATCAAATACTCCGCGCATGCGCACCGCGTATTTCTACAAAAGGTCCATTGCGTATGTAACTGCATTGGTCGCGTTTCTATTTCAGCGTCGCACATGTCCGCCATGGTACTGTTGATGCTCACCCAACCACAGGAACCGGAAGCACAGTGCACGCTCTAATCCGCAGCAGTAACCGCGGTACAAGGAGCACTAACGAGGCGCTACTAAAGCGCTAACAAAGCGCTAACAAAACGCTAATCGCGCGCTATATTAGAACTAAGTCACGCGTCAGGAAGCGCCACATGAGCGCTCAAGCAGCGCTAACTTAGTGCTCCCCCTCGCGCTGCAGAACCCAGGATCCTGAATTCGATCCCCACACCTGCCCGTTCCGATCTGGATGAGCATCGTACCGGCGTGCGGTCGTGTATGACTACTATGTGGTGCACGTTAAAGACCCCAGGCTAGCGGTTGTACTGCACTGGCTAAATTTCTCATCTACAACTGGGAGACTCGTTGCCCGTTCAGGCAGACCAAGTTCCAGGGTGTATAAACATACACACATCCAAATTTTTTGCGCTCCGCTGTATGTGTGAACAGGCCTTTAGGCTGCAGCCGTGCACGCGTTTTTGTCCAGTGTGTCGGTTTCTTCTAATTTTCTTCTGTCTTTTCTTTTTCATTTTTGTTTATCACGAAATTGTACCAAACCGTTGTTTTGGAGCTAATGGTTTGTTTTAGACAATGAGACACCGACGTTTTTGTTGGTCTAGTGGTGATGTATTCACCAGACGCTCAAGACTGCAGTCATGCACGTGTCCTTTTGCTTGATACCTCCAAATGTGGTGCCTGCTGATGTCCATGGGATGTGAAGAGAAGAAGGAAGACTGTGCCAAATTAAATCATTGTTGTGTTGGTTCTGAGAGGGTGTTGTTCTGTCCTTTTTGCTCCTTGTCTCTATGATTTTCTACTACAATAAAGCGGAGTTGCCCTTTAGGAAGAAAGAAAGTAAAGTACCTTTAAAGCAGAAGACACCGATTTGAGGACGCTTTTTTCTTAATGACTGTGAGCTGAAAAGTTTCTTCTTTTTGTTTAACCCAGGAAATGAGCGGATGCATGCCGTCTAAGTCACAAATCAGAACCGGTTTGAATCTAGTGTGCGCTTGGTGGAACACAAAACCGAACCGGTATGTCGAATGCACCACATGTACCGGAAGCAGAACTGAGAAACAATGCAGTTGCAGTGCTACTGAAATTCAACCCGAACGAATGATGATGATTAACTTTATTTTCAAAAAGGGTGGCGCCATGGCTTCATTGGGGGAAGGGGAACATAGGTAAGAAAACTTTACATTCGGCGGTGCACTCCAGTCGAGCGCGCGAACTCCCATAGGGAGATCAGCGTCTCCCTGGCCCGTGCCTCGTTAACCGGTGTGATCCAGGCCTCTAAAGTGTCGATGTGAGGCCCCAGGTGTTCGGCTCTTTTGTCTCGCAAGCCGGCACAATCCCAGAGTAAGTGTCGGATCGTCGGGCTCACGCCGGCGGTGCATGTAGTGCAGACGACAAGTGCAGCGGGCTCGGACCCTTCCGGTGGCACTTGGTCGGGTGGGCGGCCCCTCCGTGGTTTGTAGCTACGCCACCGAGCGAGTATGTCTTCGGTGAGCGCAGCTCCGGTGCGGGCCTTGTGAATTAACACTTGTGCCCCTCTGGGTAAACCCTTGGGTAGCGGTGCCGGGTTGTAGGGTGTTTGATCTCGCAGCCGACGCTGATCCTCTTGTCGGGCCGCAGATTTCTTCTCTATGGGGTCTGGGTCCGGCGGCGCGAAGGGGACGAAGATCCCTGGGTTGGAGCGGTCTTCCTTTGCTCGCTCGCCCACGCGTGTGCGGCCTCGTTACCGATGCCACCCGCGTGTCCCGGGACCCAGTCCACTCTCACCTCAATACCTTTGGTGTTTTTCAAATACGAGCACAGACTCTTGATTCGCTGGCAGAGCGTCCCTTCGCGAGGAGTTTTCCCCAGACGGGCAAGGGCTTCCCTACAATCCGTGAAGATGGTTACACGGGTGGGTACGTCCACTGGGTCGAATGTCTCTCTTATTCGAGATAGTGCCAGGTGTATTGCATCCAGTTCGAGGCGGCTCGTGCTAGGTTCGCTGTCGTATTGAAGTGTCTGAGCATATCGGTCCTGGCCAGTAGCGTAGGCGAGTGTGGCCCGCTTCGTCTCTTGGCACCATGCGGCGTCTGTGAAGACCGCGTGCTCCACGAGGTCTGCCCGCGCAGCAAGTGCAGCTCTTTCTTCTGAATGTTCTTCGCGGTGTTGTTTGCGAGTGAGCGGCTTGGGGTTTCTGACCATAATGTCCTCCCATGGTGGCATGCTCTTCGGAGGCGGGGCCTCTCCTACGGGAGGCCGCCAGCCCTGTAAATCCAGAAGACGTTGACCGGCTCTAGTCGATGTCCGGCGCCGCTGATGGCCGGCAACGCGGGTCTCAATGATGGCTTGTAGTGTCGGAAGATTCGAGTACCGATACAGCTCTTCCGTCTTAGTGTGTCTTGGGAGACCGGTGATTGCACGCAGGCATTCACGATGCAATATTTCCAGCTGTTTGAGCTGCGCCTTGGTCAGGACGAAACATGCGGCTCCATAGCAGGCTTTTGAGGTCAGGACTGCTTGAGTCAGCAAGCGGATGGTGCGCGTGCCCGCGCCACCGAGGCGGTTGCCCATTCTTTTAATGAGTTGGAGCTGTTGTCGCCACTTGGGTTTGAGTTGCTTGATCCACTCTTGCGCTCCTCCTTGTTCATGCAGTGGGACTCCCAATATGCGAATCCAGCGTTCGGGGGAGCGCTGAATGGACTGGCCGGCCAGGGTCAGGTGTATTTGAGCTCTGTTGTGCTCAAGACCGCCGACGATGAGGAAGGCTGTCTTCTCTGGGGAAGGTTGCATGCCCGTAGTTTGCAGGCACTGGTCAATGGCATCTAGGGCCGTCTGCATGGTTTCGACCGTTTCTTTAGTGTCGAGCTTTGTGTTTCGGGGGTCCACCCAAAGGGTGATGTCGTCCGCATAAGTTGTGTGCTGAAGGTGTGGGACGGCGCGCAACACTCTTGCTATTCTTCTCATGACCAAGTTGAAAAGGGTCGGCGAAAGGATGGCTCCTTGAGGTACTCCACGGAAATTCTGGAACATGCGGGGTTGCTGGGCGCCCGAGCTGATCTCAAAGGTACGATTCTTGAGGAAGCTTTTCACGAAATTGATTATGCGGGTGCCTGCGCCACTCTCTTCGAGTTCCTCGATCACTGCCGAATGCTCGACGGTGTCAAAAGCTTTTCGGAGATCCACTGCCACCAGGAGTCCGGGTACCTTGTTGGTTCCTCGGCGCCTCTTACCCACAAAGTTTCGGAGGAGGTGTAGGCTGTCGTGGGTGCACAGTCCGGGGCGAAAACCAGTCTGCGCAGCGTCGTAGTAAGGGTCGTCCCTGGCTTCTTCCAAGACATAAGTGAGTCGCGTAAGGATCATCCGTTCGAGTAGCTTGCATAGCGTAGACGTAAGTGAGATTGGTCGGAGGTTCTGTATTTGATCCGGACTCTTTCCTGGTTTCGGAATAGGGTACACCACTGAATGTTTCCAGTCGGCCGGTAGTACTCCTGACGCCCAGACGTCGTTAAGTTCTTTCAGGAGCTTTCGTTTCTCCGGCTCGTCCAGGTTGCGCAGCATGCGCCACGTGATTCCATCCTTGCCAGGGGCGCTGCGCTCGTTGACAGAGTCCAAGGGCAGTGTCAATTCTTGAATCGTGAACGGGGCGTCTTGTTCTGTGTCGCTCGGCGGTTGCAGTTCGTACAGGCACAGGTCCGGATCGTTAGCAGGTTGTGGGAAAAAGGCCTTGGCGGCCGCTTCCTCAAACTGCTCCGGAGTTTGGTCGGTGGCTAGCTGGATGTTGCGAGCAGTGTTGGGCGCCTTGGTCCTGCCGGTCAAGGCTCTGTGGGCGCGCCATAGCTTGCGGGTGCCAGTTCGTCCGTCAAACGTCGCGCAGTGGTCAAGCCACCTCGAGCGAGCCAGGCGTTTGGCATATCTACGTGCCTGTGCCGTCTTGTTGCGCAAACGCACTAGGTCCTTGAATCGTTTGCCGTTGTTAAGATATATCTTGTGGAGCCGCTTGCGTGCTTCCCACAGGTTGATTAGATGTTTGTCGGGAATCGGGTCTTGGTCTTCCACCTCCAGGTTTCGCGTGGCCGCTTGCGCTGCCCTCAGTAATTTTGCGGTTACGGGAACCGCGTCTTCGCACGTGGCCACCGCCTTTCGGAAGGCGTCCCAGTCGATAGCCTGAGTTAAACGTCTGCGCCCTGCTTTGCCGCCGGTTGAGAGCTCCAGCCAGATGAGATAGTGGTCGGACCCCATGGGGTCCGGTCCGCACCGCCAGTCGGTCACCAGTCGGGAGTCTGCCCAGGTCAGGCCCGGGGTGGTGTCTCGCTGCCCCTCGTGCAGTCCGTGGCGCGTTGGGTAGTCGATGTCGTTGGCCAGAGTGAGGTGTGCCAACTCCGCTGCCTCCTTTAGCCGCGCGCCCCTGGCGTTAGCAATCGAGTACCCCCAGTCCGGGTGGTGCGCGTTAAAATCGCCCGCCACGAGCAGGCGGTCACGGGGGTAGCGCTGCCGGAGGTCCATCAGCCATTGGAAGCCGGCTTGTCCAGCGTGGCCGCGCCTGGAACAGCTTGACTCAGGTCTCGCGTAGCAGGAGGTTAGGATAACCCGGTGACGTCCAAGCGTGCAGCGAACCGCCACCACCTCCTGGAACGGGTTACAGTAGGCCGTCGTATCTATTTGTGCCTGTGGGAGGCCCTTGCGCACAAACACCGCAGCTTGTGCTTCAATGGTCTGAGATTTGTCACTTGATCCGCCTCTTAGTCCGTGTTCAATCGTTGGTTGGAAGTATCCGTTGAAGCCCGAGATGCCCGGACTCATCCCCCGTGTCTCCTGCAGCAGAAGCGCCGCCGGCCTTCCGGTTAAGCGGAAGAGCTCGACGAGCTCGGCAGCGCTCTGACGTAGCGAGCGGCAGTTCCACTGCAGGAGGTCGGGAGGACGCTCAGGCGGTGGGTGCGCCGAGCTGCTGTTCAGTGGAGGTTGGTTGCGGCTGGTGCAGGCTGGGTCCATGTTGGCTAAGTATGGGGGAGAACATCTGAGCGACCTGTTGTGCGACCATTTGAGTCACCTGTTGGAGGAACTGCTGCGTTTGTTGTTGTTGTTGCATTTGTATTTGCTGCTGCATCTGCTGTATTTGTTTCATTTGCTCTGCTTGCTGCTGTTGCTGCTGTATGAGTTGTTGTATCCATACCGGCGGCTCGTTAGAGTTCTGGGTTGCTGCCTGGTGCTGGGGTGCAGGTACGTGGGATTGCTTTCTTGCCTGCTGTCGTGTGGATGAAGTATTTCCAGATGGTGTGCGACACCGCCCAGGTGAAAGGGACTGGCGTCGCTTGCTTTTCTCAAGGAGCTCGGTTTCCAATCTCTCTTCTTCCTCAACTTCAAAGTGCAGCGCCCGGAGCCGATCTGCTCGTGATTTCTGCCGTTGATTGTGTTTGCACTTGACTTGTTCCATTGTACGCTGAATTTCTTTCAGTTGTTGTTCCAGACGTTTCATAGTGCTATCGAAATCGGCTTGATCGCGGTCTTGCTCGACCTGGAGTGTCTCAAGCATCTGGCGTGCATTTGGGCTGCGACCGCCCTTGAGACCTCTCGCAGTTATATCGGCGTAGGAGTGGAGCGGATCCTGGATCTGAACCTTGCTCGACCCGCGCAGCTGGGAGGTAGTACTCTTGGAACCGGGACGTGAGTTAGTGGTGCCAGAGGGTTGCTTGGATCGCTGCCTGCGCTTGCGCGAGCGGCTCCGCGCCAGTCTTTCTTGTTTGGCTCCTTCCCTTTGTTTCGCGCGCTGAGCGAATTGAGCTCGAGCGGGACAAGAGGGATCAGTAGCCACGTGTCCATCCTGTTTACAATGACCGCAGTACTTGGCCTCGCCATTCGGGCAGGCTTCCGGGGGTTGCTCGTGTTGTTTTCCGCAGTTGCTGCAGACCGGCTGGTTAATCGGGCAGCTGGTGGCTTTATGTCCCGGGCGGTGACAGCGCGGGCACACGAGAGATCGCTGTTCGTAGCATTCCACCCTTCTCCGGAAGCTCCAATACATAACTTCGCGTGGCGGATGCGGAGATGCAAAGTGGATGAGGACTGTACCTTTGGAGCCCATAGGCCGGGCCGTCAGGACATCCACTCCGTCGGCGTACAGCGCCTCCAGAAGCTTAGCCGTGGGTTCGTTGGGTTTGCAGCCATGGATTACTCCCCGGGAGATACCGTCCGTGGGAACTTGGTGCGTACGCACCGGGAGTGGTGGTCTCGATCGCAAAGGTAACACACCCATACGGAGGAGATGCGTGGCCTGCGTGGAGTCGCACGTAGTATCGACGATGGTATTAGAGAGTTTGCTCACCCTCAGTATCTGATGTTTGAGCAACTTGGGGTCACCGGCGAAGGAGCTGATAACGGTCTTCAGCTCTTCTGGGTCTAAGCCCAATACGTCGCATCTTTCTGTGGGCTGTATCTTGATTACATGGGTGCCGAGAGTTACACGTTCCTTGCGGCTTGTGGTGGGTAGGGGTTGGCCCGATGCCTTGAGTTGCGCTCGGCGCTGGGTTCTCGTTGTAGCCTTTTCCCAAAGTCCTTCCAAGTCAGTGGCGTCCGGCTCTCGCGAAGCCCATGAAGCCTGGAGACTCGTGTCTGCGTCTTTAAGACTATCGTCGGACGAACGAAAACGCTTTGCATTATTGGACGGGCCGAAGTCCTCCGCGTCCTCGTCCATCTCTTGCGAGGGAGGGGGAGAAGTTTCGTACGAAGTGACAGCGGCATGATCCCGAGTAGCCTGCAGCAACTGCAGCCGCGGTGGCGCAACCAGAGGCGTCGTCATGTCCGGGAGTTAAAACTGCGTCGTGGGTCCGATGGGCCGGCGGCGCAACCGTCACCGTGCCCTATTCCTTGCCACGCTGGGCCAGTAGGCTTAGCGCGGAGGGTTCAACGAAAGGCTCATAAAAGGTAAAAAAGGGCTCGAAATTGAGCAAAAAGTTGCTCACGGATGCGAGTAGAGCTCTCGAACCGCTGGTGAAATCAAAGAAGGGAAGAGATGAAACCAATTACATTCCAGTACAATTAGGACAAGGCCGCAGGAATGCCAGGAAACGATTCGAATCAGTCTTCTTCGTCCAACCCGAACGAATCAAACATATTATTCGGTTTAAAGCGCGAGACACATGGACGGCAAAATCGTCCGATCCGACGTCCGAACCGACAGTCCGAACGCCGCTCCGAATTGCCGGACGCGACAGTTTGAGACACACGCTTCCGACCTTGCATGCGACACGACGATCTGTTCGGCTCCGCCCAGTACCCAGGAGATCCAAGCGTTCCTGCGGACTCCGGAGGTCATCTCTGGTCCGAGATTGACGGTTCAACTCGTACGAGCGAAACTACGAGCTCGTTCTCAATAGCGCGTGCATTCTTTGCTGGGTCATCTTTCTCGAATGGGTCAGCGGGATTCAGATTCACGCGTCCGGCTGCCCCTCGCCTGTCCCGTTATCGCGTTCGCTTCGACCCGCCAGACCCAGTGCGTCATCATGACGTTCGCGCTAGCTGTGCTGTCATTGGCTGGACGCATCCTACAATCCGTCCGCCGTGCGAAAGTATCTGGCGCGTTGGACGCGCGTCGGATCGCCGATCCGACGTCTGATGCGACCAAATTTTTCGGATCAGGCAGTCGTACTGCCGGATCGGACGTCGGATCGGATGGATTTTTCGCGCATGTGTCCCGCGCTTAACACCCTGGTCAAGGGACATTTCAGGAGAATAGGGAATTAGCTGGACTGGCTCATAAAAGCAAACTAACAAAAAAATATGAAGCACTCAAAAAGTTTTGGTATCATTGCACTCAGCATGAGACTGCACGAGGCTTCCCTAATATCGTGCTTCAAAATACTGTTAAAAAAAAAAAAAAAAACTTACAGTGAAGAAGTGAAGATAGATGACCAGAGGAAAACTTCAATTTACGTCGTTCTTAGCGATACTTGTGGTGCCGAAAAAAATGCTTCCACAAAGAAATCCTCGGTGCCGCCAAAAAACGCAACTGTCTCACTTATGGCGCAAGAGTGAAAAGCCTCACATGCCTTTCCGCGTTTTTTTTAAAGATATACTCGAAAGCATTGAATACACAGTTGAGGCTAAAGAAACAAAAACAAGTCGATATTGCGCGCTAATGAACATGCTGGGCGGTAGCCTCGAATCGCAGGCACACTTTGTCAATGTCTGAATATTTACTCTGCTCATTCGAGCGAAAACCTTCAGCAGTCGTAACGCACCTAATGTTTGCGCTGGAATTGATGCATTCAAGTAACGTTGTCAACGCTAAGCGTGCTTCGTTATGCGGTGGAGTTTGATACATGTTCGATTCAGAGATGACTTGATCCCTTTTACCCCGTGGTGAAACATATTTTTTTAGGGAGGCGGGATTATCCGAGCGTGTCTGCTACCGTTAATCAGTTTGCAATGCAGAAGTTAATAAAAATAGATTGTCTTCAGATATAGGTCACTGAAGTACCGTCATTTTTTGTGGTAGATCTATTACGGATTGTTTTAGGTGCATGCAAGTGACATTTGGAAGTGTAATTACTTAAAAACTGCAAAATATTGTCACGAGTAAAAATAGGAGATAAATGTGAAACTGAAATTAAACATTTAAAGGGGTACTCCGCTGATTTGTTCATGGTCCTCGATTTGCTTGAAATTTTGCTAAACTCGCCAAACGACATCGCCAAAATAGTATCCCAAATATTAGGTCAAAATAATTTTTTTTCACGAAGTTATTGAATTTACAATTTTGGTCCTCACCGTGTTTTTCAAACTGAAAGTCTCTACTGGCGACAATGAAAAAGTGACGTCAGTGGAAGTGCTGCAGTTCACTCTTTGGACTAGAATTTGTTCCCAACTGATTCGAAGCAGTTTTATGGTGTCAAATGAATGCTTTGGGAGCTCGCTCCAGTCCCCGCGCTCCAGCACAGAACGAATGATTGGCATATTCTTTTTTTTAGGCTGCTCGCCCGACTGGCAAGCTTAACCTTCCACTAACGTCACGGCCCTGAAAAGGGCGGGTATATTTGAATGTTTGTTTTTGCATCATTTTCATTTGCCGATCTCGAATTAACTATTATGAATTTCACGATACTAAATAGCATACCAGAAAGGGTAAAGGCCGGGGAGTCAGAAAATATAGTTAGTTGAGGTAGCTCAAAAATCGGCGGAGTACCCCTTTAATGAGACGAAACTTGAGCGTACACACCTAAGGAGAAGGGCACCAGCATCCTGTGTCGGAGATTAAAGGGTGACTCTCCTGAAGCAGCGCATTCGCTGCTCTTGTACACGCGGTACGTTTAGAGAGGTTATAAAGGTCACAAAAAGGGTGATAGCCAATAATAGGCTGGGACTTTTTATCAATGCATTGATGGATAAAAAAGATTAACCAGTAAGGCAGTGTTTAGAGCCCCGTTCCTGAGTGGGGCAGCTGCGTGCGTTGACTACTCCGTCACGCACGCGGCAATATTTTGGTATAAAAGGAAGGATTTTGGGCGTGAAGCATTTTATCTTTTTTGAGGCTTTGAGATTTGAATTGCCATCTTTGTAGATTGCAGGTTTCCTTGTGTGCTTTCATCCTAATCCAGAGCCCAATCTTTTTGATGCGTGGCTCTGTTTCCGAAAGAAACAAAATTGGCAGGACAATCATTTTACGCTCATATATTCAGGCAGCATCAATCCTAAGGTTACATCCGGTTTTCTCAGCACTCCCTTGATATCGCTGCGGTTATCCATGAGATATGTTTAAACGAACTTTGGAGAGACCCGCAAGACATTGAGAATGCTGGAACCCTAAGGTTTGTTGATCTTGAGCGTCATTTTGTTGCAATTGTTTGCACCAGAATCACGCCGAATATTATTATCGAACCAGTCATCTGAAAAAAAAGTTAGATATGGTAGACCATATAAATATACTATATCTTAACTCAGTGTGATTTTCAGTAGGTTAAAGCTAAATGTACCTGAAGCGGCATGCTCGAAATAAAATGTGTCGTTCTTTTGCTTAGATTTTGAATTAATCCCCATTTTAAGGCTTGAACAAGCGAACACCCATACATGCCCTGGAAATGCTCTTCCTAGAAACTGTATCATACAAGATAGACTTCTTTAGCTCGGAGGTCTGCATTAGCGCTCTTTCAATTGCAAACAGCTAAAAAAAAACCTGTTGTAACAACCACCTAGGGGCCTAATGAAAGCTTGTACCTAAAAGAACGAGAGAAGGTCGAACAGTTAGAGCTGTCTATCGTCTTAACGTTCTTTGGTTCATTATTTTACTGCAATTGCTTTTCTCCCAATTCAACATTTAATACACTGACATCAAATAAGGCAACTACGGTTATTTTGCATAGACTGTCGCGTGTTTCGAAATTACGAGTTCGTTTACTGACAGCAGTAAAGATCTCTTGAGCCCGAAAAAGTCTTCACCACCGAAGCCCATTCCTTCAGGTTGAACGCTTTCATGCGGGTAACATAGCTGTTACAAAGAGAAAGCGAAGAAAGAAAGATTGAGAAAATCCAGCACGCAGATAAGCTCTCCCCTTGCAGTGCTAGGCACAGCCGGCCGTTCATATACCTGCTGCAGGTAACTGTCCGGCGCTCCGAATGCAGGAACCATCAGAATGACACTCTTCAGTTTGCGTACCTGTGAGACAAGACGACCAATAAAAATTAAAATAGTCAGATCCTAGCTGCGATGTTGGCTCACCTCGTCAATTAATGTTTGTCCAGTGTAAGCGAGTTCGATGAAGCATAGCGAAGGGTACACGGAGTAGCCCGCAGCTAACCAGAGCTCTTTTTTTTTTTTATTCCGTCGTGAAATACTGCGTCCACGACAACGCAGTCAATTGTAATGGTGTTGCGCAAGCGACAATCAGCGGTTCTACCCAAATGTCTTTCAATGTTCCTTCGAGTTCCCTGATTTTGTTGATACGAAGCAGCGTAACTTCGACGTGAAGTGGGGACTGGGCTAGAAAGAGAATGGTTCTTCAATCTGCCTGCCTCTTGGAACAATTGCACTTGAACTTGTATGTACTTTACCAGGACCTTCGTGCAGTTCCTAAAAAAAACACAAAAAGAAAAAAAACAAAACAAAAACAAGTACGATATGGAATCGTAAGCAAATAATCCGGCCCCAGCGACGAAACCGATAACCCTCAGCGGAATGGCCCATTGGGGTGACAAGGACTGCGAGAGTGCCATTATTGTGAACCGCTCTGCTTCAATGAAGAACAAAGCCAATCCTATAACTGCCGAAAAGGCACGCACCGCATGCCATCCATATGCGGCTGAGTGGCGTGAGCTATCTTTCTCTGACAAAAAGTCCGTATTCAATTCAAATGCCTCCAATTTGCTGGAGAAAGGGAGCAGTTTATCGGGTTTTGTTATGACTGCGAGGTTGGTGATTAGTTTTACTCGCCCGACGCCAAGGACCACGAGGATCAAAGCCCAGGAGAGACTATCAGAAATGTTTCGACTCACGTATGCGAGGGGTGTGCTAAACAATGCCTCGAGGAAGATGTAGAGAAGAAACCAACTGAACGAGTAAAACGTGTAGCGAGTCTCCAAGGGGAATTTGGGGTTTCTCGGCGACTTTCCCCGAAAGTTGTGAACAAAGAAGGAACCGTACAGTCGACAGACGATTGCTGTGGGGGTGGAACGTTGCACTATAATGAGGATGATTCTCTCTTACCTACCGGGAACCAGAGAAATCGTTATCTAAAAGAAGATAGAAAACACACGTTTAACGTCAGACGTTCTTTGGCTATTTGTGTCGAATTTCATGAAGCCGCATTTTGTCAAGCGATATTTCTGAAGCCCTGGCCTCTGACGTCACATGACTTCAGATTACCAGCTAGATTTAGCGCAAAAGTGACGTCACTTGACGTGCAGAGTTACGTTTACCCTCTAAATCTAGCGGGAAAATTGACAGCACGTGTGCTTAACATCAATTCAGTTTTCCCGCAACATTAACCTGAAATTCATTTCGTCACATAACATCGGGTTATGTGACCTATACACATTTTTGGTTTCCCCGCTAAATTTAGCGAGAAAATTAACGTCACGTGACTTCATGTTACGTGACCTATGCACAAATTCAGTCTCCCTGCTAAATTTATCGAAAAAATTGACGTCAAGTGTCATGATGTCAATCCAAGTATTGAATGTTTTACCAACGCGCTCAATCCAAGTTGATTATTTATAGTTTAATTCAATTCTTCCACATTTGCATGTAGATACATATACACATGCACACCCAGATTTTCAGCACACAATTGACATGACGCATTCAAAACTGGTCACATACAAATACGACACGCTATGACACGCTTAATCGTGGAGAAATGGAACAAGGGGAACAAAAGACAAACACACATCTCGAGACATAGCTAGGTGACTTGTGCACAGCCTAAAAAAATCCGTTTCGTCCTGGCATTGACATCATAGAAAGTTGCGCACAGTAATTTTAAATATGTTCGGTTTCTGATGAAGACTAGATATTTTGTGCTGATAATCAGGCGAAATCCTTTATCCAACGTAACGACGTCATAAGCCAATCCGTAAGCCGCGCTCCCGCCACAACTGTCCTTGCTTGCTGTATATTGGCGTCACCAGAAAAACGTCACATCTCTTGGGGTTGGGCATGACACATCAACTACGGCAAGTAGCGTGCCCACCATACCCTTTGCTTGCTGTCGTTTGCGCACACTTGGATTGTTTATAATAAACCTTATTTACTCAGAAGTGATGTGGTAACTGCGTATAGGACCGAGCCCGTGACATCCCAGCTAACGCCGACGTCTCGTCGTGAAATCAGAAAGATTGTTTGGTATGCGTGCTGAATAGAAAGGTGTTTTGTTACAAGTGTGAAAAGCAAGGACAGACACGTGAAATATACCCAATCTGAAGAGGCGATCTTTAATTATTAATTTATTAACATTTTTCATCCCTGACAGGGGTTGTTTGTAATGTGGGGTACAACTTCGCATAAAACATGCGATAGAAACAACACAAAAAGAACCATCCGAGTATCAATTGTTATTGTTATAACAAATGTGCATTTAGAGTGAAATAAATAAATAATTTATACAGCCTAAACAGGAAGTGATAAGAAGTATCTAATACAGGGATTTACATAGGCCCGATCGTTGAACATTCGTAATCACTTCCTGTGGCTAAAACAAGAAAAAACCTAGTTGTTTTTTTATTTTGCAAATGATTAGAGTATGAGCGTAAATGCCTCCACTGCAGGCTTGGCAA
Source organism: Ixodes scapularis (assembly GCF_016920785.2). NCBI lineage: Eukaryota > Metazoa > Arthropoda > Arachnida > Ixodida > Ixodidae > Ixodes > Ixodes scapularis. Next base: position 123,956,811 of record NW_024609879.1, on the reverse strand, counting down.
GCACTTAGCTTCATACAGTTAGTCTCAGCCTCACAAGAGAGGAATATTCGGAAACAAGGACCGCTAAAGATTACTTTACAGACTGCCTTTGGTTTCTAGTATTGGCCCTTCCATATACGGGAAAGCTGTCGCAGCAAAGGCCATTGGATTTCCACGGACTGAGATATATTTTCCAGTGAAGTACTATACCTCTGCCATAAACTACATCCGAACTGATCGTGACCTTCTCACCGGTTGCGCCACTAACGTCAACTGATGTCAATACCAACGTTTCTAGATTAGCGCGGTTACGAAACTGCCCATCGACGCTGTTCGGAGGAGCATTACCCCCCTGTTACCCCCACGGCTCGCTTCCCGTCGTTCCACGCGCCACCGTTTTGAGCGGACGGGTGCTGTCGTAGCTGCAGTATATTCTATGAAATGCGCATGTTTCGAAGCACAGCGTCTAGATGGCGTTTCACCATGCTCTATGGAACACGAAGTTTTGAAGCGAAAATCTAGATGGCGCTTTAAACGATGGGAGGCGGACCTAGGGGGTGTGAGGTTGGTACCTCCCTCCGCGGGAGTTCTGCAACTGAGGTAATTTAATAACATTGTTCAACACTAACATCGCAGCGAAGTGCCCATGACGTCCCCAAGGAACCCATTACGAGGAGCGTCTATAAGGTTTGTATATAGGCCGGTTCACACATACGTCGCAGTGCTATATCAGCACTAGTGACAGCGCTGCTGCAGCATTGGCTCGAACGTAACTTAGCACTGAAGCAGCGCATGTATCAGCGCTGTATCGTTAATTCAATGAGGTGTCAGTGTTTTACCTGCGAAGTCAGCATTATTTCTAGGTCAGACTAATAGCGCTAATCTACCGCATTGGTGTATGTATGAAGTGAGCAACGTTAATTTGCTGATGGAAAGAATACCCCCAAAATTTTGGTTGCCGGACTGGCCTACATGCCTGCATGTTCAAACAACCCCCCGCACATTCAGTAGTGGTTTGCACGTGTTCAGTGATTTCCCCATAATGTAGGTTGACCTTCACGGGGCTCCGGGATGGTTCGATCCCATGCAAAGAGAGCGTCGTGCTCCTCCGAGGGGACGAGGGTAGGCCGAAAGAAGAAGCGACACATAAGTAGACGAACAAAAATTAACTCACAAGCACGAAAAAAAATTATAATTAGAAGCGAAAGAAACAAAAAATAGAGTGATTAAATAGCTACAGTCCCTACAGTCAGTCTCGGTCGCCTTTGAATGGGAGCTGAGAACACTCACAGTCTCGAGCGTCGATCTTGCTGGGACGTAACAAAACTTTGTTCTTTGATGTCACGGGTATGGGTCCAAGCATGTAGGAGCTCTGGGCCATCTAACGCCGGTTCAACCAGGTACGCGGCCTGGGTTGACAGGAGTGTTGCGAGGCCGCCCCTTCGTGTTCGTCTGCGAGCTCAGAATCCAATGCTCCGAGCTTGTGGTGCGAGCAGCAAGCACGACGTCGCTCCGGCTCGATGGCGGCGAAAAGACTTAGAGCGGAGCCAGGGTTCACCAGGTGCGAAGCCTGGTCTGCCAGGATTCGTGGCCCAGTTCTCACGTCTCGTTCTTCAGAGAGGTAGAGGAGCGTCGGAGGGCGAAAGGCATCCGGGGTCATGGAGGCCGAGAGGCTAATCGCGGCCGGAAAGGAGTTGGGTTACGCTAGGCCTGAGTTGAAAAAATGGGTGGATGACGAAAGAGCACGGATAAGAGAAGGAAGGACTCCTGACCGCGAGGCAGAAAGTTGTAAGTTGGCAACTTTGGAGAAAGAAAACAGAGGAGTCATGTAACGTGACTCTAGAACAGTGAGGAGTCATGCAAGGTGACTCTAGCGGAAGCTACTGCCGTTCGCGGTACGAGCGTCACCCGAAGTGCAGTAAAGAAAAAGAGACATGCCTGAAGGTACCGCAGGTATCAATGATCGATACTACTCCAGAGGCACTCGCTAGAGAGCAGAGAGAAGATGACACACTCAAGATGTGTTTTGATGTGTTTGGAAAAATTACGAGAAAGCCTAAGTCTAAGACAAAATTTCAGTTCTTCGTGAAAAACGACCTGTTACGCAGACCTGTTGAGTACTCGTCGGGCAAGAAGACAACCCAACTGGTACTCCCGAAGAAGATCAGGCTCAGCAGTTTATCCAGGCTGAGCAGTTTATTAAAACGAATCTTCAACGGAAATGGTGCACATTTGCCAATTCAATCGTGCCTACTTGCTTGCTTGCCTCATCACTACGAGTGAGTGTTGGGTGTACCATTACGAACACAAGACATAATGTCAACACGAGAAATGCATGGATGATCAACTCATTAAACAAAATAAAATGTACCAGTTCCAGATTAATGTTAAAGTTAACACGCTCGAAAAAAAACAACAACAAATGAAACAGTTACCGTTTAGAAACATAGGCTTTGTAAACTTGAGCACAAAAAATATCACTTGCACGTTCCCTGGGACGATTGGTCGTTGTGAATTTGTGTACAATGTTATGGCTACAGGGAGAGCTCCGTTCCGTTTTTTCTGCCCTTTTTGTCCTGGCTTTAAACATCGGATAATGGAACTCCCGCTGCACCTCTAAATATCAGACTAAGGAGTGTCAGTTGCCATCATTCAAAATTAATCAAATACAATTTAGCCAAGCACGAATGTTCTCAATCGAAATGATTTTACCCGCTACATTTGAACACACAAGTAAGCAGTATAGTCTTTGCAGCGAAGCCGACCTGCGAAAACTGCGTTTGGCCGTTCAGAGAACGTGGGAGCGATTTCGATCACTTCTTGAGAAGCTACAACAAGAAAAGGGGGAAATCACATCGAGCCAATTGAAAGTTAATATGATCGGCAGCAATAATAATAAAAAAAATTGAACGAAATAATAAATGGCCTTTTTGAATAAAGTCGGTTCAAAATATCAATTCATTTAATTTTCTACGATATTTCAAATTTTATATAAAAAATTAAGTGAAAATAAAATAGACTAAACTTATGTCCAACGATATTCCATATATAGGGCTACACCCGGATAGTATTTGGTAAGCGACAAATATAATAACTCATGAGTTACAAAGCTCTGAATCTGTTACCGCATTGTCACGTGGGAGCGATTTCTATCACTTCTAGAGAAGATACAACAAAAAAAAAAAAAAAAAAAAGGGGGAAATCGCATCAAGCCAATTGAATGTTCATACGATCGGCAGAAATAATAAAAAAAATCAACGAAAGTACAAATGGCCTTTTTCGATAAAGTAGGTTCAAAATATTGGTCAAGTTCATTTTCGACGATATTTCAAATTTTATATATAAACTTCAGTGAAAATAAAAAAAAACTAAACTTATGCCCGCCGATAGCTCATGTATAGGGCTACACCCGAAGAGTATTTAATAAGTGACAAATATAATACCTCATGAGTTACAAGGCTCTGAAGATGTCACTGGATTGTCAAAGAGGCGATGTTTGGCATTTTTTTACCTCAATAAACAAAAATACAAAAGTATTTTCTTTTAAAGCAAAAAATAGTCAAAATAACATACAAAAGCACAAAAAATTACTGCGAGTTTTGTATGGTTCCCGTATTCGTACCTGCGTACAGAAGTGGGTAGAAAAATCACGCAGTAAAAAACAGGTTTTCACCCTGCTCCACTCAATAAATTTTTGTGAAGCGAAATATTAAAAAAAAATATTGAAAAGCGGTTTTGTTCTTTCCAGAAATGGGGCAATTACATATATTTAAAAAAATCGAAAGACCCACCCCAACAAGCGTACGTGTTCGATTTCAAATGAAACCACCCACTTATATTACATCCAGGTGGCATCCATCTTGCAATTACGAGTTTTATGAGCAGTCCCTCGATGGCGATGAAGTTCCAGTCTCTACAAACCTTGGACTAACATGCGAGACATTAAGGGCTATGCTGCGTTGACCATGCGTGCCATCGATTTGCTTGTTTGCACCAGGACCACGCCGAATGTGATTACCGAACCAGTCATCTGAAACGGAAAAAGGAAGTAGACATTGTCGACTGCAAGATCATATACAATATGTTAAATGGAAGTGCTGTTTTGTTGGGGCAAGCAAACAAAAATGTGAAGTGACTTTCTAAAAGTCGTTTTTAACGTCCTAAAAAAAAGCAGAAAAAAAAAACCCAGAAGAAAATCTATATTTTAAGGTTTGGGCGACAGAGCACACATACCAGCCTTCACCGTGCTCTTTCTTTAATAACTATTAGATGAGAACGACTGACTTGGCTTGGAGCTTATTCAGTTATAAAACGCCTTAAAGGGGCGTGAAGCGATATTGCATTGGAATATTTATCATCTGACATAAGCTGTGCGTTTCTAGTGTGATCCAAGTATACCCGTGCGGAACATTTGTCGCAGTGCAATTTAAGGAGAAAAAAAAAGACCTTCGTGTTTTTATTTCCTTCACAAAACTTGATGACATATTCACAAGTACTCCAGTGTTGACACAGTCACAAGGATAAAGTCATTGGGGCGATATTCAAATCCGGCTCTGAGATTTGACACGACCACTGCGTGAGTTCTTTATTTGGGCTTGTGACAATCAATGCCTGAGCTAGCATTCGGCTAGTGGCTCGTGTCTAATACTTGATAAACCATTGCCGGCATGTAATTTTCCGCAGACCACAGGGCCGCTTGTGCTGAGTGCGAACTGAGGGGCTAGAAAATGCTTTCCTTTTCCAAATTTTATCTTGGACTGCCATATTGCGTAGAAAAAAACAAAAACAAAAAAGAACAGAACTTGTGTTAGGTAGCTTACGAATGCCAAAATTTAATTCGAGGTGGCGTAATCTGAAAGTACAGTAGTCGCGGCACAGCCCCTTTAAAAGAATGATTCTTATGGCAACACAGAAGCGGAAAGTGATTGTCTACCAAAGTAAAAAAAAAAAAAAAAGTGAAGCAAAAAACACGCAAGAAAATTTGTTTTCGTCGAGGTAACTTTAGATTGTTTAAAAATTTTAGTATACTAGTATTTTTTTGTTATCTTCTTCCACGTCCGACGTTTTCATTTACACTTTTAGTTGCCTAATATATAAGGAGTCAAGCACCGACATTTTGAAGAGAATCTCGCGTGTTTCAAAACTTGTAATTTGCTTACTGCGACCAGCAAGGACCTCTTGAGAGCCAAAAAGCCTCCACCGCCAAGGCACATCTCTTTGGGGTCCACGCTTTCATAAAGATAACGCAGCTGTCAAGAAAGAAAAAAAAATAAACACACACAACTCGATCAGTCTTCACCCTGTGAGGCTAGGCATCGCCGGTGGTTCATATACCTGTTGGAGGTAGCTGTCTGGCGCCCCGAACGCAGGGAGCATCAGAATGGTGTTCTTAAGGCTGTGTGCCTGAGGAACAAGAAAGCTAATGGAAGTTCGAACTTCTGAGATTCTAGTCGTTATGTTGGCTTACCTCGTCAATTAAGGTTTGTCCCGTGTAAGCAAGGTCAATGAAGCCAACCGAGGTGTACAGAGAACAGATAACAATTATCCAAAGTTCTTTCCTGATCCCGTCGTGAAATACGGCGTCTAGGGTGACGCAGTCCACCAAGAGGGTACTTGCGCAATGAACAATGAGCGGCCCTGCCCAGATGTCATTCAACAAATCCTTGAGTTTCCTAATTTTGTTAATACGGAGTCGCACAGCTTCCATTTGCAGAGAGGATTTTGGGTGCAGGGGAAAATTCGTCAATTTTCCTGCCTCTTTAATAAACTCCGCTTGGACTCGAATGTATTGTACCAGAACATGTGTACAGCTCCTCAAAAAGACATGAGACACAGAGTCGTATACAAAGAAACCGATTCCCATAATTATACCTAGTATAGTTACGGGAATGGACCACCGGGGTGGAACGGACTGCAAGACTTCTGTCGTTATGTACCATTCCGCCACGGTGAGGTACAAGGCAAATACCATGAATACCACACGTGCGCGCACTCTACTCGATCGTTGCTTGGCTGAGCGCCGCCAGCTGTACGTGCGAGGCGTAAAGCTAGTACTCCTTTCGAAGGCGTCCGATTTGCGGAAGAAAGTGAGCATTTTATCCGGTTTTGCGAACATGACTGCGAGGTTGACGATTAGTTTGACCACCACAACACCGTAGGCTACGAGTAGTAGGGTCTTGGAGAGAGTAGCCGAAATGGTCTCGACTGCGCCTTCGTATTGTGTGGAGCACATTGCCTCAAGGAGGAAGTAGAGACCGAAGCAGCTGAACGAATAAAGTGTGTAGGGAGACTTTAAAGTGGCTTTAGCATCTGCCAGCGACTTTCCACGAAAGTTTTGAATGAAGAAGCAGCCGTAGAGTCGACAGAGAAGGGAGAAAAGGGCGACACGTTGTACCATCGCGGAGCTCATTCTCTCGTATAAACCTAGAGCCAGACAAATCGTAATCTGGAAAAATATATAAAAGAAGGTAATGAGCACAAATTTTGGTTTTCTAAACTTCGAGTTCGCGTTCTCTCTCTTTTCTTTTGCAGTCCTAAAAACATTAAACAAAATTCCCACAAGACAAAGAAGGCTGTGGTGTTGGCACTTCGTGAAGGGCCCCTCAATCTAAAAACCCGAAGAACCTAAAACGTTGCATGAACGCTCGCGAACAACAACAACAACAACAACAACAACAACTCCTATATAAATTTAAGCTTTATATAATTAAAAAAAAAAACCAAGGAGCGCAAAAACCGTGTCGTTCATTAAATTTGAAACCACCAAAGTTTCCCGTATCCAAGCATAACAAATAATAGGGCACGATTCACCCAGGATAGATTTTTCAAATAAGAAAAGAAGGTTGAAATAACATGCAACGGTAAAGACAGAGCTGAAAACAACGCTAAATGCGTAACTAAAATTAAACATTTGATTTGGAACCCGAACCGGAACAAAAAAGTAATCTCATGTGGCAGTTCATTGGCATACGGTTTGTCGTAATAAAATGTGGGCCGCGCCCATTTTGGCAAGTAGGGGCGCGAAGTCAGTTAAACGTTCGCGCTGGTGGTGTTAGTCCTGCAGTGTTGAAGAAAAAAACGTCGGTGACGTGGAGACAATTACAAAATATTAAAAGAAATAACAAAATTTTACGTGCATCTTCAGCACAATTTGGTGTCAGTGTGTAGGCGCGGTGGCGCACACTTCAATCAGATTCTGGAAAGTGTCTACGAGGTCATTCTTTGTGTACATATATGTGAATGTGTGTGTTCTGCTGTTGAACCATACCGCTTAAAAATAAAAACAACTAACGTAAAATATACAAAAACGATTGACGATATTCACTAGTGTTATTCGGCGGTGGCAAAAACTGAAGGCGCCAGGAGGCGAAGCCACGAGGATCTCGGCACAGTGGTGCATGCCTGTCACGGGGACGCATATCGCCCAGAGCTCTTCGACGCTGCTTCAGGTAAAGAATTTTTTTTTTGTGTGTGTGTAGATTTTCTAAATGCTCTCCATTTATTTCTAATTTCCTTTCTTGTTTCGATAATTTCTATATGCCTTTCACTGTCTTTTTTTTTTTTTTTGAAAGGGGGGGGGGGGGGGGGTAAGGGGCCGCACTAGGCGGGTAATGGACCTTTTCCGAGAAGTGCTCTGCGCATGCGCGAGCGCCCGATGCCAAGCGGCGGAAGTCGGCACGAAAAATCGAGGAAATTCGGAAGAAGGCTGTGTATCAGCGAGTCGAACACGTAATTGCAGCATATATATAATTGTGTTACATAAAAAAAGATAGTGGACGGTAAGAAAAACACGACGTTTGGGTGGACGCCACGGATACCCCTATTTATAGTCGCGTTGGGCAGGCGTCGCAGCTCAGAGCGCTCAGAGAGCGAAGAAAGTGGTAGCGTAGCTCCCATTATAGATTGGTAGCGCAGGTAGGTCCTTCCTCGATTTTTAGTTCGCGCAGCCACCGCCTGATGCCGTCGGTATGTGGAAAAGGTCCATTTGCGAGTACGGTGCGTGCTAGGGTCGCTTTGTCACTGTGCATGTTGGCTGAAATACTTCACGTGGGAGTTTCGTTCATGAACGGCTCTATCTGAATGTAATTTGCGTAGAATGACCTTCGGCTCAAGTTGCAGATCACAAGAGGATATATAGTAAGCATATGTTTGTGTTGCTACCCTCGTTTCGGCATTACTGCTTATAATAACCAGCTTTTTTGTGTAATTAGTTTTAGCTTAACTACAGACGCAACCGACGCTACGAGCTAATGAACAAAACAAGCAGCGTTAAAAGCGCAAGTCACTGGGCCTTTTCTATTTGTGTTCGGTTCAGCGATGATAGAACGCGCACAGAAGAAACACGACGAACACTATGATGGTGCATTATGACGCTGTCTGTTTGGTATCATCAGCTCGTAGCGTCGGCTGTGTCTAAACGTAAAGGGCAGCTTCGCTCGATTCTAGAAATTTCGACATAATGAGTGATTTTACATTACCAAAATGAAAGCCGTTTACAACTCCCTGTAACACCGAATTCGAGCGCAGCTTTTGAGGAGGAGGAGGGGAAGGTGCGAAGAGGGGGCTGCGACGACGGTTGTTAGCAGAGTAAAAGATCCATTTAAGAGGGTTATTAAGGAGACACGATTACCAGCGCCGGAAATTGTATTAGTAGGCCTTCTTTGACTTGGGATGGGGAGACACAGACGTTCTTCTGTCTCTAGTCTATTTTCTTTGTTCAGTGGGATGATTTCTTATAATTCTCTTCTTTATGTTTGTCTACCACGAAATTGTACCAAACGGTGTGAGAGCTAATGGTTCGTTCTGAATGATAAGACACCGCCGTTCTTTCGGGTCTAGTGTTGATGTATTCACCGATCGCTTAAAGGCCGGTTCATACATACAGCGGAGCGCTAAGTTAGCGCTACGTGAGTGCTCGAAAGAGCGCTCATGTGGCGCTTCCTAGCACGTGACGTAGCGCTGGGTTAGCGCTTCAGCAGCGCTCTGTTAGCGCTTCAGAAGTGCTGTGTTAGTGCTCTCACGCTCCTTGTGCTGAGCTTGCTGCTGCGGAGCAGCGCGTACATGGCGATTCCGTTGTTGTTGTTTTTCCTTTGGCATTGAAGGAAGAGGAAGCAAAAGAGCCGCCATCCCAGTAAACCGTCAGGCAGATTATCCAGGGTCATGGACTTTGAGCGACTAATTAATTGGGTACGACCTCATTGATTTTTATTGGACATGCGTCGCCCTGGCTTCAAAGAACGCAGTTAAAAAAAAAATTCATCTTCGAAAGAACTCTCGTCTCTCAGCCTGGAATCAAGGTTCGCCCGATACCCATCGGTATCTCAGTGGAGAAAGATTTCGCGCACTCGGGAGACTCTTCTGGGCGTTAAGCCGTCTACACACATAGGCACTAATGGACCTTTTGGCGAATATGTGCTGCCACCTTTGGGGCGATGGAGGAACCTGAGGCGCACTGGGTTGGAGAGTATTTGTAGAGAAAACAACGTCCTCGTTAGGCTTCTTGTGTGCTACCGGTTCGTTTTCTTTTTGCTGCTCTTAGTTTTCTTTCGCTGCTCGCATTTATACATCGGCCAAACTGGCCGATGTATAAATGATAGAGCAAGGGAGCACGCAGCCTCGGTGAGAAGCACACCAGCAGGACATTTGTCAGCTCATTACCGGACCTGTTGATGCCATGCCGAGCTCACCAGCATAACCGTCCTTCATAGGAACAAGAACTCCGTCGCGCGTGAAGTGCTGGAGGCCTTGGCCATCGAAGAAAAAGGAGAAGACTGCGGTCTGCAACACCCCGTTGAATACTAGGCTAAAAGGTTTTTATAAGTGTTTATTCTGTCGTTAGTCGAAGAAAAAGAAAGAAAAAAAGGGCCTAGGCCGGGAAGAAGACAAAGTAAAATTCAGTTGACAGTCAGCGTTGTCTTTGTCCAGTTCTTTCCTTCGTGTCCTTGTTTTTTCGTGTTCAGCTGACCTGATTGGCAACAAAAGCTTCTCACCTTGGGTTGATGATCTGGAGAACCAGCATTGAAACCGACCGAGGGCCGACGGCCGTGGACGCGGGTAGCTAAACAGTGTAGGGACATAGTCCGGGTATGCCTTGTCTAAAGCCGGCTGGGATCATCGCCGCACTTCGGAAAGCTCTATCGCTTGCAAAAATTACAAGTCAACTTACCTGTAATAAAATACATAGTCTGGACAGCTGACTCGGCTTCCAGTTCTTCGAGGGGTCGGACTTGTCAACTCTCCTGACGGCACGAATCCAGACTGCCCGCTTAGCGGGATGAAGCTTAGCACACGGGAAGCGAAAAAAGCTAGTTCCACAACCCGGGCGATAGTAGTTCCGACAGCCGAAGGCTACACAGTTCACCGGCATGACTGCGGTGCACGTCGTAATCTAGAACGGGCGTCGTCAGTACGATGACTCGTGTTCACCTTGTTCGCAACATCAAAACTTGAGTCTCGATGGTCTCCAAGGCGCGCAAAGGCGAGAAAAGCAAGATGGCGGATTGTTTAGAACTAGATACTCTCGAACCCAGGCGCATCAAATACTCCGCGCATGCGCACCGCGTATTTCTACAAAAGGTCCATTGCGTATGTAATGCATTGGTCGCGTTTCTATTTCAGCGTCCCACATGTCCGCCATGGTACTGTTGATGCACACCCAACCACAGGAACCGGAAGCACAGTGCACGCTCTAATCCGCAACAGTAACCGCGGTACAAGGAGCGCTAACGAGGCGCTACTAAAGCGCTAACAAAGCGGTAACAAAACGCTAATCGCGCGCTATATTAGAATTAAGTCACGCGCCAGGAAGCGCCACATGAGCGCTCAAGTAGCGCTAACTTAGCGCTCCCCCTCGCGCTGCAGAACCCACACTCTAAAAAAAAAAGGTGTAGCTTTTACACCCCTTGTCACAAATTTGACACCCCAAAACTTCAGTTCGACGTACACGGAATAGCATCGAAATGACGGCAGCAACTTTTACGAGAGGCTTGATGACGGTTGGATATAACATATTCAGCAGCTAAAGTACTTATCAAAGACTTCAAAAGAAAATCACTGAGGTTTTCGCAGTAGGGCCAAAAAAAAACCGATAACTTTTTTTGCATTGAGTCATACGTGCATTAGATATTTTAATAAGTTGAACAACTCGGCTATCAAGCCGCTCGTGAAAGTTGGTACCTTCGGTTCAACCTCAGTGCGCTGTATGTCGAACTGAAGTTTTGGGGTGTCAAATATGTGACATGGGGTGTAAAAGCTACACCTTTTTTTTTAGAGTGCAGGACCCTGGGTTCATTCCCCACCCCTGCCTGTTTCGATCTGGATGAGCATCGTACCGGCGTGCGGTCGTGTATGACTACTATGTGGTGCACGTTAAAGACCCCAGGCTAGCGGTTGTACTGCACTGGCTAAATTTCTCATCTACAGCTGGAAGACTCGTCGCCCGTTCAGGCAGACCAAGTTCCAGGCTGTATAAACATACACCCATCCAAATTTTTTCGCGCTCCGCTGTATGTGTGAACAGGCCTTTAGGCTCCAGCCGTGCACGCGTTTTGTCCAGTGTGTCAATTTCTTCTAATTTTCTTCTTTCTTTTCTTTTTAATTTTTGGTTATCACGAAACTGTACCAAATCCTTGTTTGGGAGCTAATGGTTTGTTTTAGACAATGAGACACCGCCGTTTTTGTTGGTCTAGTGGTGATGTATTCACCAGACGCTCAAGACTGCAGTCGTGCACGTGTCCTTTTGCTTGATACCTTCAAATGTGGTGCCTGCTGATGTCCATGGGATGTGAAGAGAAGAAGGAAGACTTTGCCAAATTAAATCATTGTTGTGCTGGTTCTGAGAGGGTGTTGTTCTGTCCTTTTTGCTCCTTGTCTCTAGGATTTTGTACTACAATAAAGCGGAGTAGCCCTTTAAGGAGAAAGAAAGTATAGTACCTTTAAAGCAGAAGACACCGAGTTGAGGACGCTTTTTTCTTAATGACTGTGAGCTGAAGAGTTTCTTCTTTTTGTTTAACCCAGAAAATGAGCAGGTGCATTCTGTCTAAGTCACAAATCAGAACCGGTTTGAACCTAGTGTGCGCTTGGTGGAACACGAAACCGAACCGGTATGTCGAATGCACCACATGTACCGGAACCAGAACTGAGAAACAACGCAGTTGCAGTGCTACTGAAATTCAACCCGAACGAATCAAAAATATTATTCGGTTTAATACCCTGGTCATAGGACATTTCAGGAGAATAGGGAATTAGCTAAACTGGCTCATACAAACTAAAAAAAACAAAACATGAAGCACTCAAAAAGTTTTGGTATCATTGCACTCAGCATGAGACTGCACGAGGCTTCCCTAATATCGTGCTTCAAAATACTGTTCAAAAAAAAAAAAAAAAACTTACAGTGAAGAAGTGAAGATAGATGACCAGAGGAGAACTTCAATTTACGTCGTTCTTAGCGATACTTATGGTGCCGAAAAAAATGCTTCCACAAAGGGATCCTCGGTGCCGCCAAAAAACGCAACTGTCTGACTTATGGCGCAAGAGTGAAAAGCCTCACATGCCTTTCCGCGTTTTTTTTTAAAGATACATTCGAAAGCATCGAATACACAGTTGCGGCTAAAGAAACAAAAACAAGTCGATATTGCGCGCTAATGAACATGCTGGGCGGTAGCCTCGAATCGCAGGCACACTTTGTCAATGTCTGAATATTTACTCTGCTCATTCGAGCGAAAACCTTCAGCAGTCGTAACGCACCTAATGTTTGCGCTGGAATTGATGCATTCAAGTAACGTTGTCAACGCTAAGTCCGCTTCGTTATGCGGTGGAGTTTGATACATGTTCGATTCAGAGATGACTTGATCCCTTTTACCCCGTGGTGAAACATATTTTTTTAGAGAGGCGGGATTATCCGAGCGTGTCTGCTACCGTTAATCAGTTTGCAATTCAGAAGTTAATAAAAATAGATTGTCTTCAGATATGGGTCACTGAAGTACCGTCATTTTTTGTGGTAGATCTATTACGGATTGTTTTAAGTGCATGCAAGTGACATTTGGAAGTGTAATTACTTCAAAACTGCAAAATATTGTCACGAGTAAAAATAGGAGATAAATGTGAAACTGGAATTAAACATTTAAAGGGGTACTCCGCCGATTTCTTCATGGTCCCCGATTTGCTTGAAATTTTGTTAAACTCGCCAAACATCGCCAAAATAGTATCCCAAATATTAGGTCAAAATAATTTTTTTTCACGAAGTTATTGAATTTACAATTTTGGTCCTCACCGTGTTTTTCAAACTGAAAGTCTCTACTGGCGACAATGAAAAAGTGACGTCAGTGGAAGTGCTGCAGTTCCCTCTTTGGACAGTAGAATTTGTTCCCAACTGATTCGAAGCAGTTTTATGGTGTCAAATGAATGCTTTGGAAGCTCGCTCCAGTCCTCGCGCTCCAGCACGGAACAAATGATTGGCATATTCTATTTTTTAGGCTGCTCGCCCGACTGGCAAGCTTAACCTACCACTGACGTCACGGCCCTGAAAAGGGCGGGTATATTTGAATGTTTGTTTTTGCATCATTTTCATTTGCCGATTTCGAATTAACTATTATGAATTTCACGATACTAAATAGCATACCAGAAAGGGTAAAGGCCGGGGAGTCAGAAAATATAGTTAGTTGAGGTAGCTCAAAAATCGGCGGAGTACCCCTTTAATGAGACGAAACTTGAGCGTACACACCTAAGGAGAAGGGCACCAGCATCCTGTGTCGGAGATTAAAGGGTGACTCTCCTGAAGCAGCGCGTTCGCTGTTCTTGTAGACGCGGTACGTTTAGAGAGGTTATGAAGGTCACAAAAAGGGTGATAGCCAATAATAGGCTGGGACTTTTTATCAATGCATTGATGGATAAAAAAGATTAACCAGTAAGGCAGTGTTTAGAGCCCCGTTCCTGAGTGGGGCAGCTGCGTGCGTTGACTACTCCGTCACGAACGCGGCAATATTTTGGTATAAAAGGAAGGATTTTGGGCGTGAAGCATTTCATCTTGTTTGAGGCTTCGAGATTTGAATTGCCATCTTTGTAGATTGCAGGTTTCCTTGTGTGCTTTCATCCTAATCCAGAGCCCAATTTTTTTGATGCGTGGCTCTGTTTCCGAAAGAAACACAGTTGGCAGGACAATCATTTTACGCTCATATATTCAGGTAGCATCAATCCTAAGGTTACATCCGGTTTTCTCAGCACTCCTTTGATTGCGCTGCGGTTATCCATGAGATGTGTTTTAACGAACTTTGGAGAGACCCGCAAGACATTGAGAATGCTGGAACCCTAAGGTTTGTTGATCTTGAGCGTCATTTTGTTGCAATTGTTTGCACCAGAATCACGCCGAATATTATTATCGAACCAGTAATCTGAAAAAGAAGTTAGGTATGGTAAATCATATAAATATACAATATTTTGACTCAGTGTGCTGTTCAGTAGGTTAAAGTTAAGTGATACCTGAAGTGGCATGCTCGAAATAAAATGTGTCGTTCTTTTGCTTAGATTTTGAAGAGATCTCCATTTTAAGCCTTGAACAAGCGAACACCCATACATGCCCTGAAAATGCTCCTCCTAGAAATTGTATCATACAAGATAGACTTATTTAGCTCGGAGGTCTACTTTAGCGCTCCTTCAATTGCAAACAGCTAAAAAAAACCTGTTGTAACAACCACCTAGGAGACTAATGAAAGCTTGTACCTAAAAGAACGAGAAAAGGTCGAACAGTTAGAGCTGTCTATCATCTCAACGTTCTTTGGTTCATTCTTTTACTGCAATTGCGTTCCTCCCAATTCAACATTTAATACACCTGCATCAAATAAGGCAAACACGGTTATTTTGCATAGACTGTCGCGTGTTTCGAAATTACGAGTTCGTTTACTGACAGCAGTAAAGATATCTTGAGCACGAAAAAGTCTCCACCACCGAAGCCCATCAATTCAGGTTGAACGCTTTCATGCGGGTAACATAGCTGTTACAAAGAGAAAGCGAAGAAAGAAAGATTGAGAAAATCCAGCACGCTGATAAGTTTTCCCCTTGCAGTGCTAGGCATAGCCGGTCGTTCATATACCTGCTGTAGGTAACTGTCCGGCGCTCCGAATCCAGGAACTATCAGAATGACACTCTTCAGTTTGCGTACCTGTGAGACAAGACGACCAATAAAAATTAAAATTGTCAGATCCTAGTTGCGATGTTGGCTCACCTCGTCAATTAATGTTTGTCCAGTGTAAGCGAGTTCGATGAAGCACAGCGAAGGGTACACGGAGTAGCCCACAGCTAACCAGAGCTCTTTTTTTTATTCCGTCGTGAAATACTGCGTCCACGACGACGCAGTCAATTGTAATGGTGTTGCGCAAGCGACAATGAGCGGTTCTGCCCAAATGTCTTTCAATGTTTCTTCGAGTTTCCTGATTTTGTTGATACGAAGTAGCATAGCTTCGACCTGAAGTGGGGACTGGGCTAGAAAGTGAATGGGCTAGTGAATGAATGGGCTAGAAAGTGAATGAAAGCCAATCCTATAAGTGCCGAAAATGCACGCACCGCATGCCATCCATATGCGGCTGAATGTCGTGAGCTATCTTTCTCTGACAAAAAGTTCGTATTCAATTCAAATGCCTCCAATTCGCGGGAGAAAGGGAGCAGTTTATCGGGTTTTTGTTATGACTGCGAGGTTGGTGATTAGCTTTACTCGCCCCGACGCCGAGGACCACGAGGATCAAAGTCCTGGAGAGACTATCAGAAATGTTTCTGCTCACGCATGCGAAGCGTGTGCTAAACAATGCCTCGAGGAAGATGTAGAGAAGAAACCAACTGAACGAGTAAAAACGTGTAGCGAATCTTCAAGGTGAATTTGGGGTTTCTCGGCGACTTTCCCCGAAAGTTGTGAACAAAGAAGCAACGGTACAGCCGACAGAAGATTGCGTAGGAGGTGGAACGTTGCAGTATCATGGAGATGATTCTCTCTTGTCTACCGGGAACCAGAGGAATTGTTATCTAAAAGAAGATAGCAAACACACGTTTAACGTCAAACGTTCTTTGGCTATTTGCTTCGGATTTCGTGAAGCCGCATTTCGTAAAGCGGCATTTCTAAAGCCCTGGCCTGTGACGTCACATGACTGGAAATTCCCCGCTAGATTTAGCGGTGAAAGTGACGTCACTTGACGTGCAGAGTTACGTTTACCCGCTAAATTAAGCGGGAAAATTGACGGCACGTGTCCTTAACATCAATTCAGTTTTGCCGCAAAATTAACCTGAAAATCATTTCGTCAAATAACATCGGGTCACTTGACCTAAACACATTTTCAGTTTCCCCGCTAAATTTAGCGAGAAAATTAACGTTACGTGACTTCAACGCCAATGCAGTTTCAATCTGATATTGATGTCACATGACTTCATGCAACGTGACCTATGCACAAATTCAGTTTCCCTGCTAAATTTATCGAAAAAATTGACGTCACGTGTCACGATGTCAATCCAAGTACTGAATGTATTACCAACGCGCTCAATCCAAGTTGATTATTTATAGTTTATTTGAATTCTTTCACATTTGCATGTAGATACATATACACATGCACACCCACATTTTTCGCACACAATTGACACAATGCATTCAACACTGGTCACATACAAATACGACACGCTGTGACACGCCTAATAGTTAAGTCTAATCACGAGGACCGTGGAATCGAACTCAGGAGGTTCCCGGCGCAAGCTTTCTTTTCGCTCGACGCTCCGAGCTTTGACGTGTTAGCCCACTCCGCCACTTCCTCCCTGCTCAAATTCAGTGTCGTGGCTAGATTTAGCGGCAAAATTGACGTCACGTGACCCACACATAAATTCAGTTTATCTGCTAAATTTAGATGAAAAATTGACACGTGACCGACCGCTGCCAGTTATTACCGACACTCTATGGACAGAGGCTCAGAGTATCGCTAAACGTTTGTGGTTCAAGAACGGTTCACGTATCCAACACACTTGCCTAGCAAGTTGTCGTGCGATTTTTTCGGTTTCCTAAATTTCAAATTTTCTTCTTCTTGTGCTACCCTAAAACTATCATTAAAACTCCTACGAGATAACACCATCAAGCGATCATGTGGTGCTGGTATCAGCACCATAGTTTTCCCTTGTCTGTAGAGATCTCGAGGAATCGTTATCTGAAAAGAGATATAGGGCGCCGAAATTTCTCGCTCTCTGCATTTCGCATTCGCTTCCTCTTTCTCAGCCGTAAAAAATTCACCGATTATTTTATAGCCATTAATGAATTAATAACTCTGTGTATGCTGCTCCCCAATGGCGTAATGCGCTGGCTGCAAGGCTCCGTTGTCGGAGACAAGTGAGTCTGTCACCTGCTCCGCGGCATGGCGACATCGGTAACGTCGGAGTCAGGCGCGAGCGGGGGAAGTAAAGCTCGCTGTTGATCGAGTAAGATGATATCGTCGCGAGGTGGGCAAAGGTAGTACCTGCATTACGTCGAACGGCGCGAAGTGCCGGAAGAGTTTCTAGCTCATGTCTTAGAGCGGGGGTCACCAAATCCTGGCCCGCATAGGCCTTCCAACCGGCCCGCGGCTGACCGCGGAGCTTGCAGTGGCCTGTGGCCCGTTTTCAGCAAACCCGCTGCTACTGGCGAAAAAAGAAAAAAGAAAAAAAAGGAAGAAAGACGTTTACGGTTCTTTATAACGCGAAATTAGACCGCAGCTCTTCAGGTGCTGTCTATTTTTTGCAGTAATGTTAGGAGGTGGGCTAGTCGGTGATGCATTGTAAGCATAGAAATAAAACAGCGCAAACGAACACAAGGACAAGTAGAAGAAGGGACACAGACACAGCGCTGTCTCACGACTTACTTTCTTTCTCATCTTTTTAAAACATATCAACATAAGAAAACAAGAAATGAAAAATAAAAGAAGAAGAATCCAGCATGTAGGACATCCTCTCTGTCATATGCCATCTGAGGAATTTTTTACACAAACTATACATTATATACCATTACAAAAAAAAAAAATTAAAAAAAGCCAAAAACCACAGCGCGAGCCCTAATGCTCTGTGCGTACCTGTCTTGCACACGGACTCTTGGTATGTCGGAACCCTTTTCCGGCTGCATGTAGGCCCGCGCCTGTGGTTATAGGATCACTCCCATGGAAGCAGAAAGAAAGTATTAAAGAAACGTGCCCAAACTCCGAAGAAACTCGAACTCTTCACTGTATAACGTCACTGACTCTGAACTGGCGCATAGATCGGAACCGCGTTGTCGAGTGTAAAATGCTTCATGAATTTCCCTTGCCATTTTTTGTGAATGTTTAGCCAAAATTTCAATGTCACCTAACCGAGGGGAACAACCACACCTATCACAATAAATGGCTAGGTGACCCGAAGGTGAAGACCTCAAAGACAGATAATGCTCCCGAGCTCGAACATTAATACATCTGCCCGTCTGCCCAATATACACTTTACCACATGAAAAGGGTATTTTATAAACGACCCCCACAGCACAAGCTACATATTTGATGCGATGGTTTATTCCACACCCTACACGCTGAAGTCCTGCTCTCTCAATGGACGTACACAAACGGGATAGCTTGGAAGGTGCTGAAAAGACTATGGGAACTCCGTATTTAACAGCCACTTTTTTGATCCTGTGGGAAAAACTGTGCAAATATGGTATTACCACCGGTCGGGAGGCAGGCTTTTGTCTAACATTGTCAAGTATGTTAAGGGGATTCCTGAATAATTTTAAAAGTGACTCCGCTACCCCCACTATGACAAGTTTCGGGAAACCCGCTTTTGTTAACCTATCTACTTGACACAGAAAGCTGTTGAAACTTCTGTGAACACAGGATTTCAATAAAGAAGCTCTCAAACATGAATTTGCAATAGCTCTTTTTACAACTTTTGAGTGCGTAGATTCATAGCTAAGGAGGGACTTGTTTGTTCTAGGCTCATAAGCCCAGCACAGGTGACTCGTTTCAAGACAAATGTTGAGGTCCAAAAATTGCAAAGCTTTTTTAGTTGGAACCTCATTCGTAAACCGCAGACCTCCAGAGCACTCCCGAAAGGTGTCTAATAACTCTGAGACCAAGTCAGCACTTCGTGAGCCCTGCTTAGGCTTAGAAGACTGTTGCTGAGAAAAAAGACATTTGTATCCGTGTAGAAAGCTTACGTAGGGACACCAGGAAACCTGTACATCGATTTCATTTCGGCCCTATTGTTTCTTTTTTCAAACACTGTAACTTAAAGCTGCTGGTTTCAGATAAGGAGGGAGGATTTGTAGTTGTGCCAGAACATATATCTAAGGAAAAGTCTACACAAGCCGTGTTAAACAATTTCACACCTGTTCCAGATGTGGTACTGGGCAAGGTGAAGACACGTGCTGAGCAACTTTGTAAGCAGCTTGGTTTAGAAAGGCTTAGGAAGTTTGTCCAGGCGGCTCGTGGTCTCAATCTGGAGGTTTTCTACTCTGTGAAGACCCATAAGGACACTATGCCGTTCAGGGCGATTGTTACACAGAGAGAGTCATTGCAGCTGGATGTCTCGAAGTATCTCCAGCATCACCTATCATCTTTGAAGTTAACTGATCCTTTTCTAATTCGAAACTCTGAAGAATTGGTAGATTATCTGAGCAATGACAACCCTGGAACTTGTGATCTGGTTTCAATTGACGTGGAAGACCTTTTATACTCTATTCCTCATGGAGGTCTCATTGAAGCGGTTCAACTTTGCATTGACTTAAACGGTTCTGTTGCCTTCCAGAATTCGACTGGTATTGCTGTGGAAAAGTTTTTGGATCTTCTCCGCTTTTACTTAAAGTCTACTTTTATTTCTTTTGAGGGCAATACGTTTCTCCAAAAATCCGGGATCTGCATTGGGTCTAGTGTTGCTCCCATATTAAGTGACATCTACCTAGCAGGTTGTGATTGTGCTATTGCAGAAAGGTTTGATGATCGTTTTTTGAAAGTCCTCAGGTATGTTGACGATTACCTGGTGGTGTTTAAACCTAAGCAGGGCTCACGAAGTGCTGACTTGGTGTCAGAGTTATTAGACACCTGGGAGTCCTCTGGAGGTCTGCGGTTTACGAATGAGGTTCCAACTAAAAAAGCTTTGCAATTTTTGGACCTCAACATTCGTCATGAAACGAGTCACCTGTGCTGGGCTTATGAACCTAGAACAAAAAAGTCCCTCCTTAGCTATGAATCTACGCACTCAAAAGTTGTAAAAAGAGCTATTGCAAAATCATGTTTGAGAGCTTCTTTATTGAAATCCTGTGTTCACAGAAGTTTCAACAGCTTTCTGTGTCAAGTAGATAGGTTAACAAAAGCGGGTTTCCCGAAACTTGTCATAGTGGGGGTAGCGGAGTCACTTTTAAAATTATTCAGGAATCCCCTTAACATACTTGACAATGTTAGACAAAATCCTGCCTCTCGACCGGTGGTAATACCATATTTGCACAGTTTTTCCCACAGGATCAAAAAAGTGGATGTTATACGGAGTTCCCATAGTCTTTTCAGCACCTTCCAAGCTATCCCGTTTGTGTGCGTCCATTGAGAGAGCAGGACTTCAGCGTGTAGGGTGTGGAATAAACCATCGCATCAAATATGTAGCTTGTGCTGTGGGGGTCGTTTATAAAATACCCTTTTCATGTG
The DNA here is from genome assembly GCF_016920785.2 of Ixodes scapularis. Taxonomy (NCBI): domain Eukaryota; kingdom Metazoa; phylum Arthropoda; class Arachnida; order Ixodida; family Ixodidae; genus Ixodes; species Ixodes scapularis. The sequence continues at coordinate 123,936,184 of NW_024609879.1, read as the reverse complement.
GTAAAGTGTATATTGGGCAGACGGGCAGATGTATTAATGTTCGAGCTCGGGAGCATTATCTGTCTTTGAGGTGTTCACCTACGGGTCACCTAGCCATTCATTGTGATAGGTGTGGTTGTTCCCCTCGGCTAAGTGAGATTGAAATTTTGGCTAAACATTCACAAAAAATGGCAAGGGAAATTCATGAAGCGTTTTACATTCGACAACACGGTCCCGATCTATGCGTCAGTTCAGAGTCAGTGACGTTATACAGGGAAGAGTTCGAGTTTCTTCGGAGTTTGGGCACGTTTATTTAATACTTTCTTTCTGCTTCCATGGGAGTGATCCTATAACCACAGGCGCGTGCCTACATGCAGCCAGAAAAGGGTTCCGACATACCAAGAGTCCGCGTGCAAGACAGGTACGCACAGAGCATTAGGGCTCGCGCTGTGGTTTTTGGCTTTTTTTAATTTTTTTTTGTAATGGTATATATTTGTGTAAAAAATTCCTCAGATGGCATATGACAGAGAGGATGTCCTACATCCTGGATTCTTCTTCTTTTATTTTTCATTTCTTGTTTTCTTATGTTGATATATTTTAAAAAGATGAGAAAGAAAGTAAGTCGTGAGTCAGCGCTGTGTCTGTGTCCCTTCTTCTACTTGTCGTTGTGTTCGTTTGCGCTGTTTTATTTCTATGTTTACAGTCTATTTTTTGATCAAGGTAACGTCATGTGCTGAATCTTTCGCATTTTATCACCCCCGCAAGCGTCACTTTCTCATTCAGTTTTAGCTTTCTGCGAAGCGTGGTATCTGTATGTGGGCGGAAACACTGGGTTTCATTTTCTTGATCTCATCCTGTCGAATGCAACGCCATGGTCACGGGCATCTCAATAATTAAAGCATGCGCTACGCTGGGAGTGTCTCATTGTACGCACCCTTCTTGTATCCTGATTCAGTAGTGCGCGCCATATTTAACCTGATTGGTTGTAGAGCAATAGAAGATGATCGGGAGTCGCTATGCCGAAGGTTTCTTCATTTTGTAGTGACTAGAAAAATCAGAGTATATTTAATAACATAGCAGCACTCAAGAAAAGTTACTAATGTAACCTTACAGTCCTAAAATTATCAATTGGTGTCCTAACTATAGTTCATAGGATTACGTGCCTTGCAACCTGCCGGCTTGATAGCTCTCAGTAGCATAACCTTTTCTGCCTACAAAAGTTGGTTATCTAACCTTAACTAGCGCCAGCGAAAGCGGTTTGACGAGATTGCATAACAAGAAGCAGACGCTATTGTGCACACACACTATAAAAAAATAAACTTTCAGCCTTTCACTCTCGTGGAGAAGGAAGAGCAGCGGAGCTGGTAGCTTCTGTTCTCGGCGGTGGCTTTCCAGACTGAGCGATCTTATCTTCTTTCGCAAGGGAATCTGAAGCGCTCGACGCAGTGGAACTTTAGGCGATAGCGTCCTCGCGGCGGTTGCGGCGCCATTCGCGCTTCTGCGCACATCGCCGCTCGTTCCACTCCCGCTCTTCTTCCTTCGAAGAAAGGTTGCCGCCCTCTCTGAGAAACGGCGGCAACCCGTTGTCTGATTGCCGCCGTCGGTCATAGATGGCGGTAGCTGTCCAGAGCTCAGTGTCATCATTTCTTTGCTGGTAGACACGATCCTGGGAAAACTAGCCGTTAACAGTTCCGCTGTAAAAATCTGGTGGAAAAAAAATTTTAGGGGCTCTTCGGCTTGTCCATATTTTGCACCATAAAAAGTACTTTTAAGAACCCTGTAAAAGGGTTCTTTGTGAAAACCCTATAAAGGATTATCGAAAGCCTACAAGGGGTTATATTAAGCTTATTTTTTGATGCCTAAAAGTTCTTCATCGCGCAGTTGCCCTTCTAGTGCTCAAGGGGGCAACAGTGCTTGAGGCGAAACCGTTCTTCACCAGCTGAAAGAGTTCTTGAAGCGACAAAGTACTTCTCAAGAACAGATTTTGTTTTTGACATCAACAGTAAAACATTTAGGTGAATAAACTTGTCTCCTGTGACTTTTTTTTAATAATCGGCGATGCCACTCTAAGTTAAAACTTCTGGCAGACGGGCACGTTAAAGACCTTCTTAACGACTCCTTTAAAAAAATAGGCGAATCAGCTCTCAATCTCGTGCTTATCGGCGTGCGTTGTTTCGCCGACACGTTAAAGAAGCTTCTTCTAGAGGCGTTTAGCCTGGCCGTCTTATACCCCTGTAGGACGGACCCTAAAATGCCATTTACGCCAAACAGAATTCAGGATTCTCAAATTACGTTAAAGATGGGACCTGCCAGACAACAACTCTGAATGACATTCTGGTGATGTTTATTGCGGTTGCGGTTGCTAGGTTGTCTTGGGCATGGGGAGCATGTTTGCGTCAGTGAACAATTTTGACACGGCGAAGCACTATTTTTGTGTTGTCTTCAAGGACAGCAAGATATAACAAATAACCGGGTTAGAAAGTTTCCCGACGAAAATAATTCCCGAAGAAGTGGAACAAGAGGGACAAAAGCCAAACAGAAATCTACGAAAACAGTTAGGTGACTCGTGCACCACCAAAAAATTGCGTCTGGTCCTGGTTTCGAGCCAGGGACCTCTCCATTCTCAGTGGAGCACTCTAGCAACTGGATTTTATCAGCTGCCAGAGTCTAACACCAGCAAGAGTGAAATGCTTGCATTTTAAGGTTATAATGATAATGAAACTATTGCAAACGTGGAAGCCAGCTGGACAAGAAGGAAAAAAAAAAAACCCTGGAGAAATGGAAAAAGGGGAACAAAAGACAAACACACATCTCGAGACATAGGTAGGTGACTGGTGCACAACCTAAAAAATCCGCTTGGTCCTGGCATTCACATCACAGAAAGTTGCACAGAGTAATTTTAAATATGTTCGGTTTATGATGAGGACTAGATATTTGGTGCTGACCATCAAGCGAAATCCTTTAGCCAACGTAACGTCGTCATAAGCCAATCCGTAAGCCGCGCTCCCGCCACAACAGTCCTTGCTTGCTGTATATTGGAGTCACCAGGAAACGTCACATCTCTTGGGGTTGGGCACGGCACATCAACTACGGCAAGTAGCGTGCCAACCATACCCTTTGTTTGCTGTCGTTTGCGCACACTTGGATTGTTTATAATAAACCTTATTTACTCAGAAGTGATGTGTTAACTGCGTATAGGACAGAGCCTGTGACATCCCACCTAACGCCGACGCCTCGTCGTAAAATCAGAAAGATTGTTTGGTATGCGTGCTGAATAGAAAGGTGTTTTGTTAAAAGTGTGAAAAGCAAGGACGAGACACGTGAAATATACCCAATCTCAAGATGGAATCGTTATTTATTAATTTATTAATATTTTTCACCCCTGACAGAGGCTGTTTGAGATGTGGGGTACAACTTCGCATAAAACATGCAATAGAAAGAACACAAAAAGAACCATCCGAGTATCAATTGTTATTGTTATAACAAATGTGCATTTAAAGTGACAACTAATAAAGAAACAATTTATACAGTCTACACAGGAAGTGATAAGAAGTATCTGATACAGGGATTTACATAGGCCCGATCGTTGAACATTCGTAATCACTTCCTGTGGCTAAAACAAGAAAAAACATAATTGTTTTCTATTTTGCAAATGATTAGAGTATGAGCGTAAATGCCTCTACTGAAGGCTTGGCAGGCACTTAGCGTTATACAGTTAGTCTCAGCCTCATAAGCGAGGAATATTCGGAAACAAGGACCGCTAAAGATTACTTTGCACACTGCCTTTGGTTTCTGGTATCAGCCCTTCCAAATACGGGAAAGCTGTCGCAGCAAAGGCCATTGGATTTCCACGGGCTGAGATATATTTTTCAGTGAAGTACTAGCCTCTGCCATAAACTACATCCCGACTCATCATGGCCTTCTCACCGGTTGCGCCACTAACGTCGACTGTTGTCAATACCAACGTTTCTAGATTAGCGCGGTTTCGGAACTGCCCATCGACGCTGTTCGGAGGAGCATTACCCCCCTGTTCCCCCCACGGCTCGCTTCCCGTGGTTCCACGCGCCACCGTTTTGAGGGGACGGGTGATGTCGTAGTTGCAGTGTATTCTATGAAATGCGCATGTTTCGAAGCACAGCGTCTAGATGGCGTTTCACCGTGCTCTTTGGAACACGCAGTTTTGAAGCGAAAATCTAGATGGCGCTTTAAACGACGGGAGGCGGACTGAGGGGGAGTGAGGTTGGTACCTCCCTCCGCGGGAGTTCTGCAACTGAGGTAATTTAATAACATTGTTCAACACTAACATCGCAGCGAAGTGACCATGACGTCCCCAAGGAACCCATGACGAGGAGCGTCTATAAGGTTTGTATAAAGGCCGGTTCACACATACGTCGCAGTGCTATATCAGCACTAGTGACAGCGCTGCTGCAGCACTGGCTCGAACGTAACTTAGCACTGAAGCAGCGCATGTATCAGCGCTGTATCGTTAATTCAATGAGATGTCAGTGTTGAACCTGCGAAGTCGGCGTTATTTCTAGATCAGACTAATAGCGCTGATGTACCGCATTGGTGTATGTATGAAGTGAACAACGTTAATTGGCCGATGAAAAGAATACCCCCAAAATTTGGTTTGCCGAAGTGACCTATATTCTTGCATGTTAAAACGACCCTTCGCACATTCCATAGTGATTTGCGCGTGTTCAGTGATTTTCCCATAATGGCGGTTGCCCCTCACAGGGCTCCGGGATTTCTCGGTCTCATGCAAAGAGGTCCTCATGTTCCTCCGAGGGGACGAGGGTAGGTCGAAAGACGAAGCAACATATAAGTTGTCGAACAAAAATTAATGAACTCACAAGCTCCAAAAAAAAAAAAATATATATATATATAAGCAGAAGCTAAAAAAAAGCAAAAAAGCAATAAAGTGATTAAATAGCTACAGTCACTACAGTCAGTCTGCGTCGTCTTTAAATGGGAGCTGGGAACAGTCACAGTCTCGAGCGTCGATCTTGCTTGGGACGGAACGAAACTTTGTACTTTGATGTCACGGGTATGGGTCAGAGCATGTAGGAGCTCTGGGCCGTCTAACGCCGGTTCAACCAGGTACGCGGCCTGGGTTGACAGGAGTGTTGCGAGGCCGCCCCTTCGTGTCCGTCTTCGAGCTCAGAATCCAATGCTCCGAGCTTGTGGTGCGAGCAGCAAGCACGAAGTCGCTCCGGCTCGATGGCGGCGAAAAGACTTGGAGCGGAGCCAGGGTTCACCAGGTGCGAAGCCTGGTCTGCCAGGATTCGTGGCTCACTTCTCACGTCTTGTTCTTCTGAGAGGTAGAGGAGCGTCGGAGGGCGAAAGGCAACCGGGGTCATGGAGGCCGAGAGGCTAATCGCTGCCGGAAAGGAGTTGGGTTACGCTGCGCCCGAGTTGAAAAAATGGGTAGATGACGAAAGAGTACGGATAAGAGAAGGAAGGACTCCTGACCGCGAGGCAGAAAGTTGTAAGTTGGCAACTTTGGAGAAAGAAAACAGAGGATTCATGTAACGTGACTCTAGAACAGTGAGGAGTCATGCAAGGTTACTCTAGCGGAAGCTGCTACCGTCCGCTGTACGAGCGTCACCCGAAGTGCAGTAAAGAAAAAGAGACATGCCTGAAGGTACCGCAGGTGTCAATGATCGATACTACTCCAGAGGCACTCGCTAGAGAGCAGAGAGAAGATGACACACTCAAGAGGTGTTTTGATGTGGTTGGAAAAATTACGAGAAAGCCTAAGTCTAAGACAAAGTTTCAGTTCTTCGTGAAAAACGACCTGTTACGCAGCCCTGTTGAGTACTTGTCGGGCAAGAAGACAACTCAACTGGTACTCCCGAAGAAGTTCAGGCTCAGCAGTTTATCCAGGCTGAGCAGTTTATCAAAACGAATCTTCAACGGAAATGGTGCACATTTGCCAATTCAATCATGCCTATTTGCTTGCTTGCCTCATCACTACGAGTGATTGTTGGGTGTACCATTACGAACACAAGACTAAAGAATAATGTCAACACGAGAAATGCATGGATGAACAACTCATTAAACAAAATAAAATGTACCAGTTCGAGATTAATGTTAAAGTTAACACGCTCGAAAAAGAAAAACAACAACAAATGAAACACTTACCGTTTAGAAACATAGGCTTTGTAAACTTGAGCACAAAAAATATCACTTGCACGTTCCCTGGGACGATTGGTCGTTGTGAATTCGTGTACAATGTTATGGCTACAGGAAGAGCTCCGTTCCGTTTTTTCTGCCCTTTTTGTCCTGGCTTTAAACATCGGATAATGGAACTCCCGGTGCACCGCTAAATATCAGACTAAGGAATGTCAGTTGCCATCATTCAAAATTAATCAAATACAATTTAGCCAAGCACGAGTGTTCTCAATCGAAATGATTTTACCCGCTACATTTGAACACACAAGTAAGCAGTATCGTCTTTGCAGCGAAGCCGACCTGCGAAAACTGCGTTTGGCCGTTCAGAGAACGTGGGAGCGATTTCGATCACTTCTTGAGAAGATGCAACAAGAAAAGGGGGAAATCACATCAAGCCAATTGAAAGTTAATATGATCGGCAGCAATAATAATAAAAAAAAATTGAACGAAATAATAAATGGCCTTTTTGGATAAAGTGGGTTCAAAATATCAATTAATTTAATTTTCTACGATATTTCAAATTTTATATAAAAAATTAAGTGAAAATAAAATAGACTAAACTTATGCCCAACGATATTCCATATATAGGGCTACACCCGGATAGTATTTGGTAAGCGACAAATATAATAACTCACGAGTTACAAAGCTCTGAATTTGTCACCGCATTGTCACGTGGGAGCAATTTCTATCACTTCTAGAGAAGACACAACAAAAAAAAAAGGGGAAATCGCATCAAGCCAATTGAAAGTTCATACGATCGGCAGCAATAATAAAAAAAATTAACGAAATTAAAAATGGCCTTTTTCGATAAAGTAGGTTCAAAATATTGGTTAAGTTCATTTTCGACGATATTTCAAATTTTATATAAAAACTCCAGTGAAAATAAAAAAAACTAAACTTATGCCCGCCGATAGCTCATGTATAGGGCTACACCCGAAGAGTATTTAATAAGTGACAAATATAATACCTCATGAGTTACAAGGCTCTGAAGATGTCACTGGATTGTCAAAGAGACGATGTTTGGCATTTTTTACCTCAATAAACAAAAATAAAAAAGTATTTTCTTTTAAATTAAAAAATAGTCAAAATAACATAAAAAAGCACAAAAAATTGCGGCGAGTTTTGTATGGTTCCCGTATACGTACCTGCGTACAGAAGTGGGTAGAAAAATCACGCAGTAAAAAAGAGATTTTCACCCTGCTCCACTCAAGAATTTTTTGTGAAGCGAAATATTAAAAAAAATATATTGAAAAGCGGTTTTGTTCTTTCCAAAAATGGGGCAATTACATATATTTAAAAAAATCGAAAGACCCACCCCAACAAGCGTACGTGTTCGATTTCAAATGAAACCACCCACTTATATTACATCCAGGTGGCATCCATCTTGCAATTACGAGTTTTATGAGCAGTCCCTCGATGGCGATGAAGTTCAAGTCTCTACGAACCTTGGACTAACATGCGAGACATTAAGGGCTAGGCTGCGTTGACCATGCGGGCCATCGACTTGCTTGTTTGCACCAGGACCACGCCGAATGTGATTACCGAACCAGTCATCTGAAACGGAAAAAGGAAGTAGACATTGTCGACTGCAAGATCATATACAATATGTTACATGGAAGTGCTGTTTTGTTGGGGCAAGCAAACAAAAATGTGAAGTGACTTTCTAAAAGTCGTTTTTAACTTCCTAAAAAAAAAAAAAAAAAAAAAAAAAAACCCAGAAGAAAATCTATATTTCAAGGTTTGGGCGACAGAGCACACATACCAGCCTTCACCGTGCTCTTTCTTTAATAACTATTAGATGAGAACGACTGATTTGGCTTGGAGCTTATTCAGTTATAAAACGCCTTAAAGGGGCGTGAAGCGATATTGCAGTGGAATATTTATCATCTGACATAAGCTGTGCGTTTCTAGTGTCATCCAAGTATACCCGTGCGGAACATTTGTCGCAGTGCAATTTAAGGATAGAAAAAAAGACCTTCGTGTTTTTATTTCCTTCACAAAACTTGATGACATATTCACAAGTACTCCAGTGTTGACACAGTCACAAGGATAAACCCATTGGGACGATATTCAAATCCGGCTCTGAGATTTGACGCGACCACTGCTTGAGTTCTTTATTTGGGCTTGTGAAAATCAATGCCTCAGCTAGCATTCGGCTAGTGGCTCGTGTCTAATACTTGATAAACCATTGCCGGCATGTAATTTTCCGCAGACCACAGGGCCGCTTGTGCTGAGTGCGAACTGAGGGGCTAAAAAATGCTTTTCTTTTCCAAACTTTATTCTTGGACTGCCATATTGCGTAGAAACAAAAAAAAAAAAAGAACAGAACTTGTGTTAGGTAGCTTACGAATGCCAAAATTTAATTCGATGTGGCGTAATCTGAAAGTACAGTAGTCGCTGCACAGCCCCTTTAAAAGAATGATTCTTATGGCAACACAGAAGCGGAAAGTGATTGTCTACCAAAGTAAAAAAAAAAAAAACGTGAAGCAAAAAACACGCAAGAAAGTTTGTTTTCGTCGAGGTAACTTTACATTGTTTAAAAATTTTAGTATACTAGTATTTTTTTGTTATCTTCTTCCACGTCCGACGTTTTCATTTACACTTTTAGTTGCCTAGTATAAAAGAAGTCAAGCACCGACATTTTGAAGAGAATCTCGCGTGTTTCAAAACTTGTAATTCGCTTACTGCGACCAACAAGGACCTCCTGAGAGCCAAGAAGCCTCCACCGCCAAGGCACATCTCTTTGGGGTCAACGCTTTCATATAGGTAACGCAGCTGCCAAGAAAGAAAAAAAAATAAACACACACAACTCGATCAGTCTTCACCCTGTGAGGCTAGGCATCGCCGGTGGTTAATATACCTGTTGGAGGTAGCTGTCTGGCGCCCCAAACGCAGGGAGCATCAGAATGGTGTTTTTAAGTCTGTGCGCCTGAGGAACAAGAAAGCTAATGGAAATTTGAACTTCTGAGATTCTAGTCGTTATGTTGGCTTACCTCGTCAATTAAGGTTTGTCCAGTGTAAGCAAGGTCAATGAAGCCAACCGAGGTGTACAGAGAACAGATCACAATTATCCAAAGTTCTTTCCTGATCCCGTCGTGAAATACGGCGTCTAGGGTGACGCAGTCCACCAAGAGGGTACTTGCGCAATGAACAATGAGCGGCCCTGCCCAGATATCATTCAACAGATCCTTGAGTTTCCTAATTGTGTTAATACGGAGTCGCACAGCTTCCATTTGAAGAGAGGATTTTGGGTGCAGGGGAAAATTCGTCAATTTTCCTGCCTCTTTAATGAACTCCGCTTGGACTCGAATGTATTGTACCAGAACGTGTGTACAGCTCCTCAAAAAGACATGAGACACAGAGTCGTATACAAAGAAACCGATTCCCATTATTATACCTAGTATAATTACGGGTACGGACCACCTGGGTGGAATGGACTGCAAGACTTCTGCCATTATGTACCATTCCGCTACGGTGAGGTACAAGGCATATACCATGAATACCACACGTGCGCGCACTCTACTCGATCGTTGCTTGGCTGAGCACCGCCAGCTGTACGTGCGAGGCGTAAAGCTAGTGCTCCTTTCGAAGGCGTCCGATTTGCGGAAGAAAGTGAGCATTTTATCCGGTTTTGTGAACATGACTGCGAGGTTGACGATTAGTTTGACCACCACAACGCCGTAGGCTACGAGTAGAAGGGTCTTGGAGAGAGTAGCCGAAATGGTCTCGACTGCGCCTTCGTATTGTGTGGAGCACATTGCCTCAAGGAGGAAGTAGAGACCGAAGCAGCTGAACGAATAAAGCGTGTAGGGAGACTTTAAAGTGACTTTTGCGTCTGCCAGCGACTTTCCACGAAAGTTTTGAATGAAGAAGCAGCCGTAGAGTCGACAGAGAAGGGAGAAAAGAGCGACACGTTGTACCATCGTGGAGCTCATTCTCTCGTATAAACCTAGAGCCAGGCAAATCGTAATCTGGAAAAATAAATAAAAAAAGGTAATGAGCACAAATTTTGGTTTTCTAAACTTCGAGTTCGCGTTCTCTCTCTGTTCTTTTGCAGTCCTAAAAACATTAAACAAAATTCCCACAAGACAAAAGAAGGCTGTGGTGTTGGCACTTCGTGAAGGGCCCCTCAATCTAAAAACCCGAAGAACCTAAAACGTTGCATGAACGCTCGCGAACAACAACAACAACAACAACAACTCCTATATAAATTTAAGCTTTATATAATTAAAAAAAAAAAAAAAAACCAAGGAGCACAAAAACTGTGTCGTTCATTAAATTTGAAACCACCAAAGTTTCCCGTATCCAAGCATAACAAATAATAAGGCACGATTCACCCAGGATATATTTTTCACTCCCTGGATTTATTAAAATGACCAAGCAGGACATAATCTGAAATCAAGCACAAAAATAAGAAAATAAGGTTGAAATAACATGCAACGGTAAAGACAGAGCTGAAAACAACGCTAAATGCGTAACTAAAATTAAACATTTGATTTGGAACCCGAACCGGAACAAAAGAGTAATCTTTTGTGGCAGTTCAATGGCATACGGTTTGTCGTAATAAAATGTGGGCCGCGCCCATTTTTGCAAGTAGGGGCGCGAAGTCAGTTAAACGTTCGCGCTGGTGGTGTTAGTCGTGCAGTGTTGAAGAAAAAACGTCGGCGACGTGGAGACAATTACAAAATATTAAAAGAAATAACAAAATTTTACGTGTATCTTCAGCACAATTTGGTGTCAGTGTGTAGGCGCGGTGGCGCACACTTCAATCAGATTCTGGAAAGTGTCTGCAAGGTCATTCTTTGTGTACATATATGTGAATGTGTGTGTTCTGCTGTTGAACCATACCCCTTAAAAATAAGAACAACTAACGTAAAATATACAAAAACGATTGACGATATTCACCAGTGTTATTCGGCGGTGGCAAAAACTGAAGGCGCCAGGAGGCGAAGCCACGAGGATCTCGGCACAGTGGTGCCTGTCGCGGGGACGCAAATCGCCCAGAGCTCTTCGGCGCTGCTTCAGGTAAAGCATTTTTTTTTGTGTGTGTCTAGATTTTCTAAATGCCCTCCATTTATTTCTAATTTTCTTTCTTCTTTCGATAATTTCTATATGCCTTTCACTGTCGTTTTTTTTTTGAAGGGTGGGGGGGGGGGGGGGGGGAGGGGGCGCACTAGGCGGGTAATTTGCGAGTACAGTGCGTGCTAGGGTCACGTTGTCACTGTGAATGTTGGTTGAAATACTTCACGTGGGAGTTTCGTTCATGAAGGCTCTATCTGAATGTAATTTGCGCAGAATGACCTTCGGCGCAAGTTGCAGATCACAAGAGGATAGTAAGCATATGTTTGTGTTGCTGCCCTCGTTTCGGCATTACTGCTTCTGATAAGCAGCTTTTTTGTGTAATTAGTTTTAGCTTAAGTACAGACGCACCCGACGCTACGAGCTAATGAACAAATCAAGCAGCGTTAAAAGCGCAAGTCACTGGGCCTTTTCTATTTGTGTTCGGTTCAGCGATGATAGAACGCGTACAGAAGAAACACGACGAACACTATGCTGGTGCATTATGACGCGGTCTGTTTAGTATCATCAGCTCGTAGCGTCGGCTGTGTCTAAACTTAAAGGGCAGCTTCGCTCAATTCTAGAAATTTTGACATAATGAGTGATTTTACATTACCAAAATGAAAGCCGTTTACAACTCCCTGTAACGCCGAATTCGAGCGCAGCTCTTGAGGAGGAGGAGGGGAAGGTGCGAAGAGGGGGCTGCGGCGACGGTTGTTAGCAGAGAAAAAGATCCATTTAAGAGGGTTATTAAGGAGACACGATTACCAGCGCCGGAAATTGTATTAGTAGGCCTTCTTTGACTTGGGATGAGGAGACAGACGTTCTTGTGTCTCTAGTCTGTTTTCTTTGTTCAGTGGGAAGATTTCTTATAATTCTCTTTATGTTTGTCTACCACGAAATTGTACCAAACAGTGTGAGAGCTAATGGTCACGTGACCTTGGGGGTCACGTGACGATGCCGATGATGTCATCAGTGACGTCACTGATGACGTCATCAGTGGCGATGACGATGCGGACTCCGATGACGTCATCAGCGATGATGACGATGACGATGCGGATGTCGGTGACGTCATCAGTGACGTCACTGATGACGTTATCTGTGATGATGACGATGACGATGCGGATGCCCCCCGAAGTCACGTGACACCCCCAGGTCACGTGACCACCCCCAGGGTCACGTGACCTCCCCGATGACGTCATCGTCACTGATGACGTCACCGACATCCGCATCGTCATCGTCATCATCACTGATGACGTCATCAGTGACGTCACTGATGACGTCACCGGCATCCGCATCGTCATCGTCATCATCACTGATGACGTCATCAGTGACGTCACTGATGACCTCACCGGCATCCGCATCGTCATCGTCATCATCACTGATGACGTCATCAGTGATGATGACGATGACGATGCGGATGCCGGTGACGTCATCAGTGACGATGACGTCATCGGGAAGGTCACGTGACCTCGGCGGGGGTCGCGTGACCCTGGGGGTGGTCACGTGACCTGGGGTGTCACGTGACTTCGGGGGGGGGTCACGTGACCTCGGGGGGGTGTCACGTGACTTCAGGGGGGTCACGTGACTTTGGGTGTCACCTGACCTCTGGGGTCACGTGACCTATAGATGACCTTGGGGGCCACGTGACCTTGGGATGACCTTGGTTACGCCGACGCCGACGGCGACGCCGACGCCGCTCAAGCCGGGAACGGGCCCCTAAGAGCTGCGCTCTAAAAAAATTCACCTTCGAAAGAACTCTCGTCCCTCAGCCTGGAAACAAGGTTCGCCCGATACCCATCGGTATCTCAGTGGCGAAAGATTTCGCGCACTCGGGAGACTCTTCTGGGCATTAAGCCGTCTACACACAGAGGCACTAATTGCGTATGTAACTGCATTGGTCGCGTTTCTATTTCAGCGTCCCACACGTCCGCCATGGTACTGTTGATGCACACCCAACCACAGGAACCGGAAGCACAGTGCACGCTCTAATCCGCAGCAGTAACCGCGGTACAAGGAGCGCTAACAAGGCGCTACTAAAGCGCTAACAAAGCGCTAACAAAACGCTAATCGCGCGCTATATTAGAACTAAGTCACGCGCCAGGAAGCGCCACATGAGCGCTCAAGTAGCGCTAACTTAGTGCTCCCCCTCGCGCTGCAGAACCCAGGATCCTGGGTTCAATCCCCACCCCTGCCCGTTTCGATCTGGATGAGCATCGTACCGGCGTGCGGTCGTGTATTACTATTATGTGGTGCACGTTAAAGACCCCAGGCTAGCGGTTGTACTGCACTGGCTAAATTTCTCATCTACAGCTGGAAGACTCGTCGCCCGTTCAGACAGACCAAGTTCCAGGCTGTACAAACATACACACGTCCAAATTTTTTTGCGCTCCGCTGTATGTGTGAACAGGCCTTTAGGCTGCAGCCGTGCACGCGTTTTTGTCCAGTGTGTCGGTTTCTTCTGTTTCTTCTTTCTTTTCTTTTTCATTTTTGTTTATCACGAAACTGTACCAAATCGTTGTTTTGGAGCTAATGGTTTGTTTTAGACAATGAGACACCGCCGTTTTTGTTGGTCTAGTGGTGATGTATTCACCAGACGCTGAAGACTGCAGTCATGCACGTGTCCTTTTGCTTGATACCTTCAAATGTGGTGCCTGCTGATGTCCATGGGATGGGAAGAAAAGAAGGAAGACTGTGCCAAAATAAATCATTGTTGTGCTAGTTCTGAGAGGGTGTTGTTCTGTCCTTTTTGCTCCTTGTCTTTATGATTTTCTACTACAATAAAGCGGAGTTGCCCTTTAAGGAGAAAGAAAGTATACTACCTTTAAAGCAGAAGACACCGAGTTGAGGACGCTTTTTTCTTAATGACTGTGAGCTGAAAAGTTTCTTCTTTTTGTTTAACCCAGGAAATGAGCGGGTGCATGCCGTCTAAGTCACAAATCAGAACCGGTTTGAACCTAGTGTGCGCTTGGTGGAACACGAAACCGAACCGGTATGTCGAATACACCCCATGTACCGGAACCAGAACTGAGAAACAATGCAGTTGCAGTGCTACTGAAATTCAACCCGAACGAATCAAAAATATTATTCGGTTTAACATCCTGGTCAAGGGACATTTCAGGAGAATTGGGATTCAGCTGGACTGGCTCATAAAAGCAAACTTAAAAAAAAATATGAAGCACTCAAAAAGTTTTGGTATCATTGCACTCAGCATGAGACTGCACGAGGCTTCCCTAATATCGTGCTTCAAAATACTGTTAGAAAAACAACAAAAAACCTTACAGTGAAGAAGTGAAGACAGATGACCAGAGGAGAACTTCAATTCACGTCGTTCTTAGCGATACTTGTGGTGTCGAAAAAAATGCTTCCACAAAGGAATCCTCGGTGCCGCCAAAAAACGCAACTGTCTCACTTATGGCGCAAGAGTGAAAAGCCTCACATGCCTTTCCGCGTTTTTTTTAAAGATACACTCGAAAGCATCGAATACACAGTTGAGGCTAAAGAAACAAAAACAAGTCGATATTGCGCGCTAATGAACATGCTGGGCGGTAGCCTCGAATCGCAGGCACACTTTGTCAATGTCTGAATATTTACTCTGCTCATTCGAGTGAAAACCTTCAGCAGTCGTAACGCACCTAATGTTTGCGCTGGAATTGATGCATTCAAGTAACGTTGTCAACGCTAAGCGTGCTTCGTTATGCGGTGGAGTTTGATACATGTTCGATTCAGAGATGACTTGATCCCTTTTACCCCGTGGTGAAACATATTTTTTTAGGGAGGCGGGATTATCCGAGCGTGTCTGCTACCGTTAATCAGTTTGCAATGCAGAAGTTAATAAAAATAGATTGTCTTCAGATATGGGTCACTGAAGTACCGTCATTTTTTGTGGTAGATCTATTACGGATTGTTTTAGGTGCATGCAAGTGACATTTGGAAGTGTAATTACTTAAAAACTGCAAAATATTGTCACGAGTAAAAATAGGAGATAAATGTGAAACTGAAATTAAACATTTAAAGGGGTACTCCGCTGATTTCTTCATGGTCCTCGATTTGCTTGAAATTTTGCTAAACTCGCCAAACGACATCGCCAAAATAGTATCCCAAATATTAGGTCAAAATAATTTTTTTTCACGAAGTTATTGAATTTACAATTTTGGTCCTCACCGTGTTTTTCAAACTGAAAGTCTCTACTGGCGACAATGAAAAAGTGACGTCAGTGGAAGTGCTGCAGTTCACTCTTTGGACTAGAATTTGTTCCCAACTGATTCGAAGCAGTTTTATGGTGTCAAATGAATGCTTTGGAAGCTCGCTCCAGTCCCCGCGCCCC
This sequence comes from Ixodes scapularis, assembly GCF_016920785.2. Lineage (NCBI taxonomy): Eukaryota > Metazoa > Arthropoda > Arachnida > Ixodida > Ixodidae > Ixodes > Ixodes scapularis. The sequence continues at coordinate 123,920,646 of NW_024609879.1, read as the reverse complement.
AGCACAGAACGAATGATTGCCATATTCTTTTTTTTAGGCTGCTCGCCCGACTGGCAAGCTTAACCTTCCACTAACGTCACGGCCCTGAAAAGGGCGGGTATATTTGAATGTTTGTTTTTGCATCATTTTCATTTGCCGATCTCGAATTAACTATTATGAATTTCACGATACTAAATAGCATACCAGAAAGGGTAAAGACCGGGGAGTCAGAAAATATAGTTAGTTGAGGTAGCTCAAAAATCGGCGGAGTACCCCTTTAATGAGACGAAACTTGAGCGTACACACCTAAGGAGAAGGGCACCAGCATCCTGTGTCGGAGATTAAAGGGTGACTCTCCTGAAGCAGCGCATTCGCTGCTCTTGTACACGCCGTACGTTTAGAGAGGTTATGAAGGTCACAAAAAGGGTGATAGCCAATAATAGGCTGGGACTTTTTATCAATGCATTAATGGATAAAAAAGATTAACCAGTAAGGCAGTGTTTAGAGCCCCGTTCCTGAGTGGGGCAGCTGCGTGCGTTGACTACTCCGTCACGTACGCGGCAATATTTTGGTATAAAAGGAAGGATTTTGGGCGTGAAGCATTTCATCTTGTTTGAGGCTTTGAGATTTTAATTGCCATCTTTGTAGATCGCAGGTTTCCTTGTGTGCTTTCATCCTAATCCAGAGCCCAATCTTTTTGATGCGTGGCTCTGTTTCCGAAAGAAACACAGTTGGCAGGACAATAATTTTACGCTCATATATTAAGGCAGCATCCATCCTAAGGTTACATCCGGTTTTCTCAGCACTCCCTTGACTGCGCTGCGGTGATCCATGAGATATGTTTTAACGAACTTTGGAGAGACCCGCAAGACATTAAGAATGCTGGAACCCTAAGGTTTGTTGATCTTGAGCGTCATTTTGTTGCAATTGTTTGCACCAGAATCACGCCGAATATTATTATCGAACCAGTCATCTGAAAAAGAAGTTAGATATGGTAAACCATATAAATATACTATATCTTAACTCAGTGTGCTTTTCAGTAGGTTAAAGCTAAATGTACCTGAAGGGGCATGCTCGAAATAAAATGTGTCGTTCTTTTGCTTCGATTTTGAAGAAATCTCAATTTCAAGGCTTGGACAAGCGAACACCCATACATGCCCTAAATATGTTTTTCCTAGAAGCTGTATTGTACAAGATCGACTTATTTAGCTCGGAGGTCTACTTCAGCGCTCGTTCAATTGCAAACAGGTAAAAAGACATGTTGTAACAACCACTCAGGGGCCTGATGAACGCTTGTACCTAAAAGAACGAGAAAAGGTCGAACAGTCAGAGCTGTCTACGTCTTAACGTTCTTTAGTTCATTATTTGACTGCAAGTGCGTTCCTCCTAATTCATTATTTAATACACTGACATCAAATAAGGCAAACACGGTTATTTTGCATAGACTGTCGCGTGTTTCAAAATTACGAGTTCCTTTACTGACAGCAGTAAAGAACTCTTGAGCACGAAAAAGTCTCCACCACCAAAGCCCATCCCTTCAGATTGAACGCTTTCATGAAGGTAACTCTTACAAAGAGAAAGCGAAGAAAGAAAGATTGAGAAAATTCAGCACGCTGATAAGTTTTCCCCTTGCAGTGCTAGGCATAGCCAGTCGTACAAATACCTGCTGTAGGTAACTGTCCGGCGCTCCGAATGCAGGGACCATTAGTATGGCGCTCTTCAGTTTACGTACCTGTGAGACAAGAAGACCAATAAACATCTAAAATAGTCAGATCCTAGCTACTATGTTGGCTCACCTCGTCAATTAATGTTTGTCCAGTGTAAGCGAGGTCGGTGAAGCGCAGCGAAGAGCACACGGAGTAGCCCGCAGCTAACCAGAACTCTTTTTTTATTCCATCGTAAAATACTGCGTCCACGACAACGCAGTAATTGTAATGGTGCCTGTACAAGCGAGAATGAACAGACCAAATGTGGTTCAATGCCTCCTTGAGTTTCCTGATTTTGTTGATACGAAGTCGCATAGCTTCGACCTTAAGTGGGGACTGGGCTAGAAAGTGAAAGTTCTTCAATTTCCTTGCCTCTTTGAACAATTGCACTTTAACTTGTATGTACTTTACCAGGACCCTCGTGCAGTTCCTTAAGAATGTACGATAAAGAATCCCAACCAAGAAATCCGGCCCCAGTGACGAAACCGTTAACCCTAAGCGGAATGGCCCATTGGGGTGACAAGGACTGCGAGAGTGCCATTATTATGAACCGCTCTGCTTCGATGAAGAACAAAGCCAATCTTATAACTGCCGAAAATGCACGCACTGCATGCCATCCATATACGGCTGAGTGTCGTGAGCTATGTGCCTGCGACAAAAAGTCCGTGTTCATTTCGAATTCCTCCAATTTGTGGAAGAAAGGGAGCAGTTTATCGGGCTTTGTTATGATGCGAGGTTGGGGATTAGCTTTAGTCGCCCGACGCCAAGGACCAGGAGGATCAAAGCCCAGGAGAGACTATCAGAAATGTTTCTACTCACGTATGCGAAGCGTGTGCTAAACAATGCCTCGAGGAAAATGTGGAGAAGAAACCAAATGAACGAGCAAAACCTGTATTGAGTCTCCAAGGTGAATTTGGGGTTTCTCGGCGACTTTCCCCGAAAGTTGTGAAAAAAGAAGGAACCGTACAGTCGACAGACGATTGCTGTGGGGGTGGAACGTTGCACTACAATGAGGATGATTCTCTCTTATCTACCGGGAACCAGAGAAATCGTTATCTAAAAGAAGATAGAAAACACACGTTTAACGTCAGACGTTCTTTGGCTATTTGTGTCGAATTTCGTGAAGCCGCATTTTGTAAAGCGATATTTCTGAAGCCCTGGCCTCTGACGTCACATGACTTCAGATTACCCGCTATATTTAGCGCAAAAGTGACGTCACTTGACGTGCAGAGTTACGTTTACCCTCTAAATCTAGCGCTAAATCTAGCGGGAATTGACAGCACGTGTGCTTAACATCAATTCAGTTTTCCCGCAACATTAACCTGAAATTTATTTCGTCACATAACATCGGGTCATGTGACCTATACACATTTTTAGTTTCCCCGCTAAATTTAGCGAGAAAATTAACGTCACGTGACTTCATGTTACGTGACCTATGCACAGATTCAGTCTCCCTGCTAAATTTATTGAAACAATTGACGTCAAGTGTCATGATGTCAATCCAAGTATTGAACGTTTTACCAACACGCTCAATCCAAGTTGATTATTTATAGTTTAATTAAATTCTTCCACATTTGCATGTAGATACATATACACATGCACACCCAGATTTTCAGCACATAATTGACGTGACGCATTCAACACTGGTCACATACAAATATGACACGCTATGACACGCTTAATCGTGGAGAAATGGAGCAAGGGGAACAAAAGACAAACACACATCTCGAGACATAGCTAGGTGACTGGTGCACAGCCTAAAAAAATCCGCTTCGTCCTGGCATTGACATCATAAAAAGTTCCGCACAGCAATTTTAAATATGTTCGGTTTCTGATGAAGACTAGATATTTTGTGCTGACCATCAGGCAAAATCCTTTAGCCAACGTAACGCGTCATAAGCCAGTCCGTAAGCCGCGCTCCCGCCACAACAGTCCTTGCTTGCTGTATATTGGCGTCACGAGAAAAACGTCACATCTCTTGGGGTTGGGCATGGCACATTAACTACGGCAAGTAGCTGGGAGACTCGTCGCCCCTGTGAGGCAGACCAAGTTCTAGGCTGTATAAACATACCACACAACCCAATTTTTTAGCGTGCCAACCATACCTTTTCCTTGCTGTCGTTTGCGCACACTTGGATTGTTTATAATAAACCTTATTTACTCAGAAGTGATGTGGTAACTGCGTATAGGACCGAGCCCGTGACATCCCACCTAACGCCGACGCCTCGTCGTGAAATCAGAAAGATTGTTTGGTATGCGTGCTGAATAGAAAGGTGTTTTGTTACAAGTGTGAAAAGCAAGGACAGACACGTGAAATATACCCAATCTCAAGATTCGATCTTTAATTATTAATTTATTAACATTTTTCATCCCTGACAGAGGTTGTTTGAAATGTGGGGTACAACTTCGCATAAAACATGCAATAGAAACAACACAAAAAGAACCATCCGAGTATCAATTGTTATTGTTGTAACAAATGTGCATGTAGAGTGAAATAAATAAATAATTTATACAGCCTAAACGGGAAGTGATAAGAAGTATCTAATACAGGGATTTACATAGGCCCGATCGTTGAACAATCGTAATCACTTCCTGTGGCTAAAACAAGAAAAAACCTAGTTGTTTTTTTATTTTGCAAATGATTAGAGCATGAGCGTAAATGGCTCCACTGCAGGCTTGGCAAGCACTTAGCTTCATACAGTTAGTCTCAGCCTCACAAGAGAGGAATATTCGGAAACAAGGACCGCTAAAGATTACTTTTCAGACTGCCTTTGGTTTCTAGTATTGGCCCTTCCAAATACGGTAAAGCTTTCGCAGCAAAGGCCATTGGATTTCCACGGACTGAGATATATTTTCCAGTGAAGTACTATACCTCTGCCATAAACTACATCCGAACTGATCGTGACCTTCTCACCGGTTGCGCCACTAACGTCAACTGATGTCAATACCAACGTTTCTAGATTAGCGCGGTTACGAAACTGCCCATCGACGCTGTTCGGAGGAGCATTACCCCCCTGTTCCCCCCACAAATCGCTTCCCGTCGTTCCACGCGCCACCGTTTTGAGGGGACGGCTGCTGTCGTAGCTGTGGTGTATTCTATGAAATGCGCATGTTTCGAAGCACAGCGTCTAGATGGCGTTTCACCGTGCTGTATGGAACACGCAGTTTTGAAGCGAAAATCTAGATGGCGCTTTAAACGACGGGAGGCGGACTGAGGGGGAGTGAGGTTGGTACCTCCCTCCGCGGGAGTTCTGCAACTGAGGTAATTTAATAACATTGTTCAACACTAACATCGCAGCGAAGTGACCATGACGTCCCCAAGGAACCCATGGCGAGGAGCGTCTATAAGGTTTGTATATAGGCCGGTTCACACATACGTCGCAGTGCTACATCAGCACTAGTGACAGCGCTGCTGCAACACTGGCTCGAATGTAACTTAGGACTGAAGCAGCGCATGTATCAGCGCTGTATCGTTAATTCAATGAGATGTCAGTGTTGTACCTGCGAAGTCAGTGTTATTTCTAGATCAGACTAATAGCGCTAATCTACCGCATTGGTGTATGTATGAAGTGAACAACGTTAATTGGCCGATGAAAAAAATACCCCCAAAATTTGGTTTGCCGGAGTGACCTATATTCTTGCATGTTCAAACGACCCTTCGCACATTCCAAAGTGATTTGCGCGTGTTCAGTGATTTTCCCATAATGGCGGTTGCCCCTGACAGGGCTCCTGGATTTCTCGGTCTCATGCAAAGAGGTCGTCATGTTCCTCCGAGGGGACGAGGGTAGGTCGAAAGACGAAGCGACACATAAGTTGACGAACAAACATTAATGAACTCACAAGCTCGAAAAAAAAAATATAAGCAGAAGCTAAAAAAAAGCAAAAAACAATAAAGTGATTAAATAGCTACAGTCACTACAGTCAGTCTCCGTCGTCCTTAAATGGGAGCTGAGAACAGTCACAGTCTCGAGCGTCGATCTTGCTTGGGACGGAACGAAACTTTGTTCTTTGATGTCACGGGTATGGGTCAGAGCATGTAGGAGCTCTGGGCCATCTAACGCCGGTTCAACCAGGTACGCGGCCTGGGTTGACAGGAGTGTTGCGAGGCCGCCCCTTCGTGTCCGTCTTCGAGCTCAGAATCCAATGCTCCGAGCTTGTGGTGCGAGCAGCAAGCACGACGTCGCTCCGGCTCGATGGCGGCGAAAAGACTTGGAGCGGAGCCAGGGTTCACCAGGTGCGAAGCCTGGTCTGCCAGGATTCGTGGCCTCCTTTTCACGTCTTGTTCTTCTGAGGGGTAGAGGAGCGTCGGAGGGCGAAAGGCATCCGGGGTCATGGAGGCCGAGAGGCTAATCGCGGCCGGAAAGGAGTTGGGTTACGCTGCGCCCGTGTTGAAAAAATGGGTAGATGACGAAAGAGTACGGATAAGAGAAGGAAGGACTCCTGACCGCGAGGCAGAAAGTTGTAAGTTGGCAACTTAGAGAAAGAAAACAGAGGAGTCATGTAACGTGACTCTAGAACAGTGAGGAGTCATGCAAGGTGACTCTAGCGGAAGCTGCTGCCGTTCGCGGTACGAGCGTCACGCGAAGTGCAGTAAAGAAAAAGAGACATGCCTGAAGGTACCGCAGGTATCAATGATCGATACTACTCCAGAGGCACTCGCTAGACAGCAGAGAGAAGATGACACACTCAAGAGGTGTTTTGATGTGGTTGGAAAAATTACGAGAAAGCCTAAGTCTAAGACAAAGTTTCAGTTCTTCGTGAAAAACGACGTGTTACGCAGACCTGTTGAGTGCTCGTCGGGCAAGAAGACAACTCAACTGGTACTTTCGAAGAAGTTCAGGCTGAGCAGTTTATTAAAACGAATCTTCAACGGAAATGGTGCACATTTGCCAATTCAATCATGCCTACTTGCTTGCTTGCCTCATCACTACGAGTGAGTGTTGGGTGTACCATTACGAACACAAGACTAAAGAATAATGTCAACACGAGAAATGCATGGATGAACAACTCATTAAACAAAATAAAATGTACCAGTTCGAGATTAATGTTAAAGTTAACACGCTCGAAAAAAACAACAACAACAAATGAAACAGTTACCGTTTAGAAACATAGGCTTTGTAAACTTGAGCACAAAAAATATCACTTGCACGTTCACTGGGACGCTTGGTCGTTGTGAATTTGTGTACAATGTTACGGCTACAGGAAGAGCTCCATTCCGTTTTTTCTTCCCTTTTTGTCATGGCTTTAAACATCGGATAATGGAACTCCCGCTGCACCGCTAAATATCAGACTAAGGAATGACAGTTGCCATCATTCAAAATTAATCAAATACAATTTAGCCAAGCACGAGTGTTCTCAATCGAAATGTTTTTACCCGCTACATTTGAACACACAAGTAAGCAGTATAGTCTTTGCAGCGAAGCCGACCTGCGAAAACTGCGTTTGGCCGTTCAGAGAACGTGGGAGCGATTTCGATCACTTCTTGAGAAGATACAACAAGAAAAGGGGGAAATCACATCAAGCCAATTGAAAGTTAATATGATCGGCAGCAATAATAATAACAAAACTTGAACGAAATAATAAATGGCCTTTTTGGATAAAGTGGGTTCAAAATATAAATTAATTAAATTTTCTACAATATTTCAAATTTTATATAAAAAATTAAGTGAAAATAAAATAGACTAAACTTATGCCCAACGATATTCCATATATAGGGCTACACCCGGATAGTATTTGGTAAGCGACAAATATAATAACTCATGAGTTACAAAGCTCTGAATTTGTCACCGCATTGTTACGTGGGAGCGATTTCTATCACTTCTAGAGAAGATACAACAAAAAAAAGGGGAAATCGCATCAAGCCAATTGAAAGTTCATACAATCGGCAGCAATAATAAAAAAAATTAACGAAAATAAAAATGGCCTTTTTCGATAAAGTAGGTTCAAACTATTGGTTGAGTTCATTTTCGACGATAATTCAAATTTTATATAAAAACTTCAGTGAAAATAAAAAAAAACTAAACTTATGCCCGCCGATAGCTCATGTATAGGGCTACACCCGAAGAGTATTTTATAAGAGACAAATATAATACCTCATGAGTTACAAGACTCTGAAAATGTCACTGGATTGTCAAAGAGACGAAGTTTGGCATTTTTTACCTCAATAAACAAAAATACAAAAGTATTTTCTTTTAAAGTAAAAAATAGTCAAAATAACATACAAAAGCACAAAAAATTACTGCGAGTTTTGTATGGTTCCCGTATACGTACCTGCGTACAGAAATGGGTAGAAAAATCACGCAGTAAAAAAAAAGATTTTCACCCTGCTCCACTCAATAATTTTTTGTGAAGCGAAATATTAAAAAAAATATATTGAAAAGCGGTTTTGTTCTTTCCAAAAATGGGGCAATTACATATATTTAAAAAAATCGAAAGACCCACCCCAATAAGCGTACGTGTTCGATTTCAAATGAAACCACCCACTTATATTACATCCAGGTGGCATCCATCTTGCAATTACGAGTTTTATGAGCAGTCCCTCGATGGCGATGAAGTTCCAGTCTCTACGAACCTTGGACTAACATGCGAGACATTAAGGGCTAGGCTGCGTTGACCATGCGTGCCATCGATTTGCTTGTTTGCACCAGGACCACGCCGAATGTGATTACCGAACCAGTCATCTGAAACAGAAAAAGGGAGTAGACATTGTCGACTGCAAGATCATATACAATATGTTACATGGAAGTGCTGTTTTGTTGGGGCAAGCAAACAAAAATGTGAAGTGACTTTCTAAAAGTCGTTTTTAACTTCCTAAAAAAAAGCAAAAAAAAAAAAACCCAGAAGAAAATCTATATTTCAAGGTTTGGGCGACAGAGCACACATACCAGCCTTCACCGTGCTCTTTCTTTAATAACTATTAGATGAGAACGACTGATTTGGCTTGGAGCTTATTCAATTATAAAACGCCTTAAAGGGGCGTGAAGCGATATTGCATTGGAATATTTATCATCTGACATAAGCTGTGCGTTTCTAGTGTGATCCAAGTATACCCGTGCGGAACATTTGTCGCAGTGCAATTTAAGGATAAAAAAAGACCTTTGTGTTTTTATTTCCTTCGCAAAACTTGATGACATATTCACTAGTACTGCAGCGTTGACACAGTCCCAAGGATAAACGCATTGGGACGATATTCAAATCCGGCTCTGAGATTTGACACGACCACTGCGTGAGTTCTTTATTTGGGATTGTGACAATCAATGCCTGAGCTAGCATTCGGCTAGTGGCTCGTGTCTAATACTTGATAAACCATTGCCGGCATGTAATTTTCCGCAGACCACAGGGCCGCCTGTGCTGAGTGCGAACTGAGGGGTTAGAAAATGTTTTCCTTCTCCAAAGTTTTATCTTGGACTGCCATATTGTGTAGAAAAAAAAAAAAAAAAAAAAAAAAAACAGAACTTGTGTTAGGTAGCTTACGAATGCCAAAATTTAATTCGAGGTGGCGTAATCTGAAAGTACAGTAGTCGCTGCACAGTCCCTTTAAAAGAGGGATTCTTATGGCAACAAGAAGCAGAAAGTGGTTGTCTATCAAACTAAAAAGAAAAAGAAGAAAAAAACACGCAAAAACGTTCGTTTTCGTCGAGGTAACTTTACTTTGTTTAAAAATTTTAGTATACTAGTATTTTTTGTTATCTTCTTCCAGGTCCGACGTTTTCATTTACACTTTTAGTTGCCTAATATAAAAGGAGTCAAGCACCGACATTTTGAAGAGAATCTCGCGTGTTTCAAAACTTGTAATTCGCTTACTGCGACCAGCAAGGACCTCTTGAGAGCCAAAAAGCCTCCACCGCCAAGGCACATCTCTTTGGGGTCCACGCTTTCATATAGGTAACGCAGCTGTCAAGAAAGAAAAAAAGAAACACACAAAAGTCGATCAGTCTTCACCCTGTGAGGCCAGGCATCGCCGGTGGTTAATATACCTGTTGGAGGTAGCTGTCTGGCGCCCCGAACGCAGGGAGCATCAGAATGGTGTTCTTAAGTCCGTGTGCCTGAGAAACAAGAAAGCTAATGGAAATTTGAACTTCTGAGATTCTAGTCGTTATGTTGGCTTACCTCGTCAATTAAGGTTTGTCCAGTGTAAGCAAGGTCAATGAAGCCAACCGAGGTGTACAGAGAACAGATCACAATTATCCAAAGTTCTTTCCTGATCCCGTCGTGAAATACGGCGTCTAGGGTGACGCAGTCCACCAAGAGGGTACTTGCGCAATGAACAATGAGCGGCCCTGCCCAGATATCATTCAACAAATCCTTGAGTTTCCTAATTTTGTTAATACGGAGTCGAACAGCTTCCATTTGCAGAGAGGATTTTGGGTGCAGGGGAAAATTCATCAATTTTCCTGCCTCTTTAATGAACTCCGCCTGGACTCGAATGTATTGTACCAGAACATGTGTACAGCTCCTCAAAAAGACATGAGACACAGAGTCGTATACAAAGAAACCGATTCCCATAATTATACCTAGTATAATTACGGGAATGAACCACCGGCGTGGAATGGACTGCAAGACTTCTGCCATTATGTACCATTCCGCTACGGTGAGGTACAAGGCATATACCATGAATACCACACGTGCGCGCACTCTACTCGATCGTTGCTTGGCTGAGCGCCGCCAGCTGTACGTGCGAGGCGTAAAGCTAGTGCTCCTTTCGAAGGCGTCCGATTTGCGGAAGAAAGTGAGCATTTTATCCGGTTTTGTGAACATGACTGCGAGGTTGACGATTAGTTTTACCACCACAACACCGTAGGCTACGAGTAGTAGGGTCTTAGAGAGAGTAGCCGAAATGGTCTCGACTGAGCCTTCGTATTGTGTGGAGAACATTGCCTCAAGGAGGAAGTAGAGACCGAAGCAGCTGAACGAATAAAGTGTGTAGGGAGACTTTAAAGTGGCTTTCGCGTCTGCCAGCGACTTTGCACGAAAGTTTTGAATGAAGAAGCAGCCGTAGAGTCGACAGAGAAGGGAGAAAAGGGCGACACGTTGTACCATCGTGGAGCCCATTCTCTCGAATCAACCTAGAGCCAGACAAATCGTAATCTGGAAAAATAAATAAAAAAGGTAATGAGCACAGATTTTGGTTTTCTCAACTTCGAGTTCGCGTTCTCTCTCTTTTCTTTTGTATAGTCCTAAAAACATTAAACAAAATTCCCACAAGACAAAGAAGGCTGTGGTGTTGGCACTTCGTGAAGGGCCCCTCAATCTAAAAACCCGAAGAACCTAAAATGTTGCATGAACGCTCGCGAACAACAACAACAACAACAACAACAACAACAACAACAACAACCACAACAACAACAACAACAACAACCACAACAACAACAACAACAACAACAACAACAACAACAACAACAACAACAACAATATAAATTTAAGCTTTATATAATTTAAAAAAAACCCAAGGAGCAGAAAAATTGTGTCGTTCATTAAATTCGAAACCACCAAAGTTTTCCGTATTCAAGCATAACAAATAATAAGGCACGATTCACCCAGGATAGATTTTCCACTCCCTGGATTTATTAAAATGACCAAGCAGGACATAATCTGAAATCAAGCACAGAAATAAGAAAAGAAGGTTGAAATAACATGCAACGGTAAAGACAGAGCTGAAAACAACGCTAAATGCGTAACTAAAATTAAACATTTGATTTGGAACCCGAACCGGAACAAAAGAGTAATCTCATGTGGCAGTTCATTGGCATACGGTTTGTCGTAATAAAATGTGGGCCGCGCCCATTTTTGCAAGTAGGGGCGCGAAATCAGTTAAACGTTCGCGCTGGTGGTGTTAGTCGTGCAGTGTTGAAGAAAAAAACGTCGGTGACGTGGAGACAATTACAAAATATTAAAAGAAATAACAAAATTTTACGTGCATCTTCAGCACAATTTGGTGTCAGTGTGCAGGCGCGGTGGCGCACACTTCAATCAGATTCTGGAAAGTGTCTACAAGGTCATTCTTTGTGTACTGTGAATGTGTGTGTTCTGCTGTTGAACCATACCCCTTAAAAATAAAAACAACTAACGTAAAATATACAAAAACGATTGACGATATTCACTAGTGTTATTCGGCGGTGGCAAAAACTGAAGGCGCCAGGAGGCGAAGCCACGAGGATCTCGGCACAGTGGTGCCTGTCACGGGGACGCATATCACCCAGAGCTCTTCGACGCTGCTTCAGGTAAAGAATTTTGTGTGTGTGTGTGTGTAGATTTTCTAAATGCTCTCCATTTATTTCTAATTTCTTTTCTTGTTTCGATAATTTCTATATGCCTTTCACTGTCATTTTTTTTTTGAAGGGGGGGGGGGGGGGGGGAGGGGCCGCACTAGGCGGGTAATGGACCTTTTCCGAGAAGCGCTCTGCGCATGCGCGAGCGCCCGATGCCAAGCGGCGGAAGTCGGCACGAAAAATCGAGGAAATTCGGAAGAAGGCTGTGTATCAGCGAGTCGAACACGTAATTGCAGCATATATATAATTGTGTTACATAAAAAAAGATAGTGGACGGTAAGAAACACACGACGTTTGGGTGGACGCCACGGATACCCTATTTATAGTCGCGTTGGGCAGGCGTCGCAGCTCAGAGCGCTCAGAGAGCAAAGAAAATGGTAGCGTAGCTCCCATTATAGATTGGTAGCGCAGGTAGGTCCTTCCTCGATTTTTAGTTCGCGCAGCCACCGCCTGATGCCGTCGGTATGTGGAAAAGGTCCATTTGCGAGTACGGTGCGTGCTAGGGTCGCTTTGTCACTGTGCATGTTGGCTGAAATACTTCACGTGGGAGTTTCGTTCATGAACGGCTCTATCTGAATGTAATTTGCGCAGAATGACCCTCGGCGCAAGTTGCAGATCACAAGAGGATAGTAAGCATATGTTTGTGTTGCTGCCCTCGTTTCGGCATTACTGCTTCTAATAACCAGCTTTTTTGTGTAATTAGTTTTAGCTTAACTACAGACGCAACCGACGCTACGAGCTAATGAACAAATCAAGCAGCGTTAAAAGCGCAAGTCACTGGGCCTTTTCTATTTGTGTTCGGTTCAGCGATGATAGAACGCGTACAGAAGAAACACGACGAACACTATGATAGTGCATTATGACGCGGTCTGTTTGGTATCATCAGCTCGTAGCGTCGGCTGTGTCTAAACGTAAAGGGCAGCTTCGCTCAATTCTAGAAATTTCGACATAATGAGTGATTTTACATTGCCAAAATGAAAGCCGTTTACAACTCCCTGTAACGCCGAATTCGAGCGCAGCTCTTGAGGAGGAGGAGGGGAAGGTGGGAAGAGGGGGCTGCGACGACGGTTGTTAGCAGAGAAAAAGATCCATTTAAGAGGGTTATTAAGGAGACACGATTACCAGCGCCGGAAATTGTATCAGTAGGCCTTCTTTGACTTGGGATGAAGAGACACAGACGTTCTTATGCCTCTAGGGTATTTTCTTTGTTGTTGTTGTTGTTGATTTTTTTTTTATTTGCATCAAATCCAGAGTACATGATACTGGAGGCTTGTGGAAAAAGCGGTCACAAGACCAGCTGTTCAGTGGGATGATTTCTTATAATTCTCTTCTTTATGTTTGTCTACCACGAAATTGTACCAAACAGTGTGAGAGCTAATGGTTCGTTCTGAATAATAAGACACCGCCGTTCTTTCGGGTCTAGTGTTGATGTATTCACCGATCGCTTAAAGGCCGGTTCACACATACAGCGGAGCGCTAAATTAGCGCTACGTGAGCGCTCGAAAGAGCGCTCATGTGGCGCTTCCCAGCACGTGACGTAGCGCTGGGTTAGCGCTTCAGCAGCGCTCTGTTAGCGCTTCAGAAGCGCTGTGTTAGCGCTCTCACGCTCCTTGTGCCGTGCTTGCTGCTGCGGAGCAGCGCGTGCATGGCGATTCCTTTGTGGTTGTTTTTCCTTTGGCATTGAAGGAAGAGGAAGTAAAAGAGCCGCCATCCAAGTAAACGGTCAGGCAGATTATCCAGGGTCATAGACTTTGAGCGACTAATTAATTGGGTACGACCTCATTGATTTTTATTGGACATGCGTCTCCCTGGCTTCAAAGAACGCAGTTAAAAAAAATTCACCTTCGAAAGAACTCTCGTCCCTCAGCCTGGAAACAAGGTTCGCCCGATACCCATCGGTATCTCAGTGGCGAAAGATTTCGCGCACTCGGGAGACTCTTCTGGGCGTTAAACCGTCTACACACATAGGCACTAATGGACCTTTTGGCGAATATGTGCTGCCACCTTTGGGGCGATGGACGAACCTGAGGCGCACTGGGTTGGAGAGTATTTGTAGAGAAAACAACGTCCACGTTAGGCTTCTTGTGTGTTACCGGTTCGTTTTCTTTTTGCTGCTTTTAGTTTTCTTTCGCTGCTCGCATTTATACATCGGCCAAACTGGCCGATGTATAAATGATGGAGCAAGGAAGCACGCAGCCTCGGTGAAAAGCACATCAGCAGGACATTTGTCAGCTCATTGCCGGACCTGTGGATGCGATGCCGAGCTCACCAGCATAACCGTCCTTCATAGGAACAAGAACTCCTTCGCGCGTGAAGTGCTGGAGGCCTTGGCCATCGAAGAAAAAGGAGAAGACTGCGGTCTGCAACACCCCGTTGAATACTAGGCTAAAAGGTTTTTATAAGTGTTTATTCTGACGTTAGTCGAAGAAAAAGAAAGAAAAAAAGGGCCTAGGCCGAGAAGAAGACAAAGTAAAATTCAGTTGATAGTCAGCGTTGGAAAGTAAACATGTTCGACAGATATCTGCCTGGTTGGGTGAGAGTTAAAGTCTGAAAATATATCTCCAACCAAAAAATGAAAGGCAACCCGACGTTTCAAAACCAACACGGTTTCTTCTATAGGGGTGACTGAAGGCGCGCGGACACAGCAGCAGCTCTCAACCGTCCTCAAAAAAAAAAAAAAAAAAAAAAAAAAGAAAGAGAAAAGAATAAATTAAAAAAGAGAAGTTAGGAAATTGGAAAAAATTGTAAAATAACTTGTTAGTTATGAAGATGGTCATCTCTTCAGCTTTTCCGTCAGGTCACGGAGGCCATGTGCGTACACAGAGGGCAGAGCGCCCAGCGACCTGTTAAGGTTTCCTGGCGTGTGTTGGATTTGCCACGATTCCAAGAAAAGTCTTCTTCGAAAATTGGGCTCTGTGTCCACCACGTGCGCGTTCGTGAAGTCAATGCGATGGTCTAGGGTATCGCAATGTTCGGCGATGGCGCTGCGCTCACTGTCAAACTTCCGCACGTCGTTCTTGTGTTGGCGGATACGCTCGGGAAAGTTCTTCGTCTCGCCGATGTAGGTTGCGGAACACTCTGCGCAAGGAATGGTGTAAACCATGCCCTGTGCTTTTTCCTTTGGTGGACGGTCTTTCGGTCTTGGCATAAACCTTCCCAGTGTGGACGTGGGCTTGTGGGCCACCAGAATACCTTGCTTTCCCAGTACTCGTGCGAGCGCTTCGCTGGTTCCCTTTACGTAGGGAACGCTTATGCGCGCGACTCGACGGGGCTGTCGTTCTTCTACTGGCATCTGGTTTTGTCTGGCGAGACCTTACCATCGGGCGATGCGCTAAATAAAGCTGCTAGAGTAACCATTTTTCTTTAGGTCTTCAATTATGGTCTTCTTCTCCTTCTTTCCATCGGTTTCCGACGAGCAAATAGTCGTTGCCCTACGCAGCAGGGTCGAAACCACTAAGGCCTTATGACTCGTTGGATGGTTGGAGACAAAATCGAGGTAGCGTCCGGTGTGTGTTGGTTTTCGGTACACCGCAAACGTCAGATCTTGTCCTCGTCGGTTCACCAGCACACCAAGGAACGGCAAGGTGCCATCCGTCTCATATTCTACGGTAAATTTAATGGCCGGCTCGATAGAGTTGAGGTGCGCCAAAAAATTATTCACGTCCCGTTCCTTGAGAATGCAGAAGCAATCATCTACATAGCGCATGAATACTTTGGGGCTGTTGGGAAAAGACCTCAGCGCTTTTTGCTCGATTGCCTCCATCGTGAGGCTCGCCGTTGTGACCGAGATGGCCGCACCCATTGCAGTGCCACTGACCTGTTTGAAAAGCTCCCCTTTGAAGGTGAAGTATGTGCTGCCGAGACAAAACTCGAGCAGACGGCACAGCTCCTCCACAGTGAGGTTGGTTCTTGTGGTCAAGGAGCTGTCTTTTTTGAGGGCTTCGCGGGCTGCAGCAACTGCAAGGGGAACTGGGACACTGGTGAAGAGGGACACCACGTCGAAAGACACCATGGTGTCATCATCGCTGAGATGTATTTGCGAGGCGCGTTCCACGAAGTGGCCAGCATTTTCTACATGGGTCGACGTGTTTCCGACAAGGGGAGCCAAAGTCCGGTGAAGATAACTGGATAGCGCCCGAAGCGGTGACGTTGTAAAGTCCACAATAGGTCGTAGAGGCACGTTGGGTTTGTGGATCTTTGGAAGGCCGTAAAACCCTGGAGCGGAGCTATTCCTGCAAATAAGTTGCAAGTAAAGGCTCTTTGACTGAGGGTATTTCTTCAAAATCTCTGCCAGGATTTTGTTCAAGTTCCTCTAAACCTGTGGCGTCGGATCTTTCTTGAGCTTTACATAAGCATGGCTTCCAAGAAGATCCCGTACCTTTTCCTCGTATGCCTCCCGATCCAGGACGACGGTCGACTTCCCTTTGTCAGCCGGCAGAAGCACAATCTCCGTATCTTCACGAAGTTTCCGAAGCGCTGTAACTTCTTCGGCCGGCAGGTTGAGTCGTTGCCGTTGTGGGAGCTTGGAAAGGATGCCCACCGCTTTAAGCCGCACTCCATCCCGGATGCTAGGGTCTAAGCGCATAATTCCGTCCTCCACAGCCGCGACCATTTTTGGAAGAGGCGGCCGTTGCGTGGTCATGTTGAATCCGTGGCCTTTTGCCAAGACCGCAATCTCGCATGGCGGGAGCTGTCGAGAGGAGAGGTTCTTGACAAAGTTTGTGTCATTGGTGCCTCGACTTGAACGGTCCGATCTTGTTAGTCTTGAAATCTTCTCTTTCTGAGAAGTCCGTCGTTTATCCAAAGCAGTAGAGGCGACACTTGTGGCAAAAGCCTGCAAAGCCGGGAACACGTCCGGGATGCGGTGCTCGAGTTGCCGGCGTGCGAAGAAGAAGTCCAGTTCTTTTCTTCTTAGCGTGGCCTGGCAATCGTGAATTCTGACGCTTACCAATCGTTTCTCTGCCTGCGCCACGATCTTGTGCCCTTCCTCTGTGTGGACAACGCGCTTGAGACGGAGGCTTCGGGGAACAAGGTTCATATCCCGGCAGGACCTCGTGAAGTCGAGATGAGACTTGTAGGCTGAAATGCTGCGGGTTACGTTGACAAACCGCTTCGCTAGCTGTGCTGTTTCCGGTCCGAGGTCAAGGCGTAAAGACTGGAAAGTAAACATGTTCGACAGATATCTGCCTGGTTGGGTGAGAGTTAAAGTCTGAAAATATATCTCCAACCAAAAAATGAAAGGCAACCCGACGTTTCAAAACCAACACGGTTTCTTCTTCAGGGGTGACTGAAGGCGCGCGGACACAGCAGCAGCTCCCAACCTCTTCGTCTTCAAAAAAGAAAAGAAAAGAAAGAAAGAGAAAAGAAAAAATTAAAAAAGAGAAGTTAGGAAATTGGAAAAAATTGTAAAATAACTTGTTAGTTATGAAGATGGTCATCTCTTCAGCTTTTCCGTCAGGTCACGGAGGCCATGTGCGTACACAGAGGGCAGAGCGCCCTCTGTGTACGTTCTTCGTTCTTCGTCAAGCACTTCGTGTTGTTCAGTCAGCGATACTAGTTTATCATGTACCTCGATTGATTGCTCGGCGTGTTCGCAGTCTAAAGGCCTTTTTACTCGTGCCGTTAGCTTAGGATTGGTATCAGAGCAATTTCTTGCCAGACGACCCTGTTTCTCACAAGCGAAACAGCGTCGAGTGTCGCCGACATACTCAGTATGACCTCTCTCTTTCGGAGGCGTCATAGACTCGCTCTGACTAGAGTCACCAGTAGTGTCTGTCTTGTGATAGGGTTTTGGGACCCTCTGTGCATTACTCTCCTGATGGCATTCAGCGAGCTTAGCTATCGCCTCGGGAAGCAGCCACTGCCCCGTTTCGTTCAAAGCAACATATGCTTTTATTTCATTGGGGAGGGACTCCTTCAACCTATCCGCGACAGCTAGTTGCAACAAGTCATCGTAAGTATCCACTTTTCTACTGTTCACATAATAACTGAAGTAGCTATTAAGTCGGCCGGCGAACTGGCTCCAGGACTCTTCCCGCAATTTGCCTGCCGTGGTGAATAGTCGTTTGTATTCGTTTGGAGATAATCTTAGCTCACGTAAAATTCGTTCTTTTAGCTGAGCGTAAGATGGCAGTTCCTTCATGCCACTGCACATGATCGCTGACCTGACCCTGTCAGCTATATACGGCATTATCAGAACAGTTTTTATCTCGTCAGGAACCTGAAAGGATCGAAATATGACTTCTACCGCCTCAAACCAGCCAGGCACCAAGGTTTTGTCCCCGGGCATCCGGCTGAGCACATTAGTCAAGAGTGCAGCATAGTGGGCTACCCCAGATTCTGGTTGTAATCCCAGCCCCCCATCAGCACCACCACCATTTTCCTTCTGCAATTTTTGGAGCTCAATTTGTGCCCGTATTTGTTCGAGCTTTATTTTTTCAACTTCCAACCGAGTGTTCATCACTTCAGAATCAGTTCTCCCCTCATCCTCTGATGCGTTATCAGGCTCCTTAAGTTCATCAGGCATTTTACCCTCCCTTTTGCCCGACTCATAGTTCTTCGCCATGGCTCGAGTGATCATTCAACCCAAATAGACAAGCATATGCGCTCACCAATTCAGGTTGACCAGCTCTTCGTCGTCGATGTGCAGTCAGAAGCACTGGCAGCGAAAATGTCTAACAGGAATGTCTCAGGGTCCGTGCACCACTGAAATCCGGATTCTACCGCTTGCAGGCAGTAGTTCCTGTCCCTCTCGAAGACTGGAAGTCTTGTTTTCCGCCGTTGGTTCTTGCGCTGAGGCTGCGTCATGCAGCGTTCGTCCCACTGGTCACGCCAAGCGCTCGCCTGGCGTCCGGTTGCATGGCCGCCGAAAAGCCGAGTTTGCTTGCTGTCAGCACCGTTCGTGTTGTGCTCCGGACTCGCCGCTCCGTCGCATATAGTAGACGAAGAGCCTGGCTTGCTTGAACTGGCAACGTCCATCTAGTATGCCGGACCCACCGCTCCGTCGGTTGTGGCAGGCAAAAATCCGGGCTTACTTGAACTCGGCGACGTCTGTGCGGTGTTGGAGCTGGCCGCTCATCCCAAGGTTCCGTAGCTGAACTCCCGCTGTCGACTGCGTTGTCTTTGTCCAGTTCTTTCCTCCGTGTCCTTGTTTTTTCGTGTTCAGCTGACCTGATTGGCAACAAAAGCTTCTCACCTTGGGTTGATGATCTGGAGAACCAGCATTGAAACCGACCGAGGGCCGACGGCCGTGGACGCGAGTAGCTAAACACTGTAGGGACATAGTCCGGGTGTGCCTTGTCTAACGCCGCCTGTGATCATCGCCGCACTTCGCAAAGCTCTATCGCTTGCAAAAATTACAAGTCAACTTACGTGTAATAAAATGGGCGCTACATAGTCTGGACAGCTGACTCGGCTTCCAGTTCTTCGAGGGGTCGGATTTGTCAACTCTCCTGACAGCACGGGCTGCCCGCTTAACGGGATGAAGCTTAGCACACGGGAAGCGAAAAAAGCTAGTTCCACGACCCGGGCGATAATAGTTCCGACAGCCGAAGGCTACGCAGTTCACCGGCATGTTTGCGGTGCACGTCGTAATCTAGAACGGGCGTCGTCAGTACGATCACTCGTGTTCACCTTGTTCGCAACATCAAAACTTGAGTCTCGATGGTCTCCAAGGCGCGCAAAGGCGAGAAAAGCAAGATGGCGGTTTGTTTAGAACTAGATACTCTCGAACCCAGGCGCATCAAATACTCCGCGCATGCGCACCGCGTATTTCTGCAAAAGGTTCATTGCGTATGTAACTGCATTGGTCGCGTTTCTATTTCAGCGTCCCACATGTCCGCCATGGTACTGTTGATGCACACCCAACCACAGGAACCGGAAGCGCAGTGCACGCTTTAATCCTCAGCAGTAACCGCGGTACAAGGAGCGCTAACGAGGCGCTGCTAAAGGGGTAACAAAGCGCTAACAAAACGCTAATCGTGCGCTATATTAGAACTAAGTCACGCGCCAGGAAGCGCCACATGAGCGCTCAAGTAGCGCTAACTTAGTGCTCCCCCTCGCTCTGCAGAACCCAGGATCCTGGGTTCAATCCCCACCCCTGCCCGTTTCGATCTGGATGAGCATCGTACCGGCGTGCGGTCGTGTATCACTACTGCGTGGTGCACGTTAAAGACCCCAGGCTAGCGGTTTTACTGCACTGGCTAAATTTCTCATCTACAACTGGGAGACTCGTTGCCCGTTCAGGCAGACCGAGTTCCAGGCTGTATAAACATACACACATCCGAATTTTTTCGCGCTCCGCTGTATGTGTGAACAGGCCTAGTGAACAGGCCTTTAGGCCGCAGCCGTGCACGCGTTTTTGTCCAGTGTGTCGGTTTCTTCTAATTTTCATCTTTCTTTTCTTTTTCATTTTTGTTTATCACGAAATTGTACCAAACCGTTGTTTTGGAGCTAATGGTTTGTTTTAGACAATGAGACACCGACGTTTTTGTTGGTCTAGTGGTGATATATTTATCAGACGCTCAAGACGGCAGTTGTGCACGTGTCCTTTTGCTTGATACCTTCAAATGTGGTGCCTGCTGATGTCCATGGGATGTGAAGAAAAGAAGGAAGACTGTGCCAAATTAAATCATTGTTGTGCTGGTTCTGAGAGGGTGTTGTTCTGTCCTTTTTGCTCCTTGTCTCTAGGATTTTGTACTACAATAAAGC
Organism: Ixodes scapularis; assembly: GCF_016920785.2. Classification (NCBI taxonomy): domain Eukaryota; kingdom Metazoa; phylum Arthropoda; class Arachnida; order Ixodida; family Ixodidae; genus Ixodes; species Ixodes scapularis. The sequence goes on along the minus strand of NW_024609879.1, from coordinate 123,899,984 downwards.
GGAGTTGCCTTTTAAGGAGAAAGAAAGTATAGTACCTTTAAAGCAGAAGACACCAAGTTGAGGACGCTTTTTTCTTAATGACTGTGAGCTGAAAAGTTTCTTCTTTTTGTTTAACCCAGAAAATGAGCAGGTGCATTCCGTCTAAGTCACAAATCAGAACCGGTTTGAACCTAGTGTGCGCTTGGTAGAACACGAAACCGAACCGGTATGTCGAATGCACCACATGTACCGGAACCAGAACTGAGAAACTATGCAGTTGCAGTGCTACTGAAATTCAACCCGAACGAATCAAAAATATTATTCGGTTTAACACCCTGGTCATAGGACATTTCAGGAGAATAGGGAATTAGCTGAACTGGCTCATAAAAGCAAACTAAAAAAACAAAAAAAACATGAAGCACTCAAAACGTTTTGGTATCATTGCACTCAGCATGAGACTGCACGAGGCTTCCCTAATATCGTGCTTCAAAATACTGTTAAAAAAAAAAAAGAAAAAAAAACTTACAGTGAAGAAGTGAAGATAGATGACCAGAGGAGAACTTCAATTTACGTCGTTCTTAGCGATACTTATGGTGCCGAAAAAGATGCTTCCATAAAGGGATCCTCGGTGCCGCCAAAAAACGCAACTGTCTGACTTATGGCGCAAGAGTGAAAAGCCTCACATGCCTTTCCGCGTTTTTTTTAAAGATACACTCGAAAGCATCGAATACACAGTTGCGGCTAAAGAAACAAAAACAAGTCGATATTGCGCGCTAATGAACATGCTGGGCAGTAGCTTCGAATCGCAGGCACACTTTGTCAATGTCTGAATATTTACTCTGATCATTCGAGCGAAAACCTTCAGCAGTCGTAACGCACCTAATGTTTGCGCTGAAATTGATGCATTAAAGTAACGTTGTCAACGCTAAGCGTACTTCGTTATGCGGTGGAGTTCGATACATGTCCGATTCAGAGATGACTTGATCCCTTTTACCCCGTGGTGAAACATATTTTTTTAGAGAGGCGGCATTATCCGAGCGTGCCTGCTACCGTTAATAAGTTCGCTATGCAGAAGTTAATAAAAATAGATTGTCTTCCGATATGGGTCACTGAAATACCTTCATTTTTTTGGGTAGATCTATTACGGATTGTTTTAAGTGCAAGCAAGTGACATTTGGGAGAATTACTTAAAAACTGCAAAATATTGTCACGAGTAAAAATAGGAGATAAATGTGAAAGTGAAATTAAACATTTAATGAGAGGAAACTTGAGCGTACAAACTTAAAGAGAAGGGCACCAGCATCCTGCGTCGGAGATGAAAGGGTGACTTTCCTGAAGCAGTGCGTTCGCTGCTCTTGTACACGCGGTACGTTTAGAGAGGTTATGAAGGTCACAAAAAGGGTGATAGCCAATAATAGGTTGGAAATTTTTATCAATGCATTGATGGATAAAAAAGATTAACCAGTAAGGCAGTGTTTAGAGCCCCGTTCCTGAGCCGGGCAGCTGCGTGGGTTGACTACTCCGTCACGCACGCGGCATTATTTTGGTATAAAAGGAAGGATTTTGGGCGTGAAGCATTTCATCTCGTTTGAGGCTTTGAGATTTGAATTGCCATCTTTGTAGGTTGCACGTCTTCTTGTGTGCTTTCATCCTAATCCAGAGCCCAATCTTTTTGATGCGTGGCTCTGTTTCCGAAAGAAACACAGTTGGCAGGACAATCATTTTACGCTCATATATTCAGGTAGCATCAATCCTAAGGTTACATCCGGTTTTCTCAGCACTCCCTTGATTGCGCTGTGGTTATCCATGAGATATGTTCTAACGAACTTTGGAGAGATCCACAAGACATTAAGAATGCTAGAACCCTAAGGTTTGTTGATCTTGAGCGTCATTTTGTTGCAATTGTTTGCACCAGAATCACGCCGAATATTATTATCGAACCAGTCATCTGAAAAAGAAGTTAGATATGGTAGACCATATAAATATACTATATTTTAACTCAGTGTGCTTTTCAGTAGGTTAAAGCTAAGTGTACCTGAAGTGGCATGCTCGAAATAAAATGTGTCGTTCGTTTGCTTAGATTTTGAAGAGATCTCCATTTTAAGGCTTGAACAAGCGAACACCCATACATGCCCTGAAAATGCTCTTCCTAGAAACTGTATCGTACAAGATAGACTTATTTAGCTCGGAGGTCTACTTTAGCGCTCCTTCAATTGCAAACAGCTAAAAAAAAAAACCTGTTGTAACAACCACCTAGGGGACTAATGAAAGCTTGTACCTAAAAGAACGAGAGAAGGTCGAACAGTTAGAGCTGTCTATCGTCTTAGCGTTCTTTGGTTCATTATTTTACTGCAATTGCGTTCCTCCCAATTGAACATTTAATACACTGACATCAAATAAGGCAAACACGGTTATTTTGCATAGACTGTCGCGTGTTTCGAAATTACGAGTTCGTTTACTGACAGCAGTAAAGAACTCTTGAGCCCGAAAAAGTCTCCACCACCGAAGCCCATTTTTTCAGGTTAAACGCTTTCATGCGGGTAACATAGCTGTTACAAAGAGAAAGCGAAGAAAGAAAGATTGAGAAAATCCAGCACGCTGATAAGCTCTCCCCTTGCAGTGCTAGGCACAGCCGGTCGTTCATATACCTGAGGTAGCTGTCCGGCGCTCCGAATGCAGGAACCATCAGAATGACACTCTTCAGTTTGCGTACCTGTGAGACAACACGACCAATAAAAATTAAAATAGTCAGATCCTAGCTGCGATGTTGGCTCACCTCGTCAATTAATGTTTGTCCAGTGTAAGCGAGTTCGATGAAGCACAGAGAAGGGTTCACGGAGTAGCCCGCAGCTAACCAGAGCTCTTTTTTTTTTATTCAGTCGTGAAATACTGCGTCCACGACAACGCAGTCAATTGTAATGGTGTTGCGCAAGTGACAATGAGTGGTTCTGCCCAAATGTCTTTCAATGTTTCTTCGAGTTTCCTGACTTTGTTGATACGAAGTAGCATAGTTTCGACCTGAAGTGGGGACTGAGCTAGAAAGTGAATGGTTCTTCAATCTGCCTGCCTCTCGGAACAATTTCACTTGAACTTGTATGTACTTTACAAAGACCTTCGTGCAGTTCCTAAAAAAAAAAAAAAGAAACAAGTACGATATGGAATTGTAAGCAAATAATCCGGCCCCAGCGACGAAACCGATAACCCTCAGCGGAATGGCCCACTGGGGTGACAAGGACTGCGAGAGTGCCACTATTTTGAACCGCTCTACTTCGATGAAGAACAAAGCCAATCCTATAAGTGCCGAAAATGCACGCACCGCATGCCATCCATATGCGGCTGAGTGTCGTGAGCTATCTTTCTCTGACAGAAAGTTCGTATTCAATTCAAATGCCTCTAATTTGCGGGAGAAAGGGAGCAGTTTATCGGGTTTTGTTATGACTGCGAGGTTGGTGATTAGTTTTACTCGCCCCGACGCCGAGGACCACGAGGATCAAAGTCCTGGAGAGACTATCAGAAATGTTTCTGTTCACGTACGCGAAGCGTGTGCTAAACAATGCCTCGAGGAAGATGTAGAGAAAAAACCAACTGAACGAGTAAAACGTGTGGCGAGTCTTCAAGGTGAATTTGGGGTTTCTCAGCGACTTTCCCCGAAAGTTGTGAATAAAGAAGCAACGGTACAGTCGACAGAAGATTGCGTAGGAGGTGGAACGTTGCAGTGTCATGGAGATGATTCTCTCTTGTCTACCGGGAACCAGAGAAATTGTTGTCTAAAAGAAGATAGCAAACACACGTTTAACGTCAAACGTTCTTTGGCTATTTGCTTCGGATTTCGTGAAGCCGCATTTCGTAAAGCGGCATTTCTAAATTCCTGTGACGTCACATGACTTGAAATACCCCGCTAGATTTAGCGGTAAAAGTGATGTCACTTGACGTGCAGAGTTACGTTTACCCGCTAAATTTAGCGGGAAAATTGACGGCACGTGTCCTTAGCATCAATTCAGTTTTGCCGCAAAATTAACCTGAAAATCATTTCGTCAAATAACATCGGGTCACTTGACCTAAACACATTTTCAGTTTCCCCGCTAAATTTAGCGAGAAACTTAACGTCACGTGACTTCAACGCCAATGCAGTTTCAATCTGATATTGATGTCACATGACTTCATGCAACGTGACCTATGCACAAATTCAGTTTCCCTGCTAAATTTATCGAAAAAATTGACGTCAAGTGTCATGATGTCAACCCAAGTACTGAATGTATTACCAACACGCTCAATCCAAGTTGATTATTTATAGTTTATTTGAATTCTTCCACATTTGCATGTAGATACATATACACTTGCACACCCACATTTTTTGCACACAATTGACACAATGCATTCAACACTGGTCACATACAAATACGACACGCTGTGACACGCCTAATCGTTAAGTATAATCACGGGGACCGTGGAATCGAACTCAGGAAGTTCCCAGCACAAGCTTTCTTTTCGCTCGACGCTCCGAGCTGAGACGCGTTAGCCCACTCCGCCACTTCCTCCCTGCGCAAATTCAGTGTCGTGGCTAGATTTAGCGGCAAAATTGACGTCACGTGACCCACACAAAGGTTCAGTTTATCAGCTAAATTTAGATGAAAAATTGACACGTGACCGACCGCTGCCAGTTATTACCGACACTCTATGGACACAGGCTCAGAGCATCCCTAAACGTTTGTGGTTCAAGAACGGTTCACGTATCCAACACACTTGCCTAGCAAGTTGTCGTGCGATTTTTTCGGTTTCCTAAATTTCAAATTTTCTTCTTCTTGTGCTATCCTAAAACTATCATTAAAACTCCTACGAGATAACACCATCAAGCGATCATCTGGTGCTGGCATCCGCACCATAGTTTCCCCTTGTCTGTGGCGATCTCGAGGAATCGTTATCTGACAAGAGATATAGGGCGCCGAAATTTCTGGCTCTCTGCATTTCGCATTCGCTTCCTCTTTCTCAGCCGTAAAAATTTCACCGATTATTTTATAGCCATTAATGAATTAATAACTCTGTGTATGCTGCGCCCCAATGGCGTAAAGCGCTGGCTGCAAGGCTCTGTTGTCGGAGACAAGTGAGCCTGTCACCTGCTCCGCGGCATGGCGACATCGGTAACGTCGGTTTCAGGCGCGAGCGGGGAAAGTAAAGCTCGCTGTTGATCGAGTAGGTTAATATCGTCGCGAGGTGGGAAAAGGTAGTACCTGCATTACGTCGAACGACGCGAAGTGCCGGAAGTGTTTCTAGCTCATGTCTTAGAGCAGGGGTCACTAAATACTGGCCCGCAGAGGCCTTCCAACCGGCTCGCGGCTGACCGCGGAGCTTGCAGTGGCCTGTGGCCCGTTTCCAGCAAACCCGCTGCTACTGGCGCAAAAAAAAAAAAGAAAGAAAAAAAAAGAAGAAAGACGTTTACGGTTCTTTGTAACGCGAAATTAGACCGCAGCTCTTCAGGTGCTGTCTATTTTTTGATCAAGGTAACGTCATGTGCTGAATCTTTCGCATTTTATCATCCCCGCAAGCGTCACTTTCTTTCAGTTTTAGCTTTCTGCGAAGCGTGGTATCTCTATGTGGGCGGAAACACTGGGTTTCATTTTCTCGATCTCATCCTGTCGGATGCAACGCCATGGTCACGGACATCTCAATAATTAAAGCATGCGCTACGCTGGGAGTACTCTCATTGTACGCACCCTTTTTGTGTCCTGATTCAGTATTGCGCGCCATCTTTAACCTGATTGGCTGTAGAGGAATAGAAGATGATCGGGAGTCGCTATGCCGAAGGTTTCTTCATTTTTTAGTGAATAGAAAAAGCATAGTATATTTAATAACATAGCAGCACTCAAGAAAAGTTAGGAATGTAACCTTACAGTCCTAAAATTATCAATTGGTGTCCTAACTATAGTTCATAGGATTACGTGCCTTGCAACCTGCCGGCTTGATAGCTCTCAGTAGCATAACCTTTTCTGCCTACAAAAGTTGGTTATCTAACCTTAACTAGCGCCAGCGAAAGCGGTTTGACGAGATCGCATAACAAGCAGACCCTATTGTGCATACACACTATAAAAAAATAAACTTTCAGCCTTTCACTCTGGTGGAGAAGGAAGAGCAGCGGAGCTGGTAGCTTCTGTTCTCAGCGGTGGCTTTCCAGACCGAGCGATCTTATCTTCTTTCGCAAGGGAATCTGAAGCGCTCGACGCAGTGGAACTTTAGGCGATAGCGTCCTCGCGGCGGTTGCGGCGCCATTCGCGCTTCTGCGCACATCGCCGCTCGTTCCACTCCCGCTCTTCTTCCTTCGAAGAAAGGTTGCCGCCATCTGTGAGTGACGGCGGCAACCCGTTGTCTGGTTGCCGCCGTCGGTCATAGATGGCGGTAGCTGTCCAGAGCTCAGTGTCATCATTTCTTTGCTGGTAGACACGATCCTGGGAAAACTAGCCGTTAACAGTTCCGCTGTAAAAATCTGGTGGAAAAAAAATTTTAGGGGCTCTTCGGCTTGTCCATATTTTGCACCATAAAAAGTACTTTTAAGAACCCTGTAAAAGGGCTCTTTGTGAAAACCCTATAAAGGATTATCGAAAGCCTACAAGGGGTTATATTAAGCTTATTTTTTGATGCCTAAAAGTTCTTCATCGCACAGTTTCCCTTCTAGTGCTCAAGGGGGCAACAGTGCTTGAGGCGAAACCGTTCTTCACCAGCTGAAAGAGTTCTTGAAGCGACAAAGTACTTCTCAAGAACAGATTTTGTTTTTGACATCAACAGTAAAACATTTAGGTGAATAAACTTGTCTCCTGTGACTTTTTTTTAATAATCGGCGATGCCACTCTAAGTTAAAACTTCTGGCAGACGGGCACGTTAAAGACCTTCTTAACGACTCCTTTAAAAAAATAGGCGAATCAGCTCTCAATCTAGTGCTTATCGGCGTGCGTTGTTTCGCCGACACGTTAAAGGAGCTTCTTCTAGAGGCGTTTAGCCTGGCCGTCTTATACCCCTGTAGGACGGACCCTAAAATGCCATTTACGCCAAACAGAATTCAGGATTCTCAAATTACGTTAAAGATGGGACCTGCCAGACAACAACTCTGAATGACATTCTGGTGATGTTTATTGCGGTTGCGGTTGCTAGGTTGTCTTGGGCATGGGGAGCATGTTTGCGTCAGTGAACAATTTTGACACGGCGAAGCACTATTTTTGTGTTGTCTTCAAGGACAGCAAGATATAACAAATAACCGGGTTAGAAAGTTTCCCGACGAAAATAATTCCCGAAGAAGTGGAACAAGAGGGACAAAAGCCAAACAGAAATCTACGAAAACAGCTAGGTGACTGGTGCACCACCAAAAAATTGCGTCTGGTCCTGGTTTCGAACCAGGGACCTCTCCATTCTCAGTGGAGCACTCTAGCAACTGGATTTTATCAACTGCCAGAGTCTAACACCAGCAAGAGTGAAATGCTTGCATTTTAAGGTTATAATGATAATGAAACTATTGCAAACGTGGAAGCCAGCTGGACAAGAAGGAAAAAAAAACCCTGGAGAAATGGAAAAAGGGGAACAAAAGACAAACACACATCTCGAGACATAGGTAGGTGACTGGTGCACAACCTAAAAAATCCGCTTGGTCCTGGCATTCACATCACAGAAAGTTGCACAGAGTAATTTTAAATATGTTCGGTTTATGATGAGGACTAGATATTTGGTGCTGACCATCAAGCGAAATCCTTTAGCCAACGTAACGTCGTCATAAGCCAATCCGTAAGCCGCGCTCCCGCCACAACAGTCCTTGCTTGCTGTATATTGGAGTCACCAGGAAACGTCACATCTCTTGGGGTTGGGCACGGCACATCAACTACGGCAAGTAGCGTGCCAACCATACCCTTTGCTTGCTGTCGTTTGCGCACACTTGGATTGTTTATAATAAACCTTATTTACTCAGAAGTGATGTGTTAACTGCGTATAGGACAGAGCCTGTGACATCCCACCTAACGCCGACGCCTCGTCGTAAAATCAGAAAGATTGTTTGGTATGCGTGCTGAATAGAAAGGTGTTTTGTTAAAAGTGTGAAAAGCAAGGACGAGACACGTGAAATATACCCAATCTCAAGATGGAATCGTTATTTATTAATTTATTAATATTTTTCACCCCTGACAGAGGCTGTTTGAGATGTGGGGTACAACTTCGCATAAAACATGCAATAGAAAGAACACAAAAAGAACCATCCGAGTATCAATTGTTATTGTTATAACAAATGTGCATTTAAAGTGACAACTAATAAAGAAACAATTTATACAGTCTACACAGGAAGTGATAAGAAGTATCTGATACAGGGATTTACATAGGCCCGATCGTTGAACATTCGTAATCACTTCCTGTGGCTAAAACAAGAAAAAACCTAATTGTTTTCTATTTTGCAAATGATTAGAGTATGAGCGTAAATGCCTCTACTGAAGGCTTGGCAGGCACTTAGCGTTATACAGTTAGTCTCAGCCTCACAAGCGAGGAATATTCGGAAACAAGGACCACTAAAGATTACTTTGCAGACTGCCTTTGGTTTCTGGTATCAGCCCTTCCAAATACGGGAAAGCTGTCGCAGCAAAGGCCATTGGATTTCCACGGGCTGAGATATATTTTTCAGTGAAATACTAGCCTCTACCATAAACTACACCCCGACACATCATGGCCTTCTCACCGGTTGCGCCACTAACGTCGACTGTTGTCAATACCAACGTTTCTAGATTAGCGCGGTTTCGGAACTGCCCACCGACGCTGTTCGGAGGAGCATTACCCCCCTGTTACCCCCACGGCTCGCTTCCCGTCGTTCCACGCGCCACCGTTTTGAGGGGACGGGTGCTGTCGTAGCTGCAGTGTATTCTATGAAATGCGCATGTTTCGAAGCACAGCGTCTAGATGACGTTTCACCGTGCTCTATGAAACACGCAGTTTTGAAAATAAAGTCTAGATGGCGCTTTAAACGACGGGACGCGGACTCGGGGTGTGTGAGGTTGGTACCCCCCTCCGCGGGAGTTCTACAACTAAGGTAATTTAATAACGTAGTTCAACCCTAACAACGCAGCGAAGTGACCATGACGTCGCCGAGGAACCCAGTACGAGGAGCGCTTATAAAGTTTGTATATAGGCCGGTTCACAAATACGTCACAGCGTTAAATCAGCACTAGCGACAGCGCTGCTGCAGCACTGGCTTGAACGTAACTTAGCACTGAAGCAGCGCATGTTTCAGTGCTTTATCTTTAATTCAATAAGAAGTCAGCGTTGTACTTGCAAAGTCAGCGTTATTTCTAGGTAAGACTAATAGTGCTGATGTACCGCATTGGTGTATGTATATGAAGTGAACAACGTTAATAGGCCGATAAAAAGAATACCCTCAAAATTTGGGTTGCCGGACTGGTCTACATACCTGCATGTTCAAACGATCCTTCGCACATTCCATAGTGGTTTGCACGTGTTCAGTGATTTTCCCATGATGGAGGTTGCCCCTCACGGGGCTTCGGGATTGCTCGATCCTATGCAAAGAGGGCGTCGTGTTCCTCCGAGGGGACGAGGGTAGGTCGAAAGACAAAGCGACACGTAAGTAGACGAACAAAAATTAATTAACTCACAAGCACAAAAACAAAATATAAGCAGAAGTGAAAGAAAAAAAAAAGTAGAGGGATTAAATAGCTACAGTCACTGCAGTCAGTCTCGGTCTTCTTTGAATGGTAGCTGAGGACACTCACAGTCTCGAGTGTCAATCTTTCTTGGGACGGAACAAGACTTCGTTCTTTGATGCCACGGGTATGGGTCTAAGCATGCTAGGATCTCTGGGTCATCCAACACCGGTTCGATGGTGTCGCTTGACCAACCAGGTACGCGGCCTGGATTGACCGGAGTGTTGCGAGGCCGTCCCTTCGTGTCCATCTTCCAGCTCAGAATCCAATGCTCCGAGATTGTGGTGCGAGCAGCAAGCACGACGTCGCTCCGGCTCGATGGTGGCGAAAAGACTTGGAGCGGAGCCAGGGTTCACCAGGTGCGAAGTCTGGTCTGCCAGGGTTCGTGGCCTCCTTCTGACGTCTTGTTCTTCTGAAGGGTAGAGGAGCGTCGGAGGGCGAAAGGCATCCGGGGTCATGGAGCCCGAGAGGCTAATCGCTGCCGGAAAGGAGTTGGGTTATGCTGGGCTCGAGTTGAAGAAATGAGTAGATGTCAAAAGAGCACGGATAAGAGAAGGAAGGGCTCCTGACCTCGAGGAAGAACGTTGTAAGTTGGCTACTTTAGAGAAAGATAAGAAAGTTCTGGAACTTAGAATCGCCGCACAATGAGGTCACCACGGAAGAATTGATGGGGGACTCGGAGCGGCGCCAGTCCAAACTCTCCGTGGGAGTCCTCATAAGGTGATCCCACGATTCAACGAGTGGAGGGACGACCTAGATGTGTACTTGCAGCGTTTTGAGCGTGTGGCGACAGGGTTGGGTTGGCCTCAAGAAAAATGGGCTACAACTTTAAGCTTGTGCTTGACAGGAGAAGCGCTCACTGTAGTCGGACGAATGACACTGCGGGCCGGGGTCACCAACGTCGTTTACCTTAATCCAAAGCGGCTCTTTCCTAAGTTGGCTTAGCGTGCTAGACTGAGCTCGGATAAGCACGTGTTTAAATACCGGTTGCACCAACGTTAACCCGGCTTTACAGACACGCCCCTTGCTAAACGCTGGATTTGCCATGGGAATGTAGGGACAAACAGAGCGAACTAAGGAACGCTCAGAGGGACGAATACGATTGGCGGTGAGGAATCTCGAGATGTAAACAAAAAAACCTGCTGTAGTCGGCGTCTGCTTTTCGCTGTATTTCTTCGGTGAGTAAGGAACTAAAGGTCTCCGAATTCAATCATTTTTTTGCTTAACTTTCAAAAACAGGAGTCAACGCTTTAAATAAACACGAATGCTCTTCAGAACTGCGATTGTGTGTTTAATATCGGTCAATAACGGAATATTTTGACAGTCACAGTAGTTTTCGTGCTCACATTTTGAAATAAAGGAGCCGTCGGGGGCCCCAAATCTCACCGAACGCGAGAAGGACGCTCTACTCGCTACATCGCTGAAGACAAAACATCATCAGGAATAAGTAGGCAGGTAAGATGACTACTAAAATCAAGTCATGCCTGAGACCAATGAGGTTCACAACAGTGACGAATTCGCCACGGCAGCTGCGAAAATGCCCGGAAATCGTCAAATAAAAGTCGTCGAGTGGTCGTCGCCACGAATAGAAGTTGTCGTCGCTACGAATGAAAGCTATAAAGCAAAATATTCCTAAAAAACGCGATCACCAGAAAAGTTACGGTTATGAAACGATACAGTTTTCTGAAACCAAGATTCTACTCGCGAGACAAGAAAAATTTACCAAAGAGTGTCTCGAAACTCAGAAAACGAAAGAAATTGAATTTTCGCTGTTTTATAATTTAAGAGCGCCGCAATCTGATGCAAACGGCAGAAGTGTCGACAATCAGCTGATCGCCGAGATCATGTACTGCCACTATTCAACACGCTGATCATATTGAAGGATATGCGTTGGAAGTAGAAATAAACAAGGGGGTAAATAACAATACGTTACAGTTATGCGAAAATCAGTAGAGTAAGTACATACGAATAAGCTCGTTGACAGAATAACCAACGGGAAGACAGACGTGAGCCCCACAGCTCCGTACGTATCTTGGTTAGGGCTAGCACGCACTGAAAGTGGAGAGCCAACTTGAAAACAGGGGTCGATAAACACTTCACGCGAAAATCTTTTGCATCCTTGTCACAATCAAAGGTCATTCTGTTGGAACTTTCACGCTGTTGTAGCCTAAAACACTTTGTACAACCAATTTCGTCCACCGCGTCAACCGCCACAAATCAGCCGCCATGTTTGAAATCCAGGATTAAGAAACAACCAAAAGCAAAGCGCACAATGTTTAGCGCTTACGATACGCGTAGTTTAGTGCTAGGTTTAGCGATAAGTGATTTTGGTGCAACCGAACGAAACTGAAACTTAGCTTATGTTCCCGGCTAAGCTCCGCTTTGCGCTAAGCGGCGTAGGTGCAACCGTCCCTGGGATATGCATTAGACTACCCGAAGGTGAAACTGGCTTTGTTCCAGAGGTTCCGTTATACAAGGGAAGGATACCATGAAAGATTTCGGGATGCTAAACCCGAAGAGGTTGAAACTAGGAGGCAGTTCGTCGCTAGGCTGGCAGGTTACTTTGATTGGTGGGTTGATGTGTCAGAAATCGAAAAGTCCTTCAAAGCGCTACGAGACACGGTTCTGGCGGAACAGTCTTTTGGAACCTGCTCAAGCAAGCTAGCTGTCTTCCTTAAAAAGAGGAAATGCCGAACTTTGCATGAAGTGGCAGCAAAGGCTGACCTTTTTTTAGAGGCGCAAGTACAATCGAGCACAGGTGGCAAACAGAAAAAAGAGACTGGAAAGAAACTGAGTGCAGGAGATCCAGCTAATAATGATAAAGGCGAGGCCAGGAGAATTAGCCGCTGCTTTCTTTGTGGGAAAACGGGACATAAGGCAGAAAATTGTGAGAGTAAGGCTCAAGCGAGTAAAGCACCAACCTTGCCGTAACTGTGGACGAACGGGTCACAGGGCTAATCAGTGCAATGTAGGAACGCATGGAGAACACCAGGCCTCTTTCCTGTGGAGAAAGCCACCAGCAGATTGGGACTAGCAAGATTTCTCCTTCGTCACTCTGAGGAGCGGAGATAAGGTACCGGTGGTGAATGCTGCCTTTGGGAATATTCGAAAGTTCTTAGCAGATAACATGCCTGTGGTTAAGGGACGACTCGGGAACCGCCGAATGAAGGTACTCATGGAGTCCGGCTGTAACACAGTAGTGATCAGGAAGGACTTGGTTCCTCTAGATAAATTCACCGGCGAGTCGAGTGCCGTCTTTTTATAGGACCGCATCGTCAAGTCAAAGCGAAACTTTCGGTCCAGACGCCGTTCTACACAGGCAAGGTTATAGCGAAGTGTACCGTCAATCCATTGTATGATCTGGTGCTTGGGAACATTCCGCAAGTCCGAAATGCGGACGATCCAGACCCGTATTGGGAAAAGACAAATGAAGTGGCACCTGAGAGCCCAGACGTGTCGACGGTCCGAAAGGTGGTCTGATATTCACGGAGGGTCCGGCTCAGTCAAAAACAATGAAGAGTCATGTAAGGTTATTCTAGCAGAAGTTGCTGCCGTTCGCAGTACGAGCGTCACGCGATGTGCAGAAAAGAAAAACAAAGAGACATGTCTGAAGGTACCTCAGATATCAATGATCGACACAACTCCAGAGGCAGTCGCCAGTTGGGTAAATCACGAGAAAGCCTAAGTCTAAGACAAAGTTTCAGTTTTTCGTGAAAAACGACCTGTTTTAGACAGATCTGTTGAGTACTCGTCGGGGAAGAAGACAACTCAACTGGTACTCCTGAAGAAGTTTATGCTCAGCAGTTTCCAGGCTCAGCAGTTTATCGAAACGAATCTTCAACGGAGATGGTGCACATTTGCCAATTCTACCATGCCTATTTGCTTGTTCGCTTGATCACTACGTGTGAGTGTTGGCTGTACCATTACAAACATAAGACTAAAGAATAATGTCAACACGAGAAATGCGTGGATGAACAACTCATTAAAAAAAATGTAGCAGTTCCAGGTTAATGTTACGGTTAACGCGCTCGAAAAAAAGCAAATGAAGCTGTTAACGTTTAGAAACTTAGGCTTTGTAAACTTGAGCACAAAAAATATCACCTGCATATTCGCTGGGACGATTGGTCGTTGTGAATTTGTGTAAAAGTTTATTTGAAAAAATCTCCAGTAGAGATAACATTTTTATCTTCTTAAACACCTTGTGCGCTTTTCTCCCAACATGATTACTTGATGTCAAATCTCGCGTCCCCGTCTTCCCCCTGCACTTTAAGTCGTTAATTGCGAGTAAAGTTACAGAGATAATAAATTTCGGTGGTGACTGTGGCTTAAACATAAAGCACCAATTGACGCTGAAATTATATGATTCGCGAAACGCGTTTTTGATTGGTTTGTTTGGCTTCCTACTTCGCTATTACATCAAAAAGGTCCCGAAGTATCAACAAATGACGTCATAGAAGCCGGAGTGTCATGTTGCCGGATGCCGCGATCCTGGCGACTAACGCTAGAAGTCCAGGCACGAGCGTACACGAGTGTCGCTGTCATCGCGGCAACCCAACTCCTGGATATTCAGGCTTACCTGTACTGTTAAGCTGGTAAGCGACGTCGCAGCAGGCGTGTGCCACTCACCACACACACCTCGATGAACCCTAGGCTGCTTTGATCTTGAGCTTCTTGAAGTTGCTCGTTTGCACCAGAATCACGCCGAATATTATTATCGCACCGGTCATCTGAAATACAAAAGAGAAAAAAACAAAACAAAAAATTAAATACGTTTACAATTCTCTGTAAAGCCGACCTAGAGCGCAGCTCTTGAGGAGGAGGAGGGGAGGGTATGCGCCTCCTCTCTCGCGGTACCCTCGCGCCTGCTGCCCTCCCATTTAGCGGGAAATTTTCGCTAAATATTCCGGTAAATTTAGCGAAAATTTCTCCTCTAAATTTATACGAACAATATTTTGTCTAAACTTAGCGGGAATACATTCCCGCTAGATTTAGCGGGAGATTTAGCAAAAATATTCCTGTTAAATTTAGCAAAAAATTTGCCCGCTAAATCTAGCGGAAACATTCCTTATAATCCAACGCGCGCGGTTTCGCCGACGGCGACTCCGACGCCGACGGCGCTCAACCCGGAAACTGGGGCCTAAAGGCTGCGCTCTAAAACTATATTGTCGGTCACATAAAACAACATCTTGACTCTGTGTCCAGCTTCCCTGGAACAATATAATGAAGGCGTCAACTGGCTTGTGACCAAGAGAAATTGGTCTTTCTGTCTTGTGACATCACCAAAGGGAGAGTTATTTCAAGGTTTGGACACGTGAGCGAGCACAACAGCTTTGGCCACGCTAGCGACCGCTTCAGTATAGAGCTCGCTACTTAAGTGCTTCTTTAATGAAACATTTGCCTTAATAGAACGGTTGGTACGGCAATTCAGAAGCAAGAGGTAATTTGGTAATAAACTAAAACCAAATAAATGCAAAAGGGACAGCCGATGGAAACCATTTTTTTATCATATTTACAACCATACTCATTTTATAATCTTAAATGTGCGCAGCCTTAAATAAATCGAGACTAGAACCGACATTTCTCAGAAAACTATCGCGTATTTTAAAACTTGGAGTTCACTTACTGAAGGGAGCAGAGACGTCTTGAGGAAGAAGGAGCCTCCACCGCCGAGGCATATTTTCTTCGGCGTCAACGCTTTCATGCAAGTAACACACCTCTCAAAAAATAACAACAAAATAGAGTTTGAAAAAATTATCAGCTCTTACCTTTTGATTGTATGGGTCAGGGTGTAAGATAGACAGGTGGGGAAACGAGAGCCAAATGAGCGACCGGATTGTGT
Organism: Ixodes scapularis; assembly: GCF_016920785.2. NCBI lineage: Eukaryota > Metazoa > Arthropoda > Arachnida > Ixodida > Ixodidae > Ixodes > Ixodes scapularis. The sequence goes on along the minus strand of NW_024609879.1, from coordinate 123,884,492 downwards.
CCCCCTCGGGTTTCTCTTTTTCTGTGGCGCCATCTATGTGGAGCACCGCGAACTCTCACTCCGGGTGGGCGACCGGTGGCGACCAGCTAAACTGATGGAGATGATTTCTCGTGGATTTTTAATGGAGAAATGTCGTCCTCTCGGTTTATTTTGCGCACTCTCCCATACAATTTCATGCAAATCCGATTCCAATTTTTTTCCTCTCGCCGCAGCGCCATCTGTCGCAAATCGGGGGTACCCGCAAGCAGACGAGTACACAATCCGGTCACTGCGCTGCGGTAGGCTTCTATGGGCCGTTTCCCCACCTGTCTATCTTACACCCTGGTATGGGTAATCGGTGTCAGACACAGCGGTCGGAAGTAGCTGTCCAGCGCCCGAACGCAGGAGGCATCAGAATTGCATTTGTAAGTTTGCGTATCCGTGATATGAAAAAGAAGCTAATGAAATTTTGAAGTTCTGGTATTTCATTTGTTAGATCGGGCTTACCTCGTCAATTAAGGTTTGTCCAGTGTAAGCCAGGTCATTGAAGCGCAGTGAAGCCTACAGTTCGCAGGACACAGCCATCCAAAGCTCTTTCCTGATTCCGTCGTGAAATACGGCGTCTAAGACGACGCAGTCAGCTGTGAGGTGATTGCAGAAGCAACAATTATCGTATCTGCCCAGACAATGTTCAACGATTCCTTGAGTTGCCTAAACTTGAATATACGGAGTCGCATAAGCTTCGATCTGAAGAAGGAACTGGGGATGAATGTTAAAATCTTCACGTGGCCTGCCTCTTGGAACGGCTTCATTTGGACGTGGATGTATTCCTCCAGGACCTTTGTGCAGGTCGTCAGGAATAAACATAATACAGGATCATAAACCATGGAACCAATTCCCATGAAGAAATCAAATACCCTAACTAGATCCGACCACTCTGGTGGCATAGACGATGTGAGTTCCACCATTAGAATCCATTCTGCAACTGCAAAGTACAGAGCAAATCCCACGAAAACCGCAAGTACTCGCCCCACACTCCAAATATATGCGGCTGAATGTCATGCACTGTGCGGGAAAAACAAAAAGCCAGTATTACTTTTGAAGGCCTCCGATTTACGGATGCATGCGAGCAGTTTATTCCGCATTGTAAGCATGACTGCGAGGTTGGTGGTTATTTTTACCACCACGACGCCGTAGATTACGAGCAGCAGGGTCCTGGAGAAAGCATCCGAAATTCCTTTGATGACGTATGCGAAGCGTGTGGCGAACAATGTCGTGAGAAAGAGGTAGATAACGAAGCAGCTGAATGAATAAAAGATGTAGGGCGTCTTCCGCGTTTTTCAGCGACTTCCTCTTAAAGTCGTGAATGAAGGAACAGCCCCAAGCATCACAGATTTGGCCAGTCATCGGCCAATGGATGGCAATGGTCCTTTGGCCAGTGGCCAGACTGTGGCCAGCCATTGGCCGATGACTGGCCTTTTTCTGGCCATTGGCCAGTGGCCACTGGCCATCAGCCTGCGGTCAAACATTGGCAGATGAATGGCCAATCTTTGGCCACTGGCCAAAAGACCATCGCCAGACATTGGCCAATGCTTGACCAAAATCCGTGCTTCTTGCTAGCCGTACAGCCGGCAGAGGATAACGTAAGGGACGGCACGTTTCACCACCATGGAGTTCATTTTTCTTTATCAAATGAATGCCAGAGGAATCGTTATCTGAAAGAAGATAGAGCGCACTTTTTTGCTTTCTAAATTTTGAGTTCCCTTTTATTTTCGAAATCGTAGACAAACAAGTGAGGGCTCTAGAGACAAGTCCTACTAGTCACGTGTGGTAAACACAGCCAAATGTTTATCAGCATATACACTATTTTAAATATTTAGAAATTCCGCAGCTGAAGCACTACTCCTGAGCCTGTCTCTTGAATATTTTGCTCCAAGTGCATGCACTGATGCGCGGAATCAGCCGAGCAGCTCAATGTCCTTAGCTACGAACGCCTTCACTTCGTTTAATCACTAAAGATAGCCCTTGAGTTTGCGTGATAAACGTTTACTGGCTGCTCATACCCAATAGACCTTTTATTCTCCGTCGCATGAGCGCTGCCATTTCGGAATCACACAACGCGGCCGTCATTGGGTTGCTTCAACGCGTTGCTGCGATCTCCCCTCCGCGTTGTATTCGTTTTTTTCGACGCCTTTTGTATTGCGCTTTCCCGCATTACTGTTTAAATTGTAGTTCGACACTTATATCTACTACCTAATAACATTGCAGAATAATGTGCAAACCTCTGTGGTTTATCATGCAACACCATTTTACTATTTTCACCGTTGAAGCACCGGTTGCGGGTGAAAATGAGGCACAGAGATCAGCGTAATGTGATATTCGTTGCCGGTGAGGAAAGAAAGCACAGCCGTCCATGTTAGCTGAGTAACTCCTCCCTCTTCTTCCCCTAAGCCCCAGGGCTCATACCACATCTCCCCCTCTTTGTTTTCCCGTCTTTTCTTTTGTATCTATACGTTGAGTCTCTGGGCGGGCTTTACTACGCGCCCGCTTCTTGTGACTGGAAGTTGGGAAGCCGACGGCACCGGGCGCGACAATTCTTGTTGGAGGACGGTCTCGTCAGCTGCTTGGGCGTTCCCTACGGGTATTGCCATCGTTTCTTGATTGCTGACGCTCTCGTCAACTCCTTGGGCGTTCCCTACGGGCATTTCTACTGGAATCAAGTGAAAAAAGTGCCGTCGTACCTCTCCTCTTGGCGTCTTTTCTACGTAGGACCGGGGTGGTCCTGCAGTTCTCTTCACGAGTCCGTCGGTCTTCTGGTCAGTGATCCACTCTTTTTCGCCTTCCTCAATTGGCTTCAAGGGGCGTACGCCGTGTCTCTTGTGGAAGTCGTTTTTCTGTGCGATTTTGTTCTTTTCCTCCCATTCCCGGAGCTCTGTCCGATCGGGAGTTTTGGGCTCGAGAAGGTGGTTCGCTACTGCAAGGGACGTGCGAATGCGGCGCCCCATCAGAAGTTCTGCAGGGCTCAAGCCATTTCCCAGTGGGGTTGCTCGGTTGGCCTGCAGTGCCCGATAGGCGTCATCAGTTTTTTTTCCAGCTGGCCTTAATTATCTTCACGCCAGCTTCCACAAACCCATTGCTCTGAAAAAACTTGGGGCTGGATGTAAGATGACGAAACTTCGAGTCTCGCGCAAGCTGTGTAAACTGAGAATTCACCAGTCCTTAAAATTGAGGTCCGTTGTCACTGTAAACAATTTCTGGTGTTCCATGTCTTGCGAAGATGGACTTCAGGTGATTAATTACTGAGCTCGCTGACAAACTGCTCAAAAGAGCCACCTCTCGGTACCCTGAGTAGTAGTCCGTAACAAGTAGATACCACTTCCCTTGCAAGTAGAAGAGATCCATCCCGACACGCGGCCAAGGTCTGTCTGGAAATGTAGTAGAGATGAGAGGTTTAGGGCGATTGCTTCTTTCTTGAATAGAGCGTGTGCATCGTCTCACATACGCTTCTATATGTGTGGACAGTCCTGGCCAGCAGACAGACTCACTCGCTCGAGCTTGACATCTGGTGGTACCTTGATGATGTTCACGTACATACTCTCCAGGGTCTATTTTTGCAATGAGGCAGGAATGATGATAAGGGACCCTCGCATAAGGAGTCCTTCTTCAACGGCAATCTCGTTTCTGTGTTGCCAGCAATGCATGAATTTGAACCTCTCATCCCCACTACATTTCCAGACGGACCTTGGTAGCGTGTAGGGATGGATCTCTTCTATTTGCAAGGAAAGTGAGATTCTTCTGGAAGATGCGAGGGAAAGAGGTACTGCATCCGGACGGAGTTTTATCGTGTCATGCATCCTCACGTGACCTAGGCCATGAACGAGTGCTGGAAACTCGGTCCTCGGGTCCACTGTCGTCAGTTGACAAACGAGTGCCTCGTTCATTCTTTTGACAACACCCAGGATCTCACTGTCTGCTCTGGAGAGTAATGGAGTATGCAATTCGGGTATCACGTAGATGTTATACCTGAAATGAGACATCACAAGGGCTGAAATACCAATTACTTACGACACCTAAGGTTTGATTACTAATAGTGGTGTAATATTTACCAAATAAGAAGCGCGTATAGTCGTATCGCGCCTTTAAGATCGGAATGTGTCAATGATTGTGAGCTTAAGGCGACCATTTGTGTTTTTTAAAATCATCGTCTTTTGTATTCAAAATAGCTTAAAAGCAGTTTCTTTTGATTATGGGAGTGAACTCGCGGACGGGCTATGCAACCACAGTTTAAGTTGCATTTTATTTGATTCTAAGAATAATGCTCAACGTGAGGTGATTTTTTTGTCCATTATATCAAACCCACATGTGTGTAACGTTTTGAACCGTTTTTTGTGAGAATTCCGCTGGTTTTTGTACTTATTACGTTTAAGAAATTGTACACCATGTTTGGTCCTCTTTCGGGAGTCTTTCAAGTGATCTATTGATTGTCCTTTGGTAACCAGTTATATCCACTTATTTTTTTTAACACAAAGGTTGGGACTTTCCGCGTTAGAAACTGCCACAGACACCACAAGAGCGGCGAGTTTCATAATAGTCTACGCAATGAAATGCCGACTCTATTATACAGTCCAAAACGCGGGGGTGTTTTCGCGGAAGCGCACTAGTGACGACGCTTTTTTTTTTTTTTACATGCACAAATTTTCTTTTTGTTGCTCTTCCTCTGGCCAGTATCTGGGGTTCGCAATATTTGACACCGAAAAAAAAAGCTATTAGCATAACAATTACTCGTGTCAAGGATCAGGTCTGCGATTACGAAGAGAGGTTTACTTTTGGTGGCCGGCGATGCCGAAGTTTACAAAGCGAATCTTTCCATATACATTTAAAGATTTGTTCACTTGGGTCCATGATGTGGCGCCTATCGTTAGATATCAGCCAAACTTTCTGAGGTACTTCTTCTGCGCCCTTTGATTTTATTGGTCTAATTTTATACACAAATGTCAGACTTAATATGGCGGGCCTGTCACTAATATATTATCTTGAGTAAGCAAATGAGAACCTATAAATGGTTTATTTCTTAGGGCCAAGAATGGGGTAAACGCTGCGTAGGAGTACTTTAGCAGGGTTGATAATTGAATAAATTGCCTAATTGGCCTACGTCGAAGTGTCGAAATATTTCTCGAGTACTTATCTTTCTAATATAGCGTTCCGAGAAAACGTTACTGGTTTTTATGCATTATCTGCGTCATTATACGATACTTTTTTATTCCGCGAAGTTCACTAAGAGTTGGGGTTCACGAAAACCAAACAGCGAGTAGCATTCTAGCGAGTTTGTCTATTCTGCTTGATTTAGCACATTGCTAAGCAAGCTGTCGAACTGCGTCTTCACATTCATTCTATTTTTGTTTATTTCTGGTCTATTTATTTTTAGTTTATTTTTGGGGGGAACTATTGTCGGTCGGATAGGACCCTAGTCGGAGGTAATCTCCCCTGTACATCAGTTGAATCATTTTGTTACCGGCCATAAGAAATTGCATCAATCATGCTCGTAAGAAAAAAAAAAAAAAAAACACTCACACGTAATTTAGGTTTAAATTGACCTCGTAGCCCTCCAAGTGGCCCTGTATCAGCTTCAATGGTTGTGTGCTACTAGGAATACATTTGTATCCCAAAATTAAGCCAACATTTTATAGAACAGCAAAACAGCCACGTGCACGTTAGAATCGAAATCAGCCAAATTTAAACAATCTGATGGCGGTGAGTGCGTCAGCGCCCTCGGTCAGGCAACTACCAGGTGGAAATGGTCTGTAACAATGCTGGGTTGTGAATGATCATCCTAACTTGCATTCGAGCTGTCTTATCACAACTGCGGTATGCCATATCGTGTGCAGGTACAACCCCGCTACGTGCTGGCCAGTAAACTTGACTAAGCAAATATGCCAGTTTTGTATTTAGCAGTTGAACACACTCTACCTCATGACAAAACGTAATGGTGGTCAGTAAAAATGGTAGGACTGCTGGATTATAAAGCTTTTACTAACGTTGATTTGTTTAGCCAACCGGGTATCTGCTAGTAAGGGTCTAAAAAGTGTGCTTGACACAACTTGCAGCGCTAAAAGCAGAAAATGTTTCGTCACATGGTGGCCCTTAGGAGTATCAGTTGTTTGACTATCAATCAACCTTCTAATAATAGTCACTTGGAACACGTACAGAAGATTAAATACACATTCGACGGTGCAGTTGCAGGCGGCTGTAGAGGATTCGCTTTGGCTAGGTCCTAAATCAAATCAAATCAAAGTTTATTTAACATCACCAACTACAAAGTACTAAACAAATGATGCATGAAGCTCTGACAAAAAGCCGCAAGGGTGCGGCTTGACTGGGTCTGAGCCCCCTCTGCATATGCATAGTCCCATTGCAGTGTAAAAAACAAGCAAAAAAGATTCGGCAACAGCACTGGTAATTATGCACAATAACAAACGAGTAACGCAACATCAGCATCACTTACTAAACATTAAACAATCAATGCACACGAAGAGATACAAAGTGAAACAATAGATCTAGATATATAAACTGCATGGAACATGAAACGCTTATTTTTCATTTCTAATTATCAAGTGAATTCAATAAAAATGGTAATGTGTAACACAAAGATTGATTTCCGTAATTCGTACGTGCATGAGGAATGATCCATGTTTAAACATTTCGACAAAAACCCCGAGACTGGGACAAAAAGGGACGGACAAACACAAAATACAAAGTTCCATTTGAGACTTTGTGTTTGTCCGTCCCTTTTTGTCCCAGTCTCGGGGTTTTTGTCGAAATGTTTAACCACCACCAGCTCGTTTGCGCCCTTACCTTTTGTTCACTGATCCATGTTTCATTGTGACGTGTGTTATAAATGTTGGTGTTTCTTGTTAATCTAGATAATTGTTCTATGATGTTGTTATTTAGTTTTTTGCTGGCATAGTGTGTCTTAAGCAGTATATCATTATATAAAAAGTGAACTGGACGTACCTTAAGACTTTTAAAAAGTGGTTCGGTATGCGCATCGTAGGGAGAGCCAGTGATAACGCGCACGGCTTTTTTCTGTAGTAAAAAGAGTTTAGTAAGGTTTGATGTGGTTGTAATCCCCCAAACTAGGTGGCAGTAGTTGATGTGAGAAAGAAACAGGGAATTGTAAATAAGCAATTTTATATTAGTGGGTAGAAAAAACTGCAACTTTGTAAGAATACCTACAACGCGAGAGAGTTTATTAGCAATTATTTCAATATGTTTGTTCCAAACTAAGTGTTCTTCCAATACAACTCCTAGGCTTTTAACTGAGGGCACAATATCCACAGTAGAAGTCCCTATGATGAGGGGGTTCTCAATATTTGCTTTCTGATTTTTAGGTCTGAAAAGTACAGCTTTTGTTTTGGACTTGTTAATAGCTAGTGAATTCAACAGGGTCCATTGGTCTACTTTATCGAGAACATTATTTGCATGATTTATTAATTGTTTAATATCGGAAGAATTAAAAAAAATAAACTGGTGTCGTCGGCATACATAACAAATTGGGTGTCATTATCAATATTTATTACGTCATTAATATATTTATTGAATAACAAGGGCCCAATAATGCTACCCTGGGGTACCCCGGATTGAATCGCTGTGATATCGGACATCTTGCTCTTTATAACAACTTTCTGGAAACGAAACTGAAGATAACTTTTCAACAAATCTAGAAATACCCCTCGGAAGCCATAGATATCGAGTTTTTTTAGTAAGGTAACGTGGTTTATTCGGTCAAAGGCCTTTGAGTAATCTAAAAAAAAACCTAGTGTTAGCAGTTTGTGTTCAATAGCATAGACAATCAATTCTTTTTGTGTCAGGAGTGCTGACTCGGTTGAACGACCCTTTCTGAAGCCAAATTGAAAGTCTGTGATTATCCTATGTTTTCCACAGAAAGCAGTCATTCTATCATTAATTAATTTTTCTAGACCTTTTGAAAAAACGGGAATTGATATTGGTCTGTACTTTGATAATTCGTTTTTGTCACCCCCTTTATACAAAACGCTCACCTTCGCTAACTGCATACGCTTTGGAAATACGCCGTGTATAAATGACAGGTTATAAATATGTTCAAGTGCAGGACAAATTAGATCTAGGACGTACTTAACTGGACGAATTTGCAAGTCATCGGCGTCACAACAGTTACTGTTACGGAATGAAAGAAACACGTGATAAATATCTTCTGCATTAGTCGGTCCTAAAAACGCACTTTCACGGTTTCTAGCTTTTAGGTATTCTAAACTACGCGGATCATATGTACTGTTAGCCAGCGATACAAAGAAGTCATTAAAAGAGTTAGCTAGCGCCGTTCCCGATGTTGCTTGGCCATTTAAAAGTAACTCTTGAATACACTGTGAGTGTTGCTGGGCACGACCAAGCACTGTATTCAGTCTTTGCCACGTAATGTCACTTTGTTTTGGTATGTCGGCATTGAACAGGTTGTGAAGATAATTCCTTTTGGCATTTCTAAGAAAACTAGTCACTTTATTACGAAAAACTTTAAAAGCATGTAGATCATTTGAGTTTCTTGTCTGTAAAAACCGCCGATAAAGAGCATCTTTTTGTTTTATTAGTTTTAACGACTTGTTCGTTATCCATGGTTTCCTTGACTTTTTGCTTCTTGATGCCTTGTGACGAAATAATCTTACATAAACCGACTTAAACAAGGTTAAAAACGTGTCGTACGCTTCATCAGGGGTAGTTTTACTATATACTATATCCCAGCATATCTGTGCGAGTTCATTGCGAAATTGTTCTAATGTTAGTGGATTAACGTCCTGAAATGTAAGAGTATGAATTTCTTTATATGATTCAACTATTGCGTTTTGAGTAGTCATGAGAAAAATGGGCAAGTGACCGCTGACGCTTACCCCGATAACACCTGATACTAGTTTTTGAGTGTCTATATTTGTAATAAAAACATCAAGTAGCGTTGCAGAATCATTCTGAAAACGAGTTGGCAGAGTAATAGTGTTAACACAAGCGTTTGAGTCTAATATTCTAACGAGCTCACCCTGTGTTGTCGTCGCGTTTAACATATTAATATTAATATCGCCACCTAAGACCAGGTTATATCTATTCTCGTTTACCCAGCACAAAAAATCATCCAAGAACAATCGGAAAGCAGATATGCTCCCTTCAGGGGGGCGATACACGACAGAAAAAATGTTTTGATTGCACATAATAGTTAAGATTTCAAAATCGTCCGTTATTTTTGTAAAATGTTGAATTACGTCGAATTTCAATGTGTTCTTAATCATTAATAATATACCACCCCCCTTCTTGACAGAGCGGTTAAGGTACAGAGTTTCATAGTCAGGCATCCTAAACACTTCATTATCCTGCTGATACCACGTCTCGGAAAGCATCACAACATCGAAAGAAAAGCCAAAACAAGAAAACAGTCCATGCAAGTCATTGTCCTTATTCCGAGCAGACTGTGCATTCAAATGAAAGAAAGATGTACACTTTTTTTGAGTTCATTGCCATTGCTGGGGGTGAGGAAGTTAATGAAACTTTTATCTCTTCAAGCGTACAGCGTAAAGTGCCTAGGGCCAACGTGTGCTTAGCACCGCCACTAAAACTATCTAAGGGAACTGATCTAACACATAGTTGGAGATTCTACTTTAAAGCATGTCGGGTATGGACTGCTCATAAGGTGACATTTGCTTGCCTACAGAGGCTTTTCTATCTACCATTATCTTGCAACAGCGAACGCGTTTTAGCAAAAATGCTACGCTAATCGAATTAAATATTGTGGGGGGCAAGAGCCGCGATGCACGTGGAGGGACGACGCCGTGAGCGAAGAAGAGAAAGGACGCTCGTGGCAGGGGGCGAACAGAGACAGTCCCAAAGGCAATGAGGGACGGAAGAGATGGTGCTTAGCGAGTCCGGGGAAGGGCCGGACCACAGGGCAGCCTTGGCCCTCCTGAGCAATAAACATGAGTAGCATTTAAACCTTTCTTAATGATAGCGCTCCCTCGTGTGACTTCCTTCGGGAGAATGGAACTCGGCCTTGTCTGGCGGTATTGACAGGCGACCCACATAACTGAAGCCAACGTGTGCCCGATCAGGCCAGGTTCATATAAAAAGCATCAGTTAAACGAATAAGGGCATGCACTTCCCTCATAAAATGCTCATGCCATTCAAAGCTGTATTAAAACAAATTGAATTGGAGTCTGAACGATATAAATTATGTATGATTTGAATATATTACAAAACTTTGATATAATCCTAGAACTGTCCTACAGAAAAACGAACTGAGGCTGCACACAGCCACCAACCTCCAGTGCCTCTTTCTAACGTGAAGTTGAAAAAAAAAGATTACTTTAAGACACGAAGACAAATAATAACAAGAAGAGCACAATTGACGTCGCTTAAGCGATACGGAAGATGAAAAAAAAAAAAGGTTTAAGAAAGGGCTTTTGGGCACCGTCAAGAAAGCAGCGTGCTCGCTCGTTGTGCAAGAGAGAACAACGTTTTAGGATTTTAGCTATGAAAGTAAAAACCGTACAGATGTGGCAAACACAATTCTATAGTCAGCGCTAATGGACGGGCTACTCAGTAGTCGCGAATTCCAGGAAGACATCATTAATTATTGTATAATTTATCTTATTTTTCTTGTGGCGGTTTTTTTTAAGCATTGTTAGCACCCTGTAACACGCTTGAAATTTCCGCAGATATTTATGCATTCTGGTAGCGTTTTCGACGCGAGGTCTGGGATGCAAACGAGTGCTTTAGCGTGGTGGTAAGTAATGCAGGTTCGATTTAGTCCTGAGTTATGACTTTTACAAGCTGACGCATGATTCTCTGCGGAGGCGGCATTATCCGAGTGTGTCCGCTATCATTATGTAGCTGGCAACGTTGAAGTTATAAACAAAACTTCCTATTTGCAGATAATTGACTCCATAAGCCATGATGTCACAACCTGGCAATGTGCTCCAGACCGTTTCCAGGGCCGTTGCTAAAGACAAATGCATCAGGGCTCAACGTTAGGTTGGAATTTGTCTGACAAAAAAATGTCTACTTTTTTGTAAGCATTTCGATTGTTCAAATCTAATCATTCATACTTTTCGTATTGTGACATTGCCATAAAGTAATGATAAATTCTCGTAATAAAGTTTAACAAGAAGTTTTTTTTTCTTTGCTATCACACTACGTGATGGTACCGCGGGCTCAGTGGTTCTTTTTGACGTACCCATCAAACATGTATTAATGTTCTTAAATGTTTGTCAAAGTTTTCTAATTGGCCTGACGTACCCTTCAAGTATTCCTGAAGGGTGTAATAGACCCGTCATAGATTTTTGAGAGGCCTGCGGAGTCTGAACAAATCCTTCCTGTGAGACCACAGCACCCATCAAAACTGTTTAAATGGTATGTCGAAGAAATCACGTCACCCTTCAGGATATATGCGTCGGGGAAGCCGCTTGGCCATGAAAAGTTTTGTAAATTGAGGAGACGTTTTCCCGTCCCCTCCTCTCGTGGCCCTGGTTAACGCGGAACCAGCAAATGGGAGAAGGACGCGCACGATACAAGCCGCTGTGGAAAGAACGTCACTTGTCCCCACTTCAGCTTTCCCAGTTTCCGCCCTTTCCCTCTTGCTAGAGTTTTCTCTCGCCAACTCTTTGCTGGAGAGGGAGAGACGTTACGTGGGGAAAATGGGAAGGGGTCGATTTGCTGCTTTCTCCTAGATAAACTATTTTCATTTAGTTGAAATACAGCCTGTGTCAGAAGCTGGTCATCTTGTTCTTTCTCAGTCAATGATGGCAATTGCGATGCACATCAACTAACGGACGCTCAGTGTCGGCTTCCCATCCCATGCGTTGGACCTCTCTTCTAGAGCAGCTGGGCGTGCGGATCAAAAAGGTTACTGAATGCCCTGTTTCCTTCACCTCTTCGTCTGTCCGGCTACCGAAGCACCCAGGGAGAAAAAGACGCCAGAGACTATACCGTGACAGTGCTTAGGATTTCTCAACGGCGGCCAATGTTGGTTACTCGTTCGTGGCTTTCTCTAACAGGCTACTGACAGTGTGTATGCGTCCGTTTGGCAGATCTCCTCGGATTTGTAAGCTGGGCAACCGTATATCTCAGAAATTTACGCAGAGACATTGTAAAACCTTGAAATATATTTTTTGCTTCAAAGAACTGTGTTGTCCCTATTTGGTCTGGTTGCTTTTGTTGACAGATGCTTGCGCCCGGGTTTTGGCAAACGTTGGTTCTTATCGTCGTTTTGAGTTACAACATGCATGTAGAACTCAATTTCTAAAATAAGTTTGCAATAACTTTTTAAGCCTCATTTTTGGCTTATGGTTCACAGTCATTTTGGCGTTGCGTTGAAGGTCTGAGGAGGTCTGAGAGGCTGAAGGGTCTGACCACTTAAAGTTGTTCGAAGTTCTGAAGGACTGAGAGGTTTGATAGGCAGAAAACTTTTGAAGCGCTAAGGGTGTCCCATAGCACATCAGGGCTGAAATGCCATTTTCTATAGTTGTGCCCATACGTTCTTCCAAAAGAAGGCGAGTGACAGCAAACTTTGTGCTCTCCTCCTTTAATATGACCCAGTGAAGTGGAACTCCCCGTCACCTATACCAGCGGAGAAAGCCAGTGTGCCTGAAATTCAGTGTCTCTCATCTGAACTTCAATGCATCCCCGTTCAATAACCAGTAGAGGAGCGTCGTCTTTACATCCATGTAAAGAATTTTACCATGATAATGAGTGGAGTCGCTTTGCAGGGGATTTAATATAATAGTGTTCTGATGCCAAAACTTTCAAAATGGGCAATGAGGATACAATATAATTCAACAGTCATTCTTCGAAATGGTAAATATGAGCCGAATGTTGATTTCTTCTCGATAAAGTAAGATAGAAGAGGAAGTCTCACCAATCTTCTTCATGCACTGCTCAACCAGCAGGCAATCCATACGTAAAATATGGGCTATTTACTTAAGAGTATAATCAACGGGTCATCTTAGCCTCCAGCACGGCGCGCGCGTCACCTCGAAGCACATTACAAATAAAATAGTAGCTTTTCCTTTCGTTCATCACTCGCTTCATGATTCTGGAGATGCGCCATCGTGCCCCCACTAGAGGTTTGTGTTTGTCCTTCGCCCCCCTTGTTACCCTTCTGCATGGATTATTATCAGAAGCAATGTCTGAAATATGTCGCTTAGTACACCACACGTCAAATAAAAGAGAACTCCGTGGAACTAAGAAAACAACAGAGCTCTAACAGATACCTCATGATAATGCACATAATTGAAAGGCGCAAGCGAGCTGTGCATGAATGACGATAATAATCCCTAGAGAGGAACAAAGGAGAAACACAAATCTCCAAGCACACCTAGGTGGCTGGTGCGCAAGCGAAGAAGCCCGCCTGGTCCTAGTATCGAACCAGGGTCCTCTCCATTTCCAGTGGAATGCTCCATGAACTGAGCAAACAAGGGATGAGAAGTCAGTAGAGCAAACGTGTTTTGTGCGCTGGCACCAGTCTCACCCCAACAAGGGTGAACGGCCTGCAGTCTAATGTTATGATTATAATGGAAAGGTGCAAGCGAGCTGGGTACGTATGACGATAATAATTCATGGAGAAGAGTAACAAGGCGGACGGAGGACAAAAACTAATCTCCAAACATAACTAGGTGACTGATGCACCACCGAAAACAGTCACCAGGTCCTGGCATCAAACCAGGGACCTCTCCTTTGACAGTCTTGTTCCCATTTTCAATACAGTATTATCATGCACTATCATCCTGCACTTATCATGCACTATCATCATAACGTTAAAATGCAGTCCGTTAACCCTTCTTGGTGTTGGACTGGTGGCAGCTGATGAAACGGGTTTGCTCTATTGACGTCTAACGTCTGCTTATCTCAGCCGGTAGAGCGCTCCACTGGAAAAGGAGAGGTCCCTGGTGCAAAAAGAAAACCAGGCGAATATTTTTGGTCACGCATCAGTCACATAGCTGTTTTTTTAGATTTGTGTTTGTCCTTTGTCCCCACTGTTCTCCTTCTTTCTCCAGGGATTATCATCATTCTTGTCCAACTCGGCTTGAACTTTTGCATTATTTGCATTATCATCATAACCTTAAAATGCAAGCCGTCCACCCTTGTTTTTGCTAGACTGGTGGTAGCTGATAAACTCGTTTTGTCTACTAACATCTAATTTTTGGTTAGCTCAGTTGGTAGAGCGCTGCAATGAAAATGGAGAGGTCGCTGGTTCGATACCAAGGCCAGGCAGATTTTTCCGGTCGCGCATAAGTCACCTTGCTTTGCTGGAAGACTTGTGTTTGTCCTTGGTCCCACTTGTTACCCATCTTCAGTGATTATCATCGTTATTCTTGACCAGCTCGCTTGCACCTTTGCATTAATTGGACTATCATCATAACTTTAAAATTCAAGACGTTGAACATTATTGGTGTGAGACTGGAGGCAGCGGATAAACCCCGTTTGCTCTTCTGACGTCTAACTTCAGGTTACCTCAGTTGGTAGAGCGCGCCACTGGGAATTGAGAGGTCCCTGGATTGATACCAGGACCAGGCGGATGTTTCCGGCCGCAGATAATTCACCTTGCTCTGTTTAAAGATTTGTGTTTGTCCTTTGTTCCCGTTGTTCCTCTTTTCCAGTGATTATTATCGTCAACGAATGCCTCTACCACAATGTTCATTCAGCCATGCAGAATTTTACATCGTAGGGCCCTTCAGAAATCCACATGACGTAAATAAGTATATGATAATCACCAAAAACTAACTTACAAAATTTGTGAAATAAAGGTTGTTTCGGACGGATCATAGGCACAACTTATCGACTTTGTGAATTGTTTTATTTTTGCTTCAGCATGGCTCTACACGCATGCATATCTCCGACAGGGGAACGTCCTTTACAATACGAGTTTTGGTGAGTGCAAGATTCAACATGCTGCAGTGTCAAAACACCTATCAGCGACAAAGGGTACGGAGAATCTTGTTGAATGTACCAACCTATACTGGTCGCGTTAGTGAGCATAATGACTGGGATTAATATGTTGACACTACAGTCTTTTGACGAAACAGGTCCTGTCAAAAATCAATAGGTCAATCCCCCTTTGAACTGGTTTATGAAAGAAAGGCAGCACCATGGGATGGCGGTCGTTGAAACTAACGCGCAGCGGCCAGTTAGAGCCTCGTGCCTTGAAACTATGACGTGCGCCAGTCAATGGGACTGAAGCCGAAATTCATCAAATTTCGGCTTCACTGCGCTTAATGGGAGCGGGGAAACTAGGTGCCGTTTGACTAGGTTTTTCGCGCGGCTTCAAAGGTGGGAGCCATCAGACCTTGGCTTCACATGGAGAAAGGAGATTATGTTCCGTTTGGCGCGGCTTCAAAGCTGTTGATGCCGGCTCGCTTTATGGGACAGTTAATGCTTTCGCGTTAAAATGAGAAAGTGATCAGTGACTCTACTGAAAATTCGACGAGTTGAGGCAATACCACCTAAACAGAAGGACTCCTCATGGTTTCCTCTTCTTCTATGAAACGTCATCACAGTCGGATCGCGCTCGGTCGGCTATTGGACCCGAGCCCGACCTTCGACGCGCTGATTGGCCACGAGCCGCAGCAGAACACTGACGCAGCAGTCGTGCCCAATCTCTCGCCTCGATCGATCTGACGATGATGACGCGTGTGGAGGCCTTCTGTCTAGGTGGTGTTGGTTGAGGTGACCGAAAGAATAGGGATGGCAGCATTTCGCGTGTGAAGCACTTCTTTAGGTGGCCTTCGGATTACATCTGCTCTTTCAAACTTCGCACGTCTGATCGCCTAAACAAAGAGTCGCTTTATGGCTCCAGAGAGCTTAATAAAGCTTGGACTTGGGTTTTGGGCTAGTTGGTTGTTCATTGATAGACGTGCTGCGCTGCGAAGTTCTACAGAACAAACGCGTGACTAAAAATTGAAATGAAAAGGATGAGTTTACATTGAGATGAGGAGAAACACAACTAACACAAATGGGCGCAGACTAACAACTGTTTATTCTTTTCTTTTTGCATGAGTTTCCCAATGCATGAGTTTGAAAAGGAGCGAACGCTATGAAATAATGATAAATGTCTTCATGAAGATGTGTGGACTTCCGATTTTTGTGGTGTTTTTCCCGTTTCCTGATAAACGTTCGGTTTTTTTGGTGTGAGAGTGGAACTTGAAGCTGGTGCTGGTGTCCGCCTCGTTATGCTATGTATTGTCTCAGCAGTTCAATTTCCTTTTTGTTCAGTGCAATGGAAGGATCACTGACACACGTGCCGTGCTTCCCTGATGCCATGTGGAAGGCTTCTATGATTTCTCGTTTGTTTCTATTTTTCGATTTGTCCATGACTGATGTGTTTCCGAATAGCGGTTCGCAGCTGCATCTCGCGCAATGTGCTGCTAAGTTGCCAGGTGCTTGCAATTGCCCACATGAATATTTATGTTCTCTGAGTCTGTCATTTAAGCACCTCCCCGTCTGCCCGATGTATGAGTTTCCGCACGTCAATGGTATCTTGTAGACGACCCCTTCTACGCATTCGACGAACTTGTTTTTGTGCTTTACCCGACACGACGATTGACCCGATGTGTCGCCCTCCTCTTCGTTAACCTTTTTGCACAGTCCTTTAAGCTTAAATGGGGCGGATAGGGCTACTTTGACCTCGTGCGTTTCCGCAATCTTTTTCATTTGGTGCGAAAATTTATGAATGTATGGCATCACAACCAGAGGTTTTTTGACCTGATCCTTTTCCTTGGTTTTGTGATTGCCTCTGAGTGTTGCTATGCATTTTTCTGCCACAGATACTAGCAGGGACTCTGGGTAGCCGCTTGCTTGCAGTCGGGTGATTTGCCTTTGTAGGCCTTCTGACATTCTGTGGTGGCAAAATTTCTTTATGGCCTGCCATACGCACCCTGAGGCGACGCTCCTCTTCACCAACTTGGTGTGCCCCGAGTCGTACGGTAGTATGCCTTTTGCCCCTCTTGTCTTGTACATCCAGCATGTATGCTTTTCTCCAAATGCCATTTCGATATCTAAGAATTGCAGCCTGCGTCTCTCCGGTGGTTCAAATGTGAATTCTAGGCCTCTGTGCACTTGCTTGAAATTCTGCTTGACCTTTTCGCACACGTGGTCTGTCATTTTGTTCATCGGGAAACATACCAGGAAATCGTCCACGTATCTAAAGCACTTTGTAACTCCGATCTCCTGGAAAAATGGCACTAGATCTCTGTTTCCTCTTGCAAGGTATATGTCGCATAAGGCTGGTGCTATGCACGAACCTATGCAAATGCCCTCTTTTTGCGTGTAAACACTTCCTTCATACATGACGTGCAGGGAGCTTAAGTATGTGCGGAGGAGATCGAGGAAATCGGATGTGCTGATTCCACTCTGGTTTTGGAATTTTACGCTTCCGTAGACGTCGATGCACTCTTCCACTGCCTCTAAGGCTCCTTGCTGTGGCACGTTGTAGAACATGTCTTTTACATCTACCGAGAAAGCAATGATGGGTTGTGTTCCATTCAGGTATTCCACCACATCTGAGTTGCGTACTAGGAACGGATCATCGATTTGTAGAAGTGACAAAGATTTCTGTAGTTCTCTTGCAATCACATGCTGCCATGTGCCTTTGTCTTCTACTATTACCCGGAATGGACTGCCTTCTTTGTGCGTTTTGACTGCAAAGAATGGGTTTAGACATTGTTGACTGCTCCCTTTTACTTCCTTCGCTATCTTGGTGATGAATAGTTCTTCACACTGTCTGGCCATTTGTGCTCTGGCGTTTTTCATACACCTTTCGTTGATGTCTTTTCGTTCCTCGAAGTTTTCCAGCATGGAATCTTTGGCTTTACTTTTGTACATACCATTGACCACTGACGTGCGGAAACTCATACATCGGGCAGACGGGGAGGTGCTTAAATGACAGACTCAGAGAACATAAATATTCATGCGGGCAATTGCAAGCACCTGGCAACTTAGCAGCGCATTGCGCGAGATGCAGCTGCGAACCGCTATTCGGAAACACATCAGTCATGGACAAATCGAAAAATAGAAACAAACGAGAAATCATAGAAGCCTTCCACATGGCATCAGGGAAGCACGGCACGTGTGTCAGTGATCCTTCCATTGCACTGAACAAAAAGGAAATTGAACTGCTGAGACAATACATAGCATAACGAGGCGGACACCAGCACCGGCTTCAAGTTCCACTCTCACACCACAAAAACCGAACGTTTATCAGGAAACGGGAAAAACACCACAAAAATCGGAAGTCCACACATCTTCATGAAGACATTTATCATTATTTCATAGCGTTCGCTCCTTTTCAAACTCATGCATTGGGAAACTCATGCATTGAAAAGGAGGAAAAAGAAAAGAATAAACAGTTGTTAGTCTGCGCCCATTTGTGTTAGTTGTGTTTCTCCTCATCTCAATGTAAACTCATCCTTTTCATTTCAATTTTTAGTCACGCGTTTGTTTTGTAGAACTTCGCAGCGCAGCACGTCTATCTCCAGAGAGCATCACACTTCTTGGGGTCGTGCACGATAGTGCAACTACAAGTAGTGCCAGAAGCATACCTTAGCTTTCCTGGCTGTCATTTTTACACGAATTTATTTATTATAGTCAATCACATTTGTCAGAAGAATATATTTTAAGTACGTATATGCGTATTTTATGACGTCAAAACTAGCTACAATTACTAGTCATGTCGTCAAAAGTATTAGATGGTTCGTTATTAAGTTATCCAGAGTCAGAAGTAAACACGAGTGACATTTTATGCGAGAAGTTTTACATACTCCCGAAATGGAAACATTATCCGTCTAAGTACTATGTTGCAGTATTTATTTCTTCATTTATTTATTTGTTTTCGAAATACTGTTTACCCCTAACAAGGGCTGTGAAAGGTCTGGGGTACAGGTTCGTATAAAAAACACACAAAAAAAAAAAGGCTTAAAAATTATCAAGCCCACAAGAAATTTAGAATTAAAAGGCAATTGAATAAATTATGTTTTAACCAATCTATACTTTAATAACAACAAAGTTCACCCGAAAAAAAAAAAAACCGCTTGCTAGCACTATTTGTGAATAGACAAAGAGACACACCATACGTAAAAGCCTATATTACATATATTTGAAATAGCCCCTTTTGCTGAGTTAGGTAATTAAATTTTTGGGGGAAAGGCTGGCAAGAAATCGGCACATCTGTTAAAAACGAAACTTACTTAAAACACCTAGCGCATTGTTGTTTCCGTTTGGTGCATCGTTGTCAAATATCCTCCCCCACACAGGCGCACACAAACGAAAAGCGTTCAATACAAACCTAGTGAAATATTTGATATGAATGAAAATTTGTTTGGCCGAGTAAAGGCCGATAATGAATAGGATAATATAAGAGCATATGAGAACATTACAAGAACGTATGAGGATAATATATTTTTATATAAGAAGTTCTAAGAAACTTGCCAGTTTCTTATAAAGCCTTATATACTTGCGTATGATTTTCGTATATTTTGTTATGATCTTATTTGATCTTATACGTTTCTTGAACCAAGGAAGTTCTTATACCTATAAGATTTTTCAATAGACAACCGCAGCTACAGAGGTCATGGTTTCATATGTCAAACGTGCTGTGCTACGCGAACCGCCACCGAAGCTATAGGTACTACATGGATTTGTTACATTGCCTGCGAACAACTCGTTCTCATCCAGAACCCGGTCTTCTTGATGCGTGGCTCGATCGCCGCAGGAGGCAAAGTCGGGAGAAGAACAGTTTAAACCGATATATCCAAATAGAAACCATCGTAAGATTACAACTAGTTTCCTCGCCACATTTTCCATGGCGTTGCGGTTACGGTGTGTTCATCCGTTACGGAGGTATCAATTAACCATGGCCTGTCATGCAGGACAATGGCGATCCTGGAACGTTAGGTTGTGTTGATCTTGAACGCCACCGAGTTGCTTGTTTGCACCAGAATCACGCCGAATATTATTACAGAACCAATCATCTGAAAGACAAAAAAATTGATGTGTTCGGCCATATACGAAAGCAATATCTTAACTCGACGTGCGTTTATGAAATAGTTCAAGCTAAGTCAGACCTAAACTGTTTTCCTGGAAGCAACATTGGTCGTTCTTCTTTCTGACATTTCGAGAAATTGCTTTTCAAGGCTAGCACAAGTGTGCACCCATATGCCCTTTCTTGAGACAGTACTCTATTAGACCGATTTGTCCAGCTACCAGAGCATCTTCTGCCCTCATTCAATTCATATCTCGCGTTGAAAGACCGGTTCTTTCGACATCTCAAGGGCAGGCTAGGAGCTTGAACCAAGTTAATAAAAGGGGTTAGAAGTACGGAGTGTGAAAACGTTCGTAAAACTTATAATTACAATCAATTATAATCCTAATTATCTGCGCGTTCTTCTTTTACTTTCCTTGTTTGTTGCTAGGATTCAGCTTTTAGTAGACTGATATAAACCAGAACAACCACCAACAATTTGCGGACTGTCGCATTTTTCATAACTTATAGTTCACTTACTGACAGCACCAAAGACTTCTTGAGCACGAAGAAGCTTCCACCGCCGAAGGACATCCCTTCAGGATCAACGCTCTCATGCAAGTAACGTAGCTGAAAAAACAAACCAGAAAAACACTGCATAAGTTGATGTGTTTTCATCTTCAAATCCTGCACGTGGCCGCTTGATCCACATACCTGCTGGAGGTAGGTGTCTGGCGCTCCGAATGCAGGAACCATCAGAATTGCGCTCTTAAGTTTGCGAACCTGTGGGACAAGAAGGCCAGTGGGTTTTTTAAAGTAGTAAGATACCGGTCGGTATGTTGGCTCACCTCGTTAACTAATGCTTGTCCGGTGTAAGCTAAGTCAATGAAGCACAGCGATGAATAGACAAAGTAACCCGCGCCGAGCCAAAGTTCTTTTTTTATTCCGTCGTGAAATACTGCGTCCACGACGACGCAGTCAATTATGACGGTGCCTGCACAAGCGACAATAAGCGTCCCTGCCCAAATGTCATTCAGTGTCTCCTTGAGCTTCCGAATTTTGTTGATGCGGAGTCGCATTGCTTCGATCTGAAGAGGGGCGTCTGGTTGAAAGTGAAAGTTCTTCCATTTGTTTGCCTCTTGAAAACCCTCCACTGTAACTTGAATGTATTCTATCAGGACATTTGTGCAGTTTCTCAAAAAGAAGTACGACAAGGAATCGTAAATGATAAAACCTGTTCCCGTGAAGAAACCCAATATTCCCACTGGAACGGACCACTGGGTTGGCACGGTCTGTATGAGTTCCACCATTATGAACCATTCCGCTAAGCTAAAGTACATAACCAATCCCATGAATGCCGCAAGTGCACGCACTGCATTCCATCGATCTGCGGCTGAGTGCAGCAAGCTGTACGATCGAGGCGAAAAGCCAGTGTTTGTTTCGAATGCCTCCGATTTTCTGAAGAAAGCGAGCAGTTTATCCGGTTTCATGAACATGACTGCGAGGTTGGTCGTTAACTTGACCATCGCGACTACAAGCAGCAGGGACCTGGAGAGAGCGTCCGAAATATTCTGGATTACGTACGCGAAGCGTATGCTGAACAATATCTCGATGAAGATATAGACAGCGAACCAACTAAACGAGTAGAAGGTGTAAGGAGTCTTCCAGGTGACCTTAGCGTTTTTCAGCGACTTTCCATAAAAGTTTTGGATGAAGAAGCAGCCGTGCAGTCGACTGAGAATTGCATGAAGTGCAGAACGTTGCACCATCGTAGAGCTCATTCTGCCTCATCAGCCGAGGGCCGGAGGATTCGTTACCTGCAAGGAGATATAAAACACTCTTTTGCCACCTGCATTTCGCGTGCCCTTTCTCTTTTGCACTCGTGGGTGCGCCCATGAGTGTCCTCTATTGCAGGTTGAGAAACGACGACAAACTCCTTCTGCAAAGACTTCCGTTGTTTCTAGTTCGGCAAAGCAAACGATGGAGACGAGGCAAGAAAGAACCCTTCTCCTGTCCAGGTTCGTTCTGCCAAAGTGATAGAGTTGATTGCTATGCGGGAGAAGCTTGTGCTACACTTTTAAATTCTAACACGAAAAGAGGAGCCCGGATGGCGGCTGAGGTGCCGGGCTGAACATTGGGCCTAACGGGATCTGGAGGGGGGGGGGGGGGGGGGCGATGATGCTTTTAGGGCGCGGGAGCCCATTCCGAGGCTGCTGAGAAGAGCCAAGGCGTGCTGGAAGACACCGTCTTGTAGTTAAGACCTGACCCCAATTTTTACGTTTTTTTTTTTTTTTAATTTAAGGCTCTTGTCCCACAGTGGTCATCTTTTAAAAAAAACGAAATGTGCATTTTTTAAGTAACCTTACTAGCGTATTTCCTCCGCTCTTGAAACTAAGAACTTTTTTTTTTCCCTGACCAACATGGTTTCCGGCGCGGCCTTTTAAATACGACGCAACTGATACAAACGACACGTGACATTGAGAAGATACTGGACCGACAGGGGCAAGTTGGGGTGACCTTCATTGATTACTCGAAAGCGTCCGACTGAGTGTCTCATCCTACACTATGGTTAAAACTTGTGCGCCTCCTAAATAAACCGAAGATCACTTCTTGGCTTGAAGATTACTTAAATGCTCACCGTTTCTTCGTCTTGCTGGGTGGAGCTTTATTTTTATCCAGCAGATGTTTTATGAGGTTTCCCCCAAGGAGCACCTGTCTTGGGACCACTTTTACTTCTCATCTAAAGTAAAAAAAATTACGTTGAAACGTTTGTCGGCATCGACATGCGTTTTTATATCTATGATTGCATCTGATTCAGCGAAGTTAGAAACGTTAACGGTCAACGATTACTTAATCGGGCTCTGGAAAGGCTGTCTGAGTGGTGCACGACTTGACAATTGCCCTTCAATGTTTGAAAGTGTGTGCGAATGACATTCTCTAGGAAACTTTCGCCGCTGAGTTTCTCCTATCATTAATAAGCACCCTTTGCAAAGTGTCTCTACGTACAAATATTTAGTTGCGATCTCTTCGGCTGATTTAAAGTGGAATCTGCATGTTAATTTCGTAGTTGTAAAACATGTGGTCAACTTTCGCACTTAAAGCGCAAACTAAAGCACTCGTCATTTGATATAAAACTAACTGGATGGAAAACCTTCGTTAGGCCTGTCTTTGAATATTACTCTCATGTTTGGGACCTCTATAAGGTATTACAGACTGACAAATTAGGAAAAAGTGTAACGATTCACATTATGTTTGATATACAATCAGTACCCCCCCCCCCCCCCCAAGAAAAAAAAAAAAACGAAAACGAATCTGTTACGTTATTGTATGGAAAGTCTCAGATTGAGTGACTTGGAGTCCGTGAGCGAAGCTTAAATACTGATAATTTTTAATAAACGGTGATTTTAACCTTTACACCCACTGATCTCTATTGTAGTAGGCTGGATTGCGGACCGCGGCTTCGGGAGCTGGGGTTGAGTGTTGCCACCGGTGGCCACGGATTGACACCAGCCAATGCATGCGACTCTATGGAAAGAACGAGAAAAAGTGCCGTTTCCCCCTGTTTCTAAGCTGTTTTCGGCACTGAAACTTTTTGGATGCTTTTCGATAAGTCCGTCAAATAGCTTGCGTACAAAGATTAAATCTGGCAGCCCTCACAGTTCTTATAAATAAATATTTTGTGGTCGAGAGTGACTCCGCTGTAGTGCAGCTCAATGAAGCGAGAGTTATCCAGAGTTACCGTGGAGTTGGTGGCGGTTTCGTTGAGTTGGGTTTAGCAGACGACAAGCTCGAAGGCTTAGCTACGCGGAATTCGCTCGCTCCCGGAAAGCCGCTGCCGAGGTGGAACTTCTTTGTCATTCATGAACTTCTGGGCTTCCCCGAGGACGGTCTCATTGACGGCAAGTTCCTTTGTTTACTCTACTACGAGCAAGCTTACCAGCTCAGCCGTAGGTGCTTCGGTACATTTGATTTTATTCATCAGCGTTCGAACGTTTGACGAATACCGGTTCAATCTCCAAACACCCGACATAAGGATCGCAGCGCACTATAAAATACTAGCCTCCGAGCACAGCGTACATGCTTCAAAATTCTTTCTTTTGTGCGTTTCTCCCGTAGACTTGCGTGTATTGCCTGGTGTCAAGCAATGGCTGCCGGTGGCGACACCGGCGGGCTCCCGATCCGCGATCCAGCCTACTACAATAGAATGTTAAGTTGGGCTAGTTGGTTGTTCATGACTGGAAGGAAGCGCCGAAAGACAGGGACAAAAGAAGTAGGTAACGACGACACGTGGCGCACTCGCAACTGAAGGTTTATTGGAAAATACAAAGACTTAAATACTATAACAAACCACTTCATTTCCTGCCACCCCACTCTCTCTCTAAAAACAGAATCTCCTTATCTAACAATGCCACAGACGGCTCGCTGACGCACTTGTCAACGCCCCTTGTTTTGATAATGAATGCTTCGTGTACTCCCCTTGTGGTTTTATCGCTGTGTCGTCCCAGAATGGCGGTGTTAGTAAACAAAGGTGTGCACGGGCATCTAGCGCAATGTACTGCCAGATGCCCTGACGGCGTCTGTTTGACAGCTGACGCATGTTCTCTTGCACGTTCATTGACGCAGCGGCCAGTTTGTCCTACGTAGGAACGCCCACATGATAATGGAATGTCGTAAACGACACAGGATGAACATTCCAAAAACTTATTTTTGTGTTTTTTTGTGCATTCTTCCCTGTCCCTGTGTGGGTAGTTAATTCGCTTGCACAAAGACGAAAGTTTGCTAGGGGCCGTGAGAACCACCGGAACGTTGAAGCGCCCCGCCACTTTTTTCAGGTTGTGGGATACGGCATGAAGGTAGGGTATGATTGCTGGTCTACCTTTTGGTCGTTCATGAGCTTTCTGTGCAAGGCCTCTAAACTTTCTCTTCAATCCATCTGCTACATCAGCAAGTGTTTTTCCCGGGAAACCCGCAGCTAATAGGCGATCAACCTGCAACAGAAAACTCATGCCCATTTCATGTTCACATGATTTCTTCAACGCTGCTTCAAGGCAGGACGTGGTGATACCTTTTTTTATAAGTTTAGAATGGGCAGAGTCGTACCATAGCACGTTTTTCTTAGACCGGGGCTCATAGGCCCAACATGTGTGATCTTGAAGAAACGTGAGCTTAAGATCTAGAAACTGTAGATGCCCCCCCGATGTTCTCTCATGGGTAAACTTCAAGCCATGGGAGCAGGCCGCAAAAACACCCAACAATTCTTCTACATCATTGTCAATGCACTCTTTCGGTTGGAGGACAATAACCAGGTAATCATCCACGTATCGGAAAATCCTAAACCGGCCTTCATTTCCGAGTCTTTCAAGTATGGCTTGATCACAATGCGCTAAGAAAATGTCGCACAGTACTCGAGCTACTCTCGAACCTATACAGATGCCCTGCCTTTGGACGTACACTTCATCATTGAACGCTACGAAAGTATTTTCAAGATAGAAAGACAAAAGTTCTATAAAGCTTTCTACACTCATGCCACAGGCGCTCCGGAAGGCTGTTTCTCCACTGCTTTCGATACATTTTGTTACTGCACTAAAGAGAGGCTGGTGCGGAACAGAGTAAAAAAGGTCTTCGACATCAATTGACAAGGCATCATAAATTTTTCGCGTCCCATTTTTCAAACATTCTATAACCTCCTCCGAGCTACGAACCAAAAAAGCATCCTGCAGTTTTAGTGACGACAGGTGGGTTTTAAGAAAAGTAGAGATCTGGGATTGCCACGAATCTCTTTCCGTCACAATCGCCCTAAAGGGAACGTCCTTTTTGTGGGTTTTGGCCGCGAAGATTTCCAGAGACAGTTTCTTACTTGTGTTCACCTTCTTAGCCAGAACAGAGAGGTCCATTTCACTGCACAATTCCATGGCCTTACACTTCACCTTATTCAGAGATCCCGGCTTCACCACCTTGAAGTTCTTGGCGACCGCCTCCCTTGCTTTTGCGGCGTACAAATCATGAGGCAGCGCCCTATCTGCCATGGCTCTGACCATTGACAGCTTTGCAGGGGGCAGTAGCTTAGGCTCGACGGCGAACTTGGGTCCCTTTTCCAGAGTCGCCTTGATGTCTTCAGGCAACGTTGCTCCACCGAGGAATGTGACCCCTCCTTGCTTCATCTTGCTGGTAGAGCGCTTTTTTGGCAGCATCGTCAGCTGCCGGCGCCACAGGAACTCCGTCATCTGCTCGGCACTCCGTAGATGTGAGGCGAAGCTTCGCTCAGCCGCTGGTTGATCCGGAGCCCTCGCGAAACACATCACCTTGAGGCAGTCTCTATATCGTTCCACTTGTTTCCAAGTCTCGGACCTGACCAACTTGCACAGGCGTTTGGCATGGCTGGGCGCTCCCCCAGGACAGGGAAAGGTTCATTTCGGATGGAGTTGATGTGCTCTGCCGTACCGCCGGCCACCGCCCAAAAAGCCTGAAGATGGGAGCTGCTGTTGAGCACTTCAGAAACAACAGCCTCAAGCTACTGACGTCCGACAAGGAAGGGGGATTCGTCGTCCTGCCTCATGATTTGTACGCCGCAAAAGCAAGGGAGGCGGTCGCCAAGAACTTCAAGGTGGTGAAGCCGGGATCTCTGAATAAGGTGAAGTGTAAGGCCATGGAATTGTGCAGTGAAATGGACCTCTCTGTTCTGGCTAAGAAGGTGAACACAATTAAGAAACTGTCTCTGGAAATCTTCTTCGCGGCCAAAACCCACAAAAAGGACGTTCCCTTTAGGGCGACTGTGACGGAAAGAGATTCGTGGCAATCCCAGATCTCTACTTTTCTTAAAACCCACCTGTCGTCACTAAAACTGCAGGATGCTTTTTTGGTTCGTAGCTCGGAGGAGGTTATAGAATGTTTGAAGAATGGGACGCGAAAAATTTATGATGCCTTCTCAATTGATGTCGAAGACCTTTTTTACTCTGTTCCGCACCAGCCTCTCTTTAGTGCAGTAACAAAATGTATCGAAAGCAGTGGAGAAACAGCCTTCCGGAGCGCCTGTGGCATGAGTGTAGAAAGCTCTATAGAACTTTTGTCTTTCTATCTTGAAAATACTTTCGTAGCGTTCAATGATGAAGTGTACGTTCAAAGGCAGGGCATCTGTATAGGTTCGAGAGTAGCTCCAGTACTGTGCGACATTTTCTTAGCGCATTGTGATCAAGCCATACTTGAAAGACTCGGAAATGAAGGCCGTTTTAGGATTTTCCGATACGTGGATGATTACCTGGTTATTGTCCTCCAACCGAAAGAGTGCATTGACAATGATGTAGAAGAATTGTTGGGTGTTTTTGCGGCCTGCTCCCATGGCTTGAAGTTTACCCATGAGAGAACATCGGGGGGGCATCTACAGTTTCTAGATCTTAAGCTCACGTTTCTTCAAGATCACACATGTTGGGCCTATGAGCCCCGGTCTAAGAAAAACGTGCTACGGTACGACTCTGCCCATTCTAAACTTATAAAAAAAGGTATCGCCACGTCCTGCCTTGAAGCAGCGTTGAAGAAATCATGTGAACATGAAATGGGCAGGAGTTTTCTGTTGCAGGTTGATCGCCTATTAGCTGCGGGTTTCCCGGGAAAAACACTTGCTGATGTAGCAGATGGATTGAAGAGAAAGTTTAGAGGCCTTGCACAGAAAGCTCATGAACGACCAAAAGGTAGACCAGCAATCATACCCTACCTTCATGCCGTATCCCACACCCTGAAAAAAGTGGCGGGGCGCTTCAACGTTCCGGTGGTTCTCACGGCCCCTAGCAAACTTTCGTCTTTGTGCAAGCGAATTAACTACCCACACAGGGACAGGGAAGAATGCACAAAAAAACACAAAAATAAGTTTTTGGAATGTTCATCCTGTGTCGTTTACGACATTCCATTATCATGTGGGCGTTCCTACGTAGGATAAACTGGCCGCTGCGTCAATGAACGTGCAAGAGAACATGCGTCAGCTGTCAAACAGACGCCGTCAGGGAATCTGGCAGTACATTGCGCTAGATGCCCGTGCACACCTTTGTTTACTAACACCGCCATCCTGGGACGACACAGCGATAAAACCACAAGGGAAGTACACGAAGCATTCATTATCAAAACAAGGGGCGTTGACAAGTGCGTCAGCGAGCCGTCTGTGGCATTGTTAGATAAGGAGATTCTGTTTTTAGAGAGAGAGTGGGGGTGGCAGGAAATGAAGTGGTTTGTTATAGTATTTAAGTCTGTATTTTCCAATAAACCTTCAGTTGCGAGTGCGCCACGTGTCGTCGTTACCTACTTCTTTTGTCCCTGTCTTTCGGCGCTTCCTTCCAGTCATGTACTACAATAGAGATCAGTGTTTACACCTCAAGGTATTTAACACCCCAAATGCTCTGTGCTACGCGTAAACTCCATGACAGGGCGTTGGTTCCGTACATTTCCCATGGCAATTCTAAGAAACTTTTGCCACGAAGCATAGAGGAGTTGAAAAACCTTACTCGAGAACCTGTTAATTCGCCACCAGCTGAGATATTTTTAAGTGTACTGCAGAGTTGTTCGTGAAAAAGTCCTTGCCTTTGCGTCCTTATTTTACTCTTTTGTTTTTTATTGTTGCCTTTCCAAGCGTATTCTTGTTGAGTTCCTAACACGTGCTTCGCCTATGTTTGAGTTCTTCTGCATCAACCACAAAAAGAAGGTTAGCAGTATGTAAATAAAAAAAATAAAGAAAAGAGAAGAAACGCCGTTATAGTCGCCGTTTCATTATTTAATTAGTTATGAGGGAGTAAATGTTGCCACGCGTTTCTCATTTTTTTCGTACAATATTATTATTAAGAGGGTGGTAAGTTTACGCCGCATATTCAGCGGTTTAACAAACACGTGAACAAAAACTTTTTCGTTTTTTATTAAAGTGTTATTTAAATAATGTGTTTTTAGTACCATTTTTTTACAAACATACATTTTGGAATAAGATTTTCAGAAAAGTTTTTGTACACGTCTTTAGCATAATGATGAGTATATTGTGTAAAAAAAACGCCTTTCTCTCTTTAAACTTAGAGAATAAAAATGAGAAGCCCGTGGCAGTATTCACTCCTTAATTACCTAATTGAATATTTATCATATGACTATAAAAGATCGCCTAAGAATCCCCCGAAAAAAAAGTACTTTGACGTTAATATATTTTATATTTATTTTATTAAATATGAAGCCGTTTCGAGCCATTCAAGATGACCACGTGATGCCGGAACCTTAAAGCGTTCTCTAGCCCATGGGGTTCCCCCCTTTGTACCATTTATCACATCTTCTAACGTCACACACTTCTGGCGCAGTTTGCTATCGTGGCTGCGATAAGTTTGCTAGAACAAAGAACGAAACTGAAATGCTGTCAGTCACTGCAGAACGAACTTCTCCGTATGAGAGACGCTCCCCAGATAACTCGTAGCTGCGAGAAAGCGAGTATTGCGCTCGCTTCTGATCTACAAATTGCAAATGGAGAGGTGTCCCGCAATTTTCAAGAGGACCAAAACTTCGCTAAAAAAAAAAAAGCGCGCTGGGGGCTCCAGATTTGCCATATTAGATGGCTATTAGGTTATGAAGTTTACTGTTTGGTTTGACCCTAAAACGCTGCGCTGGCACTAAGATGTAATATGAACTTTCAAAGTAGATTCAATAAACTATAAAGTTTCGACGTTCAAGAGGACACACCACCACAGCAATAAACTCACCTTGTTAAGTTATCTTCTTCGTGTCAATTAAAGAAAATAAGCACGCATACTTCTGAATATGTCCCAAATTAATTCGTTCAGCGGCCAAATTCTTTGTTGAATGACTAATCTCAGAAGAAGAGTGCACAGTCATCCTTGTCATGTTTCTCGATATTTTGTAAAAACTACTAGAATACTCACTTTTAAGGATTAAAGAAGGGTCACAAGAAGATAACCCCAGTCCACACCGCTACCAACGATACGTATGATATCAAAGGAGAGGCTTCTACAAAGAGATTCTCGGTGCCGCAAAACGCAAAGCGTTTTTGCTAATGGTGCAAGTGTGAACAGCTTCTACGTTATTTAGCGTTCCTTTCGCGATAGCTACTTCAGTGAAGAATGCAGAGGTGCGGGAAAAACCTGTCGATATTTCGCACCCATGGAAAGGTTAAGTCAAACTCCGTCGATGTCAGAACTTTTATTTCTGCTGATTCGATCGATCGCCCTTGGCCGTCGCTACGTGCTTAATATGTGCGATACAATTAATGTATTCAAGTTGCGGTGTTCATGCGAGGCTGTGCAAATGAGTGCCATGTGCTTTTTTTTATCGACCTGAGTTACAGTTTTTGCGTGGTGATGAAACATCAACCAAAGATCTATCATCCATGGGTGTCTATAACTATTGGGCAATTCGCAAAGTTTGATTTAAATGTTTCTCGTTTGCAGTTATGAGTCATAGAAGCTTCGTCATACTTTAAGATAAAGCTTTCAGGAGTTTGTTTAAGTACATGCGCTTAGTCTATAAAACGTGGCGCCGTTTTATTATTATTGCCATCGTAATAACTTAAAAAAGACTACAAAATATTTAGATATTGAAATTACAATATTATATGTTTTGTACGTATACATATTTTACGTGGGGCCTTCGAGTTTCAGTTTTAATCATCAAAGGTCCGGGGCTCATTTGCCTAAACAAATAGTGGTTCGGGTCACCAAGGAGCCGCCAGAGCTCTCGGGGTTGAGCACGGAACGTAAGTTACGCCTAGCGTTGTCTTAGTCATACCCTCTCACGGCTCTCATTTATGTGAGAAATTTCTGCTTTATTATTCGCCGCAATGGCTCACAGGAGCTGTGGTCATCCCACTTGCGTAAACATCCGTGATGTCAGAACCAATACCAACGCTTTATTATAACAGTTTTCTTAAAACACCTGAGACTGGAGAAGAACGTCAAACTTCAAAGTAGAAGGAACAAGATAAAAACGAAAGAGGACAGTCTCTCAAACTCAGATTTAATCACTGAAAACAATCACTTACAATCGCCACGAGACGCAGCCCCTGAAATTGAAAAGGTCGAGCAACTGACGAGGAATGATAGAAGAACCACGTGACGGGCGCCCCGCTGCGGCGAGACGACGAAACACTTCTCCCCAGCGATGGAATGTCCGCTCGCGCTCCTCGCATTCCTCGCGCTACCGCTGCTTTTCTCGTCGGGTTTGAAAATCATCTTTCGTGTCCTCGTCGCTGCAATTAAGCTTTGCGCTGACGACCAGGTTCCCCCAGGAATATTCTTTACTACCAGATCCTCGCGCTCTAAATCTGCGACCGGGCACAGTATGGTTCCGTTGCCAAACTGCCAGGCTTTGTGAGTATAGAGGAGGCTATGGTACTGCGCGAGGGTGGAGCCGGGCAGCAACGATAGAGCCGCTCTGGCTCATGGCAGTTCCCGGAGCGGTCCACCATCGAGGTTCGAATCAACTCGGCAGAAACGACGAGCCTTGACCGTACCGGCTTAGGCCATGACGATTCCGGAATGGTTCCGCAGCGAGACTCGGGCTACGATAGCCCGTAACAGCTAGCCTACATAGCGCTGGCGTTGAAAGGGCGATCCGCAGGTTTGGACACGGACCCCGACTGCGAGCTATAAACGACTGGCGACAACCGGGCTAGGCGTTCCCGAGCTGCCGGCTTTTGAGGGTGGGCAACCGGGAACTACAGTACAGCTGTCTTCTCGTTGCGTTGTGACACTCCCTGGGAGACGAGTGAAGCGCAGACCGATCAAGCGGCGGTCACTTTAGAGTGGCCCAGACTTATACGTAATCCGTTGCAAGTAACGAAATTACTTGTAATCCCTAACAGTAATCAATAATTTAGGAACGAAATAATTACATTATTTGCTAGAGTATTCGCAAAGTGATTCCCTTACCTATTTATGTAACGGATTCTTTGTAATCCCCGATATTTCTTTGTCACAACCACCCGCCCGCCCCCCCCCCCCCCCCCCCCCAAGGAAAAAAGAAAAGACAAAAAATTGTTTTTGATTTGGTAAATTCGAGTGCAGTCGCACTGTCACACGTATTGACCAGCGCAAGGGAGGCTTGGCATTTTTCAGTTTCCCAAAGCCTTTCTTTGCAACACCAAGCCCTGAATCTGTTTAATCTATCTTTTTATGCCCTAACAACAATATCTCAAAATCCAAATAGTTATTTCTACAAAAAATCAAGTAATGTGGGTTAAGCTATAACTGCTTTTTTAGTCCCTTTGTTTTTTCTTTGTGATCGAAGATGGGGAGAGGAGGACCACGAGTCATTGTGTGACTCTTTAAGAAGCTCGGGGAAGGTAAGGGCACAAACAAGAATCAACAATGCCATCCTCGGGTATAGTGACTACGACAATTTTTATAATTTCACAACAGGAGAGAACGCTCTGTTTACACTAAAGTCCACTAAAAGAGATGTGATAATATCTGAAGGCGTTATTACCATAATCATCCTCGTTATTCGTCGCCACTGAATGAATGGAAATAGCAATGAAAAACCAAACTCCTTTATGGTTAGCTTATTTGGACATCAAGGGAGCGTACGATAATGTGAGCCAAGAAAAACTCAGGGGACAACTGAAGGAGTATAATGTAGATACAAGTTTGGTTAGGTTTCTTCAGCAGGTGTACACAGACAATCAGGTAGTTATAACATGGGAAGCAGAAACTGCACAAACCGCAGCAATGAAAAGAGGATTTAGACAGGGCTGTTCACTGTCACCTCGGCTCTTTATAATAAATCTCAGTGAAATGAAAAAAAATTTGAGCAGAGCAACTTAGGTTTTGATCTGAGTTATTTGGAAAGAGGGAGAAATGTAATACAGGTAATACAAGGATTGGTGTATGTGGATGACATAGTACCCATAGCAGATATCCAGGATACATTACAGAAACTAGATGAAATATGTGGAAAGAAGGGGACACCTTGAGCATGAGTTTTAGTAGTGAAAAGTCTTGAGTAATGGTGTTTAACGATGAAAAGAGGGAACCTTTGGGGATACAAGAAAGTGTAATAGACCATGTAGGAAAATACAAATATCTGGGAGCTTGCTTCACTGAGGGAAGGAAATATCTAAAGCAACACCGGGAGAATCTAATTAGAAAAGTGTAAAGAAATCAAGCTATTATGAAGCTCAAAGCACCATGGAACTTAAATAGATATGAAGTGGTCGGAGCTATATAGAAAGGAGTGATAGTACCAAGGCTGACTTTTGGCAATTCAGTACTGTGCACAAAATTAGAGGCTCAATCATTTTCAGAAGCTCGACAAAGAAACGTACCCGGATTGGCACTGGGAGCACGTGGTATAAAACACCAAATGAGAGAGCACAGGGGACATGAGATGGGTCTCCTTTTGAAAGCAGGGCGGCAACTAGCAGGTTGAAATTTGAACAAAGGTTGACCGAACCGGATGATACACAGTGGGCACGGAAGGTATTCAAGTATTTATACATTAAAAGTTTAAACACTAAATGGACAAACCGAACCCGAAAGCTTACATTTAAATACCTACACACTGGTGATAGGGCTGAGCAGACTACTTCAGTGGAAAAGGGGTGAAAGAGGCAGTGAGGAAAATGTGTGAGGGAAAAATGTAGGAGAAATCAGCTCTAACAGTGGACAGGTCACGAAAGCATTACTCTTTAAATGGTAGCCCGATACTTATATCTACTACCTAATATTATTACAGAATAATGTGCAAACTTCTATGGTATATTATGCCGCACCATTTGACTATTGTTACCGTTGAACTACTGAATACGGGTGAGGATGGGGCACAGGGATCAGCTTAGCACTGAGCCACATTGATTTTGTAGATGACTCAAATTCCAATTACTTACGACAACTCGGATTTGATTGCTAATAGTGGCGTAACATTCACCATATATGAATAGCGTATAGTCATATCGCACATTTAGGATTAGAATTTGTCAAAGATTGTGAACCTAAGGAGAGCACCTGTGTTTCCTGAAATCAACTTTTTTTTTTATTTGAAAATTGAATAAATGTAGTTTCTTCTGATTATGTGAGTAAACTCGCGGAGGAGCTAGGCAACCGACGTTTAAGTTGTATTTTATTTGAGTCTAGTAATGATGATCAACCTCATATGATTTGTTCGTCCATAATATCAAACCAACATGTGTGTGACGTTCTGAATCGTCTTTGCGAGCATTCCGTTGGTTGGTTTACTTATTGAGTTTAAGAAATTGTATGCCATGCTTGGTCATATTTCGGCAGTCTTTCAAGTGATTTATTGACTGTCCTTTGGTAACCACTGCCACAGATACTTTTTAATGGGTGACTTCAAATAATTTTGAAATATACCCGTCGTGTTCAAAAATAGGTTGAATATGATCCACAATGTCCGAAAATGACAATCGCGCGTTTGTATTTTGAGCCCTGGCTGCTGTATTTTTCGTTATAAACGGCTCACTCTGGCAAGCGCTCGGAGAACAGCCAGCGGTGAGCGTGCGAGATCGAACGGAATCGTGACGTAGTTCGTCTCGGAACGACCAAAGCTCCGACCAGGCTGACGTCGAGAGGATGGCCCAGTCGCTCCAGCCACCGAAGCGGCTGCTTTTGTACGAATTTTGAGTGACGGGTTAATCTTCTATAATCTTGTAGGGGGACAATAGCGACTTCTGCGACACACAAAAGGAATTCTGGGGAAGAGGGAAGTTCCTCCTTCCCTTCTTCTCTCGTCGTGTCCGGAGGCGCGACAGTAAAGCGCGAAACACATGTACGACGAAACCGTCCGATCCAATGTCCAATCCGAAGTCCGATCGGCGCTCCAGCTCTCCGCAAACGATTATCCGAGACGCATGCTTCCGACTGTGCCTGCGAGGCGTCATTCCGACGGTTCCGATTAGCTCCGCCAAGTTCCGTTACCAGTGCGTGTTGCCTGACTTCCTACGATCGCCCTTCTACTTTTCTTGGTAATGCAATGCAAGGTACAGGAACGCATTCCCTCTCCCATTTTGGGCGCTGAATAATGCTGTACGCGAGCTCCCCTCTTTTCCCCGGAAATCAAGAAAAGGAAGAGGGACTCGCAACCGGATCCTCGCTCCTGAATAGCCCGCTCCACCAAAACATGACGTCCCCATGACGTTCCCGCTACCTATGTCGTTATTGGCTGCGGCCATCCGACCACCGCAGCCACCTCTGGACAGTCAGTCTCATGCCGCAACGCCGTTCCGACATTGCGACACGACCAAACAAGCCGCGTCCGACCGTCGTAATGCCTGATCGGACGTCGGATCGGACGGTTTCGTCGTACATGTGTTTCGCGCTTTACCGTTACTAGCTAAAGGTTCCTAGACGGGCATTACAAGCGAGCTGTTAGCGATATTCACCAGGTGCTCTTTGCTAATCGTCTAATTTGTTTCCAAATTCCTTTTCGTGACTTTTTAGGACGTAGCTTTTAGGCGCCCGTTTCCGGCTCGAGCGGCGTCGCCGTCGGCGTAACCGCGTGGTGCATTATGGGTAAAGTTTCCCGATAAATTTAGCGGAAACAATTCCTCGCTCAATTTGGCGGAAAAATTTCCCCTCCATTTTTAGCGGAAACTTTTCCCCACCAAGTTTAGCAGAAAAATGTTCCCACCAAATTTAGAGGAAAATGTTTCGCTAAATTCAGCGGGGGAATTTTCCCGCTTATTGAGCGGGGGAATTTTCCCCGCTGAATTTAGCGGGTTCCGCTAAATGTGTCGGGAAAAAAATTCCTGTTAAATTTGGCGGGAAAATTTACCCGCTAGATTTAGCGAAACATTTCCCTGCTAAATTTAGCGAAACAAATTCCCCGCTAAATCTAGCGGGAAAACAACTCCGCCAAATTTAGCGGAAAATGTTCCCCTAAATGGGAGGCGTCCAGGAGAGGAGGAGGGGCATATCCTCCTCTCCATACCCTCGCCTCCTCCTCCTCCTCAAGAGATGCGCTCTAATTCGGCGTTACAGGGGATTGTAAACGTCTTTCATTTTTTTAACAAGATAATGGTGTGTTCGATGTGATACTGTTCTTTTCAACGCATATACCCCAAAATATGAGCGCCGAAATTTCGTTGTAGTATCCCTTTAAAAGTAGCGAGTTTTAGAATACTGCACTCAAAGAAAGCCGATCCAAAACGCGTTGTGGTTTCTGCGCTTTTTTTTTTTTTTTTTCACATGCCAAAATTTTGCATACGCTGTTCTAACTCTTGGCAGTATCTGGGATTCGCCATGTTTGACGCCGAAAAAAAAAAAGCTGTCGGCATAACAATTACCCGAGTCCAGGATTATCAATTACGAAACTAGGTTTACTTTTTGTGGCCGCCCTACCAAAAAATCTGGTATAACTTTTCACTATCCGGATTATGGAATCGGAAATTTGTTTCTGAAAACGCGAAATCCAGATTGTAGACAAAGGAATAATTTCTGAAAACCTAAATTCCAGATAGAGTCCAGATAGAATCCAGATAGGTTTCCGGTTCCATAACCCGGATAGCGAAAAGTTATACCGGAGTTTTCCGTAGGGCGGCGATTCTTAAATTTAC
Source organism: Ixodes scapularis (assembly GCF_016920785.2). NCBI lineage: Eukaryota > Metazoa > Arthropoda > Arachnida > Ixodida > Ixodidae > Ixodes > Ixodes scapularis. The sequence continues at coordinate 123,847,956 of NW_024609879.1, read as the reverse complement.
AAAGGTCATTTGTCGATGTGCATATAAAGATTTGTTTAGATGGGTCCATGATGTGGCGCCTAGCCTTAGACATCAGCCTAACATTCTGAGGTACTTCTGCGGCCTTTAATTTTATTGTTCAATTTTAGAGACAAATGTCAGACTTAATTTGAAGGGCCTGTCACTCATATATTATCTACAGAAAGCTAATAAGAATCTAAATATAGTTAATTTCTTAGGACAAGAATCGGTAAATGCTGCTTAGGAGAACTTTAGCCGGGTTGATAATTAAATAAATTACCTACTCGCCCTAAGTCGAAGTGTCGAAATATTTCTCGAGTACTTTTCTTTCTAATAAAACGGGCCGAGAGAAGGCTCTTTGTTTTTATAAATTATCTGCGCCATTATACGATACTTTTTTATTCTGCGTGGTTCACTAAGAGTTGGGTTTCACGAAAACCAAAGGGCGAGTAGTAAACTAGCAAGTTTGTCTATTCTGCCTGATTCAGCATATTGCTAACCAAGCTGTCAAGCTGCATCTTCACGTTCATTCTATTTTTTTTAGTTTATTTATTTTTAGTTTATTTTCGGGGGAACCATTGTCGTCGGGTAAGACCATAGACGGCGGTAATCTTCCCTGTACATCAGTTGAATCGTTTTGCCACCGGCCATAAGAAATTACATCAATCGTGCTCATAAGAAAAGAAAAGACACTCACACATAATTTAGGTTTAAACTGACCTCGTAGCCCTCCAAGCGGCCCTGTACCAGTTTCATTGGTTGTGTGCTACAAGGAATACATTTGTATCCCAAAATTAAGCCAAAATTTAATAAAGCAGCAACACAGCCGCGTGCACGTTGGAATCGAAATCAACCAAATTGAAACAATCTGATGGCGGTGCACGAGTGCGTCAGCGCCCTCGGTCAGGCAACTACCAGGTGGAAATGGTCTGTAACACAGCTGGGTTGTGAATGATCACCCTAACTTGCATTCGAGCTGTCTTATCACAACTGTGGTAAGCCATATGCTGTGCAAGTACAAGCCTGTTACGTGCTGGCCAGTGAACTTGACTAAGCAAATATGCAAGTTTTGTATTTAGCAGTTGAACACACTCTACCTCATGACAAAACATAAAGGTGATCAGTAAAAAGGGGGGGACTGCTGGATTATAAAGCTTTTACAAGCGGTAATATTAATAAGCCAGCAGAACGTCTGCTGTCAAGGGTCAAAAAACGGTGCTTGATAAAATTTGCAGCGCTAAAAGCAGTACATGTTTGGTCACATAGTGGCCCTTAGGAGTATAAATGTTCTTAATATTAATAAGGCCTTCTAATAATAGTCACTTGGAACACGTACAGCTTCTAACAACATGAAATACACATTCGACGATGCAGTTTCAGGCGGCTTCACAGGATTCACTTTGGTTAGGTCCTCATTGCCTGGGGTGAGGAAGGTAATGAACCATTGATCTCTTCAAGCGCATAACGTAAAGTGCCTGGGGCCAACGTGTGTTTAGCACCGATGCATAAACTTTCTTGGGGAACTGACCTTTACTTCGCAGAATAAAAAAGTATCCTTTAGTGACGCAGATAATTTAGAAAATCAAGCAGCCTTCTCTAGAACCGTTTTATTAGAACGATACGTACTCGAGAAATAATTCGAAACTTCAACGTAGGGCGAGTAGGTAATTTATTTAATTATCAACCCTGTCAAAATACTTGTACGCGGCATTTACCCATTCTTTGCTTTAAGAAATTAACTATTTTTAGGTTTCATTTGCTTACTCAAGATAATATATTAGTGACAAGCCCGTCAAATTAAATCTGATATTTTTCTAGAAAATTTGACCACTAAAATTAAAGGGCGCAGAAGAACTACCTCAGAAAGTTTCGCTCATGTCTAACGCAAGGCGCCACATCATGGACCCATGTGAACAGATCTCTAAATGTATATGGACTGATGCGCTTTCTAAACTTCGGCATCGCCGGCCACTAAAAGTAAACCTCTATTCGCAAACTTTAATCCTGGACTAGAGTAATTGTTATGCCGACCGTCTTTTTTTTCTGGCGTATACAAAGCGTATGCGAAGATTTTGCATGTGAAAAAAAAAAAAGCGTCGTCACTAGTGCGTATGCGCGAAAATACCCCCGCGTTTTGGACTGGCTAATAGAGACGACGCCATTCCTTTGCGTAGACTATTTTGAAACTCGCCACTCTTGTGATGTCTGTGGCAGTTTCTAACGCGAAAAGTCCCATCTAGCTTTGTATTAAAAAAAAATAGGTGGATTTAACTGGTTATCAAAAAACAGTCAATAAATCAGTTGAAAGACTCCCGAAATAGGACCACGCATGGTATACAACTGTGTTGTCCTTCCTTTCCCCCCAGTGTCGGGTTTTTTTCTAAAATGTTAAACCTTTCATATGGTTAGAGATTGTACTTTAAAGCGCGTCGGGTTATGACCGTTCATAAAGTTACATTTTTTTCCTTACGGAAGGTTTGCTTCCTACCACTACCCTGCAACAGCGAACGCGGTTTAGTAAAAATGCTAAGCTAATTGCAACATATACAGTTAATGTAAAAGGCCTTAATAAACGAATAAGGTCAGAACCTTTCCCTTATAAAACGTTCATGTCAAACAAAGCTGTATTACAAATGAAAATTAATGCATTATGAAAGATATAAAGGATGTATGCTTTGAATATTTTTCAAACCTTTTGTAGATTCCGAGAACTGTCCTGCAGCAAAAACCAACTGAGGCTGCACACAGCTATCAACCTCCAGTGCCTCTCTCTAATGTAAAGTTGAAAAAAAAATGTTACTCTAAGAGGCGAAGGCAAATCAGCGCAAGAGGAGTTCAATTGATGTCGCTTAAGCGATACGGAGGATGCAAAACCAAACAAAAAAGATTTAAGAAAGGGCTTCTCGGCACCGTCAAGAAGGCAGCGTGCTCGCTCATGCTGCAAGAGAGAACAATGTTTAGGACTTTAGCTATGAAAGTAAAACACGTACAGGTCCTCAAACACAAGTTTATGTTCAGGACCACTGGGAGGGCTACTCAATAGGCGCGGATTGCGGGCAGACTTCATTGATTAATGTCAAGTTTTTTTTTGTTTTTAGGCAGGTTTTTTTAAGCGTTTCCAGCACCCTGTAACACGCCTGAGGTTTTCGCAGATATTTATGCATTCTAGTAGCGTTTTCGACACGAGGCCCGGGATGTACACGAGTGCTTTAGCGTGGTGCTAAACAATGCAGGTTCGATTTAGTCGTGAGTTATGACCTTTACAGGCTGACGCATGATTCTCTACGGATGCGGCATTATCCGAGCGTGTCCGCTATCATTATGCAGTTCGCAACGTTCAAGTTAATAAACAAAACTTTCCGTTTGCAGATAATTGACCCCATAAGTGATGATGTCACAACCTGGCGATGTGCTCCAGACAGTTCCTATTGCCGTTGTTATAGGCCAGGGGTGGCCAAACCGCGGCTCGCGAGCCGCATGCGGCTCTTTGGTGGTCCAAGTGCGGATCGCGTATCCCTCGTAAGGACCCCCCCCCCCCCCCCGCCCTCCCCGCCCCTTTCCGCTTTTCTTCAGGAAAAAAAGAAGGGATTTCAGGCAGAATAAAGTATGACTCGCGGGTACGCAACTTTATTACGTATATTTATTGCGTATAAGTGCACAAGGCTATACGTACAGTCAGGCTCTGAACAAAATTTAAATTTGCCGCGCCCCCCTCCCCCCTTCCTCTCCCTTCCTACCCCTACCCCCCCCCCCCCCCCCCCGCGGCTCTTAGAAGTTTCGTGGTTTCGTTTGCGGCTCTTAGGCCGGGTCAGCCTGGCCACCCCTGTTATAGGCAAATGCCTGGGAGCTCAACGTTAGGTTGGAATTTGTCTGACAAAAAATAGTACATTTTTTGTAGCATTTTGTCTTCTCAATATCTAATCATTATTACTTTTTTTATTCTCACAGTGCCATAAGGTGATGATAAATGCCCGTAATAAAGTTTAACAAGTTTTTTTTTGTTTTTTTTTGCTAACACACTACGTGATGGCATCCCGGGATCAGATGTCCTTTCTGAGGGAGTACGGCGTTAAATTTGTTTGACGTACCCATCAAAAATGTTTCAATGTTTTTAAATGTTCTCAAAGTTTTCTAATTGGCCTGACGTACCCTTTAAGACTTCCTAAAAAGTGTAAGAGACCCGTCATAAATTTTTGAGAGGCCTGCGGAGCCTGTCCAAATCCTTTCCGTGAAACCACAGCGCCCATCAAAAGTGTTTAAATGGTATGTGGAAGAAATCACGTGATCCTTCAGGATAAATACGTCGGGAAAGCCGCTTAGCCGTTTTGTATCGTGCGGCCGTGAAGAGTTTTGGAAACTGAGGAGACGTCCCCCCGTGCCCTCCTCTCGTGGCTCCTGTTTACGCGGCCCCAACAAAAAGGAGAAGGGCTTAAGAAATAGGGAACAGCGCGCAAAAAAGACGAAGACAACGAGAGTAGAGCACGGGACAAGCGCTGTCTTGTCCTGTGCGGGCGCGGGTGAAGGGTGCGCACGAATCGATACAAGCAGCTCTGGAAAGGAGGTCGCTCGTCCCCACTTAAGCTTTCCCAGTTTCCGCCCTTTCCCCCTTGCTCGAGTTCTTCCTCGCCAACTCTTTGCTCACGAGGGAGAGACGTTACGTGGGGAAAATGGGAGGGGTAGATTTGCTGTTTTCTCGTAGATAAACTATTTTCATTTAGTTGAAATACAGCCTGTGTCAGAAGCTGGTCGCTTTGTTCTTTCTCAGTCAATGGTGGCAAATGCAATGCACATCAACTAACGGACGCTCAGTGTCGGCTTCCCGTCCCACGCGTTGGACCTCTCTTTTAGAGCAGCTGGGCGTGCGGATCAAGAAGGTCTCTGAGTGCCCTGTTTCGTGCGCCGCTTCGTCTGTCCGGCTACCGAAGCACCCAAAGAGAGAAAAAGATGCCGGAGACGTGACAGTGCTTAGAATTTCTCAACGGCGGCCGATGTTGGTTGCTCGTTCGTGGTTTTCGCTACACGTGCTACTGACAGTAGCACGTGCATCCCCTCAGATTTATAGGTTGGGCAACCGTACATCTTAGAAAAAATCACCCAGAGACATTGTAAGAATCTTGAAAGATAATTTTTTGCTACAAAGAACTGGGTTGTGCCTATTTTGTCTGATCGCTTTTGTCAACAGCGGCTTGTGCCCGAGTTTGCGCAAACGCTGGTTCTTATTGTCTTGTTGAGTTACAACATGCATGTAAAACTCTATTTCTAAAATAAATTTGCACCAATGTTTTAAACCTCATTTTTGGCCTATGGTTCAGAGTCATTTGGGCGTGGTGTTGAAGGACAGAGGGGGTCTGAGAGGCGACCAGTTAAAGGGGTTTGAAGGTTTTGAACAACTGAGATGTTTATTCATTTATTTATTTATTTATTTATTTATTCCCTCAGGGCCTGAAGGCATTACAGAGGGGAGTGGACAGAACATCTATAATACAACACACAGTAAATTAGGCAGGTGAATAAAAAGAAACATCAAACAAACTTGTTACTCGGAACAGAGAACATAGTTACAAACGGCATCTTTAAACTCGGCACTTTCGACTATGTCGACAATGTGAGCGGGAAGGCGATTCCAATACAAAGATGTCATTGGTATGAAAGACTGGTGAAAACTTGATGTGTCACTGGGAGGGATAGCTACTTTATTTCGATGATCGATACGCGAATAAACTTAAGAGGGTTCATTAACAAAAGTTGTCGTAATGCCGGGTTATAATGATAAGCTTTATGAAACAAGCACAGCCTGGATGCTTTTCTGCGGAGAGAGAGGATAGGCAGGCCCAAAGTGTTTTTCATTTAAGTCACGCTGGATGTGCGGTGATAGTTATGTAAAATTGAATCGGACGGAACGGTTTTGAACGGCTTCAAGCGATAATGCAAGTGATTTGGCCGGATCCCAAATGGCAGCAGCGTATTCTAGTTTACTGCGGAGCAAAGGTTTATAGAAAAGCAGTTTTAAGGACAGGGGAGCCAAAGAGAAATTTCTTTTAAGAAAGCCTAGCATGCGGTTACCTGTATTAGTTACATATTCAATGTGAGTGTTCCAAGAAAGGTTGTTATTTATGTATACGCCAAGATATTTATATGATGTTACGGGTTCCAGTAAAACATTGTCGATTTGGTAAGACGGACAGGTGTTATTTTGACGTGAGATTTTCATGGATTTTCACTAATTAATATTGAGTTTCATTTTCCATTTAGCACACCAGCGCGAAATATTGTTAAGGTCCGTCTGTAGTGATTGAACATCAGAATCATTAGTTATTTCAGAGTAAAGGACGCAATCGTCGGCGAAGAGACCAATGGTTGATGAGACATGTCCTGGGAGATCATTAATGAAGATTAGGAACAAAAGAGGACCTAAAACAGAACCTTGTGGGGCCCCAGAAGTTACGGGGCAGGAATGCGAGTTATTGTCGTTGACATAAACAAATTGGGAGCGATCAGATAGAAAGGATTTAATCCAAGCCAATAATTGACTATCAATGTTAAGTGTACTTAGTTCATACAAAAGGAGCCTATGTGAAACACATCCGAATGCTTTAGCGAAGTCGAAGAGTATGCAATCAACCTGAGATGAACGATCCAGTGAGGTATGGATATTGTGAGTATAGTGTTAAAAGTTGAGATTCAGATGAAGACTCTTTCCTGAAGCCGTGTAGAGCAGGGCTGAAAAATGAAAGCGCGTTAAGAAATTTGACGAGGTGGGAATATATTATGTGTTCTAAAATTTTGCAAGGAATGCTTGTTAACGAGATTGGACGATCCTTCAGGAGGGTAAACATATCAGCGAACTGTTTCGCTTGTACATTCGACATTTGGTCTGGATTTAGTTCACTGTCTCCAGACAGCAATAATAAAACGGAGCGCACAGAAAAGACACACTCGACAAGAAGTTGCACACAGTGCCGGGGCATGGCAGCACAAGAAGAAATAGAACGTCGCTTTTGAATCCAAAAAGGTGTTTCTTACTAACCTGCACGATAAGCGGAAGGTGATTACACGACATGGTTCGTGCGATGCTGCCATGCCCACTGACGAATTTCCAGTCGGTCGATGCTCTTGTAGACAGTGGTGCTGGTGGCGCTTCTGTCGATGTTGTCGGTGACGACATAAAGCCGAAACTGACGTGATTCCCATGACCAATCCGAAGAACTGCCAGTGATTCCGTGAAGAGCGGTGTTGATGCCGTTGTTGCTGATGGGTTGATGGGCAGAAAAGGTTTGAAGCGCTAAGGGGTCCCATAGCACATCAGGGCTGAAGTGCCATTTTCAATATGGTACCATACGTTCTTTCAAAAGGAGGCGAGTGTCAGAAGAATTGGTGCTCTTCTCTTTTAAAATGACCCAATGAAGTGGAACGCCCCGCTACTTATACCAGCAGACAAAGCCAGTGCGCCTAAAATTCAATGTCACTCATTTGAACTTCAATGCATCCCTGTTTTATGGTCAGTGGAGGAGCGTCGTCTGCACATCTACGTAGAGAACTTTACTGTGGTGATGCTTGCTTTGCAGGGGATTCAATATAATAGTGCTCTGATGCCAAAGCTGACAATATGGGCAATGCGGATGCAATATTATAATTCAACAGACATTCACCGAAGAGGTAAATATGAGCAGAATTTTGATCTCTTCTCGATAAAGTTAGCATAGAAGAAAAAGTCCCACCGATCTTCTTCATGCACCGCTCGACCAGCAGGCAGTCCATTAGTAGGATATGGGCTATTTACTAAAAGTATGACCAACGGGTCATCTGAGCTCTAAGCACGGCGCGCGCGTCCACTGGAAGCATATTACAAGTAAAACAATAGCTTTTCTTTTCGTTCATCACTCGCTTCATATCACTTGTTTCTGGTTCCTCCAAAGATGACTGAACAGATTCTGGAGATGCGCCATGTCACCCCCACTAGAGGTCTGTGTTTGTGTTTTGCCCCCTTGTTACCCTTCTCCAAGGATTATTATCAGAAAGAAAAATGTTTTTATCATTATTATTATCAGAAGCACATGTCAGATAAGATACTGCACTTAATTCAAAGGTGCAAGCGAGCTGTACAAGCATAACGATAATAATCCCTGGGGAAAAACAAAGGAGGAACACAAATATTCAAACACAGATAGGTGGCTGGTGCGCCAGTGAAGAAGTCCGCCTGGTCCTGGTATCGAACCAGGGACCTCTTCATTTCCAGTGGAGCTCTTTATCAACTGAGCTAACGAGGGGTTAGACGTCAGTAGAGCAAACGTGTTTTATCAGCTGCCACGAGTCTAACACCAAACAGGGTGAACGGCCTGCATTCTAAGGTTATGATGATAATGCAATTAATGCAAAGGTGCAAGCGAGCTGAACAAGTATGACGAAAATATTTCATAAAGAAGTGTAACAAAGGGGACAGGGGACAGAAACAAATCTCCAAACATAACTAGGTGACTGATGCGCGACCGAAAACAGCTTTTTGGTTAATTGGAACGGGGAAAAAAGGTGCCGTTTGGCTTGGCTTTTTGTGCGGCTTCAAATTTGGGAGCCATCAATCAAAGTTTGACTTCAGTTGGAAAAAGGAGTTTAGGTGCCCTTTGGCATGGCTTCAAAGCGGAGGACGTCGGCTCGCTACATTGGACAGTTAATGCTCTAGCATTAAATTGAGGAAGCGATCAGCGCCTCTACTAAATATTCGACGACTTGAGGTGACCGAAAGAATAGAGATGGCATGATTTCGCGTGTGAAGCACTTCTTTAGGTGGTCTTCGGATTACCTCTGCTTTTTCGAAGGTCGCAGGTCTGATCGCTAAAAAATGGTCGCTTTGTGTCTCCAGAGGGCATCATACTTCTAAGGGTCGTGCACGGTAGTGCAACTACAAGTAGTGCCTCAAACATATCCTCAATTTTAAAAAGGAGCGCAATGGGGTACACCCATAGAAGTTGTAAGTGCTTGCCATATATACTACACCCTTTGAGGAATATTTGTACACCCCAAAGATGGGAGTACGTTAACACCCGTTAGTGTGGTTGCACATGTACATCTTTTTCTACACAAATCTCACTCGGAGGGAACACAGGAGCACCCCATTTTGTGGTGCACGGCTACACTTCTTTCTACACCCAGTGAAATGAAAGGGAACACAGATGCACTTCATTCGAAGGTGTACCATCGCACCGCTTCATGAACCCGGCTCACTCAAAGGGAACACAGATGCACCCTGCTCAATAGTGTACCATTTTTCCCCTTTATACACCTACTTCCCTCAAAGAGAACACAGGAGCACCCGTTCAAAGGTTCAGTGTTACACCTCTTTCTACACCCACTGAATTCAAGGAGAACACAGATGCACCCGATTCAACGGTACACCGTCACACCACTTTATGCACCCGCTTCATAACTAACTTCATGATCCTACTTAAGAAAGACATCAAGGAAACCCTTACAAATTGTATGCGCCCCGGTGATTGAAAAAAGGCAGTTAAACGTACACACGGGATTGTTTTCAAATCTGCTTGACGTTTATTAGACAGTCTATTCCGTATGCTAGTACAAATTTGCAAGCAATCCGTGATATGTGAAGAGGTACAAAGAAGCTGTTACACAACTGCGAAGAATACTAAGCAAACAAGAACCGGGGTGAGTCTTAGGTAGTGTCTATTCTCTCAGCAGCCGGCGGAATTATTTCCCCAAAATTTCACCGGCAGTCGCCACTCATTCGCGGTACAATCACTCCATCGAACGACGTTTCATCGACACGGGATGTTTCATAGACAACTCAGATTAGCTTTCTTATATTAGCTTCTCTTTTTTTCTTGTAATGAGCCGCCCTTTTACCCCATCATCATGCTACTGCCGTTAACCGTGACCAGACAGCGGAGTCATGGGATAAAAAAGCATCCGGTTGATTGGTCCGGTGAATAGCGCACCTTCTTCCGCGCTTTTAGCCCAGGGACAAAAAGAAATAGAGAGGAGTAGGAAAATAGCAGCTCCTTCAAGGCCAAAGGGGTGGTGCCCTCGCAAAGGCTTATATTCAGGGGCATTCCAACAATAAACACAATGAAAGGATTGGTCACTTGTATCCTCTTGAAAGTTCGACCCAAACTGAATTGTGCAGTGGTCTTGGCCCACAGGCAGGCGCCGTGCTCTGACTTAATTCTAGCTTGGAGACTGTAGTCGCGTGATCCTGCCAGGAGAACCGATTGGCCTAAAGCAAGCATAGCGTTTACTCTACTGTCAATACCGGGTGAACAGGACAACTCTATACTTCCTAAGAAACGGCCTAACCCAGAAGTGACTTCCAAGGGGGAATCCAAGCGCAAGGTGATCGGGGCGCATGGCTAGCGTGGCGGTGTACTAGCCTGGGTGCGCTGATACACCGAGAGGCTTTTAAGGAAGAGGAGGATGCTCACTGTCGGCGTTCAAGTACATGGCTGGGTAACGGAGGGTGCATCTTCCAGGAAAAGGGTGCATGTGCGCCTGATGCACCCGACTACAATCTTTTGTTTCTTAGATTGCTCTCATTGCTGTCATTTGTACACGAATTTATTTATTATAACCAATCACATTTGTCAAAAGAATATGTTTTAACTGCGCATATGCGTATTTCATGACGTCAAAGGTACCTATAGCAACTAGTCATGTCGTCAGAAATATTGTTACTATGTTATCTAGAGTTAACAATAAGCACGAGAGGCATTCTATGCGTCAAGCTTTTGCATAATCCTGGAACGGAAACATTATTTGTCAAAGTACTATATTTCAGTATTTTTTGCTTCATTTACTTATTTGTTTTCAAAATACTGCTAACCCCTAGCAAGGGCTGTGAAAGGTCTGGGGTACAGGTTCGTATTAAAAACACAAAAAAAAAGGTTTAAAAAAAAAGAGCACAAATTATCAAGCCGACAAGAGATTCAGAATTATAGTACTTTAGTAGCGACAAAGTTTACCCCCCCCCCCAAAAAAAAAAAAAAACGCTTCATAGCATTACCTGTGACTAGAAGTAGAGACACAGCATACCGTAAAAGCCTATATTATATATATTTGAAATAGCCTCTTTTGCTCAATTAGTTAATTAGATTTTTTTGGGATGCACCATACGGAAAGAAAACTGCGCTAGGTGTTTTTTGAGTAAGTGTTGTTTTTAACAAAAGTGCCAATTTCTTGGAAGATCTTCCAAGAAATTGGCACTTCTGTTAAAAACAACACTTACTTAAAACACCTAGAGCATTTTTCTTTCCGTGTGGTGCATCGTTGTCAAATATCTGCCCCCCCCCCCCCCCCGACACACACAAACAAAAAGCGTTCCATCCAAACCCAGTGAAATATTTGATATGTATAATAATTTGTTCGGCCCAATGAACGCTTATAACCAAATCGGGTAATACGAGAGCATATTAGAACATTACAAGAACGTATGAGGGTAATATAATGTTACATAAGTCCTAAGAAACTTTTCAGTTTCTTATGTCGTCTTATATACTCGTGTATGATTTTCATATATTTTGTTATAATCTCATTTGATCATATGCGTTTATTGGACCAAGAAATTTCTTATACATAAAAGAGTTTTCAATAGGTAACCACAGCTACAGAGGCCTGGGGCTCATGTGTCGATTAAGCAGTGCTACGCGAACCGCCACCGAAGCTATAGGTAGGTGGATTTGTTGCGTTCCCTGCGAACAGCCCGTTTTCATCCAGTGGCCGGTCTTCTTGGTGCGTGGCTCGGTCGCCGCAAGAGTCACAGTTGGGAGAAGAACAGTTTAAGCCCATACATTCAAATGGAAACCATCATAACATTACAACTAGTTTCCTTATCACTTTTTCTATGGCAATGCGGTAACGGTGAGTTTATCCCGTACAGAGGTCTCGATTAACCGTGCACGGACAGTCATGCAGTACATTGGCGATCCTGGAACCTTAGGTTGAGTTGATCTTGAGAGTCAACGAGTTGCTTGTTTGCACCAGAATCACGCCGAATATTATTACAGAACCAATCATCTGAAAGGTAGAAAAGTAGATGTTGTCGGCGATATACGAAATAGATATGTTAACTCGGCGTGCGTTTATAAACAAGTCAAGCTAAAAGAAACCTGAACTGTTTTCCTGGAAGCCACATGGGTCGTTTTTTTCTTTGACGATCTCGATAAATTGCTGTTTCAAGGATTGGACAAGTCTGCACCCATGTGCTCTTTCTTGAGAAAGTACTTTATTCAACTGATTTATCCAACTACAAACGCATCTTCAGCTATCATTGAATTCATATCACGCGTTAAAAGACCGGTATTTTCATCATCTCAAACGAACGCTATATGAGCTTGGACCAAACTCATTAAAGAAACAGAAAATACCGAGTGTGAAAACGTTTAGGAAAATTATAATTACACTCAATTAATTCTAATGATCTGCGCGTCCTTCTTTTTTGCTTTCCTCGTCTGCTGCTGGGGCTCAGCTTTTAGTAGACTGATATAAACGAAGACAACCACCAACAATTCGCAGACTGACACATGTTTCAAAACGTGTAGTTCGCTTACTGACAGCACCAAAGACTTTTTGAGCACGAAGAAGCCTCCACCTTCGAAGCACATCCCTTCAGGATCAACGCTTTCATGCAGGTAACGTAGCTGAAAAAACACAAAAAGCATTACATAAACTGACATTTTTTCTTCTTGAAATGCTACACATGGCCGCCTGACTCCATACCTGCTGGAGGTAGGTGTCCGGCGCTCCGAATGTAGGAACCATCAGAATTGCGCTCTTAAGTTTGCGAACCTGTGGGACAAGAGCGCCAGTGGGTCCTTAAAGTAGTAAGATACTTGTCAGTATGTTGGCTCACCTCGTCCACTAATGCTTGTCCGGTGTAAGCCAAGTCAATAAAGCACAGCGATGAATATACAGAATAACCCGCGCCAATCCAAAGTTCTTTTTTTATTCCGTCGTGAAATACTGCGTCTACTACGACGCAGTCAATAATGACGGTGCCTGCACAAGCGACAATAAGCGTCCCTGCCCAAATGTTATTCAATGTCTCCTTGAGCTTCCTAATTTTGTTGATGCGGAGTCGCATTGCTTCGATCTGAAGAGGGGATTGGGGTTGCAATTGAAAGTTCTTCCATTTGCCTGCGTTCTGAAAAAACTCCACTTGAACTTGAATGTAGTCTATCAGGACATTTGTGCAGTTTTTCAAAAAGAAGTACGACAAGGAATCGTAAAGTATAAAACCGGTTCCTGTGAAGAAACCAAATATCCCCACTGGAACGGACCACTGGGTTGGCACAGTCTGTATGAGTTCCACCATTATGAACCATTCCGCTAAGCTAAAGTACATAACCAATCCCATAAATGCCGCAAGTGCACGCACTGCATTCCATCGATCTGCGGCTGAGTGCAGCAAGCTGTACGATCGAGGCGAAAAGCCAGTGTTTGTTTCGAATGCCTCCGAGTTTCTGAAGAATGCGAGCAGTTTATCCGGTTTCGTGAACATGACTGCGAGGTTGGTCATTAACTTGACCGCCGCGACGCAGAGGACTAGAAGCAGCAGGGACCTGGAGAGAGCGTCCGAAATACTCTGGATTACGCGCGCAAAGCGTAGGCTGAACAATGTCTCAATGAAGATATAGACAGCGAACCAACTAAACGAGTAGATGGTGTAGCGAGTCTTCCATGTGACCTTAGCGTTTTTCAGCGACTTTCCATGAAAGTTATGGATGAAGAAGCAGCCGTGCAGTCGACCGAGAATTGCATAAAGGGCAGAACGTTGCACCATCGTGGAGCTCATTCTGCCTCATCAGCCGAGGACCAGCGGATTCGTTACCTGCAAGGAGATATAAAACACTCTTTTGCCACCTGCATTTTCCGTGCCCTTCCTCTGTTGCACTCGTGGGTGCACCCATGAGTGTCCCCTATTGCAGGTTCAGAAACGACGACAAGCTCCTTCCGTAAAGACATCCCCTGTTTCTAGTTTCGCTGAGCGAACTCTGGAGACCGAGGCAAGAAAGAACTCTCGTCCTGTCCAGCGTTCGTTCTGTCAAAGTGAAAATGTGCAAGCTTGTGCTACACTTTTAAATTACAACGCGAAAAGCAGAACCCGGACGGCGGCTGAGGTGTCAGATTGAACGTTGGGCCTATCGGGATCTGGAACAGGGTGTGGGCGCGGTGGCCCATCTAGGGCGCGGAAGCCCATCCCCAGGTGGTTGAGAAGAGCCCACGCGTGCTGGAAGACGGCGTTTAGTACTTAAGACCTGACCCCAGTTCTTATTCTTTTATTTAACGCTCCGGCCCCACGGTGGCCATCCTTAAACTAAATCGAAAAGTGCATACTTTAAACTAACCTTACTGACATATTTCCTGTGTTCTTGAAACTGAGAACATTTTTTTTAATGGGAAAGCATTAACTACCCAATGGAGCGAACCGGCGTTATTAGCTTTTAAAGTCGCACCAAACGGCACCTAAACTCCACTGTCCCAATGGAGCGAAGCCTGTCGTCTGAAGCAGCGGTCTGATGGATAGGCTCCCATTGGCTGGCTCGCGTCATAGTTTCAAAAAACGAGGCCCCCATTAGCTCTCGCGCGGCGTAGTTCCAGGGAACGCGACCAGAGAAGCCATCTCCGTAACAACGCAAAGGCCCGGGCGCCGGTAGGAGGGAGCGGCTGGCCGCCGAGCCAGCAGAGCCCGCACGGGCAGACTCCGGAGTGGCTGCACGGCCGAGCTCAGCGCGGCGTGGCCACTTTCACGAGAGCGCGCGCTCGGCTGTCGGCCTCAGCCTTGGCATTAGCGAAACGTGGCAGTCCACGCCAGTACGCCGCAGACAAACTAAAAGAGCGGAAAAACGACATTCATGCTTTCGGATTCGCAACTTATAAGAAATGCTTGAATGTCACCGGAAGTTTTGTTTTTCCGTGACCAACATGCTTTTTGGTGCAGCTTCTCAACTACTACGCAACTGATAGACACGACACATGACACTACGAAGGTACTTAACCGACTGGGCCAGGTTGGCGTTACCTTCATTGATTACTCGTTCGACCGGGTGTCTCATCCTAAACTTTTGTTAAACTTGGGAGCATTCTAAATAACCGAAAGATCACCTCTTAACTTGAGGATTACTTATATTCTCGTCGTTTCTTCGTCTTGCAGGGTGGAGCTTTTTCTGATCCAGCAGGTGTTTTGTCAGATGTCCCCCAAGGGGCATCTATCTGTCTTGAGACCACTTTCATTTCTCATCTAAAGTTATTAATGACATTGGCACGTTTGTTGGCTTTGACATGCGTTTTTATGTCGAGGACTGTATCTTGTTTAGCGAAGTTAAAAACGTTAACGATCAGAGATTATTTAACAGTGCTCTGGAAAGGCTGCCTGAGTGGTACACGAGTTGGCGATTGCCCCTCAATGTTGAAAAGTACGTGCAAATGGCATTCTGAAGAAAACTTTCGCAGCTCAGTTTCTCCTATCATATATTAACACCCCTTTGCGAAGTGTCTCTACGTACAAATATTTAGGTGTGATCTTTTCGGCTGATTTGCAGTGGAATATACATGTTGACTTTGTTGTTCGTAAAGTATGCGGTAAATTTTGGTACTGGTAGCGCAATCTAAAGCGTTTCTCGTTTGACATAAAACTCACTGGATGCAAAACACTCGGTAGGCCTGTCCTTGAATATGCCTCTCAGGTTTGGTACCCTTGTATAGTATTAAAGATTGAAAAATGAGAAAAAAGCGCAGCGATTCGCTTTACGTTTCATATGCAATCAGTACCAAAAAGAAACGAGTGTGTTACGCCACTCTATGGGAAGGCTCAAATTGAGTTTTTATCTATTCGGCGTCGCAGAGAAAGGCTCAAATACTTCTACTCCTTGCTAAGAGGTGATTTTAAAATGCATAAAAGGGTGTAGGGTTAACATGGCGACAGTGTTTACATGTTAGGTAAGGAAACGCATGTCGTGTGGTATCAGTCCGTACATTTATCATTGTAATTTTAAGAAATTTCTTTTCAGATGTATTGAGGAGTAAAATAACCTTACTCAAGAGCATGTTAGTTCGTCATCAGCTGACATATCTTTAAGTGTACTGGAGTGTTGTTCGTGAAAAGTTCTTGCCTTGGAGTCCTTATTCTACTTTTTTGTTTGTTATTGTGGCATTTCCAAGCGTATTCTTTTGTTGAGCTCCTAACACGTACTTCGTCTATGCATAAGTTTTTGCGGATCAACTAGTTTGTAACCCCTACTGCAGCAACCTCCAAAAGAAGGTTTGCAGTATGTATAAATAAATAAATAAATAAGAAGAAAAAAAAAAGCTGTTATAGTCGCAGGTTTATTATTTAAATAGGCATGAAGGAGTAAATATTGCCACGTCTTTTTCATTATTTCTCGTACAATAATAATATTGAGAGGATTCGTAATTAAACGCTGCAACTTTAGCGGTATAACAAAAACGCAGACCATAGCTTTTTCGCTTTTTTTTTTCTTAAGCCGTTATTAAAATATGGTGGTTTCTTAGTACAAAATACTTTTTCTTTCCAAACATCCACTTTTGTACAATACTTTTAGAAAAGCGCTCGTCCACGTCTTTAGTATAATAAGTATTTAGTGTAAAATACCAACCTCCTTTCTTTTACCCCGTGGCAATATTCACTCCTTAATTGCCTAAGTGAATATTTAACCTACGACTGAAAAAGCTCGCCCTAGAATCTCCCAGAAGAAAAGGTACTTTGCCGTTAATCTATTTTGTATTTATTTTAATAAATATGAAACCGTTCTGAGCCATTCAAGATGACCGCTTGGTGCCGATACCTTACAGGGATACTTGAACGAAATTGAAATATACCCATCGTGTTCACAAATAGGCTGAATATAGTTCACCATATCCGTAAATGTCAATCGCACGTTTGTATTATTTTGTGCCTGATGGCTGTATTTTTCGTTAGAAATGGCCCACTTTAGCGAGCGCTCGGAGAGCAGCCATCGGAGAGATCGTCCCATCCGCCGTAATTGTGACGTAGTTTGTCTCGGAACTTTACCTCCGGACGCAGCGGACGCCCTGCGAGCTATCCAGCCAATCCCGCTCTGTGGACGTAGCCCGTTATTTGCTTTCCGCGCGTCGCTGTGCCCCCTCTCCAAGGTCACGTGATATTCACAAGGCCTTGAATAGGCCCCGAAGGCTCGCAGTATCCGCTGAAAGCAGCCAAAGCACACCAGCGTTTGGGTCACCGCAAGTAATCCCAAAGCTCTCTTTGTATGAAATTTGAGTGACGGGTGTGAGCGGTGTGATTGTCCAGTCCTTTCCTTCGTGTTCTTGTTTTTTCGTGTTCAGCTGACCTGATTGCCAACGGGTAATCCTCTGTAATCTTGCAGAGGGACAATAGCGACTTCTGGTACGCAGAAAAGAGAGTCTTGGGGGAGGGGAGTGCCTCCTTCAGATCGTCTTTCGTCGCGGCCGGAGGCGAGACAGTTACCGACACTACCTGTCAATGCTCCTGGACGAGTATTACAAAGAAGCCGTTAGCGACATACACCAGGTGCTTTTTGCTAATCGTTTAATTCGTTTTAAAATTGCTTTTCGTGTCTTTTTCAACAAGAGATTGGCGTGTCTGATGAGATAAGGCTCCCTTGAACACGAATCAACCAATAATTAAGCGCCAAAATTTCGTTGTAGTATCCCTTTAAAGCGTTTTCTAGCCCATGGGGTTCCCTCTTTGTACCCTTTATCAGATCCTCTGACGTCACACACCGCTGGCGCAGTTTGCTATCGAGGCTGCGAAGAGTACGTTAGAACAAAGAGCGAAACTGAAATGCTGCCAGTCACTGTAGACCAAACTTTTCCGGATGAGCAACATTCCCCAGATAAGTTGTAGCTGCGAGAAGGTGATCCTTGCGCTGACTTCTCATTTACAAATTGCAAATAGAGATATATCTTGCATCTTCTAAGAAGACCGGAAATTCGCTTACAAAAAGCACGCTTGGGGTTCCAGAGTTTCTATATTAAGAGGCTATAACGTTATGAAGTTTACTCTTTGGTTTGACTTCGATATGCTGTACTGGCACTAAGATGTAATTTAAACGTTCAAAGTATATTCACTTAACTACAAAGTGTCCACGCTCAACAGGACAAATCACCACAGCAATCGACTCACCTTGTTGTCTTCTTCACGCCAAGGAAATAAAATAAACATACATACTTCTGAATAAGCTGCGACTAAATTAGTTTAACGACCAAAAGCTTTGTTGAATGACTTATCTCAGAAGAAGACTGCGGAGCCATCCTTGTCATGTTTTTCGGTATTTTGTGAAAACTACTATAGAAAACTCACTTTTAAGGAGCGAAGACGGATGACAAGAAAATGACTCCAATCCACGCCTCTACCAACGATATGTATGATGTCAAAGGAGATGCTTCTACAAAGATGCTCTCGGTGCCATCAAACGCACAACTGTTTTGCGAATGCTGAAAGTTTGAACAGCTTTTACGTCCTTCAGCGTCTCTTTCCCGATAGCTACTCCCGTAAATAATCTAGAGGTACGGGAAAAACCTGTCGATATTTCGCGCCAATGGGCAGGCAAAGTCAAAACACAGTCGATGTGAGACTTTTTCTTTCTACTGATTCGATCGAACGCATTTATTGCCCTGGCTACGTGCTTAATATGTGATCTACAATTAATGTATTCAAGTTGCGGTGTTCATGCAAGGCAGTGCAAATGATTGTCACGGGCTTTTCTTTTTTTATTGACTTGAGTTACAGCATCTGCGGGGACGATCTTCTGAAGAAGAGCAGTCATACGTGGGTGTCAACGAATATTAGGCAATTCGCAAAGGTTGATATAAATGTTTTTCATTTGCAGTTACGGGTCATAAAAGCTTTGTCATATTTTGAGATAAAATTTTGAGGAGTTTGTTGAAGATTATGAGCTTGGTCGATAAAACTTGGTGCTATTTTTTATTGTTATCATCGTAATAACCTAAAAAGACTACCATATACAGTATTTAGATATTGAAACCAGAATTTCATGTTGAATTGTTTTTTTATCAGCGCCTTGGAATTTGAATTTTTATCATCAAACAAATAGTGGTTCGGGTCACCAAGGAGCCGCCGCAGCTCTTGGGGTTGGCCACGGCTCTCATTTATGTGAGCAATTTATGGTTTATTATTTGTCACAACCGCTCACAGGAGCTGTGGTCATTCCACTTGCGTAAACACCCGTGATGTCACAATCAATACCAACGCTTTATCATAACCGTTTAGTTAAAACACCTGAGACTGGGGAGGAACGTCAAACAACCACAGTAGAAGGAAAAAGATAAAAACGGCAGAGGACAGCCTCTCAAACGCAGCTTTAAACACTGACAACTTTAGCAACGCCGACCTCTACCCGTCCAAGTGGAGGGCGCGACCTCCATCTGTCGGCTGTCGCGCCGATCAGATACATTTTTAGCAGTAATGTACACGTTCCTCAAAAAAAGGAACGACATCTCGTTCCTCGTTCTTTTTGATTTTTGGAATGCGTTCCCGTTACAAGTTCCATATGTGATAAAGGAACTCGTTCCCGTTACAGTTTGAAAAACGGAACGTATCGTTACATATACGTTACATTTGCATTTTTTGCCAATTACCATATTTAGTTAAATCAAGCAGAGTTTTTTTTTCTATCCCATTAATAGTCAGCATACGAGTATGTATGTCGTGATGGAAGGGCACTAGGAGAAAAAAACACGCGGAAGCAGGGTTTTATTTGTTGATATATTCATGTTAAAAAATCTCAGCTTTTAACCATGTCCATGTTTGTAGTGGATAATTCAGACGAGCCAAATGTACTTTTGCCCAAGATTGCACGAGCTTTTTACAACAAGCTCACACGTTTCAATTCAACAGAGTCCCGGGTTAGAACTTAACAACAGCTGCTTCTCGATGTTGCTGTCCGTAAGATGAGCAAGTGAAGGAGAGGGTAGGGTTTTCGGAAAGTCAGTCTTGAAAGCTAAAAATACTTCGTTGTGAAGGTTGGGGTTGTTCTTCAGTTTGAAGGTGGGGGACAGGAGAAGGAATAAAGGTTATTTTTTGTGTCTCTTTTAAGTGAATAATGTTCGGGATACAAGGGTGTGTCCAATATCTGGTGATTTGTGATCTTGTTGTAATTGGAGGTCTTGTTATTGAAGTTCAAAAATGGCTGTAGTCGGAATAAACTATATGGGTGTATGAGAATTCGTGGAACCAAAGAAAGTAGCTGAGTTTGAAACAACCCTCTTTCTTTGTCTTTTCCTACGACTAAAAGTTTTGCTTTTTGTGCCGCAGTTTCGAGCACTCAAAAAAGAATCAATGTCCACCAGCTCTCCTGCACCTGAAACTGTTAGCAAGCGAGGACCACACAAAATAATCCATAAGATTACTAGCCAAAAAGTTGAAGAGATCCTGCACTTCGTAAAGATATTGCTTTTGTACTTTCATACTTTCCCTGTTAGAAGTAAATTAAAAATCACCCCACTGGACGAAAAAAGAAACGCCGTTACTCTTTCCGTTCCAGTAAAAATTTAACGCGTTTCCGTTCCAGTTCCAGCAATGCAAAATGGAATTCGGCGGCGTCCCTTCGTTCCTCCTAAAAGAAACACGTTCCAAGAGCGCCGTTCCTTGGAACGCCGTTCCGTACAACACTGATTTTTAGCAGACGGCCACAGGAGGTAGGAATTGAAAGTTTTTGAATTTAAACTTCATTCGTGTATGTTAGTTCAGAGAACTTTGAATGTAATTAATGTACGTTTTTCAGCCAAACCTGTACAGCAGCTTGGCCTAATACTATCACAAACCAATTTCAAACAAACCTTCAAACAGTTTAGATCTCTTTGCTTCACGCTATAGAATAAGGATATTGATGAAAAAGCTCCCAATTTTATACCACACCGACCACCGTAGTCGGTACTATATTGTCTCAGCAAACACTAGCTGAGAGTGGGCACGGCAACCGTCCGAGCGACAAGTTATCTAACATGCCCCTTCTTTTCGTGATACAACAGATGATACTGCTGTGCACCGCATGTCCCGTTCCTGCGTTGGGGGCGGCGACCATCGTTCCAAGACTTGCAAGGCCAAACCAAGCGCAAACGTTGCTGCCGCACGTCAGCATCGGCGTATTGCACGGACATCAAGCAGCAACCATGACTCAAGGCCAGAAGGGTACAAGAGCACGGCCCGAAGCAGCTTTCGTCAGTGGGCACGGCAACCGTCCGAGCGACAAGTTATCTAACATGCCCCTTCTTTTCGTGATACAACAGGTTAGTGAAGGCGATTGCATGTGTTTCAAATCTGACAACCGATGTATTATTGTTCTGCCGTGCCCACGAGTGTTTTTTGCCTGTGCCTTGCAGTGTCGGGATAATTTATTCTTGCTTCTTTCTGGGGACGTCGAGTTAAATCCGGGCCCGGATACAACACTAGAAAAAAATGATTAATCAAGTTCTTGAAAATCAAAAGCAAATGAGTAGTGAAATTAAAGAAGTGAAGGAAAACCAGGTTACGTCCCAACAAAGGCAGGACGAAATGGCTGCAAAGATCACCCGCCTTGAAACGGCTCTAGACGCCCTCCAGAAGGGCAATCGAGATATTGTTCAGCTACGGGGAACAGTTCAAAAGTTAGAAGAACTAGTCCATATACAACAGACTAAAATAACAGATCTTGAAGATAGGGCTAGAAGAAACAACCTAATAGTGTTTGGTATTCCCGAAACTCGCAGCGAAACAAATGATGACTTGAAAACTAAGGTAATTAGTGACGTTTTTGAACAACAGCTAGGCGTGACTGTGAACACGGTCAGCGAATTCATAGACTTGGGGAAAAAAATGAAGGTAAATGTCGCCCTGTCATCATGAAACTGTATGATTACAATGAAAAAGTTCAAGTACTCCAGAATTGCAAGAAACTGAAAGGGTCAAAGATATCGGTGTCCAGTGATTATTCGCATGCTACTTTACACAAGAGACGGAATCTTTGGCAAAGTCCAAGTGAAGAAAGGTCCCGAAGATTACGTGTGAGGCTTGTACACGATAAGTTGCAGATCGGTGACGAGATGTTTATTTGGAATGATGCTGTTGGCTGTCGCGAAAAAGTCACGGATTCACGGGGTTCACGGTCGGAAAATAAATGACGATCAAAAATTGAGAAGGAAGAATGCCTCCGGCTTATTAATTTGAACGCGAGAAGCCTTGTTAATAAAGTGGACGAATTGGAGCACCTACTTTTAGTACATAATGCTCATATTGTTGTTGTAACTGAAACTTGGCTGCACGACCAGATAAATGATTCCGAGCTTCTTCCGCCATCCTACAAAATAATCAGGAAAGACAGAGGATCCCGTGGAGGTGGAGTTTCTATTATCTATAAGAATAACATAGCCTGCATCTTGATGGCCGACTGCGCTGATACTGAAAGCTTGTGGTGCAAAATGACGTTTTGTGGACATACCTATGTGATTGGTGGAGTATATAGAGCTCCTGATTCCCCAACTACGTTTCTGGAGGCTATTCATGATTACCTACAACAAAATGTGACCGATCACTCCAAGATGATAATTGCTGGTGATTTTAACCTACCCGGAGTTCAATGGGATGACTTAGAACCAGGACCAACTGAAACCAACAATGGCGAACTTTTATTGGACATCGCTTTTTGTAACGATCTCGTGCAGGTGGTTCAAGAACCTACTAGAATAACTGGGTCATCTAGTTCTATACTTTACTTAATTTTTGTCTCTGAACAATTAACAAATTATGAAGTACGCGTTGAAGACGGACTGTAAGATCACAAGATGGTATTGCTATCCTGCAAAGTCGCAACAACGTGCAGAACCACAAAGTGCTTAACCACGCAAGTGTATAACTTTAACAGAGCCGATGACGTCAGTATTCTCGACCATTTAGAATTACAACTTTCTTCTCTAGAGGGTGTGGAAGACTTAAATGAACTATGGAATCAATTTAAAAGCGTAGTTTTCTTCTGTCTGGATAGATTCGTTCCAAAAAGGGTTAAGCGCGTGTCAAGACGAAACCCGTGGGTTACCCGAGAAATAATTCAACTCAAACGTAAGATAGCCCGCAGCCGCAAGAAAAAAACTCGTAATACCACACTTATTCAAGAACAATCGCGTACCCTGAAATGTAAACTAAAGGACGCAAAGGAAAAGTATTTTTCAGAATCCATGCTTCAATTTATGAGGACGTCATCACAAAAATTTTGGCGTCATCTCGCGCCGTCACGGGTGGGTGTGGAATATGTCACCGATAATGACCGTAGCATTACTGATCCCGCCAGAATGGCAAACGTGTTTAATAACTTTTTTCAATCTGTTTTTGTAGATAGTGAAAACACACATAAAAGCGTTGAAGAGATAAGAAGCGCGCGGCTCTCGGCTATGCCAGATCTGATTATCTCTGAGCAGGGTATTTTTGCTTTACTACTAGAGATCGACACAAAAAAATCACCGGGACCAGACGAAATTCCCAACGCATTCTTAAAGCGTTACGCGGAGTAGGTGTCCAAGTACCTATTAGTTATTTTCAGTCAAACTTTAGAGCGCCATCAAGTAGCTTCGGACTGGCTGACAGCGAGAGTCGTACCAGTGCACAAATCGGGAGATAAGCATTCAGTTAAAAATTATAGGCCAATATCGCTGACGTGTGCTTGTTGAATGATACTTGAGCATATTGTGTCTAAGGAGCTGTATAGGTTTCTTCAAGATTCATATTTTTTTCTAACCAACATGGGTTTCGAAAGTCACTCTCAACTGTAACACAGCTAGCTGAAACTGTACACGACTTTGCCAAAGCTGTTAATAATAGAGGGCAAATTGATGCGATATGTTTGGATCTATCAAAGGCCTTTGATCGGGTGCCTCATTTTGAACTTATTCATAAATTACAAAACTTGGGGGTAAATGAAAACTTTGTTTTGTGGATTAAAGCCTACCTCACAAATCGAATACAGTATGTGCAAGTAAACAAAAAAAATTCAGCTATTGTAAGTGTACCCTCCGGCGTTCCCCAGGGGTCTGTATTGGGGCCCGTATTATTTTTGTGTTATATAAACGACATTACGAAAAAAGTAGGGCCTAATGTTACTGCTCGGTTGTTCGCAGATGGCTGCTTGTTGTATACAAATTTTTCTTGTCACCATAATCAGGTTTAGTTAAATTACTCTTTACAGCAAGTACAAGAATGGTGTAAGCAATGGAGAATGAAAATTAATCGTGACAAGACAGTCCTTTCTGTGATAACTAACAAAAAGAAAAACGTTCTACCATTTGTGTACGAATTTGATAACCAACCTTTGACTAAAGTTTCTCAATTTAAATATCTGGGCGTTACAATATCGTCTGATCTAAGCTGGAACGCACATATTGACAACATCTGATCCGCAGCCAAAAAAAAGCTCTGGTTCCTTAAGCGCACCCTTAAGTACGCTCCACCTGAAACAAAATTAACTTCATACAAAACGTTAATACGGCCAACTTTAGAATACGCTTCTGTTATCTGGGATCCTTTTAGAAGTTACCAAATAAGCAAATTAGAAAGGATGCAAAGAATGTCTGCTAGGTTTCTACTGTCGAAGTATCGAAGAACCGAATCAGTAAATAAAATGCTTAAACAGTTAAGTCTTCCCCTCCTTTCTGATCGCCGGAAAATAGCTCGTTTAAAATTCCTATTCCTCTTGAGAAATCAAATGTTTAACCTTAATACAAGTAACTATATAACGCCCCGTGTATCTAGTCATCTAAGAAGTACTCATCCATGTCAAATAAATTTAGAGAAACCAAATTATGATACCTATAAGTATTCTTTCTTTCCAAGAACTATATCAGAGTGGAATAATTTCCCTGAAGAAATAGTATTAAGTGATACCCTAGCTTCTTTTGAAACATGCATTTCTAAATTGTATAATCAATACTAACGAACCTTTTCCTCTGGCACTGGATAAATTAGATTATGTTTTTGATACTTAAATGGATTGGGACTTCCGTGACTCCATATATTATCTGCTCATGTGTTCTTGTTGTTTGTCTTTTTTATCAACCTTTGTACGATGTTGTTTTTGCGCGCTCAGCAGCGTACGCTCTTGTAAGTTTTAGCACTGGGAAGATATTATACGTAAAGATGTTTTTGTTGTGTATTCAGTGTGATTTACCAAAATAGTGTACTCTTGTCTTTCGTGAGTTGTAGTGTCCAAAAATGTGCCTTCATATGTACTACTTAGTGTTCTATATTGTATATCTGTTACACTCCTGTAACAGCCCCTACGGGCTAACAGTATAAATAAATAAAATTAAAAAAAAAAACTAGCAAATGCGTATACCTTGTTGGAGACGACGGTGGAAGACGTCGAGGTGGAGAGCACGTGACAAGCTGTCGGCCGAGGAGTCTCGAGCAGGCGCGTGTGAGAGCGTGCTGCGCGAGGCTGGGACCGGGCAGAAGCGATGGAGCCGGTCTGGCCCATGGCGATCCCCGGAGCGGTCTATACTCTGTTTCACCTTGTGTTGTACCGCAGGAAAGGCTACAAGCGCGAGCTCCTTGTTCTATGGAACACCTCGGCGGCACAAGCTCTTGTGCACCAAAGGCAGCTGCCAATACTATGAGCTTGCGCTTCTAGCCTTCGCTGCGATACAACATAAGGTGAAACGGAGTATACCAGCCCGGTTCGGACCAGGGCCAACAGGAACGGCGAGCCTTGGCCATACCGGCCTAGGCCATGACGATCCTGAAGTGGTTCCGAAAGAAGACTCGAGCTTTGATAGCCCGGAACAGCTAGCCTGCGCATCGCTCTGAATGACTGGCGACAACCAGGGTCGGCACGCCCGGACTGCCGGCTCTCGAGGACGGGCAACCGGGAAACGCAGTAAAACCATTCGCTGTTTTTTCTTTGTGTTGTGCCACTCCTTGAGAGACGAGCAAAGCAAACACCGATTGTGCGACAATTAATAGAGAGCGACCTCAAACACTAAAACAGAACAAAACTTAATCATTTTGAAATATTAAAAGTAATAGGGGATCAAGACGTTGTGGAACACTGAAATAATATAAAAAGCAAGAGAACAGAAATGAGATACTTGTAAAACGCTCACCAACCATACAACCCAATAGCCACCAAAGTGACGACATATTACAGACAAAATCGCAGACTGTAAACACGATCTGTTGTTTACGCATTGTAGGCAACAGATTGTAGACACAAAGTTTACTCAAATGTAGCTGATTTCATTTCATTTCATTTATTATACCCTTATAGTGCCCGGTAGGGGCTTTACATAAGGGGGGGGGGGGGGGCCAAAACAACAATACAGATACAAGTCAGCAAGAGTCAGGAATTTTTTTCTCCTCGTTAATTATTTTTGTCAATTGCCCTGGTGATACGAGATCTGCTTGTTCACGGCTATCTGAAATTGGCATTGCTGCGTCATATTTCAAGAAGCAGCAGAGGTTTGATCTTGCGAAATTGGTGTTTATATAATTGTGTTAATTTAAGAACAACCTTCTGACAAAATAATTCTAAAAGGCGGATGTGTGAGTCGATTTATAACACCTTAGACAAACTAAAGAGCAGAGATAGGGTCCTCGTGTAATTTTTAATCACATAACATTCGCCCGATTTAAGCCACAAAATGACCTCGGAGAGCTTTCAAGTAGAAGGTAACATTAATGGTTCAAGTGACAAGTTAAACATAAAAAACAGCACTGTGAAAAGTTGTTGATGAGACGCCTTTACGATACAGCCTTGGATTCCGCCTGCTCCTGAAAATAACTTTAGTTTCATGTTTCTAACTCACTCGAACATTGCGCATTTAACGACAGTCAAAATATTCATGCCGTTTATATTTTAGATTCGCGGTAAGCCATCATTTGTTTTAGAGCAAGCACTAAAATTACTCAAAAATATTTTGTACATTGCAATAAAGTATCCTCAATATGCCACACTGTGATAGTGTTAATAAGGGTCTCAGTTTTAGACGATCTTTCATTAACACTGCGGCTGTGGGCTCAATGATTTGTTAGGTATAATGGTAACAAGCTGTACCTACCTCGGTCGAACTATGATTTTGCCAGTACTCGACAGTGGCTAAGTTTTCGGTACAAAGTCGCCTTTCTAGTGCTCATGTAAAGAAAATATTCTATCTTCTACTTTTAACAGTGGCTTAGTTGCATTTAGATCATGAGGAATTGTAACTCGCACGACACATTTTTTTTGAACATGCGTAATGTTTTGCTTTCCTTAACAAAAGCAGAATGTTAGCTGGTAGATTAGTCAATTAACTTATCATCTAGGACGTCACGCCAGTAGTGGTCACGAAGATGCCGGTATGAGGAACAGAATTAGGGGAGAAGAAAAACCAACACATTGAAGAAGGAATGACATAGAAGAAAAATTTGAAATAGCGGCTTATTAACACGAATAACATCGACAACAAAAGTTACCAGACCAAAGTCAAGTAAGCTTCCACAGACATTTTATACTGTGCTACGTTTATCGAAACCTATAAGATTAACCAAAGTCAATTAGAAGAGGTTGCTTTAATTTGCGTTAGTATTGTGGAAAAAAAGCTATCAAACTTAAAAAGGTTGCAACTGAATACATAAAAGTTTTAAAATTTAACGGGCACGTTCTTTGTTCCAGGAAGTAGAAAAATTCATAAAAAACACTGCGATAAGACATCGGTGGTATGTCGTAACTATTTACTGGGTGGTTTAAGGAGCGGCCAGGCTCTTTAAATTAACCGCAAAATTCGGTTTCTTAACCTATCGCGTTTCGATTTTGTATAGCTTTGGCCACAGGTGGTGCATTTTTTTCTATAAAATTCGCAAAGACCGAGCTTACCCGAGGAAAAAGTAAAAAAAAAAAAAAAAAAAGGCTTAAATCATATTGAAATGCAGCGAAGCCACCGGCCTTCAAACCATAGGGCGCCCTGTGGTTTGAAGACAGGGCCCGGGGGCTTCGCTCCGTTTTCATAGGAGTTAAGCCTTTTTCTTTTTTTACTTTTTCCTCGGGTAAGCTCGCTCTTTGCGAATTTTATAGAAAAATGCACCACCTCTGGCCAATGCTGTACAAAATCGGAACGCGATAGGTTAAAGGGGCGGTGCAACGATATTCAATTGGAATGTTTTTAACTTTACACGAGGTAAGCAAATGAGAACCTAAAAATAGTTCATTTGTTAGGGCCAAGAATAGGTAGATGCTGCGTAGGAGTACTTTAGCAGGGTTGATATAAATAAATTGCCTACTCGGCCTACGTCGAACTGTCGAAATATTTCTCGAGTACTTATCTTTCTAATAGAACGGGCCGAGAGAATGCTATTGGTTTTTATAAATTATCTGCGTCATTGTACCATACTTTTTTATTCTGCGAAGTTCACTAAGAGTTGGGTTTCACGAAAACCAAACAGCGAGCAGTAAACTCGCTATTTTATCTATTCTGTCTGATTCAGCACATTGCTAACCAAGCTGCGTCTTCACATTAATTTTATTTTTGTTTATTTTTTGTTTATATATTTTTAGTTTATTTTTGGGTGAAAAACTTTTGTCGGCGGGTAAGACCATAGACGGTGGTAATCTTCCCTGTACATCAGTTGAATCGTTTTGCCACCGACCAAAAGAATTGACATCAATCGTGTTCGTAAGAAAAGAAAAAAAAAAAAACACTCACGCGTAATTTAGGTTTAAAGTAACCTCGTAGCCCTCCAATCGGCCCTGTACCAGTTTCATTGGTTGTGTGCTACTAGGAATACATTTGTATCCCAAAATTAAGCCAAAATTTAATAAAGCAGCAACACAGCCGCGTGCACGTTGGAATCGAAATCAACCAAATTGAAACAATCCGATGGCGGCGAGTGCGTCAGCGCCCTCTGTCCGCCGGTCGGGCAACTACCAGGAGGAAAAGGTCTGTAACGCAGATGGATTGTGAATGATCACTCTAACTTGCATTCGAGCTGTCTTATCACAACCGTGGTACGCCATATCCTGTGCAAGTACAACCCCGCTACGTGCTGGCAAGTAAACTTGACTAAGCAAATATGGAAGTTTTGTATTTAGCAGTTGAACACAATCTACCTGATGACAAAACGTAAAGGTGGTCAGTAAAAATGGTAAGACTGCTGGTTTATAAAGCTTTTACTAACGTTAATTTATTTAGCCATCCGGGCATCTGCTAGCAAGGGTCCAAAAAGTTTGCTTGATAAAACTTGCTGCGCTAAAAGCAGAAAATGTTTCGTCGCATGGTGGCCCTTAGGAGTATGAGTTGTTTGACTGTTAACGAACCTTCTAATAATAGTCACTTGGAACACGCACGGCTTCTAAAAACATGAAATACACATTCGACGGTGCAGCTTCAGGTCGCTGCGCAGGATTCGTTTTGGCTAGGTCCTCATTGCTCGGGGTGAGGTAGGTAATGAACCATTGATCTCTTCAAACACATAAAGGCCGGTTCAGACACTTGCGTTTGAGTGCGTTTGACTGCGTTGCGTCGAGAACCGAAAGCGAGTCACCGGCACATCTGTGCTTCGTATGAAGCGTGGACTCGTATTCAAGGAATCATAATGGCACGCGATATAAGCAGCAGGGATGTCCTGGTTTCTCGCTGCCGCAACCCAGTCAAACGCAGTCAAACGCAACTGTCTGAACCAGGCTTAAGGTAAAGTGCCTAGGGCCAACCTGTGCTTAGCACCGCCGTATAAACTTTCTAGGGGAACTGACCTTCACTTTGCAGAATAAAAAAGTATCCTATAATGATGCAGGTAATTTATAAAATCAAGCAGCATTCTCTAGACCCGTTTTATTAGAACGATAAGTACTCGAGAAATAATTCGGCACTTCGACGCAGGCCGAGTAGCCAATTTATTTAATTATCCACCCTGCTAAAGTACTTCTACGCAGCATTTACCCATTCTTTGTCCTAAGAAATTGACTATTTTTAGGTTCTCATTTGCTTACTCAGGATAGTATATTAGTGGCAGGCCCGTCACATTAAATCTGACTTTTGTCTAGAAAATTGGACCAATAAAATTAAAGGGCCCAGAAGAAGTACCTGAGAAAGTTTGGCTGACGTCTAACGCTAGGCGCCACATCATGGACCCATGTGAACAGATCTCTAAATGCATATAGACAGATGCGCTTCGTAAACTTCGTCATCGCCAGCCATTAAAAGTAAACCTCTATTCGCAAACGATAATCCTGGATTCGGGTAATTCTTATGCAAAAAGATTTTTTTTTTTTTTTTTTTTTTTTTTTTGGGGGGGGGGGGGTCGTCAAATATTCCGAATTCTAGGTACTGGCAAAAGGTAGAACAGCGTATGCGAAGATTTTGCATGTGAAAAAAAAAGGGTCATCACTAGTGCGCGTGCGCGAAAACACCCCCGCGTTTTGGACTGGCTAATAGAGACGGCGGCATTTCTTTGCGTAGACTATTCTGGAACTCGCCACTCTTGAGGTGTCTGTGGCAGTTTCTAACGCGGGAAGTCCCAACCTTTGTGTTAAAAAAAAACAAAAAAACAAGTTGATTGATCTGGTTACCAAAGGACAATCAATAAATCACTTGAAAGACTCCCGAAAGAGGACCAAGTACGATATACAATTGTGTTGTCGTTCCTTTCCCCTTAGTCTCGGGGTTTTGTCTAAAATGTTAAACCTTTCATATAGTTAGAGATCGTACTTTAAAGCGCGTCGGGTTATGACTGTTCATAACGTGACATTTCTTTCCTTACGGAAGGTTTTCTACCTACCATTATTTTGCAACAGCGGACGCGGTTTAGTAAAAATGCTAAGCTAATGGCAGGAAATACCATTCATGTAAAAGGCTTTATTAAACGAATAAGGTCAGAACCTTTCCCTCATAAAACGTTGATGGCATTCAAAGCTGTATTAAAAATTAAATATATTGCATTCTGAACAATATAAATGATGTATGCTTTGAATATTTTACAAAACTTTTATAGATCCCTAGAACTGTCCTCCAGCAAAAACAAACTGAGGCTGCACACAGCTATCAACCTCCAGTGCCTCTCTCTAATGTAAAGTTGAAAAAAATAATGTTACTCTAAGAGGCGAAGGCAAATCATCACAAAAGGAGTTCAATGAACGTCGCCTTAAAGCGATGCGAAGGATGCAAAAAAAAAAATATTTATATTTAAGAAGGGGCTTCTTGGCACCGTCAAGAAGGCAGCGTGCTCGCTCATGGTGCAAGAGAGAACAGCGTTTCAGGACTTTAGCAATGACAGTAAATCCCGTACAGGTCCTCAAACACAAGTTTATGTTCAACACCACTGGGTGGGCTACTCAATAAGCACAAATTACGGGCAGACTTTATTAATTAATGTCTAGTTTCTTTGGTTTTGTTTTTGGCAGGTTTTATTAAGCGTTTTCAGCACCCTGTAACACTCTTGAGGTTTCTGCAGATATTTATGCATTGTAGTAGCGTTTTCGACGCGAGGCCTGGGATTAAAACGAGTGCTTTAGCGTGGTGCTAAATAATGCAGGTTCGATTTAGTCGTGAGTTATGACTTTTACAGGCTGACTCATGATTCTCTGCGGAGGCGGCATTATCAGAGCGTGTCCGCTATCATTACGCAGCTCGCAACGTTGAAGTTAATAAACAAAACGTCCAGTTTGCACATAATTGACCCCATAAGTGAAGATGTCCCAACCTGGCGATGTGCTCCATGACCGTTGCTAGGGCCGTTGTTATAGGCAAATGCCTGGGAGCTCAACGTTAGGTTACAATTTGGCTGACAAGAAATAGTACTTTTTTGTAGCATTTTGTCTTCTCAATATCTAATCATTATTACTTTTGTATTGTCACAGTGCCATAAAGTGCTGACAAATGCCCGTAATAAAGTATAACAAGTTGTTTTTTTTTCTGTTTTTTTTTTTTTTTTTTTTTGCTAACGCACTCTTTGATGACATCCCGGGATCAGTGGTCCTTTCTGAGGGAGTACGCGACGGGGTTAAATTTGTTTGACGCACCCATCAAAAATATTTCACTGTTTTTAAATGTTTGTCAAAGTTTTCTAATTGGGCTGACGTACCCTTTAAAACTTCCTAAAAAGTGTAAGAGACCCGTCATAAATTTTCGAGAGGCCTGCGGAGCCTGTCCAAATCCTTTCTGTGAAACCACGTACAGCACCCATCAAAACTGTTGAAATGGTATGTGGAAGAAATCACGTGATCCTTCAGGATAAATGCGTCGGGAAAGCCGCTTAGCCGTTTTGTATCGTGCGGTCGTGAAGAGTTTTGGAAACTGAGGAGACGTCCCCCCGTCCCCTCCTCTCGTGGCTCCTGTTTACGCGGCCCCAACAAAAAGGAGAAGGGCTTAAGAAATAGGGAACAGAGCGCAAAAGAGACGAGGACAACGAGAGTAGAGCACAGGACAAGCGCTGTCTTGTCCTGTGCGAATGCGGGAGAGGGGCACCCACGATACAAGCCGCTTTGGAAAGGAGGGCGTTCGTCCCCACTTCAGCTTTCCCAGTTTCCGCCCTTTCCCCCTTGCTAGAGTTCTTCCTCGCCAACTCTTTGCTCACGAGGGAGAAATGGTACGTGGGGAAAATGGGAGGGGTAGATTTGCTGTTTTCTCGTAGATAAAATAGTTTTATTTAGTTGAAATACAGCCTGTGTCTGAAGCTGGTCGCTTTGTTTTTTCTCAGTCAATGATGGCGAACTGAATGCACATCAACTAGAGGACGCTCAGCGTCGGCTTCCCGTCCCGTGCGTTAGCCCTATCTTTTAGAGCAGCTGGGAGTGGGGATCGAGAAGGCCTCTGAGTGCCCTGTTTCCTGCGCCTCTTCGTCCGTCCGGCTACCGAAGCATCCAAAGAGAGAAAAAGAGGCCGGAGACTACACCGTGACAGTGCTTAGAATTTCTCAACGGCGGCCGATGTTGGTTGCTCGTTCGTGGTTTTCGCTACACGTGCTACTGACCGTGTGTATGCGTCTGTTAGGTGCATCTCCTCGGATTTATAGGTTGGGCAACCGTACATCTCAGAAATTTACTCAGAGACATGATAAGAACCGCGAAAGATATTTTTTTGCTACAAAGAACTGGGTTATGCCTATTTCGTCTGATATCGCTTTTGTCGACAGCGGCTTGCGCCCGGGTTTGGGCAAACGCTGGTTCTTATTGTCTTTTTGAGTTACAACATGCATATAAAACTCGGTTTCTAAAATAAATTTGCAACGACGTTTTAAACCTCATTTTTGGCCTATGGTTCAGAGTCATTAGGCGTGGCGTTGAAGGTAGGGGGGGTCTGAGAGGCTGAAGGGTCTGACCAGTTAAAGGGGTTCGAAGGTTTGAAGAACTGAGAGGTTAGATGGGCAGAAAAGGTTTGAAGCGCTAAGGGGTCCCATAGCACATAAGGGCTGAAGTGTCATTTTCAATATGGTCCCATACGTTCTTTCAAAAGGAGGCGAGTGTCAGATGAATCGGTGCTCTTCTCTTTTAAAATGACCCAATGAAGTGGAAAGGCCCGTCACTTATACCAGGCGACAAAGCCAGGGCTCCTAAAATTTAATGTCACTCATTTGAACTTCAATGCATCCCTGTTTTATGGCCAGTGGAGGAGCGTCGTCTGTACATCTACATAAAGAATTTTACAGTGGTGATGAGTACACTTGCTTTGCAGGGGATTCAATATAATAGTGCTCAGATGGGAAAACTGACAAAGTGTGCAATGCGGATGCAATATTATAATTCAACAGTCATTCACCGAAGAGGTCAATATGAGCAGAATTTTGATCTCTTCTCAATAAAGTTAGCATAGAAGAGAAAGTCCCAGCGATCTTCTTCATGCACTGCTCGACCAGCAGGCAGTCCATTAGTAGGATATGGGCCATTTACTAAAAGTATGATCAACGGGCCATCTGAGCTTTACGTACGGCGCGCGCGTCGACTGGAAGCATAATACAAATAAAACAATAGCTTTTCTTTTCGTTCATCACTCGCTTCATATCACTTGTTTCTGGTTCCTCCGAAGATGACTGAACAGATTCTGGAGATGCGCCATGTCGCCCCCACTAGAGGTCTGTGTTTGTCTTTTGCCCCCTTGTTCCCCTTCTCCAGGGATTTTTATCAAAAAGAAAAATGTTTTTATCATTATTATTATCAGAAGCACATGTCAGATAAGATAATGCACTTAATTCCAAGGTGCAAGGGAGCTGTAAAAGAATAACGATAATAATCCTTGGGGAGAAACAAAAGAGGAACACAATTCTCCAAACACAAACAGGTGGCTGGTGCGCAAGTGGAAAAGTTCGCCTGGTCCTGGTATCGAACCAGGGACCTCTTCATTTCCAGCGGAGCGTTCTATCAACTGAGCTAACAAGGGGTTAGACGTCAGTAGAGCAAACGTGTTTAATCAGCTGCCACGAGTCTAACACCAAAAAAGGTGAAGGGCCTGCATTCTAAGGTTATAATGATAATGCAATTAATGCTAAGGTGCAAGCGAGCTGAACAAGTATGGCGAAAATATTTCCTGGAGAAGTGTAACAAGGGGAAAAGAGGACAGAAACAAATCTCCAAACATAACTAGGTGACTGATGCGCGACCGAAAAAAGCTACCTGGTTCATTGGAGCGGGGAAAAAAGTGCCGTTTGACTTGGCTTTGCGCGGCTTCAAATTTGGGAGCCATCAATCAGACTTTGACCTCACATGGAAAAAGGAGTTTAAGTGCCATTTGGCACGGCTTCAAAGCTGATGACGTAGGCTCGCTCCATCGGACAGGTAATGCTTTGACATTAAAATGAAAAATCGATCAGCGACTCTACTGAAAATTCGGCGACTTGTGGTGACCGAAAGAATAGACATCGCAGGATTTCGTGTGTGAGGCACTTCTTTAGGTAATCTTCGGATTACATCTGCTTTTTCGAAGGTCGCAGGTCTGATCGCCTAAAAAATGGTCGCTTTGGGTCTCCAGAGAGCACCACAATTCTTAAGGTCGTGCACTGTAGTGCGACTACAAGTAGTGCCACAAACATACCCTCACTTGTAAAAAGGAGTGTAATGGGGTACACCCATAGAGGGCGTAAGTGCTTGTCACATATACTAGACCTTTTGGGGAATATTTGTACACCCCAAAAATAGGAGTACGGAGCACGTTTACACCCGTTGGTGTGGTTGCACATGTACACCTTTTTCTGCACAAATCTCGCTCGTAGGGGACACACGTGCACCCCATTTTGTGTTGTACAGCTACACCTCTTTCTACACCCAGTGAAATGAAAGGGAACACAGATGCACTTCATCCGAAGGTGTGCCATCGCACCGCTTCATAAACCCGCCTCACTCAAAGCCTAAAGGGAACACAGATGCACCCTGCTCAACAGTGTACCATTTCTCCCCTTTCTACACCTACTTCCCTCAAAGGGAACACAGGAGCACCCCGTTCAAAGGTGCAGTGTTACACCTCTTTCTACACCCACTGAATTCAAAGACAACACAGATGAACCTGATTCAAAGGTGCACCGTCACACAACTTTATGCACCCGCTTCATAACTAACTTCATGAAACTATTTAAGACATCAAGGAAACCCTGAAAAAATGTATGCACCCCGGTGATTGAAAAAAGGCAGTTAAACGTACACAAGGGATTGTTTTCAAATCTGGTAGAAGTTTATTAGACAGCCTATTCCGTAAGCTAGTACAAACTTGCAAGCAATCCGTGACATGTGAAGAGGTACAAAGAAGCTGTTACACAACTGAGAAGATTACTAAGCAAACAAGAACCGGGGTGAATCTTAGGTAGTGTCTATTCTCCCAGCAGCCGGCAGAATTATTTCCCAGAAATTTCACCGGCAGTCGCCACTCATTCGCGGTACGATCACTTCATCGAACGACTTTTTATCGACACGCGATGGCTCATAGACAGCTCAGATTAGCTTTCTTATATTAGCTTCTCTTTTTTTTCTTTTAATGAGTCACCCCTCTACCCCATGATCATGCTCCTGCCGTTACCCGCGCCCAGACAGCGGAGTCATGGGATAAAAAAGCCTCCAGTTGATTGGTCCGGCGACTAGCGCAGCTTCTTCCGCGCTTTTAGCTTAGGGACAAAAAGAAATAGAGAGGAGTACGAAAATAGCAGCTCCTTCAAGGCCAAAGGGGTGGTGCCCTCGCAAAGGCATATTTTCAGGTGCATTCCAACAATAAACACAACAAGAGGATTTCTCACTTATATCCTCTTGAAAGTTCGATCCAAAGTTCATTGTGCAGAGGATGCTATCCGTGGTCTTGGCCTCAGGCAAGCGCCGTGCTCTCACTTAATTCTAGCTTGGAGACTGTAGTCACATGATCCTACCCGGAGACCAAATTGGCCTTAAACAAGCAGAGCGTCTACTCCACTGTCAATACAGGGTGAACAGGACAACTCTATACTTCCTAAGAAACTGCACAACCAAAAAGTGACCCCCAAGGGGGAATCCAAGCACAAGATAATCGGGGCGCATGGCTAGCGTGGCGGTCTGTTAACCGGGGTGCGCTGATACACCTAGAGGCTTTTAAGGGAGAGGAGGATGCTTATTGTCGGTGTTCAAGTACGCTGGCTGGGTAACGGAGCGTGCATCTTCCAGGAAAAGGGTGCATGTGCGCCTGATGCACCCGACTACACTCTTTTTTTCTTAGAGTGCTCTCATTGCTGTCATTTGTACACGAATTTATTTATTATAACCAATCAGATTTGTCAAAAGAATATGTTTTAACTGCGCATATGCGTATTTCATGACGTCAAAGCTACTTATAGCAACTAGTCATGTCGTCAGAAATATTGTTACTATGTTATCTAGAGTCAACAATAGGCACGAGAGGTATTCTATGCGTCAAGCTTTTGCATACTCCCGGAAGGAAAACATTATTTGTCAAAGTACTATATTTCAGTATTCATTGCGTTATTTTATTATTTGTTTTCAAAATACTGCTAACCCCTGACAAGGGCTGTGAAAGGTCTGGGGTACAGGTTCCTATTAAAAACACAAAAAAGGTTTAAAAAAAAAGAACACAAATTATGAAGCTGACAAGAAATTCAGAATTATAGACAATTGAATAGACTATATTTTAACCAATCTATACTTTAGTAGCAACAAAGTTTACCCGAAAACAAAAACGCTTGATAGCATTACCTGTGACTAGAAAGAGAGACACAGCATACGTAAAAGCCTATATTTTATATATTTTAAATATCCTCTTTTGCTCAATTAGTTAAATAGATTTTTTGGGGATGCACCATCGGAAAAAAAATGCGCTAGGTGTTTTAAGTAAGTGTTGTTTTTAACAGAAGTGCCAATTTCTTGGAAGATATTCGAAGAAAGTGGCACTTTTGTTAAAAACAACACTTACTTAAAACACCTAGCGCATTTTTCTTTCCGTATGGTGCATCGTTGTCAAATATCTGCCCCCCCCCCCCCATCACAGACACACACAAACGAAAGCGTTCGATCCAAACCCAGTGAAATGTTTGATATGTATAAGAATTTGTTTGACCCAATGAACGCATATAACCAAATAGGGTAATACGAAAGCATATTAGAACATTACAAGAACGTATGAGGATAATCTAATGTTACATAAGAAGTTCTAAGAAACTTGTCAGTTTTTTTATATCGTCTTATATACTCGTGTATGATTTTCATATCTTTTGTTATAATCTTATTTGATCATATGCGTTTATTGGACCAAGAAAATTCTTATAGTATTACCTCGTTAACTCGAAGTCATAAAAACAGTGAAAGCATTCGAGATAAGCGATATTTCGGGATAAACAATGTACCGAAATGTTTACCTCTGATAGCACGATGTGCTGAATGAAACTTCTTACAATCGCGGCAAAAGCACAGGTTCTATTAAAGAAAGGAAAAATAGAACAAGTGTGGGCTGTGCCATGTTCACAGTCAATCGAGTTACGCGCCAACGTGAGAGAATTCACAACCAATGACCGAACTGAACACTTGACCCTTGCACGTATGGCGCACCAAGACGATCGAAACACTCGAGAAAAAAATATGGCAGACAAGCAACAAAGAGCGGCAACACTTTCGAAACAAACGAGACACTTCCGACATCTCAGCAAAACAGAATACTGAGCAGGCGACGACCAGACGGGAAGGGAAGGGAAACGGAAGGACCCAGAAGCAAAGAAGAGAAAACAAAACACAAAGTGGAACAAAACGCTCGAGGGAGAGGGGGCACCGAACGCCAGGCATCCAGGCTTGCCATTGGCTCGTCCAAGTGGAGTAGTGTAGAAACAATTAAGACAACTAACGTTTCGCACATTTTTTTAGTCAGTTCTTGTTGTTTATTGTGGTTTTTTTGTGATTTTAGTTGACGCGATTTCGAGATATCCGAAGTCCATCCTGAAAACCTTTCGAGATAAGCAAGGACAAAATGCATTGTGCCTATGGGAGCTCATTCCATGTCAAGAAAAGTTTACGAGTTACCCACTGTTTTGAGATAGCCGTGTTCGGGTTAACGAGGTATTACTGTACATAAAAGATTTTTCAATAGGTAACCACAGCTACAGAAGTCTGGGGCTCATGTGTCAACCATGCTGTGCTACGCGAACCGCCACCGAAGTTATAGGTATATGGATTTATTGCGTTCCCTGCGAACAGCCCGTTGTCACCCAGAGGCCGATCTTCTTGGTGCGTGGCTCGGTCGCCGTAAGAGTCATAGTTGGGAGAAGAACAGTTTAAGCCCATACATTCAAATCGAAACCATCATAACATTACAACTAGTTTCCGCATCACTTTTTCTATGGCATTGCGGTAACGGTGAGTTTATCCCGTACAGAGGTCTCGATTAACCATGCACGGACAGTCATGCAGTACATTGGCGATCCTGGAACCTTAGGTTGAGTTGATCTTGAGAGTCAACGAGTTACTTGTTTGCACCAGAATCACGCCGAATGTTATTACAGAACCAATCATCTGAAAAACAGAAAAGTAGATGTTGTCGGCCATATACAAAAGATATATCTTGACTCGACGTGCGTTTATAAACAAGTCAAACTATAAAAAACCTGAACTGTTTTCCTGGAAGCAACATTGGTCGTTTTTTTTTCTTTGACATTCTCGAGAAATTGCTGTTTCAAGGCTTGGACAAATCTGCACCCATGCACTCTTTCTTGAGAAAATACTCTTCGACCTATTTATCCAACTACAAACTCATCTTCAGCCCTCAAAGGAATGCTATGAGCTTGGACGAAACTAATTAAAGAAATAGAAAACACGGAGTTTGAAAACGTTTAGGAAACTTATAATTACATTCAATTAATGCCAATGATCTGCGCCTCCTTCTTTTATTTTCCTCGTTTGCTGCTAGGACTTAGCTTTTAGTAGACTGATATAAACGAGGACAACCACCAACAATTCGCAGGCTGACGCATGTTTCAAAACTTGTAGTTCGCTTACTGACAGCAGCACAGACTTCTTGAGCACGAAGAAGCCTCCACCGTCGAAGAACATCCCTTCAGGATCAACGCTTTCATGCAGGTGACGTAGCTGAAAAAACACAAAAACATTGCATAAGCTGACATGTTTTCATCTTGAAATGCTACACGTGGTCGCTTGATGCACATACCTGCTGGAGGTAGGTGTCCGGCGCTCCGAATGTAGGAACCATCAGGATTGCGCTCTTAAGTTTGCGAACCTGTGGGACAAGAGGGCCAGTGGGTCTTTAAAGTAGTAAGATATTTGTCGGTATGTTGGCTCACCTCGTCCACTAATGCTTGTCCGGTGTAAGCCAAGTCAATAAAGCACAGCGTTGAATAGACAGAATAACCCGCGCCAATCCAAAGTTCTTTTTTTATTCCGTCGTGAAATACCGCGTCCACTATTACGCAGTCAATAATGACGGTGCCTGCACAAGCGACAATAAGCGTCCCTGCCCAAATGTTATTCAATGTCTCCTTGAGCTTCCTAATTTTGTTGATGCGGAGTCGCATTGCTTCGATCTGAAGAGGGGATTGTGGTTGGAATTGAGAGTTCTTCCATCTGCCTGCCTTTTGAAACAATTCCACTTGAACTTGAATATATTCTATCAGGACATTTGTGCAGTTTTTCAAGAAGTAGTACGCCATAGAATCATAAAGTATAAAACCGGTTCCTGTGAAGAAACCAAATATCCCCACTGGAACGGACCACTGGGTTGGCACGGTCTGCATGAGTTCCACCATTACGAACCATTCCGCTAAGCTAAAGTACATAACCAATCCCATAAATGCCGCAAGTGCACGCACTGCATTCCATCGATCTGCGGCTGAGTGCAGCAAGCTGTACGATCGAGGCGAAAAGCCAGTGTTTGTTTCGAATGCCTCCGCTTTTCTGAAGAAAGCGAGCAGTTTATCCGGTTTCGTGAACATGACTGCGAGGTTGGTCGTTAACTTGACCACCGCGACGCTGAGGACTACAAGCAGCAGGGACCTGGAGAGAGCGTCCGAAATATTCTGGATTACGTACGCGAAGCGTATGCTGAACAATATCTCGATGAAGATATAGACAGCGAACCAACTAAACGAGTAGAAGGTGTAAGGAGTCTTCCAGGTGACCTTAGCGTTTTTCAGCGACTTTCCATGAAAGTTGTTGATGAAGAAGCAGCCGTGCAGTCGACCGAGAATTGCATAAAGGGCACAACGTTGCACCATCGTAGAGCTCATTCTGCCTCATCAGCCGAGGGCCGGAGGATTCGTTACCTGCAAGGAGATATAAAACACTCTTTTGCCACCTGCATTTCGCGTGCCCTTTCTCTTTTGCACTCGTGGGTGCGCCCATGAGTGTCCTCTATTGCAGGTTGAGAAACGACGACAAACTCCTTCCGCAAAGACATCCCCTGTTTCTAGTTTCGCAAAGCAAACTCTGGAGACGAGGCAAGAAAGAACTCTCCTCCTGTCCAGCGTTCGTTCTGTCAAAGTGAAAGAGTGGAGTGCTTTGTGGTAGAAGCTTGTGCTACACTTTTAAATTCCAACGCGAAAAGCATGCAGAACCCGGATGGCGGCTGAGGTGTCAGATTGAACGTTGGGCCTAACGGGATCTGGAACAGGGTGTGGGCGCGGTGGCCCATCTTGGGCGCTGAAGCCCATCCCCAGGTTGTTGAGAAGAGCCCACGCGTGCTGGAAGACGACGTCTAGTACTTAAGACCTCACCCCAGTTGTTATTTCTGTTTAACGCTCCGGCCCCACGGTGGCCATCCTTAAAATAAATCAAAAAATGGATGCTTTAACCTAACCCTACTAACGTATTCCCTGTGTTCTTCAAACTGAGAACTTTCTTTAATGGGAAAGCATTAACTACCTAATGGAGCGAACCGGCGTTATCAGCTTTTGAAGTCGCGTCAATCGGCACCTAAACGCCCCTGTCCCAATATGCGAAGCCTGTCGCCCGTGGTCTGATGGAAAGGCTCCTATTAGCTGGCTCGCGTCATAGTTTCAAGGAACGAGGCTCCCATTAGTTCTCGCGCGGCGTAGTTCCGGGGAACGCCACCAGAGAAGCGCTCTTCGTAACGGCGCAACGGCCCGGCCGCCAGTAAGAGGGAGCGGCTGGCCGCCGAGTCAGCAGAGCCCGCACGGGCAGACTCCGGAGTGGTTGCACGGCCGAGCTCAGCGCGGCGCGGCCACTTCACGAGAGCGCGCGCTTGGCCGTCGGCCGCAACCTTGGCATTAGCGAAACGTGGCCGTCCACGGCAGTACGCCTCACACAAGCTAAAAGAGCGGAAGAACGACATTCATGTTTTCGCATTCACAACTCATAAGAGATGCTTAAATGTCACCGGAAGTTTTGTTTTTCCGTGACCAGCATGCTTTTCGGCGAAGCCTCTCAACTACTACGCAACTGATAGATACGACACATGACACTACGAAGGTACTTAACCGACAGGGCCAAGTTGGGGTTACATTCATTGATTACTCGAAAACGTCGACCGGGTGTCTCATCCTAAACTTTTGTTGAACTTGCGCGCATTCTAAATAACCCAAAGATCA
This sequence comes from Ixodes scapularis, assembly GCF_016920785.2. Lineage (NCBI taxonomy): Eukaryota > Metazoa > Arthropoda > Arachnida > Ixodida > Ixodidae > Ixodes > Ixodes scapularis. Next base: position 123,805,976 of record NW_024609879.1, on the reverse strand, counting down.
TCTCTTGGCTTGAGGATTACTTATATTCTCGTCGCTTCTTCTTCTCGCTGGGTGGAGCTTTTTCTGATCCAGCAGGTGTTTTGTCAGATGTCCCCCAAGGGGCATCTGTCTTGGGACCACTTTCATTTCTCATCTTAAGTTATTAATGACGTTGACACGTGTGTTGGCTTTGATATGCGTTTTTTATGCCGAGGACATCATTTTGTTCAGCGAAGTGCAAAACGTTAAGAATCAGCGATTATTTAACCGCGCTCTGGAAAGGCTGCCTGAGTGGTGCACGACTCGGCGATTGCCCCTCAATGTTGGAAAGTGCGTGCAAATGGCATTCTCAAGAAAACTTTCGCAGCTCAGTTTCTCCTATCATATTATTAACACCCCTTTACGAAGTGTCTCTACGTACAAATATTTAGGTGTGATCTTTTCGGCTGATTTAAAGTGGAATATACATGTTGACTTTGTTGTTCGTAAAGTCTGCGGTAAATTTTGGTACTTGTAGCGCAACCTAAAGCGCTTCTCGTTTGATATAAAACTCACTGGATGCAAAACCCTCGTTAGGCCTGTCCTTGAATATGCCTCTCAGGTTTGGTACCCTTGTATAGTATTAAAGATTGACAAATGAGAACAAAGCGCAACGATTCGCCTTACGTTTCATACGCAATCAGTATTCATATGAAACGAACCTGCTACGCCACTCTATGGGAAGGCTCAGATTGAGTTTTTATCTATTCGGCGTCGCGGAGAAAGGCTCAAATACTTGTACTCCTTGCTAAGAGGTGATTTTAAAATGCATAAAAGGGTGTAGGGTTAACATGGCGAAAGTGTTTACGTCTTAGGTACGGAAAAGCATGTCGTATGGTCTCAGTTCATACATTTATCATTGTAATTCTAAGAAATTTCTTTTCAGAAGTATTGAGGAGCAAAATAATCTTACTCAAGAGCATGCTCATTCGCCATCAGCTGACATATTTTTAAGTGTACTGGAGTGTTGTTCGTGAAAAGTTCTTGCCTTGGCGACCTTATTTTACTATTTTGTTTTTTATTGTGTCACTTTCAAGCGTATTCTCTTGTTGAGCTTCTAGCACGTACTTCGTTTACGTATAAGTTCTTGCGCATTAACTAGTTTGTAACCCCTACTGCCACAACCTCCAAAATAAGGTTTGCAGTATGTATAAATAAATAAAGAAATAAAAAAATAAAAAGCTGTTATAGTCGCAGGTTTATTATTTAATTAGGCGTGAAGGAGTAAATATTGCCACGTCTTTCTGATTATTTCTCGTAGAATAATAATATTGAGACGGTTGTAATTAAACGCCGCAACTTTAGCGGTATACCAAAAACGCAAACAGAAACTTTTTTTTTCTTTTCTTAAACTGTTATTAAAATATTGTGGTTTCTTAGTACCAAATACTTTTTCTTTCCAAACATCTACTTTGGTATAAGACTTTTAGAACAGCTCTCGTCCACGTCTTTAGTATAATAAGTATTTAGTGTAAAATACCAACATCCTCTTTCTTAAACTTAGAAAAGAAAAATAAGAAGCCCCCCTCTCGTGGCAATATTCACTCCTTAATTACCTAAGTGAATATTGAACTATGACTAAAAACGCTCGCCCTAGAATCCCTCAAAAGAAGGGGTACTTTGCCGTTAATCCATTTTTATATTTATTTTAATAACTATGAAACCGTTCTGAGCCATTCAAGATGACCGCGTGGTGTCGGGACCTTACAGGGATACTTGAACGAAATTTGAAATAAACCCGTCGTGTTCACAAATAGGCTGAATATGATTCACCATATCCGTAAATGTCAATCGCGCGTTTGTATTTTGAGCAGTGTTGCGGAATAGGCACCCCCATTCCATTCCAATTCCATTCCGGGGAATTAGTGTTTTCGATAATTCAATTCCTTTCAATTTCTAGGAATGGAGACACTGAGCCCATTCCCACTCCTGGAATGGCTGAATCGTTCCATTCCATTCCTTCAATTCCTAAACGTAAAAATTGGCACTTGACAGCTACATTTTGTTGCCGGCATAAGCAGCATAAAGCTGACATTATCAAATGCAAAGACAATTGCCAAAAACAAAAATGCTAAATTCCTCAAAAAAGCACCGATTTTTACTAAGCGGACCGCTGGTGGCAGAAAGTGTTTATTTAAAATGTACTGCAAACATCGAGAAAGCCCCTTAATATGTCGATGCTTGTTTAAAACACCATCTCGCGACCACGTGGCTCGTAACAAACAGCAAAACTTAAATACACTAATTTTTTTGGCAAATTTTTTGGCATTTGTCTTTTAGGACATACACGTACGGCCAGCGTGTTTGTTTGATAAGAGCATAAAAATATCCAGTTTGTGCGTGGCGCAGAAATAAGCTATATTACTGTATTCTTTAAATACATGCACAGCAACACGACTAGTACACTGCTGGAAGCGACACCATGCACAGCGGCAAGAACACATCCTCTGACAAAATGCAACCTCTGCGGCGCAGCACGAGGGACCGTATAGACCATGTCACAAAACCTGTTTTAAAACGCATAAGTTCACGCTTGCTTTACGAACCTCGATATTTCTTTTCATATTTATTTCAATTTTTTGGCTGGTTCGTCTGCCCTTTTCCACCCTTCGCATACTCATTATCGTGTTTCCTCTTCAAATGGAGAATAAAGTTCGATGATATACGCCGACTGCACTGTGTATAGTTTCGTTGCACAACTTTCAGCGTGCAGCATGTTTATTTTCTTCGCGACTAATGTAGAAAAATGTCGTCTACGATGCCATGACTCGATTTGTATTTATCTTGTCTTCTCGTCCGAATTGTGATGTTCCTCCTCGCGCTGATCGAGTGGCGGGTTCAGCCAGCAGACGGTACCAACCGATTCATTCTTCTACCTCGGTGTCGGTTGTTCGCGTTGTGGCGACGGGTCGGGAAGTCAGCGTTGACAAAGCTCTTCACATCAAGATACAATTAACGGGGTAATACCGCACCGTCCGAATTGACATTCCCCGCGTTTCCTCAACAACATCGTCCAACTGACTTCTCACCGCCTCAAATAGGGTCCAGGACAAGGAGCACGAATGCAGACCGGACAGCCTGAGACGCGGGGAAGCCACCTCAGTGGCAGCTATCACCCAGCTCTCCTTCTCAGTTGCCCTCACAGCAACGGTCGCGCCTCGTCTGGCGCGGGACGATCTTTCTGCAGGTCTAGTCAGTTCGGTCACACCAAAAGCGGCGACGATAGTCTACTTCACCTTACGATGGACCTCAACAGACAGCACGAGAGCCATCAAAAGTGCTTTCTGAGTGTCTCGTGACCCTGCAGTCCCGCTCACGGTGCTGGATTGTCTAGGGTGACTCGTGGCGTCCGCAGCGGTCCATCGCAAGGTGAAACGAAGTATGCAGAGACCAAAATCAAAGGAAATGAACAGGAATCCGCTAGCTTGCTTGTAACCCCAACCCACTGAAATATATAACACAGAAAACAAGCATCGGAACAAAGACCAAGTAATAGGCGGACCTACACTACAAATGCAGTATAAAAAAACAAGGCTCGGAGCAAAGCGCAAGAGGAGAAGAGGGAAGTGAATCTTGCTTTGGGGGGGTTTTAATGCCGAAGCAAACCCACATTTCGCACTTCAAAGGAGTGCGCACGAATGAACGCGGAAAGCAGCAGGGGTGGCTGCCTGCTAAACAACGCGCCTCGAACTATAAGAAAACAATACATGATCATCTTTTGACGGCGCCCGAGTCAACGAGTTATCAGAGCTCTGCGAGTTAGGAGTCGCTTCCGCTCCCAGATCTCAGTCTGTGCGCGCGCGTGCATTCTACAAACCGTCACAACAACAAAAAAACATGACAAGAAGGACGATGAGGAGTTGTGCTTGGCGGTTTCTTTCTTTGCCGCTCCCTTTTCTTTTGCTTGGTTTCTTGTTTCGCTCTCGTGTAACGCCATCGAAGTCCGACGCCTGCGCGTCCGTGAAAGGCGCCACGCTACCCCCCTTTTCACCTTTGCTCTTTGCTTTGACGCTTGTTTTTTCTATTGCATTTTTTTGGCATATAAGTCTGTTAGGGCTCCACGCGGGCTAGCAGTTTCCCGCTCATTTTATTTCTGAGCAATTGACTCGCTGACTGGCTCGGTTCAGCTGTCTGTCTGTTTGACCTGTCTGTTTTTTCTGTTACTTCTGCTCTTCAAATACCCCCCCCCCCCCCAGTCTCAGGGTAAACGACGAAATGTTCGGTTCAGCTGACCGTAAACAACAATAAAAAAAAAAAAAGAAGAAGAACCGTGCCCATTCCATTCCCATTCCATTCCGGGCAAAAGGCACCTAATTCCATTCCCATTCCATTCCCCTCGACATTGCCGCCATTCCATTCCCATTCCATTCCGGGGTCGTGAAAATGCGGAATGATTCCGGAATCATTCCAACTCCGGAGTGACAACTCCGCAACACTGATTTTGAGCCTGATGGCTGTATTTTTTGTTAGAAAAGGCCCACTCTGGCAAGCACTCGGAGAGCAGCCAGCGGAGAGATTGTCACATCCGCCGGAATCGTGACGTAGTTTGTCTCGGAACCTTACGTCCGGACGCAGCGGACGCTGCGTGCTATCCCAGCCAATCCCACTCTGTGGACGTAGCCCGTTATGTGCCTTAGGCGCGTCGCTGTGCCCCCTCTCCAAGGTCACGTGAAATTCACTATGGCTCGCAGCATCCGCTGAAAGCAGCCGAAGCACACCAGCAATTGGGCCACCGCATGTAACCCCCAAGCTGTCTTTGTATGAAATTTGAGTGACGGGTGTGAGCGGTGTGATTGTCCAGTCCTTTCCTCCGTGTTCTTGTTTTTTCGTGTTCAGCTGACCTGTTTGCCAACGGGTTAATCCTCTATAATCTTGTAGGGGGACAATAGCAATTTCTGGTACACACAAAAGAGAGCCTCGGGGGGAGGGTAGTGCCTCTTTCAGATCGTCTCTCGTCGTGGCCGGAGGCGGGAGAGTTACCGACACTACCTGTCATGGTTCCTAGAAGTATTACAAAGGAGCCGTTAGCGACATACACCGGGTGCTTTTTGCTAATCGTTTAATTCGTTTTAAAATTGCTTTTCGTATCTATTTCAACAAGGAATTGGTGTGTCTGATGGGATAAGGCCTCCCTTGAACACGAATAAACCAATAATAAAGCGCCGAAAGTTCGTTGTAGTATCCCTTTAAGGCGTTGTCTAGCCCATGGGGTTTCCTCTCTGTACCCTTTATCAGATCTTCTGACGTCACACACCGCTGGCGCAGTTTGCTATCGTGGCTGTGAAGAGTACGTTAGAGCAAAGAGCGAAACTGAAATGGTTGCCAGTCACTGCAGACGAAACTTTTCCGAATGAGCAACGTTCCCCAGATAAGTTGCAGCTGCGGGAAGGTGATCCTTGCGCTGACTTCTCTTTTACGAATTGCAAATAGAGAGATATCTTGCATTTTCCAAGAAGACCAGAAATTCGCTTACAGAAAGCGCGCTTGTGGTTCCAGATTTTCTATATTAAGAGGCTATTAGGTTATAAAGTTTTCTCCTTCCTTTGACTCCGATATGCTGTACTGGCACAAAGATGTAATTTAAACGTTTCAAAGTGTATTCACTTAACTACAAAATGTCCACGCTCAACAGGACACATCACAACAGCAATCGACTCACCTTGTTGTCTTCTTCGCGCCAATGAAATAAAATAAACATACATACTTCTGAATAAGCCGCGACTAAATTAGTTTAACGGCTAAATACTTTGTTGAATGACTCATCTCAGCAAAAGACTGCGGAGCCATCCTTGTCATGTTTCTCGGTATTTTGTGAAAACTACTATAGAAAACTCACTTTTAAGGAGCGAAGACGGATGACAAGAAAATGACCCCAATCCACGCCTCTACCAACGATACGTATGATATCAAAGGAGATGCTTCTACAAAGATGTTCTCGGTGCCGTCAAACCCACAGCTGTTTTGCGAATGCTGAAAGCGTGAACAGCTTTTACATCCTTTAGCGCCCCTTTCCCAATAGCTACTCCCGTAAAGAATCTAGTGGTACGGGAAAAACCTGTCGATATTTCGCCCCAATGGTCAGGCAAAGTCAAAATCTGTCGATGTCAGACTTTTTCTACTGATTCGATCGAACGCCTTTATTGTCCTGGCTACGTGCTTAATATGTGGTCTGCAATTAATGTATTCAAGTTGCGGTGTTCTTGCGAAGCAGTGCAAATGATTGTCACGTGCTTTTCTTTTTTTATTGACTTGAGTTGCAGCATCTGCGGGGACGATCTCTGAAGAAGAGCTGTCATACGTGGGTGTCAACGAATATTAGGCAATTCGCAAAGGTTGATATAAATGTTTATCGTTTGCAGTTATGGGTCATAAAAGCTTTGTCATATTTTGAGATAAAATTGCGAGGAGTTTGGTTAAGCTCATGCGCTTGATCTATAAAACTTGGTGCTATTTCTTATTGTTATCATTGTAATAACCTAAAAAGACTACCATATACAGTATTTAGATATAGAAACGAGATTTTTATATGTTGTATTTTTTTTATTGGGCCTTGGAATTTGAATTTTCATCATCAAACAAATAGTGGTTCGGGTCACCAAGGAGCCGCCGCAGCTCTTGGGGTTGGCCACGGAACGGAAGTGACGCCGAGCCGTGTCTTAGTCACCCCTCTCACGGCTCTCATTTATGTGAGCAATTTATGGTTTATTATTTGTCACAATCGCTCACAGGAGCTATGGTCATCCCACTCGCGTAAACACCCGTGATGTCACAATCAATACCAAGGCTTTATCATAACAGGTTTGTTAAAACACATGAGACTGGGAACGAACGTGAAACAACCACAGTAGAAGGAACAAGACAAAAACGGCAGAGGACAGCCTCTCAAACGCAGCTTTAAACACTGACAACTTTAGAAACGCCGACCATTACCCGTCCAAGTGGAGGGCGCGACCTCCATCTGTCGGCTGTCGCGCCGACCAGATACATTTTTAGCAGACGGTCACAGGAGGTAGGAATTTAAAGTTTTTGATTTTTAAACTTTATTCATGTATGTTAGTTCAGAAAACTTTGAATGCAATTAATGTACGTTTTTCGGCCACATCTGTACAGAAGCTTCGCCTAATACTATCACAAACCAATTTATACGGTGCCGTCAAACAGTTTAGATCTCTTTGCTTCACGCTGTAGAATAAGGATATTGATGAAAAAGCTCCCAATCTTATACCACACCAACCACCGTAGTCGGTCCTATATTGTCTCAGCAAACACTATGCTCCGTTTCATACTTAGCGTGCAACGCTGTCAAAGCTACTGGCGCAAGCGCGTGGCTTCATCTATGGTTTTGTTTGCGCGAGAACACGTGCAATGATCAACCAGATCATGCCCCATGCTCGAGCCAAAAGCTTTTATAGCGTTGCACACTAAGTATGAAACAGAGTATAGCAAATGCGTGTACCTTGATATTGTAGTGAGTGCGCAGGCGAGCTGGTGGAAATTAACCATTCTGATGTTAGCCTGATATCTTCGACTGTTCCTTTTTTTCTTCTACTTTGAAACTTCCTCTTTTCCTGCCTCAGTCTCAGGCTAACATCAGAATGCGTATATCTTGTTGGAGACGACGGTGGAAGACGACGGAATGGAGGGCACATGACAATCTCTCGGCCGAGGAGTGACGGTGGAAGACGACGGAATGGAGGGCACATGACAATCTCTCGGCCGAGGAGTCTCGAGCAGGCTCGTGTGAGAGCGTGCCGCGCGAGGCTGGGACCGGGCAGAAGTGATGGAGCCGGTCTGGCCCATGGCGATCCCCGGAGCGGTCTACCAGCGCGGTTCGGACCAAAACCGGCAGGAACGGCGAGCCTTGGCCTTACCGGCCTAGGCCATGATGATCCTGAAGTGGTTCCGCAGGAAGACTCGAGCTTTGATAGCCCGGAACAGCCAGCCTGCGCGTCGCTCTGAACGACTGGCAGCAACCAGGGTCGGCACGTCCGGACTGCCGGCTCTCGAGGACGGGCAACCGGGAAGTGCAGCAAAACCGTTCTCTGTCTTTTCTTTGTGTTGTGCCGCTCCTTGAGAGACGAGCAAAGCAAATACCGATTGTGCGACAATTAATATAGAGCGACCTCAAACACTAAAACAGAACAAAACTTAATCATTTTGAAATATTAAAAGTAATAGGGGATCAAGACGTTGTGGAACACTAAAATAATATAAAAAGGAAGAGGACTGAAATGAGATACTTGTAAAACGCTCACCAACCATACGACCCAATAGCCACCAACGTGACGACATATTATAGACAAAATCGCAGACTGTAAACACAATCTGTCGTCTACTCATTGTAGACAACAGATTGTAGACACAAAGTTTACTCAAATATAGCTGATGATTTATTAATTATTTTTGTAAATTACCCTGGTGATACAAGATCCGCTTCTGAAATTCGAACTGCTATCTGAAAGTCGAACTGCTGCACCATATTTGAAGAAGCAGCGGAGGTTTGATTTTCCAAAATTGGTGTTCATATAATTGTGTTAATTTAAGAACAATCTTCTAACAAAATGATTCAAAAGGCGGGTGTATGAGTCAATTTACAACACTTAATTTGGACGAACTAAAGAGCAGAGATAGGGTCCTCGTGTAATTTTTAATCACATAACATTCGCCCGATTTAAGCCACAAAATGACCTCAGAGAATTTTCAAGTAGAAGGTAACATTAATGGCTCAAGCGACAAGTTAAGCATAAAGAAACAACACTGTAAATGTTGTTGATGAGACGCCTTTACCATAAAGCCTTGAATTCCGCCCGTTCTTGAAAATAATCTAGTTTCAAGTTTCTAAGTTACTCGAGCATTGCACGTTCATTTATTTTAACGACAGACAAAATATTCATGCCATTTATATTTTAGATTCGCAGTAAGCCATCATTTCTTCTAAAGCAAACGCTAAAATTACTCAAAATCATTTTGTGCATTGCAATGAAGTGATCCTAAAAGCCCTAAAACTACTCAAGCCCTAAAAGTACTCAAAATCATATTGTGCATTGAAATGAAGTGATCCACCGTAATAGTGGAAAAGACGACGACGACGTGGTTCAGAAGGACGCTCGATTTCCTGGCTCCGCTAATCAAGCCTTTTATATAAGTGCCGATTCTTCTACATTCTTCTGAAAACGATATATTGTGAGGTAAGGCCCTCCACGACAGCACTTGAAGGCGAATCATTCGCCCTGTCCCTTCGGGGACTCGTCTTTCATGGACGACCCGACCGCCATGCCGATCTGCAGCACTGGAAGCACTTCAAGGGCAACCAGCATCTGCGACGACTTATCTGAGAGCTCTATGAGCGACATCGAGGACGACACCGGATTCACTGAGGTAACATCCAAGAAAACAAAGAAACGGCGACTTGGTTCGCAAGCATCAGGGTCAAGTAGCGGCACCATAATCACTACGTCAGCCCAACAGCCTACTCACGGGCTTACTGTCATAATCAAACCGGCCGATGCTGGAAAAATTATAACCAAGGTGAATCCTCTTACTCTAACAGAGTCTCTTGACAGCATCGCGCCGGCTGGCGTGGTGAATATTAGACCTAACCACCGACTGAACGTACTCGGTCTCGACACAAGGAACGTCGAATCAACAAAAGCCCTGCTGAAAGTTACATCACTGTGCGGGATAAAGGTCACCATCTATGAGCCCCACCCAACAACCTCAACCGTTGGAGTAATCCGAGGTGTCTCCCAGGAGATCACTGATGTTCAGCTCCACACCGAGACAAGAGTACTAGCCCAGTCGCCGGTATCAATCACCCAGGTCAGAAGAATGGGGCAGTCAGAAGTAATCAAGCTTGTCTTCGCATCAGAAACTATACCCGAGTACGCCACTGTAGGACACATGAGATTCAAGATATTTCCTTACGTTGAAAAACCTCGACAATGCCTGAAATGTCGCCGCTTTGGGCACATAGCCAGCACGTGCTCAAAGCCACTCAGCTGTAGTCGCTGCGGCGGCGAACACGATCTCCTCACATGCGAAGCAGACGCACCAACATGTGTAAACTGCAAAGGACAGCATGACTCAACATCCCGGCACTGCCCAGTATATAGAAAAGAAAAGGATATATCGAACTACCGCAGCGCAAATAAGGTTGACTACCTGTCAGCGAAAGAAGCTGTGAAGTCGCCCAACAAGCGTTATGAAACTGAGCAGCGTCAGTCAGCCAACAAGACCACCATAGCTCAAGAGGCAACTGAGAAAAACGTCCCATCTATTACAAGCAATGTCGATTTTCCACCACTACCCAAGTGGCCCTCTAAAACGAGGGATGCACAAACTAACAAAAACGAGAGTACAGTGGTTCCACGACCATACCGCAAAGGCCACACTGAGGAGCATGAAACATCCCCCACCACAAGCCATATTAACAGGAAGGTACTTACAGCATCGCACTCCTCACCACCGAGAACTCAAAACCTAGGGAGCGCTGTCTACACAATCGCCACCCTGGTACGCAACCTCCTTGTTTCCATCGAGTCTCCATTGTGCCAAGCAGTCATAGCCATCATCGATATAGCGTTGCCTCTTGTCACCTCTTGGTGCAAGTAGGTAATCCTTTTACAAAACATTAATTCAATTTAACAACAGAAGAAGTACGCGCCAAAGCCACTATCTTCCAATGGAACGCTGCGGGCCTCCGCAGCCGCCTTTCAGATTTCCGCCAGTTTGCCTATAAGTATAGATTTCCAGTTATGGCCATTTCCGAGTCTCGAGTTCCAAACACATTGCGTCTTTCAGGGTACGAAATATTTCATTCCCCTCGAGGAATAGACCCAAGCAGAGTTATGCTAGCCATACGTAAAGATTTGACGTACATTAATCACAGTGTTCCGCCTAATCGAACCAATGAATATGTTGCTGCAACAGTCCGTTGCAACAAAACCACAATCACAGTCATTGCTTCCTACACTGTAAAAAAAAACCGTAAGTTAACAGCCTTTTTCAAAACTGGAAAGCGCCGTGAGAGGCGCGCACGGACAAAACGCCGTAGAGGCGACATGACGGCTCGAGTCCGTAAATGTACGGCTTCACATATTTCTTAGTTCAGGTCTGTGTTCCCTTTTCTTTGAAGTAAAAAAACATAACACACGCCACGTTTGCTCTAGAGATAGTTTTCTTGTTGGCAGATGTCTCATGTTACGTGCCATTCGTGCCAATGCTAAAATCTCTTTCGAACGGCGGAGGGAGACCCACCCAAAGGCCGGCGCACTCAGCTCGCGGACGACGACAACCGAGCAAGGAGCGCCGTCCATCACGTGATGTTTACTTCCCGGTCTGTATGCTCGCTCGCGCGTGAACCACCACGGGCGGGAAGGGCGGCAACACTCTTCGTCGTCGCCGCGATCATCTTTCACCATTCAACCGGACTAAAGCCTGATTCACATGGTGCGATTTTCTCCTGCGAAATCGGTGAAGCGATGAACCGCACATGCGAAATTTCGCGTTTCCTTTCACATTGATTGAGAACATATGCGATTTTTCGCACTTGCGAAGCACATGGTTGGAACCCTTGAATTCGTTTGACGATACTAATTTCGATACTTAACAAAATTATAAAATTTTCAGATTTATTTATTAGCTTCTGGTAAAAAATACGCCGTATACTTATATTTAGGGCCGATTCAGACGTTTGCATCGACTGCATTCGCATCAACGAAAACGACGAAAACAACGAGTACGACGAACGCGACAAGGACACCGGGAGAGTCACAGCTCATAACTGCTTGAGCAAGCTAGTTGTTGCGTTGCTTGGCATGTCGCGCAAGGCAAACAGTTCTCCCGGTGGCTTCGTCACGTGGACGATGTTCCATATTGAAAGATGGCAAGTAGCAGCGCGTCTTGACTTTCATAGAGCATGATGGCCGCTGATGACGACGAGTTCAGACTGCTATGTAAAAAGGAATACCTACTTCTGCGGAAAAAAAACTCCTGCTCCTAGACGGCAGCCCGCGGTGATGGCGGGTCAGGCCGTGCTGGCAAAACAGAGCCAAAGAATCGGAGTTTTACTCATTGGTAAGTCGACTTATGCTTTTCTGCGAGCAGGTTTCTGGAATACTTTTTCTCTACAGACCCTTTTTATGCTGCACAGCGACCCGGAGCAGTTTCGAAGATATTACCGGATAATGCGGAACGCCTTTGAAAGACTCCACACTCGCCTGGAAACAAAGCTTACGAAGCAATATGTCGTCAGAGAGCCCATTTCGTCGCGGGTGCGGCTTGCTATCACTTTGAGGTAAAATGGTATTCTCTTTAAACTTCACTGTTTGGAGTAAATACGAGGTGCAATTAAACTGGTTTATATGGCGAACTCATTACTAGTTTCTCGGCTTCCAGACATTGATGTACACAGTAATGTTTTGTTTTTATTCAGGTACCTGTCATCGGCACGTCAATGCAGGATCTTGCACTGCAATTCAAGGTTGGAGTGCCAACAGGGGCATCCATCGTGCATGAGAGATGTCCGCATATATGAAAGGTGCTTCGCCCAAAACATATGAAGGTAAGCAAAGAAATCTGATTTCGTTTTTGGTAACTTGTGGAAAAGGGGACGGTTTCACATGGAGCGATTTTAGTTGCGATTTCGCAGTTGCGACGGCGCTGTTGCGGCAAACAGGCAGGCTCAATGCGATTATGAAATAATCGGAGCTGCGTCAATTGTCAAACATCCTTCGAGACGTGACCAGCGCCGCTGCGACGGTACGAAAAGACAGCCAATGAAAACGCGCCTCATCCAAAACCAACCGTATCCTTAGTGTCGCATGCATGCTGTGAAAGAGTCGCTGGCGTCTCGTAATGAAAAAAACACTTGAAAATGGAGGCGGTATTCCGGTCGTGTGGTATTCACTGGGGGCCATAGCTTGCGCCGGTTGCTGTTGAGAGCACGTGCTGTTAGTGAATTTGCACAACGCTTCTGCAACGTATATTTCACACCGTCAAGATTGTTTATCTTTGCCAGCAGCACGTAGCAGTTCTTTTTGAGCTCTAGCTGCGAACAATGCGCGCCAATACGGCGTCCACTAAATACCGCCTTTAAAGATGTAGATCATGACGAACAACAAGACTCACAGTGGTGGTCTTGGGAAATTAATGAATTCAAGTTCCCCCCCCCCCCCCCCCCCCCCCCCTGCCCGGGTGTACTCTTTCTACACACTACCAAACCACGCAATCATCCAGAATTCTAAATCAGGGGGTGTTGCAATTATTCGGGGGGGGGGGGGGGGGGGGGGCTGTTGGGAGGGTGTGGCCTTAGGTCTAGATGCATTGGTCAAGAAATTCTGAGGGGTGTCGCCCCCAACCTGGAGATAAATAAGGGGGTGTTAGAAGGGGCTGGCTTTAGGTTTATATACATTGCTTAAGACATTCTGGGGGGGGGGGGGGGGGGGGGTGTCACACCCCACCTGGAGATAAATTATGGGAGTCGGGTGTACAAATCACTGCAGCTAACTCGTCCTTAGCAGCTGCTCCTAACTATTCGCAGCCGAAATATCTAAATGAATCATGTTGAAAGCTGTACTGTCAAAAATGGTTTTTCAAAAAGTTTACACAACAGAGAGCCATTGATTTATGATTCTAGGGACGAACTTGGGAAGAGAGGGCTGCAGACCTGAGGATGTTGAGGGCCCCAATGCCATTACTGCGCCACCTTCGAAAGACGGGGTCACACATTACGCATCCTACGAATACAGTTTGCAGACAAATAGTAATTTGAGGCACCGCAGCATCTCTGCTTTTTTATGTCGCACGGCAACCAATGAAAGGAGCAGCCTGGCACGCGGCTTATGAAACACAGATGCGTCAGTGAGTCGCGTTCGATCGATGTCTGCAGACTGTTTTTTTGTCTTTGGTATAAGCAGTCTGACACCGGCCTGACTTGGGCATAATATGATAGCTTACAGAAGTAAGTGGTGTGTGCCTGGAGCTGGGCTAGTTGGCTATACATGCTTCTGAAAGTTTCCAGCTGAACGTAGAAAAAAAGGAGCGAGGGAGAAAAAAAAACAGACACACAGCTTTTCAGATCCAGTTACAAAAGTATTCGCAATTGTTAAGCGTCAAGAAGTATTTGTCATATTTGAGGATGGATTTATTACCAGCATTACTATAGGTAAAGATTACATGAACTGCTTTTAAATAACAACGTAAAAATCATGTGTGAACTTTGTGCTGTACTTCTAGCTCCCATCAAGAATCACAGACCAAGGGAAATTGCCAAGGGCTTTGAGACAGGGCGGAATTTTTCTCATTGTGTGGGGAACGTTGACGGAAAACACGGACATATCAAAGCCCTTGCCGATTCTTGAAGCCTGTACTATAACTACAAGGTGCTGTTTATGGGTCTACAAATTTACTTTAACACATATCATGTTTTAAAAGAGTGCATGAAGTGACGTAACATTTGGCTTTTCAGGGTAACCTACTCTGTACTGCTGATGGCCGTCGTGGACAGCAAGTCGAGGTTTATGGCCACAGACGCTGGAGCGTATGGCCACCAAAGTGATGGTGGCGTCTTCAAGGTATCAAGGATAGCACAGTGCCTCAGTCAAGCTGCCTTGAATTGTCCACCACCACATCTGCTGCCATCTTCCCATGTTATCGCCGCATCCGTCTTCGTTGGAGACGAGGCATTTCAACTGAGGTCGGACTTTCTGAGGCCCTGTCCTGGTTGATACCTCAGCGATTATCTAAAAATATTCAACTATCGACTGTGTAGAGCGAGGTAACCTTTAGAATTGTTGCACTTGCATTATAATAACAAAAATCACAGTGTTGTATTTGTCCCATTTCCAGAAGGTGCGTCCAGAACGCATTCGAAATTTTGGCTACTAGATTTTGCATCTTCCGCAGGCCAATCGACCTCCTCCCAGACCACGCCACTGGAGTCGTCCGCGCAGCTTGTGTACTGCACAACTACCTACAAGACGACAAGTTGCACATGCTAAATGCCAATGCTGATTGAAGTCGACCACTTCGGCAACATCGTTGATGGCCAGTGGCGCAAGGAGGTCTCTCAACAGACAAACGCGTTGCTCCACCTACCGAGGCTGAGATCGCGGCACGTCGACCAATCTGTCCGAAAATGCAACATAGTGGCCACCGCAATGAGAGACCTGTACCGCAGGTACTTGGTAAAGGAAGCTGCAGTGTCATGGCAAAGGAACCGCGCTGGACTGAAATCCTAAGTAGTGTCAGCGGTATGGTGACAATTCACGAAGTTTTCAAGTTTTTGTGTGCGAAGATCGTCTGACCTATTTCCGGTGGAACAGGGAGCTGAGGCCACCATTACAACAATATTCTGCCGCTGCGAGTTCGCTACTTTTAAACGGGCGCTCTGGTGAGAGACGGCTTCCGTGTGAGGCCCACTAGGACTTTTAACAGAGAAAGTGAAACATTTGTATTGTACCAAGACCGGTGCTACTGGAGGGGGATGAAATTAGGGACTCTCCCTGTTCATGTACGCTATTAATGTGCTTAACTAAGGGTGGACGTAATTTAGACTCTGCCGCCCGCGGAGGAGTGACACAGTCCTCTGAGATCCTTGGTTGGATAAGTGGGACGAGTGTTTTCAGTGCACGTTCTGCAAGATCCTGAGCTGAGGCGCAGTCCTTAAAAAAAAGCCGGAACACTTCTTTAAAAAAAAAAAAAAGAGATAGAGCTTGATTCTAGCCTAGTTTTATCCCGTGGATATGAATATCGCGTTCGTTTTCCCCGAAGATGTAACTTAACGCGAGAAAACACGAAAAACACCCGACTCGTCGTGGCGTCATAAGAGGGCCTTTCGGCCGCAAAGCTCGTGTCACTCGAGGGCCGCGCATGCAATCCCTAGCTTGCCAGGTGTATTCCCCCGTACTGGCACAAGTGTTAACATCTTTTTCTGCCCTTCTTAAAAAAAAAATTGCAAGAGTACGCGTGCATAGCTGTGGTGGACGCTGCTGGAAGGAAGATTCCGAGAACTTCTTTTATGGCGACACGCTCCTGGAGGAGGGCCTTCGGTGGTACTCTGAAAATGATTTTCTGCAACCTCCATGCCCCAAATTATAAAAGAAATAATTTCGATATTCGAGATCCTGGAGGTGAAATGAAGACGACTTAAGTGTGTTTCCTCAAATACAAAACCGCTTCAGCTTCCTTTTAACTTGGTGTGTGAGAGTTATTTGAGTAGTCTCCGGAAGTATGTGCATTTAGGTGGTTCAGGTAAATCTGCAACGTGCTGGAGGTAGTGTAGTGTTGAGAGGGAGTGTGTTTGTACACGCCAAAGAAGCGTAGCATCTGCCTTCTCTGCAGTGTGGGGTGGGCTGTAGGGGGTTATGTGGTTACGACGAAACTATAACAGAAGGCACGGCGAGTTTCCTTCTCGTCGTGCTTTGCGTTGTAGCTTCCGGGTCACGTAGGGGTCGATTTCGTCTGGCCATTGACAAGGGGTACTCGGATCGTCGGTGGCGTGCGTAGATGAGTGGGCGGCCTTGCAACACCGGCGCACAATGCAAATATTTGCCTTTTGGCGCCGGTGCACCCCATGACTCCAGCAACGTGTTATGTTCCTCTTTATTCATATTTGATGTCTGCCAAAAAGGTGAGCCTGTACTTGATTTTTTTTTTCTTTTGTAATTGCATCTTTTTTGTCTTTTGTTAGTTGTTATCTTTCAACATTTAAAGCCAGCAATAAAAAAATTGATTTCTGAATCACCCCTGCATCATGTCATCTCTCTAGTTCATTTCCACCCCGGACCTGTTGCCTGCAAATCAGTCAATATTTTTGTAGAAAATTGGTTGTGGTCTTTGCCCGTTTTACGGACAATCTGGCGGACACTTTTTGTGGCAGGTATAGCCCAAAGTAGATCGACAGAGTACTGGCTGATTCCCCACAGGGTGAAATGCTATTTTACTGTTTTCGTTGGACCTACGCTGCCCAATCGGGTCTTTACAAAACACAGAATTCGTTTTATCGGCCGACTTTCATGAAATGAACGACACGCTGGACGTGCAAAACACATTCTGTACTTCCTCAGTGTAGGTCAGCATGAACAAGCTAACGTAAATGTTAAGCTTTTTTTTAAATTCAAAACAATATTAGCGATTGCGAACATGACAAAAGCACTGAAGATAAAGGAAACGACATAAATAAAAAAACCACAGGTTTTCAGATGCAAAAAAAAAAAAAAGCCAAAACAATCATGCTGGTGAAATAATCGCAAACTATGCACAAAACCAAATTGTCCCAGGATTTCTATGACAAATGTCACGCGTGGCACGTGTGACATTTGCGTAGGGGCTCATTGAATAGTAGAAAGACCCTTTCTTGAAATCTGTTTGGGGATCTGACACGAAGGTCTGTCCAGAAACCGAGAATCGCTGATCGGCACTTTGTAATTAAAGCCATTTTACACGCGTGTCGCTCGCGTAGCACGCGTCCAGCGCGTTTACATATCAATTAGTTATTCTCACTATACGTAAAATTGTGAAGCTCGATTTTTATCAAATGGCTTTAATAACAAGGTTCTGTTCAGCGTTTCTCAGTTTCTAGACCGACCTTCGCGTCATCTGCAAACAGATTTGAAGAAAGGATCTTTCTTCTATGCCACGAGTCCCTTACGCAAAGTGATCGAACAGAAGCGTCAATTGTTATCGCCTGCAATTTTACAAAGGAAGCAACCACAACCCTCTCGTGGTACGCAAACGCCAGTTCGTTTTAATGCCGTACTGAAGCTTACATCCCCCGGCGAAAAATATTCACATGGAAGAAGCACATCCGCCGCCCCACCCCCGCAGCGAATTTCGAAGACGACGACGTAGGTGACGCATTTTTGGTATTTTTGATTCCCACGTTGCTATGACCTCCGTGACGCGTTTCACGAGCCGCGTTTGATTGGCTGTCCGTCCCCTTCGCAAGAGCGGCCGTTCGCAAGGAAAGATTGGCAAAATACGGAGTTGCGAATTAGTCGAATTCGCACCGCAACTGCGTTGTGCCGCAAGAACGGCGTCGCAATTGCGAAATCGCAGGCAAATTCGCACCATGTGAATCAGGCATAAGAAGGTAAGCCAGCTCATTTTCGCATGCGCCTTGCGAGATAACCGAAGTGCAGAAGGAATCAAAGACGCGTTACTTAACGCAATGGCGCGGGCTGAGTCAGAAAACGCGCCATATTTTTTGCTTTAGCTTCCGGACTCAGTTGCGCGAGGGAAACCTATCCACGCATCAGACTCGACTTGATGGACGTGTGCAGGCGCAGGGCTCATCGCCATGAGTGTTTGGTTTGCTCTGGGCTGAGTGGGCTCTCCCGAACTCCTGTTCGTACCTTTTGCTTTCGGGCGCCGTCACCCTTTCGCTTTCGGGCGCGGTAAGAACCGGAGAAATCAGATTTTAACATGGAAGACTGAAGCGCGCTCATTGAATAATCATAATGAGCGCTGTCGCGTACTGAATTTAAGAGCATGTCGTGTTTTCTCTAGTTTATACACTGATGTTTAGGACAATTGCTGGATCGCGTACCCCCGCTTGATCGCTGCAGCCCGAGTGCGGCCACCGGACGGCAATCTTGCATGTTGAGAAAGCGCGCTTTTGGAGCGTTGCTGAGGCTGGTGGCAGCGTGCTGAAGACACGGTTTCTACTCGTTCGTCGTCATTCACCGAAGAAGTTCTTTAAAACTATGTAAGATATGAGACTTGCGAATGAAAACACATGACAATGTTTACGGAAGCGCAGTGCAGCAGAAAAAAGGCACAACTCGTCGAAAGCAAGTTTCGCCGGTCTCGCGGCATGTTCAAAGCTTCCTTGGCACCCCGAAGCGCTGCGTCTCTATGCCTTCGCACGCTTGGATGCCGGTCAAGAATCGACACCGTGTGAATGTGTTTTGCGAGTGCAATGTGGCTGTAGCCGTATGTGCCTCTGGAGCAGCGGTTTACTTTACTCTGACGACTGTATTTGTAACTAAGTGGCGACGGAAGAAAGGGGGAAAGTACTTCTTTTTTTTTTTTTTTTTTTGCTAGACGGTTCAGAGAATATTGCGCACAACAGCTCCTCATCAGTGATCAGCGGTGTCTCATTATCAACCTACTTAATTTCACTTGACGTTTGAGCACGGCTCGAATAATTGTGATTGGTCAACAGACTGCACACGACCATATGGACCGCGCTTCAAAGATCTCCATTCTCGCCGTCTTGTACTTTTGCCTTCGAAAACCCTCCTTGCTCTACAGCATTGCTCTATTTGTGCTGCTATGTGATCTATTAGAGTAGATTTGGAACACAGCCATGGTTAATAGTGCATAAGAGCAACTGTACAGATTGCTTTCCCCCCTTTATTGATAGCAACTCGCCTGAACATCTGGATGCTCCAGAACTCTTTAGCCGATATAAGATGCAAAGGCATCTGTGCACGACACACCTTCAAAACATTTTCGCGGCACCAATTCTTGATCGGTATCCTAGCGTGCGAAGACACAGAGACTCAGCGCTTCGGCATGCCAAGGAAGCTTTGATCATGCCGCAAGACCGTCGAAACTTGCTTTCGACGAGTTGTGCCTTTCTCTTGCGGCACTGCGCTTCCGTAAAAATTCACACATGTTACTCGCTTATATTTGCCTACGTAAAAGCGACTATTAAAATATATGCTCAAGCAAAAAGTGGCCACTTTCCGAGAAGTGTGTCCAACCCTTAGTTTCCCTTTTGTAGTAGCTTCTCCTTGGCTGGAACGATTATTGATACCTTGCGTGTGGGGAAGAGCGGTGTCAATCATTCTTTCGGTGGCACCGATTACTTGAGAAACACTCGTATGAATGAATCTTCCTCCCATTATTTTCATTTTAGGGAAAAATGCTTGTTCTGACGTGTGGTTTATTCGCTATGTTTAAATAGTTTTGTTGCTTTGCAGTTGTCGAAGGTGGGACTGATTTAGTTATTGCATCAAGCTTTAAAGGCAATGAAGTCATTGCCAAAGTTCTGTGTTTTTGCTTTCTATCCCCATTTCCAACAGCATTCTTTTTGCTGTGAATAATTGTGTGTCATAATTGCAGTTATGATAGTTTTTATGACACTGTGAGGAACTGCGGGAATTCCTATAGTTCTTGCATCGCTTTTTACAATGTGATAAACCGTAATTTCTGCTCCAAAAGCTCAAATGTGGGGGACACGCTATCACAGCCGTGATGAAGCATTCACTCATCTTTTTGCTGCAGATTATACTTCTGAGCATCGCCAGCAGTGACGGGGCCCATATGCTGGACGAACTACAGGACGCCACGAAATTGATTGTTCTCGAGCCAACCACGGGAAAACAGTGGTTCCTGGGACCCATCTTGGTGGATTTCAAGTTGGGAGCATTAGGAGCCTGCCAGCACTGGTCTTCAGCTACGATGCCTCTACAGAAGCCGCTATCCAACGCCAGTCGTTCGAGGCACGCTACCACAGCCATGAAGGAACGCTCGGACATCTTTTTGCTGCAGGTTCGTTATTTGAATACTTCAACTTGCCGTCGTTCAAGCAACTATTGTCTGCTAGTGGTATCCTGCCCCGGTGCTTGGTTGTGCTGTTTTCGTTGCGTGTGGTCTTGGTTTCGGGACGTCATGTCCTTAAGTTTGCAGTGTGAAATAAATTAAATGAAATATGTGCTACAAAAGCCATGTTTTTGCTGCAGAAGCTGTTACAAGCAGTTCTTTTGTAAGCTTCAGCACTGATGATTCCATTTTGTCTGTTAATGCGTGAAAACATTAGCCACTTGTGCTTTCTTGCCTTTGAGACATGCTCAGATAATTACATGGTTTGAAGTTGAACTGGGGGGGGGGGGGGGGTGCGGGGGCTTCATTGTTTACTTTTAGAATGTAACACGCATCTCCAATGTTCAACTCAACGAGCTTCCCGCAGCGTCCATCTGCATCACACTAGGCAAGCCTTTGTGCATCTTTTGGCATGCAGGATACAACACTACTTTATTTCAATTGTACGCTACTGCATTACCGTAAAATACCAGGCAAGCGCCCACTCATAATTTAGAGATAATCGCGAAAAAAATGGGGGAATGGGCGCTTGCCTGGTCATCAAATTTACATATAAATGTACTGTGCATATTTTCTCAGATCTTAGAAATTTGGATATCGGCACTTCATGTGGAATGGGCGGATGCATGGTATTCTACGGTAGCTAAGAGTTGCACTTGGAGTGTCGTTCGGTACAATGAAAATAGTTTTTCTTCATATGTTCACAAATCTAGCGTGCCAAGGCACAGAGACTCAGCGCTTCGGCATGCCAAGGAAGCTTTGATCATGCCGCAAGACCGTCGAAACTTGCTTTCGACGAGTTGTGCTTTTTTCTCTCGGCACTGCGCTTCCGTAAAAACTCACACATGTTCTCATTAGCAAGTATCCGGCTTACGCAGGGTTTTAAAAAAATGTTTCTGGCGAATGACGACGAACAAGTAGAAAATGTGTCTTCAGCACGCTGCGGCCAGCCTCGGCAACGCTCCAAAAACACAATTTTTCGACGTGCAACATTGCCGTCTGGTGGCCGCACTCGCTGAGCGGGGATGCGCGATTGAACAATTGTCATAGAGATCAGTGAGTTTATGTGTAAAAAAGGTTCTTGTCTATGGCAGTTTGTTTTGAGGTGGACCAATAATCTCCACTAGAGGGTTGGATGGCGCATTGAGCGAACAGGTATAAAGCCACCGGAAGTAAGCAGCTTGTCCCGGAAGTGAGCGCTTGACAGGCTTTCCCACTCTTACGAGCGGTGGTCGAAACAGTGTCCAAGGCGCTTGATTTGCTTTTGTTATAACAATAGAGCCTGCTTGTCGCGTTCATGCAGGCCCGAGATGTCTTCTTGGAAGCCATTTCATGTCTGAGAATTTCGAGATTCTAGTTGATTAAGTGTACACTCCCCAAGTTCAAGTGCCTCATTCTCAAGATTGATTCCTAAAAAGGATTATTAAAACCCACGTAAAAATGCAAGAAAGCATGAATCAAAACATTCACTGAATCCATTATAAAACCCAGCAAACACTCGATTTCTGGGACAAGCATCGAACTTCCGATGGCTTCACTCGTGCCCGACTCCGAGCTAGGCTAAGCGCCTTCCAGGCCCCTATATTAGAGATCAGTGAGGTAGGCCTACCGCGCGAACGACGGTCGTGCGTGCATGACGTTGGTGGCACCACGGGTGGCACCACTGACGTCATAAGATGCTAGAGAGCCTCAAGTAAGATTGCATTCAACTTAAACCATGGAGTGTGTTTGCAATTTAATGGCAGCGTTAAAGATGGCGGATTATACAGTTTTCTGCGTGTAAAAAATGCTTAAACTATTGGAACAAAAATGGTGTCTATAGAAAAGTGTTATTTTATTCTTCACATAAAATCTTCAAGCATCTGTTTTTAACCGGATTTACGTTGAAAAACTACCCGTATTCCCGTGACCAACAGCAAAATTTTGCAATTTAATGGTGCCCATGAACACATGCCTTGATCTAGCAGTTGAACAGACTTTTACTTGAGGCTCTTAATTAGATGCTGGCTGGAAGCAGATGACGACATGCCACCTGCTTCGGCCGCTATGATTCATTAAATACTTTCAGTAGATATGATGTATTACCGTTCGATAATAAATAGGACTAAGGTACACAAACCACTTCCGTCCCACGGTGAGCTTCCATAGACGAAAACAATTTTTTTCTTTCATAAAATTGAGGAACCCCAAGTTACTCGCTTATATTTGCCTATGTAAAAGCAACTATTAAAATATATGCTCAAGCAAAAAGTGGCCACTTTCCGAGAAGAGTGTCCAACCCTTAGTTTCCCTTTTGTAGTAGCTTCTCCTTGGCTGGAACGATTATTGATGCCTTGCGTGGGAGGAAGAGCGGAGTCAATCATTGGTTCGGTGGCACCGATTACTTGAGGAACACTCGTATGAATCTTCCTCCCATTACTTTCATTTTGGGGAAAAATGCTTGTTGTGACGTGTGGTTTATTCGCTATGCTTAAATAGTTTTGTTGCTTTGCAGTTGTCGAAAATGGGACTGATTTAGTTATTGCATCAAGCTTTAAAGGCAATGAGGTCATTGCCAAAGTTCTGTGTTTTTGCTTTCTATCCCCTGTGAATAATTGTGTATCATAATTGCAATTATAATAGTTTTTATGACACTGTGAGGAACTGCGGGAATTTCTATAGTACTTGCATCGCTTTTTACAATGTGATAAACCGGAATCGCCTGCTCCAAAAGCTCTGATGTGGGGGACACGCTACCACAGCCGTGATGAAGCGCTCACGCATCTTTTTGCTGCAGATTATACTTCTGAGCATCGCCAGCAGTGATGGGGCCCATATGCTGGACGAACCACAGGACGCCACGAAATTGATTGTTCTCGAGCCGACCACGGGAAAACAGTGGTTCCTGGGACCCATCTTGGTGTATTTCAAGTTGGGAGCATTAGGAGCCTGCCAGCACTGGTCTTCAGCTACGATGCCTCTACAGAAGCCGCTATCCCACGCCAGTCATTCGAGGCACGCTACCACAGCCATGAAGGAACGCTCGGACATATTTTTGCTGCAGGTTCGTTATTTGAATACTTCAACTTGCCGTCGTTCAAGCAACTATTGTCTGCTAGTGGTATCCTGCCCCGGTGCTTGGTTGTGCTGTTTTCGTTGCGTGTGGTCTTGGTTTCGGGACGTCATGTCCTTAAGTTTGCAGTGTGAAATAAATTAAATGAAATATGTGCTACAAAAGCCATGTTTTTGCTGCAGAAGCTGCTATAAGCAGTTCTTTTGTAAGCTTCACCACTGATGATTACATTTTGTCTGTTAATGCATGGAAAAATTGGCCACTTGTGCTTTCTTGCCTTTGAAACATGCTCAGATAATTATATGGTTTGAAGTTGACCCGGGGGGGGGGGGGCTTCATTGTTTACTTTTAGAATGTAACACGCATCTCCAATGTTCAACTCAAAGAGCTTCCCGCAGCGTCCATCTGCATCACACTGGGCAAGCCTTTGTGTATCTTTTGGCATGCAGGATACAACACTACTTTATTTCAATTGTAGGCTACTGTATTACTGTAAAATACCAGGCAAGCGCCCACTCAAAATTTAGAGATAATCGCGAAAAAATGGAGAATGTGCGCTTGCCTGGTCATCAATTTTACGTATAAATGTACTATGCATATTTTCTCGGATCTTAAAAATTTGGATATCGGCGCTTAATGTGGAATGGGTGGATGCATGGTATTCTGCGGTAGCTAAGAGTTGTACTTGGAGTGTCATTCGGTACAAGGAAAATAGTTTTTCTTCATATGTTCACAAATCTGGTTCCCTCCATTTTCAATTATATATAAGTGGCACAGATAAGAAAGATTGTAAATAATTTGATTCCCAAAAAAAACAAAAAAAGACAAGTGACACATTATTTCTAAGCTCACAGTTCACCATTTGCATCTCTGGTTTATTTCTATGGTACATACTACACAACAAGGAATCACCCTGTGCCACCTACCTTATCTGAATGCCGAGGTTGCTTGCTTTTGTTTATTGGTTGAAGGTGATAAGTTCCTTTTTTAACTAAGGGATGGACCGGATGAGGAAGCAGTTGTGGTTTTCACGAGCCAAAATTTCACCAGCTTCCACATATCCTTGCGATTCTATCCTGATAGCCTGCAGTTATCTCATCTTATTTAACTCGGTCATGCAACCGCATCTGGTAACTGTACTGCCAAATGTTCACACGACACCGAGGGCTGGCTTTGATATAGGGCTTTGCTTGACCTGCATAGGCTACGCAAAAGTGGATCACATATTGTTCCCACCATACAATGCACCTGAAGGTGTCTCCTCTTGCAACGTTTTTTTTTTTTTGCTCCTCTTCTCTGTTTAATACACAAACTGATATCCATGGGGGTAGGTGGTGCCATATGATTTAAGTTATCTTCTATGTTTTGTTTTATCTGTAATTCCTGGTAGCAACCTCCACTGAGAGATCCTTTTGTTTGCCGAGTCACTTCTATCCGTACCTGTTTTTTATGTTTCCTTTGTGATGTATCAACAAGCCAGTCTACAATTTTAGTCGCCATGCATTTTTATCCTAATTATATTGACGAGTAGGATCACTTGGGCTCTGTTTTGGTTGTTAGAGTACCATAAAAGTCCACGCTATGTTTCATGAGAGTTACTTCAGCTCAAGTTCAAGTTCATTACCTTAAGGGCATTCTCGTGGAATGCATTGGGGGGGAACAAGAATTTGTAGTGGCAATAACAACATTCTAAATAGGTTAAGCATTAATTTCACGTACACACAAACAATTGTTTACGTGTATGTGTAAAACAAAAGAACAGCTGTAGGTATTATTTTAGAAATCAAATGGTTCTAGATTTTTCAGGAATGGAAAAAATGAAATCTAAGTATGTCACCGAAGCCCATTACATGTTACTATAAAGCTGCCAAATTAGTTTATCAAAAAATGCATTAGTTTCACACAAAAAATTCTAATTAGTTGCGGGACCCTTGGGTCCACCTACTCAGCGAGCCAGGCCTTGGTGACGACATCTGCCTTGTCCCTTTAGTGTCTCTTGTCAGTCCCAAGCTGCGGGGCGGTGCCACTCGTAGATCTCTTGTATGCACTTTCAGGTATGGATCAGAAGGCGCCCAGGCGTCCCTCGCCTCAACTAAGCTCCTTTGTCCCACTTTTCCCTCCCAATTTTTGGGAAGTTGGAATATCTGGCACAGCTTGCTCCTTCGAATGCAACGTCACTTAGGTACAGAGCCTGAGTAACGGACAGGCGTGGCGTGGCGAACGCGGGTAGAGAACAATGAAAGAGAGATTGTTTAACGTCTTAATCAGAGTCACATGGTTTATCGACGAGCTGCCGTCGCCACAGTAGGAGTTGTGTCAAGGTATCCTGGTCCCCAGATAAACATGATGAACATTAAAAAAAATAATTTTGTAATTATTGGAGTTTTAAATATTCTGAATTGTTTAGTGTATATGCAATAAGCTATCGTGCTGTCATGTAACAAATACTCTAACTTGCCTAATTTCTGTGTCCATGCCCCTTTCAAGTAGTTTCATTTGGGGTTTACAGCTTTCTTAAATCACACTGGCACCTGCAGTGCACTTACGTGTAACTCATAGTTTGCAGATATCGGGAGGTTTAGTTTGTCATCGCATTCTACTCAGAACCTAACCACATCACGCATTTTTTTTTTCAGGTTCTGTAGTTGTTTATATGGACTTGATTGCTCTGGAAGTTATGATGATTGCCTTCCACAGGAAGGCTGGACGTGACCCACGAATTAATTCTCAGGAATAAAGGTATGCACGTGTTTTATTCCCTGCTGCATCTTGTGTGCACTTCCTCGAAATTTCTTACTAACACGGTGTTCAAGCACCTGTTTATCTCTGGGAGGTGCACTTTCTTAAATCACACTGGCACCTGCAGTGCACTTACGTGTAACTCATAGGTTGAATATCGGGAGGTTTAGTTTGTCATCGCATTCTATTCAGACCCTAACCACATTCCACATTTTTTTTCCAGGTTCTGTAGTTGTTCATATGGACTTGATTGCTCTGGAAGTTATGAAGATTGCCTTCCCCATGAAAGCTGGACATGACCCATGAATTAATTTTCAAGAATGAAGGTATGCACATGTTTTACTTCCTACTGCATCTTGTGTGCACTTCCTCGAAATTTCTTACTAACATGGTTTTCAAGCACCTGTTTATCTCTGGGACGTGCACTTGGCAGTAACATCTGAAATTAACTTACGACAGCAGGCTTGAAGAAACTCCGTGAATGCGGCAACTTTATCTTCGAAGGCATTTTTCAAACTTCCCTTGCTACAATGGTTTCGTAGCATAAGTCATAAGTTGGTTTCACCGTCTAACGTTTGCCAGAATTAAGCTGAGGTTCCTGCACTGCACTTATGTGCAGCGCTTAAAGTCTGGGTCGTCTCAGGGGGTCCCCCACTGATTTTAACGGATGGTCTGGGACCCTCCTCCACAGCCCCAGCATTTGTGAAATCAAAATCATATCTTGCAATAAAATAGCTTGTTTTCAGGAATGTGACATTTGGGGATTAGCAATTCGAGGGTTGCAGGTACGGTGGGGACAGAGTCAGCAGTGGGTGTTATTTTATGTGCATCTAATACATTTCGTCAAAACCCCCCCCCTCCCGCCCTCCTCCCTTCTTTTAGGGACCCCCCTCAACCTAAGGGAGACTTCAAGCTCTGCTTATGTGTAACTAATAGTTAGCAGGAAATGGGAGGTTCGTTCTGTCATCACATTCTGTTCGGAACCTAATCACGTACCACATTTTTTGTTTTGTTTTCCAGGTTCTGTAGTTCTCCCTATGAGCTTGATTGTTCAGGAAGTTAGAGATTGCTTTCCATGTGAAAGCTGGAAAGCAAGCCCACTAATTATTTTAAGAATAGACGCATGAACATGTTTTACTTTGTACTGCATCTTATGTGCACTTGCTTGAAATTTCTTACTAACACGGTGTTTAATTATCTCTGGAAGGCACAGTTGGCAGTAACTTCTGAAATTAAGTCGTGACAACAAACTTGAGGTATTTTATTGGATGTGGAAATTCTGTCTTCAAAGGAATTTTTCTAACCTCCCTTGTTGAGATGGTTTCGGATCATAAGTTACAAGTTGGTTTCACTGTAGTGCTCGCCATAGTTAAGATGAGGCTCCTGCAATGCGCTTAGATGTAACTCGTAGTTTGCTGAAATTGGGAAGTTTATTATGTCATCGCATTCTGTTCATAACCTAACACATTCCACATTTTTTTGTTTTTGTTTTCCAGGTTCTGTAGTTCTCCATGTGGACTTGATTGCTCTGGAAGTTAGATTGCCTTCCAAATGAAAGCTGGACGTGGCCCACTAACTATTTCTCAAGAATAAAGGTATGAACATGTTTCACTTCATACTGCATCTTACGTGCACTTCCTCGAAATTGCTTACTAACACATATTCTTGTGCGAATAGATGATTTTGAGTTAGAAGCGAACAGCGGTATTGGCCGAATATTTTCGATTTGAATATCGAATAGTTTTTCCATGCTTTTTACTATCACTGCATAATCCTTAGACGAAAACCCAGCTAAACTTGTGAACATTGTTCCACTTGTTTGTTTATACGCGAAGTTTAATCTATCTATATTTATGAACTCTGACTTCAGAAGTTCTGATGTCTTGGAATGGCAAGTAAACGAAGGATTTGACATAAAATGATTCCTATAGAAATGTCCAATTGAGTGAATTTACAAATCTTGCTATATAAAATAATCTTTCGTTAATTTGAGTTAAAAAATGAAAGCCGTTTACGACTCCCTGTAACACCGGATAAGAGCGCAGCTCTTGAGGAGGAAAATGGAAGGGTACTGAGGGATAGGTGACCCCCTGAGGTTGCGCGACCTCGTGGGGGCAGGTCACGGGACTTCAGGGGGGTGACCCTCATGAGGGTAACTCTCATAACCCTCATGACCCTTGTGAGGGTGATCCTCGTGAGAGTAACCCTTGTGACCCTCGTGAGGGTAACCCTTTCGAGGGTAACTAATTCTCGCAACCCTTGTGAGGGTAACGCTTGTGACCCTCGTGAGGATAACCCTCGTGACCCTAACCCTCGTAACCCTCACGGGGGTAACCTTCGTGATGTCATTATGGGAAACTTCCCATAATGCAAAGCGCGATTACGGCGACGCCGCTCAAGCCGGAAACGGGCGCCTAAGAGCTGTGCTCTAAAAGAATGAATCGCGCATGAGGAACGCAGGTTGTAAGGGCATCTCTGCCTAACATAGTATACTCTTGCATAACAGTCAGTTTAATTGTAAAACTTTTACTACAAAGTAGATATGCACATTCACAAAGTTTCCATTTATTTTCAAATACAGCCGGCACACGTGCACCACCCCGCGTTCAATGTATGCTTTTCTTCCAACCACGCAATTGCGATATTTCTATCTTCCCAAGTGTTTATCGTAGTGGGTTATCCTGTTGAGTGCGCTTCTTATTGAGCACCGTTGCACTGCGGAGAAGCAACACCCGCGGAGCTCGCTTCCGCAGGTATTGCTTCTCCGCAGTGCAACGGTGCTCGGTAAGAAGCGCACTCAACGAGACTAGCCCGCCGCACGCAACCAACACTTCAAAAAACACGAACAGCACAGTTCTTCTCAAAGCGTATATAGAATAGTGTATTATTTGAAACTACAGTCCGAAATTCCGAATACTCGCACAACCCCACTAACACGGTGTTTAAT
Source organism: Ixodes scapularis (assembly GCF_016920785.2). NCBI lineage: Eukaryota > Metazoa > Arthropoda > Arachnida > Ixodida > Ixodidae > Ixodes > Ixodes scapularis. Next base: position 123,776,670 of record NW_024609879.1, on the reverse strand, counting down.
TATGTCTGGGAGGCACAGCTGGCAGTAACTTCTGAAATTAGCTCGTGACAACAAACTTGAAGTAACTTATTGAATGCGGAAATTCTGTCTTCAAAGGAATTTTTCTAACTTCCCTTGTTAAAATGGTTTCATACCACGAGTCACAAGTTGGTTTCACTGTTTAGTGCCCGCCAGAGTTCAGCTGAGGCTCCTTCAATGCCCTTACATGTAACTCATTGTTTGTGAAAATTGGGACGTTTATTCTGTCATCACATTCTGTTCATAACCTAACCATATTCCACATTTTTTGTTTTGTTTTCCAGGTTCTGTAATTCTTCCTATGGACTTGATTGCTCAGAAAATTAGAGATTGCCTTTCACAGGAAAGGTGGACATGGCCCACTAATTATTTCTTAAGAATAAAGGTATGAACATGTTTTACTTAATACTGTATCTTGTGTGCACTTCCTCGAAATTTCTAACACAGTGTTTAAGCAGCTGTTAATCTCTGGGATGCGCAGCTGGCATTAACTCCTGAAAGAACTTGGACCCGCAGCCTTGTCGCATTCCCTGGCCATTAGATATTTAATTTGAATTGTTCCCGCGTCAAAAATTAGTTTACGTGTTGTCTGTAACTTGCAGCGGCAGAAAGCTGTAACTCTCAATCACTGAGCTGCACATCATGAGTGACGACGGGAATCGTTCCGACATTGAAAATTAGCTGGCGTGTTGTCCGCACATTGCAGCAATGGCCAGAGACTGTTAAAATGTTAGCTGCAGTGATTTAACAAAACCGATATCTCAGTGAACAATAAATAAGCAGTAAAATGCTATATTGTTCACTTAGACATCCATTTTGTTAAGTCACTGCAGCTAGCAGTTTAACAGGCTGTGGCCGACGCTGCAAGGTGTGGACAACACACCTGCTAATTTTGTATGCAGGAACGATTCCTGTTTTCGCACATCACGTACAGCTCGGTGATTGAGAATTACGGTTTTTTGCCGCTGCAAGTTACGGACAACACACCAGCTAATTTTCGATGCCGGAACAATTTCAGTCGTTGCACATCACGTGAAGCTCAGTTATTAACCGTTACGGTTTTTTGCCGTCGCAAGTTACGGACAACACGCCTGCTAATTTTCGATGCCGGAACAATTCCCGTATCTGTGGATCACGTACATGAGAGTTACGGTTTTCTGCCATGCTTCTACGGGTCAAGTTACGGGCAAAAACCGTAGGGCCTCATTACTGTCATGCACGTAATACCTACGTAATGCTGTGACCGTTATGCAAGACAACGGAAATTGTACCGGCATCAAAAATTTATTGGCAATTTCCGTAATTTGACGGGATTTTTTTTTACAGTGTACATAGAACCAAGGGCGCCTCTCGACAAAAACTTGCTTGCCACACTCATCAGCAGTACTCCTTCACCCCACATACTGACTGGAGACTTCAATGCACACCACCCTTTGTGGGGTAGCAAGAAAGCTAACTGTCGCGGAACAGATATTGTAGACATTGCTCAGCAACACAATCTAGTAGTTCTTAATGATGGAAGCCCTACCTTTTTTAGAGGAAATTCTGTAAGCAGTTGCTTAGACATAACATTGTCCTCATCATCATTAGCCCGAACTCCTGTCTGGTTTGCTGACATCGAGACACATGGGAGCGACCACATTCCCACATACACACTAATATACGGGTTTCACTCGGCGCTTCCACGAAATACAGTCAAAAGAACTAACTGGAAAACATTAAGCAACATAATGGAGACAGCATCTCAGTCTGCGACTACGAACGAAGAGTTCATAGCTGCCTTGAATCACGCTAATGATATGTCCACGAAAGAGTACACACTACCATATCAAAAAGTATCCATCGACGGAGATTATGAGAGGCTACGCGCTCTTCGTCGCCAGTCTGAACGACGCGCCAGAAAAACGAAAAGCGTTGATGATACGCGACAGGCACGACGCCTTCAAAAAAAGATCCAGCGCTATTTTGGAAAACTTTCGTGGAAACGATGGAAATCGCTTTGTGAAAGCCTTGACCCTCGGAAGCGCCTTACAAAGATTTGGTCAATTGCTCGTGGTCGGAAAACAGCTCCTCAGCAACTCTATCCTTTCCGGGCGCTAGCACTTAGTCTCCGTCAGCCAGAGCTCGCAATAGCGGAAGAGTACTGTCAGAAACTGACATCTAACTCCACAGGCACTAGTTACAATGCCCAGGTTTTAGTCTACTCAAAGAACCGCACTCTTTTTGATGAATTATTTAGCTTAAGTGAGTTAAATGAAGCACTCAATTTATCCAATCGACCATCATCGCCCGGTCCAGATAATATACGGTATGCAGCTTTGGCTCATCTTGGTGAACAAGGAAAGTCTAGACTACTCACCTTGTATAACCAATCATGGGAATCTGGAGTAGTACCTGAGAGCTGGAAGATTTCGAGAATTATACCTGTTTTGAAGCCGGGAAAGTCTCCACTTGACATAACATCTTTCCGCCCGATAGCGCTATCTTCGTGCATATGTAAAGTAATGGAAAGGATGATACTAGGACGCTTGGAATGGTTCTTAGAGGAACGGAACATTTATCCTGAAAGCATGTCTGGCTTCCGACGTGGAAGGAATTCCGTTGATGGTGTAATAGATCTTGTTTCATCCGTCGAGCAAGCCAAAAAAGAAAAACGAATTACATCAGCTGTCTTCTTTGACGTCAAAGGTGCATTTGACAATGTTATGCACGAGGCAATACACGCTGCTGTACGTGATATTGGTATAAAAGGACGACTTCTCGCGTGGATATTAAGTTACTTGAATGGCCGCCTTATCTATATGTCAACTACAGAAGGAAATACTACAATGCACAGTGTCACTCGCGGAGTCCCTCAGGGTGGCGTCTTAAGTCCCGTCCTATTCAACATATGTCTTATCAAACTAGCACAAAAGATTCCAAAGTCTACAAAAACATCGTTCTACGCAGATGATATATGTATTTGGACATCCTCCATCTCACAACACTTTAATCGTATCCGTCTGCAGAAAGCAATTATCATCATATCTTCTTACCTAAAAGAACGAGGACTTACAGTTTCACCAGAAAAAACAGCGGCAATGGCCTTTACGAGGCGCGACACGGACAAGTACCGGCTATATATTGATGGCCTTGCTATCCCTTACGTCCGAAAACATACCTTCTTAGGAATAGTAATTGATCGATCCCTAAGTTGGTCTCCTCATGTAAAACGTCTGAAAGCAAAATTAGTCACCATAGTACACATACTCAAATTTATTAGTGGCACCAGGTGGGGTTCCTCCGTCCCCTCCCTTAAAAGACTTTACAACGCTTTATTCGTGGGACTCTTGCGTTATAGTCTGCCAGTGTTGTACAACATCTCACGTTCTAGCATGAAGCAGCTTGAATCTGTGCAAGCTCAGGCCCTTCGCGCATGCCTCGGACTTCCTTCATGCACATCTAACACAGGAAGCGTTGCAGAAGCCAGAGCGTTCTCCATCGCTATTCTTAGGACACAGGAAATATTATGTACACACCTGCGACAAAGCACGCGCCATAAGGCACATCATCTCGCCACTCTTGGTAGCACTAGAAAGGCTTCAAGCTTTGCGCAGGTTTTGAACATTCTCAGTAGTGAGCTTCCTGATGGATTCGAACCTTTAGAGACATTTTCATTCCCTCCGTGGTTACGCTCGGACCTTGAAATTTATATTGATGTTCCAGGAATTACCTCAAGAAAAGAATGCGCACTAACAACTCTTAAGCAGCATGCTCTTACCATAATCCAGGAACGCCATTCTAAACGACGACATATCTTTACTGACGGATCCACTGCGTCAGACAGCACAGGCATAGGAATATCTGTTCCGTCGATGAACTTCACACTTGAGGCACAGCTTAGTCATGCAACGTCCTCCACAGCTGCAGAGCTAGTTGCGATTCGCGAAGCCTTGAGGCTAATAATTGAACAAGTTCCAGCCAGCTGGACGATATTCACTGATTCTAGAGCGGCGCTGCAAAGCATGATAAACCCAAACGTAAAAAGCGCGAACATCCAAATAGTACGGAAAATACAGCACCTTCACAATGAGACAATCATGACTGGACACACAGTTCTCTTCCAATGGATACCAAGCCATTGTGGAGTCGCCGGAAATGAATCAGCAGACATTGCTGCCAAAAACGGAAGAAAATCAGATTCCATCATACGTATTCCATACTCAAAGGCAGACGCTAGGCGATTGGCAAATCGTATCGGAAGCGCCATCCGTTCTTCCCTCTGGTCTTGCCCAAACTATCACTACAAGCGGCTCCATGAAATTGACCCTCAACTTCAGTTTCGTGTACCGCGAGGACTTGGACGGCGTGAGCAGTCCACACTTCACCGAATACGCCTGCGTGTTGCTTTCACCAAGAAGTATCTTCACATGATCGGCAGAGCATCATCCCCACTCTGCCAACCGTGCTCATCACTTGAGGACGAACATCATCTCCTGTGCGAATGCAGATTGTACGAGAAGGAACGTGCTACCATGGCTCAGGCATTGCATCTATCCGGACAACCATTATCCCTGCAGCGACTCCTTGGCCCTTGGCAAACTTATGGAGAAGCTGAGGTTGCAACAAATGCGCTGACCAAGTATCTAAAAGAAACCCGGCTGGACAGGACACTTTAGAGACAAAGAGGAAAGAACCGACCACGCCAATCATTTTTTTTTTTTTTTTACACCTTCTGTCCCTTTTGTACTTGCGATTGACGCATACGCTCCTCCACTTTTGCGTTTAAGGTCAATTTTTTTTTTTTTTTTAGTTAATTTATGTGTGCGTGAATGTTTTCATGAGTACTCTTTCTTTCTGTTCTTCTTTTCTTCCTCTCGATTCTTTATTTCCCCTTCCCTTTCCCCAGTACGAAGTAGCAAACCGGCATCATACAGCTAGGTTAACATCTTCGTCTTTCAATAAACCATTTCTCTCTCTCTCCGTAATAGTGTTATAAGGGTGTCTTCTTTAGACGATCTTTCATTAACACTGCGGCTGTCTGCTCAATGATTGTCAGGTAAAAAAAAATTGGGTTGTGTGTGTGTTCATACAGCCTAGAACTTGGTCTGCCTCAAAGGGCGACGAGCCTTCCAGCTGTAGATAAGCAATTTAGCCAGTGCAGTACAGCCGCTAGCCTGGGGTCTTTAAAGTGCATCACGCAGTAGTGATACTCGACCGCACGCCGGTACGATGCTCATCCAGATCGAAACGGGCAGGGGTGGGGCTCGGACCGAGGATCCCTGGGTTCTGCAGCGCGAGCTTTCGCTCCACGTGCTCCGAGCTGGTGTGCGCTAGCCCACTCGGCCACGGATCTTTTTTTTTTTTTTATTATTGCCAGTTTGGTACAACCACAAAACAAAGCTCTACAAAAAGTTAAAAGATTCTTGTCCGCCTTTCAATGGCCAACATAATATGGCTAAAAGAGTTTTAATTGTGCCGCTCTTTCCAGCACGGTTACCCAATCGGGCACACAGGTTTGGGCTTTCCACACCTCTAACACTTGCTGCGTCCCATAAAAAAATGGTCTATGGTCGTCTATGGAAAATTCCATGGCAGGCTATCACCTCCTATAGCCTTCTATGGTCGGCCATAGAAATCCATAATTATAGCTACAGCCAGCTATAGAAAAAGTCTATGGTCCTGTGTCTTAAGACTGGGAACCAATAATTTTTCTTTACCCGCTTATAGAAAGTTCTATGGCCACGAGTCTAAAGTCTGGGGATTAATAAATTGTATTTACCCGCCTATAGAAAATTCTTTGGCATCGAGTCTAACGACTGGAGATTAATAAATTGTCTTTACCCGCCTATAGAAATTCTGTGGCCATGAATCTAAAGTCAGCGAAGCAATAAATATAGAAAATTTTATGGCCCCAACAATAAATATTTTTTACCCGTCCATTAAAAATGTTATGGCGACGAGTCTAAAAATTCCTCCTCCATGCTCGTGGCGGCAGCGGCGGTCTGCTAGACGATCTACAAAAACTCTCAACACGAGCTTTTGAACTTTCTGACTTGGGCAACTTGATGTTTTCAAGCTGTCACATTATCTCACCGAAGATAGTCTCATTTTAGTCGTCTGCTGTGATACCCAAGTCTTGATTGGTGGGTCTTTATCACTCCCGGCACCTACTTTTTATAGGAAAAACGCTCCAGGTTAGAAAATTAAAGCAATACTAAATCTCTGCAATACCGGTGACAAAGCATGACCCGTTATGTTCTCTGCTGTTGCAACGAGTTTTGAAAACAAGTAATATTGCTTGCTTGAAAAATCTATTTAAATACTTGTGCAACAATGAAAATTAATTAATACCCCACCAAAACTGAAAATAGATTACACTGCAGGTAAGCAATAGCTTGATTGCAATGTTCACCACCAGTGTACCGCATTTCAACACTTCATTGTCAACACGATTCATCAAACGTATTAAAAAGATAATTATTAAATTTTTGTTAATTAGCCTAATGATCTGCGTTTCCTTTGCTCAGGGTGTTGAATTAAGAGGTGCGGGCTATTCCAAGCGACAATTCAAATAATGTATGAAGTACGATTAATATTAGCTCCGCCTCTCCGTGTTTTTGCGACAAATGATGTCACCCGCAAAGTCGGAATCAAAAACTAGACTGCCATAGATGTAGCTAGTGCGAACATAGCATATGTAGAGAGGGGTGGGGGTTCGATGTCGCTGCGTTGTTGCTGTTGTGTGTGGTAGTGTTCTGCTTGTGTTTTGTGTATTCTTGTGTGTTCAGAGATATATGTATATTTACATGTAGCGTTCACAAGTCGGGGGAACTTGAAGCAATTCTTTTTTTAGAGTTTGCTGGCTAAAGAGAGCCATAAGGTAAGCCATAAAGGAATCTTTACCCAACCATTAGAAAAACTAAAGAGCGCTATGGCTGGACAGCGATAGGGCCATAGACAAAGCTAGAGAGACCCATAAAGGCGACCATAAAAAATGCTTAAGAGAGCCATAGAAAACTCTTCAGCTAATTGGGCCAAATACCTAAAGCCGACCGTACAAAGAATTTTGTATAGCTGACCATAGGTATGGGGTTATTTTAAAAAAATATTTGTGCACCTATCTTACATAAATGTCTGCGTGTCGCACGGCCATGCGGGATTTTCATATACTATGGAGCCCCAAAAGCATTATCAAGTTGTGCGGCACACTTTCATCATTGCCAACGGCTAGGTACCTAATATATTGTGAATTCAATGGGAACGCCATCTTCAATGTACGTTGTAGAATGTCCCAAAAGAAAACCCCATCCCAGCACTCCAAGAAAACGTGCTCTACCGTCTCTGGTTTCTTGCACAGAAAGCAGTTCACACCCCACGCTACAGATAAACCCCTTTCATCCAACCACGATTTAAGCGATAAGTCCTCCGATATGCAGGTTAGAGAAAAAAGTTTTCACACATGGCGGTATTGACATTTTTTTTTTCACGCGCTCAAGCACATCCTGGCCCGGGCCCACACTATACAATGACCTGTACAAAGGCACAGGGAGCAGAACATCAAGAAGGTGTTTATACATTTTTTTTTTCCGCGGGACTACGCTTAGACATTCCAAAAAAAAAAAAAAACGAGTGCACAAAAAAAAAAAAGAAAGCGTCGCTTGGACAATTTTGCGTTTGTAGCCGTGAATGTACCGGTGGGGACATGCTCGGAATAAACAACAAACTGAGGCAAGGCTCTGCTTAAAGCGCGAAACACATGTACGACGAAACCGTCCGATCCGACGTCCGACCGCGCAATACGACGGTCGGAGGCGAGGGTTTTCAACGCTCTCCGATGCTACGACAACCCTCTCTCCCCAAGGTCATTCCGGCAGTCCGCACGTCGGATCGGAAGGTTTCGTCGTACATGTGTCTCGCGCTTAAGCGCAGCTGACACATGGTGCGAAGAAAATCATCGTTCACTTCACGCACAAAAATAAACCTGTTTACAACCTGCTTCAGAAATAAATGAGCCAAAGACAGTCCCCCAGAACGGACAGGCCAAAAAAGGTTCATTCGGCTTGTCCGCTCCCAGGTCGACCCCCAGGTGAAAAGTGCAGAAGATTTTGGCCCGGGGGCCAACCCCAGGCGAAAATCTTCTATATTGTACGGACGACAACCGATCTCGCCGTGCAGTACGACTGCACACTTCATTGCCTCACCTGATGGCAGCGAAGGCAGTAGCATCCTATAATCCTCAGATCCAGAAGTAACCGAGTCACTGCGGCCTTCGGGGGCCGTTATCACCGCTCCGGGGGAGCTCATCGATTACACGTCCGATGCGCTCGAAAGCCGGAAGTGGAATCTGGGCCACCGATTCCCCTTGTTTGTCAGGTATAATGGTAACAAGCTGTTGCCTACCTTGGTTGAACTATGATTTTGCCAGTTCTCGACAATGGCTAAGTAAAAAAAGGAAAAAAAAAAGGCTTAAAGGAGCTGTGCAACAATTTTTGTACTTTGCGCAAATACCGCTTAGAACAGATCCCTGACGTTAATGACCTGTGAAATACCCGTTCGTTTTTCACCCCACGCAATAGAAGTCCCAGAAAAAAATTAAAGAAAAACGAGCAGCGTTCACCCCCTCAACTCGCAGCCAGAACAAGCGGCCACGCGATCTGGAGCCGATTATATGCCGCCAATGTTGATCATAGCCACGCGCTGGGGTTGGCAAAGCACAGGACACGCGCTGAGTTCCAGACATTGTTATGGCTCGGCTATTGTCGTCGTTGCAGCGATTGGACGCGAGCGACTACCCGAAAGCTTCTCGAGCTAGTAATTATCACGAGCCCAAATCGAGTGCCCACGCAGGGCTCGGGTCCAATCTATGAACCGCATTCAAATATCGTCACTTGGGTGTTCTGCGGTCCCCACGTTACGTCATCAAATTTTGCGAAGGAGAGATTGAACGAAAATAATCGCTTTTGTCCTTGAAATTTTACCGCGACAAAGGAGTTTCTTGGCCAGTGGCGTTGCGTGCGAGTATCCTTGAGTCCCACTAGTGCCAGTACGCTCGTGTATAGGGAAAAACATTCCAACTGAATATCGTTGCACAGCTCCTTTAACTCCTATGGAAACAGAAAAGCCACCGGTCTTCAATCTATAGGGCGCGCTGTGCTTAGAGGAACCGGTGGTTTCGCTCCGTTTCCATAGCAGTTAAGCATTTTTCTTTTTTTTACTTTTTCCTCAGGTAAGCCAGCTCTTTGCGATTTTTATAGAAAAAAAATGCACAACCTGTGGCCAACGCTGCACAAAATCAGAATGCGATAGGTTAAGAAACCGAATTTTGTGGTCGATTTAAAGAGCCTGGCCGCTCCTTGAATCGCCCAGTATAACGACGTTGCTAACGTCAATGGACATTACTTTAATTCTCAATCATTTAGAGCAGTGGTTCTCAAATGGGGATCCGCGGACTTTTTGCTGTCATCGAAGGCTTTCTAGGGGTCCGAGAAGCCCTGTCTCATTAATCAAGCCCGGCAATAAAAGTTGTATTTCGTTTTTTTCGATTGAGAGGAAACGTTCCAATTTTCAGGTGAGTTTTCTCGTATGCATGTCAATGAGAGAAGTCTACCCGTTAGTTACATTGATTTAGTAAATCATTATCATAATTAACCTATAGCTTTCCCTTTCCCTCACCGCGAACGGGGTCCCCCATCACTTCCGCCGATCCGCAAGGGGTCCGCGAAACATCAATGGTTGAAAACCGCTGAGTTAAGCGGGTTCACATGCATCGATTTTGGTCCTAAAGCGGCGCGATTTCTGCCGTCGCGGCGCTCGTGCCTCTCAACCGCTGGTGCTGGCCAGAGCGCCGCGACGGCAGAAATCGCGCCGCTCTAGGGTCAAAACCGCTGCATGTGAACTAGGCTTTAGAGTAATATAACGAACAAAAAGTTAGGGCGCAAACGAGCTGGTAAAGGTTTAACATAATTTAAAACCGGCCTCCGAAACGGGGGAAAAGACGATGGACAGCACAACACACAGAGTTTTAAACACAGCTGAATTTTATTCTACAAAATTTCGTGTTTATATATTGTTTTACTGCCCCCCACAAGCCGAAAGAATAATAGTGCTGATCGCGGCTTCAACGAAATAGCAGGCTCTACACTTTGTACATCTCCCCTCAAGCTCTACAGGTTAGATCGTAATCGCGATTACGTCTGAGTACCTCAATCTGGACAAGCATTAAGAGAGCTAAAAATTCCATGAATCAACCAAGTTTCCCTTAGAGATTTTGTTCTATAAATGTCCGTTGTGTCTTAAGAAAAAAAAAAACTGAACAGTGTTTATTTATAATCCACGCATATTCTGCCAAGTTATTGTACACTCTTAATGCATTTTGTTTATAAAAATTGAAACAAAGAACTGTCTAATTTCTGGTCCTAATTGTCCTATCCTCTATAGCAATGAGGCGCAACACGGATAACTCATGCCTAAGTGAAATTTGAATCAATAGTTTTCTTAACGACGACCATACAGAGAATTTCTGTGATATTGTGAGCAGTTTCTGCAGGTTCAATCTTTCGAAACAGAGAGGACCCTCTTCGCTGAAAGCTGAGGCACAGATGCCAGCTTGCTTGCGGTGCTTGTTCCGGTGACTGGATTGTCATTTTATTCTGGACAGTGGTGAATCCGTCATTGACAGCTGTGAGTTGGTTGCCTCTGGTATCAATGGTCACAGTAACAACAGGGTGCCCGTCCACCTGGTTAAAGGCCGACGACCAGACTCGAGATTCTGCAAGGCAGAAGATCCTCCTCAGCGTTAGGGAGGAGGAAACAGGTAACGGTGGACATGGTAGAAAAGGGAGAGGAGGAAGCGAGGGGAAAGTGGAAAGCGCCAACTGGTCGTCGGTCTTTAAACGTGATCCGCATGGATCGTCTTTTTCGCTCGCGATAAAGCGACTCGCGACGAACCAGCGCGCGAGCGTGTATGTAGACGCACCCGCATGGAGCGATGGACAGGCCCCGTTGTCATCGCCATCTCAATGTTGTGTGCTACACAAAATGCCGCACGTGCAGATACTATTAGCGCAGATATAACGCAAAACTCGTTAAATTGGTAAATAAATTATTAAAACAAACTGACATGTTATAGAAGACTGCTATATTATTTCTTAGGTTGGCACACAAAGCTGCGTAAACCGCGCTTATAGGGACTTTTCGTAGACCACGTGAAGCACTCAGCAACGAAAAAGCACTACTGCGCCTGCGCTCCGATGGCCTTGACTGTAGAGTTGCGGGTATCGTAACGGGTTTCGGAGAGCGTAGCGTGACGGCGAAAATGATATACGAAAACTCCCTAATATCCCTGTGTACGAAACTGCATGCTGAGTCAGCCGCGATATGAGTGGTGTGTTGTGCCCATAGGGTTATTATAATGTACGCTAGAGGTCCAACTGGTACTAGTGTCTATGTGACTTCCGGGAGGCAAATTGAAGCAGATAGCAACCAGTCTACTTTTGCGATGCTCCTTTGCATTCCATGGGAAACCGCGCATGAAGTTTGTCTCTTCGCCGGAAAATAACATGAATAACTTTGTTATTTCGGTTGTAAAATTTCGGAATTTTTCAGGCCCAAACCTCTCTTCTATGGTAGGCATGCAAAAAACAGCGATGATTCTAAGCAAAACAGCGATTGAAAGGAGTGTAGGGTGTGTTGAAGGTTCGGTAGCATTCCGGAGGCTCTTATATATTACTAATATGCCCGTCCTGTAAGAAAATGAAAATGACTCCGTCGCGCATCTTTACAGTCGGTTAAAAAACAACATTTGAACGTAATAAATAATTGAGTTGATGGTGAGGGTGCAGGCTAGCTGGTGTAAATTGAGCACAGTTGTAAACCCGAGACCTGGTTACGGACAAGGGACAAACACAGAACGACATGGACGAAGTCTCAAACGCAGCTACAAACTTTATTTCACAGGAGAAACATATATGCCACTCGCCACCCCTTCCTCCTCTTTTTCTCTTCCTTTCCCAAAACCCCTACCCCCTTTCCTCTTCCTTTTCCAAGGCCCCCGTACATTCCAGTCAACGACAAGCTCGGATGGCGCCAACTCAAAGTTGCCGACAGATCCCCTGTTAACACACACACACACCACGACACCCCGAGGTCATCCATCCCGGTTCTCCCAAACCGTTCAGCCGCAAAAATGTGTCGGTTTCCAAACTGAAGTTGACGGACGTGTGACTGATGCATTCGGCAGACGTCCTTATCGTGATCGTCTTTTAGAGCGCAGCTCTCAGGGGCCCGTTTCCGCCTTGAGCGGCGTCGGCGTCGGCGTCGGCGTCGCCGTCGGCGTCGGCGTCGGCGTCGGCGTAACCGCGCGGTGCATTGTGGGTAAATTTCCCCGCTAAATCCAGCGGAAAAATTTCTCCGCTAAATATAGCGGAAACACCCCTTGTAAATCTAGCGAAAAATATTCCCCGCTAAATCTAGCGGAAAAATTCCCCGCTAGATTTGGCGGAAACAATTTCCCGCTAAATCTAGCGGAACATTTTCCCCGCTAGATTTAGCGGAAAAAATTCCCCGCTAAATCTAGTGGAAAAATGTTCCCGCTAAATCTAGCGGGAAAAATTCTTCGCTAAACCTAGCGGAATTTTCCCCGCTAAATCTAGCGGAAAACTTTCTCCGCTAAATCTAGGGGAAAACATTTCCCGCTAAATGTAGCGGAAACATTTTCCCGCTAAATCTAGCGGGAAAAATTCCCCGCTAATTCTAGCGGTAAAATTTCCCCGCTAAAACTTTCCCGCTAAATCTAGCGGAAAAAATTCCGCGCTAAACCTAGCGGAAAAATTTCCCCGCTAGATATAGCGGAAACAATTCCCCGCTAAAGCTAGCGGAAAAAATTTTCTGGGGGGTCACGTGACCCCCCAAGGTCACATGACCCCCCCCCCCCCCCCCCCCGAGGTCACGCGACACCCCCCGCCCCGAGAACACGTGACCCTCAGTACCCTTCCCTCCTCCTCCTCAAGAGCTGCGCTCCAATTCGGTGTTACAGGGAGTTGTAAACGGCTTTCATTTTTTCACTAATATTTTCAAGTCGTTGTTTTCCCTTTCTAAAATCTTTACCTTTCCCAGGCTAGAAAGCAGTTGGCGCATTCATTCAAAGGTTTGGCAATTTCCGAATTCGGATCTTTGTTTTTTACATTTCTTTTATGTTCCGTTATTCTATCATTCACACTTATTTTGGTTTGACCTACATAAATGACACCAGACTCCATCGGTATTCTGCACACTACACCGAAATCGCATACTGTAGACGTTTCTCTGTGCGCCCTTTTAGACTGGTTGGGTATTCTCAAAGAACGAGGTAAACCCGTCCAATCAAAAATCCCTCTCAAAAACTACGTCAGCGCCGAACTTCTTTGCGCACGCCTTTAGGTTGTGTGAGATGTCATGCTGGTACGGGATGACCGCCCAACGACCCCCCGTGGCTTAGAACTTCTCTTAGTTCCCGCAACTAGCCTATTAATCTGTCCAAATATGCCATCACTCGAAAACCCAGCATTCCTTTGTCGACAGATCTGCGTCTCCACTGCCTTACTTGCGTAGTGGATACAAGATCGGTTTAAAGCATTGCCTATTAATTGTCTAATAATACCGCATTTAACCTGCTATAGTGTCAACTCGAGCGCGGTAGGACAGGCTTCGGCATGCGTTTTCCGTACTCCCAGCATAAACCAATTGCCACGTGGATCTGCAAGTCCAGAAACTGAAGGTTCCCATCTTTCTCTCTTTCTAGCGTAAATTCCAATTGTGATGCGAACTTTCTGACTATTTTTTCCAAGTCTCTTCCTAGCTTTTCCTCTGTCCCAGTCGGCGGTGTTGTAGTTACACTAAAATTATTCCCCACACGGGTCTCGATGAACTTTGAACAGGCAGGCTAAGCATTAACCATCCCGGAACCCTAGGCAGCACTGACACTGAGCGACACCATACGTGTTGCTTGTTTGAAATATAATTATCCAGAATAATATTATGGGACCGGTCCTCTGCAAGACAAATGAGCGTAGATGTTGGCCGGTATCGTAAATAAACAATATCTCAACTCTAGGCAGTTTAATGTTAGAAAAAGGTAGGAGTGTTCAACTGGCTTGCTGGACGCAGAATGGGTACGTCATTTCCAAGTCATTCTAAAAAGCGTTTAGACAAGCCTCTGATGAGCAAGGGCCCATAGACTTGTCGATGCTGTTCTTTTAAACTGTACTAAAAAAGACCACGAGATTTAGCTTACAGCGTGAGTTATGCTATCCTCCAATGAAAATAAAGGCCAATGACTCAAAAGAGCAATTGTTACAACTGAGAAGCAAGAGGTGACTGTGCCAAACTTGAAAAAAGGAGAAAGGTTTAGAAGGACGCAGAATCAAAACGTTTTTGCTTATTCGACTTACAATCGCATTTGGTTCTTTTCTTTTGAAGTGTTCGCTCTCCGCTTCTTTCTTCTCTTGCTCATTCACGTGTTCATTCTTAAATCATTCAGCTTGTCTAGCCGCTGGCAGCATAAGAAAACCGGATCGCAGCTTATTGCGTTGACGCTTATCACTTCATAATTGTGTTTATCGGCGTTTTTACCTGTTAACAGTGATATCTCATTGGCTGCGCAGCGGTAGTAAGATGCACAGAACTCCCCACACCCTGCGTTTCTTAGGTTGTCCGTCACTATGCGGAGCGCAAGTTTGTCTGCCTGTTTCGCAGGGGTTGCGGTGACGTCGAAACAGCGATCTCTGATTGCCTCTGATTAAAGGATACTTGCTAGATTTCAATGCTAGGTGCCTTGAGGTCTACCCACTATCCTTCCAACCAGAGCCAATCAAAGTTCGGCGTTCTGACGTCACTGGCACCCCTGCACGAGAAGCGGACGAACTTTCGCTCCGTATAGCAGCCTGATGTGAGCGTTACGAAGCTTGGGGTTCACTTACTGACAAAAACAAAGACATTTTGACCCTGAAGTAGGCGCTACCGTGTGGAACATTCTTTGAGGGTCAACACTTCCAAATAAGTATAACGTAGATGTCAAAAAAAAAAAAAAGCGAACATCGGATAAATTTATCAGTTTTTACCTCGTGACACCGTAATGCGTAGGATGCTGTACATGTACTTGTTGGATGTAGCAATTGGGCGTTTCGAATGCCGAAACCATCAGTGTAGCGACCTTAAATCTACGCGCCTGTGAAACAATGAAACAAATGTGACTTCATAATTTGTCAGATCCTGGTCGCTGTTTTAGCTCACCTCGTTGATTAAGGTCTGACAAGTGCAGGCCAGGTCGATGAAGCACAATGAAGAGTACGGGGTGGGGTATAGGCCGTAGTTAAACGGAGTTCTTTCCTGGTACTGTCGTGAAATATTGCGTCTAAGAGGCTGCAGTCAACCGTGATGGTGGTTGCACATGCCACAATTAGCCGCACACTCCAATTGTCGTTCAATGACAACTTGAGCTTCTGAATTTTGTTCAAACTGAGTCGTATATATTTTCGACTCGCGTAGGTACTGGATATTGAAAGCAGACGTTGCTCCATTTGCAATGCTCTTGGAATACTTCCATCTGCGCTTGAATGTATTCTACCAGAACTTTTGTAGAGCATTTTATAAGCAAGTGTACTAAAAATTCGTAAATTATTAAGACAGTGCCAATCACGTAACATACTATGCGAACTGGAACGGCAAACCAAGACGGCATGGAACGCGTGAGCTTCATTACGAATTGTATACTCCCATGGCGTGGAGCAGGACCAATCCTCAAAACACTGCGAACTCAAGCACTGCCTCCCAAAACGTGGGACAGAATTGTGTAGGCTACGCGCGAAGAGGTTGAAGGCTGGTATTTCTTTCGAATCCCTCCGATCTGCGTAAGAAATGTAGAAGGTTCTGGGGTTTCGTGAACATTGTGACGGAGTTGGTGATTACATTTACTGTAACGATGCCGTGGATTATGAGTAGAAGGGGTCTTGAGAAGGCATCCGACTTGTCCATCAGTAAGTTCGCAAAGTGTGTGACAAACTGTTTCGAAAAAGAGAAGCTGAAAAACAGCTGGACGTGTAAATGGCATAGAGACTCTTTCAACTGACTTTCGCATTTCTCAGTGACGTTCTTCTGAAGTTGATAATGAATACGCAGCCGCAGACACGACAAAGTATTACATAAGGGGTGGAACGTTGCATGATGGAGCCTACGCTGATTTTTCAGCCAATATACAAAAAAAATCACCTAGCAAATATTTTACTTTAAAGTCGTAAAAATATCACGAGATTTACAACCCATTTTTTACATAAACACGATCGCTAGGACGAAGAGCCAAAACTGACAATGAAAACACATCAAACTGCAGCACTATGTAGCTGTCACTGTAGTTTGTTTCTGATCTACACTAGTAAGATATACAGGGTGTTTTTTTTTTGTTTTTTTTTAAAGCTTAACAGATTTGTTTGACAAAGCCGTGAAAGTTACACTTATGCCGCTTGTGGAGGTGAATTATACGGCCAGCGGGACATATTATAGGGGGCTAATCGTAACGATCAGTCGGCTAATTAATTGAAATTTGTTAACTTTTTAATTAATGAAAATAGATATATGGTTCCAATTAGAAACTTGCTCAGTGTCATCGAATACCACTAAACGAATAATTTTCAGAAAGACCTTCAGTGCACGAGAAGCGTAGTAGTTCACTAAAGTTACCGCTCGTGGAGCAGGTACAAAGCTAGCGGTTCCAATAAGGCGCCCGCGCGATTTTTCCATCTCTTATCTAGCCCCAGCCTTGTTACCTGCTCCACGAGTGGTAACTTTAGTGCAATGCTACGCTTCTCACGCGCCGAAAGTCTTTCTGAAAATGACTAATTTAGTGGTTTCCGATGACGCTGAGCAAGTCTCTAATTGGAACCATATGTCTATTTTTATTAATAAAAAAGTTAATTAACACATTTTAACTAATTAGACTACTGATCGTTACGATTATCCGCCTATACTCTGTCCCCCTGGCGTATGACTCACCTCCACAAGCGGCATGAGTGTAACTTTCAGGGCCATTTTCAAACAAATCTGTTAAGCTTAAAAAAAAATTAAAAAAACACCCTGTATATTATTTAGTGTCAACAGGAACAGTTTTGTAAGAGCCCATTGCTAAAATAAACGTTTGTGTGATTGGACAGAATTTTTTAAATATACAAGTTACACAGGTACTCTTCGCAAATCTCTCTTTGAGAAGCTGGCGTGTGGTTATGGATTGAAGATATATATGCAGTTTAATATTTCTTACACAGTTGACTTGTCCTCTCACTGAGTATATCATGTAAACGTCTAATGCATTCGCAATTCTTTGAATAGCTTTCTTGATTAATAATCCAGATCACTGCAAACATAGACTGCATTCTGTGCGTCATTTTCTTATGAAGTGCGTGAGGTAGTAGACAAAATAATTCAGAACGAACAGGAGTGTTCCCTATAAGCACATTCATGCTAAAATAATTAAATAATTTAGAATAATTTATCCCAGAAAGAAAAAAACAGGTTTCACCAGTCTATACTTCTCCTGCTCTTGAATGTACTTTATAAGAACTTTCTTAGAACACCCCATAAACGAATATGCTAAAGAATCGTAAATTGTGAAGACAATGCCCATGATGAAACATACTATGCAGACTGAAACGGCAAATTAAGACCAATAAGTTTCCCTGAAGCTTACTAAAAAAAAAAAAAAAAAAGCTCACCCTGAAAAAGCCGAAGACCGACGACAACAACACAACTTTGATATACGCTGCTATCGGCGATAGGTATGACACTAAAGGAAAGGCATTTACCAGAAGTTTTTCGGTGCCAACCAAAACACAACTCGTGGTCGAAGAATAAACAACTTGTCTGCCCTTTCCGAGTTTCTGTTTAAAGATGGCTGCTAATGGGAGCCATTAAATGGCGCGGAAAAGACATGTCTATATCTGGCACCCATCGACGTACTACGTAGGATTTACGATTCTCAAGACAAACTTTGTCGACGTGTGCATGTTATTTTCTGGGATTCGATCAAGTGTCACTAGCACTCATCACGCGCATAATATTTGCCCCAACGTTAATTTGTTTAAGCTGTGTTCGTCCACGCGTGGTGTGTATACCAGAGCGTGCATGTTATTGAAGCAAGTTGTACACATATTATCGTCATAACCCTTACCTGGTGATGAATGATCGACTGTAGGAGCGTAATGTGTAGAATCATTAGTCGGTTTGCAGTGTTTCATGTTTGTCTTTTTCCCTCCGCTTTAAATATAGGTCAAGCAAGCATCGTCATTTTCTGAGGTGAGACCGTGAGACTTCTTTCAGAGGTTTCTTGAAATGTATGCTCTTTTAGCCTTTGAAGGATGGCGGAACTTCTTTTGATTGTCGTTTTTGTTTTTGATAGAGTTCAATATAGTATGGAAAGCAGGATTTTATTTGCCGGCCACTTTCACGCATGTGGTGTCTACAAATTTGTATTTGCGGCTCGGAAAGTTCAGGTATGTCTATACCTAAACAAAGAGTCGCTTGCAGGCACCAGCGAGGTGCCACTTTTCTTTGGTCTGCCACGACAGCGGGAATACAAGTTGTGTCTTGGTTATACTCTCTCAAGTTTTATATACTAGACTCTTATGTTGCTTTTTTTATAACGTGCTGGAACGATAAGCGATACGCATGGGCTGCATTCTGCCTCGTCACAGGGGCATAAGTGTTCGTCTGGAGCAGGTATAATCAGCCGTACCGACGAGCAAGCGGCTCTCTCCGTCTGACTGCCGGACAATGAACTCTTCGAGAACAACCCTGCACTGCCGAGTCGTTGCCGTCACCGCCGAACGTAACAACCCATTAACGCATGGCTTTTAACTAATTTTAGTTTCCCAACTGAGCGGCGCTCAGTGCGCATGCTCGAAAACCCCGTGACGTCACGACCAGCGCCAACGCCCTCGCGTGACATCGAGAACCGTGCCTGTATTCGCTCCTTTTCTGTTCGGCAACAAACCCAATGGCGCCATCCATTGGGTAGCCCCGGCACACTCGCGGTTCAAGTATAGTTTGTAATTTTTTACTCCTCATTCTTTTACGATAACAGGTAACTAAATCTGACAGTGCTATAAGTGGTCATTTCCAGAAGATAACATGTTTATTTGATTTCGCAAACACTGCGAAACCCGCCGTTTAGTTCAGAACCGGAAGTAGTTTGGTGCTATTAACGCACTGGCGCCACTACGTTTCAACTCACGCGAGAAAGACCGAATATGTAGACGTCATAGACGCAGACAATATAAGAAATGCGGGGCGTGGCTTGTCATGTTTTCGCTTTTTCTTTGGTGATTCCTTCTTAGGGGCTCTTATGGTCGAATACCGTTGTCTCGATGGCTGTGAGACGGGACTCTCGATCTGCTCAGTGTTTCTGAAGCTGTCGGTGAGTATGCGGAGCGCTAGTTCGTCTGCTTCTTGTGCAGGGGTTGCTGTGACGTCAGAATGACACCGAGTTCTGATTGAATTTGATTGAAGGAGAGTGGATAGACCTCAAAGCAAGCTGCCATCAGGTTTACCCACTATCCTTCAATCGCAGCCAATCAGAGCTCGGTGTTCTGACGTCACCGCAAGCCCTGCGCAAGGAGGAGAGGACTTGCTCTCCGCATAGACGATCGCGCGGCTCTGACGTCATGCCGCTGCGGTGGCGCTGTTGTCGTCATGGTGCCTGCTCAGACGCTTCATCTAGAGTCATGGAATGTTCCTAGAGTACCAAAACTCACAGGCTCGATGGCGTTAAAATAGCAACTTAATATTTTTTTTATTAATATTATGGTCCTTTTGAGCGTTTAAAAAGCATGTTTTTCGTTAAAAAAACAACGAGAAAAGCGATTATTGGTGGAAATTTTATTGGAGCTTAGTACAGAGAATTAGAAGCGTGATGTTGTCGTCAGATTTTCGTTTATAACGTTTTTCGGCAAAATTAGTATTGCTTTTATACAACCATGTATCATCGGTGATTTCAGGTAGCGCGTCCCGACCTGGGCGCGTTCATTTGAGAGACGAGGGTTGCATGGCTTCCCGTTTTCCGGTGTATTTTATGTCAGAGTGCTCCGCGTCAAGATATTTTTCTTTGTCACCCTGAAACACCTTCCGCCACATATTTTTAGGCGCCAAAATGGCCGATCAAAGCTAACTTTGAGCAATCTCAGAGGACACTATCGATGCGATACTCTGGAAACATTCATTTCATTTGTTTCATTTATTTTTTCCCTCAAAGCGCCCGGAGGCATTACATGAGGGGGGGGGGGGGGGGGGGGGGGAGGGGGAGACAAAAGAAAGAGTTAACACTGAAAACTGCACGCCACAGATTGCGCACACATACACAGCATACTATATACACAACAGCTACACACCAGAGAGCGTATAAAATTAAACTGACTTAAATAATTCTTCACATACACTCCTAAACTGTGCACAGTCTGAGATATCAGCCACAGTTTCAGGGAGGTCATTGCATTCATGGATATCCAAGATCAAGGGCGATTCTGAAAAATGCTTTCAGTGACCCTGGTGTGGGCAAACGCGGTCTTGCTTGTAAGAAGTGCCCTGGCTTCTATCTTGTGCCGGTAGTTTTCGGACGGCGTCCACAACACGTTTAGTCATTATTCCAAACTGTTAAAAGAATGCAATGTAAAGAACCGTGGCCAAATACGAAATGGTCTCAGAAGACCTGGGTGCGATTTATACAATAAATGTGAGAGCAGCACTCCGTCACGTGGGTTTCTAGCAGCTGTGTTTGCGACAAAGGAAACTATAGATCGGCCTCTGGGGATGTGGACGAGAGAAAGAGCGTTCCCACGCTTTATGCAGCGTCTGCGTCAATCGTGTCGCTTGTTTGCACCAGGATTACGGTGAACACAATTATCGATCCAGTGATCTGAAAGAGAGAGCAGGAAACATTGCTGTCATACCTAACGGAAATGTCAAATTTACGCTTGACAATCTCGGTTACGATACGTATTTTGCATCCCTCTGCGTGAGCTGAGGACGAGTGCAGCGCTAATTCAGTTGTTCACGTAAAAAATAGTAATAATGGTGAATGTATTCCCAATGCATAGAAAATAAACTGCTGTTCGTTCTTCTTCTTTTACTACTACAGTTAGCACATGAGAGCTAGGGATGCCTTTAACAAGACAACCACGGACTGGGCAATGCCTCTCTTGCGATACATTACATCGCTTTTATGTGAAACATATTAAAACTCTAGCAGAGCGGTGGCATTGCTGTCCGTGTGTCTCCTCTCTAAACTCACCCGGTGGCACCTTTACACGAGATACGAAACGTCATTTCTAGGCAGACTGGCATCCATATGTAACTGGTATATGCAACATAGTTTACTTTTAAATACATTTTTTATATTTTATGTATACTTCGGATGCACCATAATGTTTCAGAAGAGGTTTCGTGTAAAAATGGTGCCTTCTTTCACAAGAATACTTACTGAAACAAGTAAGGAATTATTGATTGAGAAGAAGCCACCACCACTGAAGCACATGCCATCGGGGTCTATGGTCTCATGCAAGAAACGCAGCTGTAAAAAAAAAAAAAAAAAACTTTAAAGAAACCTTATTCCGTTTAGTATATTGCTAAAGAATATTGTCGACTGCGGGGCTTTACCTGGTGTAAGAGGTCCTCCATCGTTTCGAAAGTAGGAACTACTAGTGTAGCATTCTTGAGTTTACGGGCCTACAAAACAAGAGAAGTATTACAATACGTACTTTAGGTTTTCGTTATCGCGCTTCCTTACCTCGTCGACTAAGGCCTGACTAGCAAAAGCCAGGTCAATGAAACACAGCGATGCGTGGAGCGCGTATGTGATGCTCAGCCAGATTTCCTGCTTGAATCCGTCATGAAATATCCCATTGAAAACAATGCAGTTCATGATGACAAGGCTGGCAGAAGCTACCATAAGCGGCCAGTTCCAGATGTTGTTCAAGGACTCTTTGAGTTTTTTAACCTTACTCATATTGAGCCGAATGGATTCGATCTGACCAGGCACCTTGGTCTGTAAGTTAATAGAGCTTAATCTTCTGCACTCTTTGAAGGCTTCCAGCTGGGCGCGAATGTACTCAGCCAAGACCGTAGCAGAGTTCCTCAGCAACAGGTACGAAAGAGAATCGTAGACAACCAAACCAGCTGCCATACAAACGCCGATTATCTTCACTGGAAGGACCCAGCGAGCCCCTATTGACTGCGCGCTTTGCCCGATTCTATAATATACTCCAGCAGCGTAGCACAAGACCATTCCAAAAATGACCAAAAACATACGCATTGTAGCCCATCTGCGCGTGGACCTTTTACCTCGCTTGCTTCGCGCGTGAGTCAAAAAACCGATGTTTTTTTCGAATGATTCCGAATTCCAAAAGAATTCGAGCAGCTTTTCTTGTCCCGTTAACATAGCCACGAGGTTCCCGGTTATCCTTGCAGTGACCACTACGTGTACCGTAAGCATCAATGATCTTGAGAAGCTATGGGAGACGTCCCTAAGTACGTCCAAGGAGCGTATCACGAAAGCCGTTTCGGCAAAGATGTAGACGACGAAACATGCCAAAGAGTAACATGTGTAGAAACTCTTCCAGGTGACTTTAGCTTGAGCCAACGATTCTCCGGAGAAGTTGGGTACAAAGAAGCAGCCGAAAACTCGAAACACGATGGCGGGAATGGTGGATCGCTCCACCATTAAAGATCGCATCTTGTCTTGAGCGTAAGGGCCGGATGGCACAGATCTGAAATTTAAAATACGCCATTTTAATTTTAGCTCTGCTTCTTTCGGTTCACCTTAAGTCATAGCGCAGCCGACGCTAGAGGCTGATTAGGCTATTCAAATGGCACAAAAAGCGCACCGGCATGGACATCGTCATCTGAACAATCGCGTGGAGGGTGTTCGCCATGACACTGCGTTTTAGTAGGCGTTTATGCGTGGATCTTTTCTACCCTTGGACTACGCGCAGACGTATGGAAGGAGGAAGTGTAAGTCATTCTGTGTCGTACAATTCGGTTACTGCAAATGTGGCATTCGCCCTACGAAGGCCTCACCAAGCCCTGTTAACGAATGGGCAAATTAAGTCAGGTAAAGTAGGTTGAGCTGAGATCTTATTGCAAGCTCATTCGTTTTATCGTCCAAACGGCATTTGGGTGAATTTTGCTAGAAAATGATCGCACACTCCGGATATTCGTTATTGCAACACCCAACTGAAATGCTCAGATATTCAGCAATGTCTACACAAAGCTGTATAGAGTCACTCAAAAACAATCTGATTAAACACCCCACTCTCTGGTCATTTTTTTTATCACACGAAATATTTCGTGTTCGTATGTTGAATTATTTCTGTGAAATGGTGTAACAAACAAAAAAAAATTAAAGCCGTTTACAACTTCCTGTAACACCGAATTAGAGCGCAGCTCTTGAGGAGGAGGAGGGAAGGGTACTGACGTGACAGTATACCCCACCTCCCTCCTCCTCACCTCCTCATCCTGCTTACTACTCCTCCCTCCTCCTCTCTTTTTTCCTCCTTACTCTTTGTTTCCTACCGGAACTTTTAAGGTAGACTACAATTTTAGAGCGCAGCTTTTAGGAGCCCGTTTCCGGCTGGAGCGGCATCGCCGTAGCCGTCGCCGTCGGCGTAACTGTGAGGTCACGTGACCCCGGTGACGTCACGTGACCCCCGTGAGGTCACGAGGGTCACGTGACCTCACGCCGACGGCAACGGCGCTCAAGCTGGAAACGGGCGCTTAAGAGCTGCGCTCTAAAATTCTAATTTACATTAACAGGAAAGAAAGAGTTACAATGTCACGAGTCACTCCTAGAGGACGCGGTAGATAACGCCTAATTGGGACGAAGCTACCCTGATAAGTGTCGGTCACACTGATAATACAACATACGAAGGACAGGCTGCAAGCATCAGTGAGTTTTAGGGAACCATTTTTGCACCCCCATACGCTACGAACTGCGCATGCGCAAGTCTTGTGTTAGCGCAAGCGCAGTTCGTACCGGACGGCCCATTCTACCGTATCGGATATGCAGAAACGGTTCCCTAAAACTTCCCATACTGTCTGAGGCGCGTACCTTTCTTGTACAACAATCCCTCCACAGGGGGCTTAAAAAGATACAAATAAAAACTGCCTACGTCGACGCATACAAACGCATAAAGCAAACAACTTCGAAGATGCTTGCGGTGTGCTCGGAGATTCTTCTTCGAGCACACGGCAAAACCACAGGACAGCGCCGTGTCCCGTGGTTTCTTCTACTTCGTCCTTGTCTTTGCTCTGTTTTGTTTTTATCATGTCTACTTACCAACTAGCCCAAACGTATACGTTAATGAACTATACTTTTCTCATTGCGTCTGTAGCAAACACCGTGTGTTCCTCAAAATGTATGATCGGTGCGATTGCGGCTTCACGCTATTCCCTACTGCACTGCGTGTTGTTTTTGTACAAGTGAACTCGTGATCGCAAACACGAATAGCCGAGTCCACGCCGAGACTCACCCTGAAAATCCGAAGGTTGATCGCCACAGGAGACGACCACCATTCGCGGGGGCGCTAACTGCGATGGCTATTACAGCGAAGTAAATGCTGCCAGGAAACCTTGTACAGGGTCCATCCAGCAATGGTCTTGCTTGGTAGTAACTCAATAAACGATGTCTGCAGCCTTTCTTCTTAATTTATCTTCTACCAAAGTTGCTGCCGTCGTCGAGTGTGACCAGGGAGAGACAGGTCGTTATTTAGCAACGACGAAAGCGGAATATAATATTTACGCAAAGCGGGCGAACTCCGTCGGTGTCTGCAATTTTTTCTCTCCCTCTAGAATCAATTCCATTTGAATGGCATTAGCACTAAAAGACGCCTGCTAATATGCATGGACATGGGCGCAGCATTATTTCCGCGCATCGTATTGTGCACATAATTATTAAAATTACCAGGGCACCGGCTTCGTCGTAATACACGAGGAGACCAATCGTAGGGCTTCGCCGAAGAAAAGCAGCCAATGAGAAGGCCTACGTGATGTTTGGAATTAAAAGCAGTGAGCTGCGCGGGGTTTCCCGGCACGGGTAGCGAATCAAACTGGAAATGTAAACGCAGCTGCGGACGGACATACGGGTCGTTTACTCAGTCCAAGTATTCGTTCTTTCAGTTTTTCTTTTGTCGGTGGAAGGATAAGGATTCTGGAGAAGCTCCGCCTCCACCACGCCCACCGTGCCCTCCGCCAGGCTTTGACTGCGCGTGGGACGAAGAGTCGTCGAGAGCAGAAATAAGGCTCGCGCTGGAAGCGAACCATCTACTGCATGCCTGGCCTGTCACCGACTATTCGCGACTCCAGCCAAACGAACGGCACCTAGCGGGAAAACACTGAACTGGTCGGAACAGGTCCCTTCGCGGTTTCTGCTCGTCTCTTCTGGCTTCCGTCTTTACATGTTGTCAGTGGTTCGCGCGACAGAACAGTTTTAGCGGTGACTATGTCGTAACCGTGGTATCGCCTTGTGACCCAAGTTGCTCTGTACGCGACCTACGTAACCGCGTGAGCCAGACATTCTTCGTTTCTCAACGTTCATCGGCAGCGTGGAAGGACAGTGGGCAGTCCTTTCCTCGTTTCCTCGAAGAAAGTCAAGCTTCTGGAAGTTCGCTTACCCCAACACATCGCCGCAAGTTCGAAACGTGGAAGATCAAACGCGGGGGAACCAATGTTGAGTCCAATGCTTACTTGCTGCTGCCCCAGCGTTGTGCATTGAGCTGGCGCATGGCACGGCACGACCTGGATTCGACCGCCATATTTGCCCGATAAGGGAGTCCCCTATAGGTCGCTAAAGACGCGAAAACTTTCAACCAACGTGTTTACCCTCAGAGTAGTGAATCAAGTTCGAGTTCAAACAATAAGAAATTTAAGAGGATGACATATCGCGTAAACGAACCTATATTGTCGCTGACAGGTGTGTGGAAGAAACAGAGGACGTGGCAAAATCTCAGCATCTCATGATCGTCCCGCAGGCAATAATTATACATTGTGGCCTCGTTTACATGAAAGTGACTTCAGCGCATTGACTCAACTCGTTCTTCGAACGAAGCCGACGCGGCAACGTTTACATGAATGCACACCAAGCCCTACACGAAGGTGGCGCCACGCCGTGTCAAAGCTCGAAGTTATGCAGTTCCGGCACCAGCCGCACCACGTTTTCCGGTGCATCGCACGTGGAGGCAAGCCTTTCGACGCGTTCAGTGAACGTAAAGATCGTGCCCGCTGTCTTCGGTGCTGTGGAAGAAGTTATGAGACGGAAGAAATATCAAAACCCAAGCGTTTAGGGCTCCAGGCCGGGCCGCCGGGTCACTCTGGACCAGGGGCGACGTGATTGCGCACGCTTTGAGGAAGCCTCCGCGCTTCGCCGCGCCAGACCTTGCCGATTGCGACCGGACCAACCGGACCCCGAGTCCGGAAGGCTCCTGCGCAGCCAGGAACGGCCTGAGGTAGGAGCTGCCCGTTCTGCGCTACCATGCAGTGCTGCTCGGAGCTCTCGGTGTCGTTCGTGCTTGCGCCGAAGCCTTTGGGACCCCTTCGGACGCGCAAGTCGTACTTCGCAAGGCTTCGCTGTATTCCGCTTACTTATGATGGCAATAAAAGCTCGCGTTTGTTCTCGGGAAAAAATTGCGGACGACCATATGGGACCGCTCTCCGCGCTGCCGACGAGGTTGACCGCCGCTATTTTCTCAGCTGTTCACTCGTTCCCGCAGCGAGCGCCTTCCCATAATCCTCCCCGTTCCAAAATGCGACGCGACCTCCGTTTACATGTGCTGAACGAATGCGCACTCGCCATCTCGATCCACCTCTCTCTGGCGGCTTGAATGCAATGCCCTTTTTTTACGCATTATGCCGTTTACCAGTTATCCAATTGTCGCATTGAATGCGACAATTGGATTCGATACGACTAAGTCTCATTCATGTAAGCGCGGCTTGTGTTGTACTAAAAAACACGTGACACGCAGTGCGATCACCTCTAATAATTGTGAACAGTTAAAACTTTATAACGTCCTTATTAAAATAATACTACTACTCCAAAATTGATTATTCTCGGGGACAACGTTTCTCGGCAATGCAGTCAAAGTTGCGAGCAGGCGTGCCTTCTCCCCTTTTGAGCGCTCATTGGGGAGTTTTCGTAGATTGTTTCTTCCATCCCGTGACGCTCACAGCAATCCGCTACGATATCCGTAACTCTGCCGTCAAGGCCAGCGTTGCGCATGCGTACTAGCGGCGTCTTCTTTGCGGGGATCGTAGCGGTGTAGGGAAAACGGTCTGGGAAGAATCCCTATTAAAGCTGTTGGAACGCACTTCTCCACTCCTCGGAAATGTTGCGAAAAGTTGTCTTCGAGTATAGTGACCTAAAAAAATATAAAAGCGCCGAAAACAACGAGGTTCGAGAAGAGGTAAAGCAACACAAAGCGCCTTGTGTATAAGACGCCGCAGGTGGCCTTGTGTTTTCTTACTTGTTGTTGATCCTGGCTTTTTTTTCGACTCTTTTATATTTTTTAAACTATGAACCAACTAGCCCAATTAATCACTTTGTTATAGACCTATAATGATTAGAGATAGGCCAATTTGACTTTTGAAGGTGGTTAATCACGTCGCACGTTTCACTTGGGCTCCTTTCTTTCACTGAAAACATAAAAAGTTTACTCAATACCTCCTATTTAACACAACAAAATCGTCAATGCACTCTTTCTGAATGTCGTACTCTCTCGGAGCCCCAATTTTTTTAACACGTAGTGCCCTTCTGCGTGAGACTTTTCATCTAATGGACATCACAAGATTGGTCCGCAACAAAGTAACACGCACTCTTTGATTCCAGTTTATTGAGCGTTTTTTTAGAATTCATCTAAACGTGATGGAAATTCAATTCCAATGAGTAGAGCCCCGCGCGGATAACAGTCTGGTCATCCGCATCCAATACGGATCCGCATACATTGTATGCGCATCCAGTCCGTATTGGACCAGGGATCTGCGCGTCCATGTTACATATTAAAATGAAGCGTAAATTGAAAAAAAAAAAAACCTTGATGCTGTTTAAGCAGTTTGCCTAAATTTGTACAAAAAACAAACAAACAAAACACTCCGAGTCAGAAGACGGGGAAAGTAATCTTGTTGTATTCCGCTTTATGGTAATCATATTAGAAGCGATTATCCTTTTAGAGACACTTCACGTCGCTGGAAAGATGATCGCGATTATAATATCGTCCTGGGAGTTTGCGATACTCTGCCCAGGAGATGTACTTTAAAGATAGAAAATTAAAATTAAAAAAAAACTTATTTTTGCTTTGCTTTGCAGAATCCACTTCAAGCAGATGCGTGTTTTCTAAACATAAGAAAATGATAAATGACAGACTAAGGACATTCTGCCATTTTATATGGGTCAAACAAAAAACCAGTAGGCGAGGAACGGCGGTCACTCATCGCAGTGAAGTACTCGTATATTTGTTAGATGCGCGACCACACTACTGGGAAAATATCACAATGTTCACTAACGGCAACACCTTCCATCCGTTGCAGTTTTAAAGACGAACATGGAACTGCTTCTCTGAGCCTCGTACTTCGCCAACAGTCGAAAAAAAAAAAAGAAAAAAAGAAACGCCCACACACGCCACGTTTCACTTTATAAAGAGGCTTTCGGTTTTGGTTTCCTTTGCACGAAGATCGTTTTTCGCTTTTTTACCTTCCAAGCACACACTTCCCCGGGTCAATTGACGACCCTGCATTTGTTTACTTTTTGCAGTGCCAGCATTTGTGCGAGATAGAACGCTGTAAAGCAGTGGTCAAAAACATGTTCAGCTAAGGGGCCGGAATAGCGATCTGTCGCAGTCTAGCTGGCCGGAAAAAAACAAAAATAAAACAACAAAGAGAGTAATTACTGCCGAAGAAATTCTAAGCGAACCAAATAAGTCTTTAAATACAGGAATTATTGTTGGAGGTATTAGAAGGGTCGTAAGGTAAATGAATACGTATGCGTCAAATTAAACATGGTGAAGGTGTGACAGTAACCAGGAAATCATAAAAGGCACACTATCCATGCATTCGCCACCCAAACTGTCTTGCCACAAAAGGCTTCATCTACCGGCGCATCGCTATCCTCCCATTCATAGTCCAATAAAGCATTTATTTTTCCGATGCAGCAACCGATGGCTTGCTGACAAATTGCGCTTCGTAATTTACAGTGTGGAAGACCTCTATCACCTCCCTCGTCACCTTATCTCGGTGCTTTCCTAAGAAAGCATTCTCGTCGATGTTATTTTCACATTTGCAAGTGTAATAATCAGCGAGTTCCCGGGACAGCGGGGCATGAGCGAGTGCACGCAAGCTTGCCCAGTGTTAATCCGTTTTATTCTCGTGTGACATGTTCTTTATATACCAGGTGCGCAGGGGCGCCATATGACTTTCTATCACACTCCTGCCCCCAACAAAAACTAGCCGGGGTCCCACCGATCTTCACGATGAAAAGCGCACGGGAGGTTTTCATGCTCGATTACTTCTCCTCGGTAGTGGAGTGCCAGAAATCCTCGGTAGCGGAATACCAGAAATAGGCTGAGTATCTTCATGCTGAAACCCAGCTGTTACGGTCTGAGGCACCGCTTGGGCAGAAGCATCTAGTGGCCAAGCCTCAGCGAGAGCGGGCACAATCTGATCAGAAGGAGCGACCTGATCGACCGGCTTTGGTCGCGGCTCCGATGATGGTAAGGTGAGGACGCAGATGTCCTTCATGACGTCTCCAACACCGACCATCTGGGAGTGCGACACCTGTGAGGTGGCCACTTAGAGTGTCGGTCACCACTGTCGGTACCATGGTGGACATTGTCGAAAATTTCTCGCGTAAACGACATCACCCGTCTGGAGAGTTGGTATTAGTCGAGCACCCTTGTAGTGCGCCATCTTCTGAATGGGTTGTTTTAGGGGCGAAGCTCCTTAGGGTCTAGCCTTGTCTGTCCGGCGTTCGTGCTCACATCGATCTTGCTGGTGCTCGTGCTCGTGATCGTGCTCGTGAGCCCACGTGCTCGTGTTGAGCAAAAAAAAAATGATACAAAAAAGAAAAAAATATTTGCGCACTCGGCAGGATTCGAACCTGTTTCGAGGAGATCCCAATGGATTTCTTAAAGGAGCTGTGCAACAATTTTTGTACTCTGCAGAAATACCGCTTAAAACGGATCCCTAACGTTAATGACCTATGAAACACGCGTTAGTTTTTCACCCCACGCAATAGAAGTCCCAGAAAAAAATTAAAGAAAAACGAGCAGCGTTCACCCCCTCAACTCGCAGCCAGAACAAGCGGCCACGTGATCTGGAGCCGATTATATGCCGCCAGTCTTGATCATAGCCACGCGCTGGGGTTGGCAAAGCGCAGGACACGCGCTGAGTTCCAGACATTGTTAGGGCTCGGCTGTTGTAGTCGTTGCAGCGATTGGACACGGGTCACTACCCGAACGCTTCTCGAGCTAGCAATTATCACGAGCCCAAGTCGAGTACCCATGCTATGCTCGGGTCCAATCTATGAACCGCATTCAAATATCGTCACTTGGGTGTACTGCGATCCCCGAGTTACGTCATCAAATTTTGCAAGGGAGAGATTGAATGAAAATGATCGCTTTTGTCCTTGAAATTACACCGCAACAAAGGAGTTTCTTGGCCAATGGCGTTGCGTGTGAGTATCCTTGAGTCCCAGGTGTGCCAGTAAGCTCGTGTAGAGAGAAAAACATTCCAATTGAATATCGTTGCACAGCTCCTTTAACCATCGCCTTAACTACTCGGCCGCGACTGCGGGACGAGTAGGGGGCTTTGAGATGTGGTAGCTAGTGACTCAAAAGCTGGGGATATCATAAATGAAACGTTGCATGTAGGCGCTGCGGTCAAATGCGTATATAATCGCGTTAAACTTTGCATGCATTGGCTCAACGTTTATAGACGAGAGGGCGCTGTGGTCAAATGCTCAAATCCATATATAACCACGTTCCATACCACAGATTCTCTTTCTGACATGAATGAAAACGAACTAAAGGGTCGGCATGCTGCAGCTCAGCGTCTACTTGGACAAGCACCACCAGAGCTTCGCCCCAATCAACATCATTCACCACGTGGAGATGCGGTAATTTTTTTAGATACGCTTGACCTCAGGTCCGGGAGAAGCAGAGTCAAAAGCAGTCTTTAATATTGTAGGAGAATGGCTAAAGTAAACTCACTCACACTCACACTCGCACCAGAAAAACGGCCACTCACTTCGCGCTGACTTACAACTCAAACTGTATTTTTACAATTTGAGTTGTAAGTCAGCGCAACTTGAGTGACCGTTTTTCTGGTGTGAGTGTGAGTGAGTTAACTTTAGCGCTTCTCCTACAATATGAATATCCAACTCGCCCAAGAATCCATTCTAAGCATTTTTTTACTTGCGACCCATCAGTAGCTCCGCTGGAGTGCACCCTGCGGCTTCATGAGGTGTAGTTCTGTAGTTGAGCCAGATCCGGGCCAGCTGACACTGGATACTTTCATCAGCTGCCTTCCTTAGCTTCATCTTTATGGTTCGAACCGCTTCCTCAGCGGCTCCAATCTATTCTATTCTATTCTATTCTGTGGAAGGAAGTTCTTAAACCTACCACTTACAAATGCCGGCCTCTTGTCGGATACGACGCGATCTGGAAGTACGCGACAGCCAAATATCACCCGCAGGCTAGGGACCGTGGCTTCGGCCGACGGCGTGGAGACAGGAACGACCTCAATTCACCTTGAGTAGGCATCGACCACGATGAGTAAATATAGGTTTTTCATTGATCCAGCAAAGTCGATATGAAGACGAGACCATGGCTTTTTAAGGAATGGCCATGGCATTATCGGCGCTGGTCGTGCGAGTCGCTGGTTTCCTTGACACACACAACATCCCCGCACTGTAGCCGCAATGTCTTCATCTAATGATGTCCACCATACATGGCTTCTAGCCACGGCCTTCATTTTAGCGATCCCTTTTTTCGGGAATGCCGATGCGCTGATAGATGAAGTCCTTTGTGACGAGACAGTTTGGGTGGCGCATTCGTGGTTATAGTGTGCCTTTTATGTTTTCCTGGTTTTTCTTTTCACTATTAAACATTTATAGCGAGTTAGCACTCGTCCTGTCCTGTGTGTTCCTTTTCTTAGTCCTGTTGTTACGCGCTGTTACACCCACATCATGTTCAATGTTCACCACCCAGCCCGGCTATCTACTTTCTTGCGTCAAATTAAAATTTAATATTTTTCCTAATTAATACTCTACAGAAAACTTGTGAACAAAACAAAAATCTCACCTGGCATAATTCAAAGCGTATTCAAACTTTGGCAGATTCACGCAGTGCAAAGGACAAATGAGAATGCTAAAAGTATTGCAAAAAATATGCAATAGTTGCGACAGTGGACACAAAACGCAATGTCCACGAGAAACGCAATGAAATTCGAACATACTTACACAGACATGAAGCAGGGCACTAAGAATTGTAATGCTAGTAATTAAAAATGTTGAATTATTAATATGGCAAGAGGACCCGTGTTACGATACAGTTTCTCTCGTTACTTGTGGTACCTTAGTTGGCTTATTTAAACCGATTCGCACCGCAGTTTCTTTAAGCGCACTCATTTTTGCGCCGCTAGCAGCGGATCTGCTAGAAGCGAATCGCTGGTTCCCATACAAAAATGTCCTATGGTCGGCTATAGGAAATTCTTTGTATGATCGGCTTTACCTATTTGTCCCAATTAACTAAAGAAGTTTCTATGGCTGTCTTTAGCATTTTTTACGGTCGCCTTTATGGGCCTCTTTAACTTTGTATATGACCCTATCGTTGTCCAGCCATAGCGCTCTTTAGCTTTTCTAAAGGTTGGCTAAAGACACCTCTATGGCTTACCCTATAATTCTCTTTAGCCAGCAAACTCCAGAAAAAAAAATTTACTTCAAGTTCCCCCGACTTGTGAGCGCTACATAGTAGATATACCTACATCTCTGAACACACAAAATACACAGAACACAAGCAGAACACTACCCCACACAACAGCAACAACGCAGCGACACCGGTGCCCTTTCTACGTGTGCTATGCTCGCACTAGCTGCATATAGGGCAGTCTAATTTTTGAATCCGACTTTGCCGGTGACCCATCATTTGTCGCATGAACGCGGAGAGGCGGAGCAAATATTACTCGTACTTAATACATTATTTGAATTGCCTCTTGGAATAGCCCCCATCTCTTAATTCAACACCCTAAAAAAACAAATGTAGATCATTAGGCTAATTAACTAAAATGTATTAATTATCTTTTTAATAAGTTAGATGAATCACGTTGACAATGCAGTGATGACATGCAGTGCACTGGTGCTGAAGATAACAATCAAGCTATTGCTTGATTGCAGTGTTCGGCGCCAGTGTAGTTTATTTTCACTTTTGGGGGTAATTATTAATTTTAATTGTTGCACAAGTATTTTAATGGATATTTCAAACAAACAATATTACTGGTTTTCACGACTCGTTGCAACAGCAGAGAACGTATCTTAGGTCATGGTTTGTCACCGGCATTACAGAAATTTAGTATTGATTTAATTTTCTAGCGTGGAGTGTTTTTACTAAAAAAGTAAGTGCCGGTAATGATTTTCTATACGCATGGAAAGAAAATGTATTAGTCTTTAGACTCCGGGCCATACATTTTTCTATAGACGGGTAAACACAATTTATTGGTTTCCAGTTTTTAAACTCGGGGCCAAAGAATTTTTTATAGACGGGTAAACACAATTTATTGGTTTCCAGTTTTTAAACTCGGGGCCAAAGAATTTTTTATAGACGGGTAAACACAATTTATTGGTTTCCAGTTTTTAAACTCGCGGTCAAAGAATTTCTATCGGCGGGTAAAGAACATTTATTGGTCCCCAGTCTTTAGAAACAGGGCCATAGATTTTTCTATAGCTGGCGTTAGCTGTTTTTATGGATTTCTATGGCCGACGATAGAGAGCCATAGGGAGCGATAGCCCGCCATATAATTTTCTATAGACAACCATAGAACATTTTTGTATGGTTGGGCTTCAGTGCAAGAGGACGCGGCTAGCCGCAGTTCAGTCAGAAGAAGTCCGCTGACAGCCCCAGGCCCACGGGACGGGGTTTGGAGACCCCCCTTCTCTAAAGCGATCTTTACTAAGAATCAGGCCTTTTTGGGCGTAAATAACAATTTTCTTCCTGATTTATATATATACTTTCCTTTCTAAGATAGCAATTTGTTCCCCTTAAAATATTCGACGATGCATGTTATAGTATCACTCACTTATTTTAGGGACCACCTAGGAAACATTGTACATCCGTCCCCGCGTCTATATATATATATCCGCATCCGGATGCTCAACACGCCAAATCTGAATCATTTTTATCCGCGTCCACCAGTTGACGGCGGATATTTGCGGATGATCTGCGAGTAGTCCGCGGATATGCACGGCTCTACCAATATGTAACTATTGAAACCACTGGACATGCCATTGAAACAAGTAGGCAAAAGTTGAAAACAAAGCAAAAGGCACACATACATGCGGAAATCCCTTTTATTGTATGTGCGAGAATGTATGTGTATACTTCTGATGCATCCGTTGCAACAAGAAGTATGTGTATACTTCTGATGCATCCGTTGCAACATGAAGTATAGTAATTATTAGTCTAAGAAGCGGAAGGCGTCACGAGTCCTGAGGGAGTTCTAATCTCTCCGCAGCCGATAAAATTGCGACATTATTCAATACGGCCACCAGGAACCAATTCGAAGAAAGACACGTCAACATAAGAAAGCCACGCTTTACGTTTCGCTAAGTTCTCAGTGGAGCTTTCGGTTGCTTCGTAAAACTCCTCAATAGTTTTACGAACCAGCAAAAAATAAATTTGTCGTCGTTTGCAGTATACTTTATTTGTCCGGTTCCTTCTTATGGCTAATAAAGTATCTACGACCCTCCCTTCGGTGCTCTGGTAGAAATGATTGGCGATCTTTGCAGATTCTCGCTTAGCAGTGTTATCGCCAGTCGCCGGGTGATATCTAAGATCCGGGCACGGATCCGGGTCGTGTTCCGTTGGCGCCGTCGACGTTGGTGTTTGTATCAAATTCTTGGCTCGTCTGGACTAAGATGACGCTGTAGGTGATGACGGAACCGGTTATCTGAAAAGTTTCGAAGAAACCAAGCAAACAGGTTCATTTTTTTATATTGGGGACAAGACAGTCACTCAATTCCTCCTGGGATGTAAGGAAACCGAAACAATGCCGTTTTGAAAATAGGGCGTGACTCCTAGCCTCAACGCGCTTCTGCGTTTTGAACCATCCTCGTATTGACGTTGTTGTCCTTGACAACTTATACAGTGGTCCAGACCAGCAACTTCGATACGAATGCCGCGGAAACTTGCTGCCACCATTGCATGCGTTTCAATAACAATATTTTAAGCCGAGAATACCGCACCGTGCAGTACCGACCTCCTTCACAGGATATATACCGTTTTCGTGTGGCGGTTGCCATGTTAAAACATGACGAAGATGGGTTGGGCAATAAAAACTAAATAGTAAGCTTATAACTACGTTACAAATTATAACATAGAAAAATGTAGAACTATTGGCACGAACCCTTTCAATTCTAGCGACTTCCAATCGGTAAATAAAGTGATTTTCTATTTTCCTTCAACTCAACTACGTAGCACGAAGAAGAGATTGGGTGCAGAAGAGCCGACTGAACGTCATTTTGAACACAAACTTTTCCCATAGTAGGACAAGGAGACTTGCCCCTTTTCAGTGTTACTACCTCTAATAGTCTTTATTATGCCAAATATTGTGTTGGTATCTCTACCAAGAAAAAAAAAAAACAGTTTAAAGTGGATTATTGAATAGTAAAATATAACCGGTTTTCTTGCTGGAAACCTGAAATGCATTTTACAGACAATGGTCTGCAAATTAAATTTTAAGTTTCCAGCAAGAAATCCAGCTAGATTTTCCTCTTCCATAATCCAGTTTACACTTTTTTTTTTTTTTTTTTTCGGTAGGGATGTTATGCATTCCCAGCGTGTTGCCGAATCTGGAGACAGTTTGTCTCATTATATCCGCGAGTAAGTCCGAAGCTGCAAGCATGAGCATTTGCTTTGAACGATGATTGATTATCACGAGCGCACATACTTGGTAGAGAGGCTGAACGCTCGACTACAGTTTTGTGTTTCTTAATTAAAAGGTTAAAATGCACGAACAAAACGAGAACGAGACAAGGACGAAAGGGTGTGCGCCTGTTATGTTGTTTCTGTGTCATCCTCGTTTCGTTTGAGATTTTTAACTTTTTAATTAATAGGGACGAATTAGCCTAATTCCAAAGATTAATATAGTATTTTTTTTTTGCTTCCATTACGCTGGCAAATGTAGTGAATGGGAGCACATAGTTACCGAGACAAGTAGTGGCATGTCAATGCTGAAGAAGTCACCTCCAACCACGGTAAAGTCTTGAGGATTTATTGAGTTATGTAGATACTGAATCTGCGTTAAAAACGGGCGCATTTAGAAGATTTAGGTTTACGTAAGACTACTGGCGAAAGAGCAATATTACCTGTTGAATAAAGAACTCCGGCCCGTCGAAGGTTGCCGCTCTTTTGCAGGCCTCTTTTACATTTTGCACCTGAAAAAGTGTGTTTAAATACGTAAAGTAAACGGCATTGGAAGGATTATACAGCACTGGTCTGCACAACGATATCAAATTAAAACCAGTGACTTTGTCGTCGTCCTATGTTGCTGCACCGTGGATCGCCACATCTTCGAGAATCCTCGGCTCTACCTCAGGCATCTAATTTATTTTTTATATATAGCGTTATATGATATTCCGAACAGAAGACTAGCTGGCTGTATGTCTTAATGATGTTACTTTCTGCCGCCATAAAACAGGCAAAAGACCAAAATTATATTTATCTAAAACAAACATTAATCTTAGCCAGCCTTGGCTACTCATTGATCTGCCGAAGGGACTGATATTAATCCGCTCAACTCATCCAATGATTAGCTTCTTTCAAGCAAATTACTCAAAATTTGGTTGCATGACCCCACACAAGTAAGAAAAAGGGCGAAATGCATTTAATATATGGTACACATGATTTGTTTGTCTGACAGGGGTATTGGCCACATGCCTGTATCCTTTCCCTTTCATTATCGGCCGCGGGGCCCCCAAGGCAGTGCCTCCGTATTTGCTTATTTTTTTATGTAGTTTCTTACACTTCCGTCCTTAGGTCTAAGGTTCAAATTTCCTCAAAAGTTTTTTTATTTAGCATTTACTTGTGTTCACCAGTTACTTACATATACCTCTTGTGTGTTCTCTAAATTGTTTTCCTTGGTGCAACAACGTATGCGCCAAGAGTTATGTCCAGTTTCACGTGGTTTAGTATTCTTCAGCATCCGTTAATCACAACGTATAAGAAAACCGGCAAATTGCTTACCACACGTTGAGATCAAGAACACTTACGTTATTGGCCATCGATTGGCTCACGTTGGCCAAGTCAACTGTTTCATAAACGGTGTAGAGGGAGTAAGCCAGGGCCATCCACAGATCTTGGCGCGCTAGTCCTCCAGTGCAAACGGTAAAGATGGCGATGCAGAGTACCAAAATCTGACATGCGCACGAAGTCACAATGGAACGATTCCAGACGTCGTTCAGGGTTGTCTTCAGGTTCCTGATGATGCAAAGCCGCATTCGTACCGCCTCGACGTTTTTGGCGGCTTGTTCCATAGAGCCTCCAGGTGAATGAGACACACATGTCTCGATTACTTTTAACTGGGTCTTAATGTACTCGCCTAGTACTTTAGAGCAGACCTTGACAGAGACGAAGTGAAGGCTGTCGTACGTGAAGAACAAGATGCCAGTCAACATCCCGCAAACTCGGTACATGGCATACTGCGCGCTCCACGGTTTTTCGCTGCCAAAGACATCATTAAGCTGGAAATGCGTGCCGACGCAGTAGACTAGAAAGAACACCACGAACAGAAGGATCCTCTTCACGTCGGCTCGAAAATACTCTTTGGGAATGCAGCACTTGCAAGATGGAAAGTCGATGGTTCCCTCAAACAACGCAGACTCGCGAAGAAAATCAAGAATGCTGCGAGATCCGGTTATCATCGAAATATAGTTGACGACTGATTTGAGCACAACGACGACGTGCATGAGGACGATGAGCGATTGAGAGAAGAGGTGATCACTTCCGTCAATCTTCAGAACGTAGCGTGTGATGAGGTTGGACTCGTACCCGACAAAGAAGAGGAAACACAATGCAGAGTAGAAGCTGTACCAGCTTTTCCAAGTTACGCTGACTGTTTCCAGTGGGTTAGTGAGCAGGCCGGGCAAGAACAGGCAACCGGAGACTCGACAAAACTTCGACTGGAGCTGGAAACCCCGTAACATGATGCTGTGGGGGGAAGGCTTGTGCTGACATTTTTGTATTTTCTCCAGGTCTTGGACGCGCCCGTTGAAATGCCGTTTCCAGATGCTTGTGGCCTGGGGGAGCTTAGGAGAAAGGCTCGTCATTTTTACCACGTAGCTGGTTTCACTGCGTAGAAGAACATCATCGTTAGGAAAATAAGTTATTCATACGGGCAGGAAGCAGTGACGCTTTCGTGATTAGTAGCTGCATCCTCATTGGAAGATCACGACGGAATGATCGGGAAATTTATTTTCAAATTCTTTGTTGTAAAAATAGGCAGACATGAAAAAAAAATTATTCACGCGGGATGAACACTGGCACTTTCGGCTTTTGATTGCATTGGGCGTCAATAAACTAAGTAGAACTTTTCGAAACCATCCTTAAAAGATAACAAAAAAAGGTTGCTTTGCTTTGTATGGTTGTGCTGTGATCCTTGCAAATAAGACACCGCTTTTTTTATTTGATCAGAACACTAACGTGTAAACACAACGGCTTCAAAAATACACGATGTAAACAGGCTCACATTACCTACCACTTTATAAAAACCAAATGGTAAGACGTGGATATTAAGTACGAAACTTCGCAATACACTGATAATTGAAATCACCGGTTGATACCTTGATCTCAGTGGCTACCCTGTTATAGCCTTATGATAGTAAGGCCTCCCCCTTCTATATTAAATTGGGTAATAAAACTATATAAGCCATTTAGCAAATCCTAGAGTGAGCTGAGTTGTAAAAGTCTAGAAGGTGCACGCATTAAGGCAGAAATGAGAATTCATAAATAAATGTATTTGTAATTATATCAGCTTGAACTTTAGAGATATCTAGAACACAAAGACAGAAAGGACAGGACATGACACACAGCTGACTACCAACGATGTTTTAGTGTAAACTTCTTCCTTGCGCTTTTGCTACTTCCTTTTGAGTCCCAAGTGGAGCACAATAATGCCTTTGTGTTCTAGATACCTCTAACGTTCAAGCTGATATAATTACAAGTATGTACCAAGAAGCTCAACTCTTAACCGTTACCCATAAATAAAGCACACATGTGAGGTTAATTAACACTGCTTTAATATCTTTAAGGTGTTAGGAAAACTACGAGTGTTTTGTGAAGCCCTTCAAGAAGCTCTGTCGCAGAAGTCTGAGAAAAATCATCTACACAGATAAAATAAGAAACTAGAATCTACAAGCAAAGCTTACGGGTGAGGTTAAATAACGCTGTTTTAAAATTCCTAGTATGTTAGCGAAACTGCAAGTGATTTAACCCATTTTACAGTAAGCTGTGTCGTAGAAGTCAAAGGAAGATCAGCTGCACGAATTAAGGAAGGAAGTGACTTCCAAAAAAGAAGCTTAACCTAGTTGTGAAATTAATTAACACTACTTTAATATTATGATCTGCTAGTGAGTCTCAGGGCTGGGCAGTCTCAGGATACAAATGTATCGGGATAGTATTTTCGATATACATCTGAGCATCTGTATCTGTATCGAGGCACGTTTGAAAAATATATTTGTATTTCTGTAGTGATATGTATTTACGATGTATCTCTTGTATAGCGATACTCTGGCAGGCTTTAGGTATCTCACTACATATGTTGTTGAGAATGAACTGTCTTTTTAGAGCGCAGCTCTTATATGCCCATTTCTGGCTTCAGCGGCGATGCCGACAGCGTCGCCGCTCACACACACACACACACATATATATATATATATATATATATATATATATATATATATATATATATATAACGAGAGAGAGAGAGAGAGGGAGGGAGGGAGGGAGAGAGAGAGAGAGAAGCGAAAAGCTTGGCTCCGCCGTTTATTTTGATATTCGGGGGTTTCGTAAGATATTGATTCATTTGATTATTTACAGTTCAGTCATCATGATATTTTAGATTATTTCCTCTTCAAAGACCGCTATACGATGATAAAAAATCCCCGTGATATATAAACATTATATATATATATATTAGGGTTCGGTGCAACTGCTCGCCCGCAAGAAAGACCAAAGAAAATATATCAGAAAAAAAAAAACATCTGTACTGTCTTCTACCCTCCGTACTGACTGACTGCTGACTGACTGACCAGGCGCCGAGCTCCTACTATACTCCGTTTCATCTTATGTTGTACCGCAGCGAAGGCTAGAACGCGCAAGCTCATAGCGTTGGCAGCTAGCTGCCGTTGGTGCATGAGAGCTTGTGCCGCCAATATGTGCCCTGGAGCAAGGAGCTCGCGCTTGTAGTCTTTCCTGCGGTAGAACACAAGGTGAAACAGAGTATAGCTCACGCCTCTCGTTCCACCCGCCCTGAGCTCATAACCCAAGCCTCGTGCTTTTTTCTTTATTGCGGCGCTATTCCGGCACAAAACGCTCGATTTTGCCACAATCTAACCCCCCCCCCCCCCCCCCCAAACACACACACACACTTCACACACTTTTTTTTTTTGCGGTGGTGCTCAAATGAACTTTAAATGAACTGGTCGTCAATGTCTATTGCGATGTCTTCGGGGGGGGGGTGGGGGGGGGGGGAGGGTGTTGGGCGTAGGAGTTTGGGGCGGATTTGACGTATGAACGCCAAGGCTCTTGCAAGGTTTTCTTCTTCCAGGTTTCGAAGGTGGCGGAAAACAGTCCTCACGGTAACCACCACCTCCCGAATGCGATGGAGTTCTCCTGCGTGGTGGGTGGCGCGGTGGATCTCTGGTACCCTGCACAGGGGGCAGAGGATTCGGAGTTCATCGACGGTGTAAGGCTGGGGTGTTGAGTGGGATGGCGGTCTTGCAGAGTGTCGCCCCTGAAAGGCTTCAGGATCTCAGCAGCTGGGTCGCTGAGTAGGGGCTGAGGCTGGGACGCCCATAGGAGGCTGGAGGACCAAGCGACAGGGTAGCCCTCCTGGTTGAGGGTGCCCCATGTCACCGTGTTGCTCCAAGATTTCGATGGTATCTTATAACCCATAGCGTTCGCTAGCCATACGTTGACACCAGCTCAACAGAATTACAACGCTCTAGAGCTTGGGGGCCTAGCCCTCATATGCGCCCTGCCGAAATTCATGTATCTTGACGGCGTGCACTTTGTGACCCAGTCGGATAATGCCGCCTTGTCTTGGCTTCAGCGGCTGAAAAATCCAGCAGGACGATTAGCGCGCTGAGCACTTACGCTTCAAAAATATGACTATACCATTGTGCACAAGCCAGGTTCGTAAAACAAAGTCGCAGATGCTTTGTCGCGCGCTCCGCTTGGTGAAGAGCACCTGCACGGGAATGTCAATGTTGTGGCTGCGATAGATGCTGGCTCGCGCTGAGGTACTATAATCAGCCGAGATTTTTTTTGAGAGAATTAGCATTTATTGAAAGGAAGACAGCGAGGTCAGCCAGCGCTTTGTGCCGGCTTGCTACGCTGTGAAAGAAGATGAAATTAAAAAAAAAGGAAATAAAAAGAAATAGTATAGACAAAGATAGCAAAGATACAAAGAAAAAAGATAAAAAGATGAAAAAAAAATGCGCACGCACACAATACACACACACATACAAACTCACAAAACTGTTACGTTGGCAAGTGTTGGCTCACTTTGCAGCACACTGGACTGCAGTTCCTTAAAGTGTTTGTTGAAGATGTGTCTTCTTAATGAAATGTAAAAGAGCTTCAGTGGCCTTGTAACTGTCTGTGGTGGAAGGCCAGGGTCCAAACAGAAGCTTCAAGTCTACCTGGTCCTCTTCCTTTAATTTCAGGCGAGTCTTCAGTGCGGTCCTTTCAATACTGTAATCCCCGCAGGCACACAGGACGTGTTCGATGTCATGAGTTGTTCTACACGATGAACAATCGGAAGATTCAGCTTTGCCAATTTTATGAAGATAGTATTTAGTATATGCAAGATGACCTGCGTACAGCACAACGGAACGATGGACCTTGTCGATAGGTCTCTGAGTGGTTGTCTTTACGTGACCGTCTTGGCAACAGAGACACTGACTCGGGCTTCGACTCTTACTTGCTGGCCGAAAAAGGCCTACTGCTACGGTATATTCCTCAGATCAACGACGTGCAGGGTGGCTCCACAGAAACTCCATTTGGAGCTGTATTACCTCGCGGACTACGCACGCCCTTCATTCGGTAGTACCATGATTCCGCCCTGGCTGGTCACAGTAGTGGCTGTAAGACTTTCGAGAAGTTAAGCCGCACTGCTACTTGGCCAGGCATTCGTCAGGACGTGCTCAGGTGTGCTCGCTCACTCCCGGGGTTTGCCAGAAAACCAAACCGCGTGAAGGTCAACCTCCTAGTTTGATGCAGTCACTCGTGAGTCGATCCCCATAAAAATGCGTTGCTGTCGATGTCATGGGCATATATATATTGTGGCGGTGTCGCGTGTTTTGTGCCCGGCTAGCTCAGTTGGTAGAGCATGAGGCTTAATCTCAGTGTCGTGGGTTCGGACCCCACGTTGGGCGCCAAGTAATGTAGGGTTTGGTGCCACTGCTCGCCCGCAGAAAGGACTAAAGAGGCAGATATTAGAAGAAAAAAAAAAACACCTTTACTGTCCTCGACCATCCGTGCCGACTGACTGCTAACTGGCCAGGTGCCGTGCTCCGACTAGCTCGCGCCTCTCGTTCCTACCGCCCCGAGCTCATGACCCAAGCTTCGTGCTCTTTCCTTTATATATAAGGTGTCACAAAAAAAAAAAAAATATATATATATATTTACAGTTTTTTTTTTTTTACCGCAAAAATAAACTTGGTATCGGCGAACGCTCATTTTCCGCCCAAAGGTAGCGCTACAGGTCACAACCAGATGCCAAAGTTTCAGCCCGATCCGATACCTTATTCACAAGTTATAAGTGAGTGATTTTCTGAAAATTTCAGTGGGAAAATGGCGGCCGAGGGAAATTTCGAATACATGGGGCTCTAAGGCACCAGAAACCGAAAACGGGCCAAAACTGGGCTTTATTTTCCAATTGAAATTTTCAGAAAATCACTTATAACTTCTGAAAAAGGTGTCCGTTCGGGCTGAAACTTTGGCATCTGGCTGTGAATCGCTAGGCTTTGGGCGGAGAATGAGCACGAGACGATGCGTAGTTAATTTTTGCGGGAAAAAATCTCTGTAAAATGTTAGTGTTACAGCCTGTATGGTGTACCACAAAAAGAGAAAGATGCATACATAGAGAGAAAGAGAGAGAGAGAGCGATACATATTGCGATTTGTTTTGGGAGAGTCTTATTTTTTAACGTGTGAAAACTAGCGTTTGTTCACCTTTAGTGGAGTTCTAAAGCCCGGGAGGACTTCTCGATCGGCAAATGCAATACCAAGAGCAGTGTTCGAGTCGGCCAGATGTGAAGACAAGCTTTCTCCAGTTCCGCTGAACGCGAACGATTAAAACGTAAGTGCCAATGTAGTCCCGAGTATTTTGAGACATCGACATGCCCCGCAGAAATATATTCCCTTTGCCCGTTTATAGCAGCAAGTGCTGAGAGCAGGCATACGATAGAATGCGCCCTTCCTGCATGTAAGTAGGCAGTTTTAGTGGAT
This sequence comes from Ixodes scapularis, assembly GCF_016920785.2. Classification (NCBI taxonomy): domain Eukaryota; kingdom Metazoa; phylum Arthropoda; class Arachnida; order Ixodida; family Ixodidae; genus Ixodes; species Ixodes scapularis. The sequence continues at coordinate 123,732,677 of NW_024609879.1, read as the reverse complement.
CGTAGCAATCGTAGGCAAGGACTGTATTCCTAGCGGGAGCTTGTGCCGTGACTTTGTGTGTGGATTAAGCACGCACTCGCAAGGCCCGCAATCCTTAACCATAGCCTCCTCTATACTAACAAAGCTTGGCAGATCGCCACGAGCCGTGGCCGCCGAAAGTGAAAGGGTACTGCGGCAGACAACGGATGAGAGGAGAGGCATGTAATGGGCGCCCCGCTGCGGCGAAACGCCGAAACACACTTGTCCCGAGCGATGGAATGTCCGCTCGTGCTCCTCGAGTTCCTGGCGCTATCGCTTCTTTTATCGTCGGGTTTGAAAACCATGTTTCGGATAGTCGCCGCTGCAAAAGCTGTGCGCTGATAACTATACAGGCCCCCCGAGAAATTCTCTGTGCTTCCAGATCCTTGCGCTGCATATCTGCGACCGGGAACTCTATGACTCCGTCGTCAAACTGCCAGGCTCTGTGAGTATAAAGGAGGCTCTGCCATCGCATACGCTCTACTAAAACTTTCTATACTCTATCTGAGGAGTTCTGTGCAGCAAAGGCAAAGACACAGGCGGGGACACATGGCTTTCAGACTCGCTTTCCTTTTGCAAGTGCTTGTGAAAGGAAATCAAATCTGAAGGATACGCTCTCACCTGTGATTTTGCTTTTGCTGCACGCAACTCATGAGTTGGAGTATAATATCTTGAACGAAGTGAATTTGGAGACTCAACATCGCTCGAGTTAAGCAAATAAAAGACGCCACAACGCATGCATACCTAAGAATTTTCGGTATTTTGCAAGCATTATACCGATCCTTTTGCCAAACCACCACCTTGGTTTACTTTCGTGTACAATTTATCAACATCAAATACTACATGCAACTCTGCACGTGCGCACGGAGGAATACGCGACGTCTGCTATTTACACGCCTCGTGCATTTAACTACACCTCAAATACACCCACATTCCTCGGAGGCATTCAACACTTTTCCGACTGATCCCGTGAATCCATTGTCTTCTTCACAGAAGATTGCATTTTCCCGTCGTGACGGTAAAAAATCTTCGCTTTCGCAACGCGTTTCGTACAATCCACAGCACAGCAAGGTTTCGCATCGTTAACGTCCAAATCGTTGTAAAAAAAAAAAAAGAAAAAAAAAAAAAGCTTACGGTTGGGTTTTAAGCGACAGAGCCAGCGCCATACCCCGCACGAAAATGGCGCCCGTTCTGAGCAGACCACGGAATCGCGCGGTATGATGGGAAGGCAACGCTCACGTGTCGCACCTGGTCCAATTGAAGCGAGGGGAAGGAAAAATGGTGAGAGGTAACAGGGGATGGACGAGGAGGAATTTCTTTTCCCCATTTCAGACAATGGTTCGCGGTATCTTTCAGGATGTAGGGACCTTGCTGGTTGCTGGCATGCAGTGTTGTCGGCGCTACCGAAAAATAAAGGAACGCGTTACCGACCCACGTTACTTCAAAATAAAAGGAACGGGTGACCTTTAACGATAAAAATTAACTCAAGCTACTTTTGCGTAACTTTTTCTCTTTTATAAATGGATGGTAACAACATTTTCTGTGTTTTTTTTTTGTTTTTTTTTTGCGACAGGGTTTTTTGGCACTGGTATGAAAGGGGTGGGCGTTGGCGTTTTTCTAAAGTGGGATTTTTTGCGTGGGGAAAAGACAACCAAACCTTGAAGGCATCCAAAATGAGTGCAATAACTAATGACTTGATGTCACTACTTCGTTTCAACTTAAGTCGAGACGCAGCCGGCTGATTGGATTAATCAAGTAGCCTCAAAAGCGCAAGTCATGAGGCTTTTCTTGTTTATGACTGGGTCAGCGATGACAGAACACGTACAGAAACATGACGGACGCCATGATTGAGCCTTTCTGACGCTGTCTGTTTGGTCCCATACGCTCTAGAGTCGGCTGCGTCTGGACTAAATATAAAACAAAGCAGGACCAAAAAAAAATTAAGTGTACCTTTTTTGGGGAGTTTTGGGAAGATGGAACGAGGAACGTAACTACGATACCGTTACTTGAATTAGATAGCCTAAGTACGTTACCCGTTACTGTTTTGAACCTGTAACGAGGACGTTACTACGTTACTGAAGACTGCAAGGCGTTACCGGAAACGCTGCTATATTACAGTCAGAAATATAAAAAAGCAAAAACAAAGGAGAAAATATGATTTGATGAATATAACTTTTATTTCTAGGAATAGTGAGATAAGATTCAAGAAAGCTTTAGCCGAGCGAAAGGTGTAAAACAGCCGCTTGAAAAAGGAAAACAAATCATCAGTTATGAACAATAAAGAACATTAAGAGGAACACATATTCCGACACAAAACCTGTTGAAGTCCCGTGCAGACTAGGTCTCGCTTTGTTATCCAATCTTCCCAATCTTCCTTTTCCGGGTGATTGGGAAAAGCTTAAGATGATAGTTTGAGTTGCATTCTTACAGGAAAATAGTGTTCATTTCGAGCAGCCACATGTTGTCAAGTATCTCAAGCCATTGTTGGTTTTCAATGGGTTCCTCAAATAAAAAAAAAATAAAAAAATTGTAGAGGCATTTGGTATTGTAGCTGCGAATATATGAAACGTTTGAGGTAAACTGAGGTGCATATAAATAGAAATGAGGAGATGGAGGCAAGCGCTACCATTTGCATTAACCACGAACTGCATCTTCCGCACTTTCCAGTCTTCGGGATAACAGACATTTTTTTCTATATATTTGTATCTGCATCGGAAAACCTTTTCTTTACCTTTTTGCGGATTTTTCAAGGATATTCCGTAATTAAAAGACAAATGTATATCAATATTTGTTTTTCAGATTACTGTTCGGAGTATCTCTGCCCAGCCCTGGTGAGACTATACATGTGCTTTAAAGAGCCCTGCAGTAAGCTGCGTCGTAGAAGTCTGAGAAATATCAGCAGCGGTTAAGAACACACATCCAGAAAAGACAAGAAAAAAATTAACTGGAAGGTTTGGTTCAGATATTTTAATTTTTTAACCTGTTAGTGAGTGAAACTACAAGTGATTTGAAACGTTCTACAGGAAACTACGTCGTTGAAGTCTGGGAACAATCAGCTGCACGAATTTAAAAAAAAAAACAAATTAGCATTAAAAAAAACAAAAAAAAAACACGTAAGATACTTGCACACGGAGTCGTTTGATGGCGCTCGATTGCTTTTGACTGCGTTGCGGCGAGAAACAAAAATTGGGTTGCGTGTATATTCATACAGCCTAGAACATAGTCTGCCTCAACGGGCGACTTTTCTCTTAGCTGTAGATGAGCAATTGAGTCAGAGCGGTACAACCGCTCTCCTGGAGTCTTTAAAGGGGCGGTGCAACAATATTCGATTGGAATGTTTTTCACTTTACACGACCTTACTGGCACTAGTGGGACTCAAGGTTACTCGCACGCAACGCCACTGGCCAAGAGACTCCTTTGTTGCGGTGTAAAGTCAAGGACAAACACGATCATTTTAATTCATTCTCTCCTTTGCAAAATTTGATGACGTAACGTGGGGATCGCAGTACACCCATGTGACGATATTTGAATGCGGTTTTTAGATTAGACCCGAGCATTGCGTGGGCACTCGATTTGGGCTCGTGATAATTACTAGCTCGAGAAGCATTCGGGTAGTGGCCCGTGTCCAATCGCAGCAACGACGACAATAACCGAGCCATAACAATGTCTGGAACTCAGCGCGTGTCCCGTGCTTTGCGAACCCCCAGCACGTGGCTATGATCAACATTGGCGGCATATAATCGGCTCCAGATCACGTGGCCGCTTGTTCTGGCTGCGAGTTGAGGGGATGAACGCTGCTCGCTTTTCTTTGATTTTTTTACTGGGACTTCTATTGCGCGGGGTGAAAAACGTACGCGTGTTTCATATGTCATTAACGTCAAGGATCCGTTCAAAGCGGTATTTACGCTAAGTACAAAAAGTGTTGCATCGCCCCTTTAACGTGCGGCTTCGAGAAACCAGAACATCCCTGTTTTTATGTCGCGTGCCAAGCTACCCCTTGAACCCTTGAATACGAAGCACAGAGGTGCCGGTGACGGTCGCTTTTGTTTCTCGAAGCCACGCATGCAGTCAAACGCACTCAAACGTTCTCAAACGCAATTGTGCATTGGGGGCTTTACTCCTGATTTTAAATAACACAGATTATATGTTTTGTTATGTGTTAGTGAAATTACGAGTGTTTCGAGAAGTCCTACTGTAAGCTGCGTCGTAGAGAAATCAGCAACGTTGATTAAGGAAGGAACTTGCATCCACAAAAAAGGCTTACCTGCGAGGCTAATTAACACCACCAGACACGTTTGTCTTAAAGAGTGTGGCGACCATCTCTGGTGTATCCAAGGGCCAGACGCTGCCTCATAAACTGACATCAGAGTCCAAGCAGCATGAATGATGAAGTGTCACCGACGTCGGGCTCTGCTACAACGCCCAAACGGCCAACCGACCAACACTGGTGACAAATGGTCCTAATATCGACAGAACGCTACTAACGGCGAACGATCGATGTCCATAAAAGCCAATCGCTAGAAGTGGTGCCCGTGAAATATTTATCGTGCGGACGGATACATCGTCGGAACTCGGAAATAGCCCAGCTGCTTCGATCCGCGCTCGACACAACGCGTTCAGAAAAGGAAGCCGTTCTAAATTACCGAAGTGCGCATACGTGTTCCACCCCTCGCTGAACGGAGAATAACACCACCTCGATTCTCTGACGTCGCACTACACCGGCGGCGCTGCTGTCGGCACCACGTATGCGCAGATGGTTCATATTTCACACGAATTTGGTTTCCGCTCACAGGCGGTACCCGGACCTGGTGTGTGCAAGCGAGGGCTTGTTTGTAAACAACGTGTGTGGCTATGCAGAGAGCAAGTTCGCCTGCTTCTTTTGCATGGGTGGTGATGACGTCAGAACGTCGAGCTCCGATTGACTCTAATTGAAGGACGGTAGGTAGACCTCAAGGCAAGCTGCCTTGAGGTCTACACACTCCCTTTCTTTCAGAACCAATCGGAGCTCCGCGTTGTGACGTCACCACAACCCCTGGAAAAGAAGCAGACGGACTTGCTCCCCGCATTAGTCTGCTGTGGCTGCCGGTGTCGCGCCGCCGTTTCTGAGCACGCTCAAATTGATCTTTATACTGTAGATGCCGGCGCCGCGCCGCCGCGTCAAACTAGATTGGCGGCGACGCTCCGCCGTGTTTGGCTTAAGTGCGTCCCACCAAACACTTGCTTGGCGGTACTTGTTTATAAAATCCTAATTCACCTTGCGCTTTACTCTCAAATAGTGAGCAGCGCCCGCTGACGAGCAAAATCGCGTATTTCTAGGTCGCGGAATTCCCGCTAGAAGGGTGTGTACTTGGGCTAGTTGGTTATTCATGAATAGGAGGTAAAAGCGCTAAAAAACGACGGACAAGTTGAAGAATGACGAACACCACGATGTCACGGTGTATATATGTGTACGTGTTTTCAGTAATAAACTTCAGTTGCAAGTTAGCGCTCTGTGGTGTTCGTCATTCTTCAACTTGTCCGTCGTTTTTTAGCGCTTTTACCTCCTATTCATGAATTCCCGCTGTACGTCACGTCGTGTCCGTTTCAAACGTTCGGTGAGTCGCTCGTGCACGGACACACGCTGAGAGAACGCTGACGGACGCTTGTTTGCGCAAGCAGATCGTGTAGGATGGGAACGTCATAGGACGCGCCGCTTCACGTCGGCATTAAATGGTCGCGTCTCGTAGACTCTAGTGGTTGCCCGTTTTGTGGTTGCGTCTCTCGGAGCTGTACACAGCGCACCCTTATCGAAAGAAAACAGGCCCGTTGCTTTTACCCATCGTGGCGTTGGCTGCGGCGGCTTCGGTTATTAATACACGGCCTTGGACAACACTCCAACCGATTTGTTGATTGCGTTTTGGGCCGCGCCTCTTGTGGTTGACCCTTCCCCGTTGCATTTCACCTTGCGGTGGGCCGCAGCGCGGCGCTAGGATCGATCCATCCTAGCCCATCCAGTGCTCTGAACGCACCACGTGACTGCCCTTTCTGCTCTTCGCTGTCTCCCTCGTAAAGCTCACGTGACTCTCACACGGCTTTGGGACGACACCGACGGAGTGCATATCGCCTTCCGCGGTCCATCTCAAGGCTGAAAATTGCTCGATCCTGCGACTTGATTGAGCTTTTATGTGTGATAACAGAGACATGGCCGCCAGCAAAGAGTTATTATAATGTGCCCTAAAGGTTCAATTGGCGGTAGTGTGCTGCGGAAAATAAAGCAGACAGCAATCAGTGGGAAATTGACTTCCGTTAATGCATTTCTATGGGCAAAAGCGAGTGCATTTCTTTTCTCCTGCGCTCGATTATAAGAGCAAATATGACGACTAATTCGTACGTATTTTGTGGATTGGAGCATTTCTCAGTCACGCAGACGAAATAGTTGGTCAGTTGCGGCGTTTTATTATACATTCGTGGCATGAAAAACGGTGCTAGGACCACTTCGTACGTGTATTAATGTGCACTGTCGGACACTGTTAGCGCGAACACGGCGTTGACGCTTTCCAGCATGGGGATATTCGTGCCAAACGAACGAAGGACATGTGCATAACCAAAAGAGATGGCAAGAACTACGCAGTAACACTGGATAAGTAACTCCTTGTGCTCGCAGACGATCAAAATAAATTGATAGCCACGTAACATAGTCCAATATGCAACATATGAGTACTGCTTTATTCTTTATGCTCTGTGATGATGCGTGTACTGCGTTCAAAATATCGTCCGCTCGCTTGAAATCTTTGAGAACAAGTGCCCATAGAAAATAATAAAAATAGGCACCTTTCATAACCCATATACATTATTCTTTGCGTCTTGAATGTTTTTAACGGCTCATAAAGATGCACCACGGGGTCATTTTCATATAGTGACAGGACTGGCGTATTCGCTATACATATGCATTACCGGAATGCTGCCAAGCCTTGGACACTCTCTACATTCCTTTCGATCATCATTTTGCTTAGGATCGTCGCTCGTGTTTACATCCCTCCCATGGAACAGAAGTATGGGCCTGAAATCTTGCGAAGTTCAACATCGTTCAGAGGTAAAACAAATCATGTAATTAAAGCAATTACACTATGAAAATGTAAATAAAGGTGCATACTGTTCGGTACGATTCAAATAAAAAAAGCTATCTATGTTTCTTTTCTTTTTAAGAGACAAAATGCACGCGCATGTTCTCATAGGAATGCACAGCACCTCAAAAGTAGACTGGGTGCTGTCAGCTTCAATTTGCCTCCCGGAAGTCGCAAAGACACACTAGCGCCTGTGAACCTCTAGCGCACATTACAATAACTCTATGGTTGCCAGGCCCGTTCTATGTGTCATAAAAATTTGCTACTTAAGTTATCGATTTTCTAAAATAAAATTTGACAGAACAAAACATTCTTTTGTCATATCTATAATAAAACCTGAGCACTTACAGTTTCAGAAGCCCACAATATTTCAAAATCTAGGGTCCGAACTAATTACGCTACACTGCACCTTACATATCTCGTGCCATATCTACTAAAGGCACCCCAAACCAAAAATGATTTTATGACGCTTAAGAATAGAATATTAATATTAATTTATCCACAATTGCACCTATCTCCGAATTGATTATCGAGTCAGGCCAAAGCCAGCAGGTGCTTCTGGGACCAGACTCGGCATTGCGAAAAATCGTCATTACAATATATTTAAAAAAAGCTAATTTTTTAGCATAATTTGAAAAAGAAGAAGAAAGCTCAAACTTTTCCTTTTTGATTAATTTTGGCATAGTATGGCAAACGTTCTGACATGGTGACCTACATAAGATATCTTAAGAAACTTAATATCAGCAAACAGACCAAACCCAGTTTTTTTGGTACCTTTAAATTCAAGACTATATCTACAAAATAAAACCCGTTATATAGAGGGAGTCCCCCAAGAATATTGACAGAGGTTTTTTTTTCGTTGCTTTTTGTTTTCACTGCAAGAATAAACTTAGCATTGCCGAATGCTCTGTTACGCTGAAATGTAGCGCTAAGGGCCCGAACCAGATGCTAAAGTTTTAGCACTCAAATAACCGTTACTTTATTCTACAGCTGTACGGGATTTTCTTAAAATTTCAATGGAAAATTCCAGGCCGACAGAGCACTCGAATGCAACTGGTGGGGCCAGTTATCGAAAACGGGTAAAAATGGCCCCATTTTCTCCATTTGGCTTTTCAGAAAATCACTTATAACTTCTCAAAAAAATAACGGTTGGTGTTGAAACTTTGGCCTGTTGTTCGGACCATTGAAGTCACATTTTGGGCGGAGAATAAACGTTCAGCGATGCGTAGTTCATTTTTGCTGTGAGAACAAGTAACTATTTTATGTGTAAACGCTCTAAAAATTGAATGAGTAAATGTTTCAAAAACCTAGGAAATTTAAAGTTTTTTTAACAAAAAGTTTTTTTTATTTGCTTGGTGTTTAATTAGAACAACGTGTGGTTGTGTTTTATAGAAAATATAAGTAGAAAATATAATATTCTGTTTGTATGAATACAATTGAAACTTGAAACTCATCACTAGCGCGTTGCGACAGCGTCCTCGCATAGTTAACATTCTGGACAATATTGTGATATTAATATGGTTGGTTACCTCAAAATAATACTTAACACCTATGCCTAAAAATACCCGAAATTTTGTGTAATTACATGTAAAAGTTACTTTAATCCGCGATAAAACTTGCGTTTTCCAACGTGAATTTAAAAAGGTTCAAGATTTATTTTCGGTTATATACACAAAATACTATATTTTGTTTACATGTCATGATAGACCACGATAATATCTTGGCAAATGAAGCAAATATATATAAGGCATTTTATTTTTACAAATATTGTCAAAATTATATTAAATAAAGATAACTTCATTTGAGCTTTTTGGTGATATCAAGGTAATTAAAATATCTTCAATAGTCCTGACGTAAGAACTAGCAAAACGTTGTCGAAAATCATCAACGGGACATTGGCAGACATTTTATATTAATATCTTAAAATACAATATTTTATTTTTATTTTTGTTAGCCATAATAAAATTTATTTTCAAAATGCCAGAGAAGAGTCCTAGTGCATTGCTTGAAAAGTGAGAATATAGCGAGCGGTCAAACTTGTGACCTTGACAAGTGGGAGAAACATTTGTTCTAGGCTTGGCCGGTTCAATGGTAAATAACAGGAAGGAAAAGAAAAACCGCCAAGCTTGCCGTTTACGTTCTTTCGGATACTTTTTACACTTTGATAGCACTGTGGTATGCATGTGCCAAGGCGCAGAGAAGTATCCATTATAGTTATCGGAGATATCGGAACGATCAACTCAAACTACGTAAATTAGTCGGCACCTCAAGGGGTACAGTTGTCTGCAGGAACAGATTTTATCCAGGGACTTTAATTTAACCAATATGCAGGGCCTTCCTGCGAAACAGTGTCCTTAAACAAATAATCAAGATTGCCAAAAAAAAAAGAAAAAAAAAAACGAAGGACGCTTTACGAAGTCCTTTGTTGTTGTTTTTTTTCTTCAGTCTCGACGAAGGATTGTCTCGACCTGTAATGTTCACTACTACCAAAAGGAATAAAGGGAACCTACTCAAGAAATAAAATGTACGTACCAGACGATGCAGAGGTAATCCATACGGCGTTTATTTGTGCTTAATGTCAAACAAACAGTAGACTCGATCGACATGCAAGTGACGAAGAAAGCCCTTCATCAATGAAGCCACGACCTGCTAGCACCGAACACATTCCGCCGCACCACGGTCCATCAGTGCCTCTCACAGCTCCGAAAATGACAAGAGCGAACCACGGGGGGGGGGGGGGGGGGGGGGGGGGGTTAGAAACTGGCCCTTTAACCCGAAAACAATGTCAGATATTCATGTGAGAAGAGTCCACTTCAAAGGAAGGGTCGGGGACATCCTTTTCTGAATGAGCAAGGCGCGCCTAGCTGGGCTTTGCTTGTGGCCTTGGTCGAGGGAATCCCAAGTGAGTTTTGCGGGTCCATGCCTTTTTTTCGCTACCACAACTCGTGATTCGTGCAAACATGCCAAAGAAAAATCTTCAGAGTGCCAAAATAGCGTAATTTTGGCTTTGGATCGTGGATTATATTGGACTTTTGGAATGTAAAACAGGGATGCCAAGAAAAGAGCAAGTCTCCAAAGATCACGCGTTATTGCCTCGAAATCGCCAACCGCGTCTCGGTGTGTCTGAAAGGGGTCGCTCATGAACCGCATTCGCAACCGCTTCACAAACGCAGCTCAACCGCCAGTCTGAATGCACCATCAGCATGAGCACACCCGGCCGCGTCCAATATTTTTCTGGCCGCCTGTTTACGAGTCCAGAGTGCAGCATGCCCCTCCCGGGTCACAAATCATTTAAGAAGTCTAGGACATTCAGACGATAAAATAATTGGGTTGTGTGTGTGTTTATACAGCCTAGAACTTGGTCTGCCTCAGAGGGGTCAGACGATAAAACAGAATAATTGAGAGAGCAGATTTCTTCTTCCTTTGTTTACGTGCCCACAATATCTGATACGCGATCGGAAACACCAACAAACGTTCCCCAGTATTCTATCAGTATTGGTAGGCAACACCTACAACCCTATAAATTTCAGGAAAATTAGATTGTGACGGGATAGCGTGAACTCAGCTCGGTAAATAGGTTCGCAAGATGCTTTGCACTGCAGCGCACCGCTATACTTTGTTTCACCTTATGTTGTACCTCAGCGAAGGTTAGAAGCGCGAGCTGATAGCGTTCGCAGTTCACGAGTGCTTGTGCCGCCGAGATGTGCCCCAGAGCAAGGAGCTCGCGCTTGTAGCCTTTTCTGCGGTACATCATAAGGTGAAATGGGGCACAGTATCGCTTCGATATTGAAAGAGTTCGATTTTGACTGACATATGCTTGGAAAGAAGGAAGAGGAGGAAAAGCTTGTTGCCCTCGGCTAGTCTTGGGCCTCTTGGGCCCAACCCAGGGGCAGCCATGGAGGATCCCGGTGTCGCCCGGGACCGACTTCTCGGCCTCATTGTGCTCACGAGCCTCAGCTTCATCTTGATGGCCGTCACTCCGCCATTGCGGTTTCTGCTCAGCCTCGTCTCCAACCTCATCTTTTCTCTCATCGTAGGGTTCAACATAGCAGAGCTCATTGACCGCAAGTACCGCAGGGAAGTGCGTATCAAGGACCCGACCGTCTTCATCACCGGTACGCTCCCACTCCGTCATCACTGAACCGTTTTCGATAAACTACAGCGTGCCCACGAATCCGTGGGAAGCCTTTAAGATGACAACATAAACCGGCTTTGTAACGTATCGCGCTACGATCCAGCACCGAGGTGCCCGAAGGTGGCGGAAGCTTCGCGTCAAATAATCGAAGAACAAACGTACTTGAGTAAAAAGTACAAAAAGAAAAGACAACTTGATTTTACCCACCTACGGCGCTCGTTTGCTATCCACGCACGTTGTTGACTAACGCAACAACCGACAGATGGCGGCGGCGTCCGTTGTGCAAGTCTACCGACCGGCCACGCCAAAAGCAGAAAGGTCACTTTAAAGAGATGGTGAACCGAAATTTGTATTTCAGAAAACAATGCAGGAGCTGTAGGTAGGACGCTGCAATCCTTACAACACTATTCGTAAGGTGATATCTCAAATCGACGGCCGGTATTTTTGGAGAAAAAGAAAAGGTCGAGATTGAACGAGGCCGACGAGGCGCGTGACGTCAAGATATCTCGTTTCCTCCCCTCTTCGTTTCGCCCCCTCAAGGCGGCGAGACGGAGAAGACGCAAGGCTGTTCCCTCTCCTTCTCGACTCTTCTCGGAGAAACGAGACGTCAACATATCTGTCAAACGTAACGCCTTAAACAAAAAAAAAAAAAAACAAAAAAAAACGGTAATTTGTTGGATATATTGTTGTATAAGTAATGTTTTGATGTTTGTAGCATCCCGTTGCACGCTTTCGCCGCCGTGCTTTGTGGAATCCAGATTTCGGTTCAGCAACCCTCTCGAGGCTTCGCCCGGATTCATGGGCACGCTGTATAACGTGAGCTGCATTGGAGTCACTGAGGCTTTAATGTTGTTTACAGCTGACGCTGGTATTCCTTCTCTCGTGTTAATTTTACACCCCAGAAACATTACGCCCAGGCAAGCAATTGGTGGGGTCAACAGGTCACCATAGTTGATTGTGTTATGAAAGCAATTGTGATATGGGAAATGCACCAAGTAAAAAACATTGCTGAAGCTTGCATTGAGCACGCGCTCTACAGCAGCGGAATCAGCCATGGTGACCACTAGTCCTACTAAATAGACTTGTGACCATCAGAACGGCATAATGACATTACGTGCAAGATATGTATTCTTCGTAGAGTTGATCCTTACATTACTTCGTAGAGTTTTTTTTTTTTTTTTTCTTTTTAATTTTGCAATGGAACATACACAAGGATGTCTACCTATGGACCAATTATTTGCTATGGGAAAATATGGCGATGACTAAACCGATACGCTTTAAGCGTTTTAAAAAAAACGAAATTACGATCACGCACGGCAATTTCCCGTAATAAAAACGCATTTAAAAATCGCGGCCCGCTCTTTTTCGTTGCGAAAAGCGTCAATATTTCGCGGAAAAGCGGTGTATTGCGATCTTTGCACCACGTTATTTAAAGATAGGCCGCTTATGAACGTAATTTTGTCTGACTTCCCTTGAATCATTCTGATCAAAAGAGCTAACTCAAATACCTCTTTCGTTTTTTGTTTAATTGAACTGTCGCCGTGCGGGGTCTTTTAGTTCATTTTAAAAATTGCGGTCGGCTCTGAAACCGACCTCGGTGGTAGTTTCGCCATTTGGATTTAATTGCCTGTGAGCTATGCTGTTCAGACTATAGTCCCAGCTTCCATAATTACCGACAAAGCGTTCAATACCGTCTTGAGAGCACTAGGACGGACGCACTGTGAAAATTGTGCCATCGAAAAACATTGTGAAGCCCATACAAATTTGGCAGGTCCTCATAACCTATGATCATTATCCTATAGCCAGAGACATCTTAAGAGACGAAGGCCGCGGTTCATTACACTCATGCTTCATGTATCATGTTTGGATCTTAGGCATTCTTACGGCTAACTTCACCATCGTATTGACTGTGGAGCCATAAAAAAATACACTGGGCTCGACTTGCGCCAGTGTTTTTCTTTAGACTGCCCGTTACTATAGGTAGTTCATTCTCATATATTGTAACAAAATTTCACGGTCAGGCTGCGACAGCGGACTCGGCCTCCACACCGCGAGGCGTTTGCACGAGCACGGCTTTGAGGTCTACGCCGGCTGCTTAGATCCCAACTCTGACGGCGGCGCTATCCTGAAAGACCTCAAGGTCACGGTCGTCCCCATCGACTATCTGGACGAGGAGAGCATCGTGCAAGCGTACAAGACAGTGACCACTCATCTCGGTGAAAAGGGTAAAAATACGTTGACTATACGTAGCGTATACACGCTAAATGCTAATGACAGCCTCGCGTGTCCGTTGTCTCCAGCGCTCTGGGGCATCGTGGCGAACGCAGGAGTCACCAACTATGGAGAGATTGAGTGGATGTCACACGACGAGCTTCGGTGGATCATCAACGTGAACCTCTCGGGAACCTTACGCTTCGTTAAAGAGGGCATCCCTCACCTTCGTCGAAGCAGGGGAAGACTCGTAATCATGTCCGGCGTTCAAGGTAAGTATTCCATGATTTTTGTTTATTGTGATTTCTGAAAAGCAAACGTACTGGAGATTTCAAAATGATAGCCAACGCCTTGTCGAGACACCTAGCTTGACCCTTAACGCGTCGGCGTGAAACCTCGGCGACGCCGTAACCATAAAGGGCTGTTTATTCTCCAACGTCGACGAACGCAACGCGCGCCGGCGCAAACCGACGTTCGTCGGCCAGTCCGCCGCGCCAAGAAGCGCCCGAACGATGGTGTTTACAGTCCAGCGTAGACCAACGCTGGTCCAGCGCGCCCCAACGAACTGCCCCACTTCGCGCATGCGCGTCTCCGTGGCAACCGCATCGTCTGTACGGGTTATCTATGGGCGGTAGCTTGCGCCACCTAGCCTAGATGCAATCGGTCAGTGTGGTTCGTACTCGTGTTGTCATGTCAGGCTTCAAAACAACCAGTCAGGTTAGGGGTTAGCAGTTCAAAAAACAAGCAAATGACGGTGATAACGTGTGAAACTAGCATTTATATTATCCTAAATGTCACACAAATGTCAAAAAAAAAGTGAAAAAACAAAAAGCCCGATATCGCGTCCGTCGAACCTAGCTGCTTCGCAGGTTTGCCGGAATCGTGCCAAGCGACTCCGGCAATTCTGCCAGAATGCTTCGATGAAATTGATGCACTCGTTATTCCACAGAGACCTCTTTGTGACAGATAGTCGGTAAGTTATCAGGCTGACTTAAGGAAGGGACACCGAAAAGAGCGGACGATGCCCAAATTACGCAATGTACGTGTTCAAAATAGCAACGCACTTTACAAAGCCTATGCAAACAATGCAAGATTCAGTTCTATTGTCATATAGTACCGCTACTATCGTTTTCAAGCTGAGACCGTTTACAAGCCGACTAAATAGTCCTGAGGTTTCACTGTGTCCGCCGTTCCTGTACATTCGACGACGCTTTTTCGATCGGGAACGACTGCCGGTAAGTGCGACTAGCACGTGATTATAAATAGCACACACATTAGGTCATTCTTAATTCTAATGAACCCTACCTCTGGCGCGTCATCGAGCTTCCAGCTTCTGCCGGCACCCCAACACCGCGGCACAGCACCACCGGCTCGTTAGGTCCATAGGCCTATCGAAAATCGGGGTTAGCGCATTCTCCGAGCGGTCCACGTGCACGCACACACTCGGCCAGTCAAGCGCTCGAACGTTAAATACGCGCACCAAAACGTACGGGAACACGACAACAGCACGGGACACACGGCAAGAACGACAGGTTCAGATCCCAGAAATGATCATCTCGCACGCTCTGACACTGACCCCGACGCCCCGGCAACCGGATTCTCAAATGAGGCATTCGCGCGAGGGCTTCTGGGACAGCCTCCGTCGTCGCCGCCGACGTCCAACGTCAAACGTAGAGCATGTCCAAGTCCGTCGCAAGCTGCGCTGTAGCGCGTCGAGCTGCTCAGCGCGTCGAGCGCGTCGAGCACGTTCAACTTGACGTTGGAGTATAGACGCCCTGTTCGCAGACAGCGTCAGCGAGCGTTAACGAGCGCGTGCGCTCGTTGACGTTACGACAGAGTATAAACAGCCCTGAACGCTTTGGCGTAACGCGCCGACGTGGCGCGTCGGCGTCGCCGTCGGCATGGACGATGTAGAAGGGGGAGGGGGAGAAGAAGGGAGAGGAGGGGGAAGCAGGGAGATAAGGGAGGGGTAGAAGGAGAAGAGAAGAGGATGGAGGAGGAGCGGCGAGGAGGAGGAGAAGAGGGGGGAGGTTGAAGGATGAGGGGAGAAGGAGTAGGTGAAGGAGGAGGAGGGCAGGAGGAGAACGAGGAGGAGAGATAGGTAGAGTAGGGAGGAGGCGAGAAGTAGCAGGGAGGGTGAGAAGGGAGGAGGGGTATAGCCCCCTCCCCTCAATACCCTTCCCTCCTCCTCCTCAAGAACTGCGCTCTAATTCGGCGTTACAGGGCTTTCATTTTCAGTGCGATGCATAGTTTTCGCAGAAGCGATTTTGCCCGCGTTTATAGAAACACCCTGTATATTCCGCCCTAACGTCTAGTCTACGTTCCAGTTCGTCTATAGTCCCACTCCCACTTCTTTGTATTGAGCTCATACTGTTAGTTTTTAGTTCAGTCAAACCCTGTTTTTAGAGGTGTCATTAAAGCTGTAGCATATACATGGCAGCGTTCCCAGCGTTTTGCTGAAAAAGCTAATTTTCTGCTAGAGCCCTCGGCTGAAGCATTTTGAAGCAAGACTAGCGCATATCTCGAAAGACTCACAGAGTTAGCACAAACATGCGATCGACTGTTTTTTATTTTTTTACAGTAGGAAGACAGTAATCTATCTAAACTACTAATGCTTTTAGATAAATCAAGTTCGTGGACTTCAATTGAAGCTGTGATCCTTGTGTTGCACAACAGCACGTTTTGTGTGTTTAGTTTACTTGAGCTCAAAACGCGACAAAGCCTTCTGAAACGTAATCAGCAATGTCACACTCCATCCTCTATCTCACTTTTTCTCTTCTTTTTGATGAAATGCGAAATCTTTATTTCCCGAGAGAAATAGAATGGAGAAAAGCTGGTTATCGGTAATCCTAAATTAATACTATAATACCAATGATGTTTGTTTGTTTTCGGTGTTTATGTTACTCGTTTCTTTTCATGTTCAGGCAGGTTCGCCATACCAGGGGCCGTCGCTGCATCCACCGCCGCGGCCGGTATCTGCTCGCTCGCCGACGGCCTTCGCAGAGAGCTGTTCAAATGGCGCGTTAACGTCTCCACCGTCGAGCCCATGCTCTACAAGTCAGTCGCTCAACTGAATTTTCTGCCTGCAGATGACGGCCGCATGAACCGAATCGGTGGTACTCACTCGACGCCATATTCGGGCGCATTGTTGACGGCGCATGCTCAGAACAAGCTTTTGTTTATTTTCTGCCAAGCACGACAACCTTGATAACGTGAAATGCGCGTTCCAGAAGCATTGTGGAAGCTCGCCGTCAGCACGCACTCAGCAGCACAAGAAACATTGTCAGCTGCTTCACTTTGTCACTATAGGTCTCACTTTTTCCCATGGTTTGCTGAAAGGCAAGTTGAGAGGCGTCTGCTCTCAAATCCTGCCGTCACGACACTACAACCCAGCGCAAACAAAGAATAGACCCGAGTGCCCCGTCAGAGTTCGGCTAAAACCCGCGTTCAATGGACGCGTCCACGGACGCTGGGACTCAAGCACGGGTCCAATCGCTAATTTGTCGCCGTCGTAGTTTTGTGACGCTTCACAGAAGAAGAGAAAGAAGTGGACAGGCTCTCAATAGTCTGTGACTACGCTATGCGGAGAGCCAGTCTTCTTGCACAGGGGTTACGATGATGTCAGAACGCCAAGCTCTCATTGGCTGATTAAAAACAAAATATTGGGTAGACCTTAAGGCATCCATCCTTCCAGTCAAAGCCAATCAAAACTCGGCGTCGCTTTGACGTTATACCGCAACCCCTCCGCAAGAAGCAGACGACTTGCTTTCCGCATTGCCGCCAGTGAATACCACTACGCTATGGGGAGGGATGCTCATGACGCAGAAGTTCTGCTATAAAGAAGAGAAACCAATGGTCCTATGCCTTATAGTAAGATGTAAACAACAAAACCTTCTGTCTATTTTCTTTTCTTTTTTTTGAGAACCCAGGGCGGACCAGTCACTTTGACTTACGTTGCGCGTTCTGTAAATGACAACGTCTATAGTAACGGTTTGCCTTAGAGATGAAGCTTAGGGCGTTGGGCGTGTTTATTCTGAGTTGCCACGCTTATTTTGTTCATATATACTTAGCGTCTCCGAATCAAAATGACTTTCGGCAAGATCATTTTTATGCCGTGTTCCGTAGATCCCACTAGTTGGTCCTCAAAGAATTACACAGAAGAGGTAGACACGCAGGGGCATTTTTAATTTTATTTCGTAGTTTGTAAATCGGATACATCGCTGATTTTAGAGCTTATGCGACACTATCCGATCGGGCGCAGGACCCGCATCACCGACCCCGAGAACGTGAAGATCGGCGTGAACGAGGTCATCAACAGGATGAGCCCGATCCTAAAGGAGGAATACGGACAAGTGTATTTGGACACCTTTAAAACCATTATCCCAAAGAGGATGCAGAAGTACATGCACGTTAACCTTAACGACGTTTCCAAGGCCATGCACTGGTAAGCTCATGGTATAGTGTCGACTGAATGAAAGGTTTTTTTTACGGTGACGGGGTTGATGGAATTATGTGGACGAAAGACGTTCAGATGAAAAATATTTTATATGTGTTTACAATTTGCGTACCCTAAAAGACTGCTTTCGATATGCGCTTGTGATGGGTTTAAAGAATCCATGAGTTTGAGGTGATTAAAGGGCATTCATTCATCTAAAGTCTCCTTTTTACGTGACATTCGGTGATGCAAAACTGAACTGACTGGCAGGCTACTTGCGATCGTTTAGTCTGAAAACGATAAACCATTCTAAGGTGACCACTCAGCATGACCCAGTGGTTACGGCTACTAACCAGTCGATTGGGAAAGTGAGTTGGGCTCGTCTAGTTTACGCTGCACAAAATCGTCATCTGTTTTATGCTGCAGAAACTGTCCGTTGTTGCCGGTGTGCCGCGTTGTTCTCATAACCTCATGAATACACAAAAATATCTGTGAAGGTTTGCACGGTGTGCAAGTTCGTCTGCTTCCTGCGCACTTTGAACGTTCCTTTACCCGCCGAACACACCCCCGTGCTTTTATTTTTCTCCTCACCTCAAGCAATGACGGCGCGCGCTTTAATGGGCGTGCTCCTCATTGCGTTCCGAAGAGCCAAAGACGCATTTTGGAACACTTGCTCGCAGTCTTAGCGGTTTTGGGAAGGAAAAACCTTAATGTGATGATGCCCGTTTTATTAATTCGCCATCGGTAGAGACTTCATCGAAACTTTATAGTCTTCCATACCATAACAACATTCATTTGCTTTAGCTTACTCTATCAACTACTCGCAGCGAATTGAGAGCAGAAGTTTGGTTCAAATGTCAATCCTAATCCTGTACGCCGTTCATTTGAACGCAGTGCACTTACGGACCCTGTACCCAAGGCCCGGTACAGATGCGGCAGCAGCGACCTCGCCCTGTGCACACTTCTGGAACTGTTGCCCATGGAACTTGTGGATAGTTTTTTCGTCAGCTTGTTTCAGCCGCGATCCAAGTTTAAAACCACTCTTAGTACCATCACAGCCCCGATGTCCATCAAGGACACCTTGTGACCCAGCACTCTTTGGATGGAGAGGCGTGTACAGATTGATCTTGATTATCGACCACATGAGATCTTGTCTTACCCTGTGTATAACAGCAGTGCAAAAAAAAAAAAAAAAGACCGACTTGAAGAATTTACAGTTGGATGTTTTGGGAATTCCTTACAGCTATAATGCCTGGAACCTGTCTCCGATTGATGCGTTTGCCGAGTCTTAAAAAAAGGGTTCCTCGATTTTATTTGCCGACGTCATCGATCTGTCATGTTGTCGCCTGCCGTGACCCTGGCGGTGTCACAGCAGCAGCGGTGGTGGGTGTGGCAGAGGTCTGTTCGCTCCAGTTCCCCTCCAGCTGGACACCTCACAGAAGCTTCGGCAGCCAGGAGCGGGACGCCACGACAACAAAGACCCTTGCGTTGCCTCGCGCTTTTTTTCCCAGAACGTCTACGCCCAACCCCCGGGGACGCGGCATCCGACAGCATGACACTCCGGCTTCTGTGACGTCATTTGCTGCCACTTCGGTAGCCTTTTCGAAGCATGAGTGGAACAGGGCGCTATGTGGAGAGCCAGTCGTCTGCTTTTTGATCGGGAGTTTCAATGCCGTCAGGACGACGCCAAGTTCTGATTGGCTTTGATTGAAAGGATAGTGGGTAGACCTCAATGCTAGATGCCTGAAGGTCTGCCCAATATTTTGTTTTCTGTCAGCCAATAAGAGTCATGGCGTTCTGACATCATCGTAACCCTTGTGCAAGAAGCAGACGAACTACACTCTAAAAAATGCCCGCGCGCCCACCTTCCCCGCACAACACTCGGAGAGCCAATCACTGCAACTTACGGAGGCAGTTCAGCGAATGACGATGCCGAATCATATGTTTAGACCAAAAAACGCAGTCTGAGCTGTGACATTAAGCAAAGGAAGCGTGAAGTTTTGCATTGCTTAATGTCACAACTCAGACTACGTTTTTTTGTCTAAACATATTTTTCGGCATCGTCATTCGCTGAGCTGCCTCTGTAAGTTGCGCTGACTGGCTCTCCAAGTGTTGTGCCGGAAAGTAGACGCACAAACGTTTTTTAGAGTGTGAGTGCAGTGTAGGCATTATAGGCGACTCGTATCCATTATTCTAACCGTATACTGTTAGTCTACCTGTCTGATAATTGCGTAAATGGCTCTATAAGGTTCCTTTAATAAGTCGGTACCATGATTTGCGTACAGCACTACCAAAGCCTTTGAGGCATGCTTTTAAGCGCGTGGCCCGTAATCACGGTATCACCTGGGAGCGCGCGCTAAGAAGCATGCTTCAAAGGCTCCGGCCTCTGGTAGTGCCGTACGCACAACAGGGTAACAGTTTGCTAAAAGTCCCTATAGGGAATTTTAGCAAACCCGTCTTTGTAGCCCTGTTTACAAAAATTATATTGATAATTTTATTTAAAAAACTAGGTGTATATATATAGATAAATAACGAAAAGGCTCTTTCGTAGGACGACGAAAAGTGTAAAAGTGAATTAACGTGCTTCGAAGCTTTTAGCAAGGATTTATGACATATTTGTCGTATATATATATATATATATATATTTGTGTGTGTATGTGTGTGTGTGTGTGCGTGTAAGTCAGAGATTCCTATTTCGGAGTTGCTGTGCTAGGAAGTTTATTGTATCTGCTGCGACAGTTTCGCCGAGAATCTCGGCTTTGTCAGGAGACGGCACACGTGTCAATGCCATCTCCTGGCGAAGCTCGGCGAAATTGTCGCAATATATACAATAAACTTCCTAGCACAGCAACTCCGAAAGTACGGATCTTTGACATAGATATAGAAAGCCCCCAAACTTGGGAAATATATTTATAGGTGCCCTAGAGTCAACTTTTCTCGCAGCCTGCCCGCTCCAACCGATGTTCTACAAAAGGTACATTGATGACGTATCTTGTATCTGGTCACACGCAGAAAATAAGCTTCTCAAGTTTATCGCAGATTTGAACTCCGCTCACCCTTCCATTCGCTTCACTCACAGTTACTCGAAGACTGCCATTAATTTCTTAGACGTTAGTGTAATAATTAAGGAAACAACTCTGGTCACCCAAATTTATCGAAAGCCGACGGACAGCCAGATATATTTGCACATCGACAGCTGTCGCCCGCGTCCTTGCAGAACCAGTACTCCGTACAGCCAGGCTAATAGGTTTAAACCTGTATGTTCTAATAACGAGGATTTCGACTCCAACACTAATAAATTAAGCGAGGTTTTGAAAGAACAGAAGTACCGAGGAAAAATCATAAGTGACGCGCATTTACCAATCGCGACCTCTTTTTAGGTGACAGCGGCGCCCAGGCGGAAACAGGGGGATCGGTGGCCGAGCGGCCAAGCCCGCACCAGCTCGGAGCACGTGGAGCGAAAGCTCGCGCTACAGAACCCAGGGATCCTGGGTTCGAGCCCCACCCCTGCCCGTTTCGATCTGGATGAGCATCGTACCGGCGTGCGGTCGTGTATCACTACTGCGTGATGCACGTTAAAGACCCCAGGCTAGCGGTTATACCGCACTGGCTAAATTTCTCATCTACAGCTGGGAGACTCGTCGCCCCTCTGAGGCAGACCAAGTTCTAGGCTGTATAAACACACACAGAACCCAATTTTTTTGACAGAGTCCGAGAGCACGCGGCGTCGGTGCAGGGCACGGGGGCTGGGCACCTTGCAGCCCATTTGCCGCACATGCGGGTGCAGGCCAAGTTTCAGTAGCGTTTTCATTATTAAAAGACACAGAAATGCCTTTGCGCACGAGATTCTCGAGGCCCTGGCCATTAAGGAAAGCGCCGATGACTGAGTGAGCATGCCCTCCATCTCGGTCAGCAAGAGAGAAAGGCAGTTTTTGCATATGTGCCGGGCGGTGGTTCGTGGGCTGGGTCAGGGAGGTGTTAGTGACCAAATTTCATAATGTTATTTAATTTATTTTAGTTTATTTTAATTTGGTAGTGTAATGTAGGGGTTTAGGGTGATCTAATATGGTATTACTTTAGGCGTGAATCTTTGGGTCAAAGTGGTGAAGAAATATAAAGCCGCAGTTGATTGTCTCCGGTGTGTGTGTGTCTGTTTCTCCCTGGCTGTGCTTTGTCTTTATCGTACTAGCTGACCGTTTACTTTGAACAAAGTATAGATGTCTAACGTGCCTCGTGCTACAGCGCTGTGCTGATAAACGACTGTACGCAAATACGATACTCACCCAGATTAAAACGGGTACGGGTGCCAATTGAACCCATGATCTCTAGGTTCTGAAGTACACGACAGCACGCCGCCACGGTTTGGTAAACAAGAGAAAACGACGAAGTTGAGGCACGTCAGCTTCAGGCCGAGGTCTAGCCATGTAGGCTGTTTTTGCTAGCCGTAATACCACACATCCAAAAAGACCTAAGCCGGGCGGGGAAGCTTCGGGATGGAGCGAGTGCCGCAGGGCCAGAGGCCCATGGCAGCCTTTTCCGTCATCGCGCTGTCAACGTTCGTCGTGGTGGCCTTGACCCCGCCCGCGCTTTACATCATCACGATCTTGGGGAACATCGCGTTCTCTGTCGCCGTGGGATTCATGGTCAGGCGGGTTGTGAACGCAAACTACGCTCTGAACCTTCCTGCTGCGAACAAGTCGGTCTTCATCACAGGTGAGCGTCCGCTATGTTTGATTTTGATCGAGCGCTTCTGGCGCACGATACAAATTCGAAATATCTTAGTCACTGACGGCTCCAGAAACTCAGCGCGGTGGTGAGTCTTGCGCATCTTGTCATCGCTTCGCAGATAACGAGGTCATGGCATTAGGCGCTGTTTGGCGTTAGGCGCTGTTATCTTCCACCTCAGTGTCCCATAGCACTGTTTTGTGCTATGCTGACTATTATGGGCTATGCGACAGTAAGGTGGAAGACCTAGGGAACGGATGTAAAGAGAAGGTTTTGACCTGTTTCCAAAAACGTTGGCCGGAATTGGTGTTTACTTACGAACTACCACTGGAGAAGTCATTAAAGTTCCTGGACTTCTTTTTGAAGTTCAAAACAAGTCACGTATATGTTGGCGCTAAGAACCCCGATCGTGTAAGGGGTTTCTTTCCTTCGAGTCAAGCCATTCGAAGACCATCAAAATAAGTGTTGCCAGTACTGCTATTGTCTCTGCGGTATCCTGCCATCATCAAGTTGAGACAAGCTTTAAGAAACATTGTCGGACCACGCGATTCTGGTTACTGGAGCGCTTTTTTAGGAAGCGTGTGTGAGAGCCTCTTTAAGAAACTGAAGCGGAGAGCAGCAAGCGGCGAGGAAGTGGTGAATCTACCAACGCGATGCAAAATCACGGTTTTGCCCTACATTCATGAAGTGATCCACAGACTAAAAAAGATCGCAGGAAGGCAAGCTATTCCGGTTGTTTGTTCGGCACCGATCAAATCATACGCCATGTGTCGCAGGATCAACAAAGGACGTGACCAACAGCGGATATGTGACACACTCCATAGAACACACTAGGCCGATGCGAAACGAGGGTAATCTTACATATTCCCCTCTCTTGCGGAAAGAGCTACATCGGCCAATCTGGTCGATGTATAAACGATAGAGCAAGGGAGCTCGCAGCGTCGGTGAAAAGTAAATCAGCAGGACATTTGTCAGCTCATTGCCAGAACTGTGGATGAACAGCAGAGCTCACCAGCATAACCGTCCTTCATAGGAGCAAGAACTCCTTCGCGCGTGAAGTGCTGGAGTCCTTGGCCACTGAAGTAACATAAGATTGCGTGAGCACCTCGTCAATTACGGTTCACAAAAAAGAACGACAGTATTTACGGTCTGCCAAACGTCGTTGAGTAGTAGGCGAAATGGTTACTTTAAACGTGTTTTTAACGTGTTTAATGTGCCGTAGGACGAAGAGGAAAGAACCTAGGCTGGGAAGAGTAGAAAGTAAAAGTCAGTTGATAGTCAGCGGTGAATTTGTTCAGTCCTTTCCTTCGTGTCATTGTTTTTCCGTGCTAAGCTGACCCGATTGCAAAAGAGGTGTCTATGTAGTTTTTGTAGCTGTCTTCTGTTGTTTAATTGAAGACTGAATTGTCAAGCCCTTTTTAAACTCCTCATTATTAGTGATAGTTATTACGCGCCACATATCCTTTTCGGCTCTAAGACGTTACGACTGCATGCGGTCACCTCTTCATACAGACAGACGTCTTCCATGTTTTCTACGTTGAGAAACGTCTTGTTATAAATATAAAAAAAAATTATATTAAAAAAAAACATAGATTGTCTATTTTTTTAATATACCCTTCTGAAATAATCGAGCCATCTAATGGCAACCTAAAAACTCAAATATTTACTCTGATCAAGCCCCCTCGACTTCGTGAATCGAACGCAAGGACCAACTTGTTAAATTCAATATTCCGCTTTCATTTGTTTGCTTTCACATATGTTTTCGTTTTCTGGAGTGGAGAAGTTCTGTAAGGCCGCCATTAGAACGTTAGGTTTCAATCCATAGTCGGTGACAAGTTAAAAGCTCAGGGAACTTAGAAAGGAATGCTGGGGAGAAGGAAGCAGGCGGAATGCTGCAGCGAGGAGGATGTTTCGTCCTCTCCTCACCAT
Source organism: Ixodes scapularis (assembly GCF_016920785.2). Taxonomy (NCBI): domain Eukaryota; kingdom Metazoa; phylum Arthropoda; class Arachnida; order Ixodida; family Ixodidae; genus Ixodes; species Ixodes scapularis. The sequence goes on along the minus strand of NW_024609879.1, from coordinate 123,708,121 downwards.
GCATTTCATCGGCATCCTCCCCCCCCCCTCCCCAGCCTTCATTTCTCTCGCCCTGACCTCTTAACCTGTAAGGTGGATAGACTGAATTTTTTTTTAATGGGCCTTGTCTCCTTTTTAGACACACGCACTCTCACGCGCGAATGTAGACAACGTGCAAAACAAAATGTGTGTTCTGAATGTCATTTTTTTGACGCAGGATGTGACACGGGCCTTGGTTACGTAGCTGCAGTGGCCCTGCATAGAAAGGGCTTCATTGTATTCGCTGGCTGCCTCGATCAGTACTCGGAGGGGGCGCTGTACCTCAAGTCATCGGGTATAATAGTGCTTCACGTTGACTACCTCAGGCCTGACACCATCGAAAATGCATACAGAAAGATCTGCGACGTTCTCAACGGCGTAGGTGAATAGTCTAAACAAATCTTATTTCACTCGTGTGGCGTACAAAGTTTCCCTGAGTCCTGCGCCAAGCGAAGTTTAACTGCGAACCACTCGACATCCGACGGCGGCCGCAAATCTATTAAATCGGAATGGTCGCCTCGTGTCAAACCCACACATGGAAGAGCTTGCACGTTGCGTAGGCGTGATCTTCTTCGCTGATTAGCCTAGTGATTATGTCAACAATTTGTGCCGTACATGCTTGATAAGAAGATCCGTCAAAATACTCTACTGAGTTTTGACTCGAACAAAATAGTCTATAACACTGAATGTGATACAGTTACTGGAAAGATTCATCGCATCGTGTGTTCATAAAATGGTTTTGGTATCAGGAGGAAGCGCTGCCGCTTAAAAATATTATCTGCAGTGCGGGTCCGGAGTAGTAGTGGGTCTCGAGAAAACATTTGCTAAGATTCCCTACTGGCAACGCTGTCAAAGCGGATGTAAGGGCGCTGAATACACAGGATCGTCGACAACGTGCATGCACATATATATATATATACAGGGTGTCACAAAAGAAAATTTACACGGTCTTTTTTACCGCAAATATAAACTAGGCATGGCCGGACGGTCATTCTCCGCCCAAAGGTAGCGCTAGAGGTCACAACCAGATGCCAAAGTTTCAGCCCAATCCGATAACTTGATCAAAAGTTATAAGCGATTTTCTGAAAATTTCAATGGGAAAATGGCGGCCGACGGAGTTCTCAAACACATGGGGCTCTATGGCACCAGAAACCAAAAACAGGCAAAAATGGGCTCCATTTTCCCATTGAACTTTTCAGAAAATCACTTATAACTTTTGATTAAGTTATCGGATCGGGCTGAAACTTTGGCATCTGGTTGTGACCTCTAGCTCTACCTTTGGGCGAAGAATGAGCGTTCGGCGATGCCTAGTTTATTTTTGCGGTTAAAGAGACCGTGTAAATTTTCTTTTGTGACACCCTGTATATACGAGGGGGGACCTAAAAGTAACCGGAAGGGATTTCTGGAGGGCGGGCCGTTCAAGCTTCCGCCTCTAGTAGCGCTTAGCGGCATCCCTTCTGAGTCAGCTTGCTGACTCAAAAGCATGTTGTAATTTTTGTTGTAATTGCTGTAATTTGTTTCCCCAGACGCTTCAAAATCATTCGTCATTTTTTGTTTGCAGTGTCTGATTTGAAAGAACTGCGTGCGGCGTGAAACTCTTGTAATGCTTCAGAGAGCTTATAAAGAATATGCAATTAAACAATCGCAGGTTTACAAGTGTTTCACTTACTTCGAGGTGGGCGAATTATTAATCGACGACCAACCTTGTTCAGGGCGACACCTCAACCTTCTCAACTAATGAAAAAAAAAAAAAAAAAAAAAAATTCGAGCAATGTTCACTAGGAGTTTAACCCTCTTGGTGAAACTGTTAATCACGTGTCTTATCCGGGAATTTTGCGACGCTTGTGTAACTCAGTGAGGCAGAAACGCCCCGATTTGTGGAAAAGGGGGGAGTGGCGGTTCCATCACGACAATCACGAACAGAAATAGCGTGGCGCCACTTTCCCCCCCCTCCCTCCCCCCCCCCCCCCCCCCCCCCCCCCCCGTATTCACCGGACCTCGCCCCGAACAACTTTGTTTCTGAACGCCCGTATAAAAAACAAATTGCTTAAAGGAAAAAGTTTTGTGGATGTGGTAAGTCCTTCAAATAAGACGTTGCAAAAAAAAAAAAAGAAGTGATGATTTCGAAGCGCTTGGGGAAAAAATTCACGATATCACGCCAGAACTTTAGCAGACGACGCCGAACAGCAAACTGACCCAGAAGGGGTGCCGTTGAGGGCTGCTAGCGGTGGAAACTGGTACTACGCACGCAGCGCTCCCCAGAAATTTATTCCGGTTACTTTTGGGACCCGCTCGTATATTGCAACTGTTCGGCATTGTCCGCTCATAGTAAATCCTTGTTCATTCTAACTTTCCATAGTGCTGCCCGCTTCTGGTTTTTCTTCATCACCGCGAAGTTCCACGTCAATAAGTTTCCACGAGCTTTCGAAGAGCTGGAAAATATTTCAGTATACTTTTCATCATCATTTATTATTTGCCCCATAAAAGACGACACTTGACGGTAGGCACACAAACATACTGTGGAGGAAGGTCCTCGGCACTTCCCAAGTCCGACATAACTGACTCGCCGATCACACGACGCAGGTTCTGCGCAAGCGCGAGTCACTCGCGCATGCGCAGTATGTCCAGAATTACAGACGACGCAAGTGTAGCGTTCTATTTAGCTGGCCCCGTTTTTTTCTGAAGCCTATTCGCGAACTTCTGCCGCGTGGCGGAAGGAATCTTCGAGCATGCACAGATCCATTTTCGCAAAAAGTCCATTTCTCTAACTCCCGCTGACACCCGCTTCTTTCTTTTTTTTCTTTCGGGATAAATAAATTCCGCGTTTGTAGCTAAGGGAATGAAACGCCCTTCGTTTGCTTTAGATTTGTCAGTGATAGATGCGGCTGAGTTTTTATTTCACGACCTGCAGCCACGGCTTTAGTTTGAAGTTAAAAAAAAGGCTGTGAATTTGCAGCCAAATCAGGAGAAACGATGTGAACCAATACTTGTAATGCTCTGAAAAAAAACAAAAAAACACGAAAACATAGAGATGCTAAAAAAAAAGGTTGCGATGCCTTTTTGGTTATTACATAAAGCATCCGCAACCCTTTGTTTTCCAGAGCATAGATCATGTAGTAGCAGAACAAGAAAACTTTACGGTATTATCGCTTCTCTACTTTCATCAACTATATATAGACCAAACCTCTCGATATTGTAATGTATGCAGAAGGTCAACCGTAAGCTAAAGGATCAATATATATATATGTATATATATTTTTTTTATTTTTTTCTGCATCCCGGTCAGATCTGTGGGCCATCGTCGCCAATGCCGGTGTGAGCAGTTACGGAGAAGTTGAATGGATGAAGCCCAACGAGCTCCAGAGGCTCATCGACGTCAACCTCGTGGGAACACTCAAGTTCGTCGGGACCGGCATTCCTCAAATCCGGCGGAGCACTGGACGAATCGCCATAGTCACGGGACTTCAGGGTAAAAGCGAGGCAAACACCATCCAAGGATATACTATACGGGTAGCAAGTGAGAGAGAGGAGGAGATGAGAGATAGCGCGGGGACGCTGGAGCGCCTTTGTTGTCTCTACTCAATGTTGGAACGCGCTCGAACGCGAACGACGAACGCCGGCGTCCAGCGTTCGAACGCGTTAATAAATTTTAATAGCCACAAAGGCGGCTAGCTTGGCGTCTACCCCCTAATCATTTCAACCCCAGCTCGGTGTTCTGACGCACCCCGCGCACTGTTGCTTCTCCTCTCCCCCAGTTTGAACAGTTCTAGCTAATGACCACTTAAGAAGAAAAAAAAAAAGCAGGGCGTGGTCTGCGTTTCTTCTGTTCTCAGGGATTATAGTCGTTTGTTTGGACACGACAGTGTCAGATGCGTGAATCGTGGCTGCATTGATCCATAGTCTAGCTAATACAAATAAACATGAACTTTTTAAAATGATTAATTAAGGCAATGATAATTTTCTACAAACAACTTTCCAGCTTTCGGGAACATAACGTAACCTACAAACTAACATACATTGAAACAAATGGTTTCCCCTTGGCGTGAGCAGCCCTACTTTGTGTTGTTGGTGCTTCACGGGTTCTTGGGCGTAAGCCTATGCCGCTATGCGTAATTACTTGGGTGGTTGTGATGTCACCAGGTTGTACCCAAGACGAATTGGTTCAAGTTTAGGGTGTTACTCAATTGGACATTGATGGCAACGTAAATCACGCCTATTGTCCTCCAATAGGACAACATATTTAAACTGCGCTAGTTGAAGCACTGAGTGCGGCTTGTTGTCACTGCCTCATAGTCATCTCCTCCGATGTATGTCTCTGAAATGACACCGAAGAAAGAAAGAAAGCCTTTGAAGAATCCCAAAATGTGTAGAACTGAAAAAAAAAAACAAAAAAACGAAACTACTCTGTATGAAGGTAAAGCAAGGTTAGATGTTTAAAGCTGGGAGTTACGGAAAAATATGTCTTCGAGAAAATCGCAACAGGCGCGGCTGGTATTGCTTCAGCAGGGACTGATGCTGTTGACTCGCTGATGTCTCTAATTTGTCGTAGATTAGACGTTATAGTCACACGCACTTCGTGGTATTTCAAGAGGTGTAGAGCTGTAATCAACCTCAAATCAAGAGATTTCCCGAAAATGCCGCATCCCAACCATCGCACTGGAGACGCATCCGTAGTTTGGAACTAAACTCACCTCGAGTAAAATATCCGATCAATGAACTCGCATGTCGTGCCAACTCACAGGCAGTAAAGTGTAGTATCTTGGCCAAATTCGGTATCTGATATTGAGAATCCCTTTAAATATGAACGCTAGCAAGTAGCCGTCGTTTTAAAATCCAATTTTGCAACCGTGCATAATGTATAACCACGTAAATAAAGCTAGGAAGGATGTATAAACTAGCCATGATGATTGGCCCGATGGGCAGCAATGCTCATGTGCTATGTGGTATTGATCTAGACGCGCATCAGCTAGACGGCGGCGCCCAGAGGTCGTTTTTTTGCAAACGTTTACATTTTTCTTGCCCTGTCCAGGTCGACTGTCCATACCTGGAATGGCGGTGGCGTCGGCGACGACAGCGGCCCTCTGCCAGTATGCCGACGGCCTGCGCCGAGAGCTCAGAAAATTTGGTGTGCAGGTGTCCGCAATCGAGCCCGCCTTTTACAGGCAAGTTTTGGGTACTGTCGTAACAACACCACCACCATAGTAAACAAGACTTGCGATGACGTAGTCGTTGGTGGATACCCCTACCGACCCGCCCCAAGCGGCAAACGCGCCGAAACTTGACGAGAGTATACGTTGCAAAGCCGCAGACGCGTCTGTTTCGCCGTCGCCGCGTGCTGTTGTCAGACGCCGCAAGACGCACTGCGGTGTCGACGCTCACGCATGCTAGGTGGCGCTGCCTGCATCCCCTAATGATGACGTTGGAAGAGAAAAAGTGCAGGCCTTGACTTCTCTTGTCCCTGACAGAGTAAGAGCAGCAAAGGCGACTCTTTTGAAAGAACGGCCACTATGGCTGTGTTCCAAATCTTACTCAAATGGATCCGAATTGCTCTGGCGGGTCCTGTCACGTGACAACACAGATTGAAAAACGCTAGACGACGGTAGGTTTTGAAACGCCAAGGTACAAAACTCTTATCCTAGAGCACGGTGTAAGATACACTCTTTAGGTGTGGACACGGCGGGGCTGAACGCGGGGCGCGAGGAATCAGATAGTGTTCGTTCGACGGGCATCCGAAAAACTGCATTATTCCGCGGCCACCGTGCCCGCGGCTGACAGTGTCGCCGGCGGCCAAACGGCGAAACTGTGTGAGAGCGAAAAAAATTATATCGTTGCCATGACACCCCGGTACACCGTGGTACCGTGGTCTTTCTGCACGAGCGACAACCTCGCTGAAGCTCGGCGCGTTTGGAGCATGAGGCGGCACGAGCCGTCTTTGCCGTGCCTACGGGTCGACGAGTCATCTGCCGGTGCCGCTTGAAACCGCTTGAAACCATAGTGAGAGTAAAGGCGCGTTCACACTCTTGCAACCGAGTACGACCGAGAAAGACTTCTTGGGACCGGATGCACTGAGCGGAGCTGGTCCTAAGAGATCGCAAGAGGCTTAAAAACCGGTTTGGTCTCTCTCGGTCGCACTCGGTTGCAAGAGTGTGAACGGGCCTTAACAGAGCGACTGAAAAGCAAACTTTATCTGCACTGCGCGAGGAGCGCGCTGTCCTCACCTGAAGAGTATTATCTTACACCGTGTCCTGGAGTAAAATCGAGTAAATTTTGGAACACGGCCCGTGTCTTCCGTCGTGTCTTGACTGCGCGCACGCGCGGGCACTCGAGGTGCACGAGGCACCGAACCATTGTAAAAGGTAGGAAGCCAGCGGCGTAGAGAGGGCGACTGAATCTGCTCCCCGGATGGATGGATGGATAGATTGATGTCATACAGAGCCGTATGGGTAGGGAGTTTGGCCATTCGTTGGGAAGTATAGGAGACAAACGAGGAGGCACCATTGGCCGAAAGTGGGCTGGGCGTGTTCCAGGGCATCTTCAGAAATTCGAATGGGACCATCCAGAAGCCGGAAATAATAAACAGGATAGCTGGGCGAGTTGGTATGATTCATAATGGCACAGCGCGAATTTTTGCAAGGACAGAGGAAGGAACTGGACAGGACGAGCGCTGACTAACAACTGAAAAGTCTATTCTCAGGAAACCACGAAGAAAAACATACAACACGACTCTCTAATCACGATGGAAATGCGCATGCGCCTCACAAAATTGGGTGCTATCTGTTACAGAATGCTATATGCGTCATCCCCGATCTAAAATTTGACCTCACTGTCCAGCAAATTCAAGGAAGCCTGACCCACGCAGGCTGGCCCCTCCTTCTTTATTCTATGAGCTTAAACAATCTCTCGAGCTTTTTGGTCTCTGTGTTTATACAAATAATATCCTGGCGGGGGTCGCGAGAAACAAACCTGCTAAGTGCATCGGAGTAATTCTCGGTGACTGAAAATATGGTTCACGTGATGTTTCAATCACGCTCGCCCAAAATGATGATGAAAGAGTGCGACTAGAGGAACGATCGACATAATTCTTACGCCAAGCGCCGGGGCCGGGATTCTGCCGTCCGAGCGGTTACACTTTGTCCGAGCAAAACAAAGTTGAGCGGCGCATTGGTTTCTTACATCTTTCTGCATTATCATTATCGAAACATCACGTGCACCCTATTTTCAACCATAAAGAGTTACTACACTTCACTCTTACTCGCTATCACCGCTAGGCGATTCTTTTCGGTTTCTGGTTGGTCAAGAGAGCATGCCAAGTCCGCCAAGCCCTCTTTCCGAGTCTGGTGCACGCCCTGGCTCTGCCCGCGCCTCCCATTGACCAAACTCTCTCTATACACGGCTCTGATGTCATAGCCTTATACCCTTTGTAACGGGCGGTAGCTTGCGCCACCTAGCGCCACCCGTTGTTCGTACCTTTTGATTGACTATAGAGAGTATGTACTCGGCGGCCGTAGTTGAGTTCGCGGCTGCTGAGCGCGCGCTGACGGCGAGCTTCCACGGTTCTCTAGCAACGGGCATTCCACACCATCAAGGTTGCCAGAGCGTACATAAATCTGAGCTCGTTCTGAGCATCATCTGTGGACAAAGCGTTCCAATATGGCGAGCACCCGATGTTGATCCGTACAGCGGTGGGTGCTATCCATGCCGACTGGAAACCCGAATGGAGGCATACGGGACACGCTGCAAGTATCACTGCAACCTATGTCCTGGTGTCACGTGACAAAAGCTTACAGCCCATGGTTGGCCGAGGTGGCTCGCGGCAGCTCATCCGATGAGATTCTTTAGAGCAAGACCTCCACAGTCCCAGGAACGCTATACATTTATTTTGCTAGACTCGTGCAAGGAATGTACCGGAAAGGTCGTGTTCTGGTTGACCAAGGCAAATAACCTGAAACAAAGACAGTTTGGGCCGATGCAGTTATGCATGATGCAGGGTGTCTTTTTTGTGTTTGTGTCAATCTTGTACACATTGCCTCAAAAATGTAATCTATTGCTATTATCATTTCTTTCGAATAAAATAATTAAACGAGATTACTTGATTGCTTGAAAAACAAAACAAACGTACTTGACCGTTACTTGAAAATTAACCGTTACTATTCCGATTAGTTTAAATTAGGAAAAAAGCGCTTTTTTTTTCTGATTACAGACTACTCATCTTCTAAATTCACCACTTTCAGTAGACCGCCCCCGTTTCGGAGACCTGGTTCAAGGATTTCTTAGGAGAAGGGTTGTGGAAACAAGGACGCCATCAAGAAGGGGGGGGGGGGGGGGGGGGGGGATAGTTAGGATTACAAGAAATTCTACCTTCAGAGGTAATCTGATTGCACCTGTGATTACTACTCTTAACAAGGTAATCAAATGATTTCAAAATTACTTAAAAAGTAATCGATGACAAGTAATTTGAATACCTCTAATTACTTCCGCACAAGTCTGATATCTTTGTGTGTACGGCTGGTACAAACCGCCCATTAGGGTATATAATTGACGGTGAAAATAGTTTGTGCCAAACAAAGGCGCATAACGAAAGGGAACACTTGTGGCGTTAATATCTATGAATAATGCTTATGGCGGAAATCCACGAGTGTAGAGAAGCGCGTTTTGAAAATACTTCTACTTCATTTTGTTATTCCTGGAATGGGATGCAGAAGTTCTCGATATTTTCTACAGCGTTAAAGCACTCTTATAATGTTTTTTTCCTATTACTGGACATAGGTCTTTACCTGAAATATAAAAAAAATTGGGCAGAGACGCTTAAAAAAAGCTTACGTGTGGGAATGCGATAGCCTTCGTACACGCAGCGCAATCCTACAAGCAGCGCGCCACGTCTTCCTTTTGCACACGGCGCTGCGGCGGTGACGTCACGCTTTCTCACTGCGCAGGCGCGGCGAATTCCACCGGCTTCACGACGGCTTCCGTGGCGAAGCATCTGCGTTGCCGCACTTTGCTTTACGTTGTATTGGGAATAGGAATTTAGGTGCCCTTTCGCTCGGCCAACGGGAATTTAGGTGCCGTTACATTCAGCCAATGGGAATTTAGGTGCCGTTTTTCGCGGCTACAGATGATAAAGGCTCCATTATACTCCGACGTCGAGCGCAGGCAAACGCGGCGTAGCGCAGCGCACACAGACGCCGATTGGTTGCAGATATTGAGTTCATGCTCACAGGGCCAATGAAAGGCGCGCGTTCTGCATTACGCTGCGTTCCCTGTGCTCAACGTCGGACTATATAACAGAGCCTTAAATCCGGCTTCACTCAGGTAACGCCGGCTGCGCTCCATGGGACAGTTAATGCTTTCGCATTAAAACAGAACGAGGGACAGAATAGAAAGAAGCAGAAGATAGTAGTGAGTTGTAGTATTGCGTATACGTGCAAACGCGAGCACTGGGCGTTTGCGTTAGAGTTGCGTGTTCCACACTGAGCGTGCGCGGAGCTCCAAACTGCGTCTTGGATTGGCGAACGGCGACGACGGGCATGGGCAGGCTCGAGCACGCAACGCTAACGCAAACGCACAGCGCTTGCGTTTGCTTCTATACGCAATACTGAAACTCTTTAGTGTTTTATTCCGTTTCACACTAAGATCCGGCCACAGCTAACGCTACCACTCGACGACGCCACTCAAGCAGCCCCAAAAGTGCTTCGTCACGCCACTCGTTCTTTTTGTGCGCTCGGGTTTACCTACAAAGTGACTAGAGAAATTGATTAGGCGTTTTTTTATTGCTACTTACGGAGCGGACATGTGTGTTAGTGCCCCGTCCGAGGCTTTGGCAAATGACGAAGTGACTTTCATTAAGAAATTCAGCAGATTTGTTTAAGTGCTCGGGCGTGCCTCAAGGGGGTGGATTATGTTTTATCTATCTTGCATCTTTTACGTTTTCCTTCCTGTTCCTCGCAGGAATAAACTTCAGTTGCCAGTCAGCGTTGTGTTCGTTCACTTCTCGTTCTTGTCCCCTGCTTTTCTTGCGCTGTTTCCAGCTTGCAATATGAGCCAACTAGCCCAACTTCACGCCTTGTTACCAGCTAAACCTGTTGCGCGCAGAAATAAGTGAAGAGCCACAGATCTCACTGAGTTTTTTTTTTTTTTTTTGTACCGATGACAGCAAACACATAAAGACGGCGAGTACAATGACGAGGCACTTTTTGACACTGCGCGGTTACCTTCATTGGATGGCAGCTTTGGCTGCGGTCAGACTTTTTGCGAAACGAAATATAGTTAAAAATATTTAAACGATGCAAACAAGAGATACAACACGGGGTGTAGAGTTTACTTCGTTTATAGCCATCCCCGTTTTGTACCTTCAAAAACCATGGTTTCTTTTAGCATTGAATTTTTTACAAATTGTTTAACGGTCCAAACTAAAAAGAAAAACATGTTTTTAGAAACAAATTCCAGAGAGTGTTTCGTCGTGAAACAAGTACTGCCCTCTTCGGGGTTTATTATTCAGATGAAGGTCGAAGATAACCAGCCTGCCGAAGATGTCAAGTCGATTGCCTCAGATGACCTATGTACATTGGTCTTCCACGGCAGAGAAGACCAGAGGGCATCGTGCGTTGAACAATATTCTAGTAAGGTGGCGATTTAAAACAAATGGTTTATAGTAAAAAAAAAAAAAAAAAAACGGCAAGAGGAGCAAGGTGAAGCTCTCCCTGCATGCTCGAATTGGTATTTGTGTAATTTGGAAAAGGCCTGTTCTCAATCAACACAGTTCCTCTGATCCGAATTGGCATTTTTGACTGGGAGACAGATTATATAACTCGATGACATCGACAAAAAAAAAAAAAGAAACTTTAAAACGCTTATCTACAAGACGAAGCAAATGCGCTAATGCGTATTTCTCAACACAGCAGTCGGGGCTCAAACCAGACAATACGGCGAGCAAGTGTTTTTAAATGCGTTCTTAGCCCATCAAAAAACATGGGGAGGCACGCCAATCAAAGGTAAGCATAAAAGGCGGATAGAGAACGCGTTCTAACGACGCCGTCAATCGCGTGGCGTCAGTGACTGATGTTGCGGGTGAAGAAATGCACGAAATAAGTAAAGAGCAGACGAACTTGCATGCCGTATTGAAACTTTCACGCGCCTGCGTGCCCTTTTAGAGGGAACAACATGCAGCATCCCAGCGAACGTGTAATTCACCAAAATCATAGGCACACAACACAAAATAGTCGTCGTGTCGTCTCGTTGCTCACAACTCACATTGTTTTCTTTGTTGTTGTTTTTTGTACCACCAGGACGAGCATGTCCGATCACGACGCGATCACGTACGCACTGGCCGAAGTCACCCGCCGACTCCCCGTCATCGTGAGAGAAGAATACGGCGGATCGTACCTCGAAAACTTCAAGATCTTATTTCCAAAGAAGCTCAGGAAGTTTTCGCGAAGCAACGTTCACGAGGTGTCCAACGCGGTGCTGAGTGCTCTGCTCAACACCGAGGCTAATCCGCGCTACCGATGCTGCAGCCTTCGCCAGATGATCACCTGGGCCGCGCTGGAGCTCCTGCCACTCCGCGTCGGCGACTTCTTCATGGTTCAGCAGTTCACCCCGAGAGCCGGAGTCGCCGGGAGCATCCACGTGCGGGACGTCATCTTGGAACCGGTGCCCGAAGTGTCCAATGAGCTGAGGAGTCACCTGGAGTCCGTGATGCCCTTGTACAAGACACCGCCGATCATCCGGCCGGGCGTGATTTTGTGAACGTCGAAAAAGACGGTGATGGTGCGATTGATGATTTTTCAAGTGTATACCGAACGCACTGCATTGTCGTACCTTGGGGCTTAACCGTTGCCACATATGGCTCGTCGCGCTCACAGTTCAGCGTCATCGTCAAATTCACAGCCCTCATCCGGTTCAAGGTAGATGTCTCCAGGTAAAATGGCCGTTCGAGTTGAGTTGTTGCAGTACACCCATGACTCTCTTTGCCGACTTCTGTAAATCTCACGAACAAGCAGTCATAATATTTTTGAAAATCAGTACATCACTGAGTACCTCAAGTTTTCGTACAAGGTAGAAAATAAAAGAAATAAAGAAGTTGATAGTCGAGGCAAATTTGTTGACACCACAGGGGTGATTATCTATGACTGCGATAGCATTTATCGTTGCACACCGCCAAAGTTAGCAGGGAAACTCACCGATAAAATTAGTGTCGTCCTCTAGGGCCAACTAAACCTGTGCAGTCCTTGAGATCACCCTGAAGGTCGTTCCTGAGGTCGTCCCAGACGTCGTTATTAACGTCCTACTCTAGGATGTCGTCTTCGACTTCTTCCTAGACACCGTCCTTGACGTCTAGGACGACGTTCAGGACGACATTTAGAACGACCTCCGAGACGACCTATAGAGCGACCGTAGGGACGGCCTCTAGAACAACGTTTACGAAGACCAAGAAAGACGTCAAGGACGACGTCTAGGACAACCTCTTGGGTGATCTCAAGTGCGACCTAAAGAACGACCTCTATGACGACCTCTAGAATGACCTCAAGGACGACGCCGAGTACGACGTCCTACGAGACGACGTCGAAGACAACGTCTGGGACGACCTCGTGGACGACGTCAAGGTCGTCAGTTCCTTCGAAGACTGTGCGAATATAAAGCAGTGCACACTGCCGCCCCGCATCTGCGCGGCGCAGTGGGATGCAAGCACAGCTAACTCAAATGGTCTACTGCGGATACCTACTGCGCATTAGGCGGCCAGATACCAGATAGCTAGAAATCTTTGATGAGTAGCTTAATAATGCAATAGCATTAAAATTGAAGTAATCATGCAGCCTCCAAACGTTACTAAATGTAAACTACGCTGCGCAATGTACTCAGAATTCTAATTATCGGTATTTCCTTAATAAAACTTAACAATACAAATATATATAGCTCTCATTCTTAAATTGGTACACGTTCTTGCAAGAACAAACTACAGTAAGATTCATTGATGAATTTTTAGGGGATGCGTTAGCATGACCATTGGGAAACGCCTCACGCGTCCCCGTCCCCCCTTTGGGACTCGCTAAAGCTGACCCCTTCACTTTTTTTCTTTTGACTTCCTCTTTTGGCTTTCTGTTTTGCTTCCTCTCTTTTTTGCTACGTTTTTTTGGCCTCGTAGGGGGTCAGTGTTAGCGTTTCCCAAAGATGAACGTGTGTGGCGTTTCCCAATGGTCATGCTTACGCATTCCCTAAGAATCCACCAATGAATCTTCCTGTAATTTTTTGACACGTTTCTGTACTCTGCATATCAGAGTATGTCGACCCTCAGATACGGTCGTCCATATCACTCGTAAAAAAGAACCACATCCATATCCCTCGTGAAAGGAACCGTATTCATATCACTCGTGCAGGGAACCGCATCCATCGTTTTAACTACACGGACGCATCACAGCCCACGCACCGTTACTACGGAAACCCAGAGCGAAGACTATCCGGCGACGGCAGAGAGGCAACTGAGCACGTCCGCATTCCACCGCGCTGCGGTGCGTCCTCCTCTCTGGCTCCGCGCCAGCTGGGCGCGTCGCTTTGGCGAAAACGAAAGGGCTCGTTTTGACGAAAACACGGTGGTGTCTGTCAGTTTGTCAGCGCCGGGGAGAAAGGGAGAGGTTGACGCTTAGAGACGTTAGCGTTTCAGACCAATGGAAGCGTGGCACGCGTACCCCTTCCCCCTCTTTCTCCCTCTCTCTTCGGCGCTGACAAACGAAATGCACCGCCGGGTTTTCGTCAAAAAGAGCGTTCTAATGCTAAAGCATTAAAAGATGTCCGATCCCTTTGCCAGGAAAGCCTGGTTCAGACAGTTGCGTTTGACTGCGTTTGACTGCGTTGCGGCTACGAGAAGCCAGGACATCCCTGCTGCTTATATCGCGTGCCAAGATAATTCCTTGAATTGGATTCGCACGCTTCATACGAAGCAAAGATGTGCCGGTGACTCGCTTTCGGTTCTCGTCGGAACGCAATCAAAAGCACTCAAACGCAAGTGTCTGAACCGGCCTTTAGACTTAATGTTCATTCTAATCGGCGTCAACTATTATGTACTGCAACAGTGTTGCAGGTCCTGGTCGCAGTGAGAAAACAGGGTTTCGTCTTGCATCTCGTTCACGTGCGCTCGTGAAACTAGATTTGAGAGAGAAGGCTATTAAAGCTATGTTAGCCTTGACAACGTAGCACAAAATAGTTGACGCCGAGTAAAAGATCGTGAAGGCTATCGCACTCGTAGTTGGTTGAAGTGATTAAAGAAGAACCACTTATTGGATGCTTCGAATGCATCGAGGTGCACTACACATTCAGGACAAACGGTCTATTATTCATGTTTCACCGGATTTATAAGGTGTCTAAAATACCCAGGCTCGAACTTAAAGGGGCCGTAGAAATCGGCGCCTGCACGTAGCAATCTGATATTTTTGTCACTGGCTGTATCCCCCAAGTCGGTTTTATCACTTAAAATTAGAAAGCGTAGTTCCCTTTCTGTAAAGAATAGGGCCAAAAAAGCTTCCCATGGGTCATCGGCGGATGGCGACTCAGACGACGGAATCCAGTGGAGGGTCGTGTTTGGCGCACGTATTGGTAGATGGCGTTGGGAGCCCGCGTTGAAAGGTGTAGCCGACCAGCAAAAGAAAGCAGAAGACAGGCAGACAAAGTACATCAGCAGCAAGAGCGCCGCTGGCGCCGTCGTTATGCAACCGCGTTTTCTTGTGTTCTTTTTTACGTCAAGTATTCTTATCATTGTCCACCTTTTTGTTTAAGGCAAGGGTACATTAAAAAAAATAGTATCTTCATTTTAACCATGGTTGTCGCGAGCAGTATCGATAACGACATAGGGCCATCTATCAATACGTGCGTTAAACGCGCCCACCACTCGACTCCGTTGTCTGCGGTGCTGTCCACCGTTGACCCTTGCGAGTTTTTTGGCCCTAATTTTTACAGAAATGGTGCTACGCTTTGTAATTTTAAAAGACAAATCCGACATGTAAAATGCACCTTTGACGAAAGGTTGATGTTGCTACGTGCAGGCGCTGCATTTTACGGCCGATTTTGGGTTCAGCCTGAGTATTTCAGACAACCTACGCAACAAAAAATACTTGACAACAAAAATGCGAAAACTCAAAGCGATGAGCGCTCTATATTCGCGAGCACTCAAGGCTTGTTTGTGCACCTCATCTTATGCGCCGATAAAACCTTTTTAGGCGCATTCTTTAATCCTGCGAAAATACTACGTAACGTTGTCCCCACGTATAGATCTACATACAGCACCTTTTTGAAAGGAAGTGCATGTCCAAGGGACGAATCTTGAAGTACAAGATCCTTGGAACCGGACCGTGGCTGGACCTCTCAGATCGTCTGCGCATCAGGGACTTCCAATGGAAGGTGACATTTTGAACGTCGTACAGCCTGCCCTTGGTTGTCAACAGCGATGTATACTTTACGCCAGGCTTGACGCTGTGAGGGCTGAATTGTAGTACGAGTTAGACGCAAAACAGCAAAGGCTATATATTCAAGATATCACCTGTTGGGTGTTTACAGAGTATCTTTTGGGTGAATTTCTAAGGCTGGCTCACAATTTTTCGAACGACTACGACCGTTTCCAGCACAAGCAGGGGTTTAAAGGGGTACTTTGGTGTTTTCTTCGTAGTCTCCGATTTGCCTAAAAATTTGCTAAACACACCAACAAACATCGCCGAAATAGTAACCCAAATATTGGGACAAAATAAAAATATTTTCGCGAAGTTATTGAACTTACAAATTTGGTCCTCACCGTGTTTTTCAAAGGGAAAGACTCTACGGCATCAGTGAGAAAGTGACGTCAAGGAAAGGCAGGGGTTCACTCTTTGGGCTGTAGTCGTCAAATGGCGTCAAATGAACGCTTTGGAAGCTCGCTTCAGCTCCCACCCCAGCAATACGAAACGAATGCTCGGCATAGTCCATTTCTAGACTGCCCGCTCGACCAGCAAGCCTGCCTTCTCCTGACGTCACGGCATTGACGTCAAGGGTGCCATTTTTTTTTTTGCCAATTTCAAAACATTATTTCTTTAATTTCGCGATCCTTAATAGCATGCCCCAAAAGAGCAAAGGCAGGCGATTTCTAAGATATAGTTGGATGTGGGGTAGCTAAAAAATCGCCGGACTACCCTTTTAAAGGCGATTTTTTTAGCTACCTCAACTAACTATAATTTCTCACTCCCCGGCCTTTACCCTTTCCGCTATTCTATTTAGTATCGCCAAATTCACAATATCTATTGTGAAATCGGCCATTGAAAATGATGCCAAAACCAACATTCAAATATATCCGTACTTTTTCAGGGTCGTGACGTCAGTGGCGGGCAGGATTGCCAGTCGAGCAAGCAGTCTATATAATGTAATATGCCATTTATTTTCTCCGTGCTGAAGCGCAGGTAGTGGAGCGAGCTTCCAAAGCATTCATTTGACACAATGGAACTGCTTCGAATCAGTTGGGAACAAATTCTGCAGTCCAAAGAGTAAACCCCCGCCCTCCATTGACGTCATTTTTTGTTGTCGCCAGTAGAGACTCAGCTTGAAAAGCACGGTGAGGACCAATATTGTAAGTTCAATAACTTAGCGAAATAAAAATATTTTGAACTCATATTTGGGATACTATTTTAGCGATGTTTGTTGGCGAGTTTAGAAAAATGTCAAGCAAATCGGGGACCGTTAAGAAATTCCTAGAGTACCCCTGTGAGCCGCTTCTGACTTCATACGACGGGCCGCGCAGCAGCGATAGCGGTTGAAAGCCGCTTAAGACCTGCCTGTGTCGGAGTCGGTTGTGGTCGGTCGAAAAAGTGTGAACAAGCTTTTAAGCAAGACTTTTTTTTTTTAAAAAAAAAAAGAAGATGGTATCAAAAGACTGAAGGCAGGCAGCATTTGGTGTTTTCAACTTCAATTTGATCACCGAAGAAGCAATCTGGTTCGAGCTAGGTATACACGCAAAAGCTGGATACTAACTATACTCAACCTGGGTTTACCGGCAGGCTAGCGCAAGCAAAAGAGCCATTAATCCTCCTAAGACAGGGTGCATTTGTATGTTTTTGTTTTTGAAGGCAAATGGAATGCTTGCTAGGGGATTAGCGCGTCTTGGGTACTGGCAGGACTCAGCCCAGCACGGCTGGACGTGATGATCAAATTCGGATGAAACTGGCAAGTTTCTTTAATGTGTTTCGATCGTTCAGACACCACACAATAGACTGACTTTTGCGCGGTGTGTGAATGCGAATTAACGATTATGTTAACTCGCATTCACCCACCTATCTTGTCAACAATGATGTATTGGAATTTTGCAAGTCCCATTGGCGTAGTCTGCCATCGCGCAAACATGGGTGTTTATCCAAACGTAATATCTCTGAATACTATAACACTTTTTGTTTTCAGATTGAACAACGTCATGAGTCTAAAAACGCGCTTTCCGAACCGGAGTCTAGCAGTTGCGGCAAATGACCACCCCAATCACTAAAACTGAGTGACAGATCAATTCGACAGTCCTCTCTACGTCTTCTCAAGACCAATCGTTTTTGGGTGGTCCTATGCCGAATTCAAAATCCGCGACGACACACTTGATGCAGAACACGTTCTATTCAAAAGGCACATTTAGGGGCAGGCAGTATCCAGACGCCTTCCTGTCGTCGTCGCTGTTTCACATAACAACAGATCAACAACGAAGAACAAGCTCAACGCCCGTAACCGTAAAAAAAAAAAAAAATGAAAACGGGTGCAATAAAACAAAAATAAAACTTCCGAAAACGTTTAAAACGTTAAAAAAGGAAATGAAAAAAAAAAACATAGAATCGAGAAAATAAACACATAGCGCATTTGCTTAAAAATAGACCGCACTGATTAGTTGCCGCTTGGTGTCACGTGCCACGTACGTTACTCGACCGGCGTGCAGGCACGGGAGAGAGAGGTGGACTATCCACAGAACGAGCTGTGTTGTCTCTACAATCTGGTCCGAATAGACCTTTTCCACCTACCGACGGAACCAGGCGATGGCTGCACAAACTAAAAATCGAGGAAGTGACCTACCTGCGCTACCAATCGATAATGCGAGATACGCTACCAGTTCCTTCGCTCTCTGAGCTGCGGCGCGTGCTTAAAGAGGGGCATCCGTGGCGTCCACCCAAACGTCGTGTTTTTCTTTCCGCCCACTTTCTTTTTTTTTTTTTTTGTGTAACCCAATTATATATATGCTGCAATCACGTGTTCTACTCGCTGATCCACAGCCTCCTTCCGAATTTCCTCAATTTTTCGGGCCGATTTCCGATGCTTGGCATCGGGCGCTCGCGCGTGCGCAGAACGCTTCTCGAAAAAAGTCCATTGCTTTTGGTCGCCATTTTGCTTTCTCGAAGCGGGATGGCCGGACCCGGTTTAGAGTAGCGGTGCTGCGGCACTGCTCCTGATTCGTTCTGAAGTAACAAGTCAAGGGAACTCGACTAAGGTATGCCGAAGTACTTCTGTTTACTACATGCATTCCTTCTCTGCGACTTGAGAAAGTTTCTTTTCAGCTGGAGAGCGTTCTCGAGCTGACAAAGCGCGCACCATGCTCTATTCTTTTTGGTACCATGGGTGCTGATTTTGTTATGAGACACAGATGACGAGAGATTCAATAGCGTGCGCGGTTACCTTATAAAAGCGGACGAAACGTCAAATCTAACGGATGGTTCATTTTTCTTTTGCAGAGCCTGGCAAGTGCCGTTTGAACATGATAGAAACTTTTAGTCAACTGTACATTAGACTTTCGCGTTGCTATAGCAGGAGCTCGTGCTGTCAGTTTGAAGTAGAGATTGAGCACGCGCCCGCTGGGGTCATATTCCAGAGCGTACTGACAACTAAAACTTTCTAATAGAGTGTTATACCCTATTTGCACTAGCGCTCTTCACTGTCGTCAGGCCACCGACAGTTGACTTAATCGTAATCGGCCGGAGTTACACGGCAGCTCCAACTGTCATTAAGCGCTAACGATCATTCAGTTCAACTGAGCTGTGCTATCTCAGTTATACTTTGTTTTCACCGTATGATATACCGTAGGAAAAGCTAGAAGCGCGAGCTCCTTGCTCTGGGGCAGATCTCGGCGGCACAAGCTCTCGTGCTGTAAGGGCAGCTGCCAACGCTGTGAGCTCGCGCTTCTAGCCTTCGCTGCGGTGCAACATAAGGTGAAACTAGGGTGCCTTCATGTGCGCTTTGCTTAGGGTGGTGGCATCTCGCCATTTTGTCCCACACGTTTATTTTTATTTTTTGTTCAGAAGCGCGTGAAAGAGCGTGGCCCTGCACGCGTTTGTGGCGTTGACTGTATTATGGCGACATTTTGTTTTCGTTGATTTCTTTGTATTTTCCCCGTGAGCGCTTGCTGTCGGCATCGGGTACTACAAAGGGTGGCATCACTCTAAACAGAAGGACATTGAGGCACCCTAGGTGAAACTATGACTGATTAGATTTTGCCTTAATAGAGTCAAAGATGGCGGCGTCCTCCGCACTGCCCAACGTTACTAGAGCAAGCTTGCTCCAGTAACGTTGGCATTGCCGGCCATGGCCAGCGACAGCGAAGCACTTACTATTGTGGAAGATTGGGGGAGGTATCTACAAAGTATCGTAGCCGCAAATATTGTTGGAAGAGGTATGATTCGGGGCCAGAGCTGCCGCTAGAAATATCACAGCACGTCGCAAAATCCAAATCTCAGCGAGGGCGGCCGTTATAATGTCGCTATCGATAAGATGTTCGTTGTCTTTCTTGTTTGAATTCAAGTGAAACGTTATGATTGTCATTTTTTAAGCCTAAAGACAAAAGGGATGTTAATTTCATTTTGCTTTAGGTGTTTATAATGAATCAAAAGTGTGCATATAATTTATTTGCATCGCTATAAAAAATAAAACGATACGTGACATCAGTTTTGGCTTTGTTACGGTCTCAGCTGTTCCTTGACGCGCGTCTGACAACTGGCGTTGTTAGGCCTATGTGCCGTGTAAACACCGGACAACTTAGTTCAGCTCAATGACAGTTGGGAGATGTCGACACTCGTTGGCTTAATGACAGTTAAGAACGCTTGTGTAACTAGGGTATAAGTAGACAATGTTTTCAGGCCACGCTATTGGTAGAGCTTGCGCTGCCACTTCGAGACATGCTCTAAAGCGCGTACCGGTAGCGGCAGCGGGCCTTTAAAAACGATGCACAAAAACTTCCGTATATTGCGCTGGTCCTCTGCGAATAGGTCGCACGCTTTATGTGAACCCTTGCAGCACTTACGCAGCATACTTGTTATTCAAAGTGTGTTATGCATCTAGTACGTTTGTCGAGCGATTAGGAATTTCACACTGCCAGTGTTACTAATAATCTAAATCTCTTGCAACAGGCAAGAATTCAGCGCCCCATGAAACGGTTCTTGGGCCACGACCGGTTTGAACTTTGAACAGACGTGGCAGCGTCTAAGGAATCGTGGACGTAAGTGCACCCTTCGGAATTCGGTCTTACCGTGCTTTCTGCCGCTTAGAAAGTTCGACCTTGGCTATACTTAAATATTTTATGTACCTACGAGGCCAATAAAACTACATTTGATTTCAATTGCACTATTTTGTTTCTGAGATTGCAGAAAACTGGACAACCAGTATTCCTGCGCGAAGCACATTTCTTCAGTGAAGCGCGATTTGTGGAGTACAACTTTTAGTTTAAAAAGAGCTAAAAGCAAGGGTAGAAAATTTCTAGGCTCGGGACCAAATGTAGAGGATTAACTTTTAGTCTCAGGGGTCTAAATTTAAGGGCGCAACATTTAGTACCAGGGCCTAAATGAAAAAGTGCAAAGGTTAATCCTGAGAATACAACTTTGAAAGACAAACGGGAGGGGCACAAAAGTTGCTCCCCTCCCTACTAGTCCCCCAGGAGACTAATGGTTGTGGCGGGGCATTTGGTCCCCCGGAGGGACTAAGTCGCGCTCCCCTTTTTCATGAGGTGTACTGCGTGGCCAGGAAGATTTCATACAGAATGTAAGCAGAGTACCTATAGTTTGTAAACAGTTGCCTTGCCTATAATGACAAAAACAAAAAACAATTATATTGATGTGGAGCGCGTTCTTCATCGCGAATGGTCGCGCTGCTAAATCGGGGCAACATTGGTTCAATCCCCACCTCTGCTCGTTACCATCTAAATGTGTTGTACCGGCGTACCTTCGTGTACCACTACTACACGAAGCACGTTAAAGACCCCAGGGGCCCTATGTTGCATTTTTTGGACTCCCACGGCGACTAGGGTGAAGGAAGTGACGTCAACAACGCAGAAAACGCAAATTGGATGTTGATTGGTGAGAGTCGCTGATGACGAATTTCCGCAGAAGAAAACAAAGCTCACTTTTTCTTTGTTTTCTTCTGCGAAAATTCGTCATCAGCTTCTCTCACCAATCAACATCCAGTCTGCGTTTGCTGCGCTGTTGACGTCACTTCCTTCTCTATAGTCGCCGCTGGAGTCCAAAAAGGCGCAACATAGGGCCCCTGGTTAACATTTTGAAATGGGCTGTGAAATTTTCAGTTGCGCTGCACTCGAAAAATTAGCAGTCGTACCGCACTGACGAAACGTGCAAAAATAAGGGCAGAAACTCTAGAAGACTCTTTGAACACCCTTACCATAAAGTTAGTTTTTTCGTCAGGAGTTGAAGTTTGGCGTTCAAATACCTTTTGCTCATCCGGATGGCTACTTTCTGTCCAATTCCTGGCAAGGTGAGCATCACCTCACCGAAAAGATCCCACAGTGGCACGGACTTGGTTGTCTTGACGATAATCTGGTACTGAAAAACTATGGACATAAAGGGCATAATCAATAACAAGCACTGACATTTTCATTCAAATATACTCTGTTTCACCTTGTGTTGTAACACAGGAAAGGCTACAAGCGCGAGCTCCTTGCTCAATGGCACACCTCGGCGGCAAAAGCTCTCGTGTACCAAGGGCAGCTGCAAACGCTATGAGCTCGCGCTTCTAGCCTTCGCTGCGGTACAACATAAGGTGAAATGGGGTATAGAATATTAGGGGAAAAAAGAACAATTCGACACAATATAGTATATCACTGTGATCGGTAGTACAAAAAGTTTTTTCTTTCTCGATCTTTTAACCATGAATTTGTCTTTAACAAAATGAAGAAAAGAATTCCAAGATAGTTTAGTATTCGGATTTTTATTTATTTCATTTGAAATGTCTCGACGATCACAAGATTTCTCTTGATCCAGTTCACAGATGTTACACTGCGATCGGAAAGGCAATGATTTTGCAAATGCTTGCATCTTTTTTTAATAATGTATAGAAGGGTTAATTTCATTCATCGCTCTTTCCAACTGAAATACAAATTTAGTTTCTGAAACATTTGAATTTCACACCGCCTTTAATTTTAGCCTATCTTCTTTTGAACCTTTCCTAGAACCTCTGAGACCGGGTACACCATTGCAAAACGCTCACAACCTTGATAATGTGCGAACTACCATAGTTCAATGTTTACAAGACTAAAAACTTAAACAAACCGCTGGCTACTGCGCAGACTAGGAGTGCAAGCTTCTGCCAAGTAGACAAAGGCGACTTCACGCACAAAGCGATTATTTGAATCAAAAAAAAAAAAAAAAAAAGATAGGTCATTGTGCAGGCCAGCTGGTGGAAGTTCACCATGATTATTTTAACCGGAGAGTGGGGCAGAAGGAGGATTATTTTTTTTTTTTTTTACAGTGGAAGAGAGGCGCTGCCTGTCCCTGTTATTCTTCCTTCAAATGTAATATATATATATATATATATATAAATAAACGAATATGTGCATATGAATGAATATATATATATATATATATATATATATATATATATATATATATATATATTCTCCTGTTATTCTTTTGGTTTAAATTAATCATGGTAAGTTATTGGAATGGTGCGTACAGTGACTCATTTCGAATGAACAGGCTTTTTTGGCTGCAAGAACTATATAGGCACGCTTCGCATTAAAACCGAAGTCACCGCATTGGTGCGGAGTCTCAAACGTGGGTTGGTGCGTGTGGACTTTTCGGCTTTTAAGACGTTTTCCCTTTCACAAATTCCGTGGATCCTTGGAATGCTTGGCATTTCTAAACCTCTGTTGTTGTTGTTGTTGTTTTTATATCGGCTCGCTCCAACGCTTCTTAATGCACGAGTGTCCACAGACCACAACCACTTTCCGTATGGTGCTGGCGACGCGTTTTTAAATCGCGTGTTTAGCGTGCAGTGTCGCACGATATACGTCATAGCAGCAGCCGTGTAATGGCAGGGGTTGTCGCAGTCGTCGCGGTGTCTCAACCTGTGGTTATTGGAAAGTTCTATCAACTGGCCCACTTCAAAGCAAGCTACAGCGAAACGGGTAGCAGGCGTCAAACTTTCATCTAAAGACTCTTGATATACAGGTTGTCACCAAAAAAAAAAAATACAGGGCTTTTTTACCGCAAAAATAAACTAGGCATCTCGAAAGGTAGCGCTAGAGGACGCAACCAGATGAAAAGTTTTAGTCCGATCCGATACTTTATTCAAAAGTTATAAGTGACTCTCTAAAAAGTTGAATTGGAAAATGTCGGCGGACGGAGTTTTCGAATACATGGGGCTCTATGGCACCAAAAACCGAAGACGGGCCAAAACTGGGCTTTATTTTCCAATTAAAATTTTCAGAAAATCACTTATAACTTTTCAATAAGGTGTCCGTCCGGGCTGAAACTTTGGCATCCGGTTGCGGCCTCTAGTGCTACATCTGTGTGGAAGATAAGCGTTAGGCACAGCGTAGTTTATTTTTGCGATAAAAAAAAAAAAAAAGAAACTGTAAATTTTTCTTTGTGACACCCTGCATTTGTTTGTTTTTTTAAAGCTCTCTACGTTTACACACATACGCTTCTTAATACTAGGCCCTCTTATCAAAGCGTTACCTCGGGCTACTGTGGCAACTGTATGGTGCCTGGCGAGCGTTGAGAAACATGCTTCGACGTCAAAGCGTAATCCTATGATACCTAGGGTAGCAGCGGCCGTTCGTACGGCAACGCTAAGCTACAACTACCTATACTATGTTGCCACGAAAATCCCGGCAAAGAGCAACGGTACACGCTCGTGGCACCATCAGCTCGAAATTGAAGTACAAAACGAGAGCGCGATAAACACGCCAGTCGAAGAGGATACTCTCCAGACAACATACTTCCAGTGACTTCTGGCCGAAACCTTCCTCTTGGAGAAAGAGAGAAAAAAAAAAAAAAGGAGCCCTGTCTTGTCTGCCGGGTGTACGCCCGGAAGGCGGATTCCCTTACGGCAATATGGCGGTTCCGGATTCGTCCTGAGGAAAAGCTTGACGGGTTCGGCGTTCCTCGGAAGTCTCCGCATTCGGTCCGCGAGGAAACCCATGACGGCGCATCGTCCTCTTCCGGACACGCAGCCGCCGCAGCGCCCGGCCACAAAGTCTTCCCACGTCCTGAAAGCGAAGTGAAGGGACCGGGTCACGCAAGACTGCCCTGCACTTCAGCAAGAACCCGGCTACCACTGCTCCCCTCCTATACCGATTCACACTTCTGAACCGAGAGGTTCTTGAGCCAATACCACCATAGAAGGCAATGCTTGAACAGGACGTCATTGGTAATGGATCCTCGACCGTTCCCACTAGCAGCAAACACGCCGCTTCACCTGTGCTGCAGCCGCGTTCGTCTTGGCGTAGCCCCGTGCCAGCTTCGCGCTCGTTGAGAGGCAGAGAGACGCACCTGCGGCGATGCTGACGCAAGCTAGGCGACGCTGTGCGTATTCCGGAGTAGTGACATTTAGGAGGGAAAGTCTCGTCTTTTAGAAGGTATTGCTCGAGCTACGTAAAAACAGCCGTCATCAACAAGACTCAAGCACGTGCAGGATGCGCGAAGGTATGTTTGCCCACATGGTGGGGCAAGCTTGCAATCGTTCGTGCTTATTTCAGGAGCAACGAGATCTATTCGCGGCGAGAAGTTACGCAAGAGAACTACGCACAGTGAGGGAAACGGAAACGCACCTAGCGAGCTTCTCACCGAGATTAAACTCCGTATCACTTTAAAGGAGCTGTGCAACAATTTTAACGTTGAAAGAACCGGCATCTTCTGCTTTTGATATTGTTCATCTTGTCACAAATAACAGAAAACACACCTCCTTTCATCCAAATGTTGTGATTCCGCCGCGTAATAGCGAGGCAGAACTTAGAATATTCCCCGACCTGCAACCGCGAGCGGCGGCCATGCGAAACACGCGGCATGACTTCAATGGGGGTCTTCTAGAAAGACAGCAAGTTGTGCGAAAACCTGCTCGATCAAAGGTAACTTTTCTATAATTCTTGTCGTTCCAACATAAATATAAATGCGTCAAAAACCTGGTATCATCGATAAAACTTTTATTATACGGAGTTTTAGTGGCGCCATCTATCCTAGGTCCACAAAACCGTCAGCTCTATCTGCTACCGCGAAACGTCGCCACAAGCCGGAGGGGGAGAAGGGCAGGGCCGGACGGGTATGGCCGGACGCGGATGAGACTTTCCTCCTTTCACCATATTGTTCGCGCTGCGCCCACCAGGTCTTGGTCACGCGGTCGCGAACGGATGATTTCTCGCTGCTCACTGATGGCTCTAGAGAGAGAGCTTCGCCGGAACCCCGCGCGACTCCCCATTGACGTCACAGCGCACGTGAAGGAGTTGAGAGGTGCCGAAAACCTCAATTTTTGTCCATTTTTAAAATAAAAACTTGGACATGCAGGCAAAACCGTTTTTTTTTATTATTTACTTCAGAAAGATCGAGACACCAACTTTAAGCAAAGCACTGAAACTGTTGCACAACTCCTTTAAGCTCAAGCGAGGCCGAAGGTACAAGCGGGAGCATGTGGCCTTCAGCGGTGCATGCAATCCACGAGCGCACGTGCTTATCAGGGCTGCTTCTGTTTGTCTCCGTCTTACGCACAAGGTCGCCGCCTTCCGCAGTGCTTTGGTTGCAAGTACGTGCGCGTTCACGCTTGAGTTAGCAAGGGCAGAAAGCTCGCGTTGAAGGCGAAGCCTCTAGTCTCCGCTTAAAGGGGCCCTGCAAAGCGGTTTTGGAATTTTCATATTTGCATCGTGTTCGCTCGAACTAGTGTGTAAAACTCTAGCACTACCTTAAGAAAAGAAAAGAAGAAAAGGCTGATGTGTTTTGAACATAATAGGTGAAAGAAGTTCCGAATTTTGAGCACATTTCTTATTGTTCATGGCGCCCATGGTCTGAATCAATAAAAAAACGAAACGACAAGAGCGTGAAACAACCGTGTGCCATATTTCAAATTGTTAAATTTCACATTCAGATGTAAAGGTGTGAACGTCCCACCGTTTTACGGGTGTTCCAAGCA
This sequence comes from Ixodes scapularis, assembly GCF_016920785.2. Lineage (NCBI taxonomy): Eukaryota > Metazoa > Arthropoda > Arachnida > Ixodida > Ixodidae > Ixodes > Ixodes scapularis. The sequence goes on along the minus strand of NW_024609879.1, from coordinate 123,681,733 downwards.
AAGTGTGAGTGAGATTCAAGGGCTTGAAAGGATCAGAAGGGGTCACGTTCACCTCATTCAGCCAGTCTTACCTCTAAAATTCTATGCCGTCATAAGCTCAAGACCAATGTCGTCACTGAGCGCTCGTGTTTGACGCTAGTAGGCACGCCCTTCAAGCAGCATTTGGTTGTCTTCGTCCCTTTCCAGTGCCCCTTTAAGAGAGTGCTGACTATTGGCGACGTGAGTGATCGAAAGCGTCGCTGTGATCGGTCTTCCACGATAGGCCGAATGCCGACTATGACGTCAGCAAAGGATTTCCCATCGACGGAAATAAGAGGAATCGAAGAACTTCGATTTTGACGGTGCTGCCAGTGTGGGTTTGAAAGTGCTATAATTTCAAGCTTCCACCATGCTCTTTACAAACACCTTCAAACTTGTTGTTCACAAGGTAATGACGTCACGAAAGGTAACCATAAGAATGCGCCACACATAATAGGAGAACTATTAATAAGGCCGGTTCACACATACATTATAACAATAAACTTACAAAAAATAACAAAAAAAAAACAGCGATGATGCCGCACTTACTTTTACGTAATTTAGAACTGACGCAGTCCTGTATCAGCAAAGTCGGCGCTATCTTCAGCGCTGACTAATAGCGTTTATCTAGCGCTGTGCTGCATATCTGAACAGAGATTGGTGCTTAAAATCGCAGACAGATAACGCAGACTATATTATAGGTCTGACGGTGTAGGTAAAGACCGACATAAGAATGCGACTTACACCGACGACGAAACCGTATCTCATGACGCTGTGACCTGGCGTCTCGTCACCGGGTTACGCGGCACATGTGGCACGAACCACGTGACCACGTGACCGTTGCACAAGTTTTTTTTAGGTAAACCTACAGTGCCTGGGACCGCGTCTTCGACGGGTGGGGTTAGCGTCCTGTCCCACCCATGCATCGAAGGTGGTCCCGAAGTGGCAATGAATGACGTCACAAAAGCCGGAGCCGCATGCTGTTGGATATCGCGATCGTAGCGGATGGTCGCGGAAGTTCTGGCTAAAAAGCGGTTACAAGTGAACGCGAGTGTCGCTAGCTGGCGTCGTGGCGTCCCAACTCCTATCTGGCTGAAGCTTCCGTGAGATGTCAAGCTGAAGAGGGACCCGCAGCAGAAACAGGCGTCTACCACCGCTTTTGTGACACCGCCAGGATCGCGGTCGGCGACAGCGCGGCACTTTTGTGACGTCATCAGGCGGAAATCGTGGGAAAGGTTTTTCTGTACTTTGTTAAGACTCCAGTAGGAGGATCGTTAGAGACACCGAACCCGTACTCGTCATTGGGTCACGCGACTCATCGTGGCACCAATAACGTGATTGCGTGACCGTTGTACGTTTTCTTAGTACGACGATTCTGCTAGGTGTGACCAATCTGCTGCACAATGCTTGTTTTTCGTAAGCGAGAAAAGAGTCGGCCCACACTTCACCGGCACGCAATTCCGACCGGGAGGCAGAGTCTGGTGTTGATGGTGGCCGTGAAGAAGTCCACGGATCGCTGGTGGTCGCAGGCCGCCAGGCGTCGCACACTCTCGAGCATCCCTTCCAGGACCAGGCTCTCGAGGTGCTGTCGGCGGCAGCCGGGCTGCTTGTTGCCGTTGTTCGGGTAGAAGTCGACGTGACCCACCAGCTGGTCGATGCCGAAGCCTGGAAAGAACCGATCTGAAAAATAGGCATGCTGAGAGGTGCTTGGAAGTGTAGCTGAACTTCGTGGACTCTAAGATATTTGGGGCGCCGACTTTGCCACAAATCACTTGGGAGTCGAGATTGCTGCATTCTAATTAGGGATCGGATCCTGGCGAATGAAAACCTTAATTTTACATTCAAGTAAACATAACTTTATTTTAAGTGCTTTGTGGGAGAGTCAGCACACCAGATTTATTAGAGTGTGCTGCGTGTACAATTCGGTTCTTTAGCAAACACGTCCACAGTCACTGGCAGCTGATGACACGCAGGGTGTGTCCAGCCCCAAGCACCTTCTTATCGCGTTAGATCCAATCACGTTGCAGCATCAAGAACCATCTAAATAGGATACTTCAAAAATCATGAGTCATCCACTCTGTGTAAATGGATGAGCGAAGCTGCTTAGCACATGACACAGACGTGACACAGAATTTCGAGCAAAGGTACGAATTATAGTCGCTTCGAGGTTGCTCGGGGAGCCGGAGGAAATTAAACACGCGCGACGAGACCGCCACCCGGTGGAAAGTGGACACGCGCAGTGGGACCACCACCCCGGGCGAGCGGAAGGAAACTAGGCACGCAAGCGCTTGGAACGACGACAAAGAGAGGGCACGCGAGTTTTTGTTGACGCTCATGAAAAATCCATGGAACCTTAGCCATAAACAGCTTCGCTGTAAAATCGACAGGCGACATGACTCAGACATAAGTCGTGCACCGATCCGCTTCCGTCTGTTTTCTTTTTTTTTTTTTACGGGGGGGGGGGGGGGGGGGGTGGAGTTTTTTCGTCCAATTTCGCCCGACTACTTCATGTGGTCCTTGGGCATGCTCCTCACGTGGGTCCGGACAGTCACTCACAAGCTTTTTTGGCTGTCGGTCAATCCCTCAAGGCCTCCGCTGCTCTTCAGATCTCGAAATCGGGAAAGGAAAGAGCTGTGTTCGAAATATTACCCTGATAGATCCGAGGCACTCTGGCGAGTCGTGCCACCTGATTACACAGATAGAGCGAAGCTGGACGCTGGTAGGTTTTCGAAGGCAAATGTACAAATCTTTACCCTAGAGTAAGATCAAGTAAATTTTCGAACACGTCCAAGGATACGAGGGCCCGGCAGAACATATGAACAGCATTGGCAGGAGCCGTATGATGTCAAGTCTGACGAGCACCAAGGTCACCGAAAAGCGAAGGACGCGAGGAGGAAAATTGTGATGTTGCGTCGGTGGCGTCTAAAGAGACATCGGTTTGCCGGACTGCCAGACGCTTTAAATTCCACCATTTTTGCCGGAGTCGTGTCGTCTCACGATTTCTGAAGTGTCCTGTTTCGACAGGCCCTTAGCCGTTGAGAAAACCGAAGACCGAATCACGAAGAAAAAAGCTTGAGCGTTATCGGGCTGCTTTTCTTAAACCTATCGACGTGTTTGTATTCTGCTCAAAGCGCTTGCGCCAGTCGTGTAGGTTAGTGCCACTAAATAAGCAACGCTTCAGAGTAACGACACTTGCCCATTTTATGCTTAAGATCATTGTTGCCAGTTATCTTAAGCTTTATCTGAAATCACAAAAAAACGCTTTTCCGCTATCCACAAATGTTTAGACAGTTCGCGACAGAGCAAAACAATATTACATGTACTTTCTAACACCGAACCTAATGCTGAGGAAGTCGCACTTTTGAATCATGACGATCGGCAGTTACCGCTGCTCTGCACAAGCACCAAAATGGCGGGCCCACAGCCATGTTGGAGTATAGAGTACCGGTTAGGGCTTAGCTCATTTAGTGGCTCTAGTGTAGGTACATATGATTACATTATATAGGGTGTTTTTTTCTTCTAAGAAAGAAAACATTCTAAACAAGGAGGACACTGTAAATTAAGAATTTATTCTAGCAGAATAATTAACCTCATCGACCCCAATGGACGTCAGGCTTGGGTAAAAGAAACAGCTAGTTGCTTAAAAGGGCCATGAAACGCTTTTTCAAAGTCTTCCTTCTTAGCTTTATTCCTCAACTCAAAAGCGAAACGAGAAATTACTTGGTCGTTATCGGCTTGTGGTGCGCAAGCTTCCACCGTGCTTTTTAAGCACGCCATGGAAGTTGTCATTTGCAAGTGATGATACGCTCCTTTAGGGCACTCACTGGCCACGAACGCGAATCCAGATATTTGTTGACAAGCGCATACGTTCGAGTGACGGCTGACGTGCTTCGGGGCTTTGGGTACCGCGTATGTATCACAGTAAAAAGGGGGATAGCCTTCGAAGGAAAGTAGGTAGAAAATAGTGCGCTATATTTTCAAAATTTTGTAACCAAAAGCAGGCTTTCGACTTTCTACTATCTTTCTTTAGGCCCACTAAGCGATATGCGTTTAGTAAAATCGCCATCTAAAATAATTTATTTCAGCCCAAAGCTTATTTCAAGGCCCACTACACTTTGCTAACTAATCTTTGAACTATTCGTTTTAGCTGGCATATTTATGTAGGCTCGATAAGTTTAGAGATTTTGGGAAAATAAAATAGTTTTCGACTTACAGTAATGTCTTGTTAATACGGAAGCCTTACTACGCGTAGCAACTAAAAGTTAATTCCGAGACGGAAGGAAGCAAAAACGACGCACACACACGCACATAGTCTAACTTCCTGTAGTCTCGGCGTTGAATTAAGTCTAGTATTCCCCGCCAGCTTGTTTGCGCCCTGGCGTTCCGTTCGTATATAGACAACATTTTTGAAGACAAACTGGGTTAATGCAAGCCTTTCTTCGTTATTCTAAACAACTTACGTCATGGACGCTTTTTGGGGGGAACGGAAGTGTTGTATTAACGAGGCATCACTCTAACACGTGACGAGTATCAGTAGCTGCGGCAGTGCGAAAGCCACACAAGGACGGTAAGAAGCTCCAAACACCAAACCACTGCCACCGAGGCGGAACCAACTTTTCTGGAAGAAAATCAGTTGACAAGAATTCAAGAAATCCTGGCACCTTTCATGGCAAGTACGCTCGGTGGTAATGGTTGCACTATCAGTGGTGGAACGTTGAATGCATATTGCCTGCGGTGGAAAAGTGTTTCGTCTTGGTTTTTATGGTAAATATATTGCCCGCGCAAAAGTTAGCGCAAAAAGTACGTCGCTCAAAAACGGTATGTCTCCGTTGCCCGTGGAGGCATTGCCGCTGGGGCGCTTCGTACCTGCTTGCGCGCGGGCAACAAAGAACCGGTTTCGACCATTGCTCTTCCGTGGAACTTGTCAAATGATAGATCTAAGAACGTTGGGCTGAACAACCTGTGACACACTGGTCCGACTTGGTGTACACCCGCCCGTTTGGCTCAAACCCAATAGTCGTAAACATGACTCTCGTCGTCATTGTCCGAGCTGGTACTATCTTTGTTGTCCGCTACGTAGGACAGCAGCACCGAAGGGGATCGGTGGCCGAATGGGCTAGCGCACACCAGCTCGGAGAACGTGGAGCGAAAGTTCACGCTGCGGAACCAACAGATTCTGGCCTCAATCCCCACCCCTGCCCGTTTCGATTTGGATGAATATCGTACCGGCGTGGCAGTCGTGTATCACTACTGCGTGATACATGTTAAAGGGCTAGCAGTTGCACTGCACTGACTAAATGTCTCACCCACAGTGAATAACAAAGTTGTCATGTTCTGGTAGACTAACCTGCCGCTGTATAAAGAACTAACAGCTAACGACTTATTACTTTTACAGCAACACTAACTCTGCCCACTTACATTAAACAACTGCGTTTCGACGTTCGAACGTCGAAACGCAGTTGGCACAATTCCTTCGTATAAAGCGTTAAAACGACTAGCACAGCTGGTTCGGTGAAGTATACAAACAAATACAAGAGAAAGAAGCCGATATGGCTTCTTTCTCTTTCAAACACAACTCCGGAAGCGACTGGAATCACGTGACCGGTCCTCTCGCGTCTTCTCCCACCGCTCCCACTTTGAAGTCGGAGTTCCCTCCTCACGGCGCTACGATCGTCGACGGACGGCGCAAATTGACGATTTGACCACGCTCTGAAAGAACCAGTGCGAATACCTTTAGAGCTCCCAACTCGACCATGCGTTCATCGGCTCTTCAGAGCGGCCTAGAACACTGTAATGTAATGAGCCAAATGTAGTATTAGCCGGTGCCACTGACAAAAGATGGTGTTGACTAAACACACCACGGTCTGAGACGCGTTTCTGGCACAACGCAGACACCGCGGAAAGCGCGATGAAGTGAGATTGTGACAATAGGGGCGTGCCTTTCTCATTGAAGATGCCGAGGTTGGTGAACAGGTGGAACGGAAGGCTCGCGTCGGAGTGGATGACATCCACGAAGGCAGCGTCGCTGGGATCCAGGCGAACTTGTGGTGGCATGTGGAAGAAGTAGGGTCCGGCCGGGTCCAGCCCTGGGCAGCACGGACATCAAATGTCGTCCCTTTGCGTCGACTCGAACATGCCCATTTTGTGTGTCTTATCTTACCTGGCACGTGACCACGACGTCAAGGCGGTGGAGTTCTGTTACTCGGTGGGAAAAAGAGAGCAAATAGGTCGTTTCTTTTTTTCCTTTTTCCTCCTGTGGATATTCAGATCTTGATCTCATCAACAGATATCCATGAAGTTTTCTGTGTATCGTACCAGGGGCACTTTCATTATCGTACGTTGTTTCCAAAAAGGAAATAACCAGTATAGTGATACTATATTGTGTTGCCTTTCATAAATCTGAAGAGTTTACTTTCCCGCACAGAACTTTGTAAGGCCAGTCACTGCAATCTAGAAAGGAAGCTCGGCACCATGGCTGAAAGTATGTTCAGACCTAAACAGACAGTCCGTGATGTGGCACTGAGCACGGTGACAAGCCATGCGCAGTGTCGCAACGCAGATGTTTGTTTTTCTATTTACTCTTAAGTTCGAAGCATTGCACAGAGAGTGGGTAAAAAGGTATGACAACATAAGACACCAAAAATAGGCAGGGTTACAATGCATGATTATAAATGGCAGATTTGAACAGGTTGGTTTCTGTGATGGAAGCGATGGAGGCGGGGAGGTGGTTCCAGTCGCTGCATGTGGTGAGAATGACGGAACAAAAATGCAAGCTGGTTCGACTGTTGGGCACGCCAACCTTGAAATGGTGGTCGCTGTGGAAAGAGATGCATGAAGGAGGCTGGAAAAGTAAGATGCTGAAAAGCAGGTTAAAATAATATATTTCGAGTCAAAATGGAAAGATTTTACGGCGTAAAGCGAGATCGGGCAAGTTTAAATTCAAGTTCATTGCTGTGGCGCTTGCAGTGCGGAAGTTTTTTTTTTTATAAAAGATGAAACGCGCAGAACGATTTTGGATAGCTTCTACGTTAAGAATCTGCCAGTTTAAATGCGGGTCCCAAATTAATGACGCGTCTTTAAATCTTAGTCTAACTTAAGTTTTATAAAGCAAAAGTCTCAAACAAGAGGGGGCAAATGAAACGTTTCGCCGTAAGTACCCGAGAGTGCGATTTGCGTTGCTTGTTGCGTAGTCAACATGAGTTTCCCAAGAAAGCTTATCAGTTATGTTAACGCCGAGATGAACTGAAGTTGAACAAACTTCAGTTAAAAGAGCGTTGCTAAGTGAGTAAAACGTTGGCGTAGCGTCAGAGGCATGACATGAAATTTTATGAATTTGCATTTAGTAGTGTTAAGTTTCATGAGCCACGTATCACACTAACCGCCGAATTCAGAAACCTCACTCAAACTACACTCAAACTGAAGGGCCCCTCCACTTTCTCGAGGAAGGCGCGAGGGCCGGCGCTGGCCAATCGCGAGGACGGATCCGCCGTCGCGATTGGCCAGCGCCGGCCCTCGCGCCTTCCTCGAGGAAGTGGAGGGGCCTTTTAAGTTTGAGTGTAGTTTGAGTGAGGTTTCTGAATTCGGCGGTAAGAATTAATGTTATCTCGGTAAGGTTGAAGAAGGACATGATCAGAAGGACTCGTAATATGTTTTGATAAATGACATAATCATCTGCAAATAATTTTATTGATGTGGAAGTGCTAATAGGTAAGTCGTTAATGTAGATAACAAACAATAGAGGTCTTAACAGTGATCCCTGTGAGAAGCCAGACATTACATGGCACGGAAGGGAGGTAGGCTAATTAGCGCATTTACAAGTTGTGTGCGGTTAGGGAGGAAAGATTCGAGTCATTTGATATCGGTAGGATCTAGATTAAGTTGACTTAGTTTGTACAAAAGCAAGTTATGGCAGAGAGTTTTAAAAGCTTTAGAAAAGTCCATGAAAATGACAGTTGACGAACTATCTATATCAGAGAATAAGTCATTAGTAAAGGATGAAAGGTGAGTATCTCATGAGTAATTTTTTCTGAAGCCTTCTTTATGAACAAAACAAAAACTATGTAGTTCGAGAAACTCTACGATATGACTGTTAATTACATGTTCGAGGAATTTTGCAAGTATACTGGTTGGAAAAATGGGACGATAATTCTTTAAACAATGCGTGCTACCATTCTTCTGCAGGAGAACCACCTTCCCCATCCTCCAGTTGCCCGGAAGCAAAGATGATTCTAATGGCTGAGAAAAAATCTTTGACAGTAATATCAAAAAATAAACTTAAGTGTTTTTCCTTGTTTTTTTTTTTTTTAGAAATTTGGTATTAATACCATGATCACCGGGGCACGAGGAAAGCTTCAAGTTTCGAATAAGTTTACATATTCCATACCTGTCAATAACTAAAAATCCATTGGAAAAGAATCACAGGTAGATATATGAGGAAACACAGGCGATGCAACGTCAACAAAATATGAAGCAAAGGCAGAATTCAAAGCAGTACAACAACTTTCTCTCGGAACGACAAGTTCACTGTCAGTAGTCAATTCGATCTGCTTTTTCTCGTCACCGTTCACCACATGCCAAAGTTTGCGTGGGTTGGTTTCGAGCAACGATGAAAGTGTTTCCTGAAAGAAAGTATCCTTGGCAAGATACAGCGCACGTGCGCAGTAATTTTTGGCGCGATGTAATGCAACCCATCTTTCCGGATTCCTTGACAGCTTGGCTTTCTTAAAAAAACGCTTTTTTTCAACACTAATCTTCTTAACGATGGCGTAAACCAAGTTGATTGCGTATTTTTAATCTTGCGAAAAGGTATTTGCTGATTAGTTATCTTATTTACTTTGTAACTTACTAGAAACCACTTTTCGTCTGTAGTTCTCTCGGTAACCCTCAGAAAGAACTCGTGCGAAAAGGCCTCGAGCTCCGCATTGATTGAAGTATTATCGGCTCTGTTATAGTCCCTTATTAACTTTATGGTTTTAGATATGCTAGGCAAAGTGCTGGGGACGCAAAAATTTATATCAGCATAGGCCCGGTAAGAGCGAACGTGACTGAACGAGATCCGGATGTGTGGTCAGTACTAGGTCGTTAAACCAGGAGACCATTCCGACCTTACGAATTACCGCCACATGTCCCTTACCAGCGTGCCATGCAAACTCAAGGAGGATGTTTTGTATATTCTTATAATTTCCCACCTGAACAATCGTAACTTTTTTTTTTTAATCAACGTGGTTTTTAAAAAGGTCATTCGTGCACTAGCTGCAGCTTTTCGAATTTGTTACCGATCTTCACGTCAATACTCATCATACGACTCAGACCGATATCATCTTTATTGATTCCGCTAAAGCATTCAATTATGTTTCTTATCATCGCCTTCTTTCAAAATGTCCATGTCTGCAAACCGACCCTTTCGTCTTCAACTGCGTTTTTGAGCGCAGCTCTTAGGGGCCCGTTCCCGGCTTGAGCGGCGTCGGCGTCGCCGTCGGCGTCGGCGTAACCAAGGTCATCCCAAGGTCACGTGACCCCCAAGGTCACGTGACCCCCAGAGATCACGTGCCCCCTCCCCCAGGGTCACGTGACACCCAAAGTCACGTGACCCCCGAGGTCACGTGACCCCCCTCGAGGTCACGTGACCACTTCCTCAGGGTCACGTGCCCCCGAGGTCACGTGACCCCCCGCCGAGGTCGCGTGACCTCCCCGATGACGTCATCGTCACTGATGACGTCACCGGCATCCGCATCGTCATCGTCATCATCACTGATGACGTCATCAGTGACGTCACTGATGACGTCACCGGCATCCGCATCGTCATCGCCTACATCACTGATGACGTCATCGGTGACGTCACTGATGACGTCACCGGCATCCGTATCGTCACCGTCATCATCACGGATGCACTGATGACGTCACTGACATCCGCATCGTCATCGTCATCATCGATGATGACGTCATCAGTGACGTCACTGATGACGTCATCGGAATCCGCATCGTCATCGTCACTGATGACGTCATCAGTGACGTCACTGACGGCATCATTGGCATCGTCACGTGACCCCCCAATGTCACGTGACCCCCCCCAGGTCACCTGACCCCCCAGTACCCTTCCCTCCTCCTCCTCAAGAGCTGCGCTCTAATTCGGTGTTACAGGGAGTTGTAAACGGCTTTCACTTTTTTTTTCTCTCGTGAAAAAAAAAACAGTAAAAATTAATCAATCATCTTTGCGGCCGTCCGCTTTTACATCCGGTGTCCCCCAGGGTAGTGTCCTGGGACCTCTGTTATTCTTCATATGCATAAATTACCTTCCTTCTTCCATAAACTCCCCAATGAAGCTTTTCGCCGACGATTGAGTTATTTAGCGAAAACCTATTACAAATAAGGACTCAATTATACTTCAGGACGACTAATACAATATCTTCATGGTGCTCTATGCGGCAGATGAACATCAACACAAGCAAATGCAAACAAATGTGCATCACTAAGTCTTCTGCAAGAACATAATCACAATGTTCATTATTCTCGCAATACCTGGAACATCTACCATCGTACAAGTAGTTGAAATACATTTTACACACATTCTATCATGGAACGAGCATACCGAACACATTACAAGCTATTCCTTGCCAACGCTTGGCTTCTTACGGCAAACATTATATATTGCCCAACGTGAAACAAAACTACTCGCTTACAAGAGAATAGTTCTTGCCAAAGTAGAGTATGCGTGCTCCATTTGAACCCCCCCCCCCCCTTCCCCCCAAAAAAAAAATAAAAAAAAATTTACCTTTTACAGAGACTGGAATCTTTACAAAATAAAGCAGCAAGTTTTATACGCAAGAACTACTCAGCGGAAACTAGTGTCTCGGTCTAAGTAACTAGCAATAAACTCTCTCCTCTAGAAAAAAGATGTAAAATGTCTCGTTTTTTTTTTTTCATAGCATCCATTGCAGCGATACAACTTTTAAATCAGTTTACTGCCGCCCTGCCAGTTTTACATCGCCAAGATGAGATCACTGTTGCAAAATAGAACCATTTTCGGGTCGCACAAACACTTTCCTTTTCTTTCCCTCAGTGTTTTGCACCAGAGACTGAAATGTATTACCTCATCTTATAGTTACTGATAGAAATCATATTTCATTTAGAGGCCAGTGTTCAAAATGGAATAATGATTGACCTTTATTTTGTTTTTGTAGAAGAGCTTTTGTGCTCTGTTCGTACTTTACTTCTGCTTCATTTCGCTTTGATTGACGACATTTGGTGTATCTGCAATCACATTTCCCTTTTTTGTGTTTTGAAATTTTTGTTCTTTAATCTCCTGCAACTTGTTTTAAACCTCCTCACGTGTAATGCGTCCTTCGGACGCATTACAATGAAGTAAAATTGAATTAAATGAAAGCGCATTTGCGGTAAACAGCGTGGTGTGGGTCGACAATTTCTCAAGCTTATTCAGGTTAGAATCAGAGCATGTATTAAGAAAGGCAATACATTCTGAAGAATTACTCCCACTCATAGAAATAAGTTTGTTCAAAGACATGCTGGGAATATTAAAATCACCAAAGACTAAGATAGACCTTACACGTATTTTATTCAAAACATTATATAAACCCGAGCAAAAATCAGCAGGAGAATTAGGCGGCTAACAATTACAGAAGATTACATCCTTGCTATTTATACGGATGCACATACAAACCAATTTAAGCGGAAAGGCAAGCGAAACATTGAAAGAAACGAACTCGACAGGAACCGGGATCGAAACACCACCACCGTATCTCGTACCACGATCGCATCTATAGCAGATAAACTCAAACGGTTGCTTGAGGTCTAAAAATAGATTCAGCCTGGTAATTCGCCGAGATTTCTCCCTAGGTTGAAGCGACTGGCTCTCTCGCGAGAGCTTTGCGAATAAGTATAACGCTCCAGATTTCTTAGAGTGTAAAGGACGAAATGGAAGAACTCACAAAAATATATTTGAATTGGAGGGTACTTTCTGGGACATTGACGTGATAAGACTTACCATCCAAAGGCAGGGCCTATACCTCCAGTTCAATTAAGCAGCCTTTAATATGACAACTAATGGACATGATTTCTTTTTTCCTGTGATTGACGTGTAGTTCCAGCACTTTCTACGGCGTTCTGGATCCGCCCGCCCTGTTGTGTTATCAGCCCTTTTTTCGGCGTTCTTAATAAAACATGGGGAGGGGGGGGGGTGGAAGGATGGATGGATGGATGTTAATTGCTGTACCTTTGTTAACGGGCGGTAGCTTACGCCACGTAGCCTAAGTCTAAAAGGATAAACATATCATTCCATCGCTCTTCTAAGCCTATTTTGTCCCCCTAACTATCACCAGAGTGTGTGTGATATCAGCAGAAAGACGTTTGGGGGATTGAACAAACAAACTAAAAACGTCCCCCCCCCCCCCCCCCCCCCCCCCCCTTAGCGTTTGATTTGAAATTTGGCAAGCCGAGACCCACTCCTCGCTGTGTCGGAAAGCAGCTTCCTTCTTCGGCATGGGCATTCTCCAGTGAACCGCACTATTCTAATTTATACACGGACAGGCGGCCTTGACGTGCATGCCGCTGCGGCAGCGCTGCTATTGTCTGAGCGCATGCTGCGATAATCCACTCGACGCGAGTCTGGTTCCTGCGCAGTGCCCAAAAAATCGTGTGGGTTTTTTTTTCGTAACGCACGGCTATGAAAACGCGACATCCGGTACCTCCTGCACCCACCTGTCACTGCCGTCTTGGCATGTCTGTCTGTGTGGGTGTGTGTGTGTTTGCGTGGCCGTCGCGGCGTGTCTTCCTTCCTGTCCCACTAGCCTTCAAAAACGACGCGGGTCACCTGTGATGCGCCCAAGCTTGTCGAGCCGTTCCCCTGCGTAGCCGGCAATCTGAGCACCGAGACTGTGACCGACGACGTGGAAGCTCTCGGGCCGCACACCTGTCGAGTTCTGAAAAAAATAAAAAGAATAAAAGAAAGACGATTTTTCTAGCAACAAACTCAAACTTAACAAAGACCGTGAGAAAAAGAAAAACTGCACTTTCAGAGACTACTTAGAAACGTTCAGACTGTCCCGCAAAAGAAAAAAAAACAAAGAAACTTGCAAATATTTTTTGGCCACGAAATTAAATTATACACATCGCCGAACACTCGTTCTCCTCCCATATGTAGTGTTAGAGGTCTGAACCAGGTGCTAAGGTTCTAGAACTAACTGTTAACTCATTCAAATGTAACGAATGATTTTCTAAAATTTTCAACGGGAAAATGGGGCACGCGTTTTTGCCCTATTTCGGTAGCTGGCATCATTCAGGTCCCCATGTGTTCGAGAGTTCCGTCGGCCGCCATTTTCCCGTAAAATTTGTTTTAGAAAATCGCTGATAACTTTTTCATAAGACAACGGTAAGTTATGAAACTTTGCTGTCTCGTTCGGACCGCTAAGGCTACGTTCACGTAAAAACCAATCACGTAAAAACTTCGTCTTTTTTGTTGTGAACACTCTGCAGTTGCGGAGCAACACCTCTCAGGTTAACAAAGCCGGAGTGCTAAATTTTCGGCACGGGCTCTAAAAGGCCAACGCGGACGCAGATTGGGCACGACTGTTTGAGTCAACGTTCGGCTGGGATTCGTGATCCCTTTGATTGAGCGTGAGGGTGAGTCGACCGTTAAGGCGGCACTCATATCCGATGTTTGCACCACCTTTTTTGAGCGACGCCGAGACCGTCAACACACTGCCTTTGTTATTAGAAGGTGGTGTGCAGGGACAGAAGCCCACCCCTGCCATTAGCGACCAGATGTTTTAGCGGCGCCCTCCTACGGTTCCCCCTTGTGGCGTCATTACCTCGCAGAAAACAAATTCGATGGTGTTTGTAAATAGCATCGTGGAAGCTTGAAATCATTGCGCTCTCGAAGGAACACTGCCAACACCGTCAAAATTAAAGTTCTTTCATTCCTCTTATTTCCGCCGATGATAAATTCTTTTCCGACGTCATAGTCAGCGTTCGGCCAATCGTGGAAGGCCGACCACAGCGACGCTTTCGGTCGCGCACGTCGCCAATAACTTCCTATGCCCCTGCTTTCTAAGCTCGTGCAACGTGCGTCAGATGAGTTATGTTTTCTTTGTTTTTTTTTTGTGTGTGCGTCTTTCAGACTGCATGTTCTAGATAGATAAACGTACACCCGATTTGAAGTACAGGAAATAAGATTCTGATCGTGCCTGGCAACTAACAAACAGAGCCTTGCACCACCACGTTCACTGTTGAGTACGACAGGGCGAAGAGAGAGAGGTACGTGCTCGCTGGACCACATAACCGTTGGTCTTGCACCACGTGAGCAAGCTCTCTGCACGTACTCACGCACAGAAAGCGGGTCATATGGTAAAAAACGGGAGATTGATTGGTCCGCAGGAAGTACCTTCCACTGCCGCGCGAGCTTAAAGGCCCGTTCACACATTTGCGTTCGGAGCGACCACTATGCTTACGAACGAATGCAACCGCTGCGACTTCAACGACAACCGTGCGCGACGTGTACACACACATGCAACCGCATGCAACCATACGAAGCAACAGCCAATGAGAAACGAGCTTCAGCTCTTGCTCGTAGCCAATAGGAGGCGACCCAGCTATACGCTTACAAACATGGCGGACGGTTTCGTGCCCGACGCGGGGTAGCGGGTCCTCACCGGAGCAGCCCGAGGGTTCGGCTACGGCCTACAATAGCTGTGTAAAGGCTGGTTCAGACATCTAAAACGAACCCGTTATCCGCGACTGCGCCCGTTGTGACCAGAGCGACCGCAACGATCGCTCTGCGCCGCGCGTACACTCCTGCTCTGCAACAAGCGCAGCGGGTCGGCAGCACGGCGACCGTCTCTCCGTTGCCGTCAGCTGTTTCAGCGGTGCCTCCAAAAAGAAGGGGACGCGCTGCCACTCACTTGCGTAACAGAAAATAGACAGACCGCCTTCTATGACCTCAAGCTTTATTACTCTTTATTTCAGGATACGCTTGCAGGGTAGTGCATTAAAAAAAGAAAAAGATGCAGTACGCCGTCTTGGACGATCAAGACTTTAATACACGACTTTGCCAACAGTACAAATCTCGCCACACGCCTTTTTTTACGATTATAAAAGACGATGTAATCTTAGCAACGATATAGCAACGTAGAAATATAATTTGACAGACGATGCGAGCGTTCAGGATTGCTAACACTAATCACCTTTTTCGGGCGATGAAAACGAGTAAAAAATTCGCATCCTTTGTACGGTACGCACCAGTAATACCTTGAACTTGAGCACACGCAAGGAATGCGCCAAAAAAGAAATCCGGGTGATGTTTGAGGACACAAATGCTAAGAAAGCACCACTGTAGTCGAAGTAAACAAACACGACGGCACGGGCGTTTCTGCTGTCTTGAGAGTGCCGCCACGAGATCGCCGCACAAGTAGGTGGATCTTCCCTTCTAGTACGTGCTGGGTTATCCTAACGACACACGACGAAAATTCACAGTCAAGGATAGCCCTTTTACGGGGAACGATGAGACTTCACCACACCGTCCTGCCGACGATCACCACCGACGCCATGTTTGCAAATAGAAGGAGCCTGGAACGACCGGCATGCAACGCGCGCGACCGAGCTCCTTGACCTGTGATTGGTCTGTCGCTCCCGTCGTTCCCGAACGTAACGAAAAAGTTCAGCCCGGCTCAACTCCTTGCGTTGCGAACGAACGCGAACGAAACGACCGTTTGGCGCTTCGTTGCTATGGTAACTTGTCGCTCCAACCGGTTGCATTCGTTCGTAAGCGTAGTGGTCGCTCCGAACGCAACTGTGTGAACGGGCCTTAATGGAGAGCGACTGATGCGACCGGAAGTTCGTACTTCCGTGGCCTTAGCCTTGCACGTTTGAAGGTGTCCGGTGCAACGCCGTCGCTCCGTATTTAAACGGGGCAAACATATTTCACGTGACATTAGCCGGGATTCTACTTGCCCTCAATGCAGCACATCTTAATAAGCATTCGACCTGGGTGTAATCAAGACTGCGAGTGTAACCATTAATCTGCCTCGACGTGCGCGACCAAATGCGTCGTTGTAGTCGGATTTCCTGGCTTTCTTTTCTTTTTCTTTTTCCTCAGTTTCAGAACGTGACGACTCCATAGCTCCCACCGTGTTTTTTAAACGCACCGTTGAACTTATCGTCGCAACTGACGATACGTAGTCAGGGTGACAACTCGTGACCTCACGACGAAGCGAATCCTGGCCGTGACGTCACGGATGGAAACCATTAAAGAACGCCACCGAAATACCTCCGCGCTAAACGTCCCTAACAATTCTCAAGCAATAGGAGCGTGAACATTCCCGAGGATCATCGCTATGCTTCCAGCAAAACTGCAATAATACACGCAAAAAAAAAACAAAAAAACGGTGTGGACAAGATACGAAGCGACAACCGTGAAGAATATAAGCCATGACTTACGTTTTCTTATGTTGTCGGTGATTATAGGAATGGTGAAGCTGGGACTCACGTGCAAGGCTTTGATGAGGTGCGCCAGTTCTGCTCCAACCACCCTGGTATTGGCGGTAGCCCTGGTGTAAGGGGGCCTGCTGCCGTGACTCCAGTCTACGACGATCACGTTGTAGTCGCTGTGCTTTAGGAACTCGTCCTTCATGATCTGGGAGTATCGTGAGTCGTATCAGTCATCGTCCTCTCTCGTCTGGGAATTCGAGAAACCTATTAATAGACAGTGACTTGACGGGATGAGAACCTGTGATGGGGATTGTGTATTTGATATCGTCCTGCCTGTTACAGTTAATACCTAGAAGAAGAAAAAAAAAGTCCATACTAAAATACTAAAATCGCATGAACGCGGTCCTGTAAAGAGAGATGATGAACGCGGCGACATTTCGTTTCTGCCACCTCCCCCCCCCCCCCCCCCCCTTTTTTTTTTTAAAGAAAGAAAGTAGACATTTGCGATGGTTCCTCCAAGTAATGGGCAAAATACATGAATGCATGGAAGTTCGAAAGGGGACTACGCACTAGGGTTCCACAAGGTGACATAACCTGAGACTGGGAAAAAAGAGATGTATCTTTTTTTTATAAGTTTTTTTTTTTTATCTTTCCCTGTCTGAGGTCACATTATCTTTTTACCAGATCGCCTGCGCGCTCACCCTTCTTTCAGTTACCCCATAAGGTGTCGCTGCCATCGCTCTGCCTGTACTGTGACCTCATACAATTTTTTTATTCGCATCATAGATTGCCGATGAGCACATAAACTTACGTAAATGCGTTAAAAAAACAAACTCACTCCAATCCACTTGCCGATATCCAGCGAATCCATGAAGCCGTGGACGATGACCTTGCTCTTTGACGCAGCGTCAAAGAAGGACTCGTTCAGGTTCGAGTCGTCAGCAATCAGGAGCTCCGGTTCGTTCGGATTCCGCTTGGTGTACAACAGGAACTTGGTGGCGATCTGCTTCCGGTCGTCGGGAAGCACGTTGATTGGTCGGTGGATCACGTGATAGAAGATGTCGTCGTAGGCGAAGCACCCCAGGGACTTCATGCACTTGTTCGTGACCGTGGGAGAGCCACCAACTGTTGAGGGATGGCGCGGGCAAGATTGGGCCGGCATCAGAGCTACACTCCTAAACATTTGAAGTGGATACTTTCCGGCAAGGCACTTGGGAGGGCCAATCCCTGCAATCTACGAAGAGGGCTAAGCGAATAACTAGATAGAATGTGTATGCTAAAAAAAAAAATCCCGTCTGTATGGAGCAGCAGGCTGAGCATGGTGAACCCTTATGCACAGTGCCTCAGCGCAGATTGCTTTAAAGTATGAAATGCTTTTAACGCTACTCCTAATCAGTAAATTTCACTCGTCCGTTCGTCTATCAGTACGTGCATTTCCTGCTAAATTTAGATGGGAAATTGATGTAAGGAGACATAAACACGAATGCAGTTTCTCAGCTTAATTTGGTGGGAAAATTGATGTCACGTGACCTGATGTCGCGGGATCATACACATGAATTTCGTTTCCCCACTAAATTTAGCGAAAAATTGACGTCAGTTTCCCCGCTACATTTGGCGGGAAACCGGCGTTACTGGGAATTTGACGGCACGTGACTAAGCGTCAACTCAGTTTCCCCACTAAATTTAGCGGGAAAATTCGTGCCCGATGGCCAAAAGATCAATTCAGTTGTGCGGCTAAATTTAACTGGAAATTGACGTCACTTAACCTATACATCAATTCGTTTACCCGTTAAAATTAGCAGGAAAATTCACGTCCTGTGACATAGACATCAATCCAGTCTTCCCGGTACATTTAGCGCGGGAAATGGGCATCACGTGACCTGGCGTCACGAGACCGATACCTTCATTCAGCTTCCTCGCTAAATTTAGCGGGAAAATATACGTCATGTGACCGACACCAATCCCCTCCCCCATTCCCTATAATGCATTTCACTTTAAAGGTAAAGGTCGAAGCCAATATTTCTTTATGTCAAAGCATATCATTAACCTTGTGAAATGCCGAACTGTTCCCGTATATGGCAGCGACCGGCTCGGCCTTGCTAGAAGTGGACGCTTTAGATTTCTTTGAGTGCAGTATATTTATTAAGACCCTTTTTTTTTTTTGTCGTAGCGCAAACTTAGTTTGATGTTTGGTGCACAGTCTTGAATCTAAAGAGCCCGCGCTGAAAAACCAGAATCGTCTTTTTCTTTTAGAAAAAAAAAACTAAGAAAAAAAAAACTCTTGAATTCTTAATAAATAAATGAGTCTTTCATTACATATTTTATATGTAAAATCAATGGCATTGAAAGCATTGAATGTCGACAAAAATACATAATTTGATAAAACCAGGAAGTTAAGAAAGCAGCTCTTATTTTTCCGCTCACAGATATTAATGTTACACGCGCGTATAATACCCGAGCCACACGGGCAACTCGAATGCCATTTACAACGAATGACATTTGAGCGGACGGCCAATCAGCGCGCCACACTCCGGGCGTGGGGCATTCCACTCGCGACAAATTGCGAGCTGATCCGCCGATCACACAAATGTCATTCGTTGTAAATGGCATTCGAGTTGCACGTGTGGCACTGGTATAAGACACACCATTTTATTTTGTAACCAAGTTTCTCGACCGGCTGAGAAAAAATATATTCCGCTAAATTGAAAAGAAAGACAAGGCAATAAACATGTCACGGAAATAGCAGGTATTGCGATGAACCCAAGTACACCCATTCTTTTTAGGTCTGTCCAATGAGCGATGTGTTGAGGCACGAACGGTGACGTAACCCACTGTAATATTTTGTAATCTATCTGGCTATGTACGTCTGCTTGTACCGTTATCGTGGATAGAGATGTTTCTGGACATTAAACAAAATAAATAAATAAATGTTCACCGGTGCACCAGCAAACACAAACGATTTGGAACGCAGATCGTCACCATCGAACAACGAATCAGTAAATACTGATCATTTGTCGGCGAGGGATCGAGGCAAGGTCACGACGCGAAAATCTCTATGCCCCAAGGAAGAGTAATGTTTCCCGCTTGTGACTCACGCCTCCGTAGTAACAGTTGTCCTGCATGATCCGTGAAACCCGCGTGGATGGTCTGCACGAGCAGGAAAAGCACCGTTCCAATTCTTATCGCAGGTGCCACGACCGACCACATCTGAAAGCAAACCGAGGTTAGGAGGAATTAAGAACCCCTGGATAACTTACGAAGCGCCGCGTTTGGTTTCCTTCGCCACTCGCTCGCGGGTACAGAAAGACTTCCTTATAGATCTTGTACGGCCTATCGCCGATGGCGCGGTGATCACGACCATTTTATGCGCTCACTCCCGGCAACCAGTGCGTCCAATTTTTCTACAACATTATGACAAACTAGACTGCCGGCTACGCGTTGCACACACTGCCGCCCTTCCGTCCTTCTAATCTTCGCGTCTTGGGAAATCAATGCTCGCTTGAACAACTTAAAGTAGCTACGTATATTTTCGTCGCGAAGCGTCTGGGCAAAATCTATACTTGCGCGACGACAAGCACACAAACTTCGGTGCATCGAAACTCAATCTCTGAAAGAGCTTAAGTGCATCTTATGTCTTGAAGTTGGGACTTTGAAGACTGACATCGCTTAAAAAGTCAAGGTATGTTACTGCCCTTTGTGTTGCCTTCAGGGTGCTTCTAACATTTATTCTCTCCGTTATTTGGAAATGATAGAGAATTTCATTAAATGTGTGCTTCTTTATAATGTCTGCACGCTCTCATAACTGTAGCAAGGAGATTTTTAAGCGCTGCAGCGCTTGCTAGTTCCTTCTCTGAAAGGTGCGATCAGTCGCTTTGCCCGAGGCCAAAAGAGATCAATCAAAATTACATAAACGCGAAAAAAAAGCAGGCACACATTTCCAAGTGAAATTAGTCTGCGCATACTGGCCATAAAAAATACCTTTGGCTGTAGGATTTGCACGTTCTTTCTGTTTTTATAGGAGGATGTGCAATTGAGCACAAGTATGTTCATATGGTTACAAAAATAGGAAGTCAGGATGAAACAAAGCATAGATTTTATGACCGTGTGACAGGGCAGGGATCTCCCTGCATTCGATGGTGCTTGCGCTGCTCTAGCTATAGAAAAGTGGCCTCACGTTGCAGAAACATCGAAACCAGGGTGTTGTCGAGTGCCGCGTTATAGTAGACACAGATGTTCTGTCTTATTATGGTTACAAGAGTCGAGATCAAGGCCATTTCTGCACCCGACAAACTCAAATCATGCACAAAAAAAAAAAAAACAGATAAAAACATTCTACGGGGAACTTAATCGCGCTCAAGGTCCATCCTCAATGTTGCGCTTGACTGCGTTTGACAGCGCGCCGCTTTGAGATACGACAGCGAGTAAATGCAAGAACCGTTTTTTTTTTCTATAAAACCTGACAATGAATTAGAGCCAATCTTAAACAACTTACCGTGCTCACAATCACAAGCAGGAACTTATAGTAAGTTGGTGAAACTCAAACTTAAGAAAACGCTTCAACCAAATGAACATATCCGCTGTCAAAGTTCCCTAAATGCAAATGTATGAATGAATGGTTGATTAATTAAACTATCGATCGATCAATTGATCGATCGATCTAGTTATTGGTTGATTGATCGATGTTCTTTTTCAGTGAGAATGGGCAGTCCATGACTCTGATATACACACATGGTATCATTATAAGCGTGACATCGTCGATGTCTCGAAAAAATATATATTTTTCATGAATGATTGCTAAGCTTATTGCAAGCACCATATAGCGCAAACCTGTGGATAGCTTAATATTTCGGCGGACTCACACATTAAGACATTTCATGTGCCACTGGAGGGTTCAAAGATCACCCAGAAAGAGACGTAACAAAAAAAGGAGGGAGTTAAAAAAAGATTTAGAGAGGGTAGTACTTGTGGCGCGTATACGTGTAGCTACTTATGGCGACATGCTTCGGGAAGGGAGCCTATATATGGTGAACAACTCATCAAAGGCCTCAGGGAGCCAGTTCGCGCTTATCTGTGGCAAATGACCGCGTAGAAAATATATGAGCACAAATGCGGTCATATCAACACGGATGGTACACGTTTGTCCGTCTTCTTTCGTATACATTTTCCGAGGTTTTTTTTCTTTTTTAGACAATAAATATATCACAATTGCCTTAGAGGTGGCGGAAAGCGCTCACCCGATTGCCTCGACAACATCGATAAGAAACCAGAAACGTACACGAATCTATCCTTACGTTTCCGGGGTTCATAAACACGTCGATGGTGCCGTATACAAAAATCCCACATCAAGTTGTCAAGAAGGCCTATATAAGAAGAATAAAAAAATAATCTTACCCGAGGTGCCATCTTGACAAGACAGCATATGCAGCACGCTGGTCGACAATCCCGCCGACTCAGTCAAACGTCGAAATCGCCGCTGCCGCCGAACGATCGTCATGCATGGGCTGACCCGGACTGGTTGTGTCTGCGGAGCGGCTCTGAGGAACCCGTTGCCGCCTTCCGTGGACCCTCGCTCCGTTTAGCGTCGCCGAGAAAATGCAACACACGGGGTCACTCCGTTCGGGAAGATGGCGGCCTTTCCTCTTGCCCCCCTCGCCTGTTGCTATTTAATTCTGCCAGGTTTGCGGTGCTGTGCTCTGCTCCTCTTGGGTAGAGAGGGATCCCTATCTCACCGTCGACCGGTTGGTATAGGGCCATACAACGAGTGTGGAGCGTGCAGCGCGACCACCACGAGGGTTTCCTGAAAAACGGTGCCCACGAGTGGCCATTTGTTTATTCTTTTTTTTTTAATCATGGGGGTTACGTGTCGACACCTGGTGGACGTGTGCCGAACCCGTCTAGTGAGGATAATACAAGTTCTGCTTTTGCAAACAAGCAACAGCGTATCTGGCTACGCAACACCACCTAGAATACTCAAAACCTGCGCACTAAAATATTGAGCTGCACCATAGTAAGATCAACTGAAGATACAAATTGGACAAAAGTGCAGCGTCAGCGTTCGGTTGAGCGTCGTGTCCAATAATCGCGTCGAAGGGCGCTTGGCGTAGGGCTCGGGTCCAAGTGCCGAGTTGGTGCCATCCGACTGGGACGGCGTTCCAATGGCGAAAAGGAGGATGTCGCAGTCCATTCTTATTGTTGGTGGTGTTGGTCGACCTGCCGCTTTAAGTCCTTAAAGCATAAATGTTAGGCGCACATAGAGATATTCTTCGTACGCTAAAATGAAGGTTGCTGAAGCGTCCCTAGCTTTCTTCCGGCCATTAATTATTGGCAAGATGTTTTGGTGAGTGAAGTTCAGTGGGAATATTGAAGAACACAGCGTGAGTTGCATCGGTCCCCAGTAAACAAAATCAAAAGAAAATTATCAGAGACTATAGCAAAGCCAATTTTGATGCCATTAATGTTGAATTTTCCAGGTTTTTAGATACTTTCCTTGAGAACGTCTCGGAGCGCTCTGTTAAAACTAACTGGACGCTTTTCAAGGAAGCGGTGATTTCGCTCACTAAAAAGTATATACCTTTGAAAACCATAATTGTAAATTCCACTTCACCATGGTTCAACAGGGCGCTTCTGAGGTTATCGAACAAAAAGATACGTTTATTTAGAGCTGCCAGGCTCACCTCTTGCCCACTTCGCTGGCAGAATTACTTCAGTGCTGCTCAGTGTTATAAGAGCGCAGTTCAGAGTGCTAAGGTCAATTTCCTCCACAATTTGCTACCGTCTATGTTAAAAAATAATCCGCGTCAATTCTGGAATGTATTGTTTCACCGGGATAGAACCTCATGTATTT
Organism: Ixodes scapularis; assembly: GCF_016920785.2. Taxonomy (NCBI): domain Eukaryota; kingdom Metazoa; phylum Arthropoda; class Arachnida; order Ixodida; family Ixodidae; genus Ixodes; species Ixodes scapularis. The sequence continues at coordinate 123,658,434 of NW_024609879.1, read as the reverse complement.
CACTTAAAACACTAGACGAAACTGTGATCGAGGAATCTTTATGCGCTACAATGTTCCAGGAAGTGTTCATTAGATCTTTTTCTACCACCTCCATCTGTGCTAACCCAAGCTATCACGTTGATTCCTTCCCATTAATGGATCCTATCATCATCTCTCCCGATGGTGTTCTGAACATCATCAATTGTCTTAAGCTATCCTCAGCGACTGAAATAGATGAGATTAACTCAAAATTTCTTAAAGCTACAAATCAATACTCTTCCGTAATCCTTGCACATATTTTTCAGCAATCACTTGAGACTTCATTGGTACCAGCCGACTGGAAAATTGGTAAAGTTATTCCCTTGCACAAATCTGGTAATAAGCACGTTCCTATCAATTATAGACCCATCTCACTAACCAGCGTTCCCTGTAATATGTTTGAACATATAATCTATACGCAGCTCGTTAACTTTCTAGAATCTAATTCATTTATTTCACCAGCTCAACATGGCTTTAGAAAATATTTATCTTGTGAAACGCAACTTTTGTCTATCACTAGCGACTTTCATTCGGCACTTGATGAGGGATCTCAGGTGGACTGCACATTTCTAGACTTTGCCAAAGCATTTGACAAGGTATCGCACCGACTTTTACTGCTTAAGTTAAGTAAACTTAACATCTACTCTAACGTGTTTAACTGTCTAGTATCGTTTCTAACGAATCGGTCACAATTTGTAACGTGTAATGGTACTAACTCCTCCTCTGCACCAGTTTCTTCCGGAGTACCTCAGGGGTCCGTTCTAGGACCTCTACTCTTTTTAACATATATTAATGACTTGCATGCGGTGGTTTCTTCTTCAATTAAACTTTTTGCTGACAATTGTGCTATTTATCAAGTAATATCTGACTCTGGCTCACAAAAACTGCAACATGACCTAGATTCCATACTACACTGGTGGGAACTCTGGTCAATGGAGCTCAATATTAATAAATGTAAAATAATGCGCATAACACGTAAAGCCAACTTCAATTTTGCTTATAGTATTAATAACACACCCCTAGAACTTGTAAACTCATACAAGTATCTGGGTGTGATTTTAAGTGCTGACTTTTCCTGGAAACTTCATACTAACTATGTGACTAACAACGCCAATCGAATGCTTGGTTTCCTCAAACGTAACTTTTATCTCGCCCCGTCATCATTAAAACTATTTCTTTATAAAACACTACTTAGGTCCAAGCTAGAGTATGCAGCTTCCATCTGGGATCCCTCTACTCTTTACCTCGTTTATTCGCTTGAGGTATTCAGAACAGAGCTGCACGTTTCATAATGGCTAATTATAACCGCACCGCAAGCGTTACATCAATGAAAGATAACTTGTTACTCCCAAGCCTCGCACATCGTCGCACATTCTTTCGTATTTGTCTTTTTCATAAAATCTACCACCATATTCCTCAGCTTAAATCCCAACTAATCATCCCCCCATACTTTGTTTCAGCACGCCTTGATCATCGTCACAAAGTCGGTGTCCCATTTTGCCACTCTAACGTTTATTATGACTCTTTTATTCCCAGGACTTCCAAAGACTGGAATCGCTTACCTGCATCGCTCACATCAATTAATGACCAGGCACTTTTTTGTACATCTATTGCCAATTTCATGTTCCCTGTTCTTTAAGTATTGTATATCTTGTTCCATTTGTTTATTACGTTTACTATTATTCCCACTCCCCTCTGTAATACCATGTGCCCTAAGGGTAAGATAAATAAATAAATAAATAAATAAATAAATTATATAATCGTGTTAAGCTCAGGGACTCGTTAAGGAAACTGCATTTCCTCACGAGCCAGTTTTCAGCTGCTTAAATTTTCACCTCAAAAACATTCAAGACGTCCGTGTGGCATTGGCGAGTTTTAGCTGAGAATATCGATAAAAATACATTCCATGAAATAAATAAAACATAATTTGGAAGCTCGATGCCACTTGCTGTTCAGCGGCAATACAAGGAAACTCGCCGCAGTCAAAGCAGACGATAAATTGCCGATCATATATCCCATAATTGTTTTTTTTTTTTTTTTACGCGGTCTTATCTTCGAGCTAACTATAAGCAATCTAATGTCAAAACCAAAGGCGCGATCGCACCTCCGTCCGCTGCGCAAGGGGGAGCCCCTTGCGCAGTCGAGCCATATTCCAAAACAAAAGGCCCACGCTCGCAGCTACCTTCGCAACCTTCGTCAAAAGAGCTCCGATCATGACTTCCACGATTCTATACTTAGTTTTCCCTAAGTCGGAGTTTCGTCAAAGCGTAGAAGGCACACCCTCACTTCTTCCGCTTGACTGGATGGGCCGACCGACGGTTGAGCAAACTCAGAAAGAGCGCGAAAGCCGTGACGTTAAGCATTCGCCGCCGTTTCTCAGGCCCTTCGGGTAGTAATGTCGACCGAGTTTTGATCTTTGTGCAAGGAAGCGCAAGGAAAATAATTTGCTGGACGTTAAGGTGTGTCTGCTAGTCAGGCACGTAGCCAGGATTTTGATTCGGGAAGGGGGGGGGGGGGGGGGGGGAGGGGGGGGGGCGGTGTCCATGACAAAATGCTGTATGAGGGGGGAGGGGGGAGAGGAAGCTCCAGAAAAATAGAAGATTTCGGGGAAGGGGGGGTGGGGGGAAGCTGGGCCCCAAGGGCGTCCCCTCCCCACCCCCTGGATACGTGCCTGCCGCTCGTGTATACCACATTTAACAAACACTGCCTACAAAACATACGTCAAATACACATTTATTTGGCTTAACCGTTGGCCAAAACACGGAGAAACAAAATGCGCCTGTAAACGTTCTGAAAGCTGTTCTGATTCTCACAAAAACGATATTTCTTAATCAAAAAACGAAAACGCGCTGTTCACAGGAGATTTAACACTGTAGAACTGGTTTGAGATGAATATCTCACTCCCCTTCAGGTTTTGGAGCACTTCTCACAATAAGAGTCGCAAGCTGCGTTACCACACCGCGCATACACGATACAAAAAGACAGTATTAGGATAGCAGAAGGGTTTTCGGGAACCGTTTTTGCACGTCCGATACTGTACGCTGGACCCTCTTGAATTAACTGCGCATGCGCGAGCTTTCTACGGTTGATGGCACATGCACAGTTCCTACCGGAGGACCCACCGTTTCGTATCGGATGGGCAAGAACTGTAAAAAAAAAAAAAGACTGCCCGTGGACCAGACTTGGACGTAGTTCAACTACTCTACTCAAACTACTGTAGTTTAACTACTTTTCCGAGTAACTTTGTAACTTTCAATTACAACTCTTTTTGGGTAATTAGTAGTTTAATTTAACTACGTTCTTCAGGTAACTTTTACTCAAATTACTAACTACTTTCGAAATTTAATCCTATTTTTTTTTTCCTCACAAAAGTTTGAGTGCAGAAATAAATAAGACGCTGGCAGATTAAGTGGTATTCACGAACAAGGGGCCCCCTCACATTCCGTTCCCACGCACTTACATTCGGCAGCCTTAGAAACTGCATCACAGGCGTCCTTGGGCCAAGGTGGCGACGAGCAGCCAAAACATAACACCGGCGCGCACGAACGTAGACAGAGATGCTTGACAAGCCTTGGTCGGGTGTTGACCTAATCCGGTAATGCACGCAAGCGCCGCGTTTCCAGCTGCAAACGTGAAAGACGGGGACACTCCGAGGGTTTTTGCTGTTTTCATGGTGTGTCTTTAGTGAGTACTGACACAAGTGGTAGGTTCCACGGTAGGCGCCACTGGGATGACCTCGCAGCTGGGCGCCTGTTCTGATGGTCGCCTTGTCGTCAGCGCATACTCCCTTGCAAAGCGGACTCCCCCGCGCACAAAGCACGTTCCTGCTTCCAGCTGCAACTGTACGAGCTCCGATGCTTGTTCACGTACTCCTTCGCGTCCTTCCGACCTTCCACGCCAGGGAGACCTCCTCTTTCTTGAAAACGTTTTACTTGTGAGGCGCGTCAGGATGCCGTTGTCGCCGGCGAGGATTTTGAGTCACCCTTGGGAGATCCTTTCGTTAAACCCAACGTCAACGGCAAAAAACAATTTTTTTTTTTTAAGTGGCGTGGTTATAACATTGCAACGAGACGCACAGTCGTCCGGATGATCTCATCGTCGTGGCGCGAGACTTGATCCTTTGACGGTCAGGTGCACTCGCTCGGCGAAATCTACGAACGTCGTGAGAATAAAGAGGGGCCAGTCATAACAATCTCAACTTTCCGAAAAAAAAAAAGAAAAACAAAAAGAGGAGAGTTTGTTATGAAAGACCCTCTAGCCGAGGCAAGCCTCACATGTTTCGTCATGGACACCAAAGATGCCGACACTCGTTTACCCGACCCTGCACAGCCTGCTTCTGAAATTAAACGCTGTCTTTGCATCCAGCGCCACGGTGGAACGTCTTTTTAGCTTGACCGAGGACGTCATTAGAACTAAAAGAGGAAAACTTTCCGATAACAACTTTGAAAGACAATTGCTTCGGCGAGCGAATAAACTATTTTGGAAGTCATAAAATGACTGCATTTATTTCTGGCTCGCAGGGTTTTTCACTGATCAAAACTTCTGTTCATTTTGCTGCCACAAAAACATAAAAAGTAACTTCGAAAGTAACTTCAAAGTAATTCGCTACTTTTTTACAGTAGTTAGTAGTTTACTCAATTACTATTACAAATGCGTAATTTCTACTCTACTTCAACTACTTTCGGCGTCGATACTCAGTAACTTAACTTAACTACCTTTTTTGAGTAATTTGTACATGTCTGCCGTGGACACGTTTGAAGCATAAATATACGGAGTGCAAGTTCGTCTGCTTCTTGCATAAAGGTTGTGATGACGTCAGAACGCCAAACTCTTATTGGCTGATTGAAACCAAATAGTGGGTAGACCTCAAGGCATCTAGCATTGAGGTGTGTACCCACTATCTGTTCAATCAAAGCCAATCAGAAGTCGGCGTCGTTCTGACGTCACCGCTACTCCTGCGCAAGGAGCAGACAAACTTCCTCTGCGTAAAAGAGCTTTCAAAAATGCTCGAGGCGTGTTTGCACAGACTTCTGTCATCCTATATTCAGCATGTCTTTTTATGAAGTAAGACCAGTGTTACTGCGGCTTTATTGTTTGCACACAACACATCTCTCTCGTCTATTTTGTATCACAGTCAGGAAGCATCTTGTTCCGGACCTCTTCAGAAAACAATAGTCACACACCGAAACGTTCGGGATCGAACTCGACCAATTAAAGCTCTTGCGTGTGTAATAACAGTTCCGTACTTCCGCCTTTGGTTTCTACTTTCGGAGGGGTCATTGTTAATATGGAAATCAGTTGTTTCTCTCTTCCGCCGCTCCGAGCGGGGTGCTATAGGTTCCCGTGCACTCCCGTAAGCCGACATTGCAATGAGCCCTTATACGCCCCGATTGTATACCGATGAAACCGTTGTTTCTACATGACGTGACGGTATATGCTTTATGTGCTTACAAAGAGTGCACATTTGCGTTTGTAGGCCAAACCGTTGATTCGGCGTGCCTGCGGGCAGTTTCCACTGCAGTGTCAGCGCGGAAGGCGGTGCACATTGCGCTGCTTGCGCTGTTGATGGCGGAAACGATATATCTGCTGGCGCTAAGCATACACTGTAACTGTTATGTCAGCCTTCCGTCCGTGAAAAGGGGTCAACACGACCCAGACCGAAAGCTGTCATTTGGCCAGCGGCAAGCTGGCACTGTAACAAGTCAGAAATAAAACGCGCGCAACGCACATAACCATACCAAGAAAACGAAAATGGGCGTCATGACCGGTCTCAAATTACTATTGTTAGGTAAGAGGTATGTTGTTGTTCAATGGGAAGTTAGATGACTTCCTGTTGCTTTGCAAACAAACAAACAAACAAACAATCAACCAACCAAACAAGATGCTTTTCCTGTTCACTTGGCTTTGAATAGCACTCGATCGTTTCAAAGCTGGTAATCGTCATATATAAGAAATCAATCTCTATTGGCACGGGAAGTAGGTGAGCCAATAGATAAAATGAAAATACTGCAGACCTTACAAAAACGACAGGATTTTTTTTTTATATTTCTTTTTTTTTATTAATAGAAGCTTCTTTTACGTTATGGAGTTTGTAAGCATCTGCAGCTGCTGCGTTTTCACCTGCAAGATCGAAGAGTAAAACAATTATTAAAATCTCATGAACCCACAGAAAGTTTGAGCTCTTGACGGGCGCAGTAAAAAGTAATAATACGCAAGAGGTATTAAAAACGTTGTAGCAGCGGGAAAAGACTTACGTGTGGAAAATATTGTAAGGGCGCAGGAGAGCTGGTGAATCTTAGCCATATTTAGGGCTCCGTGTTTTCGGATAAATCCGAAAAACTCCGAAAAACACCCGCCGGTAAAGTTTCTGTCAATTCGAATTTATCCGATAAACTCCGAATTGTTATGTGCCCATGCCTGCCACCCCCCCCCCCCCTCCCCCCGGCAAACAAAAATTAATATCTTTTTCAACAATTTGAGCAGCGCAGCATTAATAAAATGACACCATAATTTTCTTTCAAGCCTCGGACCGTTGTCAAAAGGGAGTCTTACGGCTTGTCTCGTCAAGGTTCGTTCAGGGAAACAGGTCATCGTACAATTCGTGTCACGACAAAAGTCACTCTTTTGGTTTCCAGTTTGGGCCATGGGATTTGGGATTTAGAGAAAGGAGAGGGTATGTGTCTGGGGGTAACAGTGAAAGCTATGGACCATAGAGATTGTATAAAATAGGAAAGAGGGACACTTGAAACTTTTCTATTGCATCCTTAACCCCTCCACCTCGCGCGGCCGCGGGATAGATTGATGGGATGACTTCGAGCTTCTTGCGGCTACCTCCGGCAGTTTATTGATTTTAAGGTATCGACGTTTATCGAAGCCACACCTGTGTGCGACTGTTGTCGTGGGACAAATTAGTATTGCCAATGACACCAACGCCAAATTCAACTAAAGAAATCTTAATTGGCTCAAGCGCTTTTTATTTTATAATCTGGCATATGTTTGCATCCGGTTATTATTTATTATTTTTTAATAGGAAACACTGCGAAATTAATCTCCGAATTTTGAAGATTTAGGGATTTGCGTAAAATAAACTCCGAAAAACACCCTCCGAATTTCACGAAAAATAAACTCCGAAAACATGGAGCCCTAGCCATATTGGATTGACCTGAGACGGGGGTAGAGAAGAAACATAAAAGCGTAGAAGAGACGAAAAATAGATAGGACGACGTTTCTTCCGACCTCAGTCTCAAGTTAATCCAACATGACTGACGTACAAATATATTATAAATTTATATCGTCACACGTGCCTGGTTTCAGCTTCTTCAAAGCCTCCTGCTGCGGTTAATGATCGTGCATCTGCTCGGCATGAGATTTCCAACTGTTTTCGCACACACTGAAAATAAAAACACGTTAGAAATAAAAAAATAGAGCTTAAAATACCAAAAGAACCTTGCAGAGAGCGAGCTTTTTATTTAAGCTTTTTTAAAAATGTTTAAGTACTCTTAATTTGTTAATTTTTTATTTCCACATACTAATGGTCCCTTTCGGGACAGATGAGAGGAGCATGATACATCATTAAGGTTAACACAGTGTGTGCAACCGCCCAACAATCACAGTCCGCGCTGTCCTGCGCTGAAACTTGCACAATACCTAAATCGAACAAGTGCAATGCCCTCAATATTAACATAACAAACACAGCCCTTGACGCTATCAAGCGTTAACAAATAATACATGCGAACTTCCTCCGGCTACGTGCACTTAAAACACTTCCTGTTAAATAAATCCAATCCCTCGCTGTCTTCTAACAAAAAAAAAAAAAAAGAGCATGTAAAGCATACTATACCTTTTTTTTCTTCTTCCAAATGCCTTCCGTGCTTATTCCTCATTTTTCGCGACATGTTTTCTCTTATATATTGCTGCTGGTTAACAAACAACCAAGTGGTTCATAACGCTGCAAAAAAGACTTAACCTTTTTCTGTTTTCTGCGGAATTGGAGCATAGGTAAATTTGCTTTGCTGTACACGAGAGGAACCGTCTCCTGTCTTCGATACTTAGAGTATATGAAACTCAATACCTTTCGTTGTTCGCTTTCCAATTTTAACTCAAGTTTTTTTCCTATATGTACGGATCCTAGACTTCGCACGTGTATTTCTGTATTGGGCGCACTAACATCTTGTATGCGATCAGCTTGGTTTGCGGTGAAGCAAGCTAGAGCGTACGTCTGACAAATCGTAATCTTTTGTTGGCTTGGCCAGTGACATTATTAACGTTAAACATGATGGAGAAAACGGCCTAGAAAGCGGAACTACCTGCTGAGCTGTTTTACTCACCATGTAAACGTCAACCAACTGGTCCACTTTACAGCCCTATTACGTTATCAACTTGCTTTGTCTATTTTAGATATGAAATTATAGTGACACCAAGAAACTGAGATTCAGGAATATTTGTTAAAGTGGCTCCTTGCAGTGTGTAGTGAAACGCCAAAGTGTGATGCTTGTGTGCTATTGTGACGCATGTGGTTTCTTGCGCGTTTAGCGACATTTGTGGTTTTGTACCCAATAAATTATTTTAGACAAATACTCATTTGAAATAATATGATGGGCGGTATAAATATAGGTGTAAAATCAGTATAAATAATACAATGACCTGAAAATAATCTGGCTTGATTATACGATTAACAATAACATTGTTAATATATACCGGAAACAATAATGTGTTGAGCCGTCATGTTGACAACTCAACACATTGTTGAGTCTGGTGTGCGTTGTGGCACACCCGACTCAACATGACGTATTTCAGACCTATTTTTGTCGATACTTAAAAATTGCTTACGATTAGTGAGAAATGTCTCAATCCAGTTAAAACGTTAGTATGTCATAAAACAGATCTCAATTTAATTAGTATTTTTGAATGATTGAGCTTATCAAACGCCTCCTTAAAGTCTAAATGTATTATATATACTTCTCCCCTAACATCAACCACTTCACAAAGATAATGTACAGCTTCTACTTGCTGGGTCACTCTCGATAGGCCCTCACGAAACCCATGTTGATTATCGCTTTGAAACTCGTTACAAGAAATAAAGCGACTGACATCTTTGGTAACTATATGCTCCAAAAACCTCTGCACGTTATAGTCGGAGACAGAGGTTGTCTCGCTGCCTTTCAGTATAGGAATTATTTTACTCATTTTCCAGTCCTCCGGAAAAGTTCCCATTGCCAGCGATTTTTTAAAATAACACTAAAAGTTATTTGGCCATCCATTCTGCGTATCTCTTTAGAAACACATTGGGAATTCCGTCTTAACCCATGGACTTCGAAGTTTTTAGATTCGGTAATAAAGCCAATACTCCTTCCACTGAAAGTGCCAAGTCATCCCCGTCTGGAAAGTCTTTCGGTAACTGAAACTCCATTGGTTCATTACCGTCCTTCGTGAAAACGCTTGAGAAGAATGTATACAACCGGTTTGCAATTTCTTGCTTACCTCTGTACTTAACTCAGAAACACATATTCTCTTTTTTGTTAAATACCTACAAGTTTCTTTTGGTCATCGCCTGAGAAACCCTTATATTGTGATCATCAAATTCTTGTGTTTTGACTCTTTTGTATGGCTCTTCATTACAGTGCTCAAAGCCATAATTTCATTTTCTAAAGCTTCACTTCGTTCCCGGAGGATCCTCCCTCTAGGTCGTTTCATTTTTTTTTTTAGCTGAATAAAGTTCTTGTAGTCCAGGGACGGTATATTCTTTTTTCTTTTTACCCTCAAAGGAACATGCTGTGTTATGCACTTTTGTACTATTGCTTTAAACCTTAGCCACATGCCATTCACGCTTAGTGTATCTTGGTAACCTAAAGCCTCAAACGGTCTCAAGAAAATGTCTAACTCATCAAGTATATCGTTGTTTCGTCAGCCATATTATAATCCCTGTAATGTTGATTATGCTTCAAGGTGATAGAAGCACTAACAGTGGAATGATTTGAAATTTTGGGTATTACATCAACATGGTCTTAATACTAGACAATCACTTAAAAAAACAAAGATTCAGAACTGAATCGCTGCCATGCCTTGTACGAGTATAGTCCCTCACTATTTGATGAAAACCATGACCAAAGCATATATCTATTATTGCAGCCGCTGACTTCTACTCCCATTCTCCCTGTAACTCTTTATCCCATACCACGCCCGGAATGTTTAGGTCTCCCGCAACAACCACGTGTTTATGCTGTATCCGTAAATCAAGCATGAAGACATTCAAGGTATCCACAACGGCTGCTTCAGCCCCTGGTGGCCGAGCCACAGCGCCTATAATAACTTCTCGAGTTCAAAGAAAAATCTTGCACCTCACGGATCCTATATAGAGGAAGGGGGGGGGGGGGGGGGGGGGCTAATTAAGAACAGCCTATTTTACTCCTGTTTTGACAACAATGAGTTCACGCACCTTCGCCAAGGCCACAGCGGTCAGTTTGCATCATATCACAACTCGGTTGGCAGACCTCCTGATCTTGGATATCGGAGTGGGACCACGTTTCTGTTCCCACAGCGACATATCAGGTTCCTGTTCGACAAGGAAACCTTGACGCCACAGCCTCTCGCAAACATGCGTTTAGAGAGCGAATCTATAACCTCATTTGCAAAACGTTTTGTTTCCAGGTTAGGCGGAGTATAGGGCAGCCGTCTTTTGAAAACGTGCTAAAGTCGTCCCAGCAGAGGGTGGTAGATTTGTAAAAGACGAAAGATTGAGGGAGCTAATGAATATTCTGAGGATCCAGATTTACTGGATCCTCAGAATCATCAACTCGATCGGGTTGTACCGTCGACTGCGGTAGGAACTTAATAGCAGAGTTTTAGGGGAGCGTTTTTGCACATTCGACACGATACGATGCGCCCTCCGGTACGGACTGCGCATGCGCAGCCATAGGAGACTCACATATACAAAGTTTGCACCGGAAGGCCCATCATACCGTGTCGGGTGTGCAAAAACGGTTCCCTAAAACTCCCTAATAACAAACGGTGTGCATAGCCCGGCAGAGACAGTCACCAAAAAGCTTCGATGGATTCCCGCAAGGCCGCGCCACCGTCGCGCCAAACAAACTGGAAAATGCGGAAGCTAGAGATACGGACGCTGTATAAAAAAGCTGAATGGGCTTTCAAATATTTAGGCACGAATTGATTTTGTTTTTATATTGGGTAAACAACTATCTAAAATAAATCAGAGGACGTTGTATCATATGTGTTAGAATCGCTTTTTTACTTTGCGTAACTTTCTTCTTGTTTATTTATAATGGTGTTTCTTTTGTATTGATGGTAAATGCTGAAATAGCATCTCATCGTTAACTATTTTTCAATTACCACAGTTTAACAGTTTTCTTTCAATACATAGTGACTCATGCCTGAATGACTATATTATAAACTAACGATTTGTATGGAAAAAAAAATATTACGACTTAACTTGGTTACTAAAATGAAATGCAACGACGCCACTCGAAGATTTCAGGGAGTAATCAATTTCGAGTAATTGGGCCATTTTTCGTAGGTACACGCACGTTTGATTAGGAGGCAGTAAAAAAAGCAAACGTTGCTCTTCAAACAAATAGCATTATATTGTTAGAAGGAGAATGAGACGGAACTCTTTGGAGTTGCCCCGCCTACAACGCTAACTTCCTGCCTTTGATAACGCTTCGTCGTCAGGTGAGCCTTCGAGCGTGCAAGCGCTGCCGCAGCACGGCAGAAGGCAAGGAGCGTGTGCTGAAGATGGGGCATCTAAATCAGACACCCTTCTGTTTTCATCCTGTCAGTGGCTATGTGGTATTGCGCTGTCGCCGTACTCGTTGACTTTTTTTTTTTCTTTTTTTTTACAAAAACATTTGATAAATTTTTAAGAGGAGTCGTTGCAAAGTTCACGTTGTCGCCGTATACTCGCCGACGTTGTTTTTCTTCGAGAGAAACATTCGAGAAACATTCAAGATGGAGCCGTTGCTAAGTTCACCTCGTCTTCGGATTTGTCAGGTGTTCGAAGCCGAAGGGCGCACCCTCCAAGTGACAAGCCAGTCGGGCCGACACTATCCGGCTTGATATAAAGCGGTTGGTATGCAAGAGGACGGTGGACGAGGAAGGCATCCGAGCAGTTACAAAAAGCAAACAAAGCGCTCAGAACTAGTTTCTAGGTCAGATTTTTTATCCGGACGCCGCTTTCTAAAAATAAGAGCGCGCTACAATACAAAAGAAAGCGCATATACAAATATGCGTGAGGAGCAACGCCATGCCACTTGAATTCACGCGACCTCGCGCGAGTTTATTTACCCCAATTTATGCGTGCAAAAAAAAAAAAAAAAAAAAAAAAAAAGCAGGAAAGAACCGAAAAAAAAAGATGCGTTCTTTTTTTTTTCATCATACGAGAGTTGAATCGAATGCTGATGGTGGCACATGTTATGTACGGTGTGCATATCATTAAAAAAAGCGGGTTTATAATTTAGTTTTTATTATTCAGATGTATTTTTTTTTTCAAGGGAGGTTTGCTATTGTTTCTTTTTAAAGAAGAGTTCTAGAGTCGTGCGATTTGTATATAATATTAGTATCTTAGTCTAAAATTTTGAATCCTGAAAATTTTCCTGCTGTCAAGTCGAACAGCGTCAAGTATCAATGATTCTCGTAATAAGTTACATGTTTTTTTTTTAATTACAGTTAATTTTTTTAAGAAATTACTTTTGGTTTTGACAACGGTCAAGATATTAGCCGATATGAAGCCGCAAGCAACTTTCTTTCCCTGATCATTTGCCACGCGTGAAGCAGAATCTACCTTCATGGTCGATAATAATTCACCATGTGATTACTAGGCCGTCAAACAACCGTAGTGCGCTAGGTGATGCCGGCTGCTTTTCAGATAACCGGCTAATGAATCACTATTTGATCGTTTCTTTGTTTTTGTTTTTGCTGCGAGTAAACCTTTTTTACGTCAAAATGTCGCCATTTTGAAAGAAAAAAGAGGAAGATAATTGATGATGTAGTTTGGAACGGTTGCCACCGTTTTCAACCGACTTCAATCGTAACACATGGAATGTTTTGATATACTGCCATGACCATGCTCAAAACTAAACTTATAAAACATAATGGTTCTCAAAATTTCAGTGCCAACTCGCCCAAGAATCCGCATTGCTCAAAACTCACATTATGAATTTCGAGCATCCGTATCTGAACTGGCAATCGTCATGTTAATACTGCACCATATATGTTCTTTTTCACAATAATCGACTCTAATTATTGCTGGGTGTCGTTTAAAAATTTCTACCCGATTGGTTACCATTTTTTTATTCAAGTAATATTTCAGATAATCGATTGTTATCCCCACCAAGTCTAAAATATCTAAAAAAATACACATATTTTAATTTTATTATTGTTGTATTATCATGAACGAGGGAATGTATGTGTTGTTAAGGCTGTTTTAAAACTGACTAATGTTACGTATTTTAATTCTTCCGTATAGTTACATGGAACGCTAAAGTGGTTTACCGTGAAAGACAGCAGCGGTGCTTCTAAAATGCAAATATATTCGCAAACAAAATAAATTCGTCATTTTTTTGTAAGCTTTAAGACCCAACGATTAATCGGTTCGAAATATTTCGATTGAAATCATTCTTTGATACGACGAACAATTAATCTATCAATTGCCCCGCCCTAGTTCTTTCTTGATGGCAGATAATTATGGTTATAGCTCATTTATTGGCTCCATGCTTTCGGGATTAGACGAAAAACATGGATAAACACCAGCCGTTGTCAAAACAACAAAATTGGTCTAAGAAAAACTAAAACGATAATTCCTGTAAATGTTTGCCCCAAAAGAGGGCTATTTTGTCAAACTCTTACGCTCGCAGGCGCGCAATCTTACCTACACTGACGCACTCTGCCAGTCGTAAATCGTTAGAATCAGAAACTTTTCAGAGCAGTGTCGTGAGTTGCGTCAATCAGTCATTCACCATAAAGCGTCACAAGGTCTTTGTTTTGTTCAGATAACAGCTGAACGATGTAGCTTCTGCTAGCAGTCGTTATCGTTTCATGTTTAATTAATGCAAGAACAACTTGCCTTCCTCGTTTCGGAAACATTTTGCTTGAGGACAAGTCTATTTTAGATGTCACACAAGATCGCCCGGACTTTGGTGTGCAGTCGGACTTGTCCTTGAGTACGAGCACTGCCGCATCGTGCTAAGCTCGGAATGTTAAAAAAAAGTTTAGAAATTAGAAATATTACTAATTACGTACAAAAAATATACGAAAAACAGTACCAAAATCCACCAATGTTTAGAAGAAAAAAAAAATGAACATGGAACAAAATGTTTGCATATATTATTTTTTTCTTACGAACACCAAAAATCCTGCACCCTGCTCATCTGTAGTAGGGCACTTCTGCTGAAATCAGCAGCCTAGTAATTTTTTTAAAAGCATTTGCCGCCATAGAACTCGATTTTGCAGGTATTTATGCAACACTAGATAGAAAGGTGTTTTTTTTAAATCTAGAAGGCCAAAAATTTCATTCTTGCACTCACCTCCAACTCTTCCGCGACATCCAGTAGGCCTAAAAAAATTTGTTAAATCTTGGGCGCTATTAGCAGATGAGCAAGTTCGTCTGCTGCTTGAGCAGGGATTGCAGTGTCGTCAGAAAGACGCCGAGCTCTGATTGGATCGGGTGGGAAGATAGGGGGTAGATATAAATGCTATTGGGGAGGAGGAGCGACCGTGACCCCCCAAGCGGTTAACTTCAGAACTAAAGGGATGGGGACAACATATGCAATGATTCAGCGCTCGGCCGACAGAACCGAACTCGGCGTCAGCGTTCGGCTGGAGTTCGTGTTCTCCGGTGAGGGGGAAGGGGCTCTTTTGTTTCCACCCTGGCCTGCATGAACAATGCAGCATGCAGGGTCCCAGCTCCGCGCAAAAGCGGGTCAAGCTCGCATTCTCTGAGGATAGATCCGGCGCTTAACGTCGCTTCGTCGATTGTTAGTATTTTTTACACTAAACTGTGCCCCGCGCTCTATTGTAGAAGATGACATGGACATGCCCATAAGGCCTGTTAGCATGTGCGCAGGCCTTGCGTTGAGTAAACACCGAGGGTGGGGGCAACAAAGGGGTCAGAGCGCCCCCTATAGTTCGATATCCTGCCCAATAGCTGCGTCGAGGGACACCCACTGCCCTTCCAATCGGAGCCAAACAGAACTTGGCGTTCTAACGTCACCGCAATTCCTGCAAAAGAAGCAGGCGAAAATTTGTCTCCCTCCCTTTCTCGGTTTCTCGGTGCATAGCTGCTGTCATCTCTATTCACTGTTCAAACGCGTTCGAACGCCGAACGCCGGCGTCCACCGTTCAACCTTCGCGTTCGAACACCGAGTAGAGTGAAAAGCCGATAGCTTATTGTGCCTAGTCACTAATCAATCCAGAGCTCTGCTCTCTTGTCTCCTCTTCTCTCTCTGTTTCCAACCGCATATAATGTAACGAAACGTATAAAATACTTTTTAATGGAACTCAGCATAACTGCAGTCACACCTGCGGACGTTGCAATATCCCAAATTGCGTCACTGTTTTTTGTTTTGTTTCATCGTAAAATCTTGTTGGGCTAACTCAGCTAACTTAAACTTCCGGGAGTTGACTACCCAAACACTTTCCAAACTTTCAGCTTTTATTAAAAAATTTTGGTATGTTTAGACGTAAATAAAGCAACAGAAAATATTTATATTTTTTCATTAATCCAGGGGTGGTCAGACGAACATATGCAAAGAGCCACAAAAAACCGCTTTAAGTGAAGGGCCGCAATGAAAAAGGGCATGGCAGTGTTTTTTAGTACTTTCATCTCAGTTGACGGCCTTGGTGAATTCCAGTTATGAAGCGATTACTAATTATGCTTATTTAATGTGTGTCCCCATGACGGAGTGAAGTGCCTTGAAAGTTCGGCTGGAATGGCATTGGTGCAGTAGCTAGTGACAGTCTCATGAAGCCATGACAAATAAAGGAAGGCATATCCCGTCTTGAACAGCGATGCAAATGAGCATGCCAAGAAGTCGCGTTTACTAGGGAGTCCCGAGTCTCCGTTTTCTCACCCCTGCTCTATACTCTAGAAAAAGTAAAGTATTTTCACGAAATCTCGGTTAAGGTGTTTCCTAACTATATAAAAATATTAACCGCATCTCCGCATGGTGAACGATGTTGATGGGGCCGAAGCTCTGGTGGTGCTTGTCTGCGTAGATGCTGAGCCGCAGCATGCCGAGCCTTTCGTTCGTTTTCATCCATGTCAGAAAGAGAATGTGTGGTATGGAATGTGGTTATATACTCATTTGAGCATTTGACCGCAGCGCCATCTCGTCTATAAACGTTGAGCCAATGCATGCAAAGTTTAACGCGATCATATACGCATTTGACCGCAGCGCCCTCTCCTGTATAGACGTTGAGCGGGTATACATGTAACGTTTCATCCATGACATCCCCAGCTCTCGAGTTACTACCACATCTCTGAGCCCCCTACTCGTCCCGCAGTCGTGGCCGAGTGGTTAAGGCGATGGACCAGAAACACATTGGGGTCTCCCCGCGCAGGTTTGAATCCTGTCAACTGCGCAAACATTTTTTTTTCCATCATTTTTTATATTTTGTTTTATTTTTTGCCCTACATGAGCACGTGAGCTCAGGAACACGAGCACGAGCACCAGCAAGATCGATGTGAGCACGGACGCCGTACGGACAAGACTAAACAAAAAAAAAAAAAAAAGTACGATTGCTTGCGCACATTTATTTTGCAAATCACTTTTAGTAAAATTTTTAATTCTGATTTCTTCTAATGCATTTTTGTGTGCAATTTGTCAATGGTCTCATGCGTAACCAATTCTTTTGCTCCGGGGACGAGAATACCTCCTCCTGCCGAAGGGTCACTTGAACTTGTCAGTCTAAAAATGACTCGCGAAGCAGGCTCAAGGTAATGCTCCCGGACGCGTCACCTTGAACGTCTTTCAAGATGGAGGACGAACGACCGGGAAGAGACTCAAACGCAGCGGCAACTTTGACCCAGATAGGTGGGCAAATTGTTTCTTAGAGTCCATCAACCAGTTAGTAGAATGGGCGGTGCAAGGTCCTTCATTTTTCACCAGGATGATCGGAGCTGTTACTACAAATAGCATGAGTGATGAGTAATCTGGTCCTTTGCAGTTTAGTTGTCGATTGTTTTAGCATTTACAGTTGGGAACAGAACAAAAAAGGGACCAGTGTCGTTTCCCAGAAACAAAAATTGGTGGAATCACGAATTTCGTCAAGAGTTAAAACTTGTGTTTTGTACGAGTTGGTTCATACTGATTTAAAAGGTTAAAAAGCGCAACACAACAAGGACAATAGAGACACAAAGACGACAGGACGGGCGCTAACTCACAACTGATTTTATTAGAAACAACACTGTCACTTTTATACACAAGATTTTAAAGAAATAAAAAAAGATAAGACTGAGAGAGAGATTATAGAGGCGTTTTATATCAAAAAGAAAGATGACAAATGCGTTAGCACGCTTTCTCTCTTTTTGCTTCAGAAAGAAGTAATGTTTCTAGATAGCTGCTTGTGAGAGTGTTGATTGGTTGCAGTGTGGGTTTGGCATACGATCTTGTGTATAAAAGTGACAGTGTTGTTTCTAATAAAATCAGTTGTGAGTTAGCGCCCGTCCTGTCGTCTTTGTGTCTTTATTGTCCTTGTTGTGTTGCGCTTTTTAACCTTTTAAATTCGTCGAGAGGTTTTGACTGCCACTTCTTGTTTTCTCTACGCTTAACCATATAAATTATGGTTATACTAAACCAAAAATTAAAAACAAAATGAAACTACTTACGTGCTATTCTATCTTACGGTGGTTTAAAGTTTTTCATTCTAACTATATTATGCCAAAATATTTTAAACAAAAGACTTACGGCACCAGTTGATACCAACAGTTTAGGTAACATCGGTAGAGGAATTCATAAGACACTATTTCCTACATACTGATTTAAAACTATGTTAAAACATGTCAGATTTTATTGTAAAGGGAGTAGCAACAAATCATATGTACAACGTTTATTTAACACACACTAAGGATGGACGTCAAGGAAAGTGACTAACAACGGTGACGAGTGAGATAACAAAGTTACAGTACAATAGGCTAAACGGCATGTTTTCTCAAAATGGTTAGTGGACCAGCACGGACGAGAGTTGACCAGATGTTACCTCAAGCAACATTAATGAAAGGGTCGGTATCACAAATGTGCCACGAAACGCCCTCATGCCTTCCAGTATTAAATAGCGCCGGAAACATAGGCAATAATTAATAAAAAAAAAACACCAATGATTGTCTACTGAATTGCGCCGCAATAATCACGCCTCATTGGCAATGATACCCATAACGGAAGCAAACTCACAGACATAATGAGACAGGTCACATTTCACACTCCAGATATATGAGAAAAAAATGGTCGGAACATTCACTGTTCATCAGTATGATACCGCATAACCTTCCTGTCTGGATGCTCGATGATCCTCAACCTGCCAGAGCTTTTCAGCACTTAGGAGCCACACACACACACACACATAAACACACGCATCAAACAGATCACATGCAATGATTCGGTGACGCCGTAAGAAGCATTACCGAACGCCATTTGAGTTTTACCTGTTTTTCCCCAAAACAAAAGAAAGATATGTAAAGTCTTCGAAATACACCGCTGTAAGTCTTCGTTGGCCACCATGCATCATTTCCGTGTTTGTAAATCTGTAACTCCTCTCTACACGTCTGGACCTACGGTGTACAGAAGCCTAATAAAACTCAACTATCGAGTTTTCGAGCGCAAGTTATGGTACAGTACTCAGAGTATCTAGATAAACGCGGTGTGGCCACGCGACTGTTCACGTCACTAAAACTCTGGGCAGGACGTAGTTTCTTGCAGAAATATCTCTTCACCAGAAGCCAGTGCCTGGGTCTTGTTGGCGCAGTACAAGGTGTGTCTCAGCGCTTTGCCCCTGGCGGAAAAACAAGATAACAAATAAATGACGAGCACGGAGACGCCAAGCCCTCGAGTAGCAAACACAGTTTGAGTATAAGGCATTATGTACCGTTTGAAGAAGCTGTCGAACGGTCTGAGCTTGACGGAGTGGACAAAGAGCCGGTTGTCCACTTCTGGGTCTCGATTGGTCCACTCCAGTCCAAGCGAGTTCGCATCGCTGACCTCTTCTTGGGTTGCCACGTAGTAGCTGTACATGCGGCCCCCGCGTATGTCCTGGGGCCTGCAGCGTAATGTCGCTCAGAAATACGCCGCGTGATTCGCTAGATATTGCTGCAGTGTGCGTCGCTGGCGTTCCCTTTTGAAAAAAACATCTTCGCAGTGATTTGCCTCTACGTTGTTTAGAACTAGGATTCCGTGTTTCCGAAATTTATTTCTCGTGAAATTCGGAGGGTCTTCTTGGAGGTTATTTTTTTGCTGAAAATTCGGAGTTGATAGAAGTTTGTTTATGCTACATTTTGGATTCTTTGAAATTCGGAATTTAATTTTGCCGCTTCAAGCTTGCTTCAAGCTTCAATATAAGAAACGTCTGCTATTTGGCACAAACCTGTCCTAAATTCGTAGGAACCCGGCTGTGTCGAATGATATTTCTTCAGCAAGATTGGGCATGTCGTCCTTGGCATAAGTTGTACTAAGTGTCCCGCAACAAAACGTGGAATTAAGTATCATCGATATTTGGAAAGTCACTGAAATCCTTCACGTAGTCTCAGAAAAGCTCGTTTTCTTCGCAGTCCCTTCCTACGCTTCATCATGCGGCTGAGCGGGGCGCAGCGGCGAGATAAAACCTTTAGCTGCCCCCCTTCCTCCTGTGGTCAAAGCTTTCACTGGTATAACAAACACTACCCCGCCTTCCTCAAAGACGTTTAAACTGGTTTAAACTGAAAACTAGAACAGAGGTTTCTGTCGTGACCCCAAATTACAAGGACCCGTTGTCCTGAACAAAACATAGCGAGGGAAACGGTGGACTCCCTTTTGCCAAGAGATTTGAAATTAAACTGGTGAGGCCCCTCTAAGGGGGGACTACTGACCTTGACAAATTTCATTTGTAGAACATCGTGTTTTCTTTGTTTTATTATTATTCATTATTGTAGCATTAAAGTTCGGAGTTTTCTTGATAAATTTAAATTGACAAACATTTTACCAACGAGTTTTTTGTTTTTTTTTCAGATTTTTTTCGAATTTATCCGAAAACACGGAACCCTATTTATAACGCAATCTTATGAAAACGAATTTAAAGCTCCCCAAAAACTACGGAGCGATTTTCTCGAGACAGAACTTAGTTTTTTTTATAGGTTTACTCTAAGAGGTTTAGCGATGACTTGAAGAATGGGGAAAATGTCAGTCTGTGTAAACCTAATAAACATGTTCAAAAAAAATAAATATGGAGGAAAATAGTTGCGCTAAGGCGGTCAACAAAAGAAAAAAATCACGCTTACATGCGAGCAGCTCATCGAACAACTGCGTGCAGTCACTCCCAGCTTAAGAAACACAAGGCGTGATCAGTCCCGTGACTCTTACATCCCTATGGCCAGTGAAATTCAGGCATCAGCCATGAAAATATTAATCAAATAAAAATAAGAATATAAATATTAATAAGAATATCCTTAATAAAAGAACGCTGGGTCGATTGCGAAGCAATAAGCGTGAACATAAGCCGCGCCCCACGTTTTTTAGGTTATCAGTTACTGTAGTAATTGCTTCGAGTTAAGGACCTGGGTTTTTTTTTTTAAAAGATTTTTACCTCGCAGTAAGTCGTTTTTTCATGTGAATTTTTACTCAATTAGTAACAGCCGCAAACGTTTCCTCATAATTTGAGCACCCACCTCTTGCTAAGCCTGACATAAAACTTTCCGTTCAAGTGAAGGAACAGTTCTCCGAAGGCGTCCCAAACTGCACGCTTCGGTGTCTTCGACATCTGTACGGCAACGTGGTACTGGTGCACTGCAACGAAAACATATTGTGCGCTCACACCGTTCAGCAAGTTTATGTGCGGCTGATTTTAGCCATCACGGACATTTCAAGGTGTTTCGAAACCTTTCAAACTACTTTATTCACCCTTGAAACCAGAAGCATAACACGGCAATTCGACGAGTCTGTCGTCATCACGCAGGAACCACCGGAAGAATGAACTGCTCTTTGAATAGAGAATCTTAACGGACACTGCTGTGCAAGTCCCCATGTTGGAGAGTAGAATGTCAATGATGCAAGTTTGAAGTTACTAACCTGCGCTACACTTCGTTGCGCACTACACTCTAAGAAATGCCTGCCAATCTACTTGCCCGCAAAACACTCATAGAGCCAATCTCTGCGATCTACGAAATCAGCTCTTCGAACGATGAGGCGGAACATCTGTTTAGACCTTAAAATTAAGCCTGCGCTGTGGCATTATGCGATGCAATCATGGCGCTTTGCGTTGCGTAACGTCACAACGCAGACTTCATTTTTAGGTCTAAACGGATGTTTCGCCTCATCATTCGCTGAGCTGATTTCCTAGATCACAATGATTGGCTCTTTGAGTGTTTTGCGGGTAATTAGAGGTGCAGGCATTTCTTAGAGTGCAGTTAGTTTGTACAAAACAAAATCACTAACTAACCTCTTTTGAAGGGACACTAACGCAGTATTTAGGCTCGCCAAGGTTTTTTGTTGTTTTTTTTTTAAATAAATTAAAAGAGCCCAACCACCCAGAACACAATTTGCTGCTCGAAATTTGTTTTCTTTCGTCTGAAAACCGTCGAACGAAAACTGGCCGGTTTGAGTCCCGCTCACTCTCTTCTTTGTAGTTACGTGCCGTTATCTACGATTTAGACAGAACCACTAAATGTATTTAAAGACGTGGATCATCGAAAGAACACTCAGTATTAAAAATAGAAAGGAAATATGATACCCATTTTCTTTGTGTCTTCTAAAAAGCAGCAAATACGCTGATTAAAAACGAATTGCACAGAGAACCAGAAGCACCCTTTGTGTTCTCTGTGTAATTCTCAGCGTGGCGTCAAATAGCTGGAGTCGCGGGCTGGACGACTGAACGAAGCGGGCTAAGCGATGGCGGTGGACCACGGGCGTGGGACCTCTACTTCACAACCGTTTGTTCGCGGCGCCGGAGAATCTTTCTAAAGGCCCATTCACACTCTTGCGACTGCTTGCGACCTCTTAAACCTGGGTTCCTTAAAACTTCTTAAACCAGAGAACACACTGGCGCCATCTATTGGGAAGCAGTGTAAACTCGGCGGTCCGGCATATTTTTTTTTTTTATTTCTCGCGCATTATCCTTTCTTTCTTGGCTCGAAACACTTTTGTCAATGTTATAAACGAGCCTTTCTATGGGTATTACGCACATTTGACCTCGAAAATCCCGCAAAACCTTCGCTTTTGTGAAATGCAGTTCTAGGGTCACCGCATAGATGGCGCCACAATGTCAGTGTGTTCCCTCACTCTAGAAACATTTAAGAAGTTGTAAGAGATCTCGTCTCTCTCAGTCGTACTCGGTCGCAAGAGTGTGAACGGGCCTTAACTTCAGTAGAGAAATCGTTTACCGATCAAAACAATTAGGATTTACTCCGTTCGACACAGTCGTTGCCCATTCTCCTGGCTGAAGACATCGTTCGCCTTTCAAACACGAATTGGTAAGAGCTTAAAAACGTGCGAAGTGCGCCTTTTTTGTCTGCATCGCACTGTAGGAGAAAAAAAAGAGAAACGTGGTTGGGTTTAGTTACGTGATTTCCGGCAACGCTCTCCTCCTCTACATTTCTTCTCCCTTTCCAGTTCAGTTTGAATTCCGGTTTCGAGCAGTTGTTTTTAATAGCGCAGCTCTTAGGCGCCCGTTTCCGGTTTGAGCGGCGTCGTGGTCGGCGTAACCGCGAGGTCACGTGACCCCCGTTAGGTCACGTGACTCCCGCGAGGTCACGAGGGTCACGCGACGTCGCGTGACCTCACGGTTACGCCGACGGCGACGCCGCTCGGAGGGAGCAGTAGCAGGCACGATGAGGAGGTGAGGAGGAGGGAGGAAGGATATACCTTTCCCTCGTAACCCTTCTCCTCCTCCTCCTCAAGGGCTGCGCTCTAAATCGCCGTTACAGGCAGTTGTAAACGGCTTCCATTTTTCTTTTCTTTTTTTTTTGCTTGTTTTTTTAAATATACGTCACACTGTAGCAAAATATTAATTCAGCAGTCTTCTTAACGGGGCACTCAGGTGGGGTTTTGGGGAAGCTACTTTTTGGTGCGATGGCGTTAAGGAAGTGTCAGTGAATGAGTATCTTCGGTTTTATAAGGAAGAACCGCCTATTAATCACGCAGGAATAAAATACGTGCGGACTCTTTTCTGTTCCTGCGCCGACCAATGAAATTATCGTATGTTTGAAAATTTTGGCGGCCTTTGTAAAGTTTTGCTAAAGAAACAATTTTCAGTTCATTTAGATATGTTGTGCATGATAATTTCACAAGACGTTGAATATTTCTAGTTTAGAATACGCGATGCCGCAATTCTCGTTTCACAAACAAGGGACTACGTTTTCTCCTTGCCTTCCTCCGCGGGTGGTGAATTTCCCATTCCCTCGGGATGCGCGGAAGCGCACGTATCATGAACTCGCGATTCAAGCATGTCGTCGGTGGTGATCGTCGACGTGGACGGCGTGGTGAAACCTCATCGTTCCGCGTAAAAGCGCTATCCTTGACTGTGAATTTCCGTCGTGTGTCGCTATAACCCAGCACGTACTAGAAGGGAAAATCCACCAGCTTGTGCGGCGATGTCGTGGCTGCACAAGTGTTTCCTCGAACAACGCCCGGATTTCTTATTTGACGCATTTCATGCGTTCGCTCAAGTTCAAGGTATTACTGGCGCTTACCGTATAAAGGATGCGAATTTCCACTCGTTTTCATCACCGGAAAAAAGTGATTAGTGTTAGGACTCCTGAACGCTCGCAACGTCTATCTGATCACGAAATTGTATTTCTAAGTTGCTGTATCGCTGCTAAGGTTAAATCATTTATAATCGTAGAAAAGGCGTGTGGCGATATTTGTACTATTGGCAAAGTCGTGTATTAGAGTCGTGATCGTCCAAGATGGCGTATTGAATATTTTTTTTTCTTTTCTTTCATCCACTGTACCCTGTAAGCCTATCATGAAAAAAAAAAATAAAGCTTTAGGCTATAGAAAACTGTCTGTCTACATTCTGTTATGGCATTGAGTGGCAGTGCGCCCCTTTTTAGAGGCGCCGCTGAAACAGCTGACGGCGGCGTAGAAGCAATCGCCATGCTGCCGACCCGCTGCGCTTGTTGCAGTGGTTGCGGGTGTGTGTACGCGCGGCGCAGAGTGGTCGTTCCGGTCACTCCGGTTGCAACGGACGCAGTCGTAGGCAACGCGCTCGTTGCACATGTCTGAACCAGCCTGCCGTCCTCCAGAGGCGAAAGTCAACGTGGCGACATCGTTTGACATCACGTACCAGAGGTAACGCTGCGATGCCAAACGTTTGTTTGGTTACGGCTTGCCCCAACCGCAAATCGAAGAACGCCCGAAAAGGTCTGCGTTTCGTTGTCCTCGGAACCCGAACATGACTCCGAAGCGCTGCTATCGTCCACATCGCACGTCGGAGTGGCGTCATAGGAAATCAACCCCAGGTCAGCTGTCCGCTGAAAACTTTCAACCTCTAACGGCGTCAGGCCCTCGAGCGTAGAGAACTCCGCCATGATCAAAGCTTGAATGACAGAGGTACGGCCGGTGCGGCTCCCTCGGGATCACTGCGCGACGAAACGTCGTCCAACGCCATTGGCCCGAGATTGTTTTGATATGCGAGCGGTGACCAATGACAGTGGTTTCGTTTTCGGATGGATTCGGAGGTTCGGCAGCCTTCAATTACATTTTTATTAAAGAAATAATCACCACATGACTACATTTTTTTTTTGTTTTTTAGGGATACTGAGGGCGTCTAGATTCAGTTGTCATCATCAAAACACGAACTCAAAAACCACTTGAGTGCCCCTTTAAACCATAAAAAATCGCCTGTCAAAAAGAGGGGGAGTGTTAGTATTTTTTTAACCTAAGTAGCGAAAATAAACGTATGGTTTTAACTCGAAATTTGCTGAGCATCGTTAAAAACCTCTAAATCATTTAATTCTAGGAAGACATTAAACCACGTGTGAAGCGTGACGGCGCGCTTAAGTTCCCACTATATGATGACAAGGAAAATCACCAACGCGCATGATCTTCGTTGTAATCGGCGTTTTTTGCATTTCCAGCCTTGTGCCTGTGGCGCCAGTGGTGAGTTTTTGGCGCACTTTCGACGATCACACGTGCTTTCAGGCTTCCTAATATTGACTAATTTAGGGGTCTACGATGACGCTCTGTAAGTTTTTAATAGGAACCATATGTTTAGTTTCCCCAGTAAAAACGTTAATTAGTCAAAATTAGCTAAATATTTAGCTAATTACAACAGATTTCGTAGGTCGTTCCGATACTTCTGATACCCCCAATAACGATACGATGATTGTTTGAAGGCCGCAGCGGGGTATCGGGTACTCTTATGGAAGTCATCGGAACGATCTACTGAAACTCTCTGCAAATGACTCGACTAAAACGTAAGTGTCAAATACAACGTACAACAAAATGGATGCTCGTCGTTGGTTTTGAGGTAGAGTTTCTTGCCCATTCGCTGGTTCGTGTGTCCAGTTCTCATCCTGTCAGAGTAGAACCCCATGACAGCGCAGTCGGAGCCCCTGGACCCGCACTTGGAACAGCGTCCAGCTTCGAAGTCCTCCCAGGACGAACAGGACACGGCCACCGGCAGACAACCCATGTCATTCGTGATGGACTCCATGTAGAAGTCGAGTGAGCGGATGTGATCGCAGGAACTAAAACGACGAACTCCTGCGCGCAATTAAAAAACAAAAAACAAAAAACATCAGCCATTCCACTTTTTCCAGCTGGATGACCAGCGAAGTTGTTTAGCACACGACACAGAGCCGCCCCAAGGAGCCGGAGGAAACTGGACACGCGCGACGGGACCGCCACCCCGGGAGAGCGGAAGGAAAGGAAACTAGGCACGCAAGCGCTTGGAACGACGACAAAGAGAGGGCAATGTGAGCGTATACATGGACGACGCGGGTCGAATAGCCGCAAATATTTGAGAAACCTTTATTATCTACCTGAGAGTCTACTGACCTTGAACATGGTGCCTACTGTTAAATATTCTACTGAATAGACCTATTCCTAAATTACCCAAGCATCAAGGAGAATGCAGTTAATGGCGTTCCAGGCGCCGCGTGCCGGCGTCTGCAGCAGGAACCGTTCTAAAGCAAAAGTCTAAAACAAATGGCATCTTGCACGCGTGTTCGTCAACGATTTATTTTGGTTATTTACTTCGAATCTTTTATACGGGGAAGGCGTGCGCGCGCGTGCGGCGGTGCGAGCGTACAGGTTTTGGTCACGCACACGAAACTCCGCGGAACCCTAGCCATAAATATCTCCACTGTAAAACGCACTAGCAGAAAAGAAAAAAAAAGCGCCTTACGTCTTTTGACTATATTTTGGGGGCGATTTTCAAGCACAACTTCCATATAGGAGCACCCGAATTTTCGCCAATATGTTTAGGTGTGTGCGGATGGGTGACTATAGTATCGTGTAGATTCGATGCTCCGCTGATCGGTAGTTGTGTGGTGTGTTTGTTTAAACAGTGAGAAATTAGTCAGCCCCATATGGGCGCCTGGTGTCGCCGCTGTATATGAGAAACTTAATCAGTGTTGTACCACTGCTAGTCTATCGTATTTAACTCGCATCACACAGTGGTGACACACGACCGCACGTCGGTACGATACACATCCTGATGAAACTGGAAGGGGTGGGAATTAAACGAATGATTCCTGGGTTCTGAAGCGCTAGCTTCAGTTTCACATGCTTCGCGCTGCGGTTTTGTTAACACGCTTCGGCCACTGATTAAGGACTTTTCGCAGATCGTTTCCGCCGTCCCGCAACGGTTCTCTGCAACCCGCTACGAAATCCGGGACACCGCAGGCAAGGCTAGCGCTACGCATGCGCAGTAGTAGGTGGGGTCTTTGTTCCGGAGAGCGTAGGAGAGGTGAGAAAACGTTCTACGGGAACTCCCTATTCTCTCACCTACTGGTCTTGTCCACGCGCCCAACAATTTCCCTACTTTGTCCTTCCACATCTCCTCCCTTCCCACATGCCTTTTACCTGGGAGAGCTGGGCCACACCCCCTTAGACCTCCGCCCTGCCCCCTGGTCTCGCCTAGCGCAGCACATCTCCCATGTGCGAGACGCCTGGACTTCAACAACACTCCTACAAGCTGCGACCTGAGCCGCCAAGCCTTTCCGGAAGGCCCCACCCTCTAGTAACTACTGCCCTGACATGGGCGGTTTTAATAAAAGTTCTCTCTCTCTCTCAGCCGGTCGATTTGAATACCGCCCCAAGCTAAAACAAAATGTACTTGAAGTGGACACGTTCGGCTCAAAAGTGCTTACCCGGTGCCAAATGTTTGACGTTCGCTTGGAGGCTAAATTAATCGCGTGGGTTTCGGACATTGATAATTTAGCTACCTTGACCCTGTTCATGCCTTTAGTAAAAAGATTGTGCGCAAGTGGCGAATTCGAGTAAGCGCAAGACTATTTTAGAAAAGGTAGTATTCTGAACTGAGCTCGCCTGTGGACGCCGAAGTATATAAATCGAACTGTATGCTAATCTTTTTTTTTTATTTGAAACTTCTAAACACAATAGTCGGTGACACGTTAAGAGTTCAAGGCGAGGAAAAATAAGGCTGGGGAGGAGGAAGCAGATGGTTTGCTGCAGAGCAGAGAAGGAAGCATACCTCTCTCCACCATTCCGCATGTTTCTTCCTCCCCAGCTTTCCTTTCCCTCGCCCTGAACTCTTCACCTGTGACCGGCTATAGTTGTACAGGATTCAAGCAAGCTTGAACATGTCTAGAAACATGACACAGGAACCTGGGCAACCGCTGCATTCCCGACTGATGGATCGAAGCTTTACTTCCAAACTAAACCACTCTGCTCGCTGTAGGGTCTTCTTTCGCTAAGACAGCAAAAGTCTGGATGTCCTACCGTCGATAAGGCCTCCCTTGTCCACAAACTTCCTGAAGTTGTACTTCTGGCAGCCCGGCTGATTGTTTCCATTGTTTGGGTAGAAGTCGACATGGCCCACCATTTCGTTCACTCCAAATCCTAAAAACAAACTGGTTTAGTACGACAATACCTTTTCCTCGACCAAGGATTAAACCTTGTATGGCAGATGACTACAAGCCATCCTCCGTTTACTGTACAAGCGCTGCCGCAGCTTTGATAGTCCTTGTGAAATGACTTCATAAACTGGACCAAGTTCCTCGTTTATTCGAAAAGTCGTGAAATTCATTTTGGGCAGGGGTAAATAACTTTAGATTTGAATTTAATTAATCGCATGTCAATTAGTGCGCCAAAATAAATGGAATAGCAAGTAAAACGTCTGTTTTTTGGTACGAAAGCTCGAAAAGACAGCGCACTATTGCGTGCTTCCTTTCCTTCGAAATCTGTCCGCATTTTCACTGTGATGCATCCTCACTGTCCGAGCACGTCAGCCGAACCCAGCTGACTTTTTGGACACGAGCACTGCGTCGCTCCGACGTATGCACTCGTCAACAATCAATCCGTCGACGAATATTTGGATACGCGTTCGTGACCAATGAGTGCCGTGACGGCACTTATCATCGTCGGCTAAATAGAAGTTATATGGTGGGCTTAAAAAAGTACGGTGGATGTTTGAAGTCATCACATCCGGTAAAATACCACGTCACGTTCAAAGATTTGTCATTTAGACCTTGAGTTGAGGAGAAAAGCTGAGAAGGAAGAGCTTCAAAAATAATTTCGGTGCTCCTCCAAAGTACTTCTAAGTAATCAAACAACTTCTGAAAAGACGGCTCACTCTCTTAAGTGTCTTACGGCAGATATTTATAGCGTCTTTAGTCTCTCTGATTTATCTTTTAAGCTGCAGCACGCTGCTTCGCACGTGTATGTCATCTGTCATCATATCTTTACTGAACGGATGACCAGTGTGAGAGCGTCTTCAGGTTAACCATCCCCAGAGGGAAATATGAGAAATATTGTTCACATCGTGTTAGGCGAACAAGTTCTGCCCATTCGAAAATACTTGACCCCATATCATCGAGTAGCGCACAGCCACCCTCTCCTCTCCAAAACCGTGGCTCAGTTTTCCTACTGTAAACTCTGCCTAAGGGATGGCAGCATACTGTTTTTTTTTCTTACTACCTCGGTGTTAACGACATTTTGGGGCAAGCAGTGGCCGACGAGAACCACAATTCCTTCTCATTTTATGTCGTGCCTATTGTTGGCGAGTACCACGAAAATTCGTGATAGTAACGAAAATAAAGCGATAAATGTACGCGGTGATTTTTCCTGGCAAATCGGACGATATGCATTCGCACCGGAAATGCGATGAATAGTGTGAGGCTTATTATAATCTGTACTCCGTTGCAAGGTAAGAGAGGCAGGACAAGGCTCTCCCACTAACTCCCTCCTTGCCATGATTGGTGGCTTCCTCCTCCCCACTTGCCTTTTTTTTAGCGTTCGCTGTGCTAAAGTTGAAAGGGAGGAGGGCTTTTTGGGAGGAGTTTGTCCTGCTATACACCAACAGGCTGCTTAGAGACAAACCCTCGTTTGGGCCCCATTAGGTGTGGGCGTCGCACGAGGGCAGAAAGCAGATTTGCGAAAAGTGAAGCGTCTGTGCGAGCACCGTGACGAAAATGGCGTCACAGTAGTGACGCGACGCCAGATATTTGAGCTGGTACATCTACTTCACCTGCTACAAACCGTGGTTATTTTTATTCAACATGCTAGGTGTGAATTTGAGATGGAACGTAGTCACCAATCTCGATATAAGTCTGCCTTTCCGAGGGCATGAAAAGTGCCGCTCCCTTGAATCTCGTACACCGAAGGGCTTGAGATGTTCTTTGTTTTCTTTTTTTAAGAGCCACACGTTTACCGTTTGTCCGCAAAGTCGATTTTGGAAGAGAGAGTGTGCTCCACGGTCCCCGGCGAAAGAGAAGGAAAAAAGATGTGGGTTACCTTCGATCAGCATGTAGGGCATACTTGCGTCAGAGTGAATGACGTCGACAAACTTGGCATCACTCGGATCGAGCCTCACCTCAGGGGGCATTCTGTAGAAGAAAGGTCCCGCCGGGTCTAAGCCTGAAAGAGATTTAAGTAGAGGCTCATGTGTATGGGTTGCACCTTTACCAATGCGTTTACCGTTATCAGGCTCTTAAAGAAAACCACAATTCCACTTCGAAGCTGGTCGAAATAACTTGAAGAGGAACGTCTTCAAAGCCTCAGAGCAGGTGGAGTGTTGCAAACGTCTGCAGTTCCCCGAGGTGCTATGGTATGCAAGCGGTACATGCAAAACTACAGTAGAGCCATCTTCCGCGTCTGCTTACAAACGCAGAATCGATTGATGAAACAGTAATCAGTGCACAAGGGGGCTTTAAGTGCTGGTAGTTCCGCTTTTTTAGCGATCTACGACTACATGCCAAATTCTAAACACGTAAAACAGCCTTTTTTACCATCGCTCAATGGCTAGCTTGACGCTAATCTACGAAGGCAACACCTCAGTTTGCTCACATAGGAAAGTGAGTTTCCTCACAGCTCATTTTAAGATTCGTGACAGCTTAATAAACGCTGGGACTATGATGCGCACGCTTCTTGCTTCTTGATTTATTCTTCGTTGTTCTTATCAAATAGCGCAGCAATCTCGTCTCCTATGGGGCTAACGGGACCTTCCGGATTCGCTACGCCCTGCGTTTCTTATATTGTCAGTGTCTAATTTTATGCTTAGCGCACGTTCGTCTGCTTCTTGAGCAGGGGTTGCGGTGACTTCAGAACGCCGAGCTCTGATTGGCTCGATCGGAAAAATAGTGGGTAGACTAAAAGGCATCTAGCATTGAGGTCTACCCCCTATCCTTCCAATTGAGCCAATCAGAGCTCAGCGTCGTTCTGACGTCACAGCAACCCCTGCAAAGAAAGCAGACGAACTTACGCTCTGCACGGCCCATCCTAGATTTGCTACGCGACCAATGGGTTTTTTTGTTTTTGTAATGAAAAAATTATTTGAGTTTCTGAAACGTAGATTGCTGCCAGAAAGCTTCCAGGTTGTACCGCCACAAGGTAATACACTCTTAGAAAAAACGAGGTGTATTTGGTGTTCCTGCGAACAACGTTTGTTATTTGTAGCTATAGTTTCACTAGGCATCTAAACACGCAACATTCTTTCAAAACATAGGGTATAATAAAAATTATGAATTCTGGGGTACGTTACGTTACCTTTTTCCAAATTTCTTGGGAACAATTTTTTACTATTTTTTTATACATTGTTATCGGCCTGGCGGACCTGTACGGTTCCATCGTGCTTACCTGAGATGCGACCCAATCCCTGCAAACGTGCTCCGGCGTAGCCACAAATTTGTGCCCCCAAGCTGTGCCCGATGCAGTGGAAAGACTCTTGCTTCGCGCCAAACGTTTGCTGTCGACAGGCAAGTTAAAATATAACCATCTTCTCGCGCTGCCCTTTGCAAGACGCAATGGGTCGTTACAGTTTCACAAATACGAGACCATCGTTATGTCTGCAAAAAGATCTAGCCGCATATATTTATAAATTTGTAAGATATTATCAAACACGTGTTTCTGCTTCGTCTCTACTTACATCAATATCAAACAAATGGGGAGTGAAAAGTCAATGGCTAGTTAATCCGACTTTGTGCAGGAACTCCTGCGAACCTTCCGAGATGCTCGTTGATTCCAGCGCTGTATTTATTATCTGCTCTCTTGCCCAATACCTCTATAGATAAGAAAGCCGAAGTGTTGAATTTTTCTGCTCCACTACTACTACGGCGTCAGCGTTTGGCTAGGAACCGTGTTCTTTCTGACTGGACACGACTTGTCCAATTAGTCGTGTCCAATCTCTGGCCGACAGTGGTTTTTTTTTAATGACGCAGGAAAATTCAACACTATAGGCTTCCTCCTCTACGAGGTGTCGGTATGCCTGTCCTCGCATCAGCGTTTTTCTTTCTATCCGCCTGTAAACCAACTCAACGCTCTGGCGTCAAGTCACTGCGGTGGCACTGCTGTCTGCAGTGCGCATGCGCAGACGCTTCATCTCGCATGGACATGTTTCTTTGCACGCGGAGTGCCGTCTTGCTGCAAACCCTGGTTTGTTTGTGAAACGCTGATTTGTTTGTGAACAGAGCGTTTTCCTGTACAGAGGGTAAAGTCCGTATTAGTATGGTGCCTGGAGCGCGTCTCCGACTTGTGTGCTTAGCGTCCTGCCCAGCCCATACATCGAAAGTGGTCCCGAAGTCTTGCAACAAATGACGTCACAGAAGCCGGAGTGCTCTGCTGTCGGATGTCGCGATCTAGGCGTTTGGTTGTAGAAATGCTGGCGAAAAGCAGGATCGAACGCGAGTGTCGCTGTCGTCGCGGCGTCCCAACTTCCGGCTGCATACTTCCGTGAACTGCGACGCCGGAAGTCGACCTACAGTGGAGCAGGCGTCTGCCAGATACACCACAGCTGTTGGAACGCCGCCAGGATCGGGACCAGGGTGGAAGATAGACAGGTGGTGAAACGAGAGCCAAATGAGCGACCGGATTGTGTCCCCCTCGGTTTTCTCTTTTTCTGTGGCGCCATCTATGTTGAGCACCGCGAACTCTCACTCCAGGTGGGCGAACGCTGGCGACCGGTTAAACTGATGGAGAAGGTTTCTCGTAGATTTTCAATGGAGGACTGTCGTGCTCTCAGTTTATTTTGCGCACTCTCCCATAGAGTTCCATCCGAATTCGATTCCAATTTTTTTCTTCTCGCCGCAGCGCCATCTGTCGCAAATCGGGGGTACCCGCAAGCCACCCGCAAGCAGACGAGTACACAATCCGGTCACGGCGCTGCGGTAGGTTTCTACGAGCCGTTTCCCCACCTGTCTATCTTACACCCTGATCGGGACTGGCGAAAGCGTGACACTTCCGTGACGTCATAAAGCGGAAATCCAGAGGCCACTTTTTTTTTTTTTTTGACGCGGTAAACACACTAGTCGGAGACGCGTACCAGGCACTATAGTGACATGAGATGAGACTATTGAGAAAACAAAGAGATGCGCGGTCGTCCCTCAGTTGCCCGTTGGTGCCTGCTGTCCTTGACCGTTGATGCTGAGGCCGTTGTAGATAGGGTTACGCGTTTTCGGAGCTTACTTTTCGTGAGATTTGGAGGGTGTTTTTCGGAGTTCGTTTTTGTATGATTTGAAATTGTTTGACATTTTAGGTTTAATTTCACTGTGTTCTTAATTTTTCAAAATTAAGAGAAAAATAATAATGTTCGGTTACATACGTAACAATAATTCATCAGAACTGGCTTGTATCGAATGATATTTCCGCAACTGCATTTGAAATCAGCGCCTTTGCCGTTGGCAATAATAACTCTCCTACTACAAATATTCCAAAGAACTGCTGCTTCAATAATAGTCGATACTTTGAAATAACCGAACTCCGAGACATAGTCGCTGGTAACCTTGGAAGCTACAGCCCTCCCTTCTCACTTCGATCAAATCTATAGGTTCATAGCTTTCACTCTTATAAAAACTTCGCCCCGATCCTTCCTCTAGAAGCACATGGTCCAAACTGGAAACCTAAACAATGGCTTTTGTGAAGACCCAGAGGTACCATGACATGTTCTCTTGAACGAACTTTGAGACGCTAAAGAGCAAACCCCTCTTTGTCTGAAGATAAAGTATTCAATGGAAAGTGAATTGGCTTTTCCTCGGGACCTCTGACTTTTCGCTTTTATAAAACTATTTGAAAAACACCAACTCTTTTCTTTGCCGTTGTTACCTCGAAATTTCAATTTTTATTCGGATAAATCCCAATTGAAAAAAAAAAGTATCACCGGCGATTGTTTTTGGATTCTTTTTTTATTTACCCCAAAGCACAGAACCCTAGAACCTATACCAGACCTTGTCGTTTTTAAGCTGTCAGTGACGATATAAAATCACACGTGACTACGTGAACATTATGTGATGCGGAATCAAACATGACCTCACCTCTAGGGTCTTGACGAGGTGTGCAATCTCGGCGCCCACCACCCTGCAGTTGGCGGTGGCCTGGGTGTACGGAAGTACGTTGCCGCCGCGCCAGTCCACCACGATTACGTTGCAGTCCATGGTGTCCAAAAAGCGGTCCTTCATTTCCTGAGAGCACAGCGACATGGCGGACCACCCACCGTTGACCCCATGCAACCCTGTCCGCCGTCATTGGAGCAACATTTGTCTCATCGAAGAAAATCCTAGGTCATTACATAACTTGGGGCGATATCAACTACCGTACTTTTTTTTTGCAACTCATTATGTGGGAATAATAATGACAAAACTTACGACAAACCAAAGTAATTCTAAGATGCTCAATTTAATTAAGATAAGTTTCTGTGTCAAAGCACGTAGCTCCGGGAAGGTTTCACTTTTGGTTCTTAATTAAGGGCAGCTCTTCGTATTCCTTAAAAAAATCAAGCCACGAAAAAAAAAAAATATTGATTGCGAGGTTGTCGCAGTACGTCGGCTTTCAGACTATTTCTGGACCAATCGTGCAAAATTTTGTTTAGCCGGTAATACCAAACGCACAAAGACGAGGATCGTCGTGACAAAAGGTAGTTTTCGTAGGTGTTTTACGCCGTCCCGCAACGGCTCTCCGCAGGCCGCTAGGATACCCTGAACTCTACAGTCAAGGCCATCGGCGCGCAGGCGCATTAGTGGCTTCCTCTTTGCAGAGAGCTTAGCGGAGGGGTCTGCGAAGAATCCCTAAAGGGCTGTTTATACTCCGTCGTAACGTCAACGAGCGCGCACGCTCGTTCACGCTTGCTGACGCTGTCTGCGAACGGGTGTCTATACTCCAACGTCAAGTTGAACGCGGCGCCGCGCTGAGCAGCTCGACGCGCGCCATCGCAGCTTGCGACGGACTTGGACATGGTCTACGTTCAACGTTGGACGTCGACGGCGACGACGGAGGCTATCCCAGAAGCCCTCGCGCAAGTGCGGAGCTCACTCGGGAATCCGGTTGTTGGGGCCAGTCGGAGTGTGCGAGATGCTACTTTCTGGGATCTGAACTTGTCGTTCTTGCTGTGTGTCGTATGTTGTTGTCGTGTTCCCGTGTTGGGGTGCGCATTTCACGTTCGTGCGCTTGACTGGGCGAGTGTGTGCGTGGATGTGGACTGCTCCCAGGATGCGCTACCCTCGATTCTCGATAGGCCTATCGACCTAACGAGCAGGTGGGCCGTGTTTTTTGGGTGCCGGCAAAAGCTGGAAGCTCGATGACGCGCCAAAGGTAGAGTTAACTAGAATTAAGGACGGCCTAATGTGTCTGCTATTTATAATCATGTGCTAGTCGAACTCACCGGCAGTGGTTCCCGATCGAAAAAGCGTCGTGGAATGCACGCGAACGGCGGACACAGTGAGACCTCTGAACTATTTAGCCGGCCAGAAATTTTCAATTGGGCTGTCTCATCTTGTAAACGATCTCAGCTTGTAAAACATAGTAGCGCTATGCTATGACAATTGGACTGCATCCTGTATTGTTTGTAGAGGCTTTGTGAAGTGCGTTACAATTTCGAACGCGTACATTGCGTAATTTAGGCATCGTCTGCTCTCTTCGGTGTCCGTCCCTTAAGTCAGCGTGAAAGTCTACAATGATGACAGCACACCGACTATCTGTCAGAAAGAGGTTTCTGTGGAATATCGAGTGCATCGATTTCATCGAAGCATTCCGGCGGAATCGCCGGAGTCGCTTGGCACGATTCCGGCGAACCTGCGCAGCAGGTAGGTTCGACAAACGCGATATCAAGCTTCTTTTTTTTTTTTCTGTTTTTTGTTCGCATCTGTGTGACTTACGAGAAAATAAATGCTAGTTTTTCACTCGTTATCACCCTCGTTTGCTTGTTTTTGAACTGCTAACCGCTACCCCGAGTGGTTGTTTTAAAGCGCGACATGACAACACGAGGACGAACCACACTGACCGATTGCATCTAGGCTAGGTGGCGCAAGCTACCGCCCATAGATAACCCGTACAGACGATCCGGTTGCCACGGAGACGCGCATGCGCGAAGTGGGACAGTTCGTTGGGGCGCGCTGGACCAGCGTTGGTCTACGCTGTACTGTAAACACCATCGTTCGGGCGCTTCTTGGCGCGGCGGAGTGGCCGACGAACGTCGGTTTGCGCCGGCGAGCGTTCCGTTCGTGGACGTTGGAGTATAAACAGCCCTTAAGAACCTTG
Organism: Ixodes scapularis; assembly: GCF_016920785.2. Taxonomy (NCBI): domain Eukaryota; kingdom Metazoa; phylum Arthropoda; class Arachnida; order Ixodida; family Ixodidae; genus Ixodes; species Ixodes scapularis. Next base: position 123,622,078 of record NW_024609879.1, on the reverse strand, counting down.
TGCCCCAACGAACCTACGGAAGCTACGACTGGAGTAACTCTGCTAATAAATTTGAGGGAGAAAAAAGCAAGGTTTGAGAAACGCAATGTAATCGCGTGCCTTTCACTTTTTGTTAAAGGAATGCCCGATTGAAACCGGAAGCATTTATGTTTTTAAGCTCGTCATGTCGAGGGAGTCTTCATATAGAAAAAAATACATTTTTATTTTTATATATGATTGTCCCCGTGATAATTAAACCTTTCATGAGTGTGTGCATGAAACTGCACCCCAATTTTCGCCAATGTCACTGGCTGATATTCATAGCTGCTGCGTGACGTTACAAATCGCAGAGGATCGTCGGATGGTCAAGACAACAAGCGTTGCTCGATAGATGTCTTGCATTTTGTTTCAAAGTATAGTCTCCATTTCTTGTAATGTAGTTTCCAAGCGTGTCCATAAAACGTCGTGCTTTTTAGTAGGATATTAGTCGGAAAAAGCCGTTAATTAGCTTTGATAAACTTTTGTCGTTTCGCGTCAACACAACTGAGACCGCCACCGATTGGACAAGGAGAGCCTGCAAAGAGAAAGATACAAAGTTTGCCTCTGAAGCGGTAGCTGGGTCCACAGATCGGCGGATCCACTGGATTAGTGATGCGGCTGCGGGTTGTTTCCTCGGAGGCGATGTCCGCGGGCCGAAGGCGAGCGGCGAATCGTTCAAAAGGCACGTAACGTTTCTAGATCGTCACTTTTTTACTCGGACGAGCTCGGTGAATCGTAGCCGCGCTCCATTTTCCCACGCGTGTCAAGCAGGATTGGGCTGCACGCGTGCTAAATATAACTTCTGGCATCGTTTTAAGATGGCCTAGTGGTTGGTTTCAGTTTCGCTGCATAATCAAACGAATTGATCCGATTTGGACGAGGAGTAGGTGGACGCAGTTGAATATCGTTGCCACAGCACCCCACCTCAGCTTTGGTGCCTCCCGTCCGCTTAGAGTTAATTTCGTAGCTCTCTTCTACGAAATGATTGCTACATAAATGGGATCTTAATCTTGACGGGAACCCTATGCTCCCTACGGTGACTATTCATTTTGCTCGTCGCAGTACGTCTCGTGGATCGCAGGTTCTGCCCGGTAGTTGTGGCATCCAAATGCCCAACAAAAAGCTCGACCCATCCACGAAATAAGTCGAGCGCAATAACAGAAATGAAGTACGCTGCGCCATTCACTTGGAGGCTAAACGACGAGACGGAAATGTTCGCTTTGCGTTATGTGACGTCAGAGCTTTAATGTTGCCAACGAAGTCACCATTTACGCTAGCATGTGAATGAAGCAGTTTAAAATTCAATTACTCACGCAGAGGGGCATAAAAACTTCTCATAATGCATGGACGATGCGTTTCGAGGCAAAAAAAAAAAAACAATTAAAAATCAATTATTTTCTCGAACACAAGATTTGACCGGACATTACCTTTAAGATTTGTTTTGTGTTGCACTGGTTTCTGCCAGAGGATACTCACGAAGATCCAGTTTCCCACGATGATGTTGTCCATGAAGCCGTGCACGATGAGTTTCGTCGGCTTATACGGCCTGAAGAAGGTCTCTTCCATGTCCCGATGACTAGAGGTGTGGAGGTACTCCTGCACCTCCGGGTTGTTGCGGGTGAAGAGCAAGAAGCTGGTGTTGACTAGGTACCGGTCGTCGGGTAGCAGAGACAGGGGCCGGTACAAGAGATGAAACCAATGTCCGCCATTCCGGAAGCAGCCTAGGTCCGGCATGCACCTCTCAAACAGGCCCAGGGAACCTTGTAAAAAAGAGAAAGTAAGGGGCGGCTAATCTTTTTTAACGTACGAAAGTTCATTAAAAAAGTGTGTACTGCTGAGATCGGTTAAAACGAGATAGCGGCTACAGCGAAGCGATCACTATTTCCCATTCCCTTTTGCACTTCGTTATAACCCAACTCGGTTATAACGAAATAGCGGATATAGCGAAGTGATTAAAGGCCGCTGTACAAACGGGACGTTCTGCAGGGAAGAACCTTCTCTCCCGAAGCTGGGGGACGGGGAGGGAAAGGGCCAGCGTTGGGTGGAAAGGGCGTCTAAAGAATGGGATTAGCCTCGGGGCGAGCCATCCTCTCGAGAGGGAGTGGGGACGGAACAAAGCTGCCGTGGGGGTTCCGGCTACCAGGTGGAAGATAAGCTTGTCAAACGGTGACCTCGGATGCGAGGACGGGCACGTCAGAGAATTTGGAAATGGCTGCTTGATTAGCCGGAGGACCCAGTGCGGTCTACTGGCTCTAGAAGGTGACTCGGATGAAGAAAACTCGTTTTGCTCCAAAACTCTAAAAGCATTCTGGAAAGTGAACTCTCGCCACAAATAAAAATAACACATACATGAAAAACTACGAAGGCACCTAAGCTTTCTCCTATGATGTGAGAATGCGTGAGCATTACAGGCAGAGTTATGTTGGCGCAACTTGCAATAAAGAAAGAAAAAAAAAGTTACGTTGGTGCAACTAAGCGCAACGAATAGCGCGCTAGTTTCACGATCAAGAGGGCCTAGCTTCGAAACCGGGCAGGGGATGGTTTTTTTCTCGTGTTCTTTTTCTATTTCGTTTATTTCTTTTGTTCGGTCACGTGACAATAAAAATCACATGAACAGAATTTTTTCTGGCCACGTCACCAGAGATTTTTTTTCTTCTTATTTCTCCTTTTCTTCTGTCTTTTTTTTCCCTTTTTTTCGGTTTACGCTCCCCTTTTGCAAAACTCTTTGCACCTATTTCGCGTTACTTTGGCGTTAGCCAAATCATTTTATTTATGGCAGGGAATTCTGCCGTACGTATCTTATGTTACTATTACCAATCCTGGCTTGCAATACGCATAGAGAATTTCGTCCGGCTACCAGTTTGAGAATGACGAGGCCAAATTTGTGTTATAATTTTTTTGAGGTACAAGCATAATTTCGGCCTCGTTATCCGTCGGTCTCTATGATTGGCTCTTCAAGTATCTTTTGGGAAGGCAGACGACTGGCATTTTTAGAGTGCACGTGTGTCGACCAGAGTGAACATTGCTGAAGCGCCTCCAGTGTGATTTTGGCCGGAAATAACTGGAGGCCCCGGGCAAACCCACCCAATGTAGAAAAGTATCTACCTTTCTGGTTTCATAGAGAGCTATGAAAGGGACGACTCCCAGCCAAGTCAAACTACCGGCTTGCAAACGAAATCGTGTTGACAATAGCTCCAAGGAGTTTATATGACTCTCTCCGGCGGTGTGCAGAGGGTGAAGGCACGGAGGTAATATATGCTTTCGTCTAGTCACCTCGCAAACGGTTGGGTATTGGCTGCAGAGATCCATTCCGCTTTGTTTTATCACCGGGATTATAGCTTGATTTCTGTGTTCCTAATTTCACAGACAGAACGAAATCGCTTTTCTCGTGTGGCGTCATGGCGGTGAGACAGAAATCAATCAGTGTACCGAAATTCGACGCTTGTGCTGGTTCTATAGCGCTTCTAAAAACCGTGCGATCACGGCTGTGCAACGTCAACATTGCATAAACTGCCGTTACTTGTACTCGTATTGCATCGTGAGGGAACGACTATGATTGGGTAAACAGAAATAGGGAGAATGGCTGCGTGTGATTTGTTGAAGTTCAAATCAACTAATCAAGCTTCAACGAATGCGATAGTATTGCATTCACTCAACCAGCTATATGAGTTTTCAGACGGTATATACCTTCCAAGTATGCGATTCGTGTTCTGCCAGTTTTACCTCAGCTAAACTAAAAAGCAAAATCCACGTTGAAAAAAAAAAAAAAAAAGTTTACTGTGACTCGAGCCGCTCCCGCGCAGAATCATGTTTCTCGTAAGCGTAATCTTGGGGTCAATGCATGACGAGGGGTCTTCAATCATAAAAATAGTTTGATTACGATTATTTGCAGCGCTAAAAATGTGAAAGGCAAGCAGTGAAGACAACGGTGTTCTTATAAATATTATATACATTTTATTTTACACTGTTTGAATGCGCTGCCGTCGTTATGTTCTTGAATTATTGGCTAGCTTGTGGCGGACAGGGAAGTCTTTCAGGACCATATGATAGGACCTACACTAAACATGCCGCGCTTCGAAAAATGTTAGTCCAATGCATACAAGCTTGTGCAAGGCGGACGGAGCGTTGCGCATCCGGCAAAGCGCATTCGGTCGCTGCCCGCGGCGTTTTTTTTTTTTTTTTTTTTTTTTTTTTTTGAGCAGCGAAATGATTTTTGGTCAAGCAGCAGGCCCCCTCTTCGGTGGGTTAGGCCGGATTAACGGAGGCGTCTTGTAATCCATTTTCCGTGTTGTTCCCTCGGGGGAGGGCGGTGAAGGAAGGAAAGGAGGGCAGGAGAGGAGGAAACGCAGAAAAAGTGGAAAGCGCGAACTGTACGGCGGCCTTTAACCGATTCCTGTTGACTTCGTTATAACCGGTTCCGACAGTGATCCTTCAGATAAAATCTGTATTCACAAAATGTGTTTCCGTTGCATTATTTAGGAATTGTTGTGAACATTGCAGTTACTTTTTTGGTAATTTCTTTTATACGTGTAGAAACTGAGCGCGAGGAGGAGGCGAGAGCTCGCGTGGGAGTCAGAACACGGAGCTGTGCTGGGAATGATTAGTGACGCAAAGCCTCTACTCACTATTCAAACGCGAACACTAAACGCCGGCCTCCGGTGTTCGCGTTCAAACAGTGAGCAGACGTGTTATTTCCTCTTTGCAAGTATCCCCTTCTGGCGCGCAACGCGTGTGATGATGGTGTTCCGTACGACCATAGCCTCCTCTATACGGAGAAAGCCTGGCGCGTCGCGAGAAAAGACGGCCGCCGTAAATGGGAAAGGAGGGGCGGAGAAACGGGAGCGGAGAGAACCTTGCCTGCTAGCGCCACAAAAAAGCGAGCGGCCAAACGCAGAAACAATCTTTTTTTTCTCTCTCTCTTTTCTTGTCGCTATTGTGGAGAGGAGAAACTCAACGTCCACCCTTTCCCGTTTCTCCCTGCGCCCTTTCGAATCGCCGCGCCCGTTTCTCCCAGAGTACGAAAACGACGGTGACGAAAACACAAAAACAAGCGTGGTTCGGGGAGCGGCCGCTCATGACCCAAGCGCTCGCTGTCTAGGTCTGCCCTTTCTGCTCTGCGCTACCATCTTGGTCACCGTTCGGCGCGCTCCTCCTCTCCTTTTTCCTGCGGCCGCGCGCCCTATGGCTCCGTCGTCGATGTGCCAGGCTTTCTCCGTATAGAGGAGGCTACGGTACGACATATGTTATTAGGCACAGTCACGCATGGCCGTCCGTTTTGCCCACCCTAATGCGAAATAAGTACGTTTTTTTTTTTTTTCTGCCTGGTTAAGCAGGTGTAAAGTGTCTTTTTAAGCCGGATTTTTAAACCCGAGAGGCTCGACTTTTGCAAAGCGCTCACCGAAATGGGAGCATTTTAATGTGCTCCAGAAAGTACTTATGTATGGTGTTTTAATATGTTATGACAGATAATGCGCAGTGGGGGTGTGTGCCGGGTTGTAATCATGGGGTCGTGGGTTCGATTCCAGTCAGGTTAAGTTTAGATTTTGTTATTTATTTCGAATCAATTATTATTCTTTTCCTTATCATGGTGTGATTTTGTACCGATTGACCTCTAAAGTAGGAGTTACACATTTCGCAATGCTTTCCGTTTCGTTTCGTCCCACGTTATCCGGAGATTCCTGCACTCAAATACATTTTGTGTTAAAAGAGCAAAGGACGATGACAGAAGCGACTGCGTGCTGGTGAGGCGTAGGTAAGCCGTAAATATTAAGGTATGTTTTTTTTTTAAGTTAATTTTTTTTTTAATATTGATGTATACTGGTTATTTGTTTCGGACGACCACTTTAAACAATGAATATCGGTGATTTTTTTTTTAAGCCAAGAGTTTACGGTTATGAGGGAAGGGTATTTCGAAAAACACTTTTAGCTGAAGAAAACATTTTCAGAAAACGTTGCTTTTCGGTATTGTCCGAGCCGGTATTTTTGACGCATACGGTTGTTTATCGACGTTTTGGGTTGAACCGATTTGGTATCTTTTGACATGGAGGGATTGTTTATCGGTGTTTTTTTTTTTCGGTTAACTAAAATAGGAAAATGTACGGTCTGGATGTATGTATCTCTACCTCACATTCGTGGTTCAGGACAAGACTAAGGAAAACACATAAAAACTGGATGAAGTGCAGGCGGCCTATATCTAGCAATGGGAAAAGATGCAGCCTTACTGCAATTTTTTTTTTTTACATTCGTGTGCGAAACAGGAGCCAATTATGCTTGTTGTATTCCTGTTGCACGGCGTTACACGTGCTCGGGTATCCCTCTGAAGCGAACGAACGAGCCGTGCACATCGCCTTACGTCGTACCTTCTGCCCAGAGCAACATGGCGGCGCGACCTCATTCACGGGCAAGCCAGATTCACTTGGAGAGAGTTATCATCACATCAGCAAACTTTATGCAGAGTGTTCGATTTTAGTTACAATTTTTAAAATTCTGTGGGAGTTAAAGAGGTGCCATATTCAAAATGTATTTCTCAGGTTCGGAGAAAATTACGAGACAATCGTCATTGTAATTTGTCTAATTAGCTAAAACCAATTCATTAACTTTTTAATTCTGTGTTTCAGGGGTCACGTTACAGTTGCAGTATACAAGGCACTTGCTATTGGAGACCCGACTCATTGAATGAATTTGCAAAGGGTGAGAAAATCTGTTCAATAGTGAGAATTTTCAAAATCTCACCATTGGTTTTGTCAAATATTGTGTTTTATTATTATTCGCACTTATTTTGCCTAATTTTAAAATTCCCTCCAAAAAAAAACAACAAAAAAAAGCGCTGCTAGTCTTGTTTACAGTTTGCTCACTCGATTTACATGCACCAGCCTGCATTGTTGCTGAAAAGTGTAGTGCAATGCAGAAAAATGGAGGGCAATGTACTCATAGTTGTGTTTTGATATAGGAAGCACTGGTAAATCGGAAACTACAGTGTGCACCGAGTGCAGTTGGCGCAGTCAGTCGATGCTGAGAAGAGTGAAGTATAGTCGTTTCAGTCACGTGGTCACTTGTGTCGTCGGCGCATTCACCAAGGACATGCTGCCGAGATAGTGGCGGCTTTATTAAAGCGACTATGTTACTCTCCCAGGCGACAGTGTGGGCATGGCCTGCGGTGCTCTTTCTGAGCGCCATTTTTTAAATCAGGAGAAACAACGCGAAGCTTGATCGATTAATATCCATACAAATACATTACATTTTCGCATATTATTAAAACTGGTCTGGCCTCGAACAGTAATTACCGTCAATACTGTGATTCCAACTTGACCCCTCGTACCTATAATGAACAAATTAATCGACAAATTTGAGTAAATTAGCCAACTGACCGTGACGATTTTTTTATCGTCTGATGTCGGCCGAGCGCGATAAATGCGTAATAAAACTTAACTCTCACCTTTTTTTAAGGACTTGTTTGAATTGGAATTAGCTAACGGGCATAACGAAAGCGTCAGGCAAGGTTTGGAGAAGGAGTGGCTTTTACATAATTGTGTGACCGACGGTCAGTTCGAACTCGGTGAGACACCACCAAAGAACATGGAAAGTTTTTTTTAAGAAACACATGCGCGATTGCAGGGTTGCATATTTTGAGTATGATGTAAATAAAATTGATCGATTGATTGATTGATTGAGTATGTCAACGATGGTCATACGACACTACGACGTTTGTCTTGCAAATGCTATGAAAAAAACCTTTACCCGGTGAGGGTCTGGTCATCTGCATTATATCCAAAAAAATACTCGGTATATTTTAAACTATTTTGCTTTCCTGTAACCTAAGCTCCAATAATATACTTTTGGCGATAATAAACGCAGAATTTCCTTAGTGGGAGAGGACTCTTGTCTTTTTCTTTCTCAATGATGTATCAAACAGTACATGATTTCCATGCTAAGTATAGACGCTTTCAGGCAGCTGTGCATGGGGGCCGCCATAATTGATTTTCAGTTTTTTTTCTTCTTATTCCGTTCGCTTCACTTCATCATTGCAACCGCAGAACAAGTTACTGCCACTTGAAGTGCTACTGTGTCCTCCCTAGCGTAGGCCTAATGGTGGCTCGTCAACGCTGCGCTTCAGTGGCTGGGCATCGTCTCGGTAAGACAAGGTCGGCAATAGCGGCTCAATCGGGCGCGTGTTCAAAGCGTCTATAATGCTATGTCAGTTGAAGAAACGCATAAAGTCGAATCAACCTCCGCATGAAGAATTTGGCAAAAACAATCGCTGCACATCCTACACAACAAACAAGCCTAAAGGACACAACGGCAAAGGCGAAATTGGCTTCAGCAATTGCTGCCGTGCGCGTCATAAGCCCTGCACCACTTTATTGAACCCGAAAACTTTGTATATTTCATTCAACCTGCATTCATTCGCGGTCTGGCTAAAGTTTAACTCACGTCGGCAGGCTTCGGTTGTCGTCTCACCAATAGATGATAGTCAGCACTGCTTTGCTCATGACAAACTCCGTAAATTGCCAGCCGCTACTCGGCCACTCATTCGTTCACAAAACTTAATAAGCTGCATGTATTATACTCTGTTCGCCACTTAGCTGGCAGTGCCGTGGAAGACACGTGCCAGCTGGACCAGTCATAAGTTTAGATTTTGCCACGTTGGCAGGCTCCCAACCCTACCTACATGCAGAGAGCGGAAGTCACGTGATCAAAGGAAGGCGGTTGACTGGTCTGGCAATAGCGTAGTTTCCACCGCACTGTCAACTTAGAGGTGAATGGAGTGTAGTCTAGCCGTTCGCCTCGAGAAGCAATCAGGGGTCACTTGCGTGCTTCACGGAGTCCCAGGGCGTGCGCCGAGGTGCAAGCGATGGCGGCCAGAAGGAGTGTCCACGGGAGATGAAGAGCCATGAAGGCAGGCCCTCAGCGACGCTTCTGTTGTAGTGGTCCAAGATAACCCAGACCTGGGTTTGAACACGGCACCTGTAGCCAAAACATAACAAGCACTTAGGACTGAAAGGTTCTTGTGAAAATTACTATGGCTAGAGACAACGGAAGAAACGCAAGGTTTATTATGATCACTTTTCTAGAGTTTTTATTGCGGAGTGGAAATATGTTTGGCACTTGTGACACACCCTGCGCCTTTGAAGATTTCGGTGACTTCAGGGGGGTCGAAACTGCGCATTCGAGACGGTAACTTCAGCCGTAAAGCTTGTTCGTGACCACCATTTTATCTAAATAAAACGCGAACAAAACGCCGATTTTGTGGTCATAATAACCGCCTTGCAAAATGTACCTATAGCACTGCTCATTTAACAACTAACGAAGCAACTTCCGTTCATGAACATGAATATTAACTAAGGAGCCGTGCAACATTTCTTTCTTTTTTTTGGTTTGGTTAACTTATTGTAGCAATAATAACTGAAAACGAGCGTGTTCTTGAATAGAAACGAATACTTGGAAGGATAAAACGTCGAGCACGGGGACGGAAAATTACTTTCAAAATTTCTCCGGTGTTTTGGTTGACGGCTTCATCGACCACATAAATATTTATTTGCAGTCCACTTTAGTAGAATAAGAAGGAAAGATTTACGGACAAGAAAAGGGAGTGTGTATAGGCTCTTGCCTTGCACCTGTCCTTGGTGAAATATTACTTCTCTCTGTTGACAGGGCTATCAACTATCGATTGGACAACTTCTTTCTTGGTTGCCTAGTGTTTAGGTATGTCGACGATTACTTAGTCTTTTACACAGACGTTGTATCCGCTCACAGCGTCTTTGAAGTTGACGAAGACTGTGAAGCGGGACTAACTTTTACGCGGGAAAACACTTCAAAGCAAGTATTACAATTCCTGAATCTTCGGTTGCATCCTCATTCCTCAGGTCTCTGTTGGGACTTCCAGCAGGGATCGGAGAAGCCAGTTCTTTCTTCCACCTGTTCTCATTCCAAGTCATTTAAACATGCCATAGTGAGGTCGCTTTTTAAGTCCTCATTCTCCAAGGCGTGCACGCATTTTTCCGAATGTAGCCTCAAGATTCAGCATGAGTGGTTAAAAAAAAAAAAAAAAAAAAAACAGTCTTTCCTGCGGACCTATTTCATTACATAATTGAGAGATTAATTCTCAAGACACAACTTCCGCTATCGGTTGCCAAAAACAAAGGTCGTTTCGCTGTGATTCCCTACATGCAACATTCCGCGCAGCGTTTAAGATTTGTCACGTGTCCAAGTTCGACATCAGTGTGTTTTTTGTCCTGTTGTGTGCGCCTTAAGAAGATTTGTAAAAAAGTAAATGAGAGCGACAGTCTCGGAGAGTTCAATGTTATACATTCCAAAATGTTCCTAGAGTGCGAAAAAAGAAATGTTTATTAAATTCTACAAAACTTCGGCAGTCAGTACATCGGACGAACTGAAACAGAACACAACTTGGAAGGATCAAGGGCATCAAACGAGTCTTTTCAGCCAATTGTCGTTCACAGCCGCACGTGCGATGACTAGTACTCCTTATTTCTCTGACACAAGAATACTAGAACAACAGATTCGGGAGAAAAATCATTGAATCATTTGCCGTATACACTTTCAACAGCATTGCTACACCTTCGTTACAATGACTAAGACAAAAGTGTAACTCCTAACACCAGAGATGACCAGGCTACTGATACCTAGTCGCGACGTTAGCGCGTTTTAAACGTTTAATTGTATAGTGCACTGCTCTTTGGGACTGTCAACAACAATATTTCTGCACCTTCATTATCAGTGACAATGATAGAGGCCAAATTTCTAACACCGAGATAACTAAATTACTGATACCTCGTCGTGACGCCCAGCGCTTTTTAAACTTTTCATTTTATAGTAAATTTCTCATTATTTCGACAATTTTTCCCTTTTCTTCTTCGTGAACGTTGAAACCTTTGGAGGCAATTTTATATTTTGTGCCATTCTGCGTTGTTGCTCATTGAAAGAAGTCCTGTTTCCGTTCCCGTCCTCGATGTTTTATCCTTTCAAGTAATCGTAAGTATGGGAATGTCTCCCTTCTTCCGAGCCACATACGGAGTGACGTGCAGTCCGGTGCTCTGGGGACACCGAGTTTCTGGTTCTCTCATCAGAGCCTCCAGCGCGCATTGCCCCCCCCCCCCCCCCCCCCCCAAACTACACGCCCGTCATCGCGGTTGGCAATGCAGCGGAGCAACAGAATTCGGCGGTCATTCACAAATGGAACTATTCGCGACTCCAACAAAACGAACGCCACCAAGTGGGAAAACCGGGAACCAGCCGGAACAGGTCGCTTTGCGCCTCTCCGCGTCTCCGGCGACTTTCGCGGACACGTGTTGTCGGCGCGGTGGCGAACAATGTGATGGAGATTCTAATATTTCTTAAATTTTCCTGAGTGTTCATTAGTGTGCTGAAGCCTCAGTAGATTGTTTACTTCCATCACGTGTTTGAAAGCCCGCTTACTCCACAACACACGGTCGCGTGCTTTCGATTTCTTGGATGGGGAGGAATCACGGAAAAACGTTTTGAATTCTTGTCTGTCTCGAATCAAATTCAAAGTGACGACTACTTGGTAACTGATAAGTGGTTTTTTGATAAACATGTAGAACAGTGAACTGAGGATGACAGACGAGGTGTTTCACTGGAGGGAACACCAATGTTGCACTCAAGTGAATGGGAAGGTTCGATAGCTGCTTTTCTTGAATTTGGTTGCGTTCGATTAACTTCAAGTTTGAGCCACCCACGCCGGTCGGTGCGTTGGCTATTCATCTTGGCTGCTTTTCGCCGAAAAAGCCTCTGGACCACACCGAAGGAGTTGGGCTGATATCACAATTACTTGATTCCGGAAAACCTGCTCGCTGCATACGAATAATGAAAGAAATTGTCTGCTTTCAAAAGGTGGGGGACGCGTCTCGCAAAGTTGGAAGCTGTCACGGCATTGTGACCTATCACGTCTCCAATATTTATATTATACCCACGTTCAAGCCAGCAGCAATATACGTCTACATTCCTCAGGTTGACCGGCCACAAAAAATACTGCTTCTCTCCGTTCAGAATTCGACGTCAAGTTGAATGCCCAGGGAGGTTCTGCGTGAATCTCCGATGAAGACTCCCTTCAGTTTGTCCGCATTCGTCTCCATGCTACTGGCTAGAACCATTTGACTGATTTTAAGTAGTATCTCTCTGTCTGTCAAATATACTTTTATTCAGCAGTTTACATAATAGCTAGTCAACTAAACTCATATTTCAACCCGAATAATATACAAATATCGCTTTAGCGGGACATAGTGCATAATATAAGACACAACCCGCATATCCGTCAAAATTACTCCTCAATTGCTACTAAAACCTCAACTGAAATACGAGTATCAGCTGCTTAATGGGGCGCCAGCAAGTTACCATGCTCATTGGCTCAAGAAGCGATTGTTTAATTTTCGTAATTTTCCTGCAGCCTGTGTTGTTCACCAAGCACACGACTGGGGCTGTTTCTCAAACGCGGATACGCACACGAGCTATCGTGTGCGTATATCGTATTTTATTTTATTTTTTATCACGGTTACGTCAGTATTAAATATGATAACACTCACTCGAATTGGATTTACATAAATGTGGAACGAGGACGGAGAATCATGATCAAGATAACTTAAATCGTGATTTAAATGAGACCGGTTTTTAGACGGTCCTCACACAAGAAATGTTAATATGGGACTGAACACGAGCCTAAAGCAGTCATCTGCGGAGCAAATCGATGCGGTGAGCTTTATTTCTACCTCTGAGTTCATTTGTCAGTTATGTCACATATTTTTGCAGTCAAATCGGAATGCAAACGATGGAGACGAAAACTCGGAAAGTAATGGTATAATCAAGGTTCCCTGTTTTCGGAGCTTATTTTTAGTCTGATTCGGAGGGTGTTTTTCGGGTTTTATTTTTTCGCGGAAATTAGGAGTTTATCAGAGTTTATTTTTGTTTAATACCCAATTAATCGCCAGCGATGGCGCATCGCCGCACATCGCCAGCGGCCTACGAATGGCCGGCTAGCGATGTGCCAGAGACAAATCTCGTCGAGGCTAGGCTTAGTTTCGTACTCCCGCTCACAAACCGCGCCGCGCTCCCTCGCAAGACTTCCTACTACTATAAATTCGACAGGTGCCCATGGCAAAGCATTAGCCGGAGCATTCTTCCACGTGTTTTGTTTTTGAGAAAACGTCCATTTTTGAAACGCCCGCCACATGTCCGTTGTTCGGCTGGTTAGACAGGTGTCCACGGGATGGCGCCATAGAGCACATAGCAACTTTCAAAACATATAATTAGATTTATAATGTTGGCTAGGTGGCGCAAGCCACCGCCCGATTCACAGGGTTTAGCCAGATCCATCCATCCATCCATCCATCCAACTTCCGGTCGAGCCGCACCACGGAACCCTAGATTTTGCAAAGAAAATCAGATCGCGCAAAAGTAATGCCAACACAACTTTTCCGATAAAAAAAAAAAAAAAAAAAACATTACGCTGTTTTTGTCGTAGTATGGCCAGGTTTTCATTAACAAAAAAGTTGATAAAATTGCGGCAATCATGTTTCTTTTCGCGTTGTTTTCAATAATCGGAAAAATCGATTCAACAACGTGCGGTGTTTAAAGATGCGTATAGTGATAAGGAACCAATATTTTACAGCCACAGTAAAATTAGTCTGATCTAAAAAAAAAATGACCTAACTTTAAAACAAAAAATAATAAAAAAAGTTAGCCTACAGCAGAGCGACTTATCTGAAGCGTGGTTTAAACTATGTGACACTGTCAACATAAACGTACGATGTGCTCTCTTTCTAGCATTTCCGTGTCTTTTTCTTATTACCACTGCTAGTGTAGTGGAAATTGCTCATTTGGTGCACCAACTAATGCGATAAAAGTTTAGCGTTGATCACATTGGCGGCTTCTAAATGATAACTATCATTTTACTTTATAATTTAACTCGAGCTGTTTCAAAACAGTTCATAAAGAGGAAAGTAGATTTAACAAAAAAATTCTACCGTCAAAAATAAAAAGAAAAAAACTGGCAATGAACATTAAAATGACCCGCCCACATATTTCTTAAGAGGTATATTCAGTGTAAAATGTTGGGCGGCCAGAGTATTGATGCCTCATTAAATATTGAGTCATGAATTCTGCCTCTTTTTTCTCTCAACACCATCTTTAATATAATCATAACTATGTTCTTCTTTCAACATTCGTAGAAAATTTGAACAGCGTATGCATAAACAAGCACAGAATAAATACCCGATAAATTAATGGCGATAACTGAGCCCAATAGAAACTCAAATTAACACCCCGATCGAGCGACAGCGAAAAATAAACACTTCAACACGTGTCCTGGTGAGACACATGTCAACATTCCAACTACGAGCTCAATCATATCCTAGATGAAGAAAGGCCTGCGCGCCTACTTACCCGCAAAACACTCAAAGAGCCAATCTCTGCAATCTATGAAATCAGCTCTTCGAATGATGAGGCGGAACATGCGTTTAGGACCTAAAAACAAAGTCTGCGCTGTGGCATTACGCAATGCAAGCATGACGCTTTGCATTGCGTAATGCCACAGCGCAGACTTAATTTCGAGGTTTAAACAGATGTTCCGCCTCATCATTCGCTGAGCCAACTTCGTAGATCGCAGAGATTGGCTTTTCGACTGTTTTGCGGATAAGTAGATGCGCAGGTATTTCTTACAGTGCATGTAGGCACTGACAACCTAAGAAATGAAGGGAGGGGCGTGTCCCAAAAGTCAAATTTGGGGGTTTTACGTGCCAAACCTACGACGGGCATCTGGCACGCCCCAGCGGAGGACTGAGGATTAATTTCGACCACCTGGGGATCTTTTGACGTGCAACCGAAAGCTCGGTTACACGGCGCCTTCTCCGCAATAAGCCTCCGTCATACTGCGGGCACCTCGGTCGGGATTCGAACCCGCCACCTGGGGATCCGTAGGCCGGCGCTCTCGCCTCGGAGCCACCGAGGCGGCCATAGAGGGGCGTGTCCCGAGCCCCTTATTAGAACTACTCGGCGGTCGATAAGATCGCGGCATATTTGACGAGAACGCCAAGGTCAAATCCAGAAGCGTCAACACAATAAGACACGCACTGCGCCTCTTAAAGGGTGTCAACTCTCAACGCCTATAATAAAAAGAATGACACCGTGGTCGGAGCACACTCACCCTGGACCAGTTGATAATGTCCTCGATACCGACACCGTCGGTTTCATAGATCCCCAAAGATCGCCGTAGTTCGCGACCGACTTCGACGAGGCCTAATGCGAGCGACGAGGCGGCGGCCACGTGTTTTCACCAACTATCGATAAAATCTCGCAAGACTTTAGAAACAGGGGAAGAAGGTCGGCTCGGCAGCAACGAAACCCCGAGTCAAGCAAAGGGATCACAGAAACGAGTGATTCACGTTCCACGGCAAAACGGTGAGGAGGACGAAACTGCCCTGCCACCACGCGATCGACGAAATGGCTGCACCAAATTCAGAAGAAAGCAAGTTCACAAACGGAACCAGAAGACTGCCTTCTCTTCCTCAGTCCCCCTGCCTTTTTTTTTTTTTTTTTATTATTTACCGAAGGTTTTTGAATTCTAGGACCGAGATTCAAACGGACTCTGTGAGCGAGATTGATCATCAAGATAAGACCGGGGTGATCACACAATAGGTTAGGTGTGTCACTCCACACCCCCCGTGTGCATCATGGGTGCAGGCGCACTCAAGGAGGGGGTGGAACTTGCTTCCATTTGTCACTTCGGGAAATGGATGTGGGTGGCCACGCGGACGCTGCTTATTGTTTGCGAAGAGCCTGTGCTTCGGTTCATTTTTTTTTCTCTATCTTTATTTTTTTTATTTTTTGTTGTAGTACTGTCTGTTCGAAGCATGCATGTCTCGAATACACTTCGTTCTATCAGCCTGCGGGGTGAGATGGTGCAAGTTCAAGGTCCCGATGTCGAAAGCGCCATGACAGTAAAATTCGTCAGAAAATTTTATTTTGGAAGTAAATTAAAAAAAAAAAAAAAAGAAAAACACTAAAAGTTTTTTTTTTATGTTATTGTTTTTTTTTTTCCGAAATAGTAGCCAGATTTGTTTTTCGTGATTTAGAACGTTTTGTTTTCGAGGTGTTTTCGAGGTGTAATAAAGGCACTACCATTCTATTGCAGGTCCCTTTCAGAAGCAAACTTAAAATTCGACGTATGTTATCTCTCAGGAAAAACGCCGCATTGCATGAGTGAAAAACGAACTCATTTGGATACTTATTCAAGCTTTAGACCGAGTTTGAGAAGAAAACAAAAAAAAACGAATAAACAAACGGACAGGCCCACAAACGCACATACCATCTTAAAGACGATGTGTGTGTTGCGCTTGCCCCAGCTCGCTGAGTTTTTACTTAGTTGGTTGAATATACAAACAAACATTTATACCCGTTTTCACCTCAAGAATCGAAGCAAAAAAAGTCCGGCTCCTCGCGGAGCATTACTGATTTTCCCTTTTACGAGGAGAATTAATATATATGTAGGCGCATTTTAGATTAGATATATGTTATCTAATCGAGACGTATACGTTTCAAACGCCAAAGAGATCGCTTCTTCCTCCGACAACCAAATCTTGTACGAACTAATTCGCCCGGCGTATGAACAATGCGCAAAACGTCCTTTTTTCTTGAGGTGAAAACGAGTATAGTTTACTTAAGGTGTTCGGTAAAATTCCTTGTTTGCTTGGTAACTAAAACGCTTTGCCCCTAAAGCTTGCTCGGTTTTCATCTAGCACTGGAGAAAGTACGTGTACGGTTCTAAATTCCGGGCTTCATGCGCGAAACACATGTACGACGAAACCGTCCGATCTGACGTGCGGACTGCCGGAGTGACCTTGGGAGGCGAGGGCTTTCGCAGCACCGGAGAGCGTTGAAAACCCTGGCCTTCGACCGTCGTATCGCCTGATCGGACGTCGGATCGGACGGTTTCGTCGTACAGGTGTTTCGCGCTTTACCGAAGGTCTACCGGGGGAATCCCGGAGAAAATCTCGGTAACCGGACAAAAGTTCACCGGTCTGTTAAACAATGGGTGAGTTTTTGTCCGCTGAGCTTTTGTCCGGTGAGCTTCTGTCCGGTGAGCTTTTGTCCGGGATTCGAAAATCTCACCGCAAAACCGGCGGATACGGAGAAAAGCTCCCCGGCCATTGAGCGTATCTGGAGAAGACCTCACCGATCTTTTTTTTCTTTTCATATGGATGCTTTTCAATCATGCGTAATATATATCATTTTATTATAATTAAAATTCATCAGCTTGGTAAAAATAAAAAATACCCGTTTTTGTAAGATTTCTTAAGCTTATTTCGGTATATTGCTCCCAAACTAATAATTGCGGGACAGTGTTTTCTGCGGTTTAATCTCTAACCATAGAAAGCCTAACTGAAAACTTTATGAACCTGAATAACAGGAACAAGTTCGGAAACTTAATAATGTCTGCCTAAAACATAAAAAGCAAAACTGTACATGCCGAAAATCCTAAAGTACATGCGCAAGACGCGGTGCCTGAAATTCAATTTGAAGCTTTTGTTAAGCTTTCAAAACAGGATAAAACGGTCAGTAGGATATCGAAGTTTCTTTCTTCCACGGACATGCACGTTTTCTAGCCGTTCGTGCAGGTGTTTCCATACGTTGTCTTTGTGTGACAGTGCACTTCTATGGCGAGCCACCCATGACCTTCAGAGCTGCACACTGTTACCGTTGTTACTCGTAGCCTATATAATATCTTGTCTTCTGTGAGGTAGCGAATTGGGCGAGTTGGAAAACGTTATTAGTGGCGACATGTTATTGTGGCACCCTCCTTTGGTTCCCTCTCATGAAGTCATTACCTTGCGAGGAACAAGTTCGATGGTGTTTGTAATGAGCATGGTGGAAGCTTTAAATCATTGCGTTCTCAAACCAACACTGCCAACACCGTCAAAAATGAAAAAGTTCTTTCATTACTCTTATTTCTGTCGTGAGAAATCCTTTGCTGACGTCATAGTCAGCATTCGGCCAATCGTGAAAGGCCGACCGCAGCTCCAACGATGAAGACGGAGTGAAGACAACAAACACAATAGAACGAAGTTATTCTGGCAACTAAAGTTTCGTTAGTGAAAAAAAAAAGTGTAGCCGACACTGATTACATTAACTGGCACCTATCATCAATCAGGCACTACACGATCTTTGGAGCTGAAACGGTTCACTCTTAGCTCGCAAAGAACAAATCTCTTTATCTGACAGAGCTACCGACGGCGCACTGTGAAGCTGTCAATAAATTGTTGTCTTTTTTACGGGTGTCCGATGTTCTCATTTTATATTTGCGGCGTCATTAATGTACAGAATGGGTGAATGCTAATTTTTGAGGTATTAGTAAATATTCCAAATGAACTTCAAGAATAGTACTAAAAAAGAGGACAATTATGCTTAATTAATGAAGTAACGAATTCAAATTGTGCTTAAATTGCCTCATGTAACGGTATTTCCGCTAAACTAAAAAAAAAAAAAAAAATTGGCGAGCTTTTTTCCGCATTCGCTCAAAGGCCGGTCAGCTTTTTTCCGCATCTGCCGGTTTTGCTGTGGGCTTTCCCTTCGATGAGCTTTTCTTCGGTGAGCTATTCTTCGGTAAGCTTTTTTTCGCCACCCCTACCAGGCGGTAACGCCGAAGTCTATCGGGACCAACCTCTAGGGAAGGAGGTTTCAATAAAGGCCAAGTTGATTCACCATACTACCATTATATATCCAAAACAAAAAAAAACAAAAAAAAAACTAAAAAAGAAAATGATTATGCAGACACAAGCGCTTAATTGTTGTTCTTTGCGGGAATTTTGGTTGTCTCAGGTACATCATGCAAACATATCTTTATCCTTGCCCTGTCGTATCGACTGCATTTTTTGAGACAACGTCTCCGTTGTCACATAAAAAAAAAAAAAAAAAGTTTTTCGCATTATTCGTGCGCTGCTCGAAGTAGTTCTTACACGATTTGATTGTCGAAGGAAGAAATCATGTTTTTGGCGTTTGAAACGTGCACGTTATAATAAAATAGCGTAAATGCAACCTAAGGTGCACCTATGTCTATC
Organism: Ixodes scapularis; assembly: GCF_016920785.2. Lineage (NCBI taxonomy): Eukaryota > Metazoa > Arthropoda > Arachnida > Ixodida > Ixodidae > Ixodes > Ixodes scapularis. The sequence continues at coordinate 123,602,978 of NW_024609879.1, read as the reverse complement.
TTATTTCAACACATAAAGGTGTTTTCTTTTTGTTTTTTTAGGGCTTTAATGAGGATAGGTTTGTGCAGAAAGTAGTAACGTACAGTCAGGACGCGGACTCTTTTAGTACGGTTCTTGAGGCGAATACGAGTATAGGCAACCTGCAATGCTATTTGGCTTGGCGCTATCTGGCGACTGAAGCAAGAAACATTGGGTATGCCTGAGAGTGGCGGCTGCATTGTTCAAACGTAGGCTATTGGCGCTGCTTAGCCTAGTGTCTGAAGCAAGAGATATTGGATTGACCAGGAAGCCGTGATCGCATGACATGCCGGTACGGCGGAGGCTACGGCCGTGGCCGGCCAATCGGAACGTCCCTACGTATCACAGGAGTGCGCTTTTACTTCGAAGAAGTATCACGGTTTGCGTTCTTATACGTAGCTCGTATCGAAGCCGTCGGCACGCAATGGGGGGCCTATATCGTACACCCTTTGTCAAGTTACAACGAGACAGGGTATACACCAACTCAACTCTCCTACGTCACGCCGCGGTGGCGGCGCGCCGGACGCACTTCCGGTCTAGGGCGGTGGGCAGAAGTCGCCGTGCCAGACATGCATTCCTGTGTTCCTTTGGAAGAAACGAGACAAAAAACCTGCCTTTTTGTAAAAATACTGCGACGGGGGCTGTACCAAAAGAGTCTGGAAAGGCTTGAAGATCAATTTTCATGTGTTTTTGCCCCCTCCGCTCGTCCGAGAACGTGGATAGTAGCCGTGAAAAGGGCAAACCAGACTCTGTCGAACTACGATTGCGTGCGCGGGCAACACTTTGTGGTCGCCAGATGTATTTGCTTTGTTCCAACATGAACGAGAGAAAACCGCCGAGTTGTCCGAACCACCCGCGGGTTCAGTGCGTCTTCAAATTCACACGGCCGCCTGATCGTTCGAACTCTCGTCTGCTCTTTCAAACTTGTCTGCTTTTTGTCGTCTGCTCGTTCAAACAAAAGCGGCCCGTAGACCAAACTTTGACCCGATGATTGCTATAAGAAGTAATTGCAGGCCTCCAAAGACTTAAGCAGGCTCGGTGTAAACAGTAGATACAAGATGTTGATCATTGGTACCGGTGGCCATCACCGACTTGTTACGCTTGGTATGTTCCCGCTTCTGATTTTCAGTATCGACGTCGATCGTCGCCCTACCTTCTACACTTTTGCAGCACAAGTGACGTCGCTACCTAAAATAGCTAGAAGAATCTCATCATGGTTTTGGCGTCCATTCTGCGGCGTTCATGGGAATGAATCGCCGCACGTCAAATTATTTACGGAATGTTTAGCGGCGTAACGAACCTTGATAATTTCGCTCAGGCGATTAAAGTGTCAAGACATTGCGATGAGGACGTAGAATCGATAATTCCAACGCGAAAAAGAGTATGCAGACTCACACAGGCGCCGACAACGTGACATTCGAATGGTTTGTTGACGCGGGACGCGGTGCTTCTTGCCCGTACTCCATTACTCATGCGTTCGAACTGTCGTCTGCTCTTTCAAACTTGGCTGCTTTTTGTTGTCAGCTCATTCAAACGACAGCGGCCCGTAAACCAAACGTTGACCCGGTAATTGCGATACGAACTAAGTGCAGGCTTCAAAACACTTTTGAAGTTTGGTTGGGGTAAGTGCTAAGTGTAAACAGATACAAGATCGGATGTTTATCATTATTGTTACCGGTGGCCATCACCGACTTGTAATGCCCGATTCTACTTGCGGTTTTCAGTATCGACGTCCACCATCTCAGATACGGTCCACACTTTTGCAGCGTCTAAAAACAGCGAGCAGAATCTCATCGTGGGAGTCAGGCTTTAGCGCCCATTCTGCGGCGTCCACGTGAAATGAATCGCCGCGCGTCACATTACTCACGCAAAGTTTTGCCTCGTTAGTTTTGCTGAAGCCGCTCAAGTAGTCAGACATTGTTAGGAGGACGTAAAATCAACAATTCCACCGCGAAAAAAAGCACGGGGACTCCCACCGACGCCGACAACAACGCAATGCAATGGTTTGTTTATGGGCGACGGCGGGCTTCTTGCCCACCATCCACCGCGCATGCGCGGCGCCGGTGGCGCCCGCTAGGGGCGCTCCGGTTTGTTTGTAAACATGAGTTGGTGTATAACCGTGGGCTCTCACTCTGGCTGCGCCGCCTGGCTGTTGCCGGCTGGCTATAACTTGGTGGCTCGTTCTTCAGTATCCTTAAATGGTTGATACCTCATTCTTATGGGCCTCGATGGCGATAAGATAGTATGGGCTCGTCCCACTCTGTCAGTGAGAATAGTGTTATGCTATTTTGTTCCAACAAGTTCCGACTTATACTTCATCAAATGCCAAATTACAGGACATCAGTGTCAAGGATAAGCGAGAAAGCACTGAACCTTTCATTAGCAGTTACGTAACTCAGTTTCCTCTTTACGTTTTTGATATTCGTATTATTATTTTGTTTCGGATGCGAGTGGGCACCGCATATATACCATGGCCTCGGAAGGCTAAGAGGAAGTGAGCTTCTTGGGTTCCGGGTACACGAGGCAGATATGCAATCACACCCCAATCAATACCAACAACAACGACACTGCAAAACTCCCCGTAACACGCGAACGCTCTTTCTGCTTCCGGATTTTTTTTTTTTTTTTTTTTTGCGTGAGGAAGAAGTTGCCGAGGTTTTCCGACGTCTTCCAGAAGTAGCATGCTCGTGTTTGGAGAGTTGTGTTTCATTTCACCCCAGATACCATTGCCGAGGAGGTCATTGCATTAGTAATGTAGCCGTGGGCTAAAAAGCGTTCGTCTTTAGATAATTGGTTGGTTGCACGATTTATAAAACAAATTCCTTCCTAAACGGTTTGTTTTTTTTGTTTGTTTGTTTGTTTGCTTGTTTGTTCGATTTTTGTTCCGGGACGTGAAGCAGTCGATGTCGCTTATTATACCATAACTGCATTTTTAATTCCGTTTTCCCTTTCTACGCAATGTATGATGGGTCATATGTAAAAGTAAGGCATTGCTTGAATTGAGACAAATATAGCGAGGCGCTTACGCTGTCGTCACATGGAACACGATTAACTCTATCATTATACGGTGTTCGATAACAGCCTATTTAGCCTTCATAAGACCCGTTCTTTTATGTCAATAATGGCGATGTCGGGGAGCACCAGGATTATATTTCCTTCTCAAGCGACCGACTTGTTAATAAGAGTAATCGACTGTCATTATCAAGCTCCACGCCTGATTCAAGGCAAGAAGCCGGAAACCATTTTAATACATAGCCCTAATTGAGGAACTGTACTTCCCCCAGCAATTTTCCTAGTGCACGATATAATAGATTGACAACAAGAAAAATGTAAAAGAAGAAAACGAAATAGAAAAAATACTACCTTACTGTCATAGAGTAAAAAAAAAAGAATCATAATTCGCATTGTTAACTTTGTTCGGGCAAGTAATGTAGTGAGGAAATACTTACAAGAGGAGTCTCAATTTTGAGTTTGGTGGTGTGTTTTAATTGGTGCGCCATCTAAATTTAAAAAAAAAAATGCGCTGAAAAGCGGTTTTGACTTAGACAGTTGTTTTAGCCCCCCCCCCCCCCCCCCCCCCGGCCACTGTAAAAAGAAAAAAAGCTGCACGCACAGTCATTAAAACGCAGGGTTAATAGCGATAACGTAGTTCTACGAACAGCTCATTAAGCACCAAGAACGCTATATATAAAACGCACAGTTTTATCATCAAATTCCGAACAAGAGTCACTGCCTAGACGAAAACCGCATACAACTTGCGCGTACAGCTTCCGCAGGTATAAGCCCGGGCCCAGCCACTTGCTGGACGAATCGTGGGACTTAATCGCCGCTATTGGTGAAAACCCGTTTGCTCTATTGACGTCTAACCCCTGGTTAGCTCAGTTGGTAGAGCGCTCCACTTGTAATGGAGAGGTCCCGGGTTCGATACCCGGACCAGGCGGATTTTTTCAATCGCTCACCAGTCACCTAGCTGTGTTTGGAGATTTATGTTTGTCCTTTGTCCCTCTTGTTCCCCTTCTCCAGGGATTAATTTTGTAATTCTTGCCCAGCTCGCTTGCACTTTTGCATTTAATTGCATTATAATCATAACCTTAAATTGCAAGCCTTTCACCCTTGTTGGTGTTAGACTGGGGGTAGCTGATAAAACCTGTTTGCTCTGCTGACACCTAACCCCGGGTTAGCTCAGTTGGTAGAACGCTCCCCTGGAAATGGAGAGGTCCCGGGTTCGATACCCGGACCAGGCGGATTTCTTCGGTCGAGCACCAGTCATATAGCTGTGTATGAAGATTTGTGTTTGTCCTCTGTCCACCTTGTTCCTCTTCTCCAGGGATTATTTCTGAGAATATTTTGTCGCGTTTCTGATGGTAGGAGGAGTGGACGTGCAAAGGCATATGGTGAATTCGGGTGGTCACCTCTCTCCTCTGATTCCGATTCACCGGAGCGCCCCATCCCTGCCGCCAAAGCTACTCGAGATCATTTTCAGCCGATCACAATAGCTGGGCTTAGAGCTCTCTGACATTCTCGGACCAGTCACGGGGAAAACTTCTTGACATTGGTAATGTATATATATAAAAAAAAAAAAAGATTTACAACAGACGATGCACGATAGAACAAAATTTACGCTCGCAACGTTATGAAATAACGGCTGTGACGGACTATAAGGTGTTCTACGCCTCAGCGTGTTGTTATTAAACACACACACGCATACACGCATACACGCCCACAGCAGCGTGCGAATAGATTTTCGCAGAACGGAACGAAATCTAATGCTTGGAAATAGTTGTATACTCATTACGTTTCGACAGCAGGTCATGCGTACGGGAGAACCGGCAAATATGAAATGGATAATAAAACGCATTTTTTTCACGGCGGAATATCGTGCAAACATCACCCACAGGACGTAGCACGTATAGCCATGTGACACGAAGCACGGTGAATTATAGTCGACTCTCCCTTTATTTTATAACACTAAACATTGAAAATTCCTCGATGCGCTCACAAAACCTGGTAAAACAGCGGCAAGCTCTAGGAGCCGTTTCTTCATCGGTTAGGCTTAGCGTGTTCACCAACGTGAGATGAACGATATCGTAAAAGCACTGGGAATTCTTCCCACGTCGAGTTTCCCGTCACGGTAATGAGCAAATGTCGTCCCGAATATCGTAATCCTCGCACCGTCGAGTGTACAAGCACTTTGTAGAACCAGATATTCATCGCCGTCCTGCCGGACCTCGCAGACCACCACAGACCACTGCCGGCCATCTTCAAGAAAACCACGTGACACCTGCCCCGTCCGGACTCCGACGGCTAGAGACGGAGTGCTAGGGAGCGCTCCGAGAGGGAGGGGCGCCCACGGAAAGAACCAGCCAATAAGACCACCGCACACCCTTTCCACCACCCGAACTCGCGCGCTCTGAAAAGACCTCTTGAGACCGCGCAGAAAAAAACACGCGAATTCGCCATTAATGAGAGTTCAAACACGCGCCCGCGTACTTTGACTATACGGTTAAAAAAAGTTGTTAACGAGTACGACGAAGAAATGGCCCCTTGTTAAGCCACGAAAGAAAAAAAACGTCAACTGACCTTTTAGACATCAATATCCAGAACCACCTTTTTCTCTTCAGGACAAATGCCCAAAGTCTGTACGCCACAGTTCAGAGCACAACCATCACACATCTTCCAAATTTTGTTTTCAGACGCAACTTACGGAGCACTTTATAAAAAAAGCCACTCAAGCCCCTAACTCCAGGTTCCGTCTCCGAGAACGAGAGTGTATGCACCGTTCACATTAGAACAGACAGTCCAAGGACAAACAGTTCAACCACAGTCAAGCACATGCAGTTCACATCCCAGAAAAAGAGTCAATGTACCGAGATTCCAGGCCGCGTCAACTACAGTCCAGCTCCAGGACAGACACTTTGACGGCAGTCCAGAAAAAGACAGTTCCTCAACAGTCCAGGGCAGGCAATCCGCCTTTCAGGAGAAGAGTCCATCCACCGATGACTCGAGGGCAGATCGTTTACCTTCCAAGAGAAGAGCGCATGTAGCGACGACACCAGGGCAGGCAGTTCATCGCTCGTGGCTCTCCGCCGCACATCAAGTTCGCCAGGAACCACGCACACTTTCCGATGCGCGCTTCTCCGCAGAAGCGGTCCCCGCTGGACGTCTTTCGCTGCCGACAAGCCGGACGAACGAAAGCGAGAGTAGGCAGCCGGTCTCGAGGCGGTCTTGTACGGCCGAGCTCGACCGGAAGCGAAGGAGGACGCGCGGCAACCGGCGGCGTGCGCGCGAAGCGACTGGAACGTCGGCCTATTTGACTCGGCGGTGTCGTTGGCTTCATCTCCCCCGATTTGTTCGTTCATCGACTAAAACGCCCGCGGGTGGGGTTGGATAACTTGCCGGTTTCATCTGCGTTTCGTCGCGGTGGAAGACGCGCTCTATGTTTTTTTTGCGGTCCGCGTGTGCCCGTGTTGTGAGTCGTGGTTTGCATCTGTCGAAGATGATGGTTCATCTGAGTTACTTATATCGAACGAAAACATATACTCTTTTTGCTGGTTTTGTAAATTTTGCACGAGGTCGGGCGTTTCAGCAGCAAGAACAGGCGTAATACCTGCCGCGCAATGCAAGTTGCCCGAAGTCTGCTTTCTTTGCTATACTAACTTGGTGCTTTGGCTACAATGTACCACATGAAGTTGTTCTATATTATTTTTTGTTCTTTGAGTTGTTTATAAAAATAACTTTGTGGTCGAGTTAACTTATGTGCACGCGAAAGTGAGTCAAGTAACAAATAAATAAAAATATAAAAGGTAGAACAACTGGTCAACAGTCAGAATTCAATGATCACATGTTACCTTTTAGGTTCCGGAAACTGGTGGGACCATGGCAGTCTTTGGCACTCCAGAAGCAAACGCTGCCAGATATGTGACTTATATGTGGCATATTGATACGCAAAATGTGTGCAGTGCTGCAATTCTAAGTTGTCCACTTTATTCTTTTTTCTTTTTTTTTTCTGGGGGGCAAGAGGGGGGTGGGGGCAATTTGTGTGGGTTCGTAGGCAACATAAATTCGGCGCCGATTTTTTAATAAATTAATTTGCAGTGCTTGAAGTTTTGGGAAACTGAAAGGCCTCTAACTTTTGTGTGCGTTTGTATTTTGCGGGTGGTTAAGAGGGGGGGGGGGGGGGGAGGAAGGGGGAGGCTACATCAGAAACGAATTTAACAGCATGTAGCAGCAAGATAAAAAAAAAAAAGAAACATCTGAATTCGGATACCAATGGCTGCGCCTATACGGAACTGACATGGTTCTTCCGTACGACCTTCATCCCTGAACCCTGAAAGCAGATATGGTATCTTGTCGCAAGATTCGGTATATAACAGTGACAGCTTCCACCAACATTGGATCTACGGCTCGTGCATCCAGGTAATTCAGATCGTGTAATCTCCACCGCGCAACCCCAGGTATAAACAAGTTGTTTCTTACGGAGACATATATACGTAGCTTCGAGATAACCTAACTGCTAATCGTAGCAGCTGTGTAGATGAAATTCTTTCGAATTCATAAATGTTTTTTTTTTTTTTTTTAATTCACCTAAAAAAACAATAGTGGGTAGACCTCAATGCTCTACGCCTTTGAGGTACATCCACTATTTTTTTTCTTCAATGAGCCAATAAGAGCTTGGGGACATTCTGACGTCATCGCCGCTCCTCGCAAGAAGCAGACGACTTGATCTCCGCATAGGTTCACGAGCATGACAAAGATAATCAACGAGCTACGCAAAATATCGGTCTCCAAAGAAAAAAAAAAAAAAAACTAATATTGTTTTTTTTTTTTTTTTTGCCTTGGGATGTAAACGGGGGTGAAACGATCACGAGCATTCATTCTATTCAAATGCAAAGCGGGCCTATCTACACTGCGACTTTTCGTACGCACGGACGATCATGAATGCGCGCCGTGAGCCACGTCTTGGATCGTGGCACATCCTTGAAAACGAAAGAACGTCGAGGGACATGTAAATTGCCCAGAGCATGAAGAGACACATTTTTCGGTAAACGTCCGGGTGCACAAATGACTACCTCCAAACTCCCTTCTTAAAGCTTTTTTTTTTTTTTTTTTTTTATGCTGGTTGTTAAAACGTTATGCAAGAGCAGTGATGTGTAGTGAAATACAAAAAAAAAAAAAATCACGCAAAAGGATTTTTTTTTTTTTGTTTATTTGACGGGTGGATATTTGTCGACGGTTTTCCTTTAGAGAGATTCAAGGCGACATCGCTGAAGTGCGAAAATGAAAATGAGTGGTGTTCGAGCGAAATCTATTCGAAATGTAATGTCACCAGCATAGAGTTTTTTTTTTTTTAAGTGCTTTAGCCGTTCGCACACAGTACTAAAATACCTCATTGGGTTTTTTTTTTGTTTTTTTTTCTTTTTAGAGTTGCAGGGAAAGGAAGAGCAAAGCGGAAACTGAAATGCCAGTTGACGCGGGCAGTACGTTTGGTGATCGCATCCATGGGACTAGTGTTTCCTCGAGGGTCTCTTGGGCGCAAATGGAAAGCGGGTTCGAACCTTCGAGAAAACACCCGTCCCAAGCAGTTGTTGTGTCACCGGTCATAGCCTCAGTTCCTCTTCTGCACCGCAAAGCACCAATATTCGTAATCTTCGGTGTCTGGCGAGAAAGGACCGGCTACAAGCCATTAAACGCGATTATCCAAAAAGTGAAGCCAAACAATGTACAGATACGTAAGCCTCAAATAATGGCTTCACCTATCTTTATCATTAGAGGTTGCTAAAACACTCTTAATGCAGTATAGAGGTTTTTTGCGCGACACAGGGGACAATTACAAGCGAGTAGACACGGACAAGCGCAAACTTTCAACTACTTTATTCGTGCGCAATCGACCACGAACATCCAGAAAGAGCATGCGCAGCACGCTACACAGACGAAAAAAAAAAAACGAAAATAGATAGTAAAGTCATCCACCAAGACATATTCCACGATAGTCATTATCGAACCAGCAACCCGGATAAAAACTGCACTTCACTTTCAAACAAAGAAACCGAGGTATCGCCAACACAGTCATGGTTCTTCTTTATATAAAAAGCTTCCATCAATTCTCTGGCTGTGCTGTCTTTGCTTCTACCCAAGATCCTAATCTCCGGAAATTGCGCATCACACCCACAGTCGGCACAATGAGTAGGCAAGTGTGCATTGCCTTTATTCCTGATCGACAATTCATGTTCCCGTGCGCGGTCATTAACGCAGCGACCAGTTTTACCAATATTTACTTTCCCACACGAAAGCGGAATCTCGTATACCACCGCTGTGGCACAATCCACAAACGGTCGGGCGTGCTTTTTGTTGCAGCCACTCTTCTTTTCTCTTCCCGGGAAAATCCTCGGGCTAAGGCCCGCAAGTTTGCGTGGCGCAGAGGGCTGTAGGACTATTCGTCGAATGACAATTCGTAGCAGGACAACTCGTAGCAGGGCAGTTCGTCGCATAGGGCAATTCGTCATAGGGCAACTCGTAATGGGGCAATTCGTAATAGGGTAATTCGTAAAGATGACGATTCGTCACCCTATTAATAGCTTCTTAAGTGTTTAATTTTCACAGTTTTTCGAGTATATTGCTTCATATTTATTATTTAGGAACGAAGGTTCTTTTTCATTTAATGTTTTGATTTGTGGCATAATGTTTAACATTTGGCTTAAATGCTCTACTTTCGCACGCTGTCTACTTCTGTGGGTAAACGACACAACAAAGTTATAAATATGTTTCAGTGATCTTGATGGACAACCACACAAATCTCAGTTCACGAAAAGAGTTTCATTTGCATCGGAAACTCTACATATAGGTGGTATTCACTGAGCCTGCAGGTTCGAGTTTGCCAGGGAGCGCCACCGGAGTTCCGCCATCTTCGAGGTCGCGGTTTGACGTTTGACTGCCTGGGGTACACGGTCGTCCGTTGGTTGTGTGTGCTAATTTCATATCGTTGAAGAAGCTTGGTTGAACAGAAAAGAGAAAACAGTTTATCTCGGGGGTGGGCCGTTTTAATTTTTTTGTTGCCGCCGAGTACCGTGTGTAAAGGCTGAAGCAATTTAGCGAGCGACGAGACGAGCGACGACTACCCGCTTTGCTGTCGCTCAGTCACTTGCGCGATGAGGCTAACCGCATGAAAGCGACGGGAGCAGGCGACCAAGGCGATGAGCGACGATTTCTAGAAATCTAAAAACCGAATGACGCGACGAGCGACCGTGAGAAATCTCTGTCGCTCGTCACCGACTCCCGTCGCTGTCGCCGTCCTCGCTAAATCGCTTACATGCGGTTCACCCTTCACTGTCGCGTAGCTCGGTTTTTGGATTTCTAGAAAACTTAGCGCTCATCGCCTTGGTGCTTCCGTCGCTTTCATGCGGTTTGCCTCGTCGCGCGAGCGACAGCGAAGCGGGTCGCCGTCGCTTGTCTCGTCGCTCGCCAAATCGCTTGCATGCGGTTTTTAAATAGTTTGAACTAATAAAAAATGCGGCGCATTTTCCATTAGCTGCGCACTCGGTCAGCCGCACGGTATGTTTCTGCACAGGAGCGAACAGCGAAGGCACGACGTACGACACCGAGGCGATGGAGCAACACGGTTACACGGCCGTAGCGCAGACGATCCGCTAGAGAAAAAACAATAAGGAAACTAGCAAAACAAAACAGAGTAATCACACCGTGCTACCCCAAAGTAAAGCCCCAAAGTAGAAAAAATCACATTTCTTGCAGAAGAGCTACCGCTGTGGGCACGGCGCGCGACATGAAGCGCTGCATGGAGCAACGCGGCCGCGGTGGAAAAGTCCGAGAGCGACAAAACCCAACTAAAACACACACAAAAAATATTCCTACGGCGCTTCAAAAGCACCAAAGTCTGAGAATAACCGCTAGTTTCGGCCAATATGACCCTTTAGAGTTGTAAAAGGCTGCTAACCGACGCTGAAAGGTTCGGCCAGACGACACCTCACAGGTACGTGGGATAGAAAGAGACCTCGAAGATAGCGACCGTGGTGGCCGATGCCAGCGCACCTAGCGAGTGACGTCAAGTGAATGTCACCTATACATCTGCGTTTACAATGTTATGCTTCTGGCGCAAACCTCGAGGATGTCCTTGTTGTCTGTGGTTATTTGTGACTTTAAAATAACTGCCACAAATAACCCCAGCATGACTGTGGTTATTTGTGACTGTAACAACGCGAAGTTTACAGACGTCAGTCATGATCTTTGCAGGTCTCTCTTCTTCGACATACCCAGTAGATGCTGTGCTCAGACCTTCGGTTAACAGTATATAAAAATCATTCGCAAGCCAGCATCTGTCGCATCGCTTTTTAGAGTGAGTCCTTCTGTATCTGTCTGTTGTGGTTGTCGTTCCGGTTTGGAGATATTCTTCCCAGTTTTCTTTGTGTTCGCGGACATCGTTGGTCTTTGTACTCAAGTTTTGGGTCTTGTTGGTTCGTGGGTGTAGTGTCAGTGACACACAGAGAGAAAAGAGAAGGAAAGGAAAAATGAAAAGTTTTTCCTTCCGGCCAAGTGGATGGTTTGCCCCTGTTTGTAGTATTGCTTGAGGGGGCGTCCCTTTGCATTGTTGTCTTTGGATTTTTTTTTTTTCTGGTGTGTTGTGTTTTTGAAAGGGGCGTTTTGAGTGTTTGGGTGACCTTGTGGTTGTGAGTAAATCTTTTAGCTGCGTTTGAGACGTTCTCTTCTTCACTTGTCTCTGTCCCTTCTACTTTTAAGTTTGTGTTTGCACCCCAGTCTCGGGTTAAGTTCCATCATGGTAAATCTCCCCGCCTCTTTCAGTCCTGATTACTTTTATAGCGACTGCCAAAATAAACGCTTAGACCAGTTATTTTATAGCATTTGGCTGGTGTACGAACGTGCCCTCGGAACCAAAAGGATGTGGATGACAAAGACGTTTTATAAACTTTATCTTGTAAGTCTTGAAAGTTCGTTCTGGACTTTCCGAAAAAAAGATAAGCGAAATTTAAATAACAAAGAAATAACAAAAAAAGTCGCACGCTTGCTGAACCACTCAAACTGTTGGCCCGGCGAACATACAGCCTCCCGTGCACTGTCGGCTTAAAGGTGAATAGAGTATCGAAACCAGACAAAGGATCGTGAACTATCCAAACAGGATACAAAACAGCACGCATGTTTAGAAGAACAGCCTCCGACCTTTCCGAAAATCCAAAAGAACGCGGACAACAAGGCGGTGTTCGAACTTTTCTTGGAAGGCTTCTGAACTTCATATTTATACATACACGTTCCATACCCTCCCCCTCCCCCTTTCCAATTCCCCTAACCTTTCAAAAAAAAAAAAAAAAAAAACTAGAAAAAGAAAACATAGTTTTCGACTAGATGCCCTAGCGACGAATAGCCCTATGACGAATTGCCCTACGCGACAAATTGCCCTGCTACGAATTGCCCCGTTACGAATTGTCTTTCGACGAACGGCCCGTAGCCCGGCGCGGAGAATACGAAAGGTACATTATACCTATTCGCTACCTTCTTGAGGTTGTGGGACACTTTTTGTATATATGACACCACTTCTGGTCTACACTTCCTTTGTGGAGCTCTGGCCGCGTCCTCTGCTTTTCCTTGGTCTTCTGGAGCAACGTCTCAGCAACCGCCGTAGTGACCGAGCAGGGGAAGACTTCAAGAATTGTCGATCAGGAATAAAGGCAATGCACACTTGCCTACTCACTGTGCCGACTGCGGGTGTGATGCGCGATTTCAGGAGATTAGGATCTTGGGTAGAAGCAAAGACAGCACAGCCAGAGAATTGATGGAAGCTTTTTATATAAAGAAGAACCATGACTGTGTTAGCGATACCCCGGTTTCTTTGTTTGAAAGTGAAGTGCAGTTTTTATCCGGGTTGCTGGTTCGATAATGACCATCGTGGAATGTGTCTTGGTGGGTGACTTTACTATCTATTTTCGTTTTTTTTTTTCGTCTGTGTAGCGTGCTCCGCATGCTCTTTCTGGATGTTCGTGGTCGATTGCGCACGAATAAAGTAGTTGAAAGTTTGCGCTTGTCCGTGTCTACTCGCTTGTAATTGTCCCCTGTGTCGCGCAAAAAAACCTCTATACTGCATCATGAACCAACTAGGCCAACAACAAGTTTTAATTGACTCTTAATGGAATCGTGCGACAAGAAAGTAGCGCCACGATGCGTCTCCTATAGACGAAACATATTGCATAGACCACGGCTGGACTGGCATAAACATCCGGTGTAGCAGCCAACCTTAGATTCTAAGAAATGTCATCTTACCTGAGCACAGAGCTATTGGGGAAACGATCCAGGAGTGGCGCTCCCTAGCGGACACCTTGAGAACTAGCGCTGTGTGGCAAACAAACCCTCCGATCGCAGTCATTAGTGCATTCACTGCCGTGGAAGACCCGACGACGCAAGATATGTAACACTAGTTTTTTTTCTCCTGAACGGAACTATATATAATAAGTAATTTAGTCCCGTCTTGCGTTCAATGCCATCAAAGTTCTCTTGGAAGGCAAAACGAGCGCATGTGTGGTCACGCGTGGGCGTGCCTGGCCAGCTGCGTCGTGTCGGCCGCGCGCGCTCGATTGCACGAGGCCGGCACCGGCTTTTGTGTTTTTCGGAATGATTCGAAAAACGCGCCCTTCACTTTTAAGTTACCCTGCCTCTTGCGATAATCATGGCTGACGTCGGCGAAAGCAAGTGGTGTCTCGTTGAAGTAGAGGACGTGCTCAACTGCGATCACGTCATTGAGTGCATAGCTGCACCAGAGCCGACGGCGGACAATGTCGGCATCGTGGCGTATACGTGATGCAGTCCTCCGCGCTGTTCAAAAGCACATGATTCGAGCACTGCGGTCCACAGCAAATGCGCAACGTACCGCTAGAAAAACGAAAACAAATATGCAGCAAGCGCGAAAACGATTATCGTACGCTAGGCGAGTGCTTGCGTCGGAGGTGTTTGCCACACAAAAATGCTTCTGGTGATGATTATGATAAAGAAACTGCGCCCTCTATAGTTCGATCTCCTCGCCAATACAAAACGTTCGGGCTCGCAATTGGTGCCAACGTTTTTACACAAGACCCTTAAATTGAAAACTCACATTCCCTTCATGCGCCGGCTAAAAGCGCCGCGATCATCTCGATCCCAGTATCGTCTGCTTGATCATGCCAGTGAGCGAAGATCAATCCGATTAACACGGGGGACTGAAAATACCTTTCGTGAAGCTGTTATCGCTTAATTGCACTGGTGAATGTCGTCCGGCAGTTATTCCGAAACCGTCCAACATGAACGCTTTATCGAAGTATCTTCTGGCGGAAATAAACGAAACAAAAACGTGACGGTATGTTGCCGCAGTTGCCGCTTACAAGTGAGGGACACACGATTGAACCCTGAAAACACATGCAAAGAACACTGGACGTCGGTAGGTTTTGAAGGGCGAAATGCCAAACGTTTACTCCGGAGGGAGATTGAGAAACACTGCCGCGGGAAGACGTGGTCGAGACGTCGATGGCGTCAAAGAGGTCGGAGCAGGCAGCGGTTCAATATGCGGCGTATAGCGTTCATCTGCCTCTTGCACAGGGGTTACTACGATGTCAGAACGCCGAGCTCTTATTGAATGATTGACAAGAAATAGTGGGTAGGCCTCAAGGTATCTAGCATTGACGTCTACTCGCTATTCTTTCCATCAAAGCCAATCAGAGCTCGACGTCGTCCTGACGCCACCGCAGCTCCTGTGCGAGTAGATGACTTGCGCAGGAGCCATTGAGAGCTTAAAGGAGTACGAAAACCAAAGTCTGGAACTCATTGTTTTTCTTTAACATGACGGAGGTAGCAGTAGATCCTCACAAACATCAAAATTTCGGTGGAACGCCCGGAAGCATATTTTAGGCTGAGTTAAACGATAGCCAAAAACAACCTGGCTGTTGGTTACGAAGCTTCAATGGAATGTCGTGACGGCATCGGCCTCCGACGGCAGCGCCACTGTATGGGAAGTACGCTTACTAGTACAGATTACCTAGGCCAGAGCCTAATGCCGAGGGCTTGATGAAGGCAGCCAAATCACAGTTGGCAACCTTGGATTCACTCCGCCAGTCGACCGCTCTCACTCATTCTTTGACGTCACTGACGTCAGGGACTGATGAACTATATTTTTCAACATGGCGCGCTCTGCTTTCAACGTCGTTCTCGACGAGTGACACCGACCTATCGAAATGACCCGGTTTCCGTCGCAGAGCTGTGCCCGTATCCGCTTTTGTGCACTGTAGTTTCTGTGCGAGGATGAGAGAGAGAAAGAGAAAGAAGAGAATAAACTTTAGTAAACAATTCAAGTTCGAGCCGTTTTTAACCTTCATCAGAGGATGAGGATGCGCTATCCTCTTACCTCGTGGAGTCAGTGGGTTTGGCGTCCGAGGAGGAAGGTAGTTTTTCAATGTAGGCGACGAGGAAGGTGGCTTGGAGATCTTTTGGGGGAGCGGTCCAGCTCGCCCAGGAACAGTGAACTAAGAAAGGAAGAAAGAGACAGGCTCTGGAATACTACCAGTATCTGTTCTCTTTGGAGGGATGGCATCCGCAGTCACTATAGGTGGGGCGACCAGATTGGCGCTGGATGAAGTGCATATAGTGCTCCGAAGGAAGAGAGAAGGTTTGTGCTTCCTGTATAATAGAGACCTCCTGCATAAAGTGGGATCAGGAAGGGGAGGGAAGCTTGCAGCGCTGGAATCTGAAGCTGGCCATGTGTGCAGTTTTCTCCTTGTGATGCTGGGAGCGGTCTTCGCGGGGATGGTATGGTGCCGGCCAGGGTGTCGGAGGGTTTCGGAGGTTCGCTGTCGCGGGCCAGAGCGTGTGCTCGCTCGTTTCCCTGAATGCCTTGGAGGCCGGGGATGCACTCTGGATGAACTGTAAATTGCGGATGAGTCCGCATGTATTCTTGGAGGGAAGTGTGAATGGCTGTCTTCAGTGCTTGCACTTCGATGCTCCGGAGAGCTTCCTGACTCTCCGTCCGCACAGTAATGGCTGCCGTTGTGTGTTGGTGGAAGGTGATTGGCGTCTAGGATGGCTTTTGTCTCCGCCTCCGCTACTGAAGGAACCCCGGAGTGAAGCCTCGTGGGGCTGATGGAGGGTCCGACCGTCGCCGTCGCGGCCTTGTCGTCGATGACCTGAGCGTCAGTTTAGTAGGTGTTATGCGTCGGTTCATGGAGATGGTCCACTCTGTCCTTCGTCTCGCAACGAGTACTTCTTCGTCATCGTTTGGGAAAAGAAACAAGCTGTTAGAAACGCTGAGCACATTTTTGGAAGAACTCATTGAGGACACACTTCGTTGAGGTTTAACAAAATGGTCATTAAATTTTTCAGCTAATGCTCCCCCCCCCCCCCCCCCCCAGTTACATCAGTCCTTTCAATTTTTAGATTGGTAATTATCTCCTCATGCACCTATGTTGAAATAGAGAGTTCCGTTTTTTACATACAACTTCCGACCTTTGTTGACCTTGAAGTAAGTTACTAAAGTATGAATGTTTTGCCTGTCTTAAGGCAACAGTACACAGATTTCTTAGTTTCATGAATACAGCCAGTATGCCACCGTCTTTGCTATGCACAACTCGATGATTAATTTTTTTAAATTTATTTAGCTTTTTTTTTGGCGTAACCTAAGGTTTACTTCGATCCATGTTGCAGGGTATGGGGTGAACGACGAGACGAAGGATGCCGTCCCAACGGGGTGCAGTCGGGGAAATGGGGAGGGCAGATAGTCTGTAGAGTGCCATAGCAGACGGAGGATGGCTCTGCCATGTGCAGAGGTTGTGAATCGGTGAAGCTGGGCGCGGTTGTGTTTTTTTATCTGCTCGTCAAGGGAGTTGAAAAGGGCCGTCTCTTCTATTTTAAAATTGGGGGTGTAGGAACTCCGACTGCGGTGCAGATGAACTTGCGAAGAGCCGCCTCTAGGCGCGGGAGTTGCGTGGTTGTGAGGTTTTGGTGAGGGAGTGCATGCATAACGCGCAAGGAGAAGATGCGTGGTCTCGATTACCTTGCGTAGTTCATGTTCCTTGAGGCCTTGGCGTTATCGGGTGATGCGCCGTATCGTATGGTGCACTTGCTCGATCTGTTTGATGATATGAGAAGTCCACACCGTACTACGGCCGTCCTGTTGAAAGATGAAGCTCAGGACCTTGATGTGGGGGCGTCGAGGAATGGGGGAGCAGTTACTCTGAAGGTTGATAAGGCTTCTATAGGCCTAGAAAGTTTTTGCGCGGGTCGTTCGAAACTACATTGTGTTCTCTCTTGTAGGGCGAGCAAGCGAAGCCGATGGTCTGGGCGTGGGCGCGAACTACGTCGACACCCTTCTTCAGAGTGTCGATCCTCTTACTCTCCCCAGGGAACCTATATGCAGCACCTAAAGGTGATATCATCCGTATAGATGGAGTGATTGAGGTTTGGGATGGCGGATACCTGGGCTAGCTGGAAGATTTTTCAGGGTAAGATTAAAGATATTGGGTAACAGTGTGGAACCCTGGGGATTCTGTCGCCGCAGCAATGGACTCCCCAGGGTCTGGGTCGATGATACATAACTTTCGGTGCGTGAGGAAATTCTTAACGTAGTTGAAGAGGCGGCAACCTGGCTGAGTCTCGTCTAGGTTCTGGAGGACAGCAACATGATCTACGTTGCCAAAGGCCTTGTGGATCTCCACCCCGACGATTGTACGTACTTGAGCCGCGCTTTTGTAGTCGTAGACATACGTGCGAATGCGGCGAGCAGCGTCTTTTTTTTCACATGCTGGCGGAAACACCTACCATAGTTGGGGCGAAGTGTCCGCGGTGCTCTAGGTGCCACTCGAAACGTTGGAGGGCCATCTTGTCCATCAGTTTTCTAAGGCAGGACGCCATGGATATGGGACGAACCGTGGCGGCGGGTTCACCTGGCTTAGGGAGGGTGATGAGTGGCCTTCCTTCCAACCTGGAGCCTGTTTCCCACGCTCCATTTATTAAGGCGAGCAATGCAGCTCCATGTTTGACAGGTTATGGAGCATCCCATAGGGGGTAACGCGGTAGAGACCCGGTACCGTGTTCCGCTTGAGTTTGCGGAGGGCTGTTGTAAGTTCTTGCAGGCAAAATGCAGAGTTTATGCCGCCGTCCGGTTCTTCGCCAGGTTGGATGCGTGGTGTAACAGAGATTTTGAATGTTGCGAACAGCTAGATGATAAAAGTTGTCCCGAATCTGCTTTGACATCGCGTTGGACGGTGAATTCACCGCCATCTGAAGCTTCCTTAACGTTTTACGAGGCTTGTTTTGTCCGAGGAGGGTGCGCATGATTTGCCAAGCCCGGGGAATGTAGGGTCGACCATTCATGTCGTCGCAGGTTCAGAGCGAGTTCTGTGTGGCGAGATAGTATGCCTGATCCTGGGCCGCAGTGGTGAATTCCTCAATAGCATGACGGAGGCATCCGTGTTGTCGAAGCTCCGGGTTGTCGAAGCTTTTGGTAAAGAGGGCCCTGCCCTCTTTACCAGAAGTTCGAACCATTCCTGACGCACTCTGGTAAAGATGGTCAACATTCCAGAATCAGAATCCGAAACAATGCCCGCATTGGGAAGGGGATGAAAGAAACACTTCTGAACGAGCTTCTAAGCAAAAGTCAAGCCACAAGGAGCTTTGAAAAAGCACAATAGAGGCCACTGTAGCTCAATAAAGCCAAGAATCTTTGGCCGAGGGAGTGCCTGTGCTCACATGAAAGCCGGCGCGTTTTCATACTGGAGCTTCCGTCCGAGCACGGCCGATGTTATGAGCCGAAGGGCCAATCAGATAGCGAAAGAGGAACAACGTCATGGCGTGCTCTCTGCAGTTGATAGGACCAGCCGGTATTCGCCGCCTCTCTGTGCGTGCTCCTCCGCCGGCTAGTCCTATCAAGCGCAGAGAGCCCGCCATGACGCTGCGCTTTTTGCGCTGTTTGATTGGCCATTCGGCTTATAACATCGGCCGCGCTCGGACCGAAGCTGAAACGAAGTATAGCGATTTTCGAAAATGGTTTATTGTGATGGTACCTAGCGTTGGCTTCATAATCCTGCGCTGACGGAACCACTCCAGCTCCAGACAAAAGGTGGGGTCTGAGTGTAAAATCGGGATGACGTCAACAGCACTTTGCTCTCCAAGCTTAACGTAGCAATCAAAAACAGCTTGAAAAAAAAAAAAAGGAGACAAGAGAATAACAGGACAGATAGAGGCTGGCGTACTTGGGGCTATTCATTTGGACTTTTGTTGGCCTTTGGAGACTATGTTTTGCTTCTACCCTGTTTCCTGTTTCGTGTTCGGTCACTTGGTTCAAATTGTGTAATCGGTTCAGCTTTGCCCTGAACTCTGACGATCCCCAGTTCCGTAGATCATTCCCGTGAAAAGGTTTTTCCAAGACTGCAGAAGTACAAGATACTGAGAATTGTAATTAAGTTAGCGTAGCGAACACTCTCGAATGAATGTAGTTACAAGTTACCAAAATACTACCAAAACTATTTGAAATACAGATAGACACAAGATAGATACAAGTCTGATTGTATCCCCACTCTATTATGTCTGGATGAACAGGCAGTTATTGATCCAGGGTAACTGCGTCATTGTCGTCTTTCTCAGTTTTCCTGCTGTCCTTCGTTGGCTTGGTACGTATATCCCCCATTCTGCAAAGCGCCGACGCCGAGTCCGCTCTAACAGTGTCCCACAGTGCACATAAATGCATGTCTGAAGCTGTTTTAGCACTGTTTTTAATGCCGTAAATTTGGGGGGAAAAAGTGAAAGCTGCTTACAACTCCCTGTAACGCCGAATTAGAGCGCAGCTCTTGAGGAGGAGGAGGGAAGGGCACTGGGGGGGGGGGGGTTAAACTAACCAGGGGGGGTCACGTGACCTTGGGGGTCACGTGACCTTGGGGGTCACGTGACCCCCAATGCCGATGATGTCATCACTGACGTCATCAGTGACGATGACGATGCGGGTACCGATGACGTCATTAGTGACGTCACTGAAGACTTCACCAGTGATGATGACGATGACGATGCGAATGTCGGTGACGTCATCAGAGACGTCGCTGATGACGTCGCTGATGACGTCATCAGTGATGATTACGATGACGATGCGGATGTCGGAACGTCATCAGCGATGATGACGATGACGATGCGGATGCCGGTGACGTCATCAGTGATGATGACGATGACGATGCGGATGCCGGTGACGTCATCAGTGACGATGACAATGTGGATGCCGGTG
The DNA here is from genome assembly GCF_016920785.2 of Ixodes scapularis. Classification (NCBI taxonomy): domain Eukaryota; kingdom Metazoa; phylum Arthropoda; class Arachnida; order Ixodida; family Ixodidae; genus Ixodes; species Ixodes scapularis. The sequence goes on along the minus strand of NW_024609879.1, from coordinate 123,582,715 downwards.
ACGACATCAGTGACGTCACTGATGACGTCATCAGTGATGATAACGATGACGATGCGGATGTCGGTAACGTCATCAGTGATGATGACGATGACGATGCGGATGCCTGTGACGTCATCAGTGATGATGACGATGGCGATGTGGATGCCGGTGACGTCATCAATGATGATGACGATGTGGATGCCGGTGACGTCATCAGTGATGATGACGATGACAATGTGGATGTCGGTGACGTCATCAGTCACGATGACGTCATTGGGGGGTCACGCGACATCGGCGGGGGTCACGTGACCTAAGGGGAGTCACGTGACCGGGGGGTCACGTGACCTCAGGGGGGGTCACGTGCCCCCCACGAGGTCACGTGACCCCGGTGGGGGGCTCGCGCGGTGCATTATGGGACATTTCCCATGATGCACCGGGGTCACGTGACCTCGGGGGGGGGCTCGCGCGGTGCATTATGGGACATTTCCCATGATGCACCGGGGTCACGTGATCTTGGGGGGGGTCACGTGCCCCCCACGAGGTCACGTGACCCCGGTGGGGGGCTCGCGCGGTGCATTATGGGACATTTCCCATGATGCACCGCGCGGTTACGCCGACGCCGACGGCGACGCCGACGGCGACGCCGCTCAAGCCGGAAACGGGCCCCTAAGAGCTGCGCTCTAAAATACTGATCAATTATTTCGTCTACGTGGCTGGGAAACGTTCCAAGCTATCCAGCATGTACGAGTTATTCGTGCTATTTCTTTTTATAATCAAGCGCATTCTTGATTATAAGAAGCAAAAATTCGCTCACTTTTTCTCATATTGAAATTGGAAAACGTGATTGCCGTCTGCTGGTTGCTGTCTGCTTCAATTTGCAACCGCACACTATATAGCGCCAGTTGAACCTCTAGCCATAGCCTCTTATACTCCAGCGTACATTATAATAGCTCTACAGTCCCAACTTCTTGGCATAGTGTCTGGAACGCGTGTCCGACTGCTGTGTTTACCTCCTCAAAAAGAAAGTAGACTCTCGATTTCCGCCTTGTGACGTCATAGAAGTGTCATTCTGTCGCAGGTCGCGATTCTGGCGGTGTCCCAGCAGATGTGGTGGATGTGACAGACGCCTGCTTTGCCGCGGGTCACTCTCCAGTGTGACAGTCCACGAAAACTTCAGAAGCCAGAAGTTTGGACGCCGCGACGACAGCGACACTCGCGTTCGCTTTTTGCTTTTCGCCAGCATTTCTACGACCAACCGCCAGGATCGCGATATCCGACAGCGTGACACTTCGGTGTGTGTGACGTCATTTACTGCAACTTCGGGTTCACTTGTGATGTATGGGCGGGATGCTAAACTCACCAGTCCGAGACGCGATCCAGGCACCATACTCATATCTGTACACGCAGAAAAAAATGCGCAAAGGTTTGACAAATTCGAAAATTAAAACAAAAACAAAAATCGTGCCTCTAAAACAAGACCAGACAAAATAAAACCCCCACACGCGTGCTCTTTTTTTTTTTTTTTTATCCTTATGTTTTTTTCTTACGTAAGACATTGCTGCAAATTCTTCCTCATTCCGTTCAGCCCCGTTCCGCAATCTCGCGGTTGTTCGGGCTGCTTGCAGAAGGCCTTTGTTTGAGCTAATTCAGGACAGCCGCCTCTCTTAGCAGTACAAACCGGTGTACCCGTTTTAAGTCACATCGGGTTATAAATACGCGCCGTTTATAGTCACTCACGTGGCCCATAATCCGAAGGCCTATGCGACGATGGCGAGATGGCCAATCAATTAGCAGCCTTTCTTTGGCAATCGGCATCGCATAAAATTAGGTTTGGCGTAACTTAGTAAGTAAAATAATATCCTTTATTTTCTTGGTAAGTAATATCTTGCATCGGTTTGTTATTTTTATAAAGAACGTGTTGCAGACCGATTACTTTTAAACAAACGTTTCCGGGAGCACCCCAGCTCTATAACTGCTGCTGTGCCGTTTTTCAAAGCAGTAATTTAGTTCAAAATGATTCCTTAAACGACGCTGAGCAATATGGCAAAGTAATTACGTAGGGGAAATACAAAATTAAGTTTTGAAACAAGCAGTGACGCTATTTGCATAGAATATACAATTAGCCATCCTTCAAACTCGCTGAACATTTTTCTGGCTCATTTTTTCATGTGAAATTTTTAGGTCAAATGGCTGTGTATCAACTCTAGTCAGCAGTGTGGGGATGCGGAACACTGTAGGATATATGCATGGGCGTACCAACCGGGGGGGGGGGGGGGGGGCAAAGGGGGTCCTTGCCCCCCCCCCCAGTTCTCAAAGTGGGGGGGCAAGGCATGTGTTTTGCCCCCCCCCTCCCGCCCCCCCCCCCCGCCCCCTGAAACAGTCGCCACTGGGCAGGGCAAGCACTAGCCGGCGGCACCCAAGGGATATCAAGGGCACCGCACCCGCGGCCCTGGGTCTGGTTTGCACCCCCCCCCCCCCCCCCCCCTCTCAAGAACAAGCTGGTGCACCATTGGATATATGCATGGTTATAATAACCAACATCGAGGTTCGTTTACATTACTCGAAATAGGTAATCAATTCCAATTACTCTCGGTTAAAAAAGTATTAAATTAGATTATTTGATTACTCGAGTTTAAAATTAACTGGCCGTTACTCGAATAAAATAACCGTTACTTCTTCGACCACTTCAGATTTTAAAAGCGACAGCTTTCTTTCTGCCGGTTTCAAAACGGGTCCTTTGTACTGTAAATTATCGGATTAGAATAAGCGAATTATGAACTACTTCTCTTCTTAATCCATCAATTTGGGTAAACAAATCTTCCTTTCTTGGTTCGAAGACTCTTCGGTAGGAAGCTTGCACAAAGACGCCATTAGGAAGGGAAATGTAATTCTAACGGTTAAAACTAATTTTAGTACTGTCAAAAGTAATCAAATTACTCTCGAGATTACATCCTATTAAGTGATATCAGATTATTACTCCAAAACGTAATCCATTACAAGTAATTTGTCTATATGTAATGTGCAATGTGCAAGGGTGCGCTTAAGAAAATGTCGAGAGCATACTGTTATCACTTCGTAACAAAAAAAAAAAAGAGAAGAAAATAGCGACATATGCTAATTACGGTCAACCAATCACGAAGCAGAAGCATGATTATTATAAGCCGTGACTTCTGTTTCTTAAGCTCTCAGTTACTATATACAACATAAACCTTCGCGCCAAGATTTTTTTTTGTGCGTGTGTGTGTGTTTCTAGTGTTCCAGTTCGTCGGCATTTTCCACAAAGCGGTTTCTACTGGCATATAATTCTAACTGGCAGTCTATTCACCTCACTTGTGTCCACAGAAATACCTTTTTTTTATTTCTTTTTTTTTTATTTTCTGCTCGAAGTTCCCATCCGTCTTTCTTTAATGTTTTCTTTTTTTGTTTTTTGTTTTCTTTAATAGGCGTGTTTGCATATCGTGCCAGATCGAGTATTTATAGAATTTCCCGCGCGCCACGAATTATGCATCGCTCTTATTACGAAACAATCGTGGTTCACCTGTTGCTGAGTTGTATTATCGTTCTGTTTTATTGTACTTTACTGGTTTTTTTTCTTTTTGTTTTTTTATCTGCCTGTTTGCTTAGATAGTCATCGAAGAAAAGAAAAGGAAAGCAAAGGAGGCTAAACGGAAGCCCGCAGCTTCCTGTTCAAACCCGGAATAAGCAGAAAGGGCGGTTCGGAATGTGATAAAACTTCGCTTGCGTAATCGGACGTTTCTTATTCCTATTTCGCTCGTGCTGAGAGCGTGCGAGTTTTTGGGATTCTGTGTTCTTTTTGTTTTATGTGTGTGCGTGTGTGTGTGTGTGTGGGCATAAGGTTTCAGAGCGCCCGCACGTCGCGCGTGCTCCTTGATGCTTTCTCGTATATTGAGGAGCGGCAAAAACAACTCATTGCCTATTAAAAGCGCGACCTTCTGGTGCTCTTAAAGGAGCAAGGTGCAAGGTTTCTTTCTGTGACCCCTTTATAAAGAGTATTCACTGGACGCCATATTTGTGGGTGCTGTTTAGAGCGCATGCTCGGAACAAGTTCACATGAATAGGTTTGCTAAGACCGGCAATCTTGACGGTGTGCGATGCACGTTGCAAAATAACTCTGGAAGCTCGCCATCAGCACGCGCCGAGCAGTCGCGCACACAGCTATGGCCGCCAGTGAATACTTCCTATACTAGCGCGGGGGGATATTTCGGGTAAGCACTCTCGCGCCTCTCCTACGTGACGTCACGTACAGGATTTTGCCTCGTCTCGTCGTGACGTCCCGTCTTGTGATCTTGGCTATTGATCATCAGGTACGAACGGTGAGTTCGCGACTTTTAAAGAACACTCTGGACGTTCGGAGTCTGACGCACTCTTAACCCGACACCGTCAACATTGGCAGTATAGCGCAGTTTTGTACATGTTGCTCGAAAAAAAATTATTTGACTGGAATTCCAATTGCTCTCAATTAAAAAGTATAAAAATAAAGTATACTCTATGACTCCAGAAAAAGAAAAAGTAAGAGGACGCATTACTTGAAAAGAAAGTGACCGTTACTCTTTTCGGTTACTTCAGATTTTCAAAGTTACCATATTTTCTGCAGGTTTGATGGCGGGTTTTTTTGTGCGCTGTCCATTGTTGGATTAGAATCATCGGATTGTAAGTTACTAATTTTTTTAATCCACCGATTTCGGTAAGCCACATCCTACTTTCCAAGTCCTGGTGAAAGGATTTCTTGGAAGGAAAATTGTACAAAGGGCGCCAAATATAAGAAGGGACGGGAAAAGTAGTAACAGTTACAAGTAACTTCATTGCTTCAAAAAGTAATAAGGTTACTTTTATGATCAATTTTTAATAAATGTAATAAATAATTATAAGCTTACTAAAAAAAACTAATACATTATAAGAAATTTCATGGCTTATAAGGAGTAGCGTACCTCTGGCTCTGACGGAACTTTTATTTTTTTGTCGGTGAATGCAGAATTAATCGCCTTTTAAGACGACGCGGCGAGCGATTATCAAATCGTGGAAACCTGACCACGGCCATGCTTTTGATCGCACTCGTGGCTGCCTACAGCAATGGCGGGTCCGGGACCATACCCCTGAGAGCGTATACTGGAGTGAATGCTCCTTTTCGAGGCGGCAACGCATACACCCCATGCTGGCTCGTCTCACAGATTCAGCGTACATTGTTAGTTGCAGACGATAATCTATTACAGCGGAGCTGTTGAGGGCTAGGTTTCCCAGGATCGTGTCCGGTATGACGACACAAACCTACCTGGACAGACACCGCCATCTATAAGCGACGGCGGCAAGCACACAACCACTACGGTTTCCGCCGTTGCTCTTAGATGGCGGTAGCTGCCCAGCTGTAATAGAAGACTGGATAGTTGGGCGCGTTGGTGGGAGTTCATCGTAGGAAACCGCGCAAAAAACAGACGGCGACGGAGAAGAAGCACACAGCGTATCGAGCGCAGCTCCGCTGGTTTACCTTCTTCACGAGAGTGGAAAGGCTGAACGTTTTTTTTTTTTTCTTTTTTTTATAGCAATTTTTTGAGCGGGAAGCTTTCGTACTGGCTCCCATTTGTCAAAAAAGAAGTTTAACAAAGTTAGTAGGTTACTGTAACGCAAGCACTTTTTCATGCTTCAATGAAAAGTTGTTTCCTCTGTATGCAGCCGAATTACGAAACGAAAGTAATCTGGTCGTCTTTGTCGCGGACTTAAATGCTGGTCTTGAAAGTCTTCTCTTTTTTTTAATTTGAGCACGTAGTTGCTGATTTTTGTTTATTTTAAAATTAAAAGGGCGAAACGACTCTCACAGAACCGATTCGTGCAAGAAATAAGGAAAGATAGGTGCTCATCTGTACCACCGGATTCCACTTCCGGCAGCCGAAGCGAACGGACGTGTGTATCATGAGCTCCGTAGGAGCGGTGACAGCGGCCGCGTCTGGCCGTGGTACTTCTGCTAATTCTGCCACTGGAAACCCTGACGAGTACAAAATTATTTTGCCTCCCCTGCCGAATGGATACATCGCCATGAACTGTGTGATTCTGCACTGTGACGTAAAGGGCCGGCCATACCGGATTCAAGACTTCCGCGACGAACTGCTGCGGCTGCAAGTGCTGAAAGATCTGGTGTCGGCGGGACCGCACCAGATGAACCATGTCTGGATGCTACGGCTGGCTTCGCTTGCAGCAAAGCAGAGGTTAGTGGACGCTAAAGAACTAACCGTAAAAGGGGGGCGGTGCCTCGTAATGGACCCTGCCGACGTGGAAGTCAGGCTCAAGCTGCACTGGGTGCCCTATGACGTGCCGAGCTGTCACGTAAAAAAGGAGATGGAACGGTACGGCAAAGTGACTGACGTAACGCGAGACCTCTTCAGGGAAAAGGGTTTCGAGGCGGTCGAGTCAAACACCCGAACGGTACGCCTGACTCTCAAGGACGGTTGTACCGTCGACAGCCTCCCCCACGAAATTCGCCTAGAAGGCTGCAAGGTCCTCGTCGTTGTGCCAGGACGGGCCCCACTGTGCCTTAGGTGCAGGCGTACGGGCCACATCCGGCGAGATTGCCGCGTCCCTCGCTGTACGGACTGCCACCGGTACGGCCACGCAGCAGAAGACTGCGTCAAAACCTACGCGTCTATCGCCCGTGACCGCAAGTCGGAGGACAACACCGACTACGTCATGGACGACGCGGAGGCAGAGGAAGCCGTCGGAGGGTCATCGCCCGTCACCCTGCCATCGACGGAGCCTAGTGGTACGCCCCCGCCCAACGACGACGGCAACCCTGACGCAGCGTCCTTCGTGCGCAACCCCGAGGAGAAATCCGAAGCGCAAGTCACGCCCAGCGACGACACTAAGGAGCGCCTGCCCCGTGAGCCAACAATTTCCGGATGCGGTCCATCGGCAACGAAGCCCGGCCATCCCGGTGGTCAAAAGAGCGATGCCGGAGTGGAAGAGTGCCAGGACACAGACATGGACTCCACTCTCAAGCGACCGAGGGACCCTGCGCCAGCACCAGCTGCACTCGCCGGAATGGCCGCCAGCGGGTTGCCTGTGCCAGGAATCAAGAAGTGTCGTGTCGTGTCGAAGCCGCGTGTCCCGCCGGACGATCGTCGCAGGAAGGACTCCCTGTGAGTCTTTTCGGGCCTAAACGTCAGTGCAAGTGTCAACCGTATTTTTGTTTCCATTGGCTTTTTCTTGCGCGAGCGCCTTTTTTTTTTTTGCGAGCCTACCTTGTTCTCCGTCTAGCCTCCCTTTCAACCGTTCATGAACCTTGAGCGATCTTTACGGGTAGGCACGTTAAACGTGCGCGGCTTTTGTGCCAGGCGTCGCCAATACCAGGTAAACCGCTTGTTTATCGAGAATGACCTGGATATAGTCGCGGTTCAAGAGACAAAAATGGAAGGCGAGGCCCAGACGGAGAACATGGTACGGCTTTTTGAAGCGAGGTATGACGTGTGCGTCAGCCACGCTAGGGGGACGTCGGGGGGTTGTCTTTTATTTCTAAAGAAATCTATCGGGACCGTCGAACAAGTCGTTAGTTGTGATTCGGGGCGCTTTGTCTTGTGCGATTTTATTATTTCCAACTACAAATTTCGTGTGGTGTGCATCTATGCCCCTATTAAGACGGAGGAACGTTTATTTTTTTTCGAGTTTATTGAAAAGTACGTTCAAACTGATCGATTAATTATATTATTGGGCGATTTTAATTGTGTGTGCGCGCCGCAGGATAGGTCAAATAGCGTGAGGTATCGGGACGCGAGCACCGTGTTTTTCTGCGACATGCTTCAGCGGTGCGATTTAGAAGACATTGCCCACTGCGCGTCCCGCGGTAGAGGTTTAAAGTACACGCATTTCCAAGGTGCAAGTCATGCACGCTTGGATAGAGCGTATGTCTCACTCGACCTTGTAAGAGCGTGCAAGCAATACGCCGTTGATCACGTGTCGTTCAGTGATCATTGCCTTGTTTCTTTTTTAACTTGTTCCTCCAAAGACACGCCTAAAAAGTTCACGTGGGACTTGTGGAAATTTAATTCCAAACTCCTTGAAGACGAGCTTTTTGTACAAGCAGTCCGGAAAATTCTTAAAGATACAGCGAGCGCAAAAGGGCAACGATTTGGAGTAAAATGGGAATTGTTTAAACAGGAAATAAAATTGACTTCCATCGAGCGCTCCAGCTTATTGAAGCATAACGAAAAGAAAGAAACGCGCGAGTTAAACAGCCTGCTTCAAAGGTTGATGCTGGAGGAATGCCTATCGCCAGGTTCTTTTTCCGATGAAATTATCAGTATCAAAAAGCGCCTCGAAATTCTCGATACTGAAGAATACAAGGGGGCTATGCTGCGAGCGCGATGGAACCGGTTATCGCTTGGGGAGCTACCCACGAAAAGGGCGATAGGCGCGGAAAGAAAGTATGCGAGTCAAAATGAAATCACGGAAATTTCTTATCAGGGGGTTCTGACGAGCGATAACGTGAACATACAACGCGCGTTTGTTGAGTACTATAAAGAATTGTTCAGCTATCGTGAGCCTAAAAAGAGCGGGTTTCGGAGTTCTTATTTGCCGTTAATGCCGAAGCTGGCAGACGAACTAAAAGAAAAGTTAGAACAACCTATAATGTTGTGGGAAGTAGAAAAAGCCATCGACAACTTAAAACCGGGAAAGTCACCCGGCCCCGATGGTTTAGGAGCAGAATTTTACAAAGCTTTCAAAGATCAGCTTGCCCCGTTTATGCACTGTGTGTTTACCGAAGCGTATACTCTTAATGTTTTGCCCCCGTCGTTTTTGTGCACACACACAATTTTTATTCCCAAAACTGAAGACCGCTTGAAACTCCGTTCCGTTGGTTCTTACCGCCCTATCACACTGACCAATGTAGACTACAAGATTTTCATGAAAGTGTTAGCGGAACGATTACAAAGTGTCATTAGCATTATCGTCGGCCCGCACCAGACGTGTGGTATAAAGGGAAGGAGTATTGTAACGAACGTGCACGTTGCACGAAGTATTTTGGAATGTTGCGACACTATGGAAAAAAGAGTGGCAATGTTACAAGTCGACCTGGAAAAGGCCTTTGACCGGGTGTCCCATCAAGTCCTTTTTGCTATTTTAGATCATGTAAATGTAGGGGCAGTTTTGTGTGATGGTATACGTATGGCTTACAAAAATTGCGCCACTCGACTTGTGGTGAACAAATGTGTGACTGAACGCGTTCCTCTCCTTTCTTCCGTGAGACAAGGCTGTCCGATTTCGCCCTTGCTTTTTTGTATTTTTCTCGAACCGTTTTGTTTAAGCGTTATTCATAGTAGTTGTATTCGAGGTTTTAAGTTACAAACTGTTGAAGTCCGCATCTTGTCATATGCGGATGACGTGGCAATTTTTTGTAGCGACAAAAACAGTGTAAAGAAAGCCGTAGAGTTGACAGAAACGTTTTGCGACCATACGTGCAGTTCTGTTAACTTTGAAAAGTGTGTGGGTCTTTGGCACGGCGATTGGCCTTCCACGCCGACTGTTTATGAACGCATTACGTGGGCGGATTCGCCGTCCCGGTACCTTGGGGTACCATTGAATCACTATCGCAACACTGACGAATACTGGCGCGATGAGACTGAGGCTTTGCGCGCGAAAGCGAACAAGTGGGGAGGCCAGGGTTTATCAATTTTCGCGCGTGCATCTGTGTGTAACACATTTCTTGCTGCGAAGATTTGGTACGTATTGCAGGTGTTGCATTGTTCACGTATTAACGTTCACCACATTCATCGTGTGTTTGCCGTCTTCATTTGGAGCTCGGTATGGGAGAGGACGAGCCGAACGAATCTTTTCCGAAGGGTCAGTGTTGGCGGTCTGGGGCTTTCCAATTTGTTTGTAAGGCAATTGGTTAATAGATTTTTATTTCTTCGAGACCAGAAAGATCCTTTTTTATGCACGGTAATTCAAGCGAGGCTGCGCAGCGCTCTTCCTGAGTTCATTGTGTCGTCCGGCATAGACGTCAGTGGTTCTGTACGCGGTTATCTAAAAGAAGTCGTTGGTGCTTATCAGTTTTTAACAACGCGCTTTTCTTTGGAATACTTGTGCGGTGTCTCGCGGAAACGGTTGACAAAAGACATTATTGATTTAATTTTTCCCACTCCTTTGTATCGTATGTTTTTCAGTGAAGGCCCAGGGCAGGACGTGTTAAAACGTGTCAAAAGAATGGTCATTCCCGCCTCAACCAAAACGTTTTTTTTCAAGTTGCATAGCCAAACCTTACCTGTCAAAGCATGGCTAGTGGAGAAGGGAGTGCCTATTGCATGGACCGATAACTGCATATTATGCAAAAAGCAGGAAACAATCGAACATGTTTTTATAGACTGCTGGGATGCAGTGTTTTTCTGGGACGTACTGCAAAGAACGCTCAAAAAGGACCTGCCTCTTACGCCGCATGGAATTCGTTTTTTACCCGTTAAAGGGGAAGAGGGCGTACCTCTAGACATGGTCATGCTACTGGGCCTTCACAGTTTGTGGCGGTGTCGCATGGCCGTGCGCCATGCAGACGTCGATCTGCGACCTGTGCACAAGTATTTTGCAGAGCAAATGTGCTTTATGAAAGAAGTGTATAAGGCCCAACAACCTTGGCCTGAATGGTTGCCACTTCTTGAGGGGCTTGCTAACCTCAAAGAATTTTAACATTTTTGCGTCGGCCAGGTGAGCTGATGTTTTTTTAACCTCTTATTTTGAGTGTATGTTATTGCATTGTCCCTGTCAAAATCAAGCAATAAAGAAAAAAAAAAAAAAAAAAAAAAAAAAAAGGCGCCGTGGCTTAGTTGGTTAAAGCGCCTGTCTAGTAAACAGGAGATCGTGAGTTCGAATCTCACCGGTGCCTTTTTGCAGACCGCAACTTTCAGCCTTTTCTTCAAAAACCGGTTCTTCGCACCAGTTTTTGATTGTGAGCTTCATTTCAACCTGCCGTTCCGGCGCCGTGGCTTAGTTGGTTAAAGCGCCTGTCTAGTAAACAGGAGATCGTGAGTTCGAATCTCACCGGTACCTTTTTGCAGACCGCAACTTTCAGCCTTTTGTTCAAAAACCGGTTCTTAGCTGCAGTTTTAGAGCGCAGCTCTTAGGGGCCCGTTTCCGGCTTGAGCGGCGTCGGCGTCGCCGTCGCCGTCGGCGTAACCGCGCGGTGCATCATGGGAAATGTCCCATAATGCACCGCGCGAGCCCCCCACCGGGGTCACGTGACCCCCCGAAGTCACGTGACTTCCCTGAGGTCACGTGACCCCCTCCTCGAGGTCACGTGACCCCCGCCGATGTCGCGTGACCCCCGATGACGTCATCGTCACTGATGACGTCACCGGCATCCACATCGTCATCATCACTGATGACGTCACCGGCATCCGCATCGTCATCGTCATCATCACTGATGACGTCATCAGTGACGTCACTGATGTCGTCAACGGCATCCGCATCGTCATCATCACTGCTGACGTCATCAGCGACGTCACTGATGACGTCACCGACATTCGCATCGTGATCGTCATCATCACTGGTGAAGTCATCAGTGACGTCACTAATGACGTCATCGGTACCCGCATCGTCATCGTCACTGATGACGTCATCAGTGACGTCAGTGATGACATCATCGGCAGTGGGGGTCACGTGACCCCCCCTGGTTAACTTAAACCCCCCCCCCCCCCCAGTGCCCTTCCCTCCTCCTCCTCAAGAGCTGTGCTCTAATTCGGCGTTACAGGGAATTGTAAGCGGCTTCCACTTTTTTTGATGGTGTGCTTCATATCACCTGGCCGTTCCGGCGCCGTGGCTTAGTTGGTGCAAGCGCCTGTCTAATAAACAGGAGATCGTGAGTTTGTATCTCACTGGTGCCTTTTTGCAAACCGCAACTTTCAGCCTTTTGTTCAAAAACCGGTTCTTAGCTGCAGTTTTTGATGGTGTGATTCATAGTTCTGAACGCTCCGGCGCCGTGGCTTAGTTGGTTAAAGCGCCTGTCTAGTAAACAGGAGATCGTGAGTTCGAATCTCACCGGTGCCTTTTTGCAGACCGCAACTTTCAGCCTTTTGTTAAAAAAGTGGTCCTTGGCTGCAGTTTTTGATTGTGTGCTTCATATCACCTGACCGTTCCGGCGCCGTGGCTTAGTTGGTTAAATCGCCTGTCTAATAAACAGGAGATCGTGAGTTCGGATATCACCGGTGCCTTTTGTAGACCGGAAGGATGTCGTCTGTGTAAATGCAGGCTTGTTTTAAAGTGGGGTTAGACTTGCATTTATGTTTTTTTCCTGTTGGTTTGTCCCACAGAAGCGGTATATCTGTTTCATTCATCGAGTACCAATAGCGTTTGCCGGAGTAAAGTAATTATTCAGCAACGAATGGTACAGTGGTATTTAATTTCGCGTACCACAAAACGGCACGTATTCGTTACGAGAGACGCGCGTAGAAGCATTGTAGACACATTGAAAGTGTAAAACTCTTTTTAAATAAAAAAAAAAAAAAATTAGCTGTCGCCATTTCTTGTGCACGAAGCGTATGATTGGATTTGAGCCTTTAACGTTGACTGAGCACTCGTTTCTGCAACGAGCTGAGCAGAGTTCACGCGGAACGCTGACATCGCTCTCGCGTCCAATATGGTATGCCCAAAGTACCTGCCCGAAAAATGGCGGGCTTATCTGACAGGTGTTGCAGCTACTAAATCGCACCTTTTTGAATAAGAATTCAGTCGAGCTGTCATCACCCTACCAATGACGTTTGTGCATAAAGGTAGATTATTCTACTGTCCTTATGAGGTAACAGTCCCGTGCAAGAAAGGACACCCAAGCTGCCCCAGTGTGTACCATCTCGGCGTCCAGGGAGGAGAAGGACGGAAACACTAACTGAGACACCGTTTAGGAAATTGGTGTAAACACGCTGGGCTTGCCTGGTGTCTGACAAGGGACATCGTCAAGGACAGAATCTTTCTTCAAACCTTGTCCTTGTGCGTTCAATGTTTACCGTCATATCTCCTCCGCAGCCTACGGTCTCCTAGACCAGGTTGTTTTTACCATCCATTGAGAAGGACTACGACGTGCCTTGATATCTTTGCCGGTGTCTTTATACATAAGTGGATTCCGCAATCGTTTATTTCCCGCCATAACTCAATCTATGGGCGCTCAGCATCCTAAAAACAACCAAAATTACATTTAAGGGCGGCCGATTTTCCTAAAAATCCAATCAAAGATCGTGCCACGCTCCCCTTTCTGCGCTGTGGCGCAGAACACCAGTGGATGTCACCAGGCGGGAAGCCAGAGGGCACGTGACAGTCAATCACTGAATCTTCGAATATGCGCGTCTTCAAAAAATCAGTCCGCCGAGAAGCCGCCACACGTGATTGGCTGTCGCATGCCCTCCCCTGCTGCCCTCCCGACCGGTGGTGCCCCCTGGTGTTCTGCGCCACTGCGCAGAAAGAGGGGCGCTTCGGGATCTTTGATTGGACTTTTAATAAGAAAATCGGCTGCTCTTAAAGGATGGGTGTTACGATTTCCGGACTGCTGTCAAAAATTTGTGGAAGTTCCCTCCGACACTGAGGTAAAGAACTGAAAACCGATTTCGCCTGTGTGTCCTAGCTGTCGTGTAAAAGAAAATGATAAATATTGGCATTTCTGGCACCCCTCAACTCACTCCCAGTCTTCGGGGTCGCACCTGGTCCCACTCCTAGTGACGTAATTTGGGGTGCCGTGTAGCCTCCCGTGTGCTGTCTCGGAGGACGCTTCTTCTTCCCCTCTCTGCGTATATTAGCGGGCGTTATGCTGTAGCTCAGTGGTTTTCAACCGTTGATGTTTCGCGGACCCCTTGTGGATCGGCGGATATCATGGAAGACCCCGATTCCAGTGAGGGGAAGGAAATGTTTATGCTAATTATCATAATTAGTTAATGAACGAATAAAACTAAGGGCTAGTGTGAAGTAGACCTCTTTGTCACGAGAAAACTCACCCGAAAATTGGAACGTTTTATGTCACTATGAAAAAAATAAAACTTTAATTGCCGGCCTTGACTGACGAGGCAGAGCTTCGTGGACCCCAAAGGGTCCGCGGGCCCTTATTTGAGAACCACTGCTGTAGCTTAAAGCCGAGCGAGGTCACGTAAGCTTCTGCCATAGTTCCTTCGGCTGCCACTCGCGGCTGCAGGTGGGGGACAAAGCTCGACTTTTGGTTTGCGATTATACAGCGGAATCGCGACATTTTTTAACCAATGAGATGTTTTCTCTATCCTCCATGACACGATAAAAAACGTAAGAATGGCGAGATACGAATTATTTCAATCTTAAGATCGTCGCACCCCCCCCCCCCCCCTCCCCCTTTAAGTATGATTTCGGGTTTTTTAGGATGCTTAGAATCAGTAGATTGAGTTATGACAATAAATAGACGATCCCCGAATCCAGAGCTCCCGGCGAAATGTTGAGTCACTGATTTTGCTCTAAATGAGTTAATCACATTAATAGACACACCTGAACTAGTAGCCTAAATTACAAGTCACAATATATATATATATATTTTTTCCGAAGTTATGTAATTTTATGGTTTGGTCTGAGAAGCTGAGAGGCTCTAATGGCAACACTGAAAACATGGATTTTCGTTTTTAGGCTTGGGGGCGCAAGCTACCGCCCGCTATAAAGGGTACAGTTGTTAGCATCCACCCATGTCGTAAATAGGGGGGGCATAACAACGTGGTTATCCCTGACTAGTTACAAGAAGTTTGGCGGTGTGAAATGAATGCTGAGGAAGCTCACACCAGCAAAGCGAACAATGAGAAACCTCTCGGAATATTTTTTTTTTTTAACTTTTATTTTAGGCTGTCTGCTCGACTTGCAAGTTCTATAACGTATGCGATGTCACCCCACTGGATATTGCGAGAAAAAAATGAATGCCGGTTTCGGTATAGCCTTCATTGCTGTTTGCTTAGCTAATCTGAATTAAGGGGTAGTAAATAGCGTGAATAGTAAAGCGTGGGTATTCCAAAAACGCGTTTAATTTATGCAGCAAAAAAAAAAAAGAAAAAGAAACTCCGAATCGTTTTTTAACCTGACTGAAACCTAAGACTGTGGTTTGACAAACGGAAACTCGTGAAATTGGAAGAAAAAGGAACAGACAACGCCTCATTTAAAAGCGGAAACTCGCCTGCACTTTAACCGTTTCGTCATTGCCCTTTAACAGTTGCCTCCAGTTTTCTTGGGATGCCCATTGTATGCTAGTGGAATCTCACTCCTTCCCTTAGAGCGGGCGAATCAAGACTCTGAACGGCTGCGTGTCCCTAATCCTATGTCCCACCGGTGCCCCAGTAAGGTGCACTGCGCTGCACTCTTAGCGCGAACAAATCGTAGCCGCTTTCTTTTCGGTTTTCCTCTCAGTAATAAGGGCTGTTCACATATTTGCGTTGATTGCGTTCACGGCGACCAAAAAGACAGCAAGGACCGGAACAGCGGAACAGTGGTAACTCACCACTGCTTCAGGAAGCTACCTCTTGTGTTAAAGAGATTTAGTACATCGCTGCGATACCTCCGTTAACGTTATGATCGATGCAGACGCAAAGTCGGCGGTTGAGTATCGGCTATAGTTATCGGAATGATCGGAACGATCCATGGTAAAACTCTGTAGCGCTTGCCACGTTCCACACGGGGAACAAGTTGTCCCGGCAACCTTGTGATTGTAGTCGTTTCAATAGCCGTAAACGCAACCAATGCCCATGTCTGCGCGAGGTCACAAGGATCGCCATTAACACAATGATTGTGGTGGAACGCGTACCGTCGCCGAACTAAGCTAACTGATATATTCGAATGCCCTCCAGTATATACCTTTCTGAAGCAAAATACAAAAACAAAAATGAAGTTTGCGCGAAAAAAAAGCAGAAAAAAAAAAAGATTTCGCACAGTGCATCGCGTCAAACATGAACGCGGGGTCGTTTTGTGGTGAGCCGGACACCGTCTTGGAACGACGCCACTTAATTGCAATTACATTTCTCGTTTCCTTTTTTTTTTTAATTTACCGTGTTGTGTACGTTAAAGCCGCCATCACACTTCTAATAAATCATAGAGAAAGACCGTCTAGAGACACTGTCTTAGGCTGATCACCGTGACTTCAGCTTAATGAGGGCAATGATGGCGCACCAACCTTCCTGCCGATAGGTGTCGCTGGAATCCATCTGGACCACCGCCGTGTCCTCCAGCCGGACATACCGACCACAGGGCGCGCCGCAGTCCAGGTTGGGCACGACGTCGCAATAAGCGACTTTAAAACGGAACAGTTCTGCGAGAGCTATCCAGCGAACAAGCCCGCATCGGACCGGGAAAAAAATTGTACGCTCGTCCGTTGTCGACTTCAGGGGAAGCCAGAGAACGGACTAGAGAGAGAGAGGGGGAGGAGAGAGAAAGAGAGACTTCCAGTGACCTGCGAAGCTCCGGAAGTAAACAATCAACAACATCACTTCCGGAAGGGGCTCCTCCTCGCAGCTGCAAAAAAAGAAGCCGCCGATTGGTCGGCTCGGTTGACCGCCATTTATAAATACGAGGGGGGTGGTCGGAAGCGGCATCGGTCGAAGTTTGATAGCGGCGCTGCCGGAAGTGGCACAAAATCTGGATTGGGATTGCTTTCGGATCTCTGCCGGTTGTCGGAGCAAATGGGTGCCTACATGTGAAACGTATCTTTGTTGTGGGCCTTGTTACAAAAAAAACGAACAAAAAAACCCGGTGAGTAAGGCGTTTGCGATGGGAGGACTTGGAACACATATGCGGTACTGTTAATTGTATAGTTTTTTTTTTTTCCCTCGGCACGGAATAGGACACCCGGCATTCCGTGGTGACGTGAATTTGTGGTTAATGCCATTTTTTACTTACTCCTTTTTTTTATATTTAGAGTGATCTTTTTTACAGGTTTTTTTTTTTAACTGGGCATCTTGCTTTTTTTGTGACACAATTTTTTTATTACGCGTTTTTCTGGCTGAAATAACCGAATTGAAAGTCTCACCTGCGCTAGATACAACTGAGTTCATATGCTGACATACTTCCATCTCAAACTTTTAGAGATTATTTTTTCGCAACCATACCAGATATATTCTAGAGATTAGTTAATATATCTCATATGAGATATATTAATAAAAAAATCGATTCATACAAATGCAAGAAAGATGTCTTTAAATGTCATATTCACCCTTCGTTGTATTGAAAGCGTTTAGTGACATTGTGAAAGCTACAACCTAAGAGTTGTTTTTTGAAAGCGTATGTTTACTTTTAAACTTATTTCTAATTTTTGTGCTTTTACCTTTGCATCGTGGCGGATTACTAATGTATAAATGTTACTTTCTTATTTTTGTTAACTTGCATTATGTGGTATTTTGTCTCTGCTTCCCCACTCCGCTCTTGAGACGATGTAGCAATGCTGATCACTTTTTACATGTTAACCGAAATAGTCTCAGGGGTCATTATTTGCCCTCGTGAAAAATAAAAGCGATCTTAAGTGCAAAATGCGCAAAGATAACAATGAATTAATCGGGAACGCTCTTGAGAAAAGATATATGAACCCTATCCTCCGTTCACAACAGCCTCGCATGCAATGAAAGCAGGGGCGGATTAGAGGGGATAACTACTTCCCCTTTTCCCTTAAAAAAACATATACAAATATTTTTTTTATTTAATAGACTGGGTGGACAAAGGATGTCATAAAATATACTTATTACGGGAAAGCTTTTAGAGCTATATGAACGACGCGAAACGAATTTATAGTTGGCACCCGCGAGAGCCCGTGGTAAAGTGGCTACTAGCAGTCACGTGACGGGCCACTAAGGTCACGTGGTGTTTGCGCTCTTTGGGAAGCTTCTTATGGGCTCGAAGAGTTACTTATGAATGTTTTCTTTCGCACTTCATTTTTTAACAAACTAATTTGAATTTCGAGAAACAACAAGTATAAGAAAATCTTCCCTTTCGTTTGTACCCATACGGCTCGAGCGAGAGCTGCGACCCGCCGGCACCTCTGTCCGCAGGCCTATCGATGGCCTCGGAGCTTTCCGCTCGGAAAGCCTCCAGGCGGAAAGCTGGTCTTCCAGGCGTGTCCACGTACGGGCAAAGACCATGGCTGCTTGATGCGGTCGAGACGTCTACGCTTCAGCTCGAGATCCATCGCGAAAAAAACGCGGACTACCCCTATGCCGACGATCCGATGGAAGCTACGTGTACGTTGGACCAGTAGTATGTCTGTCCTTCAGCACGTGACCACGCCACCGCCTATACCCCACGCACAGAGATTGGGTCACGTGATGGGAGAGAGGCAACTAGTTTGTCCGGTGAGAACGTACATCGCATTGTCAGCTTACGGGGTGAAAAGAGTAACCGCTACTACTACCACCAGCAAAAAACCTAACACTCTAAAAAAAAAGGGAGGAGAAAGGGAGGAAAAGAACGATGTTCCTTCCTGTCGCCAACGGAAGGGAGGAAATTGCCCTTGTTCCTCCGCGGGAAACGTATACTCTTGAAATAAAGCGTACGTACCATACGGCGAAAGGTAATCCGTGAGGCGTATATTTCAGTTCTGTATAAAACAGAACAGCATATCCAGTCGATAGGAACGAGCACTGCGTTGCGGCGAGCGACTCCGTCCGACACACGCTGCAGTCCGTCCACATCGGAAAAACGACCGGCTTGCGGGAACACGCGTTTTTCAAAAACCATATCCCCACACAAGAAACGACACTGCAATGACGATTCGGGGAAGGGACGAGGCAACGGATCCGGAAAGCAAGGTCAACTATGCATTCGGGAAGAGTCCATTTATAAGAAAGGGTAGTACAGACATTCCATTCTCTTTGCGGGGCAAAGTGCGGGCGGAGGGCAGATCCGCGGGCTAGAAGAAACGCTTGATTCGACAGAGCCAACGGTTCACCGCTGCTTCTTTTTAGCTTGCGCTTCGCCCCCATCTCCTGCTACATGTCAAAACTCGCACTAAAAAAAAAAAAAAAGTTTTTTACGTTTTATTTTTATTTTTATTTTTTTTAATTCGGCTGGCTTATTCTATTACCACGCGATTCCTTTTGTGTCGCGAAACGAGCGCAGCTAACCCGGCGTCAACAACCTGGATCTCAAACTCGTCGCAAACGTACTGGACGTACTTATAAAGAAAGCAAACATGAACACAAGCACTCGATAATAAATTTAAATACTATTTAGATAGAGACATGAATAGGAGATTACTAACAATTGCTTTACGAACCTCTATTTTAGTTTTAGTGTCCGAAAGAATTCCGTTGCATTAGCTCTCGGAACGCTATATTCTGCACCGGGCTGCAAACGTTCTACTAGAAACGAAAACGCGGCTCCGCTACGGTATATATCGCGGAAGCCATAACGGATCGCGTATGGAGTTGCGGGAGTGACTAAACGATCTATTAAAACTCTCAACACGGGCTTTTTAACTTTCTGACTCGGGCAATGTGATGTTTTCAAGCGGTTGCATTATATCACCAAAGACAGTCTTATTTTAGTTGTCTGCTGAGGATACCAAAGTCATGGTTCGTGGGCCTTTATCACGCCCGGCACTTACTTTTTATAGGAAAAACGCTCCAGATTAGTAAATTAAAACAATTCTAAATTTCTGTAACACCGGCGACAAAGCATGAACCAAGATATCTTCTCTGCTGTTTCAAGAAGTCTTGTTAAAATCAGTAATATTGTTTGTTTGAAAATCCCTTGAACTTGTGCAACAATTAAATGATTAATTACCCCACCAAAACTGAAAATAATTACACTGGCACTAAACACCGCAATCAAGCAATAGCTTGATTGCAATGTTTAGCACAGCATTTCAGCACTGCATTGTCAAGATAATTCATCGAACTTGTTCAGAAGAAAATTATTTAATTTTAGTTAATTAGCCTAATGATCTACATTTGCTTTGCTCGGGGTGTTTAATTAAGAGATGGGGGCTATTCCACAAGACAATTCAAATAATGTATTAAGTAAGAGTAATATTTACTCCACCTTTTCGTGTTTATGTGCCAAATGATAGCAGTCACCGAAAAAGTCGGATTCAAAAATAAGACTGCCATATATAGAGCTAGTGGGAACTTGGCGTACGTAGAGAGACGAGGGGGCCCGGTGTTGCTGCGTTGTTGCTGTTGTGTGCGTGGTTGATCTGCGTGTGTTCCGTATATTCTGTATGTTCAGTGATGTATGTGCATCTCAACTATGCAGCGTTCGCACGTCGGCGAAACCTAAAAAAAGAAGAAAAAAAAACGCCTCTCCGACTTTTTTTTTTTCCCCCGTTTTGAGCGCCATCTGTTGAAAGCTATATCACTTACACGAGGGGAGGAAGTTTCCTCCATTGAGAGAAAAAAAGGTGGCAATTTTCCTCCCTTCTTAGGGGAACGAATTTCCTCCCCGTTTTGTAGGAGGAACTTTCCTCCCTTTATAGAGCAATATAAGGGACATGCCAGTTCCTCCTTTAAGGGAGGAAGTACTACTCCCTTTTTTTTAGAGTGAAGAACTCAGCGCACTACGAAATTGAGCGGAAATCGCACTAGGAAATTGCCGCTGTTTTTGAAAATAAGTTATGCGCCCATGATTACCCGTGGGCAATGCATACCAGTTAAAAAAGGGAATCAAAGGGCATCATGAACGAGTGTGTTAAAATATTTGTACCTTACTTTGAAAGTACATTGTATTTATTGTGCTTTACTTCAAGTACATTGCACCCAGTGTACTTACTACTTTACTTGAAGTACATCACGTATAATTTACTTCGTACTTTACATGAAGTACCTTTTAGATGTACTTTACCTAACACTGAGTAGGATACCAGGATACCAAACAATTACCATTGTATTCGACTGTTTCCTTTTTTTTATAAATAAAAAAAATTGCGTATACTGTGTTAAAGTGCGTACAATCACATGAAATATCTGGCAACAGAGGTTCACAGAATGATTTATGTGACCAAAAAGCGCCGTTGACGTGAATTACAACATTACTTTCGATGCTTAGCTATTTGTTTAACTTACCATTAAGAAACCCGTCCTAGTTTTGAGCTTTCATTCATAATTGGCATAAGCGAATGTTCTATTTTTCGCGATGTTTTTTTTCAGCCCAGCAGCAAAGCCAATCCGAGTGGCTTACTTCCCCTCCATGCGCAGCCCACTAGCAAGAGTCCTCCTCATTGACAAAAATCGTCCCGCGCCGTAAATATGGCTTTAAATGTTTTCTTTTTTTTTTTTAATTTGTTTATTGACATATTTTTGTCTATCCAGGCTGTTAAAATAATTTTTTTTTCCTTGCATGTGCATTTTAAGGAAAATAATGCTTTGTTTCAGTAAGAAAAGCTTTGTTTTGGGTAAAATGACAATCATTGGGCAAACAAAATGAATCTAGGCAATGCGTCGCCCATAACGTCGCATCCTTTTGTGGTAATACATCTTTTGTGGTGGTAAAAAAAAAAATAAACGAAGATTGAAATGTTAAATGAGCCAGGCTTCTTATCAGGCTTAGCGTCCTAGACGAAGCAGTAGTTGGAAAAAGGTGAAATTTCCCGCTAGGCCTCTCGCCGGATCAGTAATAATATGTTTTTGTCCATGGTGTACGTCACACTATCCCGGATAAGACTTTCAGAGGGTAAGATTTATAAACTGTTAATTTTCCTCACACAATTTAGAAAAAATGTTTTCTTTTTGTGCACTTCCTTAGATTTTACAAGTAAATAGGTCGACGTGGTGCTTTAGAAATTGAATATGTTATACAAAACATTTTTAATTATATGTCAAATTAAAGCCAATCAACACACGTATTTAGCGCTAACAAATGATTAACAGTCTGGTTGAAACAAACGAGTTCACTACCAAGCATTGCATACCAAAATGGAATTTTAAATTTATAGTTTTTTCAACGTACGGATTCATATATCCGAACCATGTGTTAAATCTAATATGTTTATGCTTTAGATCATTCCGAGGTTTTTTCGTGCCAAAATAAAAATATTTAAAATTGACCTTTTCAAGGTGTTGGAATTAAAATTTTTATAGTTTCATCTCGTATTCAAAAGCTTTTTTTTTTTGCTAAGATGACATTTGGTTTACAGTGATATTGTGCTTCCTGAATAAGTTTTTTTTAAGCTTTCATTTGATATATAAATTGTCATAAAATTGAATATTGCAAAAGTGGTCATCATCTAAATATAATGAATTATCATCAAAAAGGTTAGTTTCTGGATTTAAAAAAAGTCAACACAAATGTTGCGCCCATTTCCGCCTTTAGTGCAGATTAAAAATTCACTTAAAAAGTTTCTTCGTTGTGCGAAAGGTATCTGATGAGTCTCGCGAAGCTCCCTAAATACTCGATCGGTGGCGATCGCCCCAAATCCGAAAATCCGCCTTTTGTACTTTAGAAGTAAAAATTTGTAAACTAAAAACATACGCAAAAGCGGTTTTCAGTTTCGTCTTAGGGAAGAATTGGCCCGGCATATACTGGGTGTTTCAGCGAAGAACGAGAAAAATAATTAAACTTCGTGTATTCGATCTAAAACCATAATTTTCTCGAGAACAAATTATTCGTGATGGCGGACACCAGAAAATGCGCAATGCTTACTGATTAATTCGTTAATAATTAAAAATAAAATACTTTTCAATTTGTGAAAATAGACATGGTACCGATTAGGAACTTGCTGAGCGTCACCGAAAAATACCGTGTCAGTAATTTTCAGAAAGACTTCGAGCGCGTGAGAATCGTAGTAGTGCGCTAAAATTAACACTGGTGGAGCAGGTACAAGGCTAGCGGTTGCGATAAGGCGCCCGCGCGATTTTACCGTCTCTTTTAATAAGACCCTACTGAAGAAAAAAACTCATTTGAAATTCAAACGGGTGGGAAACTGGTCGACCCATTTGAATCAAATGGATGGCAAAACTGTCGATCCGTTTGGATCAAACGTGATTATGGGATACGGGTACCCATGTGGCGATGCAGGCGAGTTGGTTATGCATGTTGAAAGTAGTCTTCGTATTCGTCTTTATAGTGCGCTTTCACTACTTTCAACATACTGGTACCCGTTTCGATACCGGTTCCCGTTCGACCAGGCACGTGACCACACATTTGAACGCGCCATTCGTATAGGCAAATTATTCGCTAGCCCTAAATGGGTATCGTCTGGAAGTGACTATATGAGTATCGTCCCGAAACTCATATAGTCACTGCTCCACGGGTGGCAACTTATAGCGCACTACAACGGTTATTGCGAGCTCGAAGTCTCTCTGAAAATTACTGGTTAAGCGGTTTTCTACATTGCTCAGCAAGTTTCCAATCGGAACCATATGTCTATTTTAATTATTAAAAAGTTAATTAGTCACTTTAATGAATCAGTGGACTAATTAGTGAGTATCGCGCATCTTCTGACGTCCGCCACCACGAGTATTGCGGTCCCGAGAAAATTATCTTTTTACCTGGAATACACTAATTTTAGGAGGTTTTGCCAGTATTTGCTGAAACACCCGGGGTATTTTTTTAGGCGTTATTAAAACATGACTCTCGTTTTTCCTGCTCGATTAGAAATGACATCGCACAAGTAAGAATTAAAATATCCTTCGAACACAACAATATTAGTCCCTGGAGAAAAGAAACAAGGGGGACAAAGGACAAACACAAATCTACATTTCTCCTTTGTAACTTCTTGTTCCCCTTCTCGAGGGATTATTATCGTTATTATTGTCCAGCTCGCTTACATTTCTGCATGAGTCGGGTTATCGTTCGGACATCGCTTCAAGCCTGTCTGTAGATAGTTTTGTCATCCTGTTTGCAGGGGACGCGTACCCTTTGTATGTACGTATGTATGAGCAGTGTAATTGGAATCTTAAAGTTCTGTCTCGGGCCGGGGTAGGGGGGGGGGGGGGGGGGGAATTCTAACATTGCTTTATCAAAGAATGTAAGATGACGCGAATACTAGTCTTGAACTAGCGCGTGGCCGTACGCAAGCCCACGTGCACACCCAAACGTGCTGGTGCACTCACGCACACACCATATATATATTGTCTGGAGCAGTTTCGACTTTCACTATTTTTTTTTTTATAAATTTGTTTACAAAAATGAATTTTTACAGATACGCAGATTCTCCTGGTGTGTGTACGGTGTGACCCACTAAACGTAGCGGGCATCACAGTTCCGTGCGACACTGACTTCGGGAGAATCGTTACGTCACTAAACACTACGTGACACTCTCAACGTCACCGCGAAGCGCTTCTTCGCTAAATTCGGCGGGAGAATTCTGACGTCACGTGACGTAACAGGACGTTATCTGAGCAAAGCGAAAGGACAGCCATACAGGGAAGAAACACTCATCATGCCGTATCTACAGAGTGCCTTTTGTAAAATGAACTTGCATTGCGGCCGCGGCTTTTGTTTATTTTGAAGGACACAGTAAGAAAGCGCCCTATCTGTTTTTGTTTTCTTTATTTCGCCTTACCCGGTGTTAAAGATACGACGACGTATCGGATCAGCAGTATGTGGCTTTCTCCTGAACGAACCGCTTCACCCCAACGCATACCCTTTAAACGCAATCTAAAGCGGCGCGTTGTATAGCTCAAGCTTTTTTTGTTTTCCCCCGCCATTTGTACGAGAGATCCTTCCGTTCGGGTAGGCCGGAAGCAAAACCGGAAGCGACACGGGAACTCGCTTCCGGGGGAAAGTGCGAGGGTATAGGCGCGGTGTACACGCAGGCCTGGACTGCGTGTTTATGCAATGCGTGACCCGCAGAAAGTGCGTTACCAGGAAGAAAAACAAAACAACCTAACAACATCCGTTCCTGCCTTCGCCCTTGAGAGCACCGCGTTTTCCTGCTGTTTGCCCGAGCTGTCCAATTAGAAATAGGGTTAACAGCCCCAGGATGAGGCTCTGAATAATGGGTTACACGCTTGCGCGTGTCGCGTGCGCGGGGCTACCTCCGGAAGAGAGGATAGTTCCTCGAGCGCTTTGTCTTTCTCTCGCCATCCTTCCTCAGAACGAGCCAACAAAGTTCCTGCAAACATGGACGACCAAAACGGAATAACTTCACGGGGCTCTGGTGGCAGTTGCACTGGAAGTTTCTTTTTGTTTTCGTTCCGTTGGAGCTGTCGCAGTGTGGACCATACTAAAAATATTTTGCTTTGTATTCACTGCAGAATAGTAGAATCAGACACGCTTGGTTCCTGCAAACCATCCAGAAAGTTAACCACCCCGATAGAAAACTCTGTCACTAAGGTAACTATTTTTTTACGCCGTGTATGTTTATTTTTAAAACTCCAGAAGGGCTTTGGGGTTTCTAGAGTTCATCTCCGCTAGTGTTGAACAGAATGCTCTGTAAAAGCACTTAAGTTACTAAATACCTGGTTCATAAAGTATTTAAAATACTACTCAAGTTACTTTCACTGTAAAGTATCTTGAGTAGAGTACAAATACTTAGAAATGTAATTCAGTTACTCTCGAAGATACTTCAGCATCGCGTGATTTCTGTCGACGTCAGTGATAACAACAATTATACAGTTGCTCAAATCTGGTTTACCCAGAATGGTTTATTAGCACGTAACAACACAAAAACGAAAAAAAAAAAAAGCATCTTAGGGCTATTTCATGCAGTCATATTAAGGAGCAGGATATTGTCACGAGTGACAGATGACGAGGTGGCGAATAACTGAAGAAACAAAACGTTTAATGGGGCGAACTTGTGCCCAAAACAAGATAGAAAAAGGCTAGCGTCGTAGGCGTCGATGTCGTCCAAACAGAAGAATCGAGCACTGGAACGAGACTGACCATGGCTCGCCACGTGGAGCACCTTTTGTACCCGCGTAAGTTTCTGGAACACTGGGCGTTGAACATTCGGCGGCGCGTAGAACATTCGTAACTCGATCACACGACAAGGTTTTTGAACTTACGTGACGGCCAAGTTGAAATAATAAACAAAAGAGGAGTCCACACCCTGGATACAAACCCGGAGTCCGTTCCCTTGAATTGAACCCGAGCGAGAACCAAGAGCGGTAACCGTTCGGGCTCGCGCTCGCTTGGCACCGCGCGTGGCAATATCAGTGATACATGATACAAAACATTTTTGGGTTAGAAATAAGGAGGTCATTCCAGCTATAGTGACATCGTTGAACATCACGTCCTGCGGCGTAACTTGGACCAACTACAATTCATATTCCCTATACGGGAAGTTCACTATAAACGAACTTGGGATACGGATATGAAAGACTGGATAACGAAGAGAACCCACATAATAGCCACGGCAGTAGTCGCACCTTCTTCAAGTAGGTTGCGTTCAGAAAGGCATTCAACGTTGGGGGACGCTTTGTTGGAATTTTGAGAGGTCACTCAGCTTTTAGTTCGTTTCCTGTCCTGTTCTTTGCTTATCAATGTTCGCTTACAGACAGTGTTAGCGAGAGCAAATAGTGAAGGACTGACTACGAAAGGAAAAGTAAACAAAAGAATACCTCGACGTTTTGCCGTAGCGGGGTTAAATATACAACAAGCAAAACAAAAATGTATTTTTTTTTGTTCACTTCTCATTTTCTTTCATTTGTTATTTTCTTGACACTCACAGTATGGCCGTGAAACCACCCCTTTTGTTTCAGGACTTTTCGGTGGGGGAAACTGTAGGAAACAAAAGGCGTATTCGGGGAAGCGAGGGGAAAACCTTCATTGTACAAACTTTGGGCTGAAATATGAGTCACAATCGGCAAAAAAGCGATGTTTTTCTACGAGCTCAATCAGTCACCGTAGCAAATCGGAGATAGCGACCGGATTTGGTTGCTCGAAAGAATGTTCACGTTCTCTCGTGCCACGCCCACGCTATTTGATACCGAAAAACTCGAAAAATGGCGGAATGTAAAAAGTGTATTTGATATAATGAGTACAAGATACTCAGAAATGTAATTAAAATAGAGTATCAAATACAATCGATCAAAAGT
Source organism: Ixodes scapularis (assembly GCF_016920785.2). Classification (NCBI taxonomy): domain Eukaryota; kingdom Metazoa; phylum Arthropoda; class Arachnida; order Ixodida; family Ixodidae; genus Ixodes; species Ixodes scapularis. The sequence continues at coordinate 123,555,806 of NW_024609879.1, read as the reverse complement.
ATTTGCAAGATACCAAGATACTTTAAAATGTATTTGAAATACAGTATTTTGAGTAGAGTATTTGACATAGGCACAAGTCTGAACTCTCCGCTGATAACACTCAGACCGGGGAGAGTTTATGCGAAGCTCGAGAATTACTGCTCGAGAACGGAACTGAAGTCTAGGGCGGGGCAATAGATTTGTACATCTGCTATAATAATCTGCTCCAGTGCTCATGCTTGTGGTTTTCTTTTCCACAATGCGAATAGGTGCTGTTTGGGGTGCCCACTTCAGCCATTATTTCCTGCCACGTTCTGAACCTTTCTTACAGTAAACAGAAAGAAAAAAATGTTAAAGGGAGTAGGAGAACACCGCCATTGAGTCGATAGCTGGGCGTGTTAGTGACTAAATTACAAAAACGAAAGGGGGGCGTTAAAGACAATTATAATCTTGTATGGGGCAGAGCTGGTCAAATTACTTTTATTTTCAATGACATTTTATTACTAATTCGCCTAAAACGGCTAAAATGTAACTAAAATACATTATAAATTACCATGGCGAAAACGGAATTTTTACCATTAAAAGTAGTTTGGAAAAAAGACATTACTTTCAAATTACTTTTTACTCGCCATAAAAAAGAAAGAATAGTTCCTTTCTACCAATAATTTTATTTACAGTATCAACAGTGACGTGCATGCCACCAGAATTCTCTGTTGCACCTGTTGCACCTCAATCCTTCTCTTGCGACTAAAAATGTAAGGGTCCTTTTAGCAGCACAATCCTGCAACTAATCTATCCTTTCTTGAGCGGTACGTCCTGACCAATGAAGAGCATGCAGAGTTTGTTCGTAGCAGAGCACGCGTTGTATCCGAGGGTACAAGCCGCTCCACGGCTATTGTGCCCAGCTTTGCTAAATCCCCTCGATTTTATGGCACCCTTACTACACAGTCACATATGAACTCGCTAGTTTTATTGGGTCAGTTAATGCATGCGTATTTTTTGACAAGTTCGCCACTTGTGTTTACAAAGGGGCAAGCAGCTTGTTTCCTCAAAAAAACGTTTTTTTTTTTGTTTTTTTTTTTTTAAAGAGGCACGAGGACACCTATGCACTTGTTATGAGTTGTGAATGCGAAAGCATGAATGTCGTTCTTCGCGCCGCGATCACTTCTGATCCTCTCGGCGCCTCGGCTGTTTCCGCTCCTCTCGGCGGGGACCGCAGCGCTATGGAGTGTGGAGTGGCGTTCCTTGGAACTATGCCGGACGCGAGTCAAAGGGAAAGTATCCATCAAATCGCCGCTACAAACAATAGGCTTTCCTCCATAAGACAGGGGAATTTAGGTGCCGTTTGGCGCGGCTTCAAAAGCTGATAACGCCGGTTCGCTCCATGGGACAGTTAATGCTTTGGCATTAAAACCCTGGCATGGAAAAAACGTGTGGGCTTGGGATAAAGAACACTCTGCACACGGGCGCTTTTATCTCTGGCTTGTAAAAGACACAAGACTCATGCCACAAGCTGACACAACAGAGCCTTGCCACGAGCCACCCTACCATAATAATCTCAGCAGAAAAAAAAAAGTCGATTTCTTTTTTTTTTTATTAGACTTGATTCCTGTGCTGCTTTTTGTTTAAAAATACCAATGTACGTCCGAGTCCACCCGCTCGAGCTATTTTACACTTCTATGAAAAGGTTTCTCATCTTCAAATTATGTTCCGCCATGACCATGACCATGCATTTTGATTTTGTCTCTTTTTTTCACTCTTTACCCGACACTGTAATTAAAAAAAAATAGAAGCTTTGTCTTTTGGGGTTGCATGTGCGCGAAAACTGCCTGAAATGATATGAACAAGTAATTTTTATATTTAAATAAACTTACCGCTCTAGAATATTTCACTACATTACTAAATTGCATAAACGAAAAAGTATTAAATTGCATTACTAATTACTAGCAAACAATTTAAATTACTCTAATTACAGTATTTGAGACCTGGTTTAGACTACTTAAACAATGACTAATATTGAGATTCTGTTCCTGGTACAAAAGTAAGCTGTAGCGTGCATTTTATGATTCATATGCCTAGACAACCAGGCTGGCGCAGGAGCACGGGCTCGCCGCGCTCGAGCTACGAGCACCGACTGCAAGACCACGGGCGATTCTATAAATGCAGCTTTGATCGTGCCAGTCGGTCGGCCAATTCTCGTGTCTCTACAATTGGTGACCTGGACGTGATACGCCGCTATGGCTCTCGAGCACACCGCTACCACAAATGTCGCTGCCGTCACGTTTCGACTTCCGAAATTTTGGCCAGCGGATCCTCTGGTATGGTTCACGCAAGTGGAATCGCAGTTCGTCACCGCTCGGATCACCAGCCAAGCTACGAAATTCCATCACGTCGTGGCGTCTCTTCCTCCCGAGGTGGCCATGGAAATTCGAGATTTAATCCTGTCGCCTCCAGACAAACAGCCTCTTGACAAGCTTCGTTCGGAACTAATCAAACGAACATCCGCATCGGAGCAAAGACGGCTCCAGCAACTAATAACATCCAAAGAGCTCGGGGAGCGAACGCCCTCCCAGCTTTTTCGACAACTGCAGCAGTTGATGGGGGATAGATTTGCCAACTTTTGATACCTCCCTCAGTGGCGTACGCAGGATTTCATTTCGCGGGGGGCCGGACCAACGAGAGTAAAGGGGGACAAGATAAAAAGAAAAGAAAGTCCAAGAGAAAATAAAAGCGTGTTCATTTTTTTTCTAATAACTATGCATTCTTCTATTAAGTAATTAAAATAAAGTTGTCATATTGGTTTTGGTATGATTATGATACATAAAAATGATGCCCCGGAAATTCCCCACCCGGAAGGCATTTGCATTTTACTTTTTTTATTTACAAGTCACGTCAAAAGAAGGCACCAGAGTAAGCAGAAAACAAGAATCATAAAAAGAAATATTTTATGAAGCACGACTCGAATGCACAAAGCCTCCAGTCATCGGGGCTGATAAAACAATGATGCATGAGTAGAAACGCGGAACATCTTGATAGGATAGACGATAAGCACTGGAAAGCTGCTCCACCATAAAGTACTCCCTATCTTAACCTGATCTAACCAACAAAAATCTCACGTGATTTGTTCGTTGGTGTCGATTTCTAAGGTTTCCGAAATCCACTCACAAAAGAAAGTCAAGGAAGTCACACAACGCAACAAAAGGACGATGTAATATGGTTTACACGCTCACATATTGCAGTCGGCTCCCGTCCTAAGGCAGCAGGTCGCACACTCGCGCCCCTATCTCGCGCGGTTCTCAAACTGCCGATGACAACTTCCGTACTCGAATCTTGAACCGCAAATCCCGCGCATTTAGGCGCCTATATTCACTTTTCTAAGACTTTTCCCGCCATCTGAAGAGCCAATCAGATATCGCTCTTTTTAGACCAATGGGAGCCACGCGGTACAAAACAAACACATACAATACAATATCCAATTAAGAAAGGACACGTGCATAGACCCCCGAAAACTTTTAAAAACCTTCGCCCTAACTGTCGACCGTCAGCCGGACACCGCTTCAAGGAAAAACCCCTCGTCGGGGTGCAACAGCAGTACCAACGCTTCATCTCAAAATAAACAAAGGCTACAAAACATCGAGGGCCCCGCTGCGCTCGAGCGAGGCACAGCTCATGATGGTACGCACCCAGAGCGGGGTCCTCGAGGAACAATTAAGAGAGGGGACATGGGGGCCGCTCCGTGGCGACGATAAACCAGCCCTGGCGGCTCCGCGAGAGGGTCATGGGGCACTCGCGAATCAATAAAAGTAGAAGTAAAGAAAGATATTTGTCAGTTGATTATTTTCCAGTCATATTAGATAAAAGATGTTAAAACTACACATTTTTTATTATTTTTACTATGTCATAAATGGCATATTGCATTCCCTTCCTTTTTTATTTCCTTTTTTTTTACAACTTCCCGAAGTTTGATAGTGATAAACCCGAGAGTCAGTAACCTCGCCGACTCCCTCCCCCTCGGAACTTTCAGGGGGGCGCGGCCCCTTCGCCCCCCCCCCCCTGTGTACGCCGCCACTGCCTCCCTGCTGCGAGAGCTTTTTCTTCAACGGCTACCATCAAACGTGCGCATGGTACTCCTTTCCACCCCATGCATGAGACGATCTGGCTCAGCTAGCCGACAGAATCATGGAAGTCGCACTTCCCATCGTAGGTTAGATTGACAGGATGCCTGCAGACACGACTGCGATGACGAGACCACAACACGCAGTCAGCGACTACCCGGCATCTCCTGTGGTAGATATCCGAGCTTACAGCGCAAGTAGCAGCTCTCGTTTCCCGACTTCCTGCCCCCCACCGGAGCTGCTCAACTTACCGGCCACAATACTCTTCGACTCCTAGGCGTCCACACCAGAACAGCGAAGGTTTGTGCTGGTATCACAAGGACTTTCGGTGGCGACGCTCGGCGATGTCACCAACCTTGCTGGGCGTCGGGAAACGAACTTGTACATCACTAGTCACATCCAGTGGTGGCAACCTACAACCCAGTGGCCTGTTTTTCATCGTCGAACGTAATACAGGATTACGTTTCCTTATCGACACAGGGGCTGAGGTGAGTGTTCTACCAGTATCATTTGACCTCTCAAAACGCAGGAAGAAAACCCCTTACATTTCCCAAACTGCTAATAAATCATTGATTGCGACTTACGGAGAACAATCCCTGGCGCTGGACATCGGCCTTCGAAAAACATTCCGTTGAATATTTCTAGTTGCAGACGTTTCATACCCAATGTTAGGTGCAGAATTTCTTTGGCGTTTCGATCTGCTCGTGGAGACGTACATCAAACGTCTCCTGGATAATACCACCAATCTAACCGTTAATGCAATCATATGCCAAAAACCGCATATCGAAGCCGCTATTAATTTCCTTCCACCCTCGAGGTATGAAACGCTTCTAAAAGACTACACGCAACTAACATCGTTAAACGACTTTGACACGCCGGTGAAACATGACGTTGAACACCACATCGTAACCACGGGATCGCCAATATATGCTCGTCCTAGACGCTTGCCTCCAGTACAACATAAGGTTGCAAAAGACGAATTTGCACATATGTTAGAGCTCGGTACTATTCGGCCCTCCAACAGACCATGGGCGTCTCCACTACTCATGGTCCCCAAAAAAGAACTTGTTGAACGGCGTCCATGTGGAGATTACCGAGCTCTTAATAATGCGACCGCTCCTGAAAGGTATCCTCCGCTACGCATTGAGAATTTTACTGCATCACTGCAAGGGTCCAATATGTTTTCAAAAGCGGACCTCGTGAAAGCGTACCATCAGGTTCCAGTGGCACCGCAAATATTCCCAAAACAGCTATGGCAACCCGATTCGGTCTGTTCGAACACCTTGGCATGCCAGTTGGCTTGAGAAACGCTGCCCAAACATTCCAATGATTTATCGACACGGCGGTTCGCGGCCTCACATATTGCTTCGCTTACCTTGATGACATTTTGATATTCAGCGCCAATGAACAACAACACGAGCAACATCTTCGCATCCTCTTCGATAGACTTTTCAACAACGGCATCGTCATTAACAAAAGCAAGTGTTTTTTCGGCGTCGGCGAGCTAGACTTCCTCATGCATCACGTTGACAGTCAACCAATTTCTCCTTTGCTTACGAAGGTGGAAGCTATCGCCAATTTTCCTTCGCCGTCGAACATTCGCAAAATTCGAGAATTGCTCGGTCAAATTAATTTCTACCGGCGATTTATTCCAAAATGTGCTCACACCCTTCGTCCTTTAACTGACACTCTGCAGGGCAACACAAAGAACTCCACACCGACGCCCCAATTAGCGTCATGGTTAACGCGTCGAATGAAGCCGCAGGAGCTGTGTCGCAGCAATATGTCAAGAGCAAATGGCAACCCCTAGCATTTTTCTCAAAGAAGCTCACACCGTCCGAAACGAAGTACAGCACATTTGGCCGAGAATTGCTGGCGATCTACCTGGCCCAAAACAATGTCGTCATTACATCGAAGGCCGCGAATTCCACGTACTCACAGATCACACACACCTTACATTTACTTTATCATCAGCGAATGACAACCACTCCCCTCGCGAGATTCGTCATATGGCTTTCATATCCGAATTTACCACTGATATTCGTCACGTGAGCGGCGTAGACGACAATGAACCAGACGCTCTCTCTCGCATCGTCCTGGCTTCGCAAGTCTTGCTACCACCATCTGTTGATTACCAAGCCTTGGCATAACCCTAGACAGATGATCAAGAGCTCAGCAAACTTCGTATTACATCTCCTCATCTTCGAGCAAATTCATTCAGGAACACAAGGTGAGACAGTTGTTTGTGAGATGTCGGCAGGCACTCCCCGCCCTTTCGTTCCATCCAGTTCCCGGAAACAAATTTTCAATTTCATCCACTGCTTGTCACACCCTAGAATACGCGCAACACGACGACTTTTATCTTCTAGATTTAGCATGAACCGCGACGTCAGGGCGTGAACCATAGCATGCCTCCAGTGCCAACGCTCAAAGATAAGTCGACACACAGTTTCGCCTTCCTCTTCCTATACCCCTCCCGACCTCCGATTTGAATAGATCCATATAGGTTTAGTTGGACCGCTGCTACCATCGAATGGTTATACTTACTTGCTCACCTGCATTGACCGATTTACACGTTGGGTCGAAGCCATTCCAATCCAGGACGTACATCCGTGCAGAAACGATCGCCTAAGCTTTCATCAACGGCTGGATGTCCGGATTCGGCGTGCCTTCATACTTTGCAATAGACCGCGGTCGCCAGTTCGAGTCTGCTCTTTTCCGCGAACTCATGACCATCTTAGGAACTTTGCGCATTCGTACAACAGCATATCACCCTGCAGCCAATGAACTGGTAGAACGATTTCACCGCTCACTCAAAACCGCACTTCGGGCCCAAGATACGGGACCGAACTGGGATTCCGCACTCCCTATTGTGCTTCTAGGGCTCCGCACAGCCTTGAAGACTGACATCGATCGCAGCCCTGAGGAAATGCTCTACAGCACGACCTTACGACTTCCAGGAGAAGTTTTTTCAAACGGACCAGAAGATCCACCACCGGATCCTACGAGCTACGCGACAAAATTGAAGCTGCTCATGCGCAGCATCCGAACTACCCCTACCCGCCCCCAACAACGGCCAGCCGTCTATGTCTCAACAGATCTACATTCATGCACACACGTTTTTCTTCGTCGCGATGCTGTGCGAAGGCCGCTTCAGCAGCCTTACGATGACCGATGTTGAGTCATAACTCGTGGCGATAAACTTTTCACGATTGATATTAATGGCCGACAAGAAACTGTATCCATTGACCGCTCGAAACCAGCCTATCAAGAATCGTCACATAAAGCACATGCCCAATCTCATGACAACGCTGCTATTTTTGTATCCTCACATGACTTTGCTTCTTCACGCGAAGCCTGGACACAGCCACGAAGCTCCCGCGTACGTTTTCTGCTACCACATGCCCAGACATTATATACACTCCCTGAACGTGCTCCCATCAGTATTTTGTTTTCTAAGGGGGGGGGGGGGGGGGGGGGCATTGCATTTCATGATTTATATGCCGGGACAACCATTCCAGAGCAAGAGTTCGGGCAAGCCGCGCTCGAGCTACAAGCACCGACTGCGAGACCATGGGCGATTCTAAAAATGAAGTTTTTATCGTACCAGTCGGTCGGCCAATTCTTGTGTCTCTACAAAGCTATTAAAAGGGATGTGTAACGTACCACATAACTTCCATGGTGACTTATTTAAGAACTATCATATAATTAATATTTATAGCTTATATCATTACTGACTCTGTATTAGTTTTAAAAGTAAAAAAAAAGAACGAAAACTAAGAAACCTAACTTTTTTAAGCTTAGCATTGATTCGGTTAAATTCACCATCTTATCTGTAACACAGAAATGTCGGATGGTGACTCAGCGATAAATTTTTTCTTTAAAATTTTAAATTTTATGTTACCACGTTTATTAAATATTCTATGAACAAATAGTGTGGAGCTTGACGTTCTAACATTAAAGAACTTGAGGTTCTAATCCGGTGCATGAGTTTCGCATTGTTAGCGATTTTGTTTTAGGTTTCCACGTTTTTTTCAGGCATATGCTTATTTTTTGCTAGCCTTTGTGTATGTTGTTCTTATGAGTTCTTTCTCCGCTTGCTTCCAACCATTGTAGGGTCGCAAGGGCTTGTGAAGCTGTGCATTCAGCTTTTTCCCTTGCCTCCCCCATCATAATCGATCAATAATAATATTAGTACTCATATTATTATTATTATTATTGCCGGTACCGAAGAAACGAGTTCCTCTTGTTTTTTTGGTTTTTTTTCCTAAGTAATAGAGACCCCGCCTGCTTACCAATCTGGTCGTGGCCCCAGCACAAGCCTCCAAATAAACAGAACTACAAACAGATTCCACCCACCCCCCTCTCCCCCGCCCACAACTACCAAACCCTCTCGAGAACGCATTGTTCCCTTTATTGGCCATTTTGAGCCCTCATACTTAAACGATAATTTTATTCCGAATCGAACGTGTCCCGGCAAGCGCGTCGCTGTTTTGTTACTTCATTCCGCATCTAATGGGACACACATGCCCCGTTAAGGCTGTTACCATAGGCACGTTAGAGAGTAAACAAGTTGCAGCGCCGGCGTTGTATCCACGCGGACAGAGTTACAATTAGTGCTGGGGACGAGGCTCAGCAATTGCGGGCGTGGCCCAAAACGCGGTTCCCAAATCGTACTGGAGTGTTGGCCAATGCCGCGTAATAATAGCCAGGGTCGGGCCCTGGGCGCGGCGGCAAAAACACGTACGTGCTCTTCAGTAATTTAGGGGGAGAGTTTCGTCTTTTTGCGACCCAGCTTCGGGCACACGGTGCGCGCAGGTCGATGCGGCTGCGCCAATGTTTCCATGTTTGCCTGAATGTGTCCGCCTCCGCGATAAATATTTCACGTACCAAATACCCCGCAATTTCTCTGTTTGGTGAGCGATCGTTCTCAATAATGGTAGTCTGTCGCCATTGATACCATCTGTCGTCCAGCTCCTGTTGCTCGACATTTATGGGACGTGGCAGCAGAAACCGACGTCGCGGAAACTCCATTATTCAAGTCCGTTCGGAACATGTCGTGAGTTCTTCGGTACAGTGCGCGTTTGATGGATATGCCAGGGTTTAGCAACGAAGACACCAAAAGAAGTGTTTCTGGCAGATTATATTAACTCTGCAGGTAAGCTTCTTTTTCCTTTTCTTTTTGTAATCACTGTTGTCTTTATCAACTTGTGTACCGGCGTTCTTCTAGCTGTTGTAGCACGCAGCTTACTGCGGGCCCCCTGTAAGCACTTGTGCTATCGCCTTCATGCTAATGAATGTAAGGCGTAGCCGTTTCGAGCATACCGGTAATGCAGGGAAGCCGAAAAGATTAAAGCTTCACCCAACAAGATGAATGAGCAATGAATCAGGTGGTCCGAAGGTATTTGTGATTGTCTGCGTGCAGCATTTCTTGCGTTACAGGCAATCTTAGCTTGCCTCTATAGAAGTATCTATAAATTCTTCTTTATCGCACGTAAGCGCTTTGCAAAGAATAATAAAAAAAAAAACGTTGTTGTAATTTTATGCTACAACTGAGGGTTGTCTCTGGGTGTCTTTAATATGTGAAATACATTTTTTTCAAACAAACAAAATTGTTTGGCAGATTTTGACCTTATGGGATTAGAACAGCGCCCAACATGCTGTCCAATGCAACCCTCGCCTAAACATTATTTTGAGTGCATCGATGATGGATGCCAAAACAAATAATACATTTTCCCGATAATATTGTTTCTTTATGCAGTAACGATAGCTACGCGATGATGCGTACAGGCCACGTCCCAAACTCCAGCAAGTCCCATGGCAACTGGAAACGACAATTTGCCGGCCGCGTTCAAGACTTAAAGAAAATACAAACATGCAAGCAAGAAAGGTCGCGGCAAAGCATTATGTTGCGTAGTTTCCAGCTCCAGGCAAGGTTTTGTCGAGTTTGTGGATGCCTGTTTTTGCCCGGCCTGCTCACTAATCCACTGGACACAGTCAAAGTAACCTGGCAAAGCTGGTACACCTTCTATTCTGCAGCCTGCTTCATCTTCTTTGTATGGTACGAGTTCAACCTAATCACGCGGTACGTGCTGATGATCGATGGAAGCGATCACCTCTTCACTCAATCGCTTCATGTCCTTATGCACATCGTCGTAGTGCTCAAGTCACTTGTTAACTATGTTTCAATGATAAGCGGATCCCGCAGCATTCTTGACTTCTTTCGGGAGGCAGAATCGTTTGAAGGAACCATCGACATTCTCTCTTGCAAGTGCTGTGTTTCCAAGACCTTTATGTGGGCCGACGTGAGAAGGATGCTTCTGTTCGTAGCCTATCTGGCAATATACTTGGCTGGCACGCATTTCCAGCTGATCGACGTCCTCGGAGGTCAAGAACTTGGGAGTGAACAGTACGTCCTGTACCGAGTTGGCGCTGTCTTTGCCGGCATCTTGTTCTTCACGTACGACAGCCTCCATTTTGTGTCTCTTAAGGTATGCTCCCTCGTCCTCGAAAAGTACGTAAAGACCCAGTGTAAGGTCATCGAGGTCTGCGTATCTCTTCGACCAACTGGCTCGATGGACCAAACCGCAAAAGAAGTCGAGACAGTACGAGTGCGGCTCTGCGTCATCGGGAACCTGAAGACAACGTTGAACGACGTCTGGAACCGTTCCATTGTGACGTCGTGCGCCTGCCAGATCCTAGTCGTCTGCATCGCCATCTTCACCATTTGCACCGGTGGACTCGCACGCCAGGAACTGTGGCTGGCCCTGATTTATTCTCTCTACACCGTTTACGAGACAGTCGACTTGGCGTCTGTGAGCCAATCATTATCCAATAGCGTGAGTGGCATTCATATTCATCTCTAAGCGAAATCAGCAGAATCTGCCACTTTGCTTGCGCGTTTTAATTTGTCAGTTAGCTGTGCACATTGATGTCAATGGTTAGGTTATCAGATATACACAGTGTTGGACAGAATACTCGATAAAAAGATTTAAGCTCAGGTAATAAATACCTGCTTCATGAGATATTTAAAATACTACTCGAGTTACTTTCACTGTAAAGTATCTTGAGTAGAATACAAATACATAGAAATGTAATTAAATTACTTTTGAAGATACTTCCGCATTGCGCAATTTGTATCGACGTCAGATTTGCACAACAGTTTGTCACAAACAGTTGTGCAAATCTGGCTTACCCGAATGCTTTATTAGCACGTAACGGCACAAGACAGAAAGCAAAAAAAAAAAAAAAAAAAACATTCCAGGGCTATTTTATGCACTCGAACTATAAGGAATAGAATATCCTTGATGCATGTTAGAAAACATTTTTTGGGACAAAAAAGAAAAAAAGAGGTCTCTTTAGCTATAGTGACATCACTGCGGCCCACATTATACTCCATGGTCACGAGCTGCGTGCAGTACAGGTTTTAGAGAGTAGGGGAGATATTCCTCCTCGCCTCTGTAATGCTCCTACTGTTCGCTCTTTCTCCCTTCGCCCTCCATTGCCCTCCTCTCCCGTCCCGCCTTTCTAGTACTCGCCCCTTTAACCTTTGCGAAGTACCCACCTTTGGGAAGGCGAAGGGGAAACCTTCATTCTACGAGCTTTGGGATGAAATATGAGTCCCAATTGCACAAAAGCGATGTTTTCGCGAGCTCAGTCTAAGTCACCGTAGCTTATCGGAGCTAGAAACAGGATTTGGTTGCTCGAAAGAATGCTCACGTTCGCTCGAGTCACGCCTACGCCACTTCATACCGAAAAACTCAGAAAATGGCGGAATGTCAAGAATGTATTTGAGACAATGAGTACAAGATACTAAGAATTGTAATTATAATACAGTATAAAACACTCTCGATCAAAAGTATTTACAAGATACCAAGATACTTCAAAACGTATTTGAAATACAGTACCTTGAGTAGAGTGTTTGAGATAGGCACAAGTCTGTAATACATCACCAAGAAAACTGCAACAAAATGTGATCATACTGTAAACTCTTTAGGGGAGGCAGGTGGGAAAAAAAAGCTGATATAAGGACATAAGAAGTCAAATTTGTGTAAATAATTACGGAAGGGTAAGACCGAAGAATGGAGATATGGAACACTACATTTGACAATGGAATATATATATATAAACCGTTGTTACCGCGCCCGCTTTTTTTTTTTTTTTTTTGGAACAGTCTTGGGTGTTCAGTTCATATGTGAAGAAACACCAGCTCGTGTATCTTTCGTTTCATTTGAATATGTATTTTTCTTGTGCCCTAATTTGTTTTCTTACTAATCGTGCGCACTCTTCCAGATGAAAAAAATAAAGAATGCGTGCAAGGGAGCTCCAACCTTCGAAGGCACAGAGGCGTACAACAAACAGGTGATATTGTTACTGAGTTTATAGAAGCGCTCTATTTATCTTCTCCTGCCGATGTTTTAATCACAGATTCAACACCTGCACAACTCCATCAATCCCCAAGACATTAACGTGGTTGGAGGTGATCTCTTCAGGATCGACATGCCTCTTCTTGTCTCGGTAACTACTAGCTCCAGATCTGTCAACGGAATTGAAACGTTTATCCCATATTTGTACCCGAGACTGCTTAAAAGAAACGACAAACGCAGGTCTGGAATGCGATCGTGCACCATATTAACCTTACCCATCTCTTTCGTGTCCTCGACGTTCCTTTTTGAATAAAACGATTGACAACTGTCTCTATCATTCGAAGGAGAAAGAGATGACAGATTTTTAGACTGAGAAGGTTGCTACTGTATCTGCTGTAAAACGAACCGGAAAAGTCAGCGTTTCCACATAAAAAGCTCGAACTTTTACCAAAAGCGCACTAAGCAGGTCAATTTTAGCGTGCGGAATATCAGGGCGGAGTTCTGTCCTGTAAAAAAATGAACGCAAACAGTTTGTTGGTGGGTATGTTTACTATGACGCATAAATGTTCGTATAGAACTGCGACCGCAGCTGAAGAAACGCGCAAGCAAAATGCCCGTGTCGTGGAGTCCGGTAGAGGCACGCACTCTGCTCACTGCGGCTATCGGGAGATGGCGCCACAAGGAAATAGCATCGCTTAGAGAACCTGTATTAATGAAAGTGTCCAGCGCAGATTCTGGGGAGCGTTTTGCAATTTAATGGCGGAAGCATCTTGCGGAAATTGATTCTGGTGCTCATGTGCCGCACTTTCGCGTGGCGAGGAGGAAAACAGGCGGGGAGTCTTTTTTAGGCTTAGGCTAGGTGGCGTATTCTTCCGCCCGTTACGAAGGGTATAACCGTTAAGATCTATCCATCCAGGCGGAGACGCTTGCAGACGCTCAACACGTTTTCGGCACCTCCTCATGGCTCCTGTTGCAAACGCGGTCCATAAACTGCGGGACCGAGATCGAGTAGTTGGGAACGTTCCGTAATCCAGGCTTTCTCTAGCGTCGTTAACTCGGTCGTCTGCGAACGCGCAGAGCCTTGACTTTAGAAAGCTTTTCTTTCTTTTTTTTTTTTTACTCATGTTTTACAGGAAGAAAACCATACTCCCTGACATTTCACACAGTAAAACTGACTTGATGTGTGCACATTTGGTGAAAGATTAAGCTTTTTATGTGCGGGCGCCGATGTTTCCTGCCCCTTCTACAGCTGAAGGTTCACTCGGAACATCCTATTTAACATGTGAACAGACAAACCATAGCTGCTTGCAGTGCTTTTAAGATGTGCAGACGGCGAGCTCCTGCACTCTTTATGAAAAAAAAGTATTGTTGTGATAACAATGAGCTCTCATGGGCACTCTGGTCACTGGAAGCTTAAAAAAGCAGACTTGGTCGATTCTCGGACATTCTGCTATTACCCGAAGCAAAGGAGATTGTGGCCTTAGCTAATAAGATGCCGACGCACGAATGATGAAGAAAGAAACGTGGGCATGCTAAGCCCCACTGCCTCTCTGAGGCTGTATGCGGCAAAAAAGACTTAGAATAACGTGTGAAATCTTAGAGCACGTTACCGCTAAATTTAGCACTTTCGTTATCGCACGCTACTCGAGGGAGTTTAGATGTAGCGTTTATCTGACGTGACGTAAAAACCCGAGCATCTTGCGCTTGTAACGCCGCCAAGATAGAGTAAAAATGTTTATTTCCCGCACAAAATACTGTAACTTCAGAAAAAAAAAAAAAAACAACGAGTGTTTTGGGCCCGAGTAACTCTTTAGATTTGTTAATATATGAGAATGCCAAGCAAGTTGTTTACCGGTCGTGCCCGCTGGCGTCGCCTCGGCTAGAGCGGTCTCGTGTACTGTCCTTTTCACACCGTATATACCGAACGAACCTTCGCTGGAAAACGCTTGCTTGTCGCAAAGCAGCAAGTTGTCGGCGATCGTTGCCCATCTTTCTGGGTCTTTCGAACCGTCTGGGACGTGCACTTCCCATAGGAGTGTGATGCCGTCCTGTATAGAAAACATAGGTCGGCATTTCCGAACCCACTCACTCACCATCACATCACTAATTACAGCAACATCCAAAAGTCACAGCCCTTCACATCACAAAGTACATCGACGTCCAAGAGTCACAGCCTTTCACATCACAGAGTACACCGACGTCTAAAAGTCACGGCCTTTCACATCACAAAGTACACCGACGTCCAAACGTCACAGCCCTTCACATCACAGAGTACACCGATGTCTAATATTCACGGCCCTTCACATCACAAAGTACACCGACGTCCAAAAGTCACGGACAACAAACTCATCCCCATCACGTCACCACCATCTCTGAACTCACAAAGTCATTCACCGTCACTTCACGAATCCGTCAAGTTCACGAAGTACTTCACCGTCACATCACGAATCCTATAGAGTTCATGAAGCATTCCCCATCCCATCACCGCCAGCTCTGAATTCACAAAGTCGCTCACCGTCACATCACGAATCCGACAGAGTTCATGAAGCATTCCCCATCCCATCACCGCCAACTCTGAATTCACGAAGTCGCTCACCGTCCCATCACGAGCTCATCGAGTTCAGCAAGTCGTTCCCCACACGTCCGTGAACTGATCCCGTTCATGAAGTCGTTCGACCGGTTCGACTTCACGGCCCTTCACTGAGTCACAGTCATTCACCGAGTCACGGCCATTCACCGAGTCACCGAGGTCACGGAAAGCGGCGTCGGCCCCTGCGGCCGCGGCCACCGCCACTGCCTCCGGCTCTCAGCCATCCTCGAAGTTCTTTCGCAGCGGCGCTGACGGCTCCAGATGTGTGTGTCAGTGTGTGTGTGTGTGTGTGTGTGTGTGTGTGGGGGGGGGGGGGGGGGGGGTTATTGGGCTGGGCCGGGCGACGCACCCTGCACTTGTCATTTTCTTTGTTTAGCTTGTTCCCTCTGGTTTTAGTTTTGTTGTCCCGTTTCTTTTATTTTCGTTTTGTTTCGCGCTTTCTTCATCGAGCGCGCATGCTGTGGAGAGCGAGCGGCTTCTTGACTTCCCTGCTCCGAACTTGTGAGATAAGGTGCTTGTTTCCGGGAGAGTTATTAGCCCCACGGATGCCCAGAACCAAAATGGCTGCTGGTTTGTGGGAGAGCGGTATTACAAAGGGTGGCATCACTCTAGCAAAGCGCATATGAAGGCTCCCTAGACTTCGCCTGGTTGTCGGCGTTGTGATTGTGGAGGGGACCCCACCTCAAAACCTTCTGGCCTGTCCTTTTTTTTGTTTTTTTTGTTTTGCTGACGGTTTTTTTTTACGAAAAAAAAAGAAGGCGCTTATATTTTTGCCAACGACCGCTCGTCGAGGGGGCAAAAAGGAGAGACAGACACAAACCTGCGTGCACGATTTTTGTGAAACATCTTACAAACATTAATACGAGTCCATATTATATGAACGAAGACGTTTTAGCGCATTAGAGTCTAGCGAATAGAGATCACATACGCGAGTCGACGTTTAGGCATTTGTAGGGGCGGCAAACTGGGCATCCAAACAGACTGCGCCAGGCGGTCTGTTCAGAACGATAGCAAGGGGTGCTTCGGTATAGTTTGGCGAAAATAATATGAACTCAAGTTTGAGCGTCCATCGCCAAAGGTTCGGCAAGCTCGAAAGCAGGACAGCGGCGGCCTTCATTTTATCTATTCGGTCAAATGAACGCCGCCATTCGCTAAAGTGGTATTCGGTGAAACGCCGTGGGCCAGGTTTCGCTCGCTAAACCGTCGTTCGATCAGTACAAAATTGTTCTGTGTATTTTATCTTAATAATTATGATCCATGGCAACCAGCCTATCGTTGCCTACCTCACTTTACGTCTTAAAATAGCGCGTTGATGTCACTTTCATAAGAGATACCATAATAACGCAGTACTTCACAGCCGACCGCTGAATCACCCGTCTAATATTTTGTCACGGATTTCATCATCATATATATATATGAAGTAGACATTCCAAAACAAGAGTCATCCATTCCCAAAAATTTCAGCGGACTGGAACTACCTTCCCACATCTGTTGCCACAATTGACCTTTTTCAGAGATCGCTGGGCGCATGCGCCGACTCTGAGAGAGGAGAGGAAAAAGAAAGGCGCCATTTTTGGTGGCTCTCTCGCCCGCTCGGTCGCTCAGACAGTGCTGGTTAGGCTTGACTCCTCCGGTATTCTCGCGGCTTGGCTTCATAGTCGTCATGCCTCACCACCGCGCAGCAGAAGGTTGCACAAATAGAAGCAAACGCTGTTAATATGCCAAATTTGATAAAGTTTTTGTAGCCTTTGGCGGGTGGTGCACGAAAGCACCCGATGTCAAGCACCCCGCCATGTTTGCCCTGCTTTCAAAAACCTATGACGAGAGTCCCCCGTGCCAGGTGGCTGGATCATCAATGTGAAGGCGGGATATTCTGCTTTTAACTAATATTCAGTAAATGTGAACATGATGATATACCTGAAATATGGGTAGGAAAGGGAAAACGTAAAAGGACAGAGAAAAAGAACAGGCAACGTCTCTTGAGATGCTTCCCGTTTTTCCTTTGCGTTTTCCTTTTCCTAACTCAGTCTCGGGTTTAATAATTGAAAATTAGCGTGTTGGAGAAAGATACGAATACATGAAAGGATAAAACGTCAAGGACGGGGGCGGATACAGGACTTCTTGAAAGAAGTACTCTTTACGTTCTTGTCCTCGATGTTCCATCGAGCTTTCATGTATTCATATATCAAGTTTTCCATCATGTTAAACTTACACCAGCTAGCCTGCACTCTGACCATTTTTTGTTAATAATAAACGTGCAAACGAGGTTGTGTGACGTAATCATGCCGTACCCGGTTCTCAATTAAAAAATAACAGCATAAAGCTTTCCGTTCTTCAGGTGCGCGCTATACACATTCGCGTCTTGCCACGTTAAAAAAGCGACAAAACATTTAAAGCGAGTGAAACTGATTTAAGCCTTACGGAGACAGAGCCTTGATGAAATTTCTTGGCAACCAACCGTGAAACCATCTGTTTGCTGGGCCCACTTTGTCGAAGGTTCGTAAACGTGCCAACTTCAAAGATGGATTGTTTCTAACATACCGTTCCTTACTTTTTGGCGGTACACGCAATCCTTCGCGACATCAAGACGGCCCAAATTTCGCACTGTCCGAGTTTGTTTACACATTCCCGAAAACGGCAATGTCCCGTGCCCTCGCGCGGTACACAGGACGGGGAAGTGACGGACGCGATAAGCTTGAATAACTTAAGCGATCAAGGAGAGTAAAATCTGCTGTTTTTAGTGGCCGGCCGGGTCTCATAAACGGAACTCACAAGCTCCGTACAAGGTGGTTGGTTGGGTCGGTATCCAAGCTGGTCACCATTACTTTCTTTACATAACACTCTGCGACTCTGCTCTGAAAGCAGACCCCTTTTTTAGTTGCTTGCAAGACGCGACACCGAAGTGACGATGAAATGACTCCGAGTCGATGGTAAGAAGAACCGATGCGGCGTCGGCGGTCTATCCATTCCTGAATGTATAAAAACGAACGAGGTCCTCTGTATCCTAGACATTGAGTTTTGTTAATCCTCCAGGTCGTTCTCAGCCATTTCGAAGAAAATATGCACGCGAAGCGACGACAGAAAGACACGTTCAGATTGGTGAAGGACGTAACAACGCCATCAGAGAACGCACGCAAACACATGAACAGGGAGACAAGCCAGGCCTGGCGCGGACGATGGAGAGATGGTCCCGGAGCCACCAAAAGTGTTTCGAGCGATTCCCGCGAGGGCGCGCCACGATCGTGGCCAAACTCTGAAAAAGGTCAATTGCCACTTACTATATGTTTAAAAATTGCCGTAAATAATCTATACAGCTCAGACTGAGCTCCAAAGTGTACAGCTTTGTTCTGTTCTCTTCTAACTCCCGCTCACCTCTGTAATGCTGATGGCCCTGAGGGTATGTCAGTTAAACAAATAAATAAAAAAAGTAAGTGCCTCGCCTGAAAAACCTCTTAAAGAGGTGGCCTCTTTAAGAGGTTTGCAGCTTGCCGAAGCAATGAAATCTGTGTTTTATTCGAACCCGTTGGTCAGAGTACACCTCATCAATAATTAAACCACTCATTGGATCATTCACCTCAAAGCAATATGTTTACTTCTGAGCGTGTTCGTGTCGCTCAACCTACTTTGAGCGAAATGCAGTCGAGATAACTAATGATGGCGCTCGACTCCACTTTTCTCAGCTTTGAACCGAGGCGAGGCGCGCGACTCGCCTCGCGCTCGTTGTTTTACGCCGGGGTTTGGCTGCGCATAGACTCGTATTAGATGTAGCGTACTGTGTTTTCGGAGTTCATGTTTGAATAGAATCGGAACGTGTTTTAGGAGTTTATTTTGTAGCGTAGTCTACACTGGCCGAGGCTGAGCAGTTTCGCGTGGCTTCTGGCGAGCCGTGCTGCGTATGCGCGAGGAGCAGTGACGTCACACGTGTCAGCACCGACTGGCCTACCTTCAAACTTTACCACAGTTCGACTAAACATCTGTTGGACAAAGAGTCAATCATTTGCTAAAGTCCGACGGGGCGGTGTTCGCGAATATAATAGACTCGGAAACTTGATGGGACGCAAGTTCTTGAAGCGGGAATCTCTACGAAGCGTTTTATTAAAGGACAGGGTCTTCTAGTTTCACCCCTTGACATTGCTTTCAGTCGGGATGGCACGCGCTGTGCGATTGATTGGGAGCTAGTGCGCCACTTTCCGCGAGAACACCAGTAATGCAGGCGTCTGCTACCAAAGGAGAAAACTGCGAATGACAAGGTCTAAAGTATTTAGACTTAAAGGGGCGGTGCAACGATATTCAATTGGAATGTTTTTCACTTTACACGAGCTTAGTGGCACTAGTGGTTCTCAAGGATACTCACACGCAACACCACTGGCCAAGAAACTCCTTTGTTGCGCTGTAATTTCAAGGACAAAACCGAGCGTTTTCATTCAATCTCTCCTTCGCAAAACCTGGTAACGTAGCTGGGCGGTAGCAGTACCGTGACGATATGTGAATGCGGCTCATAGATTGGACCCCAGCATGGCGTGGACACTCGATTTGGGCTCGTGATAATCAATAGCTCGAGAAGCATTCGGGTATGTCCTGTGTCCAAGCGCTGCAATGACGAAAACAGCCGAACCATAACAATGTCTGGAACGCAGCGCGTGTCCTGTGCCTTGCCAACCCCAGCGCGTGGCTATGATCAGCACTGGCGGCATATAATCGGCTCCACATCACGTGGCCGCTTGTTCTGGTTGCGAGTTGAGGGGTGAACTTTGCTCGTTTTTCTTTATTTTTTTCTACCACTTCGATTGCGTGTGGTAAAAACGAACGGGTAATTTACAGGTCATTAACGTCAGGGATCCGTCCTAAGCGGTATTTGCGCAAAATACAAAAATCGTTGCATCGCCCCTTTAAAAATGAATTTCCTAACGTTATACTCACATGACGTGACGTGAGCATGTAAAACGTGGTGCTCAATGGCACCTCATTTCACATCATTTTTCCACTATATTTTATACACCAATTCATGTTTACAAACAAACTGGAGCGCTCCTAGCCGACGCCACCGGCGCCGCGCATGCGCGATGGGGTGTGGGCAAGAAGCTCGCCGCGTCGCCGATAAACAAACCATTGAATTGCGTTGTTGTTTTTGGCGGTGGTGTGAGACCAACGCAGGTTTCTGCGTTGGAATTGTTGATTCTACGTCTTCCTGGGCAAAGCCTGACTACTTGAGCAGCCTCAGCGAAATTACTGAGGCTCGCTATACCACAAAACTTCGCGTGAATAATGTGACATGCGGCGATTCATTCCGCGTGGACGCCGCAGAGGGTACGCTAAAGCCTGATTCGCATGATGAAATTTCGGTTGCAATTTTCAGTCATGACGTCGCTCGGGTTACAACAGCGTGAACCGTAGCTGAGATGTTCAACATCGATACTGAAAATCGCAAGCAGAATCGGACCAAGTGAATGAGGCATAACAAGTCGTTGATGGTCACTGGTAACAGCGATCAACATCTCCTTGTATCAACTGTTTACATTGAGCCTGCTTACCAATTTTCAAACTTAAGTATTTTGAGGCCTGCACTCACTTCTTATCGCAAGTACCGGGCCAACATTTGGTCCACGGGCCGGTGCATGTCGTCTAAAAGAGCAGACGGCGAGCAGAAGCGTTTGAAAGAGCAGACGACAGTTCGAGCGATCAGGCGGCCGTTCGATCTTGACGACGCACTGAACGTCCGCATGCAGGCGGTCCCAACAACTTGGCGGTATTCCCGCTTTCATGGCGGAACAAAAGAAATGAATCTGATGACAACAAGTATCCGTGAATTTAACCCAAACTGCTTCCCGCCCAAGCAATCGTGGTCCGACGGCGACTGGTTTTCCATTTTCACGGCACATATCCACGTTCTCGGACGAACCGAGCACATGAAAACTGATCTTCAAACCTTTCTCGACTCTTTTGGTGCAGCCCCAGTCGCGGCGTTTTGACGAGAAGCCAAGTTTTTGTCAGGTTTTTTTTTTAATACAACCCTAGAATACACGTCTCACATAGGGACTTCCGCCTTTAGCCCCAGACAGGAAGTGCGCCCGACGCGCGACCATCGCGCCGTGACGTAACAGAGATGAGTTCGTTGGTTCGTGTATAGCCAGAACATAATTTCGGCGATATATTCGCCTATACATGAACTCATCTCTGTTACGTCACGGCGCGGTGGTGGCGCGTCGGGCGTAACAGAGATGCTCCTCAATACAAAAACCAAAAGGCTCCTTAAAACCAAAACCGACAGACTCCACACGTAACCCGTAACAAAGAAGAACAGGTCAGAACGAGTCGACAAAGGACTTAAAAGGAAAAACCCGAACAGCGAACTTTTCCCTACACCTGGCAAGGTCAAACTTTGTACCTACAGGTTGCCTCAAGCTTGAAACACAAAAGCTTACCCCAAGCTTGAAACACAAAAGCACTAATCACAAACGAGCGTGTTGGGGACGAATTAAGTAAGTGCTTATACTTCCTTTACACGTCTAAGAAACTAGGGAGTTTTGTGTGTTGTTCCAATAATTCCTGTAAGAATACCCGACACTCCTCTGTCGTCTTTGTGCATGCATAGTATCGTTATTGGGTATCGTTACCGAGCACAAAAACCGTCTACAAGAACTCCCTACCGTTTATCGTTTTTCTACTGAAATTAAAGACGTCGTTAGCAAGGAGAAGCAAGCTAACTAACCTCGAAGGGAAGGGAAACAGAGGTCGTCTTCGCTCCCTCAGCTCCCCTTGATAACCGGTGATTTCTTCAATGCAGACAGAGCCAGTGAGGACGCCTTCAGCGAACATCAAACATAGTCTTTGAGATGAATAGAGGCAGGTTCTTAATTTTGTTTTTGTTACAAAGGAAGGGTCATTTTGAAACAAGGTCTGGTGGGAAATGCAAGATGGGAGGACGGGTAAACAGCTCGTCCACACTTCTAGACGGGGAACACAGCCTGTCAGAAAAACTGGACATCGCCGGCTCATCTGACAAAAAGGTGCAATGCCAGGCTCTAAAGAGCGTGGGAAAGTAAAAGCTCTTGGAGTGAACCGACGATACGTGCCCCAGAACAGCACAGCGACGTGCATGAAAAAAGTTTAAAGGAACGCGGCAAGCCCGGTTGAATAGTTTTCCATGTTTTAAAAATAAGAGGCTTATTCAGCTCTTTGCGCACCTCGTGTGTTTGTTTACCCCTCAGACGCTCTGACGTACCGCTATTTACACATCGTTTTGACCAATGACGGCGCGCGCTTTTCTGTCTCGTCTTCGCGCGTTCTGTGCGCGCCCTTTATGTTTCCCGCTGATTGTTGTGATATTCTTCGTATTTACTTCTTTTCAATGGGTCACGATAACGTTCGCAAGCGCGGAAGACACGTGTTGGTACCCCTACTTGCACGTCGTATAAACACTTACTTCGAATTTGACTTCGACCTCGACCGCGCGCCTTGTTTTTCATTGGTAGCCTGCTTGCAACAGAAGGATGACGGTGATGACAACGCAATCACGGTTTGCTAGTGGTCCTGTGTGATGGGCTCTCACTTCTGATCGAAGTGAGAGCCATTCGTATCGCTCCGACGCTGTTGAAAAAACTCAGCAGACCTTTGAGTGAGTCACTTGCTCAGGAAAATAACGAGGAGACAAATGTCTAACCGCTTATGTAAAAAGAGTGGTCTCGATTTCAAATGAAAAGCACTTTAGCAAAATGTGGCCGATATGGTTCGTATGCAAAACTAGCTAGCATAAAAAAATAGATAAATTCAGAAATGGGGACGGACTATCTGTCTCCCCCCTTGGAAGAGATTTATGTGATTTTATCAAGAATCTTTGAACACTCGTACTCCTCCTTCGCGTTCGAAGCGCTGTTCACGGAGTAAGGCTAGGCTGCTTAGTGGATTGAGTTTCGCCACGTGTTCGTCGCATATTTTCTGATGGGGTCCGGCTTTTACAGACAAGTATCGTGCCAGTAGCTGACTTTTGCTCAAATAAACAGAAACAAAAACCTCTTTAGTCAATATTCACGTTCAACGGAGATCGAAGAACTCTGTTCGTATTCCTAGAATTCAAGAACTCAGGCATATGCACGACTGTGATGAAACCTATTATCGGCAACAGCAAGCGAAGCCCCCCACCTAAACGCCTGAGAGCACGTAAAATTCTCTCTGCCTGTTACTGCAACGGACACGACAGCGCGCTTGTTAGGAAACGTGGGCGACAAACCGTGATGCCAATCGGCTGCTTCCTCACATTTTTAAAATTATCATAATTCTCTGGCATATGGATAAAGCCCGTAAACTTCCGTGATTTTTCTAGAATAGAGTCAAGCCTTCCCGAGATCTCAGATGATAAATACCGTTCGAAAAAATCCGGAAGCGGCCGAAACAGATCAAATCCGGCGCACGCTTTTTCGTGTGGACGGATAAAAACGAGCGTATGCCGCATATTACCAGCATCAGAATATCTGTAAGCATTATTAAGCGAGAGCGAGAAAACGAACATTGTATACTCGGTTAGGGTCACACCAGTACTCGCGTAAAAGCTCCGGGAAGACGGTTTTATTTGTGTTTCCTTGAGGGGTGCGCGCACGCACGCGCTTACAAAAGACAAAAACATGGGCGCACGGACGCACGCAGATGCAATCAACGCGAAGAGAAACCCTCCCGTGGCAGAATAGCACAGTGGCAAAACGACACCTTCCCCGGCCCCCCATACACAATGACACGCACAGACACACACACCGAAAGGCGGAGCCGCCAAGCCGCGCCGCGTAAACGGAACCCCACGGCCATGCAGGAGGCTCAAACGTCTGCCGTGCACAGACAAAGCCCCCCTAACGTTCGCTAAGCTGCACGTGTACTACGCGACGCGGGTACGCACGCCCGCAGTATCGGGGCAGAAGAGCGGAGGCCCGCCAATCTCGTTGGAGTCGCCGCTGAGTTTGTGCCGGTCCAAACATCCCCCCCCTCCTCCCCCCCCCCCCCCCCCCCCCCCCCAATCCCCATCTGGGAAGCGCTGGTGCCGCTTCGTCTGCAATACACAGTCCCCTCCCCATTTCCGATTTCGCGCTTAAGCCGCGCACAGTCGCACACGCAAAATGTCACATCCTCTCTCAAAGTCCTCCAAAGCAAACGCCCCTGCAGTTGCTTCTCCCAAACGTTACCAGACCACCCCTACGAATCTCGTTCTGGCCTCTAACAGAAGTTCCTTCCAAGTTTCTGCTCCGTCTACACTCTACACTAACCGCCACAGCATGTTTGTGCGTGTAAGGGCACCAACATGCTGCAGACACTACCAAATGTCAAGTCGGCTATCAGTCGCCAAGAGTGCGCACACGCAAGCAAATCCATACCAACATCTCCTGAGTCCTGACTCCTAGTTCACGAACTCAGTCCCCATCACATCACAAATTCAGTTCACGAATTCATTCACCATCACATCACGTATACACCAGAGTCACGAAGTCCTTCACCACTGCATCACGGGTGCGTCAGAGTTCACGAGGTCACTCCCCGTCACATCGCGGCTCCTTCCGAGTTCATGAAGTCACTGCCCTTCGCATCACGACTCGTTCCGCGTTCACGAAGTCACATCCACTTCACATCACGGCTTCTTCCGAGTTCACGGAGTCACGCCTGTTCACATCACGACTCCTTCCGCGTTCACGAAGTCACATCCCCTTCACATCACGAGTTCTTTCGCGTTCACGGAGTCACGCCCATTCACATCACGACTCGTTCCGCATTCACGAAGTCACATCCCCTTCACATCACGACTTGGTCCGAGTTCACGAAGTCATTCACAGCCCTTCACCATGACGCGGTGAGCGTGAGTGAGTGTGAGTGAGCGAGTTCGTGAGTGACTTCGCCGAGGTATGATAGAAAATCGCAGTTGCGACGATGCCGCCGACGTCGCGCTCTCCGCGACCGCCAGAGCAGCCGCAGACGCGATCCTGGGAGCCGCCATTTTCTAACTGTGCTCTTCTTGGCTCTAGTCAGCTTCTCGCGCATCATAAGTTCTTTTTGGAGGAACTCAAAAAAAAAAAAAAAAAGTTTTCTTCCTCACGCACTATCCGAAAAATATCGCGCTAAGCGCATTTACCGTTCTGCCCACGCGCCGTGGCGACAACTCTATTCTTTTGCGTACGCTATTCCAAAAACTCCCTTATAGGGAGTTTTCGTAGATCATTTCCGCTGTCTTGCAACGCCCTCCGCAACCCGCTACGATACCCGAAACTCTACAGTCAAGGCTATTGGCGCGCAGGCG
Organism: Ixodes scapularis; assembly: GCF_016920785.2. NCBI lineage: Eukaryota > Metazoa > Arthropoda > Arachnida > Ixodida > Ixodidae > Ixodes > Ixodes scapularis. Next base: position 123,530,486 of record NW_024609879.1, on the reverse strand, counting down.
CAGTAGCGGCTTTTGCGTGGCGGAGGGCTTAGCGGAGGGGGAAACGGGGTTTACGAAAACTCCCTAATATATCTTCGATATGAACGTTGTATCGAGCGGGGAAAGGAATAAAGGCCGAGAGTTACGCCTTATTCCCGAAACAAAGAATGTGTGGGTCGTTTGTGACAACGTTTTGCCCCCCCCCCCCCCCCCAAAAAAAAAAAAAAAAAAAAAAAAAAAAAAAAATTGAACGCACTGATTTCTTTTTTGTATTGTCTTCTAGATCACTGGCTCCATCATTACCTACAGCGTCATCTTGGTCCAGACAAGCCAAGAATTTGATACAAGCACTAATGGCGGAAATAGGACACACCTACAACCCTAAATGGCATCTTCGGTTGGTGATTCATAGTGTTCGTGCGCACACCTGCAAAGAGACTGAGGTTTTAGAGGGCGCAAAGGATTCATCACAAGCCGTCATAAAAAGGATGGACAGATGGAACGCTGTCATCGATAGAACGGCAGTATTTATACACATCTGTAAAAATAAAAAAATAAAAAAAAATGTAAAAGAAGCGGAGCTTACCGGTATCACTTGGCTCAAGACCAGTTTGGTATATTTGGTAGGGCGAAAATATTAAAGGGAGAATGACGCAACGCTTTCTCGGTCAGTCGACGATCCATGTTGGTGCGACGTCGGGCAAAGCTCGCTGATGGTGGTGGAGTTGCGTGAGTAGGTTTGCGGAATGGAGAGAGGGTGAAGATGAAGGAAGGTCATACTCTCGCAAACTCTCGCCCAGAAACACCAAGTATGGGCGACAAAATAAAATATTAAAACATTTCAATCTGCAAGTAGTAATAAATTGGAGTGGAGACAAAAGTAGAATGGGTGACGTTTACGCTTATATCCTAAATGCATTCTATTGGCGTGGCGACGGCAAAGCAATGTTTTCGCCCATGCTGGAAGTGACAATATTTCGAGACGGCGGCGCCCCTGTAAAAAATGTCTATAGATGTTTGCAAGTACGGCCTCAGGGAACGGGACATCTTGCTTAGTCGGGGTGAGCTTGGGCGAGGCCGTAGCCGGATTATGACGTGCCCAATGCGCACCTCAGCTGAGCAAGATGGCCAGCGCCCTGAGGCCGTACTTGCAAACATGTATAGACATTTGCAAGTAACGGGGGCATCAGGGCGCCGCCATCTTGCTCGCTTAAGGTGCGCTTCGGAGCGGCCATAATCCGATTACGACCACTTACGACGCCTTACCAAGGAGTCCTGACCATATGGCGAGCAAAAGTTCCAAAATGTGTCTTCGGCGCATTTTGGAACACTTACTCGCCATTTGGTCCCCGAAGGTCGTGTTTTTTTTATTACCTAAAACGATGCAAATTGTAGTTATACACAAACAAAAAAATACTGCATCGCAAAAAAAAAAAAAAAAATGTCCACGCGCACGTGCGTCTTTTTATTTTTGGCGTTTTTCTCTCCTGCTTCTCACCTCCTCGCTTCTTTTGATTTGTGACGTCAAAAACCAAGAAATTTAGAAGCTTTGAAGGTGACATTTCTGTACCATTTAATAACGGCAGTCGTAAAACGTGTTTTTTTAACGCAATTGCGATCGCACTACGGCCCTTCTTTTTGAAATACCAAAAATCGGAGTCCGGTGGGATGTCGCCTCCTGGATTTGTATCCTCCCCCGGAAAACATACGGCGCTCTACGCACGGAATAAAACCGGTTTTTCCCGGTCCGCCGGCACCCTTCTCACCCGCTCCTCACCTCCTCTCTTCGGGTCGCGGTGGCAACGTTTGTAGCCGAGGCGTGAAATAAAGTCGACTCGCAGGTCTTCGACATATCATGTCACCGCACTGGCGCGGATCGCGCGGGAACTTTAAACTCGGCATTTGGAAATTGCTTTTTTACTTCACAAATACTAAATTCCCAAGTTTCAAATTTTAAGGATAATGTCCCGGCATCGTTTTGAATCGTTTCGGATAATAAAAAAAATACCTGATTTTGATGTGTCAGTGCCCCTTCAAAAAACTTAGGGCGTGGCTTTCAACGATCATGCTTCTTACCTCGTCAGTCGTTCTTCGACGTCCCCATCGGCTAATGCTGCAATATCATTGGCTGTGAACTGGTGACTGGATGCTGGTGAAGCGCTACACCTTGCGTTTCTTCAATTGTCACTGGCAATACCGAAATAAAAAAGAAAATGGCATCGACCTTCACCCTTAAAGTTCTATAATCCGTGAAAAGCATTATAGTCAATTGGTGATGGAATTGGTGGGTCACATGACATATAGTTTCTCGCTTGAAGGCCGGCGACCAGAGTCGAGAATCTGCAAGGCAGAAGATCCTCCTCCCTATAGAGAGGAGGAAAGAGGCAGCGGTGGACAGGGTACAAGAGGGGAGAGGAGGACGCCATGAATAAGTGGAAAGCGCGAACTGGTTGTCGGTCTTTAACTTAGCGGAGAAACTGAATGGTTGCATAGGTTACGTGACGTCAGGTCCCATGACGTCGATTTCCCCCGCTAAATTTAGCGTGGAAATTGAATTGGTGTCTGGGTTGCATGACACGACTTTACCCGCTAAATTTAGCGGGTAACTGAGTTTGGGTATAGGTCATGTGACGTCAGTTTCCCGCTGAATTTAGCGGAGAATCTGAATTGACGTTCTAGCCACAAGACTTGAATTTTCCCGCCTAATTTAGCGAGGAAACTGAGTTGACGTATAGGTTGCGTTCCGTAAATTTCCCCAAGGCTCATAGGTAACGTGACGTCTCGTGACGTCACGTGACGCTACTTTCCCCGCCAAATTTAGCGGCAAATGCACGGACGAACGGACGGACAAAATTTAGGGTTTGGGGGTAGGATTAAAAAGCATTTCATGCTAGGAAACTTGAAGCAGACAATGTGCGTGTCTTTTTACAAGAACTCGGCTCATCTATAGACTTTCTGGGATACCGCCGATTTCAAGGCTAACAATGCCAGTTGAATTTTTATATATATACAGATTAGTTTTAATAATAAAGAAAAACCCATCAGGATTTCAGGTCACGTCGTAATAATCCTAATGTATAATTACACTCCTAGATTTCTGAAAAACAAAGCGCAGGAGGAAGTTCGCGGGGTGCACAATGAACGCGTTGTCGGCGCAAGGATGACGTCACAACAAACGAGATGCCAATCATTCAAACTTGCTGATTTTTGAAAATAGGGCAAGAAGCTACGCTCATTGTTACTGTATACGACGTCCACGTGCGCAGACATCTTGCGCAGCTCTCAATCTTCCATTTAAACGTTATCTGTCGACTCATTGGCAATATTCTTTGCCTATATATAGTTGCCCTGATTGGCTCTCTCGTCCTCTCCCATATGCAGGTCTACAGAATGATTCGTAGATACGCAGCGGTACCTACTTCTATTCCTTTTGTCGAATTGCCCCGAACAAATATGGTAATGATGTTTGAATAAATTGAGAGGAAAAGCGAAAGTAATTGATGACACTGATGTAGGTGGCCCGCGTTCCTTAAATGTATGGACCGCTTTGAATAGTACTAAATCACGACTTGTCGCTCTTTCTTTCGAAGTTTATATCCTATATATTAGCTTATTAGGTAGTAGAGCAATGCAGAAGTTCAGGAGGCGTTATTTATTCTGCCGCAGCTCAGAAGGACCGTTGTGGGGTGTGGACTCGAAAGATTTTCGCGGCAGTTTATTGTATCTTGTAATTCACATCGCAGACATCCTCCGTAAATAGTGGACCTTTTTGGTGATCAGGCTTCACTCCTTTACAGTGAGTCTTCCCTTGGACTTTTTTTCACCGTCAATGGTTAAAACGTCAGATTAAAAAAGACCCAAACAGTGCAGGGATGAAGAAAGCTTCTAGCAGAATTATCGTTATCGTTTTGTGACACTATAAGGTGTATTTTAATATTTTAACTATTTCATGTCTCGTCAACGGCGTCGGAACGCGATTAAGTCATGTGTCCAAATGCATTTCTGTAGCTCTGTTGAATATATTAAAAAAAAAAACAATATAAATTTTAAACTTTTTCTCCGGTTATACTTACAAATTTAGTCGACAATAGTACAACGCTTTATTGTTTACAGAAGAATTTTCGCACTATCTGCCATACACTCCTTATTCATTTGCAACTTTTATTTAAAATCTTAGAGCTTTGAAAAACAGCAGCTTTTCGAAGCTACAAGAATTTGGCGCATACCGTAGTTTGGTAAACACGTAAGTATATATATATATATTTTTGTATTTTGCATGTATATACTGCTCAACACTGCTAGCGCGAACAATTGACAGGCATTAGGTTTCGAATGAAAATTTGGTCATCCTTACTACCAGTATGGTGAGAATGTTCATTTGACGCACTAACCTGAGTGTTAAAGTTTGGTGCTTGCCAACATTATTTTGAGATTAAACACGCAAAAGCGCCGAAAAAGCAGGCTACTTAGAAGGTCAGATTTTGTTTTCGAGGGCAATCGGTAGTAAGGAATTTGTAAAACCATAAAGCGCGGAGGAGATGTTCACGGTGACTGAGTTTCTCTTCTCTCTCTCTCTCTCTTCACATGTACGCTTTTCACGCTATATGCCGTGCATTTTGCTAAGACAACTGCGCTCTCTTGAGGCTATACTCGTAGTGCCTATCACTGCCTATTCATTAAAATATTTCACGGGTTATAATGCCGCAGCATTCATGAATAATTTTACACTTTTGTGCGTCGCATGGAGCTGCCGTTTTCTTAAGATAAGTTCATGTTAAAAAAAGACCTTTATACGGGTAGTTCTTATCGTAACTATTGATTTTGTTATTGCCTGTTTTATACGATTAGTTGGGTCATTATTTGATGGAAATAGAGCAGGCGAGTGCAAATCATCCGGAGTAAGAGTGTGAAGAATAAGCGAAGTGGGGACCGTGAGGTCTTTGCGTCGGAAGTTGTTTTATTTACAGGAGACCACGCAAGACCGGCGTCTTGCAATAAGTCTTGAAGTCGCACCCAAAACACTCGCTTTGCTCCAATCTAGAGAAGACGCAACACAGTTCCTTTTTGATGATAAGGGAAAAATTGGGGATAAGGGGAAAAGTGGGGACCTAAGACAAAAACAAATTTCCAACACAGAGTAGCGTGTTTGTCCTTTGTTCCCCTCGTTCCTATTCTCCAGGGTATATTTTCTACAGTTTCCTTCTCACGTAGTTTACGAATACTTTGAATTAGGTGGTCAATGACTCAATGGGAATTAAATATTTCAGAAGTAGCATTTTTAATCGAGCTTCAGACAGCAGAGAACGAATTCGTCTTTGTTTGGCCTGCTGTTCCTTGTTAGTCTGTACAGAAATACTCTAACACAAATGATAATCTCTCGATGGCGCTTGATTATTATGCTCAAACACTACCAGTGTAAATGATGCACCTTGAAGCAATTTGTCCAAAACGTTGTATAAATTATACGAGACATCTAGCGCAAGGCCATCTCAATTGACATTGAGCCAAATGTTATTTGACCGAGCAGCAAATCAGTTGGTTATTTCTTATTTGCGCGCTCCACTTGGCATGGGCTTGACGGTTAATTATGTAACTGCTTTGAGCCTGAAGGCCTCGAAGTACCAGTGTGACAAAGACATAACCTGTTGGCTTTTATAAGAATCCTAATTAAGAAAACAACCTTGTGAATTGATAGCGAAATATATACCTCCTTAATTGCAGAACCTTCTCCCCCTGCTGGCACAATCAAGACAGGATGCGTTCTTTGATGGTGCAGCGGTGCGTCCCTTTCGCCATTGCGTGTCGACTATTCGGCTGCTTTTTCATCCACAACTTTCCAGGAAAGTCGCTGGATCAGGCAAAAGTGTCATGGAAGAGTCTTTACACACTTTACTCGTTCACGTGTTTTATCGCCTACCTCGTCTCCGAAATAGCATATGTGATTCGCTACGTCGATGAACTCGGGAAAATCTCTCGCAGCTTCTCCAGATCACTGCTGCTTTTGGTGCACGTAGTAATAACAGCCAGGATTGCTACAAACGTCGCAGCCATGTTAATGGGACCAGAAAAGCTGCTGGCGTTTTTCCGGCAATCAGAATCTTTCGAAAAGGCCATCGACTTGACGACTCGACAGCGCAGTCTCCGAACATCAGCCTTTGAGAGATGGGCGGCATTGCGCGCTTTTCTGTCGCTTTCTGGAATGGCCTTTTGCTACGCTGCAGGAGTAAACTTCTTAATGGGGCAGCTTGAGGAGTCCCTTGGGTCTCGTTGGGTCATTCCGACCAGGATTGTCGGTTTCTTTATGATAACCGCTGTTCTTCTCTACGATTCTCTTCTATACCTATTTCTGAGGAGCTCTGCTAAGGTCTTCGGAGAATACATGCACACCCTTCTGGGAGCGTTCAAAAAATGCAAAAGGTATCGTAGTATTCGTTCGCGGTCCGGAGTGTCTTGTCACATTGAGTTCATACGGAGCAATATGAATGAAGTGAAGAGACTCAAGGAGGCATTGAGCGACATCTGGACGTGGCCCCTTATGGTGGCGTCCGCGAGCCTCGTCATTATGAACAGTTTCGTTTTTAGCGCGGTGATCCAAGATGGACTCAAGAAGGAACTTTGGTGGGCCGTCACGTACTCTCTATACTCGACGCTGAGCTTCATTGATCTGGCTTACGTCAGTCAAGCCTTAGTGAATGAGGTAAGTCATCACGGTAACGAAATATATACGTAAGTACATAAAGTTGTGTTTGCCTTCGTGGCTGGCTCTAAACAAGTAACCAGGAAGCCTTAAAACTGTTGCCGACATTGCGCTAAAGTACACTACTTGTTAGCGAGTTTTAGTAGACCGTGTTTCCCGCTCCGCTAAGCCCCTCCGCTACCCGGAACTCTGCAGCCAAAGTCATCGGCGCGCAGGCGCAGTGGCGGTTTCTTCGTAGCGGAGGGCTTGCGGAGGGGGATACATGGCCTACTAAACTCCCTATTGTTGAGTAAATTACAGAGGCAAAGACGTTTTTTGCGGAAGAGATTACTTCTGTTTTTTTATCTTAATTTGACCATTTACATGTTTTCTTTGGAACTTATTGGTTGGCAGGCACGTAAACTGAAGGATGCCATACTAGTAGTTCCTACGTATGACGCAACGGACGACTTCTCACAGCAGGTAAAGAATGCCCAGGCAACCCTACTCTCGGCGGCCCAACGAAACTACGAAGATTTTTAAGTTGTTTGGTTGTTTCGTTTTGGCAGTTGCGTTATCTGCACGAGACCATAGACCCCGACGGCATGTGCTTCGGCGGCGGTGGCTTCTTCGCACTCAAGAATTCTCTACTAGTCTCGGTAAGTGTCGGTATGCGAAATAGCATCACTCGTGCGTGAAATCTCCAATGAGGTGATGTGGTTAATTTAAGAAATAATGGCAACAGTAGCAAAAACTGAAAGATAAACTTAGTTGTATGAGAAGTTAGAAGGTGGCATGGTAATGGGTTTTAAAGCAGTTTCTAGTTTTCTGATGTAAATGCGCAACCTGGTCTCCGCACTGCGACTGCTGTAATGCGACATTATTAAAGTTTTACTGTTCAACTTAAAAACTACTGCTATAAATAAAAACAAACACCGCAGAACTAAAACAAAAAATATTTCTCTTTTGTTTGTGATTCTGCCGATTTGGTCTTTATTTTACCATAGGCTTCTCCAGCTTACTTTTCGCCGGGTATTGAAGATACATTAACTTTTTAGATAATTACTATATTGTCACAAATCACATTAAGTAAAGCAACGAATGACTGATGGAAACTTAAAGTTTAAAGGAGATAAATTGTGACAAAAACAAAATAAAACAGAAAATACCGAAAGAGCGTCGCGAGCGTCGAGGTCGGCCGTAGCAGCAAGTTCGAGCACTGGTGCAAGACTGAACCCGGACCGCCTCGCGGTTTGTATCTGCGTTAGTTTCTAGAACATTTAGCGTGAAACGTTCAGTACGTAGAATATTCGTACATCCATCAGACGGCAAGAATCTCGAATTCACGAGAACGTTAAACTCAAAGAATAAATAAACGAAGCCTCCCCTCCCACGATTCGAACGTGGGACCTCCGAGTGAGAGCCGAGCACAGCAACCATTCGGCCACGCAAGCTTTTTGTTTTATTGCTTCGGTCACACTCGCATTCGCTCAACAACGGGCGTGGCATTACTCCCCCTTCCTAAAAGCGCATTGGCTCGATGCAACGTGCCAGGAAGCAAACGACCGAAACAAGGAAAAATAATGGCAAACAACAAAGGCTTGTAAAATACAGTCCCATCGAGCTTAGTACAAAAACGCAGTTCACCGTCCTATCAAGCGTAGTACGGCTTGAGACGCACGATGTGGATGACTTCAGGCCATGGTGGGCGGCATGACGATGTTCTTGTTCCGCCGGGCATCAGCTCGTCGTTCAGATCTTCGAGTCGAGGAGGTACCTTGCAGTGTCCGAAGTACCGTTTCAGAAGTTTCTCCCGAGACCACGGCGACGAACTGGTGCCCACACCCACACCCTGTCTCCGGGCTGGACGTGGACGTCCCGACGACGAAGGTTGCAGCGACCGTCATCGACACGTTGTTGGGATGGAATACGGAGTCCGACGAGCTGCCGGACTTCTTCTGCCCGTTGGGCAAGCACCTGAGAGTCGTCGCTTCCGTCGGCAGCTGCTCTTGGGGCAACATCGCGTTCTGGATCGTCGTTACTTTGCGACCATAAACCAGTTGAAAAGGCGTCACCCCGGTGGTCTTTTGCACGACCGTGTTGTAGGCCAACGTGACGTAGAGCGCCAGCTCGTACCATGTCTTGTGCTCTACGTCGACGTATATGAAGATGATGTCGGTGATGGTCTCGTTCAGCCGTTCTGTTAGTTCATTTGTCTGCGGATGGTGCGTGATGGTTCAACGGTGGCTAGTGCTGTTAAGGCGAAGGATCCCTTGCGCCAGCTGTGCCATAAACGACGACCCGCGATCTGTAATTAAAACACCGGGAACTCCGTGCCTAAGGAGGGAGGACTCGATGAATCAACCATGGACGGAAGGGCTTTGGTTTCCGCGTATCGCGTAAGATAATTCGTGGCGACGATTATTCACCAGTTCCTTTACTTCAATGATGGGAGCAGTTCAATCAAGTCCATTCCGATCTGATGAAACGGGGAAGTTGGCGGCATAATTGGCTGAAGCACTCCCGACGGCTTCTTGCATCGTTGGCAATCGCGGCACGATCGAGCGTAGAGATGAACGGTTTTCGGAAGCTTGGGCCAGTAGTATTTTTCACAAATTCTGGCAAATGTCCTGCTTTACCCGAGGTGCCCCGCCATTTGGTGGCCATAGCAGCCTTAGAAGATTTCTCCTCAAATGCTGGAAAGGAAAACCAACAGTTACGCTGTGTTGTTGTCGCCGAAGTTCTCGTGCAGCCCTTCTTTTCCAGTGGCTAAGATAGGCAGGATGCGCAAGAAAGCACGAGGAACCGTACTTTCTTGTCGCTCTAGGTGCTCGATGAGTGCTTTAAGTTCAGGGTCGTCTAGTTGGAGTGCTGCCATGTTGCTGACACCCAGAGTACCGAGTAAAGACTCATCATCGTCGTTTTTGGTGCAGGCAGGACCAACCTCGAAGGGGGCCCTTGACGGTTATAGTCGGTGTCACTGTGCTTCCGGCCGCACTTGTACTCAACGGTCACGTCGAGCTCCTGCAGTCGTAAGCTTCACCGGGCGAGGTGTACGGAAAGATCCTTCAGGTTAGCGAGCCAGCAGAGCGAGTGGTGATCCGTGATTACGCGAAAAGGACTTCCATAGGAATACGAACGGAACTTTGTGATTGTGCAGACGACAGCAAAGCACTGCTTTTCAGTCGTTAAGTAGTTCCTCTCTGAGTGATCCAGCGTCCAACTTGCGTAGACGTTGACCCCTTCTGCGCCCTCCTGCCTTCGGGCTAGTACCGCGCCAAGTCCGGTGTTACTGGCGTCCATGTGGATCTGTTTCAGCAAACTGGACAAAATTGCAAAAGAATCGGTGGCGTCTGGGGCCACCGTTTGAGCTCATCGAATGATTGCTGGTGTCTCCCGTCTACTCAAACTTTACGGCGTCCTTGGTGAGGTGAGTGAGCGGTGCTGACAGTTTGGCGAAGTCCCGAACAAACCGCCTGTAGTAGGCAAAGAGTCCGAGAAATTTTCTGAGAGCTTTCTTGTCAGATGCTGGCGTAAATCCGGTTACGGCGCGCGTCTTATCGGGGTCAGGACGAGCATATTCGTTGCTCTCGACGTGGCCAAAGAAATTCAATTCACCATATGCAAACTGGCACTTCGTAGGCTTGAGGGACAGGCCGGCGGTCTTGATGAGTCGAAGCACGGCTCAAAGTCTTCCCGCTAAAATATTACGAAGTCTTTGTTGTACACGAGGCAGCGCTTCCATTTCAGACTGACCAGAACAGTGTCTACGACACGCTGGAAGGTGGCTTGTTCTGAACAAAGTCCTAAATAACGGAATTATTTTGAACTCGAACAGTCCACTGGGCGCGACGAAGGCAGTTTTCTCGCGTTCGCGTTCGTCGACTTCAATGTACCAGTAGCACTTTTTAGGTCAGTCGACCAAAAATATCGCAAGCGGCGCAGCCGGTCGAACGTATCGTCGAAGGGAAGAAGGGGGGGGGGGGGGGGGGGGGGGGGAGGGCGGGGGACGGATAGACGTTTTTTTTAGTCACAGCCATCAGTCAACTGTCGTCCTCGAACCTCGTCAGGGATTCGTCCTTCTTCTTTACAAGGGCTGGGGACGGCCACGGTCTTCTTGAGGGTTGAATGATGACGTCGTCATGCATTTCTTTGACTTGATCTTGAATCACCTCCCTTTCCTTCAAGGAGACCATACGGCGACTGGTGGACAGGGTGCGCGTTGTCGCCAGTAGCAATGCGGTGTTTCGCTAGCGTTGTTTGTTGCACCCTTGATGTTGTGGTGAAACACTCACTGAATTTGCTCAGAAGGTCAAGCAGCCGTCCTCATTCAGTAGCTGGAAGATTCGGGTCGATGTTAAGTTTCGAGGGCGGCGTTTTCTCTTGCTGCGATGAAGTTTACTCTTCCCTAAGTGCAGCAATTGCGGTTGAGTTCTGGAGTTCGTTGATGAGGTCCACTGCGATAACTTTCGTAACGTGTATCGGCTCTTGTCTTAAATTTGTAACCAGGACCATGGCGTGCCTGTCTTGAAGTTATGTTACTCCACTTATGACACCAATTCCTCTTTCAAGACGCAACTTGACGCTTTCTTCGAGCAGAACTTCGCTGCAGGAAGCTTCATCGGTTCCGACGGGTACGAAAACACTCACCGCAGTGATTAGATCACGTGATTTGCGAGGACTCGGACCGCGGCTGACGTCGCTTTGGATTCCACTGGTACTGGGACAGGTCTCTGTAACGTCAGCCGGTTTTCTCTGAGATAGATTACGGCGCCGTACTCGCATAGAAAGTTAATTCCAAGGATAATGTCGCTCGTAGAGTATTGCAGAATGACTAACTCCACAGGGCAGGTCTCACCATGGATCTCAACTCATGCATTTCACATTCTAGTCGGCATTATTAGGTGGTCTCTGACGGTTCGTATTTGCGGGATATCCCACGGCGCTGTCACTTTCTGAAGACGGTGTGAAAGCCTCCCACTAATGACAGATCTGCTCCGGTGTCCACGAGTGCCGATGCGTCATGGCCGTCGATTGTCACGTTGAGGCTGTTAGGCACCGCTGCAGAAGCGTCGCTCAGATGCATGGGTTTGGTCCAGTGGCAAGTCTCCAGCGTTTTTAGATCTTCTTTACGTCGTCGGTCTACAACAACTCCACCTCCAGGGGTTGCCGCATTAAGTTTCCCCGGTGCGGCAAGGGCGACAGGTTTTCAAGGAGTGAGCGACGTAGGGGCGATGCCGGACGTCGTGGGTATGGTAAGCGGGATCCCCGGGAAGAAAACTGCGCTGAAGACGGCGGACGACGCAAGTGCTCCTCATTTTCTTGAGTATGCTCGCCGTAACAAGGGCGGGTGTCGTTCAGGCGAAATACGTGCAACTCGAGTTGCCGGTAGGGGCATCGCCGGCAGATGTGATCGGCTTCCCCACAATGAGAGAAGATTGGGCGGTGGTCAGCCGTTCCCCACATGTCCGTCTTCCTATATGCAGGTCGTGTTGGGCGGGCGTACTGAGGGCGTTCCTCTTGGCGTCGGGAGTATTGCAGCGATGGAGGATCACGTCGGGGAGGCGCTTCGTAGTGTTGGGCGTTGGGAGGCTGCGGACAACGAGTCACGGCGTCGTATGTCAGGGCCGGTACTTCCTGTGCGTCGTCGACAGGGACTTCTGGCTGGAGTGCCCGCTGGAGCTCTTTGCCGTCAGTATCAACGACGCTCCGAAAGGCGACGCTGTGCCGGTGGCAGTGGCGGGCTTGGGCCGCCAGTGCTCGCTCAATGTTGGTTGTCTAAGTGACAGAACCATCCACCGTCGTCGGGGGGTTACGGACGAGGCCTCCGAAGTCGTAACAATGCGCGGTTTGTGAGTAGACGAGGAAAGCTAAAAAGGAAAATGTTGAATTCCAAAGAGCGGCGCTGCTCTGATGGAACTCGCTACGTCATGACTATGTAGCATGTTCTCTAACGTTGCTAGATTCCCTTTGAAATAGGCTCCGCATGCATCCACCAAGTGCAGATTAAAGGGTCGTTTAATTAGCTTTAAAATTAGTTGTCTTGTGCCTTTCAACGAAAGACTGGTATTATTAAGATTATGTTGCAACATGCAACACATCAAAACTAAAAAAATGAGTGCCAGAATTTCGTTTCCGTTCCCCTTTAAAGGTTAAGTTTGCTTTGGTAAAACCATTTTCTATAACTGAACTTTGTTACTTTGGCCTCATGTGGCCCCTAAAATCGCTGTTGTTATCACTGGAGGTTATCTCTGGTTCCGACAATATGCAAAGAAGCCTCTTTGCCGCTGCGCTAGGCCGGCACAAGGAGGAAAAAGGGAAGAACGTGTCTCTAAAGCCCTCTGAAACACGTTAAAAAACAATCCCTAGATTTGAACAGATTTGCCCCTAAGCGATAACTGAAAACCCTAGATTTAGGGGAAATTCCCTAAGGTTGACAGCACTGCTCCTCTCTTTCCTTCACTTTTCTCCTCTCCGACACCTTTGTCGCTACACCCACCGGCGTCGAAACAAGGTTGCGCGGACAATCTTGTTCCGTCGCCTCAAACATGGCGACCCAAATTCGAGCTTCCGTGCAAAGCGCAGCTATCAGAGGGTGTACCCTCTGATAGCTGCGCTTTGCAACTATCAGTGGTGCCGTACCACCGCTGTGATCGCTCCAACAGAGAGATCAACCGAAGTAAATATACAAATTGCGTCGTTTTTCTTTTCAGTATGAAGTTTTTGCAGCGAATCTTGGGATGATCGTAGCGTTTTACGGGAACTATTGTTGTTGCAAAATGACTGAGCCCGCGCCGCCTAATTCTACAGCGGGATCTGTCAAAGACTCTTGAGATATGAAGCTCCCCATTACTGTATAAATGGCTGCTTGAGGCTAGCCTCACACAGTTGTGTCGGTTGTACCCCTAGCAACGAAGACCAGCCAAAACGACAACAATAAAGACGCGGGGACAACTAGGGCTCACGATTGTTTCCCGTGGTTACTCCTTGCATTGCTTGTCACGTTGTGGGCAGCAAACAGACATCCCGGTGACTGCCTTGTTTATGTCGTTTCGGTCATCCCGGACGGAGTTAACCAACACAACCGTCCCAGCCAGGCTTGCTAATATAATTCATTTCAAAATACCTAAGAAAAAAACCACATCCAAAAACAAAATAAAACCAGAAGCGTTATAAGAATTAGGTCGCACAACGTGATCTACGCCGAGCAGGTGACGGTGGGGAAGATTTAAAGATGGCGCGGAGGCTCGATAGTGCCGAAAGAGGGCGCTAATAATCGATAAGCTCTATTGGCCGAGGAGCGGTAATAGGATTCTCAGCACCCGCCACACCCGGCATCTTTTAAGCAACAATTAACCCTAAAGTAACTAACGGATTAAAAGAAGCGGGGCGCGACTTATACGGACAGCAAGTCGTCTGCTTATTGCACAGGGCTTACGGTGACGTCAGAACGACGCCGAGCATTGACTGGCTCTGATTGAAAGATAGTGGGTATACGTCAAGGCAGCTTGCTTTGAAGGCTGCCCACTGTCCTTCAATCAGAGCCAATCGGAGCTCGGTGTCTTTCCGGCGCTAAAAGTAGACGACTTGCTCCCCGCAATCTCTTTGCGATTCTAGCGCTGTGATTTGTCCTTTGGCATTCTTATCAGTTATTGTCGCATTCGGATTGGCTTTAGAGCGATAATGAGATTCCTAGAAGTCGCCCCAACCTACACTAAAGCGTAATCCGTTGAATTAGCTTAGCGGTCATGCTCACCTTAGGGCCGGCTAGCAAGATGTTGACAACTCCGTCTTCCTTTTTTTTAGGGCGGAGGGGGGGGGGGGGGGGGGGGGTACGGGCAAAAGTTAAAAGTTATTTTCTTTTTTTTTTCAGATGACTGGAGCAATATTAGTATACACCGTGATCTTGGTGCAAACAAGTGACACGATGGACCTCAAGATGGACGCAACCTAGAGGGCCGTAATATTTCTTCTCACGCCTGACGATCCAATGGCCCATGTTAGTTTTCGCTGGTTATGTCCTAAAGTCACTGGACTGTGTTCGTGTGTTGGCGAAGGAACCCTGCCATGAACGCCACTCGATGACTGCAAGCGCGAGAATTATCTGCGTTGCTAAGCGAACTTGTGTAACCTGTGACCAACCAAATAAAACTCAAAATGACAGTCGCCGCAGGCGTACTTCAAAATTAAAAAGGAATGCGCCCCTCGTGACAAGCTGGTCGCGCTAAAGAAACGAACTAATTCGTGAAAAAAGCTGTTATAGTATAACACTAATATTTAAATACTGCAAAAACAGTATTTAAAAGTGTAATTACTCATGAGATGAAAAAGTAGTTATTGTTTTTTTTTTGTACGATGATTTAAATTTTTAAAAGGGCGTTAGAAAAAATCGGTCTAATTATTGTACAACGGCAAAATTGCACAGTAAAATGGGTTTTCTAAAACAACAGAAAGGCTTTATATGTAAGTGGGATTTAAGGAAGGGTAAGATCGGTGCATGACCTTGTCGTAATTAGGGCATAGTTCCCAACCTAAAGAATGCCAATGGCTAACTGAACACACCAAGAAAACATCTGTTTTGAGAAAAGCAAACTCGTCACTTTCAAAGTGAAAGACACGAATCGAAACATTATGATGATGATGATAATAAAAGTGAAGTGAAATTGACCCATCAAAGCAATAAGTGCAATTTGCTAGACACAAAACGCTTGCCTGGACGAAAAAAAAAACGCCACACTGCAAATAACAAAAATGGAGAAACACCTTTGTCCGATGTCCACCAACGAGAAACATCGTGAACACAAAACGTTGAAGGCCCGGCGTGTGATGGTACAAGCCAGCTCCGAAAAAAGCATTTTCTTTATTGAGGATCATTCATCTCCATACAAACGTTATGACCACTCCTGTTTCGGTCATATCCACGCCCGAAGCATTCGATTAGGACTCTTGCATGGAGACGGCGATTTGAATACATCAATGCAAGTACAAACATTGAGCGTCTGCAGCGACTGCTAATAGCACCAGATCGAACCCGCCAGAAGAGACGTCCAGAGATTGATAGAGTTTGCCCGAGGTTCGAAAATATTAACGTAGCATTACCAAGGGTACGAAATAACGACTGGTCTTCGTTGCTCGTGTGAGTTAATTACTTCCGTAGCTCTCGTGAAAGACAAACAAGTGCGGGCACATACTGTTTACTCTGGCATCCCGTCAGCGGCACACAGGTGAGTTGTTTTGCCCTCATTGAAACATAGCATTAGAGGAGACATTCTTTAATGACGACCTTAAGCGGATTTTCAGAACCTTGTTTTATGGCACAAGCTGAAAGTATATGCACCATAAATATAATAGAAAACAATTGCAGTAATGCGTATATACTGTAAAAAATGAACAGTGTAAAAAAAAAAAACACAAAAAAAGCTTGGCAGCTCTTTCGTTACGAATTATCTGTTTTCGTCTGATTCTTTGTTTCCGGAACAATCGTTAAAACATTATATTTTTGGTCCCTGTCCTTTCGGTAATATGACTGAATTCCTGTTGCCCAGTCTTGTAGAAACACAGTTTCTGCTTTTACAAAATAAAAGTTGTGTAAAAAAAGGCAGGTTTTTTTTATGTATGTTTGTGAAAAACAGTCACTGTTGCTCCCAGGTTGGCGAAAATGTTTTACATCAAACTGTGCCGCCTGGTATTTATCTTGCCATTCAATCTCTAAATATTCAGAAAAGCGGGAATATACAATGAACTCCCACATAGAAAGAAAACACACAAATAACAGCAATACAACAGCCAAACTACACACGCAGCCTCTACGCATACCTCGTTCACTTGGCCGGTGACTGCGAGATTTGTGGCATAAGCACGTAGAAAGCGACAAAATCCTACTCCTACTTATATATCTCTTCGATATTTTCAATGTAGTTTATATCACTTCATCCAGTGCCTTCAGAAGAGTACCGGTAGATTAATTAACTAAACTCCAGTATCAGCTTTTAATATTATTTGATGAATCAAGTTAAAATTGCGGTGTTGACACTGATATCTATTCGGGGCGATAGGAATTGTTTTGATAGAGTTTAGTTAAATTATTCACTTAGCGCCACAATTATTTTTCCGTATAGCGTGCACTCAGCCCCAAAACACACAGGGAAGAAACGGCATTCTGGTAATTCCCATATTATATATTTAAAGATTTGTTCGATTTAAAATTAAATTACCCGACTTTGCCGTGGCGTGTCGCAGCGAGAGCTGCGACATTACTGTAGATTAACTCAGGGCTTCTTAATTTTCATGTTCGAATGAAATGCAAACATCGGAGCGCGTGGACGCTGACAAATGCTGCGCCTAGCTGCGCCTTCTGGAGGGTTCCGGAAATTAATAAAACCAACACCTTCGAGATGGGAAAGAAAAAAAGTGCTGAATTTTCCTGCGTCACTAAAGAGGGCCACAGTAGGGCACACATTGGACACGACATACGGCGTCAGCGTTCAAATGGAACTCGGGATCTCACAGATTGAACACGTACTCGGGCCGAACAATGACGCTGCTCTCGTGTCCAATCACTGGCCTTCGATGGCCTTCTCTAGTGACGCAGAAAAATTCAGCACTTAGGGTTTCGCATCCGTCGGAGGTGTTGGTCGAACGCAAAACCAGGCAGCGCCCTGCTCTCCAACCCGGAGTTTTATCAGCTTCCAGAGGCCTCGAGGAGTCGCAGCATATGTCGACGGTGGCCGTCGACATATGCTGCGTTGTTCGCATTTCATTCGAACCGATAGTACTCTATAGCTCGTATTCCTTCATACATTCCTACATAAAGTCATTTCTTTGATTTAGGACTTCATTCTCTGAATAATAATTGGGTTGTTTGTGTGTTTATACAGCCTAGAACTTGGTCTGCCTCACAGGGGCGACGAGTCTCCCAGCTGTAGATGAGAAATTTAGCCAGTGCGGTACAGCCGCTAGCCTGGGGTCTTTAACGTGCATCACGCAGTAGTGACACACGACCGCACGCGGTACGATGCTCATCCAGATCGAAACGGGCAGGGGTGTGGCTCGAACCCAGGATCCCTGGGTTCTGCAGCGCGAACTTTCGCTCCACGTGCTCCGAGCTGGTGTGCGCTAGACCACTCGGCCACCGATCCCCTTGCGACACCGGGCTGCCAGATGGCGCCATCGGCCTTTGCGCGACTTGAGAGGACTTGTAAGTGCAGCCCTGCAGTTCCCGGAGTGGCCGCTCCAGGAGAAATGGCGGCGTTCCGATTGCATCTCGTTCGTTTCTCGAACCCCAGATGGGAGTCACTTTTTTCAAAGCAGGCTCCTATGGCAGCTTCCCCAACTTAGTTGGTTCTAGTAACGTTGCGCAGTGTTCTTACTAAAATTCTTTTCCTTCGATTAGGAGTAGTAGATGATCGACTATACAGTCACAGCGAGCCCAGGAAACGCAGTGTGTGGCTTGCCACGTTCACGGTTCTCTCTTCGTGATTGGTCCTCCGGCGTTCTTATTAGCTAATACCGCCAAATCATTGGTTATGGAGGATTATTTAGATGCTCGGGATTCGACGCACCCTGCCTTTCATGATCTGCAATGTAGACAAAAGAAGTGACGTCAGTAATAGATGTATAACCCGGCCAGCTGTAGCCCTTACAGCTGTCCGATCTTGATTTTTTTTTTCCTGTAAGCCCCATGGTGCGGCAATGGCCATGGCTCAGTGACTTCCAGTCAGAGTTGCCCAAAATCCATGCGGAGAGCCTCGGCTACGTTAAAGTTGTTTAAAAGGTTCATGGAATTGACTGCCACATTTCCTCTTGACGCAATCCGACAGTCGGTTTCACAGCTTGGCATGCCTTCGTCATGCTAAGCTGTGAAACCGACAATCACAATATACACCTTTTTGGGCGAGTTATTCGGGGCCACGGCTCATATTGCCGCAGATTGTTAGAACGTGTCAAATATGAGCTCGTACAGTCCTTCATGCTTCTGGCGTTCTCATCAGTTATTGAGAGGGCTGGGGTTAAGACTGGGGGACGGCATGCTAAGTTGAGGGACCGTACGTAGGACTCTTACAAATCGAGAGATATTAGAGCTTGCGGGGACCGCAAACGCAGAAAAGGCCTAATCAGTTGCTTTATGTGATATATACTTATTTCATTTATTTGTTTTGACTCAGGGGCGTCCAGAGGATGCACTACATCCGAATGGATAAAAAAAAAACATAATACAAATCTTATCAATCACCAGTAAAAGAACGAAAGAAAACAAACACAAAGAAGTGAAACCATACTGCAATCGATTAAGATATTATAAGCAAAGTGATAATACGAAAGGTGACGAAGGTTATAATTGAACACACCTGGTAGCATGTGATGATATTATACACACTCACTAGAACACGCGTTGTTAGTTATAAGGGTAAAATGGGAAAGCGGCGTGACATTTGAGAACTAAAAGTTGCTTTTTTATATCTTATTTCAGAACACGACTTTCCTGGTTCTCGGATGATAAGGCAGGATGATCTCCTTCATGCACCAACGTTGCGTCCCTTACGCAATTCTCGGTCGACTGTACGGCTGCTTTTTTGTCCACAACTTTTGGAGGAAGTCACTTGGGGACGCCCACGTCACCTGGAAGAGTTTCTACACCATTTACTCGTTTGGCTTTTTTGTCATTTACCTCCTGGGTGAGATAATGTTCGCCACGAGCTTTGCACGGGATGTGAAGGATGTCTCGGATGCATTCTCCAGACACCTGCTAATCCTAGTCCACGGCGTTGTCACTACAAGGGTGCTAGCCAACTCCGTTGCCATGTTAACGAAACCGAATAAGCTTCTAGCCTTTTTCCGAAAATCGGAAGCATTCGAAAAGGACACCGCCTTCTCACTCCGAACCTACAGCCTATGCAGCTCAGTGGCACATCGATGGAATGCAATGCGCGCGTTCGCGGCATTCTTGGGGTTGACTTTGAGCTACTCCGTGGCGATACAATTCTTGGCGATGGAACACGGAGAGCAAATTCTATCCCAGTTGGCCGTTCCGGTTAAGTTAGTTGGTTTCATTATGACGACCGGCTTCTTCGTTTACGATTCTATGTTGTATCTGTTTTTGAGAAGCTGCATCAATGTGCTCGTAGAATACACCCAATTCCAGCTGGTAGTGTTTCGAGAGCAAAACCTTCTCTTCCGACCCGGAGAACCTTCGAAGATTGAGGCTATGCGACTTAGTTTGAACGAAATGAGGAAACTCAAGGAATTGTTAAACGACATCTGGGCAGGGCCGTTGATCGTGGCTTGTGCGAGCACCGTCATTACAGACTGCGTTATTCTTGACGCCATGTTTTACGACGGAATGAAGCAGGAACTTTGGATAATCGCGGCTTATGCATTGTCGGCTTCGTTGTCTTTCATTGACCTGGCTTGTACTGGTCAGACCTTAATCGACGAGGTGAGTCTTCCCACAATGACAGGAAAAGAACAAACAAGAAAACTTTTTTTTTTGGTTCCCAGGCACGCAAGCTCAAGAGTGCCATGCTAATGGTTCGTGCACATGGGAAACCAGACAGGTACCTACAACAGGTAAATGTGCAGCCGGCTAAGGGTAGGGTTAAACGATAGAAAATGAGTAAGGCTGTGGTATGTGTCTCTTTCTTTCACAGCTGCGTTACCTCTATGAGGGCTTTGACCCCGAAGGGATGTGCCTCGACGGTGGAGGCTTCTTCGTGCTCAGAAAGTCTTTGCTCCTTCCAGTAAGTTATTAAAACACCTTCATCCCTGAGAAATTTTCCGTTGACTACTCCAGGGGTGTGAATAATTGCTTTCCTTTCTAACTAAACTGGGCGTACATTTGTTCCAACTGCAAACCTATGTTTTGAATGAAATGTACGTTGGGTGTAACATTTGTTTTAGTGTTTCGAACCATCTTGCCATTGCTTTGTTGCAACATTTTATCACAACCCTGATCGGGCCGAGTATTATTATTAAATAAAGAAAAATAAGTGCAATCCAAGTTTCGAAATTAGCAAAAATCTAATGAACCTTTTTTTTTTTTTTTTTTTCAAACCTTATCGAGTAACATTGGCGGTGGCCATTTTTGAGGCAAAGAGCGCGTGTTCGTATCCGAGACTGCGCCAAACGCCTACGCAGTCCTCGTGTCCAATGCGTGATCTGAGTACACGTTATATAATGGCGAACTTAGAATACTGCCATAGCAGCTACTTTTGAAGCGGGTTTGTTTTCTGTGCTCATCCATGCGTGCTCGCCTGGTTCTTCCGTTCTCTGTCTTTGCTCGTAAGGAAGTGCCTATTTGCACTACTCCTACTTTTTTTTTAATGTGCTAAAGTCACGAATAGAGGGTTTAGGAAAGAAATGTTCACCTCTTGTCTTTACTTAAAGGGAAGCTTAAGAGGTCCTTGAATTCGAACAATCGGTAAACGTTGTATAGTAGACACTTAAAAAAAGACGTGTTTTAAGTTGTTTTTTTTTCTGCTTTTTTTTCAATTTTTTGAGTAGGAGCGTTTGAATAGCCGATTAAAATTTAAACGTAGACTCGCCCGTTATGGTGCGACGATCGGATGAAACAATCTGGACAAAACCTCAATAGAAGACTGCTCTTAACTTAGATTTCCTGAAAAGTGCTTCAGCTTCCCTTTAAACCCATCGACAGGCATTAAAAATTCAGGCATTTCTGCTCGATGTATTCAACATCAGTTTTTGTTTATCTTTCAGATGACTGGCTCGATAATAATATTCGCCGTTATCCTGGTACAAACAAGCAACACTGTGGCGCTGAAAATCAAAGCATCATAAGGATCGGGAATACCAACGTTTTTTAGCCTGTTTATGAAAAATAAATGGAGACACGCGCATAAAGAACGCGCCGTGGAGTTTGCCCTGACAGGTCTCGCCATCTGGTACGCAACTTCCGCAACGGTGGAAAGACCGTTTCGTCTTTGGCGCCGTTGAGGATGCTGTGCTGTACTCGACAGCACAAACATACGACCGCTTTCTTCTTTTTTGTTTAGTTTACGATGAAAATTATATCATGTCTTATCCTAACATGTAAAACAGCAAAGGTACAAGCGCGAGGTCCTTAGTTTTTGTACATGTGAGTGCACTTGGCAACAATGACATTTGAAGATAATACGTTGCCCATTTAGGAACTATTTTATCTCCTTCCTGCGCTCTAGTGTTCACTTCATTGATACTGTGTTTCGGTGGTTAATTTGTTGTGTTGTAGTGCTCAATCAAAACCGCCATAACCACATTAAATTTTTTTTTATGAGACAACTTCATTGCTGCTTGTTAGAACGTTCGGGCGTGCGACCGGCAGAAGAGATGAGTAAACAGCGTTGCGACTCAGGTAAGCTGTCTTTGTAGCGCTTGACATTGCTATTTGGTGAATAGTAGTAGAGTGTTATTCGCAGATTTGCCGTGTTTCAATTTGTTGTTTGACCTATGCTGACTTATTTAAGTGGCTCGTAAAATACGTAGTTCAAGCACCGCCAAACATCTAATTAACGCTTCTTTTATAAAACTATATATATGTATAAATGTTGAATAATTAATTACGCGCTTTTTAAATACACGGTCGACTTATTTTTCTCGTAACGTTGCCTTCAAGTCTCTTGCCACGTTGCGATGCGCCAACATGCCAGTCAATACATTTTAGTTAGATTCTACTTACGTTGAAACAAATCAGCGTTTACATATTTTAAGCCAGCTATATGTAGGTGGTTTATGCCGCGAAATAAAGCATTGCATACATATAGATATGCAAAAGTATCGGCAGATATGATTTATGATTAGCGCCCCGAGACAGAAATCAACCCGATATCTTGTTGAGTGAGTGCCATCTGCGTCATAGTCCATTTAATTGATCATTCAGGAGATGCGCGGATCATTATGTCCACAGTACCAAAACAACAGCTCAGTTCTTCCTGAGCCACAGTAACTACGTTTTCAATATATGCGGAACTTACGCAGTAAAAGAAGCCAGCGCCGAGTTTGGAAATTAGCAATGAAAAAGGGGGCAGGAGAAGAAGACGGCGCGCCGGCGACTGCCCATCGTTGCGCTTCTTTGCCGGGGAAGGCGCTTACTACCGCTTGACTGCGGCGACACTTAGACATGTGCTCTGGTGCTACATTCACTCAGACCCGTGTACGTAGAGCGGTCTCTATAACGACCAAGGGAGTGGTGTTGAGGTCGGCATGTCATGTTGGCAAAGACAACCAAATCTCGCCACATCGAGTGTCGTGTTTTCCAAAACCTGTTTATGTTCCATGCAACTGCCGGACCTTGAAAATCTCAAGCTCGATTTCCAACTGCGACGAGGTCACCGACAAAAGTGCTCTTTTCCGCTCTGGTTGCGGCCCGAGCAGACGACGTGCACGGACTCCTTCGAAGTATTGAGTCATAGTTTGCCACTGGATTACAGTGAGGGCTCGCCATCACCCGCTGTTTACTGTTTGGGCATGCAAAGCGGCCCCAGCAAATCTTCCCATTCATTTTGGTGACTCTTGTATCGCACACCATAAAGACTAGAATTCTATTTTTTTCGTGATAAATTTGATCACCTCATTAGATTCTAATCAACTGTCAGTAGAGCATCTTATGTAGTTACGTGGAGTGGCGAGAATTTAAAGGAGAACTCAAGTGCTTTTTATAAAAGTTTTTTTTGATGGCATATTGTTTGTTCGGCTTTAGACAATAAAAGTGATTAGCTCTAGATGGCAAGAATTCATACTAAACTCAGAGCAATAGAAATACACGGGCACTATTTTCTCTTGACGGTCATCCTGGGTCCCTACCTCCTTAATACACTTAGACTAATTAAAACAAGGTAATTGCGTGAAGATTTCGAATGTTACTAATATTGAACTTTTTTTAGGCTCGTTATGCATCATATCTTGACAGAAATGCCAAATATTTGGGTGTTGGAGACGTAATACTGCTATTATTGTTCGAAAACGCCGTCCGACGGCGCACCCTGGTGTCTGCTCCAAGGCGCAGAAAGAGGGGCATGCCACCATCTTTGATCAGAATTTTAATAGGGAAATCGGCAGCCCATGAGTGTAAATTCTCTTTTTTAGAGCGCAGCTCTTAGGCGCCCGTTTCCGGCTTGAGCGGCGTCGGCGTCGGCGTCGCCGTCGGCGTAACCGCGCAGTGCATTATGGGACGCGTGACGTCACTGATGACGTCATCGGCATCGCCATCGTCACTGATGATGTCACCGGCATCGTCATAGTCACTATGGCATCATCAATAACGTCACTCATGACGTCATCGGCATCCGCATCGTCATCGTCACTGATGACGTCACTAGTGAAGTGACCCCTATGAGGTCGTCACGTGACCTTATAGGGGTCACGTGACCCCCTGAGGCACGTAACCCCCGTGAGGTCACGTGACCCTCGTGAGGCAACGGCGACGCCGCTCGGAGGGAGGAGTAGCAGACAGGATGAGGAGGTGAGGAGGAGGGAAGAAGGTCATACCTTCCCCTCAGTACCCTTCCCCTCCTCCTCCTTAAGAGCTGCGCTCTAATTCGGCGTTACAGGGCTTTCATTTTTTTTTCGGATGCTTAGAGCCCGTAGATTGAGTTATCACCATAAATACATGATCTCAGAACCCACTTGATTTCCCCTTTAATGTGTATTCACTCGGCGGACCAATTAAGGGAACCAGTTCCACGGACCAGAGAAACGTGGGTATCGATTGACCTTGACATAATTACGGAGAAATCCGCTGGTCCGTGGTTAGTCCGCAGATCTCGCTCTAAATCCCATGGTTACAGAGGACCGTAGTGAGGACTGGGAGTCCGAGCTCGTAGCTTCAGTTGCTGACTTCGCTGCACGTGCTACAAAATAAGACCAGCACCTCTCAGATATCTGACCCTGCGCCCAGAACTTTCGCTGCACTCCAAGTGAGACGTCGGCACGTCCCGAAGGAAAAATCCATCAATGTAACCCTGTTTGGCAGTCAATGTTTTCTAGTGGACCGCTGACTGTGCCTGACTGTACGTCAAGCATGTCTGATTGGCCAACAAGTTACTCTGACCGACAGTCAAACTCCAGTCAGACCCCGCTTGTCGGCTTTCTGATGGTTTCCTGGTGGCAGTTGGCCGCCGCGAAATTCCATCAGGATGTCTTGGTGGCGATTCTGACTGTACATCGATTGTCTCTGACTGTACGTCAAAAAGCTTTGACGTACAGACAGACGTACGGTCAAAGGACGTAAAGCTCGTTCGGACACCACTATTTTGTCAAATCTATGAATACGAAAAGTAATCTATGCACGAGAAAACGATTTCGGGACGTGAGCCCATAAAACCGCTGACGTTAGATATTTGACACGCAACCGACCGACAACCTTGATCAGAAGCCTGCCGAAGCGCCGAAAACGACACTTCGCTTCGCCCATGGAGGCTTCGCCGCTTCGCCGAGCTTTCATGAACGATCGCTCTCGACTCGTTTTGTTTTCCCGCTTGCTCCAACCTGTCGATCCTGCCAGGGTTCTACAATGACTAATGTTTTAGTAGAATTTCTACCCGACAAGACCCAGCCTGTTGTGAGTTCCGACGATGTAAGGGACTTTAGCGGTGTAGTTGAAGACGACAAGGTGTACCAGGTCTACTGGGCCGGTGACGCGCGAACAAAAGGATCGTTCTACGACGCGAAAGTACTCTACATGGCAGGTGAGTAGAACTGAAGTACGGCGAGTGATGTACGAGTGCTTTGCATAACATGCTGACGGCTTAACTGCATTTGCAGACGAAGCATCTCGTATAAAACGATTAGTGCAATCGAGTTTCAAAAACGGTTCCATTGCATAGCGGTTAGGGTTTGCGATTTGTACGCAAGTCGTCGCTGGTTCGAATCCGCGGTTGTCCTGCTTTTTTTTCCTTTTTTTTTTCTCTAACATTTTGTTTTATCGAGGTATTTGGCGATATTTATGAGTGCGTATAGCTTTACTCTTATATAAATGCTGCCCTTGTTGATGAAATTCCCTTGGCAGTGGCAGTCAGACGTCATCTGATGGACCATCAGATGACGTCTGATGGTCCATCACGTTCCACCAAGGCTGCTGACTGGCAGTCAGTGTCCCAAATTACGTACCTTGATGGAATTTTCAATAGGGGTGGGAGGTTCCGAGGCATCGTTGGAGGGAGCTTGCCAATCACCATTTCTGTATGTGAATGAAATTGCTGAAGTTCGTAGTGAATTAATCGATGCGCCTCTTGAATCGTCATGGGCCCTTGCAGCCAGCGTGTCTGCTCGCTCGTTGCCGGAAATTCCAAGATGAGACGGGACCCACGGCATGGCAAGGGCCCAGGTCCTCCACCGTTTCAGCCTCGAACGCAATTGTGGCCAGAAGTGGCGTACGTTCATCCGTTCGTTGGAGCTGTTGGAGTGCATCTTTAGAGTCGGTTAAATTTACAGCCTTGGTGGACAACGTAATGTTCTTGATAGACTC
This sequence comes from Ixodes scapularis, assembly GCF_016920785.2. Taxonomy (NCBI): domain Eukaryota; kingdom Metazoa; phylum Arthropoda; class Arachnida; order Ixodida; family Ixodidae; genus Ixodes; species Ixodes scapularis. Next base: position 123,504,372 of record NW_024609879.1, on the reverse strand, counting down.
AAGAGCTCCCCAAACTGCCACCAGCTCTGTCGATGTTGATGACGTCACGAAGTTGAGTCGTCCAGGACCATCAAGGTCCATGTCTGGAATTGTGATTGCAACCGTTGCTGTCTTCTTGGCCCTGTTGATCGATGCGTCTGTAATTACCTGAATCCAGCACTTGTAGCTATCATCTAGGCGCTCTACGGCAGCTGACCTCGCAACAATTGTGGGCATATTTGCTTTTCGCTGTGGAAGGGTGTTGATTCTCGCATATCACCAGTTGTGGACGTGTCGAATGCGGAGGCAAAAAAGGACGCAAGTCTCCAGGGTCGCCAATATCTCGATCAAATCGCAATATCAAATGCCCCAGATGAGAATTTTGCCTTGCCCGAAGGTGAGATTGGATACTAGACTCCAAAGGCACACCACCCGTGCGACTAATGTTGCGCGTGGCTTTCTCCTCCAACGTTAGGGAAAGCGGCCATTCCCCGGAAGACAGAAATGTCGGAATGTTTTCCGCCTAAGTGGCTAGCCCCAAGCAGCTGCGAAGAGCAGTTCGGAGGAATGTGTCAAGGTCCCTAATTTGGGCTCTTCTAATGGCTAAAAGAGGGAGCGAGTACAAGATCCTGCACATTATGACACCCTTATAAAGTTGGAGAACAGCGCGTTGTGGAGTGGGGGGGGGGGGGGGGGGGGGGGGGAGGCCGCAGAAGAATCCTTCAAGTTGTCTCGCAAGTGCCGTCGGCATCGACCAAGTGTCCTACGAACTTCAGATCTCCAAGTCACGCGGTCGTCCAAGACGACTTCGAGAGAGGTGTGCTGTCTAACCTTCTTAGTGGTATCCCAGCAATTTTCAGCTATAGTGCGTTTTGTGGTGCTCGACGTGGCAGACCGGTATAGAAGTAAAGCTGTTTTTCAGCTGAGAGGGTAAAGCCCAATTTTGATACCCTTAGCGCCATGGCATCAACGGCCACCTGAAGGCGATTGCGAATAGACCCGTTGCAAAAGGTACAGCACCACGACGGTATAGGGAAGTTTGGGAACCCTCGGCACAGATCATGCGCTTCCTCGTTGCGCCTCCGCGATTGCGTGCGTGTCCCGGCAGCTACCGCCAGCAGCCGTTGCAGCCATCCGCCATCCCGCCCATCCGCCGAGTCGTACGTCGCTGGCGGCGTACCGCATCTGTGGCAGCATAAAGGCATCGCGACAGGTGAACTTATTTGAATACGGTATTCGTCGTAACTTACCTTCACGTAATGAAGTGTCACCGAATCTATTTAGTTTGCACCGCAACCGTGGCAGGTTTCGACCAGGTTCGACAAAGCGTCGGTGCAGCAGACGACAGAGCCGGTGCAAAGGAGAGGGATGAGAAAGGGGCAGCCGTTGGCTCGTCGCTCGCCCGACTCGGCTGCTCAAAAGTTGTTGCCGTGGTAACCTGCGCCTGCTCGCGCTTGCAACGTGTTAGCGGGAGGAGGGACGTCGGGAGGGGCGTACCGAGGACTCCCATTATTCGTCGCGCGGCGCGCGCGGGCTTTTGGGATTTTCGGAAAGGGTTTACCGCGATCGCGTTCTTCGAGGATCTGACGCACCAAATTGCAACATAATTCGCGTATATGGCCATTCTTGTATGGAGATTGGAGTGTCCTGTTGGTAAGCAACCAAGGAGGGTAGCTATCGCAATGTTGAAACGTAGGGGGCTCAACATGCTGCCTTGAGGATCTCCTCGGTCTTTTGAACGTGGTGGGCTTACAGCTTCACGTAACCTGACCTCGGATGGTTCGTTCCCCTACTGAAAAAAATTGTATGAATTTATTTTTGATATGTTTATTGGACACATTCTCATATCAGTACTTATTGGTTATTTCATATAGTTTGTCATGTCACATATAAGTTTCAGCTAGGCTAGGTGACGCTAGGTACGTACCGCCCAATTCATATGCTACAAAAATACTCTCATTTGCTCACGCCATCATTACACTTCAGGCACCTATTATACACATTACGCATACCACTAGCATCAGCTGAACATATACAACAGGATGCTCGATAACTACTTCTGAGCTCTGCGTTTCCGCCTTTTATACTGGTCGTTTTGAAGTTATGGTTTTTTTTGGTGGCCACCTAAGCAATACATAATATTTCCAGCATGCCGATTTTTTTTTTCAGCAATGTCATACCTCTGAGAGTATTTTGAGCGGCTCCTGGGATGAATCTCTTAGTAAACATTAAACGCTGATTGCATAATTAGTTGAAAGGCAATAAAACAAGCCGCTCCACTGTGGTTCCAAGTCACGTGCTTGCTTCCCCGCACGGCACGTCGTATACTGAAAAAGAATTCTGTATGAATTTATTTTTGATATGTTTCTTGGACACGTTTGCATACCAGAACTTATATAACATATCAGTTCTTATATGTTGCATATCCGCTTTTGGATATTTCATATCAGTTTCATATGTCGCATATCAGTTTTTACATATTTCATATTCGTTTTTTGATATTTCATCTGTCCCCCAATTCCGAGTTGCTTCAGCAGGTGGATGATGGTGAAGTGAGGGAGAGTGTCGAATGCACGACTGATGTTTAAAGCGACACAGTGTATCATCTTCCCTGTAGCTTCTGCCTCCTCGAGGGTTGACGCGATATCTTGTCGCCGGCGCACCTTTTTGTTCGAAAGCCAGCAGTTCTGGTGGAAACGCTTTCATCCTATCCAATACACAAGTGAGACGTTGTAGGACCATCCGCTCAAGTAGTTTTCCTACACAACTTGTAAGTTAGACTGGTCTGTAAGACGAAGGCAGCGAGGCCGGTTTTCATTATTGGGATGATAGTTGACTCCTTCCATGCGTCAGAAATGATGCCGGTTGTCCGTACGAGGTTCAGTTTCTTAAGAACATCAATGTTGTCGGCAGGATCGACATTTCTGACGCATGGAAGGTGTCAACTATCATCCCAGTACTCTATCATCTCTATCATCCCAATAGAAAGAGACGACATTCGAGATGGCTGCGCCATTGTGGAAAAGGCGTATGGATCACCTCAAATCTCTGAGGCAGCACCACTGCGGTAGCGCTGCTCTCGGTACTGAGCATGCGCAGATGCGTCACCTCGCGCGGAGTATGGTCTCTGCGCCCGCGCAGTGCCACAGACGGTGTGGGCAAACGCGGTCTTGTTGGTAAACAGTGTGTTGGTCGATACTCTGCGCTTCAGAAGCGTACAAAGTAAAACTCAAAATTAAAATGAACCGGAGTGGCGTGTCGCAGAGCTATAGAGCCAGATAAAACTAGTCAGACAAATAGAATACAGTCTGAAATGATGCAGCTTAAACAGAAACAGCACCTAGCCACTGTTTCGCTTCCTCCGGTTAAGCGGAGTGCAATACTCAGTGCCGAAAAGGGAGGGCTGATCACCAAAAGCAAAGAAACATTTGCGTAGATATTTGTTTATTACGTGATGCAATTAAACAAGCGTGTATTATGGGGATTTCCATACCAACAAGAAAAGTCACAACTGATCAGTCGCTGGTGAGCTGTAAAAGCAAACAACGCTGTGGCCATTGCGGCGTTTACCTTCCAAAAGAGCTATGGCCGTCAACCGACACAAGCCGGAAGGGCTTCCGGTAAGCACCATCAATCTCTGAGTAATATATTCTGTAGATTCGATCGCGTGCTATGAGTTGTCGCGCTGTGTTCGACGTTGGCGCACATGCATTCATGGAGAGGTGCCAACGTAACAGGCGTAAGCAAATGCTTTGGGCGTGGATACTACCGAATCATGGTAACGAATGATTGCCACTAAACATGACTTCCTCCGAACTTATCTGTCAGAATTACACGGCTTCCTCGAAGGGTTTCAAGTTCGTAACCTTTCTTCCTTGTAGATTTTGGCGAACGCACAGCGTACGAAAGATTTGGCGGAATAATATGCTTCCGTGAAAAATCGTACTCTATTTTTGGTGAAATGGAAATATAGATTTGATAGTTTACACCTCCAAGGTCGCAAATCTGTTTGCCTAAATAAATAGTCGATCCCGGTCACCAGTGATGTGTGATCCTTCTTGTTGTTGGGCACGGCACCTGAAATACGTCTAGTGGTGTCTCAATAAAACCCTTCCATGACACTTATTTTTACAATAACGTAATGATTATAATTGAATTGAATTGAATTGAATTGGTTTTATTCAGACACAAGGTCTCGGATGACAAGGCAAAAGACAGATGGGTTGTGCCTGACTTGGCCCTATCACCAGTTTACATTGCTCAGCGTATAGTACGACACGTTGAAATATAAACACAGAAACCACGGGGAAACAGAACGGCCCACAAATAAAGATCAAAACAACATAACTTATACAGTAGTCATGTCATAACAATTTTCGGGGACATGGGATGCACTAGAATAAATGAAGCTCAACCATTGGATACAAACACTTTTTAAAAACATTCATTCAATGGGACATGATAGAAGGTACCGTTTTATATTTCTTTTAAAGGTATGCTTTGAGCCGCATTCATGAATCATTTCTCTTACGGCCGGATGTTTATTTAAGAAATCAGGAATTAAGTACGCTAATTGAGTATGTCCGTAATTCGTCCTTGACCAAGGTATTCTATAAGAGTCATACCGAAGATTGTATTGTATATTTCTTGGAAGGAATGCGTCAAAAAAATTGGACTGGTCACGATTGAACTCATTAAAAATGTGGATTGAAAGTTTAAGCTGGAATAACTGACTAATATTAAGGAAGCTATGTTTTAGAAAAAACGGCGTTGTGTGGTCGGTGCGCTGAAGATTTTCAATACAACGTACTGCTCTTTTTTGCAAAACAAACAGTCTATCAATATTTGTCTTAGTCGTTGAACCCCAGACTAGTAGACAGTAATGAAGGTGGGAATGAACTAGTTAATAATACAACTGACGTCTTAACCAACCTGGGACAAGTGTTCTTATTTTGTATAAAATGCCAATAGATCTAGAGATGCTTGCATGAATTTTATTTACATGTGGAGTCCAGCTTAAATTTTCTTCAAAGAGAATTCCCAAAAATTTGTAGATACTGACACGCTCTATCGGAGAGTCTTGGAATTTTAAAATAATTAAATTTTTTTTTTAAATAATTAAATTTTAAAAATAAATTAAAACAATAAAACCCCTTTGCGAAGAGGATCTGTGCGAATGGGCGAATTCCGTTTTACAGCAAGCGTCGACGACTTAAGGTGACGTCAGAATTATTAGTTGGTCTACATACGTTGCAAGTATGACTTGTGAAAGATTGGTGTTGGTGTGTGCAGATTGTCCGGTGGTGCAGCGTTGCCAAGGCGTGCACACGACACGTCAGACTCGTGATCCAACAAAACGTGTTCCCTCTTATGATATCGTGCTATTTAGTAAGAGGGTTTTTTTGAAAACGTGTATTCAGATGATAACAAAGGAAGACATATACCGTAACCACCTGCATCTGGTCAGAATCTTTATGTTTTAATGCCAAGCTGAGTTATTCATCGGATATGACAGAAAGTCTGTAGGCCCGTAGATTACGAGAGACTCGCACTTTACAACGATGTCAAAATAGGTTGTTTCAACCAACTTCACTGCCGCAATTTAAAGTACGCCTTGAAACAGCTACGAGTGGAACTGAAAATGCAAATTTGACAATGTTTTATTGCAGTTGCTCTCGAAAGCCGTATGCTTTTTTGGTGACATTACACATTGAAGAAAAAAAAAATAACGCAGTGATACAAACAAGGCAATCAAGATACGCAATCATTACAAATATTTTCATGGTAAACAATATGATGATATTTTCCGAGGCACGTCAAATATCCAAGTGCGGGTTGTGAAGATGATGGTTGACGCACGTTCCAGTCTGAATCTCTGCTTATACTGAAGGTAGATCTTGATTTCTTGAAAGCGGAGTTGGCAGAGTTGGTCTGTGGATTCAACACAGCGCGCTAGAAACGAAGACAAACTACAACGGGTGTACACAGGACAAGCGCAAAGTTGCTCTAATCTCTACTCGTTTTTTGCTTGGGACCCCCACCACACCCTTTCCTTCCAATTAATTTTTTGGCGTATATTGCACCCTCTTTTCCCCCTCCCTTTGACTCACCCATATTCAATCAATCAATCAATCAACGTCTATTGGACATCACCAAGCACAAAGCACAAAAATGATGTTTTGAGCACAGACAAAAAGCCACAAGAGTGCGGCTTGACTGGGTCTGAGCCCCATCTACATATACATAGCCAGATTACAATGTAAAAAACAAGCAAAAAAGGTTTACCAACAGCACCGGTAATAATATACAACAATAAACAAGTAACGCAACATGAGCCATCACTTTCTACACATTAAACAATTAATGTACGCAGAGATATACAAGGCGAAAATTATAGATCTAGATGTATAACCTAGCTGTAGGGTACACGAAAGACTTATTTTTCTTTCTTTCTAATTATCGTGCGCATTCAGTAAAAATGGTAATGTGTAACAGAAATGAATTTCCGTAATTCGTGCGTGCATGAGGAATGATCCATGTTTTAGTGTGACGTGTTTTATAAATGTTAATGTTTCTTGTTAATCTAGATAGTTTTTCAATGCTGTTGTTATTTCCTTTCTTGCCATCTCAGTACCGATTAAGCACGATATATCATTATAAAAAAAATTGAACCGGAAGTGCGTTAAGACTGTTGTGTTCTGTTTTTTTGCTGGCAACACTGTACATATCATAACGTCATCTGGCAACAATTCACTGGCATAAACGAGCACTTTTCGTTCAACGTTCGAACGGATTGGTCGGCCCTTTCTACGTGTCCTCAGGAGACCACATACTGGCGACGAATGAAGACCGTTGAGGAACCCTGTCGGACCTGCGACTGCCTACTGGGATCTCTGAGGGTAAACGGACGGCAAGTTCGATTACAGTCCGTCACCACCGCCGTTCCTCGCTACGCCGGCACCAGCCGGCGTGCCTTGGTGGCAATGGAAGTTAGCCTTCCTCAACTACTTGGAAGCCGTTGGCGGCGATGACTTTGCTCCAAAACGCAGGAAGGCTATTCTTCTCCATGCGCTGAGCCTGGAAGGACAGCGGATCCACAGTAGTGTGGGACCGACCACTTCGGCACCCGCCATCAAAGAAATAGAAAAGGAAGGAGTCACCAAAGGGCATGACGAAAAGAACGTATCCGACGAAGCACTGGCAGGGCTGAACAACCACTTCTCGACTACGACGAACGAACTGATGGAAAGACATCGTTTTCGTCAGCGCCGTCAAATCCCAGGTGAAGCGTTCGAAGCCTACGCCGCCGCCCTGCGTGAGTTGTCGTCGGACGGCGTGGAGCCGGCACGGCGATGTCACTGTCGCTCACGCAATTTCTGCTACTCACGCAGGTTAGTGAATTGTTTGCTGTGTAAAAGTTTTACTGTTTTTATCTTGCCGGTCCGTCCCCCCCCCCCTCCCCCAAGTGCTGTCTAACCGCTCATTCACACTGGAAGCGGATCCGCGTTCGCAAAGCGGTTGCGAACGCGGTTGTATAAAGATCCAGTACAGTTGCACGCGCACTCGATGACATCATGTGCGCGTGCAATTGTACTGGATCTTTATTCAACCGCGTTCGCAACCGCTTTGCGAACGCGGATCCGCTTCCAGTGTGAATGAGCGGTAACTGTGTAAAGTCGAATTCGCTTGTGAAGTACCTTACACGTCATCGCATTTTCTCGCTTCGGCAGCTTGCGTTTTATATTTCATTGCTTTTACTGGGGGGGGGGGGGGGGGGGGGGGGGGGGCGACGTTGAAATAAACCCAGGTCCTGGTAATGAGCCGACTGTGCAGATCATTTTGGACGGACAACTGGAGATGAGGCACAATTAAATAACATCGAAACGAAACAAGTAGCGCAAGGGTCCACCCTTGGAGATTTAAAAAGGCGTATTTTATCCTTGGAAACCCGGGTTTCAACACTTACGAAGTTGGAGGGGGCCGTGACAGAGCGTAGGAATAGCTGTCAGAGTGTAGGAATCCCAGTAAAAGGCTGTCTTTTAGCTACCGTGGCCTACAAACACACACGCACGTGTGTTGTGTTCCATGTTGTACAACGTGGCAAGTCACTTCTTGGATTGGATGCCATTCAGAACTTGAAACTTAACATCCACGGTAACAGACTCAGCTGTCTACGAACGGTCGCGCACGTCACGGGGGGGGGGGGGGGGGGGAGTCGCGGAGGGGGGGAGGTGGCGGGCTCCCGCTCAGGATGCCGCTGACCCTCGTAACGCCACTGCTTGTTACGCTTGCTACCCATTCCTCGAGATCAAGAAAAGTAAGCAAGGAGAACTGTCTCGGGCAACCAAAGAAAATATTCCGTCGGGAAGAAGCACCAAGCTTTGGCAACGCCATGTCAAGTTTCAGGAGACGCTGACTCGGTTGAGGAACATCGCCTAGAAGCTTAGGCGACGCCAGTACAAATTACGATTGGACTAGACTCTGTTGAAGAACAACGTCAGGACGTTTTTACGTCGCAGAGAACCATCGACATTTGAACGATGGCATCCCGCCCGTTTCCAGGGCTTCCATGTGAATTAGCTATATTTCGCTTAGTTGTTTTTTTAGGGGGGGGGGGGGGGGGGGGGGCAGGATTATGTTGTTTTGATTGTATGCTGGCAACGCTGTGTATATCATAACGTCATCTGGCAACAATTCAATGACATAAAAAAACATTTTCGGTTCAACATTCGAACGGATTGGTCGACCATTGTTCGTGTCCTCAGAACACCACAAAGACTTAAAAAGTGGTTCGGTATGTGCAACGTAAGGAGAACCAGAGATAGCGCACACAGCTTTTTTTTTCTTTTTTTTTTTGTAGTAAAAAACGTTTAGTATTGTTTTACTTGGTTGTGTTTCCCCAAATTAGGTGGCAGTAGTTGAGGTGAGAAAGAAAAATTAAATTTGTAAATAAGCAATTTTATATTAGCGGAGAGAGAAAAACGCAACATGGATAAGAACACCTACAACGCGAGAAAGTTTATTAGCAATTATTGCAATATATTGGCTCGAAACTAAGTGTTCTTCAAGTACAACTCCTCGGCTTTTAGCTGAGTTGTATTTTCCTAAAAGAATTCCCGTGATGCGCTTTTGGAAAGTATTAAATAATGAATTATACTAGTTGCGAGAGGTAAAAATGTGGATCCTATGCAGTTCCTATAGACCTTTTTCGCATAACCTCAAACCAGCCAGTAACTGACGTACCCTCGACCTGGTGCATTTTTGGATTGCCCGCTGACGCAGGGTACGCAACCGCAAAGGGTATGGGCGAAAAGGCTTAAAAACAAACGTCGTGGATGAGTTAGTTCTGCGTGCTCCTTTTTACCGTGCTACGATTTCCGAAAATCTACGGTTGTCTGGCTACCACTGCGCGGTCATCGCATGGATAAATAATTTTAAAAAAGCATAAGAACAATAACCGAAAGTGTGCCATGAGCACAAGAAGCTGCAGCGCGAGTATGGGTGCAATGTTATCGAGCTTAGCATTTTCCCCAAGAATCCTTATTTATGAAGTCAATCGATTGCGAGATTGAATCGCGAGAGATTCGTATCAGACTCAACGTCACGTTCAAGCTCACGACCACTTCGTCTACGACAAGAGGACCGATCTTAATTCCCGGCGCAGATGGTACAATTAGGTTATCACTGCAAGCCCCATGGTATCTGAGAGGTATGAAAAAGTCTACATGCCACCACTCAAGATGGAGCTATCAAATGCCAAGAGCTTACCTGCATAGGCTACATTGATTGATTGAAGTCCTTTAATGACAAGGATGGCTCAAGGCCGCAGTGGGGAAGAAGGGGAAGGGGGGGGGGGGAAGGGTAGTGGAGGGGGTTTGGTCATTTCAACATGTCGGGCAGGGTACTAGGGCAGTCCACTCGCGCTATACCGCTCGGTATAAGCCACTGATTTTTCCATGATCTGCGACCGCCTTTTGGGCATCATCGTCTGTTTGTATAATAGCAGTAAGGGCTGCAAGAGAGGTCACTTGTGGGTCGTCGATGCGGTCTCGGCCCCGTGCGAAGGCAGGACAGTACTTTATAAGATGCCACAAATCTGCGCGGCACTGTTGGAGACAGTGGCTGCATCTTGGTGGTGCGGCTGATACAGGTGGCGGCTGCCACTTACTGATTATGTGTGGTGTGTAGGCCGCGTTCGCGATGACTTTGTTTATAAAAACTTCTTGCTGCCTAGAAAGTCCTTTGATGACAGGCGTCTGGGGTGTAGCCTCCATGATACGCTGTTTGCTAGCGGTCTTAATGGAGGTGCGAATGAAGTGCATGTACGCTATATGCCTGTTCAAGGGTGTTTCGGTCGGATCCAGGTGATAAGGTGTCTGGAGTGTGGGATTGTCGGGGTGCGGGGTAGCGTAAGTGTGGTCCGTCCCGCGTGCCTGTACGGCTGCTGCATGCGCCGCAGCATTACCCCCGTCATTCGCTGTATGTCCTGGGGTCCAGAGTATGGTAACCTTAATGCCAAATTCTTGAAGCATCTGCAGTCTTTTTCTAATTTGATTCGCTGTGGCGTCTTCCGTGGTGGAGGAGGATAGTTCCTGCACCGCTGCGAAGGAGTCGGTTAAGATGCGATATTGGTGTCGGAGGGCCGCGTCTCTGTCAGTGAAGGCTGTGTTCTGTACGTCCTCCAGTGCTCCCCAAATGGCGAGGAGTTCCGCATGGAGTGCGGTGCCCTGTGGGAGAGCACATGAGTGCTGTCCTTGTATGCGAGGGTCGGTGTCGCAGATCCAGGCCATGCTGACTCTGTCGTTTCTTGCCGTTGCGTCCGTATAGACGTTGACAATGTCTGCACTGCTAGCGTGCCGGCAGCTTCGGCTGCGCCTAGCCTCTGCGGCCAATCTGAGCATAGGGCGGTTGGTGAAGCTTCCATGCGGGGGAGTTTCCCAGGGTGAAATGATCCCACTGACGTCCGGCATTGTATCGCACCGTCGCCTTTGGTCCCATAGGGTTGTCAGCTTTCCCTGGTAGGAGTTGTCCAAGCGGGACTGCATTCGGATACAGGCTTCGGTAATGATGGTCTGGATCGGAGGTATTGGTGCCAACTGATGGAGGAGGGTCATCCTAGTGTGCTTGGGCAGCCCCGTTACTGTACGCAGGGTGGCTCTGTGTAATTGTTCTATGTCGCGTAGGTCTTTCGGAGAGAGTTCGTATACCGGCGCCCCATAGAGGACTCTGCCTACTGCAACCGCACGCGCAAGGGTTGCGGTTGAGCTTTGTCGCGCCCCGCCATACTTGTTGGACATGCGGCGGACGGCGTGAAGGAGGGGTGTCCAGTTCTTACGTAATGTTTGAATCCACTTGTGTGTGCTATTACAGCTAGCGATCTGGGCGCCAAGGATGCGAATATGTCCATTTGTTGAGGTGATTGGTGCCGAGCCGAGCACAAGGGTGATTTGCTTCCGCGGGTTGGTGACTACATTAAACTGCTCATATATACTTCGCTGTGGAAACTCAATCAAAATACCCCACCGTCTTCGTCCTCGTTCTCTATAGGAGGCAAGGTGATGGCCTGTGAGTAGCCAGCTGGATTCAACCGCACAAGCTCCAACCAAGTTATTGCAGCCTACCATAGCCAAGTCTAGCCAAGTTCCCCCCATACCCACACCGTTGCCTACCCAGAGAGCTGTGCTGCCAGAACTAGCTGGTATTTCCTTTTCTAAGCCGCTAGACGGCGTCGTCGGCTCCGCAATTCTCAAGATGGCGGCACCGTTAAAGATGAGGTCTATAAATATAATGTGCACTTTTTGTTAGCAGTTCCGCCTCATGACTAGGAATTTTCTCTACTGATCCCTTATCACCACCAACACACGGGCTCTTAAAAAGACACTGAAATAAAAACACATCTTTTAAAGAGCTCATTTGAGACACGTTTTTCGTTTTCTTAACCTTTTAACAAAGAAAAAAGATTGTTCGAGCTAGGCGGTTAGCCGCAATTTGGCTGGAGGAAGCGCGCCATATAGGGGCCGCCCAAAAAAAGCAGTTAACGACGTTCCATTTCTCGGCTCTCATTATTTGGAGAGACGCTTGAGGTTTGAAATGTTCCTTGTAAACTTCTTTATCCCTGCCGTGACAGTATTTTTATCGAATTTTTTTAGACTTTTTGTTTTCAGAATTATTCCGAGATCGCCTCTTTCGCATTCGTGTGAGACGATAACTAGCTTGACTGACGGCGTCCGCGGAGTACTAAATGAGTGCAGCTCGTCCAGCTCCTCTACTTTTATCAGCGCGAGGTACATTGCGTTCGCCGAGGTGTTTAGAGGAAGATCTTTTCAAGCGACGTAGTTGGCATCAAACAACTGTCGCAACTACGGGCCTCGGAAGCGCTCTGCGGTTGCTTGTTTTCGTAGCGTCCCAAGTCAACTATGTTTCTCCATCTGGTTTGATTTGTTGATTTGCGCGTGTTGATGCTGAATACAGATGTTGGTTCCCGTAAAAGCGGCCCCGCTGCTATGTGAATTGCGCAACGGTGATGATTGTAATCGTGGTTTCAGTACCGAGAAGGTATACCTACACAGGTAAGAGGAAGTTTCGAGTCATTTGGATGGAGGCCACCGGGCGTTCGGCTCGCATCAAGGTCGTCCAGTTATGTTTCCATAATTTCGCTTCGAAAGCTAAGTAGCTCTCAAATTTTCAGTGCACGTGACTTGCAAAAGCAAATATTTTCAAATCGCGTTTTAATTTTTTTGTCAAAACGTTCACACACTTTGCTCGCGGAAGCCGTGCGAAAACAGTAAGAACAGAAAACCTGAAATGACTGCAAATTCATTCTGTTGCTTTTTTTAGTTCTCTCGGCTGCTTTTTACCGCATATCGGCATACGTTGACCGTCGCTTGTACTGTACCATGACTCGTGCATTGTGGAACGCTAGAAGGCCACTTTTATGGTCGTGTTTTGCCGTAGCCTCCTACATACATACAAACCCGGCAGTTCGAAGACGAAGCCATAGAGTTCCCGGTCGCAGATTTGGAGCGCGAGGATCTGGTAGCCCCGAGCATTTCTCGGGGAACCTGGACGTCAGCGCACATCTTTTGCAGCGGCGAGGACCCGAAACATGGTTTTCAAACTCGACGAGAAAAGAAGCGGTAGCGCGAAGAACGTGAGGAGCACGGCGGACATTCCATCGCTCGGGAGAAGTGTGTTTCGGCTTCTCGCCGCAAGCGGGAAGCCCGTCACGTGTCTGTCCTCTCATCCGTTATCTGCCGCTCTACCTTTTCAATTTCGGCGGCCGCGTCTTCTGGTGATCTGCCAGGCGTTGTCAGTATTGAGGAGGCTATGGTTTCCGTCTTGAGCGGCGTCGCCGTCGCGGTGGGCGTAACCGCGCGTTGCATTATGGGACGCGTCCCATAGTGACGCCGCACGTGACGTCACCGCGCGTTACATTCTGGGTAAATTTCCCCGCTAATTAGAGCCGTAATATATTCCCGCTAATGTTAGCGCAAAAAATTCCCCATAATTTTAGCCGAAAACTTTCCCTTCAAAAACTAGCTGAAAAATTTCCCCGCTAAATTTAGCGGAAAACATCCCCCCCTAAATTTAGCGGGGAATTTGTTCCGCTGAATTTCGGAGAAAAAAATTCTTCACTAAATTTTGCGGGAAAAATTCTCCGCTAAATGCAGCGGGAACAATAGGGAGTTTTCGTAGACCGCGTTGCCTCCTCCGCTAAGCGTTCCGCAACGAAGAAGTTGCTACTGCGCCTGCGCGCCGATAGCCTTGACTGTGGAGTTCCCGCTATTGTAGCGGGTTGCGGAGGGCCTTGCGGGACGGCGAAAACGATCTACGAAAACTCCCTATTACCACTCTATATTTAGCGGGGAAACTTCCCCGCTAAATTTAGAGGAAATAATAGAGAGTTTTAGTAGATCGTTTTGGCTCTCCCGCTACGCTATACGCTAGAGCGACGACGCTACTGCGCATGCGCGCTGCTAGCGGAAACATTGCGGAGCTGCGGAGGCTAGCGGAGGCGCGCTAGCGGGCGAAAATAGCGAGGGGCGTAGCGCGGCGTGCTAGCGTGGCTGTCGCGAGAACGAGTCTTGGCGAGATGAGGGAGACCCAGCGAGGGACGCTGTTCAAGATGGCCGCCACGCCGCGTCTACTTGGTCTGTGCGTTTCGCGATCGTGGTTCTAAGGGGTGGATTATACCTTGCTGCTGCGAGAAGTACCCGCGACAAAGCCGTTCCACGACTGCAACAGGTAGCGATTCATGGCGGATATACTAAACGCGGCCACGGAAAGGAGAACAAAAAAAAAAAAAAAAAAAAGAAAAAGCTTCGCAGTTTTTGGTGCTGTGAGCGAAAGGTGCAGCCCCCTGCTCGGCCGCTTTGTCGTGAAGACCAAACCGACTAAGGAAGCGGAGCGAGCAGGCGGATATGAGGGATTTCTGTGGCGCTTCATTTTCGGTGAACAACGACGCAACAGATGAGCTACAGTGGTTGTCCTTTATTTTTGAAGATTTTTCTCGGTGGCTTTGGCACTTGACTCATATCGGATTGGCTTGGACAGCTTGGCCGACAGTTAAACATAATAGTCACCTACTTACAAAAGAAGCAACGATTAGCACGTTATTCAATAAAAAAAACAATATTTTATTAAGATAACGACGTTAATAAAAACAATTGCAAAGGATTGCTTTACAAATCTGTTTTACGCGAGCCCTAGTGTCCGAAAGAGCCGCTAGTGGCGTTGCGTTAGCTCTCGTAACGTTGTAATCCGTAGCGGGTTGCGAACGTTCTACTAAGACTTAAAATGGTAGTTCCGCTACGCTACATATAGCGGAGGTCGTAGCGGCTAGCGGATAGCACAGCGGGAGTGACTGAACGATCTACTAAAACACTCTATTGTCCCGCTGAATTTTAGCGGAAAAATTTCCCCGCAATTCCCCGCTAAAGTTAGCTGGAAATTTTTTAGCGAAAAATTTCTGCTAAATGGGAGGAGAGCAGAAGAGGAGGGGAGGGTACGGCAAGGGGGAGGGGCATACTTTCTCTCCATACCTTGCCCTCCTCCTCTTCAAGGGCAGCGCTCTTATTCGGCGTTACAGAGGATTCAAACCGTCTTTAATTGTTTTTTTTGTTCTTGTCTATAAATTGCGGTAGCATTCGTCACGAGACTCACGACGCAGTTCACTGTGAATACGACGACGCAAATTTTGTGTAAGCACTTCATTTTATTAGTTGTTTACGACGGAATCATTTGCGCCAGCGCTACTGCTGCACGCCACTTCAAAATTGAGTGATCTGTGTAATCGTTTTACGTGCTGTCTGAGTAATCATTTATGTTGAAGCTGTGTCCCTGCCCTCTTTGATCATCCACCAATTAAAGTCACTGGATCTGGGAAAGTAGCACCATTGCCCTCCCGCCCGGTTGGCCGGACACAAAAAAGAACACCAGCATACAGACGACAAAACTTCTCAAGGTGATTGGCTGATCGGAATCGCCTGCCATGGCGATCGCCATTTTTTGGTCTTTCAAATTTCCGAAGCCTCGAGAGGGTCGTTCCAACCAGTCGCACCAAGATCACAATGGATCATCATTGTACAAAAAGCGTTCATCGGCCAATACTGACCCCTTTCGAAATTTCACGTGCCGATTATTAGAATGGCGGAACCACTGCACAGTGGCGGAACAACTGACATCGTGGAACGTGCAAGTAATTGAATAAGATAGCAAACATTGGAGCGCGACCAACGCTAGTAGCCGACGAACAAATCAAACAGCGTCTAGAGTGCAACGTCACGGTGCTCATCACCTTTCTTGTGGGTGTGTTTCATTTTCTAACACAACGAAACGCACAAAGTGTGCCGTGACGTTGCGGTTTTAGTCCACCCAAGGTCCGGGATTTTAACAGCTGCCAACAGGGGGCAGTATTTCGGTATGGGTCTATAAGCGTCTTGGGCATTGTGCATGCAAGAAACTTATCAGTCATGCTTATCTGCCCAGATCTCTTAAAATTATATGTTGCTCTTCTTGAGTGTTTCAAGACAGTAAAGTTATTTTTCAATTCTTCCTAGCCCTGACGTTGCACGCGATGGCAATGCGAAGATGTACGCCATCCCATCCGGCGTCCTTTAGGACAACCTCTAGGCATGTGACTCGAGACCGCCCTAGACGACCTCTAGGCAATCTCAAGGATGACCTCTAGAATGACCTCTAGGATGACCTCTAGGATGACCTCAAGGATGACCTCTAGGATGACCTCAAGGACAACGTCGAAGGCGGTGTCTAGAATGACCTCTCGGACGACCTTTAGGAAGAACTCAAGGAGGACCTCAAGAATGACCTCAAGGATGACGTCATAGAGGATGATGTGAATAACGACGACTAGGACGAGCTCTAGGATGACGTCAAGGGCGATCTCGAGGACGACCCTTATGACGACCTCAAGAAGGACGTCGAGGGCAACGTCTTAAACGACGCCCTCTTTGACGTCCTAAACGAGTTCAAAGACGACATTTAGGGCGGCCTCTCGGACGACCTCAAGAACGATTTTTAGGACGACGTTCAGGTGGACGTCCGCATGCTCGCGGCACATGCGTATGCAGACGTCCTGTGTATGCAGACGTAGCTAAAGATTGCTATCGCATTAAAGATGTTTTTTTTTTTTTTTATTTTATTGTCCGTTCAAGTTAATTAAAATTTTCCTTCGCACGCTCGACGCGCGAAAAGGGTTACATCTTGGCCGTGAGGTGAGATCAGAGTCGGGCAAACAACATGCTCATGATTTATCGAAGTCTTTGGGGTGTGATACAATTCCTTCCTAGCACCGCTTTGCTGTTCAGCTTGCTCCTCCTAAGCGGAAAAATCTTCTGTGGCGTTTTGTACGTTTCAGCTGAGCGTGTAGCTCAATAACTGACTTTTTTTTTACGGTGACGGTCGCTATTGCCGCCAGCCAATCCCAGTTGTGCCTCGTGTAGGAACGTCGTGTCATGTGACGTCATTGCATTACGTGACGTAACTTCACACTGCGACATTTAGAACAAATCGCGCCCCCTGACCCCTCTTCCCCCCCCCCCCCCCCCCCCCCCGCTTAACTTCTCCGCTTAAATTACCAAGAAAATGCTCGGTCACCTTTCCTAGCGAAGACGCTAAATTTAGTGGGAAAATACCTACGTGCATTGTGATTAGGTGTAACATCTGCGCAGCAAAAAGTGCTCACCCGGTAGAACGCGTTGCACAACCGGGGTCCTCACAAATTGAACATTAAAATATGTTCAACGAGCATGACGTTTCAAATGTTTATACGCATGGCTTATCGTGTGGCTTTGAATACCTTACTTCTCAATCCAAAACCTTTCTACAGCCTCAACAATCGCCGAGCTCACACTACATATTATTGTAACTGTTTATCCGGGTCTCTTCTACGTAAGACATATGTGCACTGACGCAAACGGCGTGGAAACAACTTTGAAGCTATTCGGGGAAGCGTCGATGCCGGCTTGCAGAATGTTCTAGCCAAGCTCCGTTTCATTCCTCGGCACCGCCTTGTTAGCGAGCCCGTCGCTGGTCTGTGAAAGAATCACAGTGTAGGTTATCATGGTCCCGGCCATCTGAAACAGAACGAATTTCATATTCACCTTAAAAATGGGATCATTTTGGTATCATTTTCAAACCTACGTACGCGTCCCATGCGGAATATAAGGGATCTCCGTTCAGAACACGTACAAATACCAACTCCGGTGTGATGAGGCAAATCACTATGTCGTTTCGTAGTTATAAACTTTCATCACGCACATTCTGTATTGAAGTACGCTTCGACCGATCGAATGCTAACGCGAAGAAAGCATAAGTTGACTCAGTAGCTACACTCATGTGTACTCTTCCATCTCCCGTTTCTGCTTCTTCTTGCCCGTTCGCTCACAATAGCTTGGCGTTGTTGTTAAATTACGTTGGTCATTGCATGCAACTCTTTGACACTGGAATAACGCGCAAATGTTAAACTAAATGTAACAAGTTGAGCTGTGTATTTATGCTACATTACAGAAATGTTTCCCATGTTAGAATCCGAACTCAAAAATAAAGTTTCTAAACATGAAAACTATTTTCAAACTAGGATTTTGGAAGTTTATTTTTTTATTGACTTGCGAAGCACATAGTGTCATGGGGATCGGAAGCTTCACTCACTTACAATTTAATTTGGGGCAGCACTGCATAATTTCTTTCAGTTAGTGAACTCAACGCTCTTAAAGTAGGTAATTTCATTCCAAGGTCAAAGAATCCTTTTATAGCGCTTGTGGTAATAATTTTAATACAAAACACTAATCGAAAAGCATCTTCACCACTGTTCACTAATCGAGCAGCATCTTCACCAATGTTCAGTTATTAAAAATGAATAGCACGTAAAGCGAGGTCGAACGACGTTTGGCAACTCCAAACGTGTAACTTTTCTCGCACATATTTATGTTCATGCTGCACTTTTTTTAGAATAGTAAATCGTAAGGGTGCAAGCGAGCTGGCGAATATTAACAATGTTGAATTAACCTGAGACTGGGGTAGAAAAGAAACATCAAAACGGGGAAGGGAGAGAAAATAGACAGGAAGACGCCTCTCCGTCGTCCTGTCTATTTTCTGTCCCTTCTATGTTTTGAGGTTTCTTCTCTACCCCAGTCTCAGGTTAATTGAACATGCTCTGTTTTGCTTTCTAAACCATAGCTTCAAAACTTATATTACCATATAAACACGCGTTACATCGAAGTGTCTGTGACTTACCGACACCAGCAGAGACTTGTTCAGCCTAAAGAAGCCGGCACCGTTGAGGCACATTTCTTCAGGATCTATGGTTTCATGCAGGTATCGAAGCTATAAAAGAAAATAACAGTCGCCACTCAACAGATATACTTCAGCACGTACACAACACTGCTGCTAAAGGAAGAAGTTCACATCCCTATACTAAAGCTCCCGTAAGAATTAACAATCTCTACTACAAAGTCGCGTCTTACACTTCTTATCGAATTGTGTCGTACAGACCCGGAAGGTTTAAGAATCGCCAGGCTTGGCTCATTATGGGTTTTCGCTTTTTGTTGAATTAGTTTTTGTTTGGGGAAGATGTCGGTTTCCGCAGAGTCACAAATAAACGAAATAGATAAATGTAAAACTCGAAATAAATATTTATCAAGGCGATCTTGTGCCTACGAATTAAGACGGGATACATCGCGCGTTTTGCGTGGGTGACTGACCAGAAGAAGGGCGTTATCTTTGCTCTTACATACGGGGAAGGCTCGAGGATGGCTCGAAAAATGCTCTGAATTTGAGCACACGATTACAGCCGAGAATGGGTTGTCACTTTGCAAAAGAGCACTGGTTGATAATTAAAAAAAAAGAAAAGAATAGACCGATCTCACCAAGTGTTCGGTACATGCGTGAGGCCGCCATAACTTTAGTTCAGAGGCGGCAGGCGACAGTGCACGAGAGGGTTCGTGCCGTTGCGTGCTCTACACGCGCAGACCTCCAGCGAGGTTGTCGCACGTGCAGAAAAACTAAATTTCCCTAGATGCATTGCAGCAGCGGTGGCGAAGTCAAACTAGCTGGTGAGATCGGCCTATAGGAAGTATTCACTGGCGGCCATAGCTGTGTGCGCGACTGCTGAGCGCGTGCTGATGGCGAGCTTCCACAGTTCTTTTGTGACGTGCATTCCGCACCCTCGAGATTGCCAGTCTTAGCAGCCTATTAATGGGAGCTCGTTCTGAGCATGCGCTCTCAACAGCAACCACAAATATGGCGCCCAATGAATACTCCCTATTGGCTCCGTAAGTGATGACGTCACAACATGGCGTTTGGGTCCAAACGAACCGTTGCTATGGACGTTGCTATGGACTAGTGCATGGAGACTCCACATGTGGCTAGACTTTTGCTTACAAGTAAGTAAATAATTTTTTGTAAGCAACCTAACTTCTTGATATCTAATTACGAAGATGTTCTTGTCGTTTCAGTGTTGTATTGCAACGATGAAAGCTATTCCTGAAGTATTACACTCCGTTTTGCTTCGGTAGCAGACGACACTATAGGTTCGCTGGCCTCTGTTGCAGCGGGCGTCTTCATTGAATTTCCCCGGTAAACGAGCTTCAAAAAGAAATGCATCGCCATGGCCGTAAAGGTCTCCGCAATATGCGTTTTTTTTTTTTTTTTTTTTTCTGTGAATAACCCAGCTTAGTTTAGAGGGATGAAAATGCCGTAAAATGAAACCACGCCATGCAGATCAGTTCCGACGACGACCTAAAGTGCATTACCGGCGTAGCGCAGGCCGGCATGAGAAACAAATCGTATGCCGTCGTGGTAAGTCGTTTGTTATTACTATAATTGAGGTTGTCAGGTTATCAAAAAATTGCATGTCTATCGCCATTTCGCAGTCTGTTTTTTTTTTTTGGTGTACATCAGATTGTGTGGATGCGCTCTTCTGGTGAAGATCTCTATCGAACCCGCGATGCGAGTACAATCTGTAATAAAGCCACCTTATGTGTTTTTTTTTTATCCAGTTTTTTTGTGTTTTGGTGTCTTGTGGGATTCTGAAGAAACAGCAAGAATCTTTCTCCACGCGATGATTACAACCATGTACGAAGCGCCCTCCCATAGCGCGAGTCCGCAAACAAAATTTGGGATCTAAACCGATCGACTGAAGGGCTTTTCTCACGGGTGTAATGCGATCTTTTAGCAGCCGATCAACTCGATCGACTCCCGGACTTTCGATAAACCATATTTTGCATCGCGCTCCACTATGAATTCTAATAATCGTCTGAAACTCATTATATTTCAAACAGATGCAATTTCAGAATATCGTCTTTATTCAGACGATTCAGACGCCGGTGCCGGCTTGACCGGCGGGCGTGTGGCAGACGGCATATTTCTTGCATTCGTCGTCTGCTGCAGGCATCTTGAGGACCGGAAGTTTCAGTCGTAAATTTTTCAGAAACAAGCGATTACCGGCACACTTCTGCCGAAACATATATCACATTCAAGCTTTCTACATCTGTGATTTTTAGAAGTTTAAACCCTACATCTGATCTTTAAACGGTCGGGTTTTCGTAGCGAAACCTAGCCACATGTACTTGTCCATAACAACGACCCTAGCAACGGTTTGTTTGGACCCATGACGTCACACTTACGGAGTCAGTTGACCAGGGACGACTGCCCAGGGTTAAAACCCCGTTCTTGTGCGTGGCGGTCGCGCGCGTTCCAAACTCCGTCAAGCACGCGGCAATAGCAGCAATTAAGCAGCAATGCCTTGTTCATATAGACCAGTGCCTGCTCTGCCATGGGCGCCGCCATGTCTGTTTATGCTGACGCCATGACACAGTGGGGGAGCTGCACTTTTTGCAAGACCAAATTTTTTTTAGAAACCTTCGCACGTATCGTGGTGCAAGAACGTCATAAATGCATAGTCACGAAACTTTATGAACAATACCGATGAGAGAGAGCGGTAAAAAATAAAAATCTTCTTTTAAGCGCAGCCCCTCTCTTTACAAAGCCTGAGGTCGACATTATTATTTCCCATTTTTATCGCTGGGGGCTAAAATTCGGACACTGGTCTATAGTCTAAAACATTGTCCTAATCCGTACGCTCTGAACTGACGTGCTAGAAATATTAGTGGGAAATAACAAGCCCCACTGAAAATTAGGTTAAGGGAAGGAGGCCTGAAAACATAAAGAGAAAAATTGTGACATAAAGACGAAAAAAAAAATAAAATCTTCATACAGGAACCTCAGTCCAAATCGGTCCTCTACGCAAAATTTCTGCCGCTGACACTCGACAGGTTGTATGTCTCACTTGGTTCTGTACTAAGAGATCTGCGCCTCAAATTTTAAGATTAAATCCACATTTGATAGACAATTTCACATAGCTACATGCAGATCCTAATTTTTGCGATTGGGTTTAGACCTAGTTTCGGGATTTATTTCACCCTATACATATACACATTTCTGTTTTTTATTGGAAGTTTGTGTTT
The DNA here is from genome assembly GCF_016920785.2 of Ixodes scapularis. NCBI lineage: Eukaryota > Metazoa > Arthropoda > Arachnida > Ixodida > Ixodidae > Ixodes > Ixodes scapularis. The sequence goes on along the minus strand of NW_024609879.1, from coordinate 123,482,410 downwards.
TTACGCTTTACAAAACATTCAAAGACCGTCGACGCAGGCTTCATAAAATCTGTTTAGAAACATCTTAAAGGTGAACCGAAGTGATTTTCAGTTTGTAAGTTGTATTTCCTCTTCAAAATAGTTGAGTCCTCTTAAGTTTATATCTCGTTGTGCGCCCCTCGTACAAGGTGGGGCCGTCTCTTTGACGTCAGTGCATTCTACGTGGAACGGAAATTTTCGGGGTATAATACACGGGACAAAAAAAAAAAAACATTTAAAACTACGCTTTTTTTTAGAGTGTTTTACAGTTTACGAACAGAAACACCCAATTTAAAAACTTCTGGGCGGCTAAATACCAGATGTTTCCCTTGGTTCACCGTTCCCGTAAATGGACCTTTTTTCCAGTAAGCGTCTGCGCACGCGCACACCCTTTTCTCTTGACCTTGACCGCCCTTTCGCCATTCTTGGAGGGCACTGTTTTCTTGCGACACTAATCTGTTCCTATGGGAGAAGGCGAGTCCGGTTGCCCTCCATTTGTAGTAGGCGGCGAAACCGTCATGAGGCGCTCCTTACTGGAAAAAGGTCCATTCGACGGCGCTTGTTGTTTCGATCGAGAACGGCCTTCAGCGCGTCTTCAAGCTTCCAGCTTTTGCCGGCATAACGTGAATGTGAGTCCGGCGCCTTAGGCCTACGAAGCGTCTCGGGGGTAGCGCATGTTTGGTGCAGTTTACATCCAAGCACACACTCGCCCAGTCGATTGCACGAGCGTTAAATATGAATATCGACCCATTACCACGATAACAGCACACGTCAAGTGGCAAGAACGGCAGGTTCAGATCGCAGAAATGAGCGTCTCACACAGTCGGCTTGGCGCCGATGGCCCCGGCATCCAGAATCCAGATTCCCGAATGGGGTGCCCGCGCGAAGGCTTCTGGGAAAGCCAGCGTCGTTTTTGTGCGGGGTGTGCGGTTTGCATTTCCGTCGTGAGCTGCGACGACGCGAGCTGGGCCCGCTGGCTTACACTGCGCTACGTCGCGTTCCTGATGAGGTTGGAACACGGTGTGTTGGAACAGACTTCCGTTCGCAGCCAGCGTCGGCCAACGCGATTGGGCGCGTGCACTCGTCGACGTTACGACGCGATCACGCGCCGACAAGTGGAGCGCGATGAACACTAACCACGAGGATCCGCCGCGGCTAGGTGGCGTAAGCTACCGCCCGTTATAAAGAATACGATCCATATCCATCGATCTATCCATAGATCTGGCGGAGTCGGGCGGACACATCCCTCGGGGTAGGGTGAAAAGAGAGGAAACATATAGTTCGCTGGTTTCGAAGCAATATTTCAGTATTACGCCTTTTGTACTTTTAACGTTTCGCGCCTTTGTCGAAATACAACGCTGAACCTGCTCAAAACTAGGTACAATGATAACAATCGTAGTTTCCACTGGCCGAAAAAAAAAAATAGAATGCGAGGGGAAAGAGTTTGCATGTCTTTTTTATTGCCGTGAGATCATTAGGCAATATTCCAATCTGGAATTACATGTTAACCGACAGCTATTACAGTATATAACACTAACAAACATTTTCTTTTCTCAGAAAGAATTTCATTTCAGTACACCTTTAAGAAGATTGCACATAAATTAGGATTCCTGGAACGCGTTTCTGACTGGTATGTTTAGCGTGCCCAAAAAAAACGTGTCCTTCGATTTCCACCTGATGACGTTACAAAAGTGTCATGCTGCCCTCGGCAACGATTCTGGCGGTACCACAGCAGCGGTGGTAGATGCGGCAGACGCCTGTTACACTGGTGGTCTTCACCCAGGCTGACAGTACTACATGAAAGCCTCGGCAGCCAGGAGTTGGGACGCCGTGACGGCAGCGACACTAACGCCCTCTCGTGCTTTTTCTTTTCATCTTTTGCCTTTTATTGTCGGGATTGCGAAATTCGACGACATGGCACACGGGCTCTTATTACGTCTTTTGCTTCCACTTGGGGATCACTTTCGCTGCATACAGACCGTATGCTGAGCTCAAGTTCATGTCCTTCTTTTGCAGGGCTTGTGCTGAGTTGAGAACGCCTAGCTTTGATTAGCTCTTATTGAATGGTTAGACCTCAAAACAAGCTTGCTTGGCGGTCTATCCACTATCCCTCGATCAGAACTAATCAGAATTCAATGTTTTGACGTCACCAGAACCCCTGCAAAAGTAGCAGACAAACTTGCACTACGCATAGGACTCTAAACACGCAAGCCAAAGATATGTTGCAAGCACCGTAGTAAAACACTTGGCCCACAACCGTATAATTCTTTTCAGATTATGGAAATATCTCTCTGGAGCTGCAAGTTGGGGGAATTTTAGTGAGTAAACATATTGATGGGACCGTTATACCTGCTGCACGTATCCGTTCGTTGCTGCAAACGTGTAAGCCGCCTTCGTGGCGTCCTTGAGTTTTTGTGCCTGCAAAACAGTGGGGAAATGTACATTCCTTTTCTAAACACGGTGGCATATACGGGGCGTTTCGCGAAACTCCAGTAAATTCGATTTTGTGAAAACTACGTATCGCACAAACACACACACACACACGCACGCACGCACGCACACGCAAACGCACGCGCACGCACACACGCACACACGCACACGCACACACACACACCACAAGTTTGATGCGGAAGTGGCCATTGCCAGAAACGCCTCGAAGGAAAGTTATTGGCGTGCGGTAAAACTAGGTAATTAATTAATCAATATCTTAAAAACATGGTTATAAATAATTTTAAAAAATTGAAGCGATTTATCGAAAACTACTTTATCCATCCGCATTACAATTGTATAACGCACACGCGGCCTTTTCCGGCGTTCCGACAAAAATAATTTAGACGCGTTTCTAGGTTTTGCTTTCTCATCGCAGCACATCTCCCCGCCAGCAATCCCGCTCCCTGTGGCCAAAACGCTCAACGTGCGTTTTGGCCACAGAGACACCGGCACCGACGACGACGACGAGAAGGCCAAACCTGACGTGGCAGTCCGGAGGCTTTTTTATCCATAGCCTCTGCTTCGTGCGAGACGTGGCGGCGCACGCATGTTGCGCGTTTTGACCGCGGGGAGCGTGGTTGCTGGTGCGGAGATGCGCTACGATAAAAAACCGAAATCTAGAAACGCATGCAAATTGAGAATTTTTTCGGAACGCCGTAAAACGCTGCGCTTGCTTTATGTTATTACAAAGTGGATAGATTTCGCAGTTTTGGCTAATGTCCGACAAGTTTCTATTTGAAACACGCCCTTAAGTGCACTATTCAAAGAAGTTCATTACACGAAAACAATGAATGATTTAATTGATCCGAACTATATCAATTTTCATAGACTCTTAAAAAAAAAAGACATCAATATTTTTTTTTGATACGTAGTTTTTGCAAACACTGCAACGTCAGGCGACAATGCACCACATGACGTGCCGTGACACCGCAACATCATGTGAAGCGGTGGTGTCAAAGAGTCACGTGACAACCATGAAATGCTGCGCATAACATCTTTGGCAGTAGGCTAGGGTGAAGGAGTAGTTTTTAATAGCGGCGTTGACGCGTTCACTAACCTCATCGGTTAGAGCCTGGCTAATGCAGGCCATGTCCATGAAAGCAAACGAAGAGTACAGGCAGTACGACATAGCGAGCCGGACGTGTGAACGAAAAAAGCCGTCGTGAAATATTGCATAGAAAACAACGCAAACATCCAGGAGAACTCCCACAGACATCGCTACGAGTGGTGCCTCCCAGATAGCGTTCAAGGAATGTTTGAGATCTCTTATGCCTCCTAGGTTGTGCCGAATGACCTCAAGCTGCTGAGACAACTGCATATCATTGTGAACAGCCTCGAATCTGCAGCAGCGTTCAAACATTTTCACCTGGGCCTGTAGATAAGCCACCAGGACAGAAGAGCAGGAACTCAGGACTATGTAAGTAAAAATATCGTAGAGGAGATAGTACATACCGGTTAAGATAGCACCAAGTTTGCCCAAAAGGCCAAAATCAGCAGGAAGATCTGCCGTGAGGCTCACCGAGGAAAGCAACGTCGAAAAGACATAAGAGCTAACGATACCTTGTACAACAAAAAATCGACGGAGAAAAGACCATCGGTCTTTCCAGACACCTTTGGGGCATCGACTTGAAGGCAAGAACCCTGTGGTTTTCTCGAATACTGACGCTTTCCTAAAGAACTTCAAGAGCCCGCTTGATCCTGTGGCCATGGTGACAAAGTTGAGCAGGGCCTTGAGACTCACCGTCGCTCGTAGAATAAGCAAGACAAGCGAAGGGAAATCATGATAAGAGAGATTGCTATATATGTGACACCTTTTTACGATGAACGTTAATTCAACACTAAACCATGACGCAACGGCAAATGCTGAATAAGCGGTATACAAACTCCTCCATGTAACCTTGGCGTTTTCCAGCGGCTTCCAGAAGCTTGGAATGAAAAAGCAACCTCCCAAACGACAGAGCAGTGCGTATGGAAGGAACTGACGCTGCATCAACGAAATCATTGCGGCCCCGAACTGCAAAGAGAAGCGTGATGGGTTGTTAGAGTAAGAAATTAAGATGCGCCTACTTCGATTTTTAAAACTTTGTTTGCCGCGAGCAAGACAGCCTAAAGAAGATTTTTATAACGGCAAAAATATGCCTATTTGATTTACACTTGTATCTGCAGCCATAGTCTGTTGCAGGTTAAGAAGACCAGGACAAACCTTCACCACAGCCCTGTCTGCTGGCCATATGATTGCTGGTTTCTTCCTCTCCACTCGCCTACTCTCCAACGTTTGCTCTACTAGAGTACAAATAGTGTATGGCTTTTTGGGAGAAGCTAGCACCAACATTCTGAAGCTGCAAATGACTATTGGCCTTAAGATTCTCCTGTTTAAATTTCTCGTGTAATTAATTTTTTTTTTCAATTAGCGCTTGTGTTGTTTTCTTATTCTATTCGTTATCGTATTTTGGGAGATCTTTTAGTGATCAATCAACTCGCACATTAGATTGTATTAATTCACAAACTGACCGTCATTGGCATCAGGAGGATGCATACCGGTTGTATGAAAAGATTGTTGCCTAGTACCATTGTGGCGAAAGATGTATGGAACCCCTTAGTAAGGGTTTCAGCATTAATTCTTTCTTCTTGATAGGTTAAGAAATGTTCAGCGTGAATCTTAGAATATAGAGCGGCCGACATGGTGAAACTGCCTTTGTTGAGAGGATCGGCACGACGACTGGAATTTCGAGGCTCTTAACGCGGTAAGATTGAAAACGTAGAAGGTATTTTGTTTTTTCGTCGTTGTTGTTATGCAATGGAATCACTCACTTGGCAATCTGTCATAGAAATAAGCCTGTTTTCTGCTGGGAGATCCAACGACGTTTCGGTTTTTTTCCTTTTCTTATATCGACTAAACAGACAGACTTCAGGCTCCAAGCCAACCAGAGCACCTGCTTCGCTTAGAGGCGCGCTGATGTACTCAGAAGGCGACAGCGCGCAAAGCATAGTGGAATTGCTTTTTTTTTTTTTCCCCCGGAGTTTACAAAATTAATCTCAAGTACCACCACAGCAAGACTTCAAGGTAAAATAAGATGTTATCGAATTTAATCAAGTCAGAATTAAGTGTTCGTGATTCAGGTAGAGTCGATAAGTTCTATCTCGCAATTGAAGCGCGGCAATCAAATACCGAGCGCGATCGACGTTAATCAGCCCGTTTTACACCCTTGATTTATGCACTCTCAATACGGGCATGATATGCAAATCGGTTGCTTGATTCACAAGAAAACACGAACGCTTCTACGTGTCTTGTTCACGGGTTGCTGGGGCAACACTTGATCGGCTCATTTCTTCGCAGTATTCTAATCTCGAAGACTCTAGAGAGCTTCGTGTGCGTCTTCTGTTTACTTTCTTTATTCCCCAACGTGTCGTCATTAAGTATACGTAGCTTTCTTTTTTTTTTTTCTAAGAACGCCTCTGCGCTTGACACGTCTCATTTTTCTGCATTGTTTTATTGCCTAGTCTTATAGTTATACTTCTACGTAGCGAAGGCTTTCTCATAACTGCATTTCAATCATGTTTAAAGGAATTTACTTGGATATAAATTGACAAAATTCTCTATGTGGTCTTAAGCGCATTATCTTTAGAGCTCTCCGGATATTATTTCAAGCTTAGAACATTCCGTCCTTAAATTATTTAGTGTTGTGATATTCCAATGATAGTTGTGTTAATTTTGCTTATATACAGAATAACAAAATGATTAGAAAGGTTCCCAAGAAAGGAACACATTACGTGAGAACTTGTTAGTCTAACGCCGTCTCGTTAAGACGAGCTTTTGCAAGGGCACTTGTCAGTGTCAAGTCAACTTGGCGTCCATCTGCAGAGCCTTGGATAACTTTGCTTATCCTATACACTCACCACAAAGCGGTAGCAAACCATCCGTTCCCTCACGCCTCCGTAGTCGCACCGGTCCGCCAACATGTGCAGCGCTCTGACGAACTGGTCTACCGTCTCCCCGGGCTTCTGGCAGCGACAGTGAAAGCATTCGCTTTCATAAAGCATGCGCTTTCATAAACCAAGGTTCGGGCTGCGACGAAGTGGTCGTCAAACTTTTTCTTTACGAGGACGTACTTTTTTGTGTCTTCTTCAGACAGATTGGAGGTCTGAAGGATCTCGCGCGCCTGTCATCTCATCGTGTATGTGCGTCATGGTCCGCATTTGAGCTTCTTTTCGCTCATTCAGTCCTGAAGCGAACCTGTAATCGTCAGAGAGAAATCTGCAGTGCTTCCTTTGCAATAAACAAGGCCATTGGGAAGCAGACTGTTGGGCCAAATCAAAAGGACCCAGTCAGAAGACGAATTTCTGCTGGAAACGTCGCAAGAACGGGCCTAAAGCTGAGGCTTGTCCGAAGAAGACAGACGGTGGTTGACAGGCGTCATGTTCTCTGACACGTCGGAAGGATCGTAACTTCTACAGATCTGGAAGTCGTCCATCCGAACGCCTTGCTGGGAAAGCTGAAGAGGACAAAACAATAACTGACGTTCAAGCAGACGGCATGCCCACGGCTACAGGACTACTCGAGGGTCACCAGATCACCGTCCTGCGAGATTCTGGGTGTAACTCGGTCATAGTCAAGCGGTCCCTGGTTCCTGACGTCAAATTTACAGGAAGAAACCGCGTTATCTTCCTGCTTGACCGGACAGAATTGTGTCTGCCTGAAGCGGTGGTTGACATTCATTCCACCTATTTCCAAGGCAAGGTGACAGCGACCTGTACGGAAAATCCTCTCTATGATGTCGTTTTAGGAAACGTGGATGGTGTGCGGGATGCCTCCAATCCTAAGGTTATATGGAGTAGACAGCAAGACGCGCCTCTTCAAAGAGAGAGGACAGCTCCAGTTACTGAGGCAAGCGACTGTGGCAGTTCAATAACTCAACCAGTTCTCATGGAGACGGGCCTTTCGTCGGCTGCCACAGAGCCAAGCGAGTCACAGACCGGGGCCGCAGCTAAGCTGGCCTCGCGAAACTCTGGTCAATTACCTGTGACGGTTGTGAATCCATTGGCCATCAACTCGACGGAGCTGAGCGCCAAGCAGAGAGAAGTCAGTACTCTCCAAAGATGTTTTGAAGCGGTTGGGAACAAAGTTGCTACATGATCAGCTGACATTGAGTTCACACTGACCAACGGAATTCTGTTGCGACGGTACAAATTGCCATCAAAGAAGGAGATGGAACAGCTCGTTGTTCCAAGTGATCTCCGGAACTTTGTGCTAAAAATGGCACAGGAGGGAATTTTCGCTGGACATCAGGGAATTAAATACACGACAGATAGAATCCTCGAGGAGATCTACTGGCCAGGAGTTCAAGGAGACATTACTCGATTTGTAAAGTCGTGCGAAATCTGCCAGAGAAGTGCCCCAAAGCACCTAGTTGTTGTTGATACCTTTTATTTAAGACATAACGGTACAGACATGTCTCAGGGGACATGGCAAGAGGCATAAATGCCTGATGGGGCCATGCCACCCTTTTGGCAGCAACGGTAGCAAAACAAACAAATGAGGAATGATTCAATTTCACTCCAAACTAAAGATCTATACAAAACAAAACAAATACATCACAAAACATGACGTGAAAGGACAATTGTCAGTTATCACCCTAAGTATTTTGCTTAAAACACATCCGGTTTTATTCCTCTGTGAGTAAATGTTTTTTTACAATATTTTATATTGATAGAGTGATCGTACGCACTCCAATAAAGCTAAAATATACGGGTACTGGTTTAGAGGGTCTGGTATAAGAAAATTCAACCTCTGGTCTCCATAATTCGTTCGTGAACGCGATTTTATTAATAAATGACTCCTTAAATTATACGGGCTATCTTTTGCGTGATACTTAGCATGGAACACCAATTTATCTATCTGAAATTGCCGGCAAATTTCAATTACATTGATGTAGATTTCTTACGTTGAGTATTTGATATGTCCTAAAATATGGTGTGGCACATTTGAGAAGTCGTATGTTTCCAATTGCTCGCAATGCTTGCTTTTGTATCGTTACAATATTGTCTAGATTTGATTGGGATGTCGTTGACCACACTAAAAGGCAGTAACTTATACGGGATTGTACAAGAGCGAAATAAAATTGACGTTTCACTTTTGTTGGAAGATAATATCTTAATCTATTCAAAACACTAACAGCTCGACAAAGACTTGTTCTCAAAGAATCAGTATGTGGCGTCCATGATAGATTTTCATGGAATGAAACCCCCAAGAATCGAATGGTTGAAGATGGTTGAATATAAGAGTCCTGGAATTTTAATATAAAATTGGAAGGTTGTATCATTCCTTTTGGTCTAAACAGTAAGTGCTTTGTTTTTTCTATGTTTAAATAAAGTTTATTAGATCTAAGCCAGAAGTCTAATCCTCGCAACGAGTTTTGCCTTTCCAAAAAGGTGTCGATGTCCGAGCCAGAAAAGAAAATATTTGTGTCATCTGCATATAGGACTATATTAGAACTGCCGTGTGTGTTTACAATGTCGTTAATATATAACAAAAATAATATAGGGCCAAGAATAGGCCCCTGAGGAACCCCATACGTTATGTACAGAACGTCTGACTTTACTCCATTTACTACTGTATATTGCGTTCTTGTAGTGAGGTAACTTTTAAACAGTGATAAGGAAATACCGCGTATTCCGCAAAACGGAAGTTTCTGTAAAAGTACTTCATGCTGAACGCAATTAAAAGCCTTCTTAAGATCTAGAAATATAAAAAGTGTGTATATTTTTTGTTCTATGTTTTCGAGAATTTGCTCTTTAATTCCAAGAAGTGCAACTTTTGGCGATTTATTTTTCTGAAAACCAAATTGTCCTTTTACTAAAATGTTATTGAAGGTCAAAAACTTCACAAGTCTTTTATTTATAATATGTTCGGCTATCTTTGCAAAAACTGAAAGTACAGAAATAGCTCTATAGTTGTTTAAGTCACTAACTGGGCCGCCTTTGTGTATAACCGTCACACGTGCATGCTTCATTTTGTCTGGAAAGACACCAGTAGATAACATGAGGTTACAAATGTAGGCCGCGTACCTTTGGAAAACATGCCAGTCATCGAAACACCTTTCCAGCGGGTCGCCATCGACATTGTGGGACCCCTATCTCAAACATCTGAGAAGGAAAACCGCTATGTATACACCATGGTTGACTTCGCGACGCGCTACCCTGATGCGGTTCCGTTACCAAGCATTGAAACGGAGAAAATCGCCGATGCTTTACTAGAGATGTTCTTACGTGTTGGATTTCCCAGAGAAATCATTAGCGATCTCGGCAGATCGTTCATGTCTGGGATCATGAGGGAGTTCAGCCGGTTGCATCCGCTTAAACATACGCCAACCACGCCGTATCATCCTATGGCAAACGGCCTTGTGGAACGTTTCAACGGCACGCTGAAACAAATGATCCGACGAATCTGTCAGGAACGCCTTAGACGACACGTGCCAAATAGCCCAAGGGCAGCTCAGGAAAGCGAAGATGACACAGAAAACCTATTATGACAAGAAGACAAGGAGACGCCAGTTCACTGTTGGAGACAGGGTCCTGCTCCTTTTGCCATCTGACACCAACAAGCTGATCCTGACCTGGAAAGGCCCCTTCACTGTCTTAGAGAGACGAAATGACGTTGACCACGTCATCGACCTTGGAACAAGAACCAGCTTGTTCCATATCAACATGCTGAAAAAGTACGAAGAGAGGACAATCGTTGATCAGACACCTCAACGAGCTTCGGTCGCATTTCATGATGGGACTGTTGAAGAAGGAGACCTCCGTGTGCAACACTGCAACAAAACGAAACTTAACGAGACGTGAAAATATCAAGGGAGCTGACTGCCGATCAACGAGCACAAGTTTCCAGACTCCTGAAAACATACCAAGAACGTCTGTCAGATGTCCCAGGAAGGACCCACCTGGTAGAGTGCAAGTTGAAAGTCACGACCGACACTCCTATTCAAGTCCTTGAGCACCTCATACCATTCTCCATCCAAGAAACGGTACAGGAGGAAGTAAAAGAAATGCTACAACGGGGCATGATTGAGCCTTCCGAGTCCTCCTATCAAGCACCCATCGTGATGGTAAAGAAAAAGGACGGGACAATGCGACTCTGTATTGACTTCAGGCAACTGAACAAGGTCCTGACTCCCGACAGTGAACCCATCCCCAGAGTGGACATGATGTTTCCAAAGTTGGGGAAAAGCCGGTACTTTTTGAAGTTTCACTTCTCTAAAGGATACTGGCAGGTTCCGATGAACGAAGATTCAAAGCACATGACAGCTTTTTCTTCCACGTCTGGATTTTATCAGTTCCGATATATGCCCTTTGGCATCAAAACAGCACCAGCTGTATTCACCCGGCTTATGAGAAAAGTGGTCGAGGGAGTCTCGAACATCTACCATTACTTTGATGATGTCCTCATCGCCACGGAATGCTGGGAGGAGCGTTTAACGACTCTGGAGTTGTTCTTCCAGCGCGTGAAGCAGGCGGGTTTAACGATCCGTCCCACAAAGAGCGAAATTGGCTTCGAACCTGTCAAATTTCTTGGCCACATCGTTGGACATGGTCTCCTGCGTCCTCAAGTCGAGACCCTGGAGAAAGTGCAAGCTACCAATCGATCCGAGACAAAAAAGGAAGTGCGATCATTCCTTGGCCTTACGGGCTACTATAGGGATTTCGTACCCCAGTACTCTGAAATCTCTCACCCACTTACGGAGTTCACACGTAAAAGAGCACCAAACAAGGTGCATTGGGGGAAGAGCGAACAGGCGTCGTTTGACAAGCTAAAAGAACTACTGTCCTGCCAGCCCATCTTAAAAGCCCCAGAATTATCAGAACCTTTTGTGTTAAGTACCGACGCTTCGTCGAGAAGCATAGGAGCCGTACTCATGCAGCGCCATAATGATGTTCTTCACCCCGTATTGTACGCAAGTCGTCGACTGCTGCTACGTGAAGCTGCCTACTCGACAGTGGAACGAGAAGGACTAGCCATTACTTGGGCGGTTGAGGAGTTTCATGTGTTCTTATTTGGAAGACCATTCATTCTTCAAAGTGATCATCAGCCACTCGTTTACATCAATTCTGCAAAACAGCCGCGTATTACGTTGGAGCCTAATGCTCATGGAATATGACTACTGTTGAGTACATTAAGGGTAGTAACAACGTGGGCGCTGATTACATGAGCCGCATGTCTGTTGCTGAATAACATTTTTTTTGTAAGGAGCAATATCACGAATTTACTGAATTTTTTTAATTCTATATGTGCCCGGCGCTGCTTATAAGTGACTTTCGTAAATGTATGTACTTTTATGTCTGTCAAGAGTGATGCGTTTTTCAATGTGCATTGTGTTGTGATAGACTGCGAACAATATGATTTAAAACGTGCTAGAAGTTTTTTCAGTTGAACAACATTCTCAAGTGGGGGTGATTGTGGTGATATCGGGGTCAACAAGGTGGGAGCAAAAAAATGAAGAATACAAAGAGACAAGAGCGAGCAGTTTGCACGAGAAAAGAGACTGAGACGAGAGACGAAGACACCTCGTCTTCGTCTCTCGTCTTCGTCTCTCGTCTCAGTCTCTTTTCTCGTACAAAACGTTCTCGGGACCGACAGGAAAATCCTCAAGCTCAAGGGGGCTAAAGCTTGCAGCTATACGCAAGGTCTTCACCCCACGTCGAAGTCTTGCAGCTTTACGCAAGACCTCGTTCCGCCAAGACGGCACACCGAACCCGGACTCCGCCGCTGCACCGCCAACGAGAAAATGAACTCTGATGAAGCTCGCCGCATCCGTGAATTGTAAGACTTCCATTAGTATATTTTCTTTTTTTCCCCCTTTTCTTTCTGTACTTATGTCATTCGCGCTTTCATCTTGTACTTTTTGTTTAAATCATTGTATTATCTGTCGAAATCTAAAGTTTATTTTTCTTTCTATCAAACTGGTTTAGATATCCTTTCTCTTCACGTCGCATACCTGCGAGAGTGAAATAGTCCACTAGAGAGACATCAGAAAGAGTGCTTAGTATGTGAGATCTTGTAACGATGACCGTTACTTCAAAACTGAAGCATAACGCTATGAGAAACGCCAAGTAAGCGTTATACAAGCCCCTCCATGTACGTTTTCCAGCGGCTTCCAAATGTTTGGAATGAAGGAGAAACCTCCCAGACGCCAGAGCAGAGCGCAAGGAAGGAACTCACGCAGCATCAAGGAAATCATTGTGTCCCCAAACTGCAAGAGAGAAGCGCGAACATGTGTTAGAGTAAGAGATTAAGATGCACATGGCTTGGTTTTCTTAGACTAGTTTGCGTGAGGTTTGTCAGCTGGGAGTGACAATGAATGTCAATAACACACCATATAAAAATTGCTTGTAATGAAATAGATGTTCTTATTTTCATTGTATATAGATGTTCCATATAGTCTTGCAGTTCTAGAAAAACAGCACAAGCCCTTTCTACCAACCTGTTCGCTCGCCATGATTGCCGGTTTCTTTTTCCCCACTCGCCGGCTCTCTAGGATTCGCTCTGCTTAAGTCAAAAGAGTGGGGGGCTTTGAGGGAGGAAATAGTACTGTCCTTCCTTACCGGCAACTAGCTATACACTCCGTGCGGGAACTATAGGGGGCGCTTTGAAAAACGCGCGCAGCGCCGCTAGCGGAGGAGCTGGCGTTCGACCGTGAGGCGCGTTCAGCAGCCTGCGGCGCCTTTTTGCATGCGAAGCTGTGGCGGCGGAAGCGCGCACGGACGGAACTTTTGCTTTTTGAGCCGATAAGTTGAGGTTGACGTTGCATGAGTGCTGGGGCAGACCTAAGAAGGGCCTTTAGCTGTTCTCCACTTCTTATATATTGAGTTTGAGTCGTTAACAGAGGTAATTTCTCTAGTTGCGGCCAAAAAAGGAGTTGGAGCAATTTTCTGAAAAGCAAGACGGCCGCCACCATAATTGCTTTGAGTGGGAAATTTATTTCGCTCGTCGCTGTAAACCTAGGACTGCTGGAACGATGATATTTGGAGGCGAGTGAGATGTACACTAAGTTTCTGCACGAAGTGTGTGAAAGTTGTTTCTAACGAATAAAGAAATAAAGCTGTACGGTATATCCAATATTGGACCCAAAATGTTGTGTTATAGCGGGCTGTGCAAAGTGCAGATTTGGGCACACAGGTGCTTGGACTTGACAGTAACATGACACAGCACGTATTATACAAAAAAAAAAGGTAGCATAGGGAAACCAGGTGAACATTTGTTTTGGGCGGCGTAACTCAATGGGAACCGGTTTCGACCATGAAAAGGCTGTCAAGATAATACCACTGGTCGGGGGAGATGGAGACTTTAGAGGTAGGAAGGGACTAGTAAACTGTAGTTCCAATTGAAACAACTTTACGAAAGGTGGTTACAGAGCCGAGAAAACAAAGTTGTCGGCCAACACACGGTTTGGCCGCCAATGACTTTTGCGGTCAGCTGTTGTGTAATAAGCTGTTGTGCGAGGTGCTGATTTTCGGCCCACAGGTACTTTGGCATGACCGTCACTTGGCATAACATTTATTATAACAAAAATAGTTGGCATAGCGAAACCAGGTGGAAATTTAGTTTGGGCGGCGTAACTCAATGGGAACTGGCTTTGACCGTCAAAGGCTGTCAGAAAATACCACTCATCGTGGGAGGTGCACACTTTACAGGTAGGAAGGGACCAGTGGACGGCACTTCCAGTTCGAACCACTTTGCGATAGGTGGCTCTAAAGCCGAGAAAAAAAATATTTGTCTACAGAACTCGGGGTGTTAGTGTTTCCACGTCCAAAAGGAGGCTGATCAAGAAAGAAAGCACACCACATAAACTTCCATACGCAAACGCCGATTCTCCAGTGATTCCGAGTTTCATGGTTGTTTTCTTTAGATTTATATTTGTCACTTTTTTTACCGTTCGAATCTTTCTTCATGAAGTACAGATTGCGTGCCATATTTGTCCGGAATTATCATCGACTCGTACGATGGGGACGAAACTTCTTTGGAGGGCATTCCTCCAACGAAATTGGCACTGCATACCCGCGAGTGTGGGATGGCATTTCAGTTCGTCCCATCGGCGCTGACACATGTAGGCGTTACTGGTACGAAAACAAACGCAGAGCGCAAAGCGGCAGTGTAGAATATGTCAGCCGTGTCGACACAGTGGCAGACATGATCGGGACACCAAATTTCTCGCGTCGTATGGCACGGCTCCATCATTGTCGCTGTCCCACAAAACATCGGCGAGGTGAAAAACTGTGAAACTTTGTCTCCACGAGATACGACGCATAACTATTGAAGCACTTAATGACGCAGCACAGGCTAAGCTGTGAACCCAGCGCAACAGCACCACTCCGACTTCAACGCGTACCAACGTACGCCGGCGTGGTTTCGGTTTCGTTTTCTCTGGGGTGCTCACTGCCTACCTTCGGTACCGGCCGCGCGGCGGCGCGCCAGTTGCGTCGCACGGAGTGTATAGCCCAACAGATTCTACTGGCTAAGTATCTCGTGGAATTAATAAAAAAACTTGAAGGTTTTTTTTTCTTTTTAGTTAACGTTTGTTTTGTATCTTTATTCTAGTGGTAGCAGTCGTTTGTGATACATATGTGTTTTCGTTTATCGCTCAATCAACTCCCACATCAGATTGTATTTATTCACAAGCTGGCTGCCATTGACGTCAGGAGGATGCAAACCGGATATAAGACCACAGTATTATAGTCTACTACGAATGGGCGAAAAGCAACTGGAACACCTCAGTAGGGGTTTGAGCATTATGTATTTCTTCTTGATAAATAATAAATATGTAGTCAATCTTTTTTTGCTACGCCGACACGGCAAGCGGCCTTCGTGTGAGCATTGGAATGCAGACAGGAACTTCCAGACGTTTAACTCGATAAGATTGAAAAAGTAGAAAGCATTTGCTTTCGTCGCATTTGTTTCGCAAGATAGTCACTCCCTCGGCAGTCTGTCATAAAAATGAACCGGTTTCCTGCTGGGGTATCCAGGGATGTTCTGGCTCTTTTAATTTCTTATATGATAAAAGCACACGGTTTTTGCATATGGGATCCTGGGGGCTTCAAGCCAACCAGATCTTCTGCTCCGCTTAGAGCCACGCTGGGGTACTCCGGAGGCGACAACCCGCAAAAAATAGTGGAATTGCTTTCTCGCTGGCCTTTACAAAATCTATTTCCAGTACCACTAGGAAAGCAACCTTCTATCGATTTTAATGAAGTAAAACTTATCTGTTTGTAATTCGATTCAAGTCGATTAACCCTAACAACCAATTGAAACGACACTAATCAAATTCCGTTGCGATCGACGTTAAATCAACCCCTGTTTAACACCCCTAATGTATGCAATCACAAAAGGAGGCGGTTGCTTGACTGACGGAAGAAAATACGAACATGTCTACGTTTATTGTACAAAGGTTTCTGGGGGAACAGTTGATCGGCTCAGATTTTTGGAGTGTAGTAGGCTCGAAGTTCGTACGAAAGCTTCGTGTGCGCATTAAATTGACTTTCACCATTCCCGAACTTCATTAAGTCAACGTGACTTTATTTGGTTTTAACCAAATAAAGTCACGTTTAACCTATCTGTCTGACATATCTTGAAGGTTTGCATTGTTTTATTTTAGTATGGTAATCATACCGTAACGGAGCGAGTTATTTTATAACTGCATGTCGATCATGTTTAGAATACACTATTTGGAAAGAAATTGAAAAACATCATCTATGTGTTTTAAGCGCATTAGCTCTAAATATTTGTTAATATATTATTTTAAGTTGAAAGCATTAAGTCCTAAAATTCCTTATTGCTTGAATATTTAAATGACACTTCTGTTAATATTTGCGGGTACACAAAACAACAAAATAATTTTAAAATTGCCCAAAAAAGGATCAAAATACTTATGACAATGTTACTCGAAAGCAAAAATATTTCTCATTGCATTATTTTACACGAAGACCTAGAAAATTGAATCGCTGTGTTTCCTGAAAAAGCAGTCATACCGGTTTTTGTTTTTTTTAGTAAAAAAAGATGACAAACTTGAATATGACGTCGTCTTATTGCATTCTCATTCAAATGAAACATCTAAAATGCCGACTGCGTGATAGAGTTTTGTAATCTTCCCATAGCAGAAGGTCTCCGAGACAATCTTTATCGCTATGATGCTGGGTATCTAAAGTATTATCAGCTGATTCTAAAAAAGTGGGGATTTAATATAGTCCCAGAAATCAAACGCTACCGCCTGCCGGTGAGTTTTATAAAATATTCTAGCTGTGTTGGAGCAGAAAAGGTGTACGTTATCATTGCAGTAGAAACACAGACAACATGTTGTAGAAATTTAACAAAGTAAAAGCACTCGTAGTATCTTGTGTGAGATCCCGATCTTAACTTCTTTGCGGTAAACGTACGAATTATAAAAAATAAGCTTTTGTTTCGTCTCGGGACCCTCAATAGAAAAAACGCCTAATAGTGTTTTACTGACAATTGCTCCCAATCTAATCAGGAGAACAGGTTCGGCAGTCAAAAAGAAGTGCCCCTGTTTACGCGATGTCGCAGCGAAGTAAGCAATACGAATCTAAAAATTCCCTTGAGCCAATTAATTTGCATCTCCAAACAATAAACAGCTAGCGAGGCTCTCAACCATGGAATGTATCGACACCATGTGGCTGTAAATCAAAGCTGTAATGACACATTACGTGCAAATCATACCTCTCGGCAAGAAACCAGTTTGTTGCACCTAACACGGAAAACACGCGGATTTTACAGACGTTACCAATATTTGAAAACGAACAGGCTAGTCGTCTTTTTACGATCCACAGTAATACTGAGCATGGCAAAACATAGAAATCCTAAGCGCAAAGAATGCACATTAAAGGCGACAACACTAAACAAAAGTTTCCATATTAACTTTAATTAAAATGGCCGAAGAGCCTTGAGCACAACAAATGTTGCCTGAGTAAGCCCTGAACAATATAAAATATTGAATCTATATTATCAATCAAGCAGCCACCCGGCTCCTCAGGCACACTTCCATACCGCATAAATCTCAGATGGAAAGCAGTTTTATGAAAGTCTGTCCCAATCGGAAATCAACCAGGCCGTTTCAAGAGGTGAAATATAGCCTACTCGGCGAACTGTGAATAACATACACTTGAATTCCCCTTGATTAGAATCGGACCCGTATTGATGCCGCCTGTTGCGGTCCGACAGTGGTGATCGAGGACATTTTTGAGAAGTCTAGAAGCAAAGCAATCCCTGTGTTGGTCGAAAGATCTCTCCTTGCTTGAAGGTTCAGCACGTAAATAAGCGAATAAGGATCTGGCTTTCTTTAAGCTTGCAGGCGCCTACACACAAACTACGTGTGCATAGCTTGTATAAGAAGACAACTTAAGGCATTACTGCATCATCAAGGAAGCGGTTTAATCGACTGAACCCTTTTTAGGTGAGTGATCCTTTGTTTTCATGTTATCTGAGTTGTCTTGGCCGCGCTGCCCGCAATCCGCAAAAACGTTGTTGCAAACTCAATGCCGTGTAACTAAAGGCTCGTTCACACACTGGCGTCTGACCCCGACCAAATGAGACACGATCGAGTGGTATTTAAGCCTATTAGGGTGGTTTACGACAGGGTGCCCAGAAATGCAGCTGGTCGTGAGCCGTCACAAAAGGCACAAACACCACTCTTGACTCAATCAGTCGGAGTCAAAAGCAAGTATGCGAACGGCTCTTAAAGGCCGACCCGAAAATCGTTTTCCACAAGGTACGAACATCCTCCTCGCCACCATTCCCATTTTCCCATCTCCCACTGCTATCTTGATGGTGGGGGACTCCTTCTGTTGCTGCATCTTAAGGTTGGATAAGCCGGGATACGCTCCCGGCATATACGGCCCCGGGATGTAGCAACAAAAGGAGTACCTCCGCCGTCGAGTTAGGAATGGGAGAGGAGGAAATAGGAAGACTGGCGAGGAGAGCTTTCCTACTTTGCGAAACAAACAATTTGTAGGTCGGGCTTTAAGAGTAACTGAGATTAGGTATGAACGTTTAATATATCTCCAAATGACCTCAATTACTCCATATTCTAGTACGCTCATCACTCTAGCACGCACACTCACTAAATGTCGTTTCATCAATTTGATCAATCTCATCGCTGTCAAATCTTCCGAGCAGTACAAGGTCAGATTTAGTGTTATATGAAGAAGCAGCGCAGAAGGACCAGGACAAGCGATAAGACACAAACACATCTTAGCACATGTTTCCTGTGCTTACACTAGTCATTTTAAGCCGGTATCTTTCTCTACCCCCTTCATTTTTGTAAGGTTCGCTCATGTTTCTCTTTTACAGTTTGAGGACGCCATGAGCTCTTACATGCAGCGGCAGTTCGTCCCTTACGCAATACTATGCAGATTGGGAGGATGCTTTTTCATTCAGAACTTTTGGAAGCCACTGGAAAACGCAAAGGTCACCTGGAAAAGTTTGTACACCGCTTATTCGGTGTTTTTCATAGCCTTGAACTTCAGCCTTGACATAGTCTTGATCGTACAAGAGTCCTACGTATTTCGCGACCTTTCTCAAGCGTTCTCTCCGTCTCTCATACTGGTTCTGCGAATGGTAGTAACCTCCAAAATCTTGCTCAGTGCCGGCACCATGGCCACAGGATCGTTGGGGCTTCTCGAATTCTTCAGGAAGTCTTCCTTGTACGAAAAAATCACAGGGTTCTCGCCAGCTAGACGAGATTTCCGGGCTTTCTGGAAACACCGATGGTCTTTATTTCGTCGGATCCTCGTGCTTATAGGCTTCATTTGCACCTATATCATATCTATGTTGCCTTTCATGTACTCCCTCGGGGAACTGTTACCCGCTAGCTTCAGCTTTCTGGGCCAGATCAGTGCAGTCCTGGGCGCATGGTGCTACCTCCTATATGATGCTCTCCCCTACATGGTCCTGAGGTCCTGCTCTGCAGTCCTGGTGGAATACCTTCATGTCCAGCTAAAAACGGTTCAGCGCTGCTGCAAGGTCAAGCCTTCCCGCAATGAGAGAAAGTCGTCCGAGCAACTCGAGGTCATCCGGCACAACATGGCGAAGATCGCAGACCTGAAAGACTGTCTGAACGCAATGGCACAAGTTCCCCTGGCAACGATGTCTGCGGGCGTTTTGATCTTTGACTGCGTTGTCTGCTACGCGATGTTTAACGACGGGTTTTTTGCCACCGATGTCCCGTTAGCCCTATCGTACTGCGTGTATTCGTCGTTCGCCTTCCTGGATCTTGCCTTCGCCAGTCAAGCCTTGACTGATGAGGTTAGTGAACGCGTTGGTTAGAAAGACAATAGAAAAAAAAGCGGGTGCATGCATGCTTTTCTCAACATTTTGCAGGCACAAAAACTCAGCAACGCCACAAAGGTTGCTCCCACGTTTGGAGCATCGGATGAATACGTTCAAGAGGTACGATGGTTATCTAAAAAAACACAGAGACTTTGAAACAGTCAATTTTGTTCAGCACACATTGCCTGCCCTCAATTTCACACCAAGTTCGAGTTCATCCAGCCAACGCTACAGTCTCATGAAATTGATCAATCCGTGCCAAAAAAAAAAGGCATCCTCGTGGCACTTGTCGGCTTGTGTGTTTTGTGTCACCGGCTAAACTAATCGTACACAGTAAATTCCCTTTGATGACCCCTGTGAATTCGCCGTGAATTCCCTGTTATCCATCGAGTCCCGACCGGAGCCTTTGCTTCTTCTTGGCGTGATCGGTTTAACTGGTGACGGCAAAGGCACAAAGACGACGAACGCCATAACGATGCACTTTGGGCGCTGTTAGATTGCCTCTCCCAGATCGTGGTGACGGTTATCCTCGGGCTTGGTGTGAAACGAAAATAAAGCATTAGAAGTATGTTATTGGGCTTTAAACACTATTGTCCCCGACAGCTCGCGAATTTATTGTGATAACGCTTTTCGTTGTGCGATTTTTCTTAGAAGTTCTCGGGGGATGATGTAACCTTATTGTCTAGGAAGCCATAGAAACATGGTCTAGATTCGCCAGGCCCTTCATTTCGTAAGAATCCAATGGTTTGTAAAGGGTTTATCGGGTATTTTGTGAGCGCGCTTTTGTCGTCGACAGCTCCGGTACCTGCACAAAACCATAGACCCGGATGGAATGTGCCTCAGTGCTGGCGGATTTTTCTGCCTCAACAAGTCTCTGCTGCTGACGGTAAGCCACAGTTGCGTAGATGCACGTGCGCTTACATGCCGAAGCGCGCACGTGCGATAATAATTAACGTAAGGTAGGCGTGATTAGAATAGCCTGTATTCCCAAAATTGCTCGTCACTTGGCAGCGCCTGAGGAGGTCCTAATTTTATACTCAATTTGATCGGGCGAAGAAGTCCACTTGTGCGTATAATAATGCTAATACTAGTTACTACTACACTAGAAAAAAAATTCTGCCATTGAAATCAGGGATGGAATTAATTAATACGAGTGAAGGAAATTTAATAATTCCAACGACTGCTGCAGCAGCGTAATATTTAAAAACAATTGTTGGAAATGTTCGCACTGCCTTTTCTTCTCGTCAAAATGTTTTGTAGCACTAGAATGCAAAGCGTTGTACGCAACGTAGTTAAAATATTGGAGCGCAGCTCTTAAGCGCCCGTTTCCGCGTTTAGCGGCGACGGCGTAACTCCCAGCGTTGCATTATGGGACGTCCCAGACCTATACACCAACTCAATTCCCCGCTAAATTTAGCGAAGGAGCTGAATTGGTGTTGAGGTCACGTGACGTCAAATTTCCTGCTAAATCTAGGGGAGAAGCTGAATTTGTTTAAAAATGATCTGGCACGAGGTCATGTGACGTCATTTTTGCCTGATAAATTTAGCGGGGAGACTGAATTGGTGTTGAGCTCACGTGGCATCAATTTACCCGCTAAATTTACGTGGAAACTGGGAGGAGGGGAGGGGAGGGAGGAGAAGGAGGAGAAGGTGCGGAGGAGGAGAAGGGGAGGGTATGAAGGAGAAGGAGGTGACAGTACGCGGGAAGAGAAGGGGAGGGTACAGAGGAGGAGACGGGGAGGGTACAAAGGAGGAGGGGAGGGTACAGAGGAGGAGGAGGAGGAAGAGGAGGAGGGTGCGGAACCACTATATGAGGAGAGTGATCTATGTTTGTGTATATAGAGATTTCTTTCTCAGATTGTTTTAGCACGGAATATCACGAAATCGAAATACCTCAAGTGCTGCCCTCTAATTTCGCGTTACAGAAATTCATAAACAGCTTTTGCATTTGTTTTATGGTTAATAGTGATAAAGGTACTACTGTTAGTAAGCTCTCGGGTAATATGATTAAATTGTATTGTAACATTGTTAACGCTCAAGGGTAGCAAAGATGGTGAAGTAACAATGAGCGACAGAGGAGAAGATAGGACTAGTGTAGAGATAAAATACGCATTTACGAGAAGTCAACCTGCTCTTTTTAGAGCGCAGCTCTTAGGCGTCCATTTCTGGGTTGAGCGGTGTCGGCGTCGGCGTAACTACGCTAAATTTAGCGGCAAAATTCGCGTCACTTGACCTCAACGCCAATTCAACTCCCCGCTAAATTTAGCGGAAAAATTCAGTTTTTCCGCTAGATTTAGCTGGAAAATGGATGTCACGTGACCTCAACGCCAATTCAGTTCGCCGCTAAATTGAGCGGGTAATTCAATTGGCGTTGAGATCACGTGAACTCAATTTTCCCGCTATATCTAGCGGAGAAACTGAACATGTTCATAGCTGACGTGACACAAAGTCATCTGATATAATTTTCCCCGCTAAATTTAGCGGGGAAATTGGGTTGGAGGATTGGAGACTAAGCGATAGAGGGGGAGGAGGAGACGGAGGAGGGCATACCCTCCCCTCCGTACCCTCCCCTCTGTACCCTCCCCTCCTCCTCTTGAAAAGCTGCGCTTAATTTCACATTACAGATATTTTTAAACGTCTCTTTTTGTTTCCTTCTCCTCACAACCGCTGTACTGGCCAAGCTTTACTAAAAAAAAAAGATCGCATAATAAATTTATAAATTTCGGAAGAATCAGGTGATGTTATCGATCGAGTCACGACAAGAGCTTGATGTAAAACAGTTTTCGATCAAAGTTCTCAACACCTGCTTTAGAACGTGTGTACAAAAAAGAAAATGGATCCAACGCTAGGTCGGTGACGCAAATTAAATTTTAATTTTAATTGTCTTTGTTTCAGATGGCCGGAGCAGTATTATCCTACATTGTGATTCTTTCACAAACCAGCGAAGGATTGAAAAACAAGGCGGCACCAAGATATTAAACCCAGCGTTAATAACAGACTGTTCGCACATACATCGCTTGTTTTCGGAGTTTGGAGTCCAGTTTAAACCCTATATCACACTATGCGACACCTGGCCTACAAACACAATCGAAGGAGCAATCACTAATATTTGCTGTTAACTTAAGGAACGCAGGACGTGGTGAGTACCAGTCTGCCTATTAAAGACTTTTAGCAAACCGGTACCCTGTTCCCCGTATACCGCACCGCCGTAGCTTTCGAAGTACTCTTTTAAGCGCGCGTCTCGTGTGATACCTAAACCACGGGGCGCGCGTTTAAAAGCGCACGTCAAAGGCTCCGGTAGCGCGCTACACGGAACGCGGTAACGGTTTGCTAAAAGTCCCTATTGTCGGTCCGCAGCCGATCGCGTTCCGCCGTTAGTCGTTAAAAAAGCAGAACAAATATCGAAGCAGAAAGCGGGGACCGCTTAAGCTGCACCCTGCGTTTTTTAAAGCGTCATTGGCAATGGATAGCTCAGGGTGCCCCAAGCGGACTTTCCGCTGTACAACCTGCCGGAAAGATTGGAGCCTGCACATTAGGGAGTTTTCGTAGATCGTTTTCGCCGTCCCGCAAGGCCCTCCGCATCCCGCTACGATAGCGGGAACTCCACAGTCAAGGCTATCGGCGCGCAGGCGCAGTAGCAACTTCTTCGGTGCGGAACGCTTAGCGGAGGGGGCAGCGCGGTCTACGAAAACTCCCTATTGAAAGCTCAAGCCTTCACCGCATGTGCGCCGAACGGGTCAGTCTTACCTTATCAAATGTAAAGGCGTAGTTCTCTTGCCGTAAAAAAAGTTAGAGCGAAAAACTTTTTGAATCCAACTCTGGGCAAATTCGCCAAAAACCGTTTTTTTTTTTTTTGTACTGGTGGAAAACAAAGTCTTGAAATTTCCCAAGGTTATACTTACCTGCCTGGCGCACATGCGGATAAAAGATAAGCTTTCTTTGTGCAGGCGCCCATTTTCCCGTTTTTTTTTGTTTTTTTTTAACAGCGGAAGGTGGCTTTAGGACACCCTATATAAACAAAATTCAGGCGTGGGCCTATGATATGACCATGCGACAGTTACCATGTGTACCGTAGTGTAAATTACGGAGGTAGCTCCCCATCCGTCGCCCGCTCTCCGCACAGTTCGCAATGATTGGTACACCAACTGCTCCGTAGGTAAGTTGACGCATGCTGATTATTATAGCGACTGAGAGCTGAAGAAACTCGGACGTGGTTTCTTATCTTTATGAATATTGTTTCTTAACGTTTTTATCTAGAACCTAAGATAGCTGTGATTTGATAATAAAATGCACGAGACGTCTCACGTCCAAAGTCTAAGAGTGTGTGATATGACGCAGAGAATGTGAGCGCAGTCTTTTCTGTCTGCACCCTTTTATTCGAGCTGATTCACTGCGCAAAACTCACACTCGACTCATTTTTGAAGGTATCCCGCAGAATTCGGACCTATAGAGTACAGTTGTGGTGCAGAACAGCTAGACTCTTCAAAATTGTAAACTCATCATTTAGTCTCTGCAGTCGTGGCTGAGGAACCCGACCAGCGAGGTACAATATCAACTACTATAAGCTCGGCATCTTAGAGCGTAAATTTGTAACCTGGGATGAATTTCTGAAGGCGCTAATTGCATCGCTTCTTGTTAACGACTGTTTGAACTTTGAGAATCTGCATAAAACACTACCTGCATTAATAAAATGTAATTGCCTCGTGTCGTGGCATTATTCGCAGCCCTGGCCACGCGAGGCGTTAGCTGCTTTTCTTTTGTGAGCAACGCCCCTTTTGAATAAATTTTGTTCACAAACAAAAGGAACGCCAGCGATTGCGCAGAAACGAGAGTGCAAAGAAGCTCAATCTTTTCCAGTGCAAGGCCTTCGAGGATCTATAGTTTGCAGTTGTATTACAACATCACTCCATGTTCGCTCTTTTAGTAAGGAAAGATTTCCCTCAATCGGGACGGAATGATTCCTTGTGATATCGCTCATGTCACAGATTCGAATTCCTTCAATTGAATGATTTAGCATAGCGGATAAATAAACATTTGAAGTTATTTCCTTTGCCCATTTCCCGATGCGAGAAGGTTCATTGTCATTCGCCCATATCTGGCTACTTGAGAGCACATTGTAAAGGCAGCGACGTCGGAGGCAACACATATAGCTAAAATCTGTCGTCATAAAATTTTTAAAAATTTTATGTGAAATATTACTTTGAATACCATCTGTGATCGCCGCTAAGTGGCGCCAAAAGGCATCGTCTGGTCGCAACACCATCGTTCGTTTTTGTTTTTTTTTCAACACGATTGAACAGCTTTGGCCAAACTTCGTTGGCCAAACTTTAGGGATCTTGGCCCTACTTCACCAAACAAGTGCCAATTTTAGGCATCACTTCTGGTTGTTTGGTTTTCGTGTTGCAAATTCGGGCCTAAATTGCCAAACGAGGGCCAAACTTAGGCTTTACTGTGAGTTCTGTTCATTCGCGGCATCTTCGGCTCCAGTCTGGCACAATAATAATTATCTGACGAGCCAGAAAAGAACAGCAAAATCATGTGGATGCGAGGGAAAAGTACTCTGTCTCTAACCAACAGATTGGAGCATAACCACATTAGGCTCAAGTTATAGGCACACAGGACTGCCAAAGTTAGGCCAAGTTACGCGTTTCTTGTGTGTTGCCTGAGATTACTTTATTCCATCAATAAAGCCACAATTGCACATATAACGGATCTAAAACCGGTGTTGATGAATGTTGGTCACGATCGGAAATAAGACAAGGCCGTTTCAAGAGCGAAATAGGGCCGAATCGGCGAAAAGTAGATCATGTCACCTTTATGCTCGCTTCAGTCTATCGGAGGTTGCTGTAGTCTCAACATTTCGTGAGACCAGGTTGGCGAAAGTTTCCGTAAAAGCAAGCGTTCAAAATATCTCAGAACTATCTTTCGTCGTCTTTCAAGTCGAGAATGCTTTAGCTCGGCAATAAGAATTGCAGCAATTTTTTGTTGATTTATGCTTGCGAGACAAAGGTCGAAGCTTAGTCTGTTTTTGTCGGTCAAGAATAACGAACGAGGAGAAATTTCTGGGTCAATCAAGAAAGCGGTCAAATCATCTGGACGCTTTACAGGTGAGTCATCTTCCTCTCAGAACAACAGCTACACACCCGGTTGCACACAATCGCAAGAGTATGAACCTGTCTTTACTCCTGGTATGGTGCCTGGAACGCGTCTCCCACTGGAGTGGTCACCGCGTCCTAAACATGGTCCCCCGGTTTCCGCCTGATAATGTCACAGACGTGTCATGTTGGCTATGTTCCAAATCTTACCCAAATAACCTGTCTCCTACCTCAGCGGGTAATCCACGTGACATCGCGCGTAAACGATCCCCGACGCTATATTGGAACGGCCGAGACAGTCACCTATCTGGATATTACGCGGATTGGCTTCGACTTAGCCTACGGCAAAAAGAAAACATAGCAGCGATGGCGGAAAATAGCAGACAATCTGCTATTGGAGAAAACACTTGAAGGGACGATAATATTAACCGCTTCCTAGTTTTTCTTTGACAGTGACGACGCTGTGTTTCCTGCGGTGGCTTCAACTCCTTTTGCTCACCATCTTTTTGGACTGTATATTGAGATCGAAATCGCCTACGCTTTTCAGTTAGAAATCAAAAAATTTGTTTTTATTAATTAGCGCGATCGCTGTAAGTTTAGTCTAGGTGACCTAAACGCATACGTTCCACGCATCGCAATTTTCAAATATTACTCGTTTGGCATAAATTGCTTTCACATGGTGTAGCGGTACACCACGGGGGACTTTGACAACAGTAATATATAGGTTATGTTCGCTTTGTCGGGAATATAATTAAAAAAAAATCACAGGGAGGACGTCCAGACAGCTATAGGCAATTTCTTCGGGAGGGAGATGGAGTGGGGTTGTTCGCTGATCGTATACATGAAATCTCCGAAGCTTTCACTGCTTCACTAACCTTATCCTCTCATTACACACACTCTTGGAAACAAAAATATTCCACATCACATACTGCGTTCCAATCTTTTCATCCTTTAACGTAAGAATACGCCGACGCCGAGGACGTCCAACGCCGAGGACGAGGAAGCAGATAAGCTCCTGTTTACGCTCGCAGTCTGAGAATAACAACAGGTATACCTCCCCGAAGAAAGCGCACGGTCTCGACATTGTGCACAGTCAAATCCTGCTTTGAAAACAGCAAATCGCAATAGCTACACATAAACTGCTGCACCTCATTCTTTGTCATTTCGAACGTTTGCCACCAAAGCCAACGGAGCAGTCGAACTTTGACTGCTATCGGCGCAGAAAGTAGACGACTAGCAGGCGGCGAACAGATCACGTAACGTATCTACTCGATTTGATCCGACGTTATCCACCAATAGAGGAGGGTAGCGCGAGTAAATTACTTTGGAGTAAACAATCCGCTTCTGGGACGCGAGTTCTGACGTCATCGAGTAAGCGCGAGTAAGTTTCGAAACGCCACGGCACGCAACCTTTACTCCTGTGTCGGATCGAGTAAAGTTTGGAACACAGCCATTGTTTCTGGCCGCGATCTTGGCGGTGTCGCAAACGCATGTCCTGGTCTAGGTCCCTCTTTAGATTGACGGTCCACGGACGTTTAGGCAGTGAGCAGTTGGAACCTTGCGACGAGAGCTAACCTCGCACTCGTTTCCCGTTTTTTCTTCCGGAACTTTTTGCTTTAGCCATTAGAATCGCGACATTGGACAGTATATGACACTCCGGCTTTGGTTACGACATTTGTTGCCACGTCGGCACCCATTTTTATGCGTGGGCGGAATGGGACGCTAAACACGCCAGGCGGAAACGCGTTCCAGGCATTTTACCATGTAAAAACAAAGAAGGCGCGACTTTATTCCTTGCTGTGACGATCATTCATGCTTCTACATTACAGTTTGAGGACGCAATGACTTCGTTCATGCAGCGGCAGTTCGTTCCTTACGCAATACTGTTCAGAGTGGGAGGTTGCTTTTTCATCGAAAACTTTTGGAAGCCTCTGGAACATGCCAGGATCACATGGCCAAACCTGTACGTCGCGTATTCGGCGTCTCTCGTAGGAGTTAGTTTCGGTGTCGAAATGTGGGATATTGTACAGAGTTCTGACATACTCAACAACCTCTCGCATGCCTTGTATCCGTGTCTACTGCTCATTCTACGAGCGATAATTAACTTTAAGCTCCTGCTCAACGTTGTCATCATGGCCACAGGGTCGATCAAGTTTCTCGAGTTCTTTAAAAAAGCGTCAATCTTCGAAAAAGCGACGAGGTTCTCGCCTGTTCGACGAGGTTTCTGGTTTTTCTTGACAAATCATTGGACTTTCATGCGTCAGTTGGTACTGGTTATAAGTCTGACCAGCAACTGTGTCATATCTATGGTAGCTTTTGCTATCACGGTCACTAATCTGTTACCCAATTCTTTTCGCTTTATCGGAGGGCTTATTGCTGCCCTCATTTGCACCTGCTACCTCATCTACGATGTCCTTCCCTACATCGTCTTGAGATCCTGCTCTGCCGTTCTTGTGGACTATCTTCAGGCTCAGCTCAGACTGTTTGAAAGCTGCTGCAATGCCAAGGCTGTACGCGCTGAGGGACACTTGTCTAGGCAACTTGAGGTCATTCGGCACAACTTTGGAATGATCAGAGATCTCAAAGAATCCTTGAACGCAATCTGGCAACTGCCTCTGGCGGTGATGTCTGTGACTGTTCTTTTGCTCGTCTGCGTTGACTGCTATGGGATGTTTCACGATACCTTTCAAGGCCTAGGAATTCTGTTAGCTGTGTCTTACTGCTTGTACGCTGCGTTTGCCCTCGTGGACCTGGCCTGTGTCAGCCAATTCTTGACCGATGAGGTTAGTTAATTAGACATTGGCAGTAGAGAGTTATTGATGCCTTTTTTTTTTGTCATTTTCCAGGCTCAGAAATTTAAGAACGCCACGAAGATGGCTTTGACGTATGAAGTGACCGGTGGACACGTGCAACAGGTATAAAGGTCTATTCTATAAAACTATCTACTCTCCTAAAAAAAAAAAAAAAAAAAAACCTGAAAAGAAAAAAAAAATTAACAGTTTAGTTGGGACACGCGGGTCAAAAAATTAATTTTGCGCGAAAAAAAATAATTCTGGAGCAATATTGACGGCGCGAGACGCGATTTAGTCTGCAGTCTTCTTTAAACTTATTCACTCTTTCGGAATTTCGGGTGCGTAGAGGAGAGATGGAGCGGCTTCGCCTTCACGAGCGAGATGGTCATTCCGGAATGACCCGTGACGTCATAGACTCCGCGAGCAGAATTTGAAATAAAACTCGCACCGTCAATACTGCTCTAAAGTTATTTTTTTTCGCGTAAATGTTTTTTTGACACGCGTGTTCTCATTAAACTGTCTAAAAAAACGTTTTTAGGCGTTTTTTCAAGGGCAATTTCGCTCGATTTCGGAACTTTGGAGACAGTGGGTGATATAAACATGAAAAGTACTCCAAAACAACCATAAACCGTTTCTTTCATGAAAACCAAAATATTTTTCGTGCGATATTGTTATTTGCCATAATTGCAAACCGAAACTGAAACTTGGGCACAGCCGGGCAACAATGTACCCTTGACGTAAGTTGCATACGCACACACATCGGATGCAAGGGGAAGAGCGAGGAGCGGAGAGGGAGGACGGGCGAGCGGCGGCGTTGAACAGGAAAAGGCGACGCAAGTGGCGACGAAGCAGGCTATGTAGGCGGAAACCCAGGCGGCTAGTCTCTTGGCACTAACGTTGGTTGGAACCAGACTTGTATGTAATCCGTTACAAGCAACGAAATTACGTGTAATTCCTTTCATTTATCAGTAATTTTCTAAGGGAATAGTTACATATTTCAGAAGGTAAGTGTAAAATAATTTTGTTAATTTTTTGCCGTAAGGGCAAGGGTTGGAATCAGTTATCTCTTCGTTTTCATTTGCGGAGGAAAAATGCGGGAACATTACATCCTCACATTTAAAAAAAAAAACGTATCTTTTTTTTCCCTTTTTTTGTAAGGTAAGGTTTGCTGTTAATCATAATGTCACCTACATTTACAAAACGCAAGGCCTGCCGTTATTTAGATGCTCAAAGCCTTTCTTTGCGTCACATAAAACCGCAACTCAAATATTTTTTTATTTGGTTGTTTGTTATTTGTAACTCGACAGCTTGCTCGCCCACAACGAAGTGGAAAGCACACTGATGCAAAGGACCGGACTATCCATGCAAGCAATATAAGGCAAACTCCCGAGTTCAAAATGTTTCCTTGCAAAAAAAATAAATAAACACATCAATGTGTACGCGAGCAAAAATGACAACCCTGCGCGCGTTTTTTTTTTTTTTTTTACTTTTTTTACTTTTTTTTTTTTGGTTGAGCGAGAGCAGATGACTTCTTTGTATCAAGTTCAGGGACAAAGATAACCTGCACTTGGTAGAAAAGTGAAGTTTGGTGGAGCCGTAGTTAGGACACAGCGTCTCAATGGGTCAACAGGATCTAGCTGAAGTTTTGGTTATCGAGCGGGTAGGGGCGCTCTCCCGAACGCGTTGTTTTCTAGCCACTCAGTCGCGCGTCCAGGGGGCAGCACTATTTGGAAAAAGCTAAATAGACCGATGTCACCAAGCGAACTGCTCAGGCGCGCGCATTCCGAAAGTGATGCCGCCTCCATGCTACTTGTAGTCATCCCATCTCCGGCTTTCCGGCTACATAGGACTACGCGTACATCATTGAAGATTATCGTTTGTGACGCCCCGGTGTCAGCTTGATTCTACTGCATGTCTGTACTTCATAAGATTGTCTTGTTTGTGATGCCTTAGTTTGTCAGCAAGCACAGAAAAGCAGTTCCAGTCGTCTTATCGGTTTAGAATCGTTTTGTCGTCTGTTTCGTCGTCGTCTGCTTCTTCCTCTTCGTGAACGCGTGAGCCCACTGCCGTTCACGCGGTGGTCCCACTGCGGCCACTGGAGAAAAGCAACGACGCAAGTACTCGAGCCTTCCGGCTGCTCGGACGTCTCAATTGACTTGGAAACAAGTGAACATCTAGTGCAATGGCAAAGAACAAGAAAATTCGAGGGACCACAGGCTTGGTGTAGTACCGCGGAACAGCATCAAATCTGTTGATGAAAAGCTGAGCGTGGTAGTGTTCAGTCTAGTGCGTAACGTTTAATCAAAAATAAAGTAAGAGGAGCTAAATATACTTTCTGGGTGAGCGATAGTTTTCTAAAAGTTGTCTCATTCTGGTTGGCAGCCTGTGGGACAGGGTACAGATGAACTGCGGGAGAAACCTGCACACAAAGAAGAAATTATCTACGGAAAGGCCATGCCTGACGCATCGTAACAATTGGCGTCTGGGAAAAAAAAAGAAAGCAACCATGCCAGATACCTGAAAGCTTGGGGTGGAGACGATTTTTTGTGTACAGTTTCTATTCAGTTTTATTTTTCTTGCGCAATCTCCGAAATCTAACAATCGCCCGACGGGGGAAGCTTTTTTCTACGGACTCGATTGGTGTTAATGCAGAATGGATCAGTATCGTCAGCCTAATAGACCACCACAAAATGGATGAGGTCCGTTTGTTACATTTTTGGCGGTAAGTGCTGCACTTCGAAATAAAATTATGTGGTGTTTTCAGGTTTGAATGAGAAGAAAAAAGAAGACTGCTTCCGGAAAAAGTAGTTTTATTTCAAGTGATACGTATCGGGAATCGCTGCTCTTTTTTTAGTAATTGTCCTGATCTTTCTGAGCACAGTTGCGCTTGAGGCTTGTCGTCGCCAATAACAGTTATAACCACCAAAATACATCGAGCGAAAAATGTATTAAAAACGGCCTCCGCAAAGCAGTGCAGAAGTCCTATTTCAGATAGACCAGCAGATAGGCCGCCACGGGGCGAATACTCAAAGAGATTTCAGCGTACGGAATACTTCGGCACACTCTATGTCTCGTGCCCTGCAATCGTACAAATTTTAGTTGACGTGCAATAGGCCGGATATAAAGTATGAAGCAAATCGCGAAACAAAGCATAAAACGCTATTTTTCTCCCGCTCTGTCCGGCTCTGTTTACCTTTCTTTGCCACGCTTCTTTCTTTCGGGAAGACATAATATCCGTTATTATAACTCAGTGGCATAGAACAAGTGAAACCATCCATCGAAAACCACGAGTAAACACCCGGCGAAAAATCTGGCGCTAACCCGAAAATTTCCAAACGCCGGGCGACAATACGCATTGACGCGGCCGAAGAACTGGGGAGAACTACAGGTACCAGAATGCACCGCGGCAGCGGTGGCGTCGTGCAACTCCTAATGAGATCGGTCTATTGAAAATTTGTTTAGTGCAGCGAACGACATCCTCACATCGAAACGAGGCAAGATGTCATGATGAGAGTTTTTGAGAGCCAGATGTTGTTCAAGGTCACAAAAGTGTGAGTTGCGGCAACAATAAAAGCTTCCATAACACTTATGTCCTTTTTCTTACCCTTGGACAGTAAGGTTGAAAGTAACGCCGCGAAAGTAACGGATTGCATTTTAAAGTAATGGCTACTTACTTTTTATGGAATTGTAATTGCAACTGTGATTAGTTACATTTGGCCATGGGTAATTCCAACTGTAATTCCTTACTTTATCTAGTATTGCGTACAAGACTGGTTGGAACCTGGCACTATGTCAGCAAAACTCATCCCGTACCACCCTCTTCCTGTTCTGGGTTTTCTTGTTCATACTTTTTCGTCTATTTTTCGCTTCTTCGCTCGCTCAGACGTGGAACGCGCCCGTAGCGCCACCTGGCACGCTCTCCCTGGAATAGAAAACACCAAGCAAAAAACTGCGTATGCAAAGGACGTAAGCCACAACGGAAATACAACGTTGACTGTGGCGCACGTCGCCCGCTAAACTAACGGATTTTGGTGACTTCGTCCATCTCAGTCTTTGTTGGCCGGTTTAATGATCTCTCTTGTGGTATCACGTTCTAATATTTGTCATGCGGTCTCTCTAGATGATACTAAAGAGAGTTGCATTGTTTTCTCACAACCGAGAATGAAGCGAATTTTCCCTTTAAAGGGACACTGGCCCTCCCCCCCCCCCCCCCCGCCCCTAAGCCGATTTTTTTTTTTTTTTTTGGGGGGGGGGGGGGGGGGTTTGCTTGGCGGTTTATTATGCTTTTAGAAACTACCCAATCAGTATTTTGCTACAGTGTAACGTATAATTTTAATAAAATAAGAAAAAAACGCAACTGCCTGAAACCGAAATTAAAAGCGGACTGGGAAGTAAGAACAAGTATGGAGGAGGAGAAAGATACTGAAAATAACGTGGCTGTGGATTTTTGCATTTTTTAAATGAACGTATTGGCAGCTGTTTAGAAGCAACAAAAAAATGGGTATCACATTTTTTGTCCATTTCTTTTTGAGTGTGTGCCTTCGAGGACCCACGACTTCGATTATCTTTGGTGGTTGTGTTTAAACCATAGGAAACGGCACGTGACCAAGGGAAAAGAGTGATAGTGACTCGAACTGGCCGGTTTTCTATCGGCGGTTTTCGGGCAAAAAAAAAACGAATTTTGAGCCGCAAATTGCGTTCTAGGTAGTTGGCCTCTGATATGTTCTGCCCAAATAAAAATCCTTGCGGCCACAAATACACTGTCAGTTTCACTTTAAGTACAAATGCTGGGCGTAGACGGTTGACTATCACTGCGATATTTAAAAAAAAAAAACACTTAGCATTTGTTTGTAGAATCTCCACTTCTTTTAGGAAATATAAATCTCCCAGGCAGTTTTATGTTAATAATTTGTCGTTGCAATTGTATCGTACACTTCTGCCCGTGTAGCGAAATCTCTCCTCCATTACCACCACTTTTAGCGCTTGTTTCTAAACTTCCAAAATTTGGTCCTTAACTATTAAGTTTGTAGTTCAAAATATGAATGCTTCATGCTAGGTAGAAAATTTACAGCAACCAGGACTTCCTTCAACAAAAGCGGAAACCGCGCTACAACGTCCGGTGGTTCATCTTTTTCTTTTTGTTTTATTTGGGGGGGGGGGGGGGGGGGGGCGTTTAGTGAAGTGAAATTCTTCTACTACTATGAGGGTTTTCTGTCGTGTTTTAATTGGTATGTTACGCCCTGCATTACATCTTTGACAGCTCCGGTATTTGCACGAAACAATTGATCCCGATGGTATGTGCCTCAGCGGTGGTGGTTTCTTCAAGCTCAACAAACCTCTTCTGGTGTCCGTAAGCCACAGCCGCGAAGATGCATGCATGCTTACATGACGAAGCACCATATGAGGGCATTTTGCACCAAAATGCATGAAAATAAGTAGCAAAAGCGAGGTGTGCTTTGAATTATGCACTTTTTTAGGCTGCACGTTCTCTCATGAGCTTCATTCATCGTGTCGAATTTGTGGAATTCACAGAGCGTTATCAGTGTTTATAATGAGGGCATTAATATAACTTTACGTCGTAATGCAAAATATAAGCTAATTAGGAAGGTACTTAAAGAATGTTAGTCTGGTCTGTATCAATGGCACTACAGTCACTACTGTCAGACTGACTTTAGCGACTGCTAAGACTGAAAGTATACGATTGTTAATCTGCTGGTGTGGGGAAAATTACGTGTAAACCATTTCTCGTTCAGATGGCCGGGACGTTCATAACCTATACCGTGATCATCGCACAAACTGGTGAAGAATTGCGGAACAAGGCCACTTCGGGAAACTCAACGATACCCAACTGAAAGACCCTCCAACCTGACATCGATTGATCAATAATTGACCGTCTGCAAAGCCAAGTCCGCGCCCTTTTCCACTGTGGGCATGCGTCTGACCTGGATCAAAACTCGGAGGGCCCATCGGGGCATCTCGGCAGCTGGGTCGGTTAGCGAGACACAATAAACAAAAGGTTGTGTCTCAGAAGTGAAGTCGGCGATGGCATCACTAAGCATTTCGTAATCATGTGAGTTGTCGTGTGAATTGTTACCAATTAAACTTCATTTTTCGGTCAAGACGTGTACTGGCTCCTCATTCACCCAGCTTCCTCATTGCCCTGGTAAGCTGTAGTAAAGCATGAAGTGCTTTAGAAACAAAACCCCAAAATCTTAAAATTTTGTCCGTCCTGTCCATCCTGCCGTTCGCTCGAGAAACGCTTCATTCTGAGAAGCAGCGGAAATATAATCATCAGGGCAGAGAAACCACGGAACAAACCAACCAGCGCCGGTGATGGAGCGCAGTTTCCATCGACCGGTAGCGCCGTGGTGGTCGCCCGGGGTACCAGGCGCGTCTCGCAGGTTGCGGCGCGTCTGCGCACTTTTGCGTTGCGGATCGAGCGGCCGTGGAAGTGCAATCAGTGGCACCTAGAAAGACCGGCATGTTCAGAAACGCAGGGCATGGCGTCCATCTAATCTTCGCCCTTCTTGCTTCGCGATTCGTCTTTCTGCGTTCTTATCGGCTTCAATGCTTCAATCTCATTGGCTCCGGGCCTATAAGAAAATTTCCACGACTCGCCTAGTTTCTTAGGCTGACACCGACTAGGGCGGATTTTGGTAAATCATGAGCACGGCGTTTGTCCGGCACTGATCTCCTTTTGAGGGCGAGAGTGCCATGTCTCCTCATACACCGACAACACGAGCCATAGCCTCCTCTATAGAGGAGGCTATGCACGAGCAAACAGCAGAAATATGAAAGCTCTTATACAGCTGCATAAATATTTTTTTTTTTATTTGGCTGCTTCCGCTCCATTCAACGTGGGCGATGAACCTTTAATTGCGCTCATTTTTATACAAAAGAAAACGAGCGTGCTGTCCCGAATGAAAAATGGTAGACGAATAAGAAAAAAAAAAAGATCGTTTATTGAGGCGAACTTGTGCATGATACTAAATGCATCTGGTAACGGCGACGGAAGGGTGACTCGTATGAAGCTGTATGTTACCACTGCGCCTAGAGCACATGGTTTGTACAGGAATGTACTCCGTCAAATCACGCAGTGACAGCCCAGGCTGGAACGTTAAAAAAAAAAAAAACGAGGAACGACAAAAAGAAAAGCGAACCGGATTTCATTTTTATTTTTCTATGTGGGAGCCTCGTGGATTAATAATTCTACAAGCAGGCTGCAATATGCTGCTCGCTTGTTGACTTTTTTAGTCGTCATTTCATTTTAATTTGCTAGATAAACGAACTTTAAGACTCTTTCGAAGCGCCTCGGGTTGAATCCAAGACATAAATTTGCGTTTGTAACGACAACTCGGACTCTTAATCGCAAAAACAATTGGTTTTCATATTTCGAGGGGGATTACAGCAAGTAAGGTTAATTACCGGCGGAGAAAAATTAATTTATGATAGTTTTATGCGTCATACGCTTTCCTCCTACCCATAAGACTTTATTTTCTATTTCTTGGACATGGTGGCCAATATTTGGATGGCGCCAATTTTTTTTTTTTTTTTTTTTTTTCATTTTACTTTTTATCTTTCCAGACAAGACATCGTACGCTCTCTAAGTTTAACATTTATTCATAGGCGTGCCGATCAATGTTACGACAGCAACCCCAAAGACAATATTATATTAAATTTTAACATTTTATTTTTTTAATCGTGCTACCGGCTAGGATTTTGGACCCGCTTCTAAAATTCATAAAGGTTGAATATAGACCAGAAAATAATGGAAGTAGGTCACGACCGGAACTCTACAGCGTTGACTTAAAAGCGAACTATAGGGCCGAATCGACGCAACGTGAATAATGTAAGCCTTATTTTCACTCCATTGCATGCAATACAAGAATCTCTAAATTCTTAGTCTTGCTGCGCGAAGGTGTTTTTCCAAGATATTGCGGGAAATCGATGCCCCCATTGTGTGTGGGTTATTCTCGCTCGCTTTTTGTTTGCAAAACCTTATTTTGCAAAGTCCGCGATTTTTTTTTTTTTGTCTAATACAAAAAATCGAAGATACAAATAGATTGCTGGAAAAGCACAGGAAAAGAGTAATCAACTTGTTTGTACGTGATCCAAGTGAGTATTGAACCCCCGACTATAAAAATATATTGACTGTTTCTGCTCTTTCTATTCTAACACACTCATAGATGAGAACGTTCTTTGAAGTGGCACGCAATCTAACGAAGGATTGTTGCGATGCCGTTAGCGTGTAGCTAAGGTACATGTTACACGCTTCCAAGGTCTTAAAGTTGCGGAACTTTTTTTCTCAATCGGAAGGGGCGGGGGAATTTTCGTTCGTTAGTCACGTAGACTTTTCAAATTCCGTTTTATTTCTGCTATCTTACGTATCATTAAATCTGACCGCCAGTTTCGAGAGATAATTTTCTACGGTAAGAGAAAAACAAATGGAATACAAACAAAACCTCTTCCTGTATTAATAGTCCCAGTGTCAGCTCATTTCTTTCGTGTGTATTGCCAACTTCAGCTGACGAAAGTTGAAGCAGGTCACTAAAATAGGACGAAGTGGACGCGCTCTAATATATTTCTTTAACATTTGTTCGCGCTTCTTTTTTACAGTTTCAGGACGCAATAACTTTACTCATGCAGTGGCAGTTTGTGTCTTACGCAATCATTATATGGATAGGAGCTTGCTTCTGCATTCAAAACTTCTGAAAGTCACCGGATAATGCGAAGGCCACATGGATGAGTTTGTACATCGCTTGTTCGGCTTGTCTCGTGGTTGTTTTCTTTTGTTTTGAAATAACGCCCATTTTAAAAATTTTCATCGCATTCAACGATCTCTCTCATGTTTTCTCTTCGTCCCTCGTGTTCATTTTGAGATGTTTGGTATGCTTTAAGGTCCTGGTCAACCGCGCCAGTATGGCCACCGGTACGAACAGGCTTCTAGAGTTCTTCAAAACATCGTCAATATTCGAGAAAAAAAAAACAGAGTTCTCGCCTTGTAGTAGAGGCACCCGAGATATCTTGAGACCACGATGGTCTTTCTAGCGTCGGTCGCTTGTCGTTTTAGCCATGGTAAGCACCTATGCTATCTTGACGTGAAATTTGATGAGCAGTCTAAAGAAAGTGTACCGGTTAATGTAAACTTTCTGGGCAAGCGTTCTGCTCTCTTATTTGGGGTGAACTACTTCTTCTACGATCCTCCCCCATTTATGGTCTTAAGGTACTACTCTGCAGTCCTGGTGGAGTATCTTCAAGTTCAATTGAAATTTTTGGAACGTTGTGGTAAATGACAGTCTGTTCGAGCTACGCAGCTGTCTCAACAAATTGAGGTCATTCACCACAATATCGGAAACATGCGATATCTCAAAGACTCTTTGAACGTCATGTGGCAAGTGCCCCAGGTAGTGATGTCTGCCGGCATTATACTTCTTGTCTGCGTTGCCTTCCACCCGATGTTTTCTTCGGTTACATTGTTGCGCCAAAATTTCCGTTAACCGCTTCGTCCAGCGTGTATTATTCGCTTGCTTTCATGGACATGGTCTTTTCGAGTCAATCTCTGCCCGGTGAGGTTAGTAAAAGTAACAATGGTAATAAAAAAACACAGATACAAGTTGTTTTTTTTCTCGTTTTCAAGCCAGAGAATTTTAAGATAGCCTCGAAAAAGGCGTTCGCCTTTGAAGCAGTGGATGGGTACAGGCATCAGATATAAAGAGGAGGAGAACCGAAAAGGAAACACGATTTTTGTATGAACGGTCACTAGAACTATCAGAAAAACTTGCAAGGCGTATACAAATATGCGAAAAGCAAGAATCCAAGTTGACAAAGCCGAGTAGGCGTTGTCTTCTTGATCTTTAAATGTAAGCAGACGCGGGCTAACAAGCATGCATTTGCCTGCACAATTCCAGGGATCATTTCCGGTCGCAGAAGTTAGCGGGATAGCGGATGTAAATGCAGCTTTCGCTGCTATATCAGTTAACAGGTGTACGAAGTGCGCCTCCATTTTGTCTTTTGTAGAATATTGTAGAACATTCTTCAAAACATCAAAATTGATTCTATTTTGCGTAACGTGAAAGTAATTTGTAGCTTAAAGAGTAAAGTGTTCCGTTACTTTTCACCGAAATGAACGTGTAAAGGTAATCCCTTACATTTACGGTTTGATAAGTGGTAAATATAATTTATAACATTTTTCAAGTAAAGCGTACAAGTTCGAGTTCCAACTATACTCTTTCTGAGTGCCAACAAAAACAACTAAATCAGTAAATTTCAGATTCGAAGCTCGAGGTAAACGTGAGGGCGCCCAAACATTTCCGCGCGTGCAACTGGTTGCCCGAAAACACAGAAAATGGTCCTTTCATCCGCGTTTTCGGGCCGCCAGAGTGGCGCCTGTTGCACGAGCGGAATATTTTGCACACATCCGCGTTTACCATATGCTTCAGATCTGTCTACAAGTTGACATAGTGGCTTCATACGACGCTCAGCAGGCTTCTAATTGAAACCATATGTTTATTTTCACAAGTCAATTATTACGAAGTCAAATAAGAAAGTTTAGTTCATTATTCGAAATATTGTGACGATTTGTCCCCTATATTATGCCCTCCTCGCCGTATAACTCACTTGAACAGACCGCATCACTGTACCTTTCGGGGGTCTTTTTTTTAATGAATATGTTGGAATTAAAGCTAAACACCTTGTAGAGTCCGATCAAGCAATAGTAATTTGGCGAACGTCACCAAAAATCGCTGTCTTTGTGGCCAGTTAATGCCCAGATAGAGTCTACTGATGGAATGACTATACATTGACGTTGCAGTGTATGTGGTCATCTCTAACCATAACCATCATTTGAACTTCTTTTATGGGCTTTCATGTCCATCATTGAACGTAGACATGGAACGTTTAAAAACGCGCGTATTATACAGTGCTATTAGCAGTTTTAGTTAGGAAAAATAAAGCTGCTTTACAGTGTGGATTCTCGACATCTCCTTTCTTGCGTGTTGGTAATTCACTTCTCAGCCGACGCTTTTATCCCTGCGTGCTATAGAAAACTTATTACAACAGCTCTAAA
Organism: Ixodes scapularis; assembly: GCF_016920785.2. NCBI lineage: Eukaryota > Metazoa > Arthropoda > Arachnida > Ixodida > Ixodidae > Ixodes > Ixodes scapularis. The sequence goes on along the minus strand of NW_024609879.1, from coordinate 123,442,618 downwards.
TTTCGCAGGTTCTGAAAAGCAGGGACCGTAGACCAGTTTTGTAGACGTTACTCGAAACGTAATCGATTACAATTACAATTACTCTTGGTAAAACGAGTATTCAATTAGAATACTTGATTAATTCCAAAGAAAATTAATTGGTCCTTATTTGAAAAAGTAACCGTTACTTTTCAGATTACTTCAGATTTTCAAAACGACATAGTTTTCTTCCGATTCGAAAAAGGGTCGTTTGTATTGTCCATTTTTGGATTATAATCATAGAACTATAGGCTACTTAGCTTCTTAATCTACAAATTTTCGTAAACCGGCCTGCTTTAAGAAACTTGGTTGGAAGATTCCAGGAATCCTCGAACCAAGTTTTCGTTGTACGAACAAAAACCAAGAACTTGTACATACCATAATCAAGAATTGAAACCTAGAGACTAAACAAACAAAAGGGACATTAACACCGTTGTCTCAAAACCAGCACAGCATACAGTTGTGATTTACTTACTCAACAATCTTCTTTGTCAACTTCTATCCAAATTATACACATTCAACAGCAGGCACACTCTCTACACTAAGAAAGCCTGACACAAACCACCGAAAAACCATGAGTACCGAACACAGGTCTCAAAGGCGGCTTTCAAATCTCACTTGTCAAAGAGGGCATCCTTATACAATTTCCAGCTCTCGTAATCTTAATTGCTTCCTTAATCATCCTTTTAAACTGATCCTTTTCTTTGCCAAACACAGTCGTCTGCTTCCAATCTGGGTAACAATTTCCACATTCACTCAGGTGTTGTACGACTTCAGAACTGGCAAAATAAGAATTAACTGCTCATCTGTGATCTAATATTCGGTCATTTAGGCTGCGGCCATTTTGACCTACATATACCAGAACCCACAGCCTATTGGTATCTCGCATACTATTGCCATCTCAGAAGTTCTTTCTGCATATTTACGATTTTTTGGCAAGCTTGCTTACCTTCCGAAAAAGGAGTAAGCCTACTTAATTTGGAATCATTTCTAAATACAACTCGTACACCATGACTCTCTGCCAATGCCTTCAGGTTGTGTGAGACACCATAAAAGATTGGCACGTATACCCACCTATCAGGCTTCTTCCTAAGCTCTGTGGTTTTGCCTAAACTAATCCAAACATGTTGCAACAGACTTAATCGAACCCTTAAAGTATACCCTGAGGCACCCAACCTTGACATTTGAAATGTGAGACTTTCTTGAACGTAGTGGAAAGAGGACTTATTTAAGGCACTTTCGTGGACAAAACATACTACCCCTCGTTTAACTGCTTTCAGGTGGCAACTGTTGTTCACTTGGAATGGAGAGGTTTATGGTCCGACACCAGGACCAGGCGGATTTTTTCGGTCTCGCACCAGTCACCTAGCCGTGGTTGCTCTCCTCCTCCATAGATTATTATAGTTATTGATCCCCAGCTAGCTTGCACCTTTGCATTGATTGCATTATCATCATAAACTTAAATTCAGACCGTTCACACTAGTCGGTGTTAGACTGGTGGCAGCTGATAACATCCGTTTGGTCTACTGACGTCCAAATCCTGGTTAGCTCAATTGGTGGTGCCCTCTACTGGAAATAGAGAGGTCACTGCTTCGATACCATCAGACGGATTTGTTGCGTCGCGCACCAGTCACCTAGTTGTTGTTGGAAATTTGTGTTTGTCCTTAGTCCGCCTTGTTCTCTTTCTCCAGGAATGGCTCTCGTCGTTTTTGTCCAGCTCGCCTGCACCTTTGCATGAATTGCATTTTCATCACTACCTTTTTACTGGCTATTTACTACCCCAAAGACGCGTACAAGATGGCGGCGCCTGCAGCATCGCTGATGGCCAGCATTAGCAACGCACTTACTGTTTCGGAACGCAAGGAAAGCTATCCACACACGATCGTAGCATTGAATATTGTAGGAGGGAGCACGTTTAAGGGTGCGAGCTGACTTCATAACGATCGCAGCCTCCGCTCCAGCATTTCGCGGAAGCCAGCGCTGCCGCGAGAGCAGCCAGGCAATGGATGGATGGATGGATGCTAACGGCTGTACCCTTTATATCGGGCTGTAGCTTGCGCCACCTATCCTAGAAATTAATAACCAAAAGTATGATTTCTTTCCTTCGCCACTTTGCTTACCCTCTGCAATTTCGTAACTATCGCCTGGCAGTGTGGGATATCACCAGTACGACCTTCGGGGAATCGGGCAAAAAAACTAAAGACTACTAAAAACTTAATCCTCCGCCTCTTCCCCCAGGCAAGGGAGTCGCCACTTTTCCTCTGGTCAAACCTAGTCGGCGTTATCCGGCACTGTGCGTGCCCATTGGGATACAGGATGGAGACTTTGGGCTGGAGCCACTCGGGAGGGAGTCCCAATATTTCTCGGTCCCGCCTGTCCCCTGCTGTGTCAGTAAGTTATACGTCATTCGACTCTCCCTAGATAATTTCCACCAGTCTTCCACTCGCCTATTTGTTATTAAAATACACGTATCATCCATTCTTTCATTCTCGTCTGTAAACCCAAGCGCGCCGTTTAAATCTTTTGCCCCCTCCGAGAGGACAAGAGCAAGCCCTGTCTACCTGAACACCAGATGTCATTTTGTCTCGTCTTCCCCTCAGCGTACGGCACACCGCATATCCATTTCCTCACAATTTGTCCTATATGTTCTAGCCCTCAATAATCCTGCTCTAACCTCGAATAACTACGAACTCCCCCGTGAATTATCATAGCAATTATCCTTCCTATTTCTTGTTTTCGTCCACTATACATAAATGAAGGCCGACGACCAGGCACGAGATTCTTCAAGGCAGAAGAACCTCCTCACCCTGGGGGAGGAGGAAACAGGCAACGGCGGACAAGGTGGGAAGGCTGAGAGGAGAAAGCGAGGGAAAAGTGGAAAGCGCGAACTGGTCGTCGGTCTTTAAGGCTGACTTTTCCTGCGTTTTTTCCTTCCACATCTTTCTCTCGACTTCTTTTACTTTTTTTTTTATTTTTCACAGAGGTTCGGCCCCTGCACTCGACTGTTGGTATTTGAATTTCATTTTTTTTTAGGTTGGTTTTGTCCAAACTTCCTATGTATAGATGCGTACGTACCTTTGTAGCCGTCTTGGATTTTTCCAGACTCGAAATTAAACTGGTCTTTATTGGTTGGTAAGCACAATAACTTTTTATTTAGTTAAGATAGGGTCGAAGACAAGGAGCAGTCTTCGTAAGCTGGTGCTATTCTGTCGTGAAGTCTTCTTGTGCAGCCTCTCTGGTGATCTTGCGCCGTATTATTTTATACCCTCGTGCCATTTCATCAGTTCACACCACCTCGCGGTGGCGTGAACTGATGAAATCGCGAGGTAATATGAGACCAGACGACAAAGCAGTATCCGGGGTGCAATATAGTGAGCTATGAGGTTATTATCCACTGTTATGTGACCTAGATATTGCGCGAAAACGATGCAAGCGTGCGGCAAGTTCCGCCGACTACGCGGCACTTGAATCGGGTTTCGTACTCCGATGCTCTGCAGGAGCCGATTGAGTCGAGCGGAGAACTGTTCTCTCGGGAGCCGCTGTATGTTGATGTGTGCAGCGTGCGTGGCCATACCTTTCTCGCCCCTCGTGTCTCCTCAATTGTGTCCAGTCGTTGTTCATATTTCAGCTTACTAATCGCCTCTCTAGCCTCGAAAGATGCCCAGCGCATGTCTCCCTGCACTCGTTCACTTTGTGTATTCCACAGTGCCAGCCTGCCCACGCTCCTCTGTCGGGTCTGTAAGCTCGACTGGACCTCGCACTCCATGCAAAATACCGCATTGTCAAAAGACATCGCCGGCACCATAACTCCTTTCATATTCCCCTAACAACTTCATATCTATTGTAATTCCATAGTGTCGTATGCTTCCTAATTGCTGCATTCCTGTTTTCTTTTTTCTTTAACATATTTTTCCCTGCTCTTCTTAATATTGTTTCCCCTCATTCAACCATGATCCAAGGTATATATACTTCTCTACGCGTTTGATTAAAACGTCTTGAATTTTCAACCGGTCCCCCTTTTCATTCTTATAAACCATTACTCCCGACTTGTCGCTACCAGAGGTCGGCATTTTAGGTCGCCCTCACTCACCCTCACCCTCACAGCCACACTCACCTAAACCCCTCACTCACCCTCACCCTCACAGCTACACTCACCTTCAGCCCCTCACTCCCCCTCACCCTCACACTCACACTCACCTTCAGCCCTTCACTCACCCTCACTGAACCTCACGGCCCTCACGCACTCACCGCCCTCACGGCCCTCACCGCCCTCACGGCCCTCACGCCCCTCACTCACTCACCGCCCTCACGCCACTCACGGCCCTCACAGCCCTCACCGCCCTCACGGCCCTCACGGCCCTCACGCACTCATAGCCCTCACGCCACTCACCGCCCTCACCGCCCTCACGGCCCTCACGCCACTCACCGCCCTCACGCCACTCACCGCCCTCACGCCACTCACCGCCCTCACGCCACTCACCGCCCTCACGCCCCTCACCGCCCTTGCGGCACTCACACCCCTCACGCCCCTCACGCACTCATGACCATCACGCCACTCAGGCCAGCTTCAGATGGGGCGATTTCGCCCAGAAACTTTACGTCGCAACACCAGCAACACGGGCCGCCCGCGATCGCACGCAGCAACCAATTGCTGCAATTTGCCATCGTCATCATTATATTTTATTTTTCTTGCACTATTTAGACAGAATTACGGGTTATAAACGTGTTTTTATGCATTTAAACCTCGTTAAGAATGCTAATGCACCTTCCTGAAACAGTTTATTTCCAAAAAACGATCGAGTTCAAACCAGAACCAAGTCTTTCGGCGTCATAATCACCGGCACAAGGTATCACGTGAAAATTTTGCGTCCCTGATTGGATGCAGCCGCTTCAAACGTATTCGAATTGCTCCGAGTTGCTTGCTTATTTCGAGCCGGACCCGATCTCAGCAATTCGTGTCGATCTAGGGAAAGCTGGAGAACAACCCGCCATTAACACCAAAATTGCTGAGAAAGATGCTCGATCTGAAGGGGTCTCACGCACTCACCGCCCTCATGGCCCTCATTGCCCTCACCGCCCTCACGGCCCTCACGGCCCTCACCGCCCTCACCGCCCTCATTGCCCTCACCGCCCTCACGGCCCTCACGGCCCTCACCGCCCTCACCGCCCTCACCACCCTCACCGCCCTAACGGCCCTCACGCACTCATAGCCCTCACGCCACTCACCGCCCTCACCGCCCTCACGGCCCTCACCGCCCTCACGGCCCTCACGGCCCTCACCGCCCTCACGGCCCTCACCGCCCTCACGGCCCTCACCGCCCTCACAGCCCTCACGGCCCTCACTCACCCTCACACTCATGAATTTTCCTGGTTCAGAAACTCACTCACCCTCACCTCACCTGAGAGGATGAGGGTGAGTGAGGGTGAGTGAGGGCCCTCATGAGTGAGGTTTGCCGAGGTATGGTCGCTACTGAATCTGAGGCCCAGAGAGTCTCCTTTTCCACAGATCTTAATCAGCTCCTTTGACATATTCCGGCTATCTACTAACAGTCCAATATCGTCTCCGTAGAACATTCCTGGTATAACTTAGTTTACTTTTCAACCTTTGTATATATCTGTCACATCAAAACCTAAATTGCACTCTTCTAATCTCTTTCCCAGTCTACTTAGGTATATCATAAAAAAGAAGAGATAATAGGACAAGGAGATTGGAAATACTAAGAGGGGGCACGTTGCAATATTGGTGAAGCCTAGTTATAAAACGTTTAAACGATGTTGTGGCCAACGTGACCGTAGATCTCTCTGGCGGTTGGTGCGCGTGACATGTCACGTGTGTGATGGATGGTTGATTGTAGAAGGATTCCTTGCAGGCTTGCGCGCACTCCGTCTTGTAGGTTTTATCAGATCGAAGGCTAGACTGAGGTGTATCCTAGTACACCATAGCTAAACGAAGGCTAGCTACGGTCACGTGACGTAATCACATTGCCTGATAAGTGAGGAGAGTAAGGAGGAAAATGAGGAAGAGGTGAGGCGTGGAGCATGGCTTGTGGAGACTACGCGGCTGGCGTCATGCCCTCTCCTACCCTTGTATCCTCCTTGTAATAGGAGACAACCCTGCCAGAAACTTTTTTTTTATTTCTGCCGGTACTTTTATTTTTGCTTCCCATGTTATAACAACCTTATTATTTGTGTGTGCCCGTTGTAAAAGCCTAATCAAATGTGCATCTAAATCATACTCTATCAGCTGTACCCAACATGTTTTCCTGACTCACATAGTCGTGCGGCCGTTGATGCAATGGCCATGCGGCTTCCGATTTTTTTTTTGCGTTTTCAATATCTTTGCAATCACTGCTGTCTATGACAATTGCTGGATCGCACTTTCTCACTTGGTCACTGCAGCGCGAGCGCGGCCACCCGACGGCCATCTTCAATGCGGAGAAATAGCGTTTTTGATAGCGTTGCAGAGGCTGGCGGAAGCGTGCTGAAGACACGTTTTCTACTCGCTCGCCGCCATTCGCCGAGGAAGTGTTTTACAAACATATGTAAGCGGTGGGACTTGCCATTGAGAACACATGAACATTTTTACGAAACCGTAGTTTCGATGAAAAAAGGCACAACTCGTCGAAAGCAAGTTTCGCCAGTCTCGCGGCGTGATCAAAGATTTCCTTGGCACGGCCACGTCCTTCGTCTCCGTGCCTTCCAACGCTCGTATACCGATCAAGAATCGACACCGTGTGGATGTCTTACGCGAGTGCAATACGCGTGAAGCCGTATGTAAGGGCACAACACGTCGAAAGCAAGCTTACTGTGTCCCCCTCTTTATTTAATTTTGAACCCAATCAAAGTCATTCCCTTCAGGGGACAACACTCTACTGTCGTTTTCAAACTTAAGAAACGCAGCATGTGAGTCAGCATAATTAAAATCACCGACAGGGGGACGGTGTACATAAAGCGGTAGATATAGGAGAGTTTGTAACCCTGAGTACATTCTAATCCAAAAATGAGCAGTTCTAAATACCCGTTTTCAAACCGGCAGAACGATGGTCCGTTTTGGATATCTGAAGCAATTGGGGAAAATAACACTTACTTTTTCGAGTAGCGGTCATTTATTTCTCTCGAGTATTATTGTTATAAAGTTGAAGACTTTTAACCAAGAGTATTTGTAATTGTAATCGATTATATTATTGGAGTAACCTGCACAAAACGGGCGCATATTTACACGATGCGGCGCTCAGGAGGATATTTGGCAAACGTTTGAGAAGTGTAAGGACTCCAAATCAAGCTAGAGCCATAAACTATCCTCCTCCTCTAATCAAGGCTACGAAAAAATGCTTGTCCTTAAAGGCAGCATTTATGTGAAAAAACAAACAGTAGTGAGGTATGAGTATCATGTACACGCCAACTATGACCCGAAGAAACGATACTGCTACTTAAAAGACAGCTTAAAGTATATTATATTCATTAAACATCATCAGGGAGAAGATAAATGTTATCAATCGCCTTTTCTAGTGTAAAACATTTAGGCCTCCCCGTGCAACCGAGCACAGGCCCATTTCCATTGATTGAACGAGAAGTCAACATTCGGGAGGCATCGACCTTCTCCGGCTCATTTCAAATTCGCTATACTCCAGTTGCGAATGGTGCATCTGCGACCTTTCTGAACCGTTTCGCAGCTCCTTGACATGCCCTCGCGAGAGAAATGCTTCTCATCACGAACGTAAAGCACGTGGGTAATGTTTGACGAACGTGCCTCGCTAAACGACCCGCGGCGTGGACCCGGGTCGGGTCCACTAATGCTGCGTGAATAAAATATGCCTAATTTCCCTTCCGGCCCAACAACAACCCAACCGCTCCCCGCTTTTGTCATTTTTGCACTATCATTACTTGTGCGACAGCAGTACGAAGAGGGTTTGAACGCATTGTCGCAGCGCTAAGCGTTCCATGCCCTCTACCATTGGTACGCCTCACAGCTTTTGCCATTTAAAACACCAGAACTGCCAAGTCTTTTTTTCTTTTCTCTCTCTCTCTCATTTCCCTACAACGCGCTTCGGGAACGACTATAGACATCATTTTGTGTTGTCTGCTTTCAAGCAGCCGTCAACATCTCTGAGTAAGTACTCCAATTGTCATATCTATATTTTTTTTTTCACGCGTCGTGCTTTGTGAATTGCTCTCCTGCATTGTTATCGCCTAATACCGTGATCTCATTAACCGCAAAGCGATGATAACTAAAGCCGAGGTCACACTGCTCATACATTATACAAGAGGCAGTCTGCACTCCGATACGATACAATGGGTCCTCCGGGACGCACTGCGCATGCGCCACCGCAGAAGACTCGCACATGCGCAGTGCGTACCGGAACGCCCATCGTATACCGCATCGGATGTGTCAAAACGGTTCCTTAAAGGTTAAAACTCTCTTATATCCGTGGTTCGAATGCAGCGCGCCCTAGATGTCTCCCTGAACTCGTTGCCATGAGGCGTTCGAAGCTGCGGATGTCGCGGTGACTCGCATTCGAATCTGTATGCTGACTGCCTCTCGTATGATGTATAAGCAGTGTGACCCCGCCTTGATACATCATGCATCTTACAGAAGACAGCGTGTAGACAGACACTGTCCGAGGCGAATTTCGTACACCGCCCTGACAGATTGGTCATAGAATAACTGTCTTTAGAACGACCTGTTCGAAGCAAATATCTGTACGACGTAGACGAGCTTTGAACATGCGGGAGGACGCGTGTTCGATGATAACTCCGTTGTCGTTTCTGCAGTTAACGCCTTGTCTTTTGTATGACGTATGGAGTCGTAGGACAGCAGCGGCATTAAGCTGATAAGCGACTGTAGACATACATAGGTAACAAGTCTACATTCTATAGAACCGCATCTGACATGGACATGACTGGCGTAACTCGTACGTACCAAGTGTGCTAACGTTTTGGGGTGATTCGTACAAAAAAAACAAAAAAAAAACAATGGAGACTTTTAGCAAACCGTTACCGTGCTCCACGTACCGGACTACCGGAGCTTTTAAGAGATATTTTAAAGCGCTCGCCCAAGTGATGCACAGTGACCGCGAGGCCACGCGCTTAAAAGCATGCTTCGATTGCTCCGGCAATGCCGTGCGGGAAACACGGTAAAGGTTTGCTAAAAGTCTCTAATATTTTTTTTGTACGATATGCAGTGCGAGCAACTGCATATTTACTCGCTGATACGTTTAAGCACCTTATTATTGATTCGCCGACAGCGAGGTTGCGATGAGAACGTCGAAGAGAAAATTACAAAGTAAAAAATAGAGTAAAAAAAAATACTAAACCACACCCCACGCCTTGCGTTTATAATATGAGTCCAACTTAATTTTAGGCGTAATTATAGCTTCTCGATTTACCTATGTGGGAAGTAGTTTAAGTCATTTTTTATTGGGTCCGAATGAGTGGACAAAATATATTACTTGTTTAAAATCGGCAATTTCGTGAATTACGCAGGGCGGAAAAAAAAATCGCTGTAGTATTAATAAATGAATCCGCTTTGATTTTTATTTATATCAAGCTTATTTTGTTTAGACCGAATTAATTCCATCGAAATCACGGTGGCTAAAAATAGTTCTTCACTGACAACGTATGCATTTCAAAATATGGCAGATTAAGTCAATCAAAGTTTATCGAGACAACCGTCGAGGGATGCACGGTTGTTTGGGTGGCTGTCACAAAAGGCATTAACACGCCTTTTGTGACAGCAGGATAATGACTTTTAATGTAACAGTTGAATCGAGTACTTCATTATAGATGCAAACTATGCTATACTAGAACAAAATGGAAATTATTTTTTTTAGGTAACTGTATTTGCTTCTTCTTTCCTGTTCTGAGTTGCCTGCAATATGATTACTTTTTTCTTGTTGTAGTGTTGTTGTTTTTTCGCATTCTACGTTTCTTGCATTAGGATATTGCTTAACTGATAAACGATCCGGAAGGTAGAAGGGAACTTCAACGCACTGATTGTGCTAAGAAAATCACCGTTTTTTGCGTTTGTTCAGCTTTATATAAATATTTATTGCTTCAGGATTTTTTTTATTCAAGCGTAAAGCAAATGCAAATAAAGTATCATATTATCAGACGTGTACGTAACTTGTTACTAGTAACAAGTTACACCTACCTAGTTACTTTTTTACTGTAACGAGTAAAGTATTTCGTTACTTTTTTTAGAAAAGTAACGAGCAACGTACTTAGTTAATTTCAAGGCCTAGTAACGTGTGACGGAATGGCGTTACTTTTGAGGAATAACCTATACAACACTATCTAAACGGTCCTGTTTTAATTCTAACCTATAGTGTGTTGCAACTCAAGAAGGTAGGGCGAGGTTAAGACGGAGCGGGGAGGAGGAAGCAGACGGAACGCTAAAGCGAGAAGGAGGTTTCCTCCTCTGTTCTCCAGCGTTCCGTCTGCTTTCTCCTCCCCGGCCCTTCTTACCCTCGCCCTACCTTCTTGAGTTGCAACGGACTATAGGTATGCGTCTGTAGCGACAAAGGCAGTTGGGCAATCCAAAACACAACTCTACAGCTGGGAATGCCCTTCACCTAGCGAACACAGTAAGGTTCGTCGGTTGAGTCCTATAGAATCATGTACATACTCGATGTAAAACCGGAGGTTGCACACACCAAACACGGAAAGGCACAGAATCCATTGCCAACTTGGAACTTTAGAACCAGAGGGTACAAAAAAAGAGGGGGGAATCCTAGATTCACCATCTCTTCCTGGAGCACTGCACTGGCGTTCCTTCGAGCGCGTGAGTAGAACGACTCTTCCGCGTCGCCTAAGTTTTATTCTCAAGGAATCGGAGAAACGTAACTGATGTAAAACTTCGAGAGGCAGCTACTGCTTAAGGGCCGAATTAGCGATTTGTCACAATCTCGGGGGCCGAAAAAAAAAAAGAAGAGTAACCATAAACGAGGGGAAAGTAAATAAATAAAACTAAATAAGCATATAGACACGAACATAAATGTTAGATTAACCTATAAAGAAACCCTAAGTGGGTTAAATAGCTATGATTGCGATTGAGATGTAATATTTAGCGACTTATTGCATTACACAACGCGCGTGGCCAAGAAAACTCCCCAGTGGTTAATCAAAACGCATAGCTACTTCGGGGCATTCACGCAGTACAAGAGACTAATTACAAGGATAACATTAATGCTGACAATGTGGAATCGCCGCGACGTATACATGCATAGTGCAATGTACACGAGAATGCAATGGAATCTTGACATAGCTATGCAGACCTGAAGGGACTCAGAATGGTAATGCTTGTGATGACAGTGTTCCATAATTAATATGGCGAGAGGATCCGCGTTATGATGATGCAGTTTCTCTCATCTTTCTGGTATCTTAGTTTGCGCATTTGGAGCGCGCCGCGGCGCCGTTTCTTTACGGGACGTTTTTTTGCACCGCTAGCAGCGGGTCTTTCTGGAAGCGGGCCGCAGTCCAAGGTCCATCGGAAAGACCGCGGCCAGCCGTGGGTCGGTCGGTCGGAAGATCTCCGCGAGTTGAATCTGGCTCGCGGGCTGGGGTTTGGAAACCCGCTGCTTTGGACAGATACCGGGCAGCAGAGAGCTTCGCCGCATTCCCCGCGGCCAATCGCTGCTCATATTTTTCCCCAAGCCAAGTTCGATACCTGAATCCACGGGACAAGATGCTACAGAAGTTCGCTCTTGACTCGGATTTCTCGAAAATTGCTTCAGCGTCCCTCGAAGTCGGAGTCAGGCTGCAGCACAAAACAGAAACACGGTTTTGTCGCAGATTTGATGCCAGGATTACCTCCGGACACACCTCACTAATGTTGGAAGCATGTTTTCCATTTGGACGCTTATGTCCATAAAAGGCTTTTTTTTCTTTTTTTTAATGCGAATGATGGTGAGGGAATGGCCATATCCGGGTACGAAACACACATCAGACGTTGTCTGTAGTCTGTTTTTTGAATAATGTATTGGCGGTAACGACCAACGGCTTTACGGAATACAGATTGGCTTCGAGCATCGCTGTCATTTATTTAATTTGATGGACACCCATGAGCGATATGAAGGTGAACAGCCCTCTTCTTGTTTTTGACGCTCCTGCAAGTTTCGGGACAAGCTCTGTTCCAGAAGAGGGCTACAACGCAAAGTTTAGTCCCCAAGCCATGTACCATTTGAGACGTTGAGAGTTAATATAGCTTTAGGGAGCCGTAAAAGAGGCAAGAAACCAGGTAAGGTGTTCACCTTCCTATTGTCGGCAAGGGTAAAAGCGGGAGACACGAGTGGACGGGTGGGCTTCGTTGAAGTCGTCGGTTCATTTTACTGCCTCTGACGGCTTAAAAAAAAAAAAAAAATAGGGGCTTGGCTTATCGCGATCACGCCTCTTGGTCCGTGATTGGTTCTGCGGATTGATATTAATTAGATGCCATTTGGGTCGAAACGCCCGCCGCTTCGTAAGCATGTTTAGCGACGTTGTGCGACCCAGAAGCGTCGCTGTGGTCGCCGTTCGTGATTGGCCAAGCCCGTATAGCTTTCCGTATATACCGGTAATGCCTGCCCAATCGTCGGTTCACGGCGAGAGGCAAATGCTGCCAATCCCGGCGAGGCGATTTCCGGTCGCGACGACATCGAACGAAAACCGTTTGAGGGAGCCACCGAAACAGCTCGGCGCAAATAGCAGTCCGGGTTCCTGATGGGTCCATGCCACGCGAATGTGTTGTCTATGCCTCGTTTATGAAGGATGGGCAAAGTTTAGACTGATTTAAGAAGAGACGGTATTCTAAAAACTCCCGAAAAGATGTTTACGTATGTTTCTCTCTATTTTGTTTTTCCCACGCACGTGCCGCTCACCTGTGCGTAATGATTTTAACTTAAACTCGAAGATGTAAAGTTTTGAGTATGACCCGAAGGAGTTTAGAAGAAGCGTTGCCGTCAGTGGCTTTGTCTAAAATTATGGGTGTTTACTTGTGCTGTCCCCTTTTTTTCTTCTCTTGGTTACTTCTCTTTTCTCGGGGATATAAGTCCAAAACCACTGACTTTATGATGTCGGTGGGGGGTCTATTTCTTAGAGTCGACGTCGAGAGTGGGAAGGCGAAAGGTGGCTTTATGTCGGCATTTTTTAGGCTGTCAACGTAATTATAATTGAATATTTAAGGTGTTTTATAACATTATCAATACCCGAGAGAATGTGTATACCACAAAACATCGGGATTCAGACACCGCGTCAAACCTAAATGCTAAAAATTACGCAGCAGCAGGTTAGTGGCAGCACTCACAAACGTCTGCGAGCGTGTGCTGCCATGTGCAATATATACGAAAGAGCATGTACAGGCCGGCGGCAGGATACACGAGAAATTTATCAACAAAAAGAAAAACGCATTGACTTTCCACTTTTTTTTCGTTCCTCTCAAGTTTATCGAACAGGCATTCCAGATGTTGTGCTCGGGGTTCAGCGTCAGCAATAACAGTTGGACTCAACAAAAAAACAAAAAAGTGCCCTATTTTTTATGAAAATCTCATCACGTGACGCGTGTGGCGAACGACGAATAAGGATGAAAAAAAGGCCATTAAACTGTGCTCCGAGCCAGCCATATCGCCTGTCGTACCGGTATTCGCCCACTGTATCATCACTGCTGGTGTGGGAGCCGCAGTGTCGCCGACTTCAACAGAACGTTCACGGAGACTCGGTAAGCAACCTGATAATCTTCGCGCAGTGTACCACCACCTTTGTTTTTTGGTTTTGGTATGCGAACGCAAAACGTCAGACACGGACGCGCTGTCCGCGTCTGACGTGTTTTTGTGTGTTCCTTTTCTCCTTTCACGTTCGCATACCAAGGTGTTTCATCAAAACGCTATAATAATTTTACCTTTGTATTTTAAGCGGTCGGCAGGAAAGGCTGAGTAACTTCCAACTTAAAATTGAAGTCACTTTGCGGAGGTAGTCATCAAACGGAAGCATTGAATTCAGTCAAGTTAGCGCAGTGATTGCGAAAAAAAAAAAAAACGAGAAAAACATGACGAAAAGAAGTGCCATACTTCGCGTCCCCCTTTTAGTCCGGCCGCAGACGACGCTATACAACCTAATGGAGCCAATCAAGTAGCAACGAAAGTGCATCGTCACGGCGTTCGTCGCATTTGTATGTTTCCTATAGACCTTTGCAAAAATCGCCTCCTGCGCGCCGCCATCTTTGTCTGCTGTGCTGTGGAACGCATTTTGAGCATGCGTTGTTGCTCTGATGTGGGGTATATCAAACGTTGCGCATGCGTCTACAGCTCAGTGACTCAACATTTTTCGCCCAGGTGATAACTGATGCAAAGGTCGATACCGTCGGATGCATGCCTCATTCGCATTGGCGAAGCAACCGCCTTCGCAATCGCTAAGCGATTGCGAAGGCGGTTGCTTAAAGTTTTAGCGCAGTTTCGCGCATTTGATAATGTAGACGAGCGGAATCGCTTTGTGGTTGCCATGGGAACGTTAGCGTGAATGCAGAATTAACGTAAAGAGGAGTGTATATAGACCGAAACGCTGTGTACAAACAAGCCCGCGTTTGCCCACACCAGGTGGGGGCACTGCGCGTGCGCGCAAACCGAATTCGCATGAAGTGAAACGCCTGCGCATGCGCAGTTCCGTGGACAGCGCCACCGCTGCTGCGTGACGTCCGGGTCGCCTGTTGGTGTATACACAGTGCTTATTCTCATATGACTTGAGAACACCCTCAGAAGCCTCTGCACCTATTGAACCCCGCAATGCGGTCGGGACGTCACTCATGAGATGTAGATTCAATTAGTTTAAACAAAGGGGTATGTGTGAGAGGTATCGTGCAACAGTGGCTTGCAGTTGTGTCCATAGGGACATCCACTGGTATTGTAACCGAGATAGCACGGCCACTGGAGCATCGTATTGCTCTCCCTCCTCGTTCATTGTACGTGATTAAAAGCAGGGCAAACTACTAGCGTTGAAGGCGCGCATCGTGTGCACAGCACACCCCGACACCTCTGAAGGTGCATCGTATTATAGCTAGTGACACATCATGCTTGCACATGCCGTATATGAGCAGATTGCCCACAGAGAGCAAAGAAGATGACTCTTTCGAGTACAGCGTGAATCCGACGAAACTGTCCTCCAAGTTAATGTCTCGTGGCACTCAATTCTTAATTACTATTCAAAGCTTCTGTTTTCCAATTTTTTTCAGACAACAGCATGCCGAGACAATTGTTCAAGAACGTTGACGGCTTCTACGTCTTCTCAGCCTACTCGGAGGAATGGGTTCGCTCGGCACTGCGCTACAAGCCGGTGCCGGAAGACGTGTTCATCGTCAGCTATCCAAAATCTGGCACCACCTGGATGCAGCACATTGTATACAACATCTTCAACGGCCGTAGTCCTCCGGCCCACCCCTTGGACGCCAGCCGCGAGATGCCCTTTCTGGAGTTGCAAGGCCCCGATTCCGTCAAGGAGATGCCGAGACCGGGGGTTATCAAAACGCACATGCCCTTTGGCTCCCAACCTTACTCTTTGCACGCCAAATACATCTACATCTGCAGGAACCCATACGACTGCTGTGTGTCATTCTTCTACCACACGAAAGGTTTGGCGGCGTTTCAGTTTCAAGATGGCACGTTCGACGAGTTCTTCGAGCTGTTCCTCAATGGGAAGCCGGACTTCTCGGACTACTTCGAACATCTGCTCTCCTGGTACGAGCACCGACACGACCCCAATGTCCTCTTCTTAACGTACGAGGACCTGAAGAAGGACACCAGGGCATGGGTGCTCAAGATCGCGGATTTCCTTGGAAACGAATATGGTACAAGACTTCGGGCGGAACAAGGGCTACTGGAAGGCATCTTGAACAGGACAAGTTTCAAAAATATGAAAGTCCTGAATGCAACTATACAAGAGGATCTCGTAAAAGTGGCCAATCTAGCCGAAGACGAACTGCCAAACTGGATGAAGGGCCTCGGGCACGACGCCGACATTGACAGAGTAGAGAAGCCACTGACTGAAGATACCTTTCGTAAGGGTAATGTTGGAGACTGGAGGAACCACTTTTCTGCTGATCAGGTTAAGCGCCTCAAGGAGCGCATTGAGTTGAGGACACGCGGTAGTGACGTCATGGATCTGTGGAAGGACAATGGGCTTCCGTGACCATTGATGCCTATAACTGCCATAAACAGAAACACCTTGTTTCTTCCTCCAAGATTTATTCAGGATACATATGCAATCTATGGTTTGAGGAAAAAGAAATAGTTTCCCTTATTGTTTGGGGGTCGCATGTTTTGCCAGTGATTAAAATGTTCAAGCAAGTGTTTGTTTGGTCCATTTTTAAATACTGCGTTGCCGCCTTGCTATAATTTTGGACGAGCGCAATACCCTCTCGTGCCTTTTAAGAGGTTGGGTGATAATTTATGAAGAAGGCCACGTAAGTGGACAAAGCAATTAAACACAAATAAACATATGTTAAAAGAATTCATGTGCGGCAAACATCCACACATTTATTCGCGATAAAATGGCAAAGCTCATTTAGATTCAAACCACAAGGCTAGTAGATTATTTAGGTTCTGTATTCATTGAATAAATACTACTTCATATTCCCTCCTAAAAGTGTTCATTTTAGTAGTAACGCCTGTTTAAAAGGCGTTACTGTAAAATAATGACTGGTGGAAAAAAGTACTGTTTATTGTTACAAACTTAGAACTCAACTGCCCTTCCCTCTAACGAATTCCCATCCCATATCTGTGCACACTTTAGCAGCACTCCGTTTTATACTGTACCTCGCCCACAGTTTTTGTCTACAAAGTTTTATTCTTGGTGACGTGAAAGTATTCGAGTACATCGATTTTCGGTTTGTTTCTAGACTGTACGGGAAAAAGTACGTTTCGACACATGTGATTGTCTTTTTGCGTCGAGTCGAGTCGCGCTGGAATTCGTTTCATAAAAAGAATGCACATGTGCTTCCGTTGTACGGAAAAAAGTACATCTCGTCACATGTGATTATCGTTTTCCGTCAATTTGAGTTGCGCCTCGAGTCGTTCCATAAAGAGAATGCACATGTGTTTCCGGCCCCTTCCTCTCCTGACTAAACAAAACGACTGACTTGCATGTTAGGCATTATTTCTACCTATACTTCGTCTCACCCTATGATGGACTAAAGACCAAAGCCATGGGCCGCCAGGCCCAATCACTTTCCACGCTAAACTATGACACGCTTAACATTGATAAGGGGTGGACGAATAATGCTCCGAATCCAAAAACACTGCGTCATTTCTCCAGCTTCGACACTGCAAACTACTGCAAACAGCCTGTACGTCGTGGCTTTTTTTGCAATGTAACATCGTTGAGTCATTCACTGCTCTTCAATTCTAACCACTCTCCGCCCATCCCCATGAGTGATCTGAGACGCGGGCACTGATACGTGCGTCAAAGCGCAATGCACGCAATATCTAAGTGGCTCGTGATAGAATCTAGAGGTCCGTAGCTTTTGCCTTTAGTCCATCGTAGGGTGAGACGAAGTATAGCTACTTTTATAGGTGGCAAAGTAATGACCTGATTTCTTTTTAAAGATCAGGTAACTTATTTTGTTACTTTTTGAGGGAGTAACCAGCAACGATATTTAGTTATTTCTAGAAGGGAACGCGTACAACGAAAGTATTCAAGCTAGTTTTCACCCCAGCTTGCGCCTGTAATTTGGACAACGAGAAAACGCTAGATGTACCATAAAAAGATGTGCGCGATGTACGTCAGTGTAGCCAACGTTGTCTCTGAATAAACGTGTTAAAAAAGCAAGGAATAATTAACGACGACAAATATTGGGAGTGGCTACTGCCCCAAGAAAACAAGACGTTCATAGTAGCGAGAGAAAAAAAATCGCGTTACTTTCAGGCTGAGAGCGTAACTTTCGAATCGCAATAACGAATAACGTATTTAATTACTCTTTGCGCGAGCAACGGTATTTTATTTATTAACGCTGTATAGTCACTTTATTTTAGTAAAGTGTACACATGTGCCAACCATTAGGAAAATGATTAAAACTGTTTTGCAACAATCGGCGATTAAGCAACGGTATGGTAGAAGACATGGTGGCCATTGATAATGAAGATACTGTACGTATAAGTCGCTCTAGACTGTAAGAAAAACGTCCGCGAGTTGACTTTCCTGCACGACTAGAATGAGCCAGTCACGGCGAACAACATCGAGATCCCAGAAAATAAAAAAAAACTCAAAATACGATTGGACAAACAAAAAAAAAACAAAAAAAAAAAAGCCATGTGCACAGAGATAACGGGCTTACATTTCGCTTTCGGATTGTCTCTGCACAGGTACCAATCCATTATGCGTATAATTGTGATATCAGTGTTACCATTCGCCAGTATCATTCTATTGTCCACCATGGTTGGCTATCGCTGTGTTCTGCAGAACAATACTCGCAGTCTTTTTCTTTGTTATGTTTTTGTGGGATGTTTGACAGGTTTTATACCGCCAATTGAACACGCGCGAAGTCTGCGTCAGAATGGTTCCCAAAAGCCTCAACCCGAGGTCAAGAAGAAGCACATTTACGCCTAGAAAATAGAAAATGTGTGGATTTTTCATTCGATGTACAGGTACACCCCCAAAACGCAACACAAGTCCATTGAAAACCGGCCTGTCGCCCTTGAAGTGGTAAAACAAAATACACTTTGACATTTAGTTTCATGAAAACTCGCAAAGGCACAATTTCTTCACTAATGCTCCTGATAATACTAAGACAGTAAAATATGTTACTGGTACTATGTTTTAATGCAAATATCTAGATAGCCCGAATAAGACAGGACAAAAGCGTAAAACAGGACACGCATTCACTTTTAACTATATTCGAAAGAAGGCAGGCACGTAGACTGTTTTCTTTTTGTTTTTAGAGCGCAGCTCTTAGGCGCCCCTTTCCGGCTTGAGCGGCGTCGCCGCCGCCCTCAGCGTGGCCGCACGTTGCATTATGGGACTTTCTCATAATGATGTCGCACATGACGTCACGAAGGTCACGATGAAGGTCATGACCTTCACAGTGACCTTCACAGTGACCTTCACTCGAGAAGGACGTCAGTCGTGACACCAGTGGTGTCACGAGTGACGTCAGCAGGGGGAGGGAGGGAGAGAGGATGGAGGAGGAGAGAGGGAGGAGGAGGAGGGGAGAAGGAGAGAGTACGGAGGAGCAAGAGCGCATCCCCTCCTCTCCGCACCCTCCCCTCCTCCTCCAGAGAGTTGCGCTCTAATTCGGCATTACAGGGAATTATTAACGTCTCATCTTTTTAAAACGGGAAATCATTTCTGTGAATAAAAGTCATGAAAATAACTTACATCAAATAGTAAATATTAAATGTAAAAATAATGAAAGATGGTTAGGGGCTTCAGCGAAAAACAGCTAAAGTTTTCAACATTTTTGAGCTGTCATTTTGTACACGTTGTAAGCCTAAAAAAATCTACACGGATTACAATAAGTGAACATGGCACATTGTAAGCCTAAAACAAAGAGGCGTAAGCCAAGAGAAACAACTAAAGAGCCCCATCTTCATTTGTGTGCTTTAATTTAAAATAAAACTAAAACAAAATCTGGTGGAATGGCCTCGCTGATTGCGTAGTCACTGCAGTGAATGTCTTCTGTGCGCTTGTTAATAACAATATAGATATTGCAGAATTGGTTATTGTTAGTTTCGGGTTTTTTTGGTTTTTTGTGTGGTTGGTGTGGTTTCAATTTCATTTGCTGTTATCTCCACAGAGAGTTTTACTTCTCCACCATTTACGATGTAGTGGTTTTGTTTCAACAATAAATAGACCTCCATCTGAAATAGAGCGCAGCTCATGACCTCTAGGCGACTACAATGTCGCTGAAAAAATCTGTCTGCCCGGACAAAGCTACTTTTCTCAGTGGCATACCAGTCACGTAGGGGGCTCGAGTTGCCCTCAGCCTCAAGTGGATGCTAATTTATTTTTGAGTATATCCTCTAAAGCCTGAAAAGTTTGCCTAAATTATTAACGTCTTTCCTAAAGTAATGTTTTATAGGTCATGTGAAGAATAAACAAACAAAAAGTTACTGTGTCATGTTAACAGCAACAAGGATAAAAAGCTGCTAATCATCTAGATTTCAAAGACAAATTTGTTAATAAAATATCAGCAAAAACAGCTAAAGCTGGTATCTAAACTTTGCAAGAAAAGACAGAAAAAATGTACACTATATACACCGTGTCACTAGTTGCGTGCTGAACAGGCGAAGGCAACGCCAGGCGACGGGAGAAAGGGCATGCACTTGGAGAGGAGAGCAACCTTTTCTCTTCTTGAACGTTCCTCCACTCGCCCTCCTCTCCCGTATAGCCTTCCTAGTGCTCGCCCTTTCTTTCTTCCCCTGGCCGTTGCCTTCGCCTGCGCTGCACAAAACTAGCGACACGGAGTATAAGTACTTTGATAAACGTTTGATAGAGAACATTGGCGAAATCGTTATTTCATGGAGACAGCATACTCCAAACAGCCTCGATCTATTCAAATGTGATCTCTCAAATAGGATATGGGAACTGTAACAAACGGTCACCAGACGTTCTACTAATTGTAAACCCTTCGACATTCTAAAACACATTGTTAGGGTCAAAGAAACTTGCAGTCTCATTTCGCAAATGCTTTGTCGTTTTTCAGCTCGAAGACACAATGGAGTCCTTGATGTTGCATCGCTTTTACGCCTACGGATTACTCTGTCGCATAGGAGGCTGCTTCTTCATTCAAAATTTTAACAGACATTCCCTGGACAAAGCCAGGATTGCGTGGAAAAGTCTGTACACGCTCTACTCAGCTTTGTGCGTTCTCTTCAGCTTCGGTTTTTTCATCTGGTTTGATGTTGCGTTTATTATAAGAGAGGCGAGCACAGCCTATGGTCTTTCCGGTTTGTTCTCAGAAACTCTCTCCCTGACACTTCACGCGGTGGTAAGCTCCAGGATATTAATAAATTTTTCATTGATGATCGCCGGTTCGGGGAAGCTGCTCGACTTCTTCAGGAGGGCAGTCATCTTCGAGCAGACCACGGGATTCGAGCCTGCGAAGTGTTGCGCTCTACTTTCACGAAAGCCTGGTTGGTCTCTTCTGCGAAGAACTCTGGTCGTCGTGACACTGGCGACCTCTTACGTTCTGCTGGTCAATTTTTACATCGTACATTACACGGGTGCTATATCACCCGAGTGGGCTTTGACGTCCAAGGTTGTTGGCTCCATAGCGGCAGTCTTCCTTTTCCTTTACGACTCCCTCTGTTACGTGGTACTGAGATGCTGCTCGGGAGTCCTGCTAGAATACGTCAGCGCCCAACTGAGGGCCTTTCAAGACTGCAGTAAACCCAAGGACATCCTCCCTCAGATGCAGGCATCTCGACAACTCGAAACCATTCGACTCAATGTTTGCAGCATCAGGGAATTGACCCAAATCTTGAACAGCATCTGGAAAGCTTCTCTCGCCGGAAAATGCGCCGGCATAATCTTAGCTAACTGCGTCGTTCTGTATTCGATGTTTCACGACGGTGTTTTCAAAAGACAGATATGGACAACGCTCTCCTACTGCGCTTATTCGTCACTCGCCTTTCTTGAGTTGGTCTTCATTAGCCAAGCTCTGATTGATGAGGTGAGTCATTGCGCCCGTATGAGGTGAGCCATTGTGCCCAGCATGCACTATCAACACGTGCTTGTGAGTTTTTTTGTTTGTTTTGTTTTTAGTATGTTAAGCTGTCTTAAAGAAGAACCAGTTAGTGGCCGATGACTATACCCCGTTTGACTTTCAACGGAAGCTGAGACACTTTTTTAAAGAAATGAGACAGACGTTGATTCCACCGTAGTTTTACCTTGTGAATCTGAATATCACGTTCGTTTTCCCAGTAGACGTAACTAAAGGCGAGAAAATGCGACAAAACCTCCGACCAGTCGTGACGTCATAAGAGGGTCTTTCGGCCGCCAAGCCCGTGTTGCTCGAGGGCCTCGCGCGCAATCGCTGACTTGCCAAAATCGCTTCAGCTTCCCGCTAGAGGCCGACCGCTGTCAAAGCTATATGATCCGGTGGAACATATCAGGCAGCCCCCAACACTGTATTATCAATGCTCTCATTGTCTTTGTGAGTTTGCTATCGTGGGCTAGAAAAATCACACACATAAAAAAAAAAGCTCGCAAAAATCGTGGTGCGTTCGCCGTGCGTGTTTGATTCAGTCGGTGATGAAAAACTCTCGTGGAGGATGACCACCTTGACCATACACAATTGGCGGTGCTCGATTTGTCAGCTTCGCTCGGACTTGAAGAGAAGCGGAGTATGAAAGCGGTGTAAGCAACAATGAAAAAAAAAAAGGCTAGGTGGCACAAGCTACCGCCCGTTACAAAGGGTATAACGAGTAACATCCATCCATCGATAGAAGTCTGGCAGAAAGCTTTATCTTCGAAGTCTTTAAAATGAATGCGCTGCAATAGTTAAGGAGCGATCGTTCGAACTCTCGTTTAGAAGACATACGCAACAGCCGTTTCCGGAGTACAGAGGAACATTTACTTGCTTTATATTTGACCGTTCAATTGTAGCGGAGAAACTGTATTGGTTTCTGTGAAGTAACGTCGACTAGCTCGCTAAAGTTTACGGGGTGTAGCTCAGTTATGTTGGGGTATTAATTGGAGTATAGCTCAATTATGTTTGATCACGCTGACACCGCTCTTTTTTTTCGTTTTTTTGTTTTGGTGCATCGCGAAGACGTGTTTTTTTACATGGTGTTGATATTGTTTAGATCGGCTGGTCACAGTGTATTGCTTCGTTAATTTTATGTATGAGCCTTTTGAAAGTGCACTTTTAGTCTTGTTTTTCTTTTTACCTTCCCCATGTAATGCGCTTGGGTGGGTTTTGTAGTTTTTGTGAATAAATAAATAAATGTGACGTCATGTTTTCCTGCTTAATTTGGCGGGAAGACTGAATTAACTCATAGGTCACATGACGTCAGCAACCCCACTAGATGTAGCACGAAAACTAAATTTGTCTATAGTTCGGGGGACGTCCGGCCACGTGACCTGAATTTTACCGCTAGATTTTGGGGTGAAATGCACAGACGAACGGGCGAACGGACGCACGCAATTTCGGGTTTTAGGGGGTTCCAATAAATACGCGTTTTATTCTTTAATATGCTTACTCTTCGGTCCTCTGATTTAAGACGCAGGAACTCAAGAATGCTACAAAAAAGGTCCGCACTTCTGACGCAACTGACAACTATGCGCAAGAGGTAACGCTCTTTGACTTGTGACAAGCGATGCATATTAAGTGGGTTTATTTTTCTACAGCTCCAGTATTTACATCAAAGCATCGATCCAAAGGGTATGTGCCTCAGCGGTGGCGGGTTCTTCCGTCTTAGCAAGTCCTTGTTGGTGACGGTAAGTTCCGCTTCCCCCCCCCCCCCCCTACCTTTAATAAGTGCACACAAAGTGCTTGATTTTAATTCGAACACAAATATACATATATTTATTTTCAAATTGGAGGTGAGGGTAAGACGAGTTTTGCCTTTACTGAGTAATTATCAAGCTCGGCGGACATTAGAGGAGGCGATAATCGTAACGATAAGGTGACTAATGCACTATATTGTGTTCATTACTTTTTTTGTTTTGTTTTTGCTGTTGTCATTTTGGAATTGTGCTAGTGGCGGCAGTGCAAGTTAAAAAACATTAGCGAAGATGTAATCGGTTTGAAACACTTATGGGTTAGCTTTCGCGTTTTTTCGCTCGATTTACAGATTGCTTCACGTTGAAGTTTGGGCTACTTGGAATACGGACAATAAAGTAGAAACAAGGCAAAGACGACGAAAAAATAAGAGGGAACCGACAGCACAAAGCGCTGTCTTGTACCGCTGAAGACTTGTAATTCAACGACACATCAACTCTTTCCGAAACACATCTTAATCAATCTCAAAATCCGGCGCTCTTCCAGAAACTTCTCCCACCAAGGAAATAAATTGAGGAAACATTTTTCTCGGTTCGACGGCAAACTTCGGGCCGTGTTTCAGGACCCGATCACTTGCTTCGGGAGGTCGATTTGGTCCAATTTGTGAACCGTGTTTCCAGCAGATGGAGGTGTCTGGCCACGCTGGCACGAAGGTTCAACAGAGCCTGTTGCCGCAGAAAGTCAACAGCTCTGCCGACAGGACGTGAAAACTCACACCACCTTGCCGCACCCCGAGATGGATCAGCAAGTTCTTCAAGACACATCGGCACCCTCTGTGTAGTCCTGTCAGCCGCTCACATTCTGACCTAAGGGTCTTGTATACACTCATACCAGGGCCGGCCCTGTGAGGGACTGCACCTACCAATAAGGTCCGGACCTCTGGAGGCTGCAGTTTCCGGCTGATGAAAAAGGCCAGCATGCATGTGGAAACAGTACATCGTGCCCGCTATAAGCGGTACCAGTACCAGAATTCAAATTAGAATATTGAAAAGTGCCTGATGTATGAGAGGTGGAGCTGTTTAAGAACTTTGGGCTATAGTTGGTATACAGACATACTAAAAAAAAACTATCCCAAACTTCAACGTTCGTCAATTACATTTCCTATGTATCAAGTTCTTTTCATTTTTTTTAAATTTTGATTTGCGGTAAAGACATAACTCGTCTAACTTCCAACTTCTAATATTAAAAAAAATATATTTTTGAATTAAAATGAAACACTTTGCATAGTAGCATAAAGTGCTATCACTGCTTCTTCGCTGGGGTCTTCTATCAAACCTATTGGAATTTCTAGAGCCATTTCACAGAACCCTTTCTAGACGAATCTTCGCCATGTAAAGGCAAGAAGTAGTCAACCACAAAAAATTAAAAGAGAAGAAATAATACCCTAACAATACGAACTGAAACCAATGACATTCGGTGCTAGAGGAAACAAAAACTCCAACGTGTGCTTGCGTTCTCGGTTTTATGTTTCATCATCTAGTTCACATATAACTAAATTAGTTATACGTTTTAAACACTGATCTCTATTATACGGGGCTGGATGGCGCATAGCCCAGGGGTGTGACATCTGCGCCAATTGCGCCATTTTGATACAAACCCAATTTTTCGCGCCCAGTAGCGCCGAAAACGCGAAATCGCTCAAAATTGCACTACTCTGCGCCAAAGTAACTAAAAAAAAAAACATTTGCCGCGACGCTAGATTTAGCGGAAAACGAGAGCTTGGTTGGCAACATTCAATCTCGTCGTAGTAAAGTACACGGCACGGGTACAGGGTGGCGCAAGCAACCGTCGGATTCGAAGGTTTCAGCTGTAGTACATTTCTATACCTATGACACGTGGTCTTTTCCCGATTTTCCTACAACTTTCAGCTGTCATTTGTGACTGCATGCTAACGGTGCGCTGTCATGCGGTCTCGCTGTCTGGCCGCGGGAGGTACGACGCACAGGCTATCGAGATAAGCAAACATAAGAATTTCTTTCGTTTTGAGAGTAAATCTTTTCTTAATATTGCTATCGAGCGCCTCCATTGTGTAATTGTTCATTCGTGTCCGTAATCTCGTCAAAATAAACGGCGTCGTCGCCGTGAGTACTTTCGGTTATCACACATGTGCTTCCACTGCGTGAGCAATCGAATGAATCGGTCACACACTCGTATTTCGCGTCCACGTGGTGCGCATAGTTTTTCTACCAATTCACTATTTACCTTGCGACTCAGTTTTGTGGGGAGTTTTCTTTTTTTTTCTTTCTATCTGCACGTGCTTTCTACGAGCGTCCGATCGATGTCTGGTTGTAGTAAACCGTGCTTCCCTGTTCATACTTTCGAATCACCGCTTTAAAAACGTTTTGCACTACAAATACGCTTTGGCACCAGTTCGTGTAAGCTTGAAGAACCTGGTGCCCACCTTACTTTGCAGCAAGCCTGTGTTTCCTGTCCTCATCTATGCGCACAAAACTCGCGTTTGCCTTTTCAGTTTTTTTGTTTTTTTTAAATTTTATCTTGGTACGCATTGGCGCACTTATTGGAACCAGGGTGGACAAAAATAACGACTAAAAAACAAAAATCTGATTTATGTGATTTATATCAGATATCTTTTTTTTATTTGAATTTCTGATAAGTTGCTCTAACATTTTCTGCCCCTAATCTGCTCCAAACTGTACACTTTTGCGCTTCGAAGTTGCTCCAAATTGCGTAAACTGCTGCTCCAAACGAAGATTTTTGTGCTCCTAAGCTGCTCCAAAATCCGTATTTTTCTGCTCCAAAAACTGCTCCAAAACCGGTTTCATCTGTTTCATCCCTAATAGCAGCTCTCCAAGAAGGGCGCAGGTGAAGTCACCGGAAGTGTGATGCTTGTACCGGAAGTCGGGCGTCTGCTGGGCCTCTTAGTGCATTCAGTCAAAGTTTTGGTTCGTACTTTCCGGTGTCTTTGAGTGGTGTTTAATGGTCAAGCTCCGATTTAAATCCCGAAAACGAGGCATTTGAACTTGGGACATATACACATTTCATCAGCTAGGATCTCATAATGTTTACATTGAATGGCTTCCCGTGATACGTCTCGGGTCTGTATGCGCTCATACTGCGCAAACAAGCAGGTTTTCTGGAGGTGAGAAGCGAAAATCCAGCGCCCTCGACGCTTTTCGAACCAGCACTCGGAAGGGTTACAAAGCCTGCCAAGCGCTAACTTCCGGGACAAGCCGCTTACTTCCGGTGGCTTCACACCCGTTTGCTGAATGTGGCATCCAGGTCCCTACAATAGACATCAGTGGTCTTAACAGTTCTATGAGCAAACATTTCAGTTATTTAATAATATTTATAACCCAACTGGCGATATTTCTTGCTCGCATTTCAGATGACAGGTTCCATCATAACCTACACCGTCATCCTGGTCCAAACAAGCGACGAGCTCACAAGCAAGATGGAATCTGTCGGAGCACCGCCGGGATCATAGACAAAAATAGTATTTCGGTCAAAAACGTTGGCAAACCTAACAGAAACTGGTATCAACTTAGATATCAGTAAATATGACATCGCCGTAATTGTTTATTAACCCTGGCGATTGTTCTAAGTTTGAGTGAAAGTACCATATTTAACCGTAGAAATGACACTTAACTTGAGAGAAAAAAAATATTAAAGATAATCAGGATGTTTAAACCCTGAGACTGGGAAGTAAGTTTAAAGACATATTTAGAAGGTCTTTTTTTTAGAAGCTTCAACGCATAAATTATAAGTCATGCCTGCCACAAAGAACATCACAGCAATCAAAATAAAGCTTGTGTTGACCGATGTTCAACTGAACTGAACTGTGGTGTTTATTTGTTTAGCGCTCAGTGTTCAGTAAAATAGGTGCATGGCCTTGAAATGGAAACCAGTTATTGAATCATTTCCGTTTAAATATGTCTAGTACTTATAAGCTATCCAAGCTTCAGAAAACAACAGGCTTGCTAACCAAAGAAAATGAAATAAAGGTTTATTGAGCGAAAAAAAAAGCATGCGTTTACTACTAAAAGCATATCAGGAAAAATAATGTATAGTACACGTTACCCTCTGATGAAAGCGTATTTAGACTCACCGACAGCTTCCATGGACTAAAATATTAACTCATGTAGCCTTTGAATTCCTAATAATGCTCTCGTAAGTACCCGCATTCAAACATTTTTTTGAATTATTTATACGCAAAACCTTGTCAACAGCGAGCTTTTTTTTAATTGAAAGAATACTAAAAATGTTTTATTTTCTTTTTAATATATCGCAATTGTAGATCTTTATGGCCATCGCATCAAGCTCTGTCCCCGCAATGACAAATTGCAATAAATTATGCCAATATATACAGCGTGTAACACTAAGCTACACCTAAATTTCAGCTCATTCACAAATATTAAATAAAAGAGTGCAAACATTTCTGCGCTCTAGGTAATCTAAATAGCGCATGCTCCTTTTCAGACATCCTTCAGTAAACTATCAAATATCACCATAGAAAATATTAAGAAACAATGTTTCGTCGCTGGAATAAGAGAGCCCTTATCAAATTATCAAATGCACTGACCGCAAAACATTACAAACGCATATGAAACTCGGTCAGTAAACCCTGAAAAATATATTACACTGAGTCCCAGTTATTTTCGCATTAGCATTCTGCAGCCATTAACCATCTTGCCCACTAAAATACTACCACCTCCTGTGCATCAGACTGGCGATTGGTGCGGCAAATTTCAGTGTAATTTATTACCACCCTTCATCAAAGGTATTTCTTTGACATTAATCAAGTTGTCCTCAGGAAAACCTAGATGATGTCCCGATAAACACATGTATGACGGATGGCCATCTAGTATTGAACGCAATCGAATAGCATAATTTGTATTGTGGTACATGATGAATCATCTTTAGATGGACGCAAGTAATACACGTCGCAAGGTTCTCCCAGTGGGGAAAACGGAATATGTTATCGTTTCGAAATTAACATTATTCGTCGGCATCGTTGGGGCATCATCTTCGTTGAATATTTAAACATGTTTTGCTTTCCGACTACGGTACTTTTCTACCATGCATCCGACTACGGTTCGGGTGCACGGGTGTCAAACGGTATCATAATCTAAACGGTTACTGCCGCTTTGTCTGCGTCGCGAGGGCACCGGAACTAAACCTGTTCGAAACGCTGCCGAACAATTCTGAATCTTCGAGCCGACTGTCCATCTATTTGTGGTAAGAGTCTTCTCGTCGTGTCGTATTATCTCAATCATCCTTAACCTAACTGACAGTGGATTAAACAAGAAAAATTTCAACATCAGTTTTTTTTTTCGAACTATTTTTTGTTTGTAGCTATCAGCGTCTTAAAGGGAATATGAAATGACCTTTTTTTTAAATCTTTCAGATAGCTTTCACATTAAACCTTCCATGATAACCGAACGCCGAAGAGGCATCTGTTTTCGTTTCGGCTTAATAACGTCAAGACGAAAAATTATTAAAGTATTTATTTCTTCCTCTCAAACTCACGGCAAAACAAGCCGCAGCGTAATTTTGACGGTCGTGACGTACTACGGCACCGGGCAGTAAGAGAATGGGAGCGTTAGCGGCAAACTGGTGGTGAGCCGGTAGGTTTTACCACAGGGTTTTACTGCTCTGATGGCTTCGAGGCCACCGAGGCCACCGATATAATTTCTGAACCGGCGCCTCTCATCACCGCGGTAGAAATGAACACAGTGTAGGTGAGCGAAATTCCATTAGATATTTTGCGCTACAAAAACAGCATGGGGCTGGTCCCATACTCCGGTACAAAGCGCAGCAGGTCGTGGTCGTCAGCACGACAGCCGTTTCTACGCCGCCGTCAGCCGTTTCC
Organism: Ixodes scapularis; assembly: GCF_016920785.2. Taxonomy (NCBI): domain Eukaryota; kingdom Metazoa; phylum Arthropoda; class Arachnida; order Ixodida; family Ixodidae; genus Ixodes; species Ixodes scapularis. Next base: position 123,413,309 of record NW_024609879.1, on the reverse strand, counting down.
GCGGTATCACTTAAAAGAGGGGGACGCGCTCTCACTCACTCGAGTAGCAGAAAATGCACAGAGTTCTCTATCTGCTCAAGCTTTATTAACTTTTATATTTGCTTAGATAGGCTCGCAGGGCAGAGTGGATGAAACAAGAAAAGAAAAAAATGCAGTACGCCGTCTTGAATGATCACGACTTTACTGACAGTACAAATCACGCCACACGCCCTCCCGCGGCTGCAAAAGACGGTGTAATTTTAGCAGAGATGTAGCGACGTAGAAATATAATTTCGTGATCGCATAGACGTTGCGATCGTTCAGGAATGCTAACACTAATCACTTTTGTCGGGTGAGGAAACGCGTTAAAATTCGCATCCTTCATACACGCCTTGAAATACAGTACGCACCAGCTATACCTTGAACTTGAGCACACACATGGAATGCGCTAAATAATAAATCGGGACGATGTTCGAGGACACAAATGCCAAGAAATCATCACCGCAGTCGGAGTAAACAAAGACGAAGGCACGAGCGTTTCTGCTGTCTTGGTCAATGTTACTGGAGCAAGCTCAGTTTCACAGCTCCAGCCTGCGACGTGGGCTTAGTGGCGGTCACGCGAACTAGCAGCGCTTCAGTCGAGTATTGCTTTCGGATTGTCTTGCCTGCCAAGTATGAATAGTAATCCTTGAGCTTGGGCAAGTTGGTGATTCATACTAACACTACATAGCGCAAGGAAACAGACGCACACAGAAATAAATTTGAAACACTCAAAGAAAGAACTCTCACACTGCGCTGACTCTTCTCAACACTGTGAGAATAATAAATCTTTATTAAAAATAAAAACGTTAAAATTGGAGATTTTAGCAGCTGCAGGACCAGCGCCGACTGCTCCAGACCATGAATTGGAATTATAAGCAGCATATAAATTGGACAAAAAAAAAGAGAAAAGAACGAATATATATATATATATATATATATATATATATATATATATATATATATATATATATATATATATATATATATATATATATGCAATAAAATAATCATTTACATATTTACAGTGTCCAAAACCCAACGTCACAATACGTCCGCCCATCCCTGGTGGGAGGCACCGTCCTTGGACTAAGCACCCGTCCTGAGAAGGAGAAGGTATTCACGCTACCTAGTCCTCGGACCGACAGCTTCCAAAACGGTGTCCTGTCCCTTCCAAAAATAGGCGGCAGCACAGCGACGGCATGCCAGGAGAGTACTATACATGAAGTTTGTTCTTGTCAATTGTTCTCACTTAATTTTGTGTCCTCCAGATAATCTACAAGATACCCGATAACAGTTTGTTGAGTCCTTGGTGTGTTCCATGGACCAAAGAGTGTTGAGAGGAACGAAGGGCGCTTATCGATAGTGAACATTTGTTCTCGAAGATGGTCCCGTTCATCTCTATACCTTCGGCAGTTGATTAGTATGTGTTCTGCGTCTTCTATTTCATCAGATGTGGTGCACAAAGAGGAGGTTACTTGTCGTATTCGATGTAGGAAATGTTGTTCAAAAGAAACACCCAATCAAAGTCTGTGAATCAATGTTTCAGAAGCTCTTGAAGTGTGTCTTGGCATCCAAAATTTTAAGTTGGGGTCAATCCGTTCGAGATGGGAGTTCTGAGGAGCGTCTCTAAAACAAGCTGCCTGGGATCTTTGGCTTGACGTCCTTCTGAGCAGGTTTAATGTGTCCCATTTCGTGAAAGTAATTGCAGTCTTGTTATTCATACTGTGAGCATCTTTGGCTGCAAGATCGGCCGCTTCATTTCCTTGAATGCCACAGTGCCCTGGGAGCCATTGAAAATTAATTTTATGTCCAGTTTGTATAGCTCTGGAAAGGTGGAAACATATCTTAATGGCAATAGGTGAACTTGTTGGTGACATGTATTTTATCATGTTCAGAGCACTCATTGATCCGGGTAGAGAGTCCAACTGGTAGTACTTGTTTTCTGAGTAATGTAGACAACCGCTTGTAAAATAGCAAAAAGTTCTGTGTTAGTTGAGCTTGTCTTGTGTGAAAGTAAGAAACTTTTCTCTATTTTTAAAGACGGAATTAAAAAGGCTGCTGTAGAGGATAAATCCTTTGTTGACCCATCCGTGTAGACCGCAGTAACCTCGTCTGGGGCTTCAGAAAGCATTAAAAGTGTCATTTGCTTCAATGTGGTTTGGTGTAAAGTCGATTTTTTCATAATTCCAGGTACCGATGTAGAAATATTTGCAGAGTAGAATGTCCAAAGCACAGCTGGAGATTCATATGGGAGTGCGAAGGTTTCGGGAATTATGTCTGTATTATCCATTATTACCTTATGCCCACTGGAAAACGTCCTACGACGGATAGTTGCAACGAGTGGGTGATCATGATGTCGTGTAAGAAGGCGAATAAAATATCGGAGAGTTTCCCGACATTTCATTCACCATTTCATTCGCCATCATTTCAAGGCGTGAGCTTCCGCAACCACCAAGAAACTTACTGCGGCTCTTGGTGCTCCCAAGCAGATCCGTAGGTCGTAGAGCTGCGGGCTATCAGATGTTTAAGTCGTGTTTCAAGAGCCAGGGAGAGTCCACATAATGCTGGAAGTGAATACGAAAGGGACTGTGTAACGAAGGCTCCATGGAGAGTTAAAAGTGATTTCGAAGAGCCACCCCATCTGGTTCCAGAGCCGCAGCGTATGATATTGACTCATGGCGCTATCTTTCTTTCTGAACATTTTACATGAGCTGTCCAAAGCAGGTTTCGGTCAATGTTAACACCAAGGAAACAATGAACCTTCACCAAAGGCAAAGTTTTCCCGCCAAGCGTGAGTTCAAAGTTATTAAGTCTTCGTCGTGTAAATGGAAGGCCCGCAGATTTCTCATTAGAGATCGACATACCTCGTTCAATGAGAAATTGTTCAATTAATAAAAGTGAAGTCTGGAGACGAGTCTGAATTGCACTGGGATTAGCTCCTGATGACCAAATAGATATGTCATCAGCATACATGGAAATTGATACATTACTTGTAATAGACCAGGAAGTTCTGTCAGTAGAGGGTTAAATATTGTGGGACTTAATGTACGCTTCCTTGAGGAACTCCCTGTGAAGCTTAGTGTTTTGATGTAAAACCGTTGGGCGTCCGTGCGTACACTGATCGATCATGGAGGAAATCACTCATCCAGTTCCCTAGGCGGTCACCTACTTCTAGTCGCTGAAGCTGTTCGATAACATGGCAGTGACTAACAGTGTCCAATGCCCGCTGAACGTCTAGAAACACGGCTACTGTGATTTTTTTAATGCTCCGCTCGTGTTCTACACAGGTCACGAGATCGAGCACAGAATTTATAGCTGATATATTCCGCCTAAAACCGTTCATTTGGAAAGCCAATATTCCACTGGAATCTAAGCACCAATTTAGTCGCTGTAAGACCATATGTTCCATCGTTTTCATCAGCACGCTTGTGAGGCTCACTGGACGACAAGGTTAGAGGCCTAGAGGAGATTTTCCAGGTTTTAAAACAGCCACTAAAATTGTTTCTTTCCAAACCAGAGGTATAAAACCACTAGCCCAGCCTTTGTTATACATTTACGGAAAAAAAGGACATAGCGTGCTTTCCAATACTCGTAGTTGCAGCCGGAATGATACCATCATGTCCTGGAGCACTTTATTGCCTGAGCTTTCCTAATGCCGATTTCAGTTTCCTTCTGTTAAATGGCAGATTCATCATATGGTTGTAGTCTGTTGATAGCCGCGGGGATGACGTTTTCTGAGCCGTGTTTGCAATGGCTGTAAATACGTGTTGCGTCACTGCTCTAAAAAATTCTTCGGCTATATTCATATCGCTGACACCTTGATGAAGTGCCAGCGCGCACAATGGTTGGCGTTGTAACACCGGCGATTTTAATGAGCGAACTATGCGCCATGCTTGTATTGTTGGGGTGTTCGGTAATATTGAATGCCAAAGACTCTTCCATCGACGTTTTCCCAAATATTCGAGCTCGTGTTGTGTTTTCGTTTGAATTCGTCTGGCTTTCATTTGATCTTCAAGTATTCCGCTCCTTCGAGTTTTTCGTTCCGCCTGACGGCGTTGACCACGTGATTTCTGGTATTCAGGATCTATCCCTAGATGTCCTTGCGGGACTTTAATGTTTGTGATGATTTATCAAGGTTGATTTTTATCCCAAAAGCAAAATCACCTACTGTCTTCAAATTAGTCATTGTATCAGCGTTCAGTGCACGAAACTTTGACCAGTCAGTTCAAACTGCGTGTCTATGTTTCACAAAAGAATGTAATTTGGTGTGACTAATATAGATAGGTAGATGATTGCTTCCGCTGGTGACGCAATCGGTATACCAATTGGCTTGAGCTACCAGGCCTGCAAAGCAAATGGTCAAGTCTAAGCAACTTGTGTATCCGTCTCCTTTAAGTAATGTCGGAGATTCACCGTTTAGAACGCAAAGGCTGTTTGAAGTGAGCAGAATCGATCCTCTCTTTGATGTATGAGAGCTGCCCCAGGTCGGACTATGCGCATTGAAGTCTCCACACAGTATGTAACGTGCATCCAAAAAAGTAATGAGGCCTTCTAGGCGTCGTAAGTGTTTTGTGCTTCCTGGTGGTATATATACGCAAACAATATTAAGTACCAGGCCACGAATGCGTACCTTATAAGCAACAAAATCTCCAGAACTATCAATTGCGCTCACAACTTCTATTGATGAAAGATCGGATCTTATACCTAACATTACTTTGGAGGAACGGAGCTGCGCGTTTGAGGGATACAACACGTAATCAGGCAGGCGAAATTGTTCGGATACGTGGCCTTCACAGATAGCTAAAGCCGGGAATTTGTAGTGACTGACAAAATCCTTGAAATCCCTACGTTTTGGCATTAGGTGGCGCGCATCCCATTGTAATAAAAGAAAAGTGGCGTATACCTCAGATATATGAGTCATTGAATGCCGTTGAGAAGTGGTTCCATGACCAACAGAGCTTTGATAGATGACTTGGAACCGATTTTCGGGTATTCTTTGATAATTCCTTTTATGACTTCCATTATGAGAGGTAGGAACATCTGAAGGATGCCTTTCGCTCTCCTTTTTTTATCTGAATGAGCAGACTCGGTATGATGCGTGACTTTAGAACTAGTACGGCGTCGATTATTCACATGGGAAGGTGCTTGCTCTTGGGTATCTGCAGTTGCTTTTGTATTTTGTGATATGACGTGGGAAGTTCCTCGTCCTGTCTCGTGATCTGTCAGTGTTGTGTTGATGCCAATTGGAATTCTTTGCAGAACATCGGAAAAGGTAGGCCGTGACTTTTCATTCTTTGTGGTCATTCTGTCGCTTGCCTTGATAACACCCAGATTAGGAGCTGGAGCTTTCCGTGGAGTAGGTTTTCTATAAAAAGGCTCATTTTTCTTAGCAGCATGAGCCGCCTGTTTTCGTATACAGCCTGCATAGGTTGATACATGGCGCGAGCCGCGGTTTGCGCATGGCGGTTCACGTGGTGTCGGGCATTCTTTGTGGTGATAAGGACCTGCTCAGATCTTGCAGCGACAGGAGCTTCGGCAGTCACGAGCCAGATGGCCATATCGTTGGCAGTCGTAATATTGAGTTGGTGCCTCGCAGTGTTCTTGCACAGGGAAACTGTGAAATCCTAGTTTGATTCGTGAAGGTAATTGTAGGTCTTCACAGAATTTAAGGATTACTGTTGTAAGTGGATGTTTTGTTACGGGGCCATCTTCCCGTCGTGTGAACTTCATTTGTGGTTGTGCAGAAATGACTCCGTCGTCTCGTAGGTATTCACCTAGTTGATCATCACTGTAGCCGAGTGGCACACCCCAAATTTCCCCGAGATTTTTCGAGTACGACTGTGGTACGGCGACATCCACCTTGATTCCCGCGAGGACGTTTAGTTTTAGCAAATTATTCGCTGCTTCAGCGGACGCCCCAGTGACAGTTAGTCCTCCATTTTTGTCAATGCGTTCAGACAGCACTTTTTCTTGGGATGTTGCGACGATTTTTTGCGTCAACCTATTAGGGTTAACCTTCCAGAATGACTGGGTTGGATCATTGAGTTTGAACAACACTGGAATGCCAGCTTTGCGAGTCTTCTCGTAATTCACCTGAGTGAAAGGTGCCTCCTCATCGGTGATGGACTGCTGATGTTCCATAGTTTCAGCAGGTGGTTCTTGGTATTCGTCAGCGCGCCGTTTTCTCGGAGGCATGTCACTTGTTTGGGCAAGGCTTGAACCTGAGTCATGGGATGCTGCGGTTGGTATTACCACAAGTTAGGAGGTCCGTAAAATTGTTGAGGAGGCCTGTTCATGCGGTACAAGGCCAGAGGGGCTGGTGACAGATGTCATCGCCACAGCGGCCGGTAGTGGTTGATTGATTAACTGTCACTAATGGGTATACATACTGAAAAACTTGCAGAATGGTAGAAAGAACAAGTTGCTTCGATCGTACTTCTTCTTTCTTTTCGGACCAGGGCTCAACTCTGTGGTGTATTACACTTCATTTTCATCATCCTTTTTTGCTATTATACACATGGAAGTAAAAAAAAAAAGAAAAGGAAATAGATGACGCCGCGCGATGGGGAAGTAAGATATGATTGCAGCGCCGCTAGTTCTCGTGACCGCCACCGGGGACGCTCGCCTCCGCAGGCGGGAATAGGGAGCTGCGAAACAGACCTTGCTCCAGTAACGTTGGTCTTGATGGTGCCGCCACAACATCGCCGCACAAGAAGATGAATCTTCCTTTCTATAGGAAGTGTTGGGTCATTATCGAGCACAACGAGAATTCTGTCAAGGATAGCGCTCTACGCAAAACGATGAGATTTCATCACGCCGACCACGTTAACGATCACCACCGACGCCATGTTTTGAAGTAGAGAGAGAGAGAGCAGAAACAGCGACACAGCGGAGGCGCAGTCTTATCTTTCTTTTGCTTCGTTTACCGCGCCATAGATGGCGCAGAACTCCGAGCATTATGAAGTTCGGCGATTTCCGTCATATCGCTAATTATTCAAGAAAATGTGGATCAGAATATTCTTCAACAAAACTTTTCAGTAACATTCACCGGCTATTTATTGTTTATGATCGCGGTGCTGGTGAGGTAGGCATTTTTTTTCATTTCTTTTTTTTCACGTTAGTACTGCTGCGGCCTAGTCTTAGGGCGCTGGGACCCGTCAACCTGCAAACGTGCAGCTTTTTTATGTATTTTCGTGCCAGAAAATAAATTGATTTGATTTGATTTGATTATTTAATAGGCGACGTGGATTGTGGTGACGTGCCGTGGCACCGTGGATGTATCGCAGTGAAAACGCAGAGCTTACTAAAGAAAGGTCTAAAAGAGTCCGCTTTTCTTTGAAACGTTCTATAGCGATTTCTTTTGCTTTTTATTTTTGTGCTTTGTGTTTCCTTTTACACTTCTTACGACTTGAGGTGGAAGAAATTTGATTTCAAAATTGTTTCATCGTCCCTTTAAGCGAATCTTATAAGTATAATCGTACAACACTTTATGGTTGTAGGATACTTCGCTGTCGCGGAGATTAACATGGCGACATCCTCTATCAGAAAACTGAAATTGCATTTAAAAATAAAGTTGTTCGAGTTCACTTTTTGCAGCACACAGAAACAGCACCGATCACGGCGAAAAACACAGAAAAAAAAAAACAGACGAATTCCAGAAAGTGTGACAAAAAATTCGATGTTCGCAGCAACACTCCGCAAGTAAAATAGCGTCGTAATTGTAATTTCGTGCATCGCGCATCGCCTATTTAAAAATAGTTAATAATACTATCTTACCGTATTCTGAGCTCCGAGATTCACTGGAATCATGGTACTGTTCGCCGTGATTGGTTTTCTCTACTCTGATTCACTTAAAGTCCGGCCGCTGCAGAAACTACGATCCGACGGAACCAACCAGACAGCGCCAAAAGCGCTGATTGATTGGTTCAAGGCCCTCGATGGCTTTGAGGGTTGACTATCACCGGCTGAACCAATCACGCACCCACAAAAACAATGCGCATGGTAGTGGCGCATTCAGTGTGCGTGATAGGTTTAAAAGATGACAAAAAACCCACGAATTGGATGAACGCAATGACGATACATTTTTAGCGCTGACTGATTGGTTCCATCCGATCGAAGCGTCGGTTTCGGTCATACTTAGATGTGTTCTGCCGAAGCTAACTGACAAAGTAGGACAGAGCTGAATTGGATTTATTCCTGCAGTTTGCGAAATTAAATGCGTGTGTACTGACTCGATAATCTTGACGAGTAACATTGGTTTCTCTTTTTCTGCAGCTTCTCCCCAACATGCAGTCTTTCATGCGACGAAATTTCGTAGTGTACGGCACGCTCTGCCGGTTGTGCGGTTGCTTCTTCATTCAAAACTTTCGTAAAGACGAGTGGGAGAGCGCGACGGTTAGCTGGAAAAGTCTCTACACTCTCTATTCGGCGATGTGCGGGCTCCTCTTGATTGTGTTCGAGGTGACCCTCTTGACGCGCAAGGCCTTCGTACTTTCGGGTCGCACCCAGGCGTTCTCCAGCTACCTCCTGAGCCTAATGCTCCCCATAGTGTGCGTCAAGATCACAGTCAACTTTGTGTCCATGATCCTGGGATCAATCAGCCTGCTCGAGTTTTTCCGCAAGTCGGCCGCTTTCGAGAGGTCTACAGGATTTGTTCGGCACGAGGACCAGGATCGAACGCCCTCGAGGAAGCGATGGTTCCTCTTCCGCAGACTCCTGATCGTTGCGTCGCTGGTCACAAGCTTCGTTTCAGGGGTGTACTTCTTTGTCGGGAACCTCACCGAGTCTCTCGGTTCACGGTGGAGCCTTGCGGGCTACGTGTTCGGCCCGATCGCTGGGGTGTTCTTTTTCCTGTACGATTCGCTGCTCTACGTGTGTCTCAGGAGCTGCTCCGAGGTCCTGGTGGAGTACATACACGCCCAGCTGATCGCTTTCGAGGACTGCGTCCGATTCAAGTCTGTTCGCTCAGAAGCCGAGGTGGCTCGGATGTTTCAGGGCATACGGCTCAGCTTGTGCACCATTAAGGAGCTCAAGCAGTGCTTGAACAGCGTTTGGCAGGTTGCCCTCGCCGCAACGTGCACGTGCATGATCTTGATGGGTTGCGTCGTCTTTTATTGTGTATGTCAAGTTGTCATCTACAAAAGGGAAGTCCTGATTACTATAGCTTTCAGCCTTTACTCGTCGGTGAGTTTCATCGATATGACGTACGTCAGTCAATCAATGATCGACGAGGTAAGTCTGTATGTGTTATTTAGTTGTATTACCACTTTCTACGTTAGTTACACACTTTTAGCTAGTTTTATGACCCGCGCAAAATACTGTGCAACGACATCATTGAGAGGGAATGAAAATCTGCAAATGGGTAATGCCTTTTCAGTGGATCCTAATTCATTCAATTAGTTGCTTGATCTGTACACAAAATTAATAAAGATGATTGTGATGATAATATTAATAATGATAATTATGATTATTGTAATGACAACAATGAAAAGAACAGAATTCTTCAATCGTTTCATGGATGTACAGCATTCTGTATGGCAGAACTCCTCGCAAAAGAAATACCTCGAATTTTCAGCTTCGACGAAAACATCGCCTCTGCTGTTGGATGTGTCTGAATTCCTGCTAAATGGTGTGGAGTGACATTTTAGGAGGAATTACGTCGTACATACTTTCACTTCACGTCTTATACTTAGCGTACAACGCTGTCAAAGCAACTGGCACGAACGTGTGCCTCGATCTTGCTGTTTATGTTCACGCGTTCTCACGAAAATGAGAAGCTCTGTGAAGTCATGTGTTCGCTCCAGCATATTTGACAACGTAAAACACAAATATATAAGATAATATTTTTTATATCAATGTAGCCGTGAGTAACTTTCCACTGTCCTAAAGCTAAAATAATTTAGGTAATTTTACATTTCTTTCTGATGAGGGTACAAAGCAGCGCGGTGGAGTACTTCACCCTATATTATCCAACGTTAAATCTAACATTTAGAGCTAAATTGATAACGATAGATGCATAGGTTTTCCATAATCGGATAATGTTAAGATTTTGCTAACGCCAAATTTAAGGTCCCGCTTATTTTAACGTTTTTGAAGGACTCGAAATAAAAGTGTTTTTTTTTTCCTTTCTTTTTATTTGGCCAGGCGCAAGAGCTCAAGAGCGCCACAAAGGCGGCTCGAACATTCGACGCAACAAGTGGTTACATGCATCAGGTAGATATTATATCCTGTGATTGAAGCAAGAAGCAACGCTCCTTGTGTTGTCTTATCTCACAGCTCCGCCAGTTGCACCAGGCCATTGAACCCAAAAACATGAGCCTCGGCTGCGCCCTTTTCCGTCTCAACAAGCCTTTGCTGGTGTCGGTAAGAACTATTCCCAAAAATCTCGCCCAACACATCGTGTGTGGAACATAAAGAATAATCGGTGGATTGATCGCTTAGGTATGATGCCTGGAGCGCGTCTCCAACTGGTGTGCTTACTGCGTCCAAAATGAGGAAAAAGGTTCCTTCGATTGTCGTCTGATGACGTCATAAAAGTGCCGTGCTTTCGCCGGTCGCGATCCTGGCGGCGTCCCAACCAACGGTGGTGTATGTGTCAGACGCCTGTTCTGCTGCAGGTCCTTCTCCCCCTTGAGAGTGCACGGAGGCTTCGGAAGCCAGGAGTTGGGATGCCGCGAGACGACAGCGACACTCGTGCGTTCGATCGCGCTTTTCAACGGCATTTTTACGACCAACCGCCAGGACACTACTGGAGCCGACACTCCGGCTATTGCTTTGACCGACTATTGTTGAAGTTGCCACTTCGGGACAACTAGTATTGCATGGGTGGAAACGGGACGCTTAACGCGCCAGTAGGAAACGCGTCCCAGGCACCATAGTTTAGGATTATAGTTCCAACATTTACGTTCGAGTGCGATCGCTTGTGGCCGCTTGCGACTAGCAAACACACAGGTACGCAGGCGCCATCTAGTACGCAGTCCAGCAACACCTGGGTCAGCGTATAAGAAGACTGAAGCTTGGATGGTATTTGCGATGTCAGATCTACGCACTCTCTATATCAGAAATTTTCGTTTATATTGTCATCATACTTTCAAGCACACTTGGTAAGAATGATATTGTATAATATATGCAGAAATCGGAGTGTTTCCCGGTCTATACGGCGCCAGCGTACTCTTACGTCGTAAGCGGCCACCGGCAATTGCAATGGAATCGACCACAATCAGACGCAGATGTGGGAACCAGCTTTCAGGCGGCACACGTCTGACCCTATTTCGGTCTAAAGGCAAAGCTGTAGAGCGCACGCTATTTCACTCGACCTATATTTTTCCCGCGACAACGTTTCTATAGAAACCTCAAGGACCTTGACCCCGTCCGCCGCGGTACCAGTCTATAACATAAGTACTAAGATCGGTTATTGTTGTTAACACAGACCTCAGTACACATTGGTGGGATTAAAAAAAGTCTTAGAACTCGAACACTATCAATGACAATATTTTATGGGATATCGCAGTGGTTCTCAACCATTGATGTTTCGCGAACCCTCTGTGGATTGGCAAAGATGATGGAGGTCCCCGTTTATGGTCAGTGGAAGGGAGAGGTAGAGGTCAATTATGACAAAGATTAAATAAATGCACATAACTAAGGGCTGGTGTGAAGGAAACTTTATACACACGAGAAAACTCACCCGGAAATTAAATTGTTTCTTCTCAATCTGAAAAACGACAACTTCTATAACCGAGCTTGACTGACGAGGCAGGGCTTCGCGGACCCCGGCGGACCCCAAAGGGCCCACGGACCAGTATTTGAGAACGACAGTGATATAGGATAAAAGGGGACCTCATTAATGATAAAGAGAAAGTGAAAGTTAATGCCTTAATTAACTGTTTTTGTTTATGCTTTCCGTAGTCAGCCTTCACGATGAATATTAGACAGTAAGATCATGGGTGTAAGCCTTCTGATGTATGGATTTATAAACAACTATACATGTTCATTTTCTTGAGTCCTATGTATTAAAGTGGGTTCATCGCTGCTCCGCTGCCCTTTCCGCGCTTGATTTTGTTTAGTGACATTAACTTGGGTTAATGTCTTTCACTTTGTTTAGTGACATTAACTTGGGTTAATGTCTTTCACTTTGTTTAGTGACATTAACTTGAAATAATCTCCTCAGGCTCAATGAGGCTGATATATAGTAGTGTCCCTCAATGTAAGCTCTTCTTTAAATAACCAAGTAATGGTCATTTAAAACTTTTATTTTTTTATGAAACTTCGAAATTATGAAAAGGTGCTCACATCATGTATACAACATAAAATATAATCATAGTAACAAAGAACATAGACACTTCCAGAAAAAAAAAAAATCCTGGTACCCGGCTTACTTGGAATTTCGGAATTCTTTAAATAGTTTTAGCCTCTAATAACCACAATAACCACATAACCACTATCATTTGCTGAAAAACAATCATTAACATATTTTTGTTCATAACCTAAGTTATAGTGGTTTTTAATACAGCTTCCAAAGCCCGCCGAACCCCATAAAGACACAATTAGGACGCCATTCTTGTTACTGTCACCTGTTTATTTAAAATACCATGCTCGAATTGAAACAAAACACCTTGTACTCATTCCTCGAGGGTGATAAATGGTGTTGCTTGTTTGGGAGTTTGTGGTCAGTCCATACCTTTCCGTCACCTTTGTCAATGCGTGAAACTAGTGCCGCATTTGTTTCAGGTGGCTGCTTCAATAATAACCTACACCGTGATCCTGGTACAAACCAGTGAGGATGTGGAAACACAGGTGGACTTTGCCAACGCCACGGTTCCATTGTAGCTCCAACACTGTTTCCACGCATCTAGATCACTCTACAGTTAGTAGTGCAGCCAGCTGAAATTAAGTTATTTCACTCAACTGTGGTTTTGGTAGACATATTCACCATGCAAGCGGGGTTCTTTGTTCTCAAGTTTTATATTTTTCATAAAATTGGGAGATAAAAATTGGGAGCTTTGTTCTATAAGTTAGTAATCGAAGAGAAATCGTGTCTTTCAATAATATTTTGGCATTTGGATTTTTTTATTTATATTTAGAAATAAATTTGTATGATGAGCAGTAAATAATTTTGATCAGTTCCAGATGAATATTTGTTTTCTCAACCAAGTAATTAATGTACACATTCTAAGGTGATGGTGTTCACATGGTGTTCTCGATTGTTTCAATAAAGCCTTGTTGCTTACATAGTAATTTGTGCGCTTGCCATCTCTATCTCCATCTTAGACCTGCCCGGTTTTTGGACATATCTGAATTGAGAGTACGTTCTCCCAACATCACAGCTTTTACAATGCGCAACAACGTCACTGACCATGTCTCTGCTGCTCCTGTCGAATCGAAGTTGCCCACCATTCTTCTTTTTTTTTTTTTCTGCACTAGGTTGAAATGAAAAGCGAAAAAGGAAAAAAAGATAATTCCCAGGGAAAATAAAAACTAAATTTGGGGCTCAATCTGTCTTTGCAGTTCAATGAAGTCAACATGATTGATCATATTTTCTGAGGTGTGAGTTAGGGTACGCGGTCCTATCGACCGTCTTGTTACAAAGAAAATATCTGCGGAGCACAGTAATTAAAAACAATATCAAAATTAATTCTTAAATTAAAATCAAAATCGCGATAAAAAAAATTCTACATCCGGAATTATCGAGATTTACCCGAAAATGAAGGGCCCTATGCATATGGTGTTATGAATCTTTGAGTTCACTCAAAAAACTCGGCGGGGAAAAGTTGCCATATGCACGCAATTACGCCGAAAGTTTAATTTAGTTATTAATCTTACTTAGTGAAATCTCAAGGCTTAGCTTTATATTTCTGAACAATTGAGCGAATACTGTTGACGTTGCGGACGGCGAACGGCGAACGGCGACACATTTTACCAAGTAACAGTGAGTTGAGCATGTGCTGCCATCTCCCGATAGGCAGAGAAAGCAGAGAACGGAACTCAGTGAAAAGCGGGAGCGCGTTTTCAGACGTCACTTTAGTACACACACAATAAAAAAATAAAAAAATCCGGAAGTATCGTCCGTGTTGTTTCGTCTTGAATATGTATTTCGAACTTATTTTAAATTAGCACAAGCTGGGCTTTAATAATGTTTAATTTTTTTGTTATTTGTTTACTTTGACAGCCACACACCGAGGGCTGTTTTGTGTTGACTTCGTGGGCTATACTTCCGTGCTGTCTGGGTCCCGGCGTGTGCGACTTGTGGGTTTGCGATCTTTATTTCAGATAAAAGTTTCTACTTGCAATAAACACCTCTCCAAAGTACAAGGCTGTCTTTTTGATGGCATATTCTGCAGCTGGCATCTGGGTGTCTTTGTACATATCGGAGCAGGTTATTAACCGTTATGGCCGTGTTCCAAAATTTACTAGTCTCACTCTAGAGTAAAAATTTTGAGCTTTGGCGTTCCAAAACATACCCGCGTCCAGCATTACTCTATTTGTGCGGTCACATGACATGACCCGCCAAGGTAACTCGAATCCACTCGAGTATATTTGTAACGCACCCTATGTAACGGCTCAAACGCTTTTTTTTTTTTTTTAAATTAATGTATTTACTTCACACAGTACTCCTTGTAATATAGAAGACACACTGCACGGAAGCGTTAGAAGTGACTCGATTTCTTCATGTGTTCTCTCTTTCTTAGATGGCACTGAGGTTTAGCCGGAGAAAGTAAAAACACGGAAGAGAAAGGGGTTACAGGGCAGCCATTCTTCGCCGCTTGGGCTGTGACGTACTCGAAACGGGGCGCCGCAAAAATTGTGAATCGCGAACCCGGACGAGCATCTTTTTGCAACCTTTCCGAAGGCCCAGAGGCAGAGTGCCATTGTGTCTGCGGTTTACCAGGGGAAAGCCATCGTAAATGAGCTGTAGAAGTCCGCTGATTTTCCCTCAGGGGATGGCGGTTCTACCTCGCCGTGCGAGGGGCCTGTCGTTTTTGTTCGGTTTTGTTTGTAAGGAAAGAGAAAGCTTGTACTTGTTTAGGACCGTCTCTTCCTCCAATAGAATTGTCCTTTTAGGTGAATAGATATGAAGGCAGTTGCTACTTGGCTTATCCTTGGCGGCTCATTGTGTCTTAGCTAAAGCACCTTGACTGGGCGCCGCGCAGGCGGCTAGAGGGAGTGCTGCCCGAGCTAAAAATTGTAGGGCGGCGTACGGTCGGTATGCGCTATTCGCCTCGAGATCGAACCGTGTCGCCACCGTGCGGCCGAAATTAGAAACATGCAAAAGCGGGCATGGCCTCCCAGATCCTAAGGGCGCGCGATCATACTTGAACTGCTGGGGAGCAACTCGAGTGGGACCGCCGGTCAACGTTACTAGAACACTCAGTTGGGAAACTCGCCGTCGAAACCTGGGCCGCTGGCGTCCACCGAGACCGAGCTAAATACGACAACAGCGCCACTCTTTATCATTTGTCTGTACTGTGGTCACCTTGAGCTTTTAGAAAGCATGTTTTTGCGTAAAAACAAACGGAAAAAGACTCTTTTTGTATGAAATTTTTTGGAGTTTAGTACAAAATGAAGGGCGCGTGATGTTTTTATAATCTTTAGTTTGCAAGGTTTTGCAGAACAATTAATATAGCTTTTATACAACCATGCCTCAGCGGTCCTTTCTGGTAACGCGTCCCGACCTAGGTCCATTTTAACTTCGGTAGAAATTCGCGTCGCGTCCGCTGGGGAGGTGGGGGTGGCACCCCTGTAACCTCTTCCACTGTATTTGTTTCGGCGCCGAAATGGCCGATTAAAGCCAAAATAGAAGTAACGTGCAGTTCCTCGAGTGGCCGCTGCGGGAGAAATGGCGGCGTTGTGTTCGCCATTAGTTCGGTTCCGGTGAACAGATTGGGGCCACTTCTTCAGAGCAGTCTCTACGGCAGTTTCCCAACTGAGTGGTTCTAGTTGTTCTAGTAACGTTGCCGCCGGTGAAGCCTTCTCGCGCGCACTTTCGGATCTCGGAGTCCATGAAGAGTGGATTCCACCGTGCGTGGTCTGCTACGGGCGCACACTCAGAAGCATGGATCTCGACGACGAAAGCCAGTTTCCGGCCGAGCTAAGCCCTCCATATTAAACGCTTGTAGTTTTTGTTGTCGTATTTTGCTACTAAAGGTTGTGTTGTATCGTTTCACCGGCGTGGAAATTCAGCAAAGCGATTATTATTAAGTCGGATGCTTCCACAATCTTAGTGTTGTGGTTTCTGTACAGCCGCTGGTCCCACATATTTTTGTTATCTCGCACAAACCGTAACTTTCAGAGAACATTAAACTAGAGCTGTGGTTTTAAAAATTAATCCGACTGATCGCTGCATTTTTATGAACTAATCAGTTAATAAATTCGTTAGTTGATCTTTCCCCGGTCATATTGCATTAAAACGTGAAAACTACACCTTATTTTTTTTTACTATATTATAAATGACATATTGCATTTCCATATTAAACTTCCCGTTGTGACGCCTACAGAAATATGAACACGGGAACCCTCTTAAAGTGGATAATTTTGAGGCTAATATTTAAACAGTATAATCAGCTTCGATGAAAATAATAAGCACGCTGAAGTGGTTTACCGTGCAAGTCTGTGTCCTAAAAGAAATAAAGACGTCAGAAATATTAAATCGGGCATTTTTTACTTTTTCCAGACTTTCTCCACCACTGAATTCCGACTAAACGGTTAAAAAAAAAAGATATCGCTTAAAAGCATTATTTGAATTATTTTAAGGTTAATCGATGAGCTGCCCAGTTCCGATAGGCGTTAGGTGGGGGCGGAGGCTGACCGGAAAATCTCGTGAGAGTCGCTAGCCCTCATTAGTAAATGAGTGTCGCTGCGGCCGACGCCGTCTGTGTCGTGGTGCGGGTTGTTTGTTAGAGTTGCCGAGTCTACAATGCATGAATAAACGATTATTTAGCCAGAAATTTATAAGATAATCACTCAGACATCAACAGACCTTACCGAGAAAAGCATCTAATAATAACACGCACGCTACTGCGTTGCTTGGTTGCACCCGTTTGTTGCACTCGCGGCAGGTGGAATAGTTTGTTTTACTTGTTTCAGTTGTCCTGCCAACGAACAGTCTCCGGATCATAACTATATAGAAGAGACACTCGTCCTCATCGCAACGTAGTAGAATTGTCCCGACTCCGAAAAACTTACCCACACCATGGCACAATAAAGGGAAACATTGACTTTAGCGGAACTCGATAGCATCGTATAATTTCCGGTACATCACAAACTTCTCTTCATGCTAATAATTTATATTACTGCAAAAGCTAAAAGTTCCAAAAAACAAAAATGCATGGAACCTGCGACTTCACAGCCCACAGTGCCCCTATTATCCGGGTTGGAATTCATTGTTTTGTTGAATTCCCATGCCGGTTAACCGATGCATCTATTTTAAAATAAACAAATATTTTACATAAATATTCCAGTTCATCCTGAGACAGGCATCCGTCGTGGTTATCCATGCTTCACTAACGTCTGCCTAAAGCAGACGACGCATCCACACTAGCGATTATTTAAATTTAGGCCGTATAGCTGGTAACACGATTCGATCTTCGCTGAAGCACCAAACGGTACGGCACCGTTTTCCGCTAAAATTGTTTTCCCACAGATACTCTGCAACAAATAAACGCTAGATTCTACACTGTCTCGTTCGCGAACGTGGAAAGCCTATGGGGCGGCCATGCTTCTATCCCCGCTTTGGTGATGATAGCGCGACAGTTGCGCCACCTCTAGTTGGATGTCGAGGCCAATAAATGAACAAAACAAAAAAACGCTAACCTGCATTTTTCTACACCGATCCCGAAGGTCTAGGTAAATGTCTGTGTTCAGAAATACCCTTTCTCGTGTACCGCAAAAAAAAAAAAAAGTAAAACATATATGCGAGTTTTTTAGAGCTTCGAAAAGACTCAGTGACCTTCTACCGTCTTCCAGATCAGAGCTCGCAAATGCAAAACAAAAGACACACGTTCTGGCAGCACTCGCTCTACCTCCTGTCTGAACAATAGATTGCCTGAAACTAAAATTTGAAAACTTTCATGTAATGCAGCACTATACATTCTGGTATATTTGTTTGAAAGCAGAGAACTGACATTTCATCAAACCCTAAGGCAAAAAAAAAATCTAAGAAAATAGAGAAAACGTTTAGCATCGAATGAACAGCGTGAAATACGAAGCTTGTTGTGATTAGATAAAAAGTGTTTTATAATTTGCGCGAACGTTCGGGATCCAGGATAAAAATACTGTCACCATCACTTCGCGCTTTCCTTCCGAGGTTGGTGGCAGGCAGAGTGGTTGGTTCCGGCCAACCAAAAATAATGACGTCATGACAAACATATCCCGAAAGTTCGAGTCAACGACACTTTAGTGTAAAGGTAATTGACGCGCAATTTCGTGTTTTTTTTTTATGCTATATTTAAAACAACTTGTTTGTGCTCTTCCATTTAGTTCGCTTATGACGTTTTGGAGGTGTGAAAATACCCGTAGGACGATCTCCAAGTTGAAATATTGTGAATGTCAAGGGCGTTAGATAATTGAAACAAGGTTTGCTGACAGAAGGTGCTGTTAATAAAGAAACAGGTGGTTGAGAAGTAATAAATATTAAAAGAGCGCAGTCACAAAAAAATGAGTAAAAAGTCTATACACAGTCCATCTATATAAAACACTTTCCCAAAACAATCTAATATACACAATGTGCAACTTTTATCAAACCTCTCCTTTTCACTTGCTTTGATATTGGCTTTTTATAGTCTAAAATGCTATAAGCTTACAGCGCGCTGGAGGCTTCCCGCACGTTAGACACATCCAGCATTGACTGCCATCCATGTGACAACACATTTTCGCGGGGGATATCTTTCAGTAAGACGGCGTGCCAGGAGCATCTTTGGTCGTGGTTGCAATATTCATTTTGGCCTCCACTAAACTGTCAACTTGTGGGTCAAACGATTGAAAGAAAGGCGAGAACGAATTTCTAGTGAATTTGCATAGGTCGCATAGGAGCATGCTGAGGAGTTTTATCCCGCACTCTTTGGCTGGTTCTTTTCTTCTTTTTTTAGAAAATATGTTACGGGAATAATTGAATGAATGCAACAAAGAGCGCTTGTCTTTCTATTTATTTAGTTCAAATATACTGCTCCTTGATGTAGGGGTAAGTCTGCAAGTGGTCTGTGGAGGGCTATCGATATCTAAACCTTATAAACAAATAAAGTACAAAAAAAAGAAACAAAACACCTTCACACCTCTTCATTCATATCGCTACACTTCAAACACGAATATACAGAAAATAAATCGGATACAGACTTCTTGCTGAAACTCATGTTCATTTCGAAGTGCCTCCTCCTGAAAATGTGTGAACAAGCGTCAGGAGAAAACAGTTTTGCATCGTTTATAACGCTAGGTAAAACAAAAAGGGCGCGGCTTCTGAAGTATAAACAAACGAATCTCACGACTAGTAGCGACCATCAGATATCGACGACCCCTTCCGCCAAATTTCCCCGATAGTGTACAACGGGCGCGTAGGAACACAAGTATACGGGACGTGCCTTCGGAGACATAAGCGGAATCGATCGGAAAGAGAGCGTCTTCAAACACTTTTGCCAACATCCAAACAACTACGTGATTCTCATCGCATTTAGCGTCCCTCGTTTTATACAAATGGTTCACAGGAGCAGCGGTCCGCGGAAAAACAAGAGAGCTTTATAGCATAGAGGCGTAGCCTTGCGCGCACGCAAAAAGAGTTTCCTGTCTGCACTGAGCTTACTTCACCCGCACAGCCAAACTTGCGCCTTGCACGGGCACGCAATTTTGGGAAAGTTTGCGTGCGGCACGTTGAGCGTTTTCCGTGCCTTGCGTGTAGTTTACGCAGACGGTCTGGGATTGTTTGCACAAACGGCGATGCAACAGTTAGCGTGCGTTTAGGCGTTGCAATACTAGACGTGCCGTCACGAGGCTGTCAGGGTAGCCATCCCGCATTACGCTTGCGCTATTGCGCACGCAGGGGACTTAGTGCTTTTCTAAAACTCTCCGCTAAAGCGAAGAGTCTCAAGCATTGGTTTCATACATGTTTAGCAAGAATAAACATTGTGGCCCCCCTGAACTGTTTCCTCCCACACCCCTCCCGCAGCCCTTTAATAACAAGACCTAAATATAGACTAAACCTTATTCTGATCTCTTCACCATGTCCCCTCGTTTATCAGTTGTCCTTTCTGCCGTATAAATGACACGCGAAATAATGAAACTGCGCTTAGCAATGTACAAGACACGTGTCACGTTTGGCGGCAGCTAAAAAAAACAAAAAAAAAACTACACACAGCCGAAATGTAAATGACAGGGTGATCCTATAACGTCGTCAGATCACGCTGAGAATGCTCTGAAGGTGTCAACCTGGCGTAGACGCCGTTCATATCATCAGCGCAGCCACCCATGCCTTTTTCGCGCCCAGGAGAGGTGAGGAAGCGTTCAACGAAGTTCAAATAAGAACCAGGCCGGAGGCCTTGGGAGAAAAACGGGAGGCGCGCGATACTTTGATACAGTCGTGTGGGTGTCATACGCGCGGCGTGAAACGCAGGAGGGTTAGGGCCGGAGCCTCATGTCACGACAACAAGAAAATACAGCAACATCGTCCGAAAGCCATCTCCGCCTTTTCTTCTGCTTTTCTCCCTACCGCGCATGCGAACTTGCATTCAATAGCAACAGGAGGTGTCCGCCATTAAAAACGCTATACCCATGGTTTAAGATGGACCCTCTATTATATCTAGGCTGTCTCCCGTCGGTTAACATAGTCCTCTGCGTCGGCGCCCTCCGATGGCGATGTCGCAAGTGTGTGTATGATTTCTTACAGAGAGAGAGCTAACCTCTTAAATTGCATAAGGCAAAATGCACAGCACGATGCGCTTTTTACGAAAGCTTGAAATTGTCACGCGCACATTTCTATGTATGCGAGTCATACATTCACAAAGTAATTATTGTGCGGTCAATACTGGAGCACTATTGGGACCTGGGCCAGAGATGTCGGGAATTGACCTCGGTAAGTTTGACGTCACGGCTTTAAACAAAACCGTTGCTGGGGGCGTTGCTATGGGCGAATGCATGGGACAGGATTTCGCTCAGAAATAACCAGCTTTCAAAAGTCGCACGTGGAATTTAAACGTCTAAAAATAATAGATTTAGGAAGTTTAGATTTTACTGTTACCACGACAAAAGTTTGCCGACAGTCGACTGTTTCTGAAATATTTGCGACAGCAACTTCCGGTCTTCGAGACGTCTCGAGATGCCTGCAGCAGACGACGAACGCATCCGGAATGACTGAAGTATGCCGTCTGCAGCAGTTTTAATGATTTCCACAATGATACGATGTTGATTTCGTATTTATTGGGTACATGGCAGGTCTAGGAAAACGCATCAGGTTTATCAATACGAATTGTATTTGCGTACGATACAGAATACTGTCTGACGAAAATCGTTACACGTATACAGTATTAGATAAATTGCAACTAAAAATTGCTCGAAGTAAAGCACAAAGTAAATTAGAGTTTATTTAGTTCAAGTAAAGTAGTAAGATACACCAGACGCAATGTACTGTACTCTAAATACGATTTACTGACAAGGTGAAGTACAACTACTATTTTTAAGAGTATATTTCATGATGAACTTTCATTTCCCTCTTTTGTGTTTAGTTCTTAAACTGGTATGCATTGCCCCAGGGGAAATAGGGGGTCCATAAAATATTTTTTTCGAAATGGCGGCTAATATTGGGGATAAAGTCAATTGTCCACAAAGCAGTTACTTTAGGAAATAGCGCCAAATTCAGAAGTACCTCTGACTTTTAAATTTGGCGCCGCTGGCACGGGTTTCAAACTAAGAAAGTTGAACGTACTAGAAGAAAGTCCTCGCTTGCGCTTACCGAACAAGAAGTAGCGAGACTTGGAAATGCTGCAGGAAAGTCACCCCCGGTACAAACAGAGCGATGCGGCGTCTGCTAGCGTTCCCGGTGAAAGTAGAACGCCGACCTAGTATTTCTTTAGACTTGACAAAGCATAATGTTGTCATACAAATTTAACAAGACCAAATCGGAATGTATTTTGAATTTAGGGGCTGTACTTTCTTTGGAAAGCCAAAAAACGTAAAGTCAAGTACAAGTAGATACTCAGATAATGAGCTTCAAGTAAAGTACACGTTTTCTCAACCTATATACTTGAGGTAATACATTAAGCACAATGTACCTGCAGTACTTCACAACACTGCGCGTGTGGAGATCTGCTAAAAATACGGCGAGAGAAGCATCTATTTAGAACATGATATGAAGTCATACAGCGTCGGGCCCTATTTTGATTTTGCAGTTCACTTTGATTGTAATGAAGGAGTGATTATTTTGACTCTAACATGATCGGTTAGAGATCCCAAATTTCGTTTGCAGGCCCGTGATATGGGCGTGTGTTTCGTAAACGCTTGTACCCATCACACTGAGAAAAGAATCCTGCTACAAAATCCTAGTCCCGCCGTTCCCCACTGCACCTCGCGGGCCGTTGAAGGGTGTTACGTCACGCCGTAGCTCTCTATAACCAGCCAATCCTGTGCGGCTGCCGTTGCTATGCGTCCTATCGCCTAGCTTCACGAAATAAGCGGCCGGGGTGCGGATGCTCGTTTTCGACTCCCTCGAAAGCTCCTGCCGCCGGTTCTGAAGAGCTGTGAACGCACACGGACGGCGTTTCCGCTCTTCGGCCACCCTGGTCTTGACGCACAGTCGTCTCACCTGTCACCGGGCCGTAAGTACATGGTGTCGTCGGCCCTGTATGCAGAGCATGTATGCATAACAACGAAATGGCTCTGTCGTTTTCCTTGCATCGCAAGCAGGTCCTTCGGGAACAGGCTAAGCAACCTGCTCCGCTTGCACCTGGGCGGAAAGAGGTTTCGGGTATGTTCACCCCTGCGGAAAAGTTAAGAAAAGATTTATTCACCATGCTTTGTTATATTTAACTCCTGCGTGAAATGTTCGCGCATTTCTTCCAGAATCAGCGTAACGGCAGCAGCGATGTCGGCCCATTCTTTAGATCAGAGTAGAACGCGCAGTTTCAACTCGCAAAGAGTAAAGACGCCACCAGGTCGCCCGTTCTCGGTCTTGGTACGCCTGCGGAAACAGAGTCGACGTCCCGGGACAAACTTGTATAAACGCCGGTTGCCATGCCAACACTTCATTTCCGACCTCTTATAGTGGCGGCCGTTCGAAAGTTTATCAAGATCGACAATAAGCATGTAACGACCCTTGTGTTTTCAAATCCAGGGTTTCACGTTGATCTTCAAACATAAAAACAGCGCAAAAATTCGAAAAAGGACGACTGAAAGAAGTGCACGGACAAAGCGCTGACTATCAACTAAAGTTTAATTTTCAAGCGAACCAGAAAATAAACAGAGGGAGCAGAGAGGAAAGATCTAATCAAGACACAAAAATACAACCCACCCGACGGTGCATTTGGGGGATGATGAAGTCCTTTTTATCAAGGAGAATGGCAGGCACGCGTGAGGGTGATGACGTTGTAGATGACGCTGTGCCGTGTGCAAGCTCAACGCACAACGGTCGGGCTTCAGGAGGCAAGCATTACCAAGGAGGCAAGCACCGCCGCGTTATTTATTTTTGCACATTTGAAATGGATCCAAGACTAGTCAAGAAGGCTATGGAGCCAAGATGTGTCTGTGCAGTATGTTTTGGTTGTTTTGAATAAAATTCATATTGATTGATTGATTGAACACGAAATGGCTGGCCCCGATTTTTATTCACCACGTTTCAAACCTGCTACAATGTAGTGGCGTAAGAGAACTTCCAGGGCCTTGACCTTTTTTGGGGGATCGATGGAAGGACTGCCTGCTGTCCTTAAAGGGGCCCTGCAAGGACTTTTTTACTGGTTTTTAATTTGTACCGAACCTGAGCACTGAACGTTTTAACTTAATTAAACTTTTCTTGAATTTCGCTTTTTTTTAAAAGTTATAGGCGAATTAAAATTACAAAAACAAGCAAAAAATAGCCTCCTTCATGACGTCCTAGGTTGCTTGAGTGGCCGTGAACTAGAGGAAGGGGTAGTGAGCTCAGCGAGCGGTCACGGTTGCCGCGAGTCCGTGTCGACGGCTGGAGGGGGCGCTACTATGTTCTGGATAGGCTCAGGCAGCTAGGGCGGCTTAGATTGCATTCGCTATGCAATTAAACACTAATTCGGCATGACACTTCAGTGGCCACAAACGACAGCAAACACGGGGTAAAGATCGGTTCAGAACGGGAGCCAATTCGCGCTGCCATACCGCCAAACGGCCATACGCGAGCCAAACCTGCTCGCCGAAGGCACCGAAGGTCTTCGGAACGCTCAGAACCGGTCGGATCCTGAGTCCGTTTACGACCGCGGCGCCGCCGCATACATAATAGACCTTTCTACGCTCGCTTTCGTCGGTGTCTGATCCCACTACATCTTTATAGTATGCGCCGCCTTTTCCACCGCTTGGTGGCGGATATGTCGAAGAGTAATTTCTTGTTTCCGTACTTTATAAACTGCATTTCTTTCTTCTCTGATCTAAAATACTGAACAAAAACAACTTTTATAAATAATTGAAACGGTTCACGACACTTATATTTTGTATTTCGACTAAAAAGAAGCTTTTAGCGGCTCTGACAAGTAGTAAGCCCAGGACCAAGGACGTCACATTTTGCGCGCTTTCGGCACCACGGGTCACCCCCGTAGGTGGAAGAAGTTTCCGCGTCGTCCGGCTAAAATATGACGCGCTGGTATTTAGTTACTCTCTCTGTGCCCACTGGCTTGCCCGAACCCCAAGAGACGTGGAAACCGCAAAAAAGGTAGACGCTTAAATATGATTGCAGGGTCTCTTTAACGGTGCTGATATGAATGTTGATAAACGCACAGTATCTGGTTCACGCAGTTGCGAAAGTTGCATCCAAAGCACTGTGCTGTTTACAGGAGAAGAACCGAAGCATTAATGCTACGCCGTCGCAAAGTGTTGCTCTACTAACAGCTAAGCTGCTGGCTGCCTGCTCAAGAGCACTTGTTAGCATATTTAATATAGGTTTTACTGGAGTACCCAGCCCCGCTTTCACTTCATATTTCGGCTCTGATTATATTTCGTGCCTCTAAAGCGATGCCAGTCTTTCATTTTGGTTCGATCTTTCACCGGAGTCACCTTTCAATGTTTCAGAGGAGAATGACCAATTTATACGAAATATCATTGTTAAGATATGTACACGAACTCAACTGTCTTACGTCACGGCGCGCTGGTGGCGCGTCGAGCGCACTTCCGGTCTGGGGCTGTGGGCGGAAGTCACCATGCGGGACGTGCATTCCTGCGTTGTTTAGAAAGAATCCAGACAAAAACCTGCATTTCGTCAAAAGGCCGCGACTGGCGCTATGCCAAAAGAGCCCGGAAGGGTTTGAAGGTCAGTTTTCATGTATTCGGTTCGTCCAAGAACATGGATATGTGCCGTGAAAAGGGAAAACCAGACGCCGTCGGACCGCGATTGCTTGGACGGGAAGCACTTTGGGTTGAATTCACGGATACTTGTGGTCATCAGATATATTTGTTTTGTTCCAACATGAGCCCGGCAAAACCGTCAAGTTGAAGGGACCCCCTGCGGACTACGTTCAGTGCGTCTTCAAGTTCAAACAGCCACATGATCGATCGAACTGTTGTTTGCCCTTTCTAACGTTTTTGCTTGTCGTCTGCTGTTTCAGACGAGACCGGCCCGTAGGCCAAACTTTGGTCCGGTAGTTGCTATCAGAAGTACTTGCAGGCCTCAAAGGACTTTTAAGTTTGAAGGTTTGGGGGGTAAGCAAGCTTGGTATAAACTGTAGATACAAGGCGATGTTGATCATTGCTACCAGTGGCCATCACCGATTTGTTATGCCTGATTCACTTGATCCGATTCTGCTTGCGATTTTCAGTATCGACGTCGACCATCTCAGCTACGGTTCACGCTTTTGCAGCCCGAGTGTCGTCGCGACTGAAAATTACGAGCGGAAACTCATCATGCGAATTTGGCTTTAGCTTCCATTCTGCGGAATGAATCGCCGCATGCCACATTATCCACGCGAAGTTTTGCGGTGTATCGAGCCTCGGCAATTCCGCTGAGGCCACTGAACTAGTCAGACATTGCAAGGAAGACGTAGAATCAACAATTCCAACACGAAAAAGAGCACGGTGACTCACACCGACGCCAACAACATCGGATTTGAGTGGTTTGTTTGCGGGAGACGGCGAGCCTCTTGCCCACACTGCATCGCGCATGCAATGGAGTTTGGGTAAGCTAGCCGTTTGTAAGCATGGGTTGGTCTATAAGCTTTTAATTTCACTTCATTTCATTTTATTCACCTCAAGGGCGTCCGGTGGACGCATTACATGAGGGGAGATTCAAAACAAATGACAAAGGTTAAAAAAAAAAAAGCAGAATAGCAAAACACGGAAAGGTGGAATGTGATCGCGGATGCACCCAATGTCGTCGAACAAAGCAAAATAAAGAAAGAATAAAGCACAAACAAAGCACAAAAGCTATCATACAAAAACATAATCGAGGTGAGCAATTATACAGCCGTGAACACTGATCTCTAAATGAAACGGGATTGCGGTCAGTAACAATATGATCCGGTAATGCATTCCAGCCTCTGATACAAAGTAATCAGGGGGAAAAAAGGAAAGTGTGAGTGCGACTCAAGAATGGTTCTAGTTTCCGACGATAATCTAGTCTTGGCGATGTAAAACTGGCAGGGCGGCAATAAACTGATTTAAAAGGCGAATCGCTGTAATAGATGCAATGAAAAAAAACAAAGCCGAGTTATTTAACGTCTTAGTTCAAGAGGAGAGAGATTATTGCTAGTTTTTAAGGCCGAGACACTAGTTTCCGGGGAGTAGTTGTTGCATATAAATCTTACTGCTTTGTTTTGGACAGATTCCAGACTTGGAAGAAGGTAAGTTTGGTCACGGCCGGACTGGAAGCGGGCGCTCGCTTTCTCTTCTTACGGCCTTTGCAATCGGGGCAATCGCCGCCTCCCGCCGCAATTCGCGAGGGGCGCTGTCACCTCACCCCTGGGCTACCCTTTACCGTTTGCACAGAGCGCGTCTGACAATGTATCTCGGCGCTGTCGCAATTTGCGGTCGAGGTTTTTATAGCCTCTGACACCTGATCCTTATGTTCAGACCTTCAGCCACTATCTAATATGCTTCTGATGAGCCCAAGACAGTGAATTCTTGACGTACATCTCCGAGAGATTCGGGAGAAAAAGAGTAAGTAGAGACAGCGAATGCGATTGCGGAAAAACTATACCCGTTTTTACCTCCAGGACTTCTGTTGCAACTCAAGAACAGGAGGAGACGGACCCCTTCTACGTGGAGGAACTTGAAATGATAAATATTTCGTACACCCTCATGAAATGGAAGCAGGCCCAATCTATCTATTGCCGTGGTCTCCATCATCATTTCATAGGCCGCACATGAAGTCGGTCAGCTGCTCTAGACGAACGTGTAGTAGTCTGTACAATTTTCGCACAGTTGATTTTTCGTTTCTGTCTGTGACCGTCTTTGCATGGTTAATGAGAAGTATTCTGAGAAACTTGTTGCAAATTAAACCAGCCAAGCGCTTTGAGTGACTGTTGTCAATGCCCTCTGGGCAACTTAGGATTGGCGGGTCTTCAAGAAAGGGTGCAATGAGTAGTTGCAGAACTTCGTGCACATTTGACGCAAAAAAAATGCTTAACAGCCTTAAAAAGAAAAAAAGCAACAATGTTGTCTAGGAGTGCGAGGAACCAGCTCGAAAGGACTCTCCGAGTGGGGTGAAGTGGGGTGAGGTGGTTCCGTCCCTAGCGCCAAGCAAGTGAACTACATACGGAGAAAAAATGCCATTGACTCTTGGGCGATTCCAAGGGCCGTAAGAAGAGAAAGAGAGCGCGCGCTTCCAGTCCGGCCGTGGTTTGGTGGGGGTTCTCCCAAATGGTGCATGCATATTCCAATTTGGGAAGGACTATTGTCCTGTATGCGAGTAGTTTTGTTTTATGTGGAGCAAGATGTAATGTTCGTCGCAAGAAGCCAGGCGTTTTCAAAACGCTGGTTGTAGTGTATTCAATGTGGTTGTTCCATGATAGAGTGTCTCTAAAATGTATTCCCAAGTACTTATACGATGTTACATGTTACAGGTGTTGTGATAACAATGAATATTGTGATTGTGTTACTGTAGAAGACTTAGTGATGGACATTTGTTTACATTTGCGAGCGTTTATGTTCATCTGCCACATAGAGCACCACAAAAATACAGTATTTAAATCGTCTTGAAGTAGAGTTGAATCGTTATTTTTGATAATTTTTCGGTAGATAACGTAGTCGTCGGCGAAGAGCCTAATTGTGGAGTTTATGGAAGAAGCAAGGTCATTTATGTATATTAAGAACAACAGAGGACCGAGAACACTACCCTGGGGGACACCGGATGCAACAGCGGACGGACGCGATGATGATTGGTTAATTTTGACTATTTGTTTTCTGTTTTCAAGAAAGAAAGAAATCCAGTTAATGACGAAAGGATCGATTTGTAGACGTGAAAGTTTAAGTAAATTATATAGTTACGTCGTTGAAATGATGTTCCCATCCTCGGCGAGGCGGTGCCAGCTCGTTTTTAATTTACGCGTATGCACATAACAATGAATTGTTTGTCATTCATTTTTTTTTTTTTACAATTATAGTTGTTGGTGGCGCACTTCGCGGTTTCACGCCATCCACCGCACTCAATATCGAATCGGGCCATTTTCGGCACTCCGCCCTGAATAATCCACGGGCCTCTGATAACAAAATAACAAGCAATCAAGATAACATGCATGGTCATGCACGGTAGCAAGATAAGATGAACGGTCAGTAAAACAGTCCCCGCCGGGCAATCTGGCTGTGCACTGGGATAGGTGCCCGTGTGGCTCAAAATTAACACAAACAGCAATCCCCGGGAGATACGCGGAAAAAAGCTGCCTTAGAAACTTACGGTGCATTCTGTATCAGAAAGCAAGGGAAAGGCAAGTGCGTTAGTGATCCGTCAATACACCTGACAGATACAGACTATTATTTTCTAAACGAATAGCCAAAAAGGTTTTAGTAGTGTGTGTATGTCTCAAAAGACCTTCATTTAAAGGTGCAGTTCGCCTCGTCTACTTCCTTATCTCTGCTTATTCGGCGATTTTCGTTTAGCACGCGTGACTAAGTATTTGTACCGAAGGGACGTACGAAAACAGGCTTGATACTGAAATGCTCTATACTTAATACACACCCATTGGTTAGAAAACGCCACGGAATTTTTTTCAGGTGTTTTACTCGGTTCAATACGAAACGCCTATATGCTAACTCTATGGTGCGCGCTCTCGCCTTTACCGTTCATTCGGTTCTTCTGCTCCGAAATGACACCTTAGCGGCTGCGACGTCACATCTCAGTTGTCGCTGCGTTTCACTTTACGGGTTGCGCAAATGTATACATTTTCTTCTCTTTTTTTTTTTAATTTTGAGTTGGAAATTTAATAAAATGAAATTTGGTTATACTGCAACCTCGGCATGTTCGCGACATTCCTAGTCGTAATTCTGGGTGTTTGTGGGAAATCCAAACCGAACATTTCGCACCGCAAAAAAAACAACAAAAAAACAAACAAGACATCGCGGAGAGCTCAAACTCCGTCAGAACGTAGCCCCAGCCGTTCGAGCAAGACGCCAAAGTTTCAGCACGAACCGTTATCTTATTCAAAAGTAATAAGCGATTTTCGGAAAATTTTTATGGAAAAATGGCGGCCGACGGAGGCTTTAAAACACATGGAACTCTAGGCAGCCAGAAACCGAAAACGGGCGAAAATGGGCGCGCTAAAAATTAAAAAAAAAAAGCTCACTTATAACTTTTGAATCAGATAGCGGTTGGTGCTGAAACTTTGGCATCTCGCATGCACGAACGACTGGGGCTACGTTCTGACGGAGTTTGAGCTCTCCGCGATGCCTAGTTTAATTTGTCGGTGCAAAAATCCGGGTTCAGATTTCTCACAAACACCCTATACAAGGACGCGCCAACTTCTTTAAAACATATAAAATCATTCACAACTTTAAAAAAAATAACGAAAAAAAAACCGGGGGTTTTATAATGTGTTCTGTAATGCTTATAATATTTGCGCTTCTTGCTTCGTGATTGGTTGTTCGGCGCTCCTACCTGCTCATGACGCGATCTCATTAGCTACGGAGCAATGATAGGATATCCTATAGGACTCGCCCTGATTTGCTTCCTGTCAGAGACCGAACGGAGAGCAAGTATTTTAACAAAAAAACATCTTTGCCACATCGGAAGGCAGGGAGGTGCACGGAGGTGACATAAAGAGCGCTCAAAGAACACGCGACGACAAGAGAGCCATATTGTTTCAGATCCTGGGGGGCAAAAGCACGTGGGCGTATTTGAAGGGTAAACAAACGCGCGTGCATATAGCACGTGAGCTCGCACGCCGTACAGCCCCACGATTAACTGGATCGCTTAACTTGCCTGACTCGCTTATTATTTTTTTTTTGTTCACTTCGGTTCTTGAATCACCTTAAGCACTGCAAGAAGAAACACGCGATGAATATTATTGCGCGTTAATCGTGCACAGTTAATCCCGCAATGTACAGAGCCAACATTAGGAGGCGCTAAATATTGCGTGTCGCATCACGGTATAGATGAGAAACAACCTACAATTGTCCTAATGTGCTTCATTCGGGCCGTGAACACAGCCCATCGGTGCTCAGGCCCGGGGTGTTGTCAAGGTCACACGCACGTCCCTTTTCGCAAAATGGTGCGAGCACTTGATGCTTGAATCATCAGAGGGTCGGGTCATTGAGAAAGTGGAAATACAATGCGTGCTAGGAGGAGGCGGGAAAATTTGGCTAGGTGTTGTATTGCTGCTGATTGTCGCTGCAAGCTGAGGCCACTCAGTCTTGGGGGTGAACTGAGGTCTGTTGAAACAGGTAAGTTTCATCGATGGATCCTTGACAAATACTGATTCAATTAAGCTTCGCTTCTCACTTGGCAATATAAAATGACTTTTAGGTTTTACAACGAGTACACGTGTTTTTTTTTTCTATTTGCATTTTAATTTTAGGCCGAAATCAGGCCAAAAAATAAGGCGAAACATTGTTACATATCACTTAAATCACTCAACCTAATTTATTCTCATTTTTCTTGCATAGTTTGACAATTGTTATAAAAATAACGAATTTTCATTGCAAATAATTAACATTAATGCAGTTATGTATATTCCCCCCTTTTTATTTTGTTCTATGCTATCATGGATAGGGAAGCTTCAGTCGCCAACAGTTGTCATTATTGCTCCAGGTGTCATTATTGCTTCGCAGTCAATGCGAATGCGGCATTAGGTGATGAAAACGCCGAACAAAAATCTTGAAGAAAAAGTATAAACGTGATAAGCCTGCGTTTTTTTTTTTTTTTCTTTGTTCGTGTTTATCGTTAGTAAGCCAACGCTATCTAATACACTCTTATTGTTTAGGGCTGTAACTGATTTGTTTAAAGCCTTCAAAATCCTCCAATAAATTTAACTTAATCTATATGTGCGACGCAAACTCGTAGCCTTCATATAGGGTTATACTTCTTTCTTGTGCGAGCGACCAAACATACAACTGTGCAGCTGGCCGTGGCACCACACACGGTGACGCTACAAAGTACTCGCATTTAATCTTGTCGCGTGTACTCATGTTTTTTTGTGTGTGTTTTTTTTTTTTCTTAGGTTTCAGCTGAGCGTTACGATGCGCTCGTTTATGCTGCAGCGCTTCGCCGGTTACGGGAAGCTTTGTCGGATTGGAGGCTGTCTCTTTATCCAAAAGTTTCACAAGGAATCCCTGGCAAGTGCCAGAGTGACCTGGAAGTGTCCCTACACTCTCTACTCGATCCTCTGCGTCTGCTTTGTCTTTTCGTTTGAAGTGGCGTTCCTGGCGCTGAGGATGCGCGTCCTCAGCCTCTTCTCAAGTCGCTTCACCCAGTCCCTCCTCTTCATCCTACACATAACGATCATCTTCAAGATCTTCATAAACTTCTGGGCCATGGCCACGGGTTCCGGGAAACTGCTCGACTTCTTTCGGAAGGCCGTCATCTTCGAAAAATCCACGGGGTTTTCTTGCGTCAAGGGGCGTTTTTGGTGGCCCATACCACGTCGGTGCCTCGTACTCGCTGCACTGGTTGCCAACTACGTCATCGGCGTCCGCCTCTTCATCGGGGAGGTTGTGAACGCGCTGCCCCGTCAATGGATTCTTGCGGCTACGATATGGGGCTACGTCGCTGGATTTGGATTCGTCTTGTACGATTCTCTGCCTTTCGTGGTGCTCAGGTGTTCCACGGAGGCCCTTGTGGAATACACGCACAGTCAGATGCTGGCCTTCAAGGGCTGTGACAGAACCAAGGGCGCCTGCACGGATATGAATGCCTCAAGGCGCATCGAAACCATAAGACTTAATCTGTGCAACATCAGGGAGCTTAATAGATTGCTGAACGACATGTGGAAATGTCCTCTTACCGCAATGTGCGCCAATGTCATCCTCATGTCATGTATCGTTCTTTACTCCCTCTTTGAAAACGGAATTTACATGAGGGAAGTCTGGGTCGTCCTTCTCTATACCCTCTACTCCGCGTTATGCTTCTTTGAGTTGACTTTAACTAGTCAAGCACTGTCAGACGAGGTAGGTCACAAGGGCAAAGATAAAACCTCACATAATCAATAAAATTCTTCGGTGCTGATACAGGTGCAACGATTAAAAGACGCTACCAGGGCAGTCATCACAACTGACGCGACAGAAGACTACTTGCATCAGGTAATTGAAACATAAAGCGAAATTCGTTTGACGCATTCTTTGTGGTTTCTTCAACAGCTCCGGTTTTTGCATGACACCATTGAGCCCTTAGGGATGTGCCTCAGTGGTGGTGGGTTCTTCTCTCTCAAGAAACCCTTGCTCGTGTCGGTAAGTACTCACAATTCGGCAAGAAATTGATGGGGTTTGGGGCACTGGTAGCTGGTAGCTGGATGCGCCCACGGAAACCACTATTGCACTTGTGCACCCGAAACGAAGCACTGACAAATTAAACGGGGGCTGAACCGAAATTTGAATTTCGCAAAATAAGGCCCCGGAAGCGTTGAACGTCCGGGACGATACGAACTCTAAAACGTCATCCATATATCGATACCTCAGACGAATGGCCGTCGTTTTGGAAGAGAAGGGCGTGATCAAGTGGTGACTTTAATGCTATACGATTCTCTTCAGGCAGTGGAGAGTGAGGGGAAGCAGCCTCGTTTCTCTCCTTCTCGCTTCGCTTCACCTGATCAAGAGGACGAAGCGAAGAGGAGAGGAAATGACAATCCTGACGTGGACTTGTCTCGTCGTCCGTGTTCAATCGCGCACTTCTTTTCCAATAATGAGGCCAACCATAAGAGATATCGGTGTATGAGTGATGTTTTTGGGGTTTTTTTTGCAGCGTCCCGGACGTCTATCACTCCAGCCTTGTTATGCGAGCTCCAAATTTTGGTTCAGCATTTCTTTAAAACGCCCCTGAAAAAAGAATTTGAATAGTCTGCTTAGGAAACGCGTGTCAAAAATACATTTTACGAGAAAAAAAAAACTTTCAGAGGAATATTGATGGCGCTAGACGCGATTTAGTCGGCAGCCACCTGCTTACCACTTGCGTTCTCTCTCGGCGTTTCGGGCGCGTGGTCATTCCGGAATGACCAGTGATGTCATGAACTTCGCGCGCAGAATTTCAAATAAATCTCTCGCCGTCAATATTGCTCTATTTTTTTTTTTTTCGCCTAACATTTATTTCTTGACACGCGTGCCCCAACCAAAATGTGTAAAAAAAAAAAATCTTCTTTTTTTTTTAACTGAAGAATCACTAAAATACAAAAAACATTCACGTAAAACAATTGTAGCGGCTCTCTCTCTCGGGAGTTGAATGACACCTAAGAGTGCACAATCTAAATGACTGAATTGTTTTGTATTTTGCGGAGCAGGTTAAGCAGCCAGGTGCGCTATACGCTACCACTGCAGAGCAGAAGGATTGTCTATGTGGCGCTGTACCTTGTTTCTTGTTTTAGAAGTTGATGTTCTTATACCCGGAAAAATGTACTATAAACTCTACGAACCACGCTAGTAGGAAGGGGTCCACCGATGAGCTACTAAAAAATCGTAGTCATGCTTCGCAGACATGTCTAGGAAACATTTGCTGAACTTATAACCTTAAGTCAACGTTTCGACATTTGTAGAACACAACTACTAATGTTTGTTAGACTAAACTCCATTTCGATTGCTCATTAGTTCTGTTTAGTAGTACACACTAATCCGATCACCTATTCAATTCTCTTAAAGAGAAATGTTGAACCCACTTTCCTCCGGTGATCAGTCATGTCAGAGTGCCCTAATAAGGTCCATGGCCTTATTAGCAAACATTTTTAATGAAGACCATTCTACTCAATACCTCAGATGTCTTTATAGGCAACCTGCAATGCTGTTTGGTTTGGCGCCATCTAGCGACTGAAACAAGAAATATTGAGTACCCCTGGGAGTGGCGGCTGCAATCTTCAAACGTGGGCTTTTACTCTGGTGGCGCCGCTTAGCCTAGTGTCCGAAGCGAGAAATACTGGGTATCCCAGGAAGCCGTGATCGCGTAACGTGCCAGTAGAGCGGAAGCTAGGGCCCTGGCGGGCCGCTCGGAACGTGACTGCGTATCACCGGAGCGCGCCTCAACTCCGGAGAAGTATCAGGCTTTTCGCTGCGTCATGCTCAAATATGTGTGCGTTGCGCTCGTACACGTCGCGCATTTCGAAGCCTTCGGCACGCAATGTGGGGCTTATCGTTCACCCTTTGCCAAGTTACACGAAACAGGGTATAACCGTGCGCTCTCACGCTGCTGGCGCCGCCTGGCCGTTGCCGGTTGGCTATAGTATGGGTGGTCAATATGTCCAAATGTCTCGCAGCTGGCGTTACCACTTGACACCAAAAATGCAGATCATTCATTGTCACCAGCCCTGCTAGCGTGACCCGTGGCATCACTTCTCCGATAAATGTCGTGATTGCCGTAAAAAGACGTTCAAAAGGCAAATCATGGACAAGCACCCCAGTATTGTCGGCAAAAAATATTTTAGTGCTATATTTGACTAGTCACACACAGAGGTGCTTTTTGTTTCAGATGACTGCTGCCATCATAACATATACAGTGATCCTGGTACAAACAAGCGACGATATTACAGAAAAGACTGACGTCTACAGTGCGTTTCCGCGACGGTGATGACGTAATGGATTTGTTTTGCACCAAGAAATTCTACTGACTCGCCTGACTCAAGCTGAGAGCTTCATTTCTTTTCTCTCTGATTATTCGCTTGAAGTGGTCTGATGTATTCTATTGCGCCATAATCTTATTGAGTGAAAAAAAAAGTATTTTGTTTGGCACCTGTTGTACCGAGTATATTCCACCTTTAGTTTGATATTTTTGGCGAAGAAAATGTATTAAATAAAGTCATTTCTGTATGCGACGAATTTGTAATTCTGTTTATAGTGTGAAAAGGCTACACTGAGACTTCGAAGGTCACACTGCCCCACATGGGTCTCTTTAAAGTTTTTCGTCCCTAAAGTATGCGGAAGCTAAGTTTCTAAGCTTACGAAGCTCAAGGACAGGAGCGAGAAGAACTCTGATTTCTCGGTTCGACCATGCAAGGACTATGTGACACAATAAATTCGTAAACTCACCATGATCGAAACACCAAATAAAAGCCTCTACATCTCACATTCTTGTTTGGAAAGCATGCCTAGCAACCAGAATGACAAGCAGTAATACTAGTTAGTGTTCTTGTAGTAAACTAGTGAAGTAAGAAAGACACCGTCAAAACGCAAACTTGATTTGAGTGTTTAGTCACCCTGTGGTCGGTCGACCTTTGAGAAATGGCGGAAACAGTTATGTTATAGAGGAGAAAGGTAGCCTGAGGAGTTTCACTGCTACCTTTTTTTCTTTTTTTTTTAAGTGTCTCACGTACTGACACGTTGTAATGACTGCACGAATGAACGCCGGTAGGATGCTCATCCAGATCGAAATTGGCGGGGGTGCGAATCGAATCCAAGATTGTTCTTCAGCATGAGTTATCGCTCTACGTGCTTCCAGCTTAGGTGCGCTAATAATAATAATAACTTTATTCACCATGTTGCATATGGTGGGAGCTGGAGAAAAAAGCTAACAAAGCAGCTTGACGGGTCTTCAGCCCCCTCAACAGGTACACAGCGGGGGCACGGTTTTGTACAAGTAAGAAAAAAGTAACAGAAAAATAAACGGAAACAACCACAAAACGCTATTGTGGTAAAACAAAACGAAGATAGCTAACAGGCCATCAACTACAGATGAAATGCACAATGAAAAAATGTGATCAAGAAAATTCCGCATTAATACAAGACAACTAATAAACAACAATATATTTATATCAAAAGTAGCTAGTCACGTAACTCGCGAGGGCTAGAAGATATTATATCAACATTCGAATTTATAAAGGTGTTTAGTAATGTTGGGAGTGTATTTCTAATCATCTGAGGGCCGTAATCTGTGCGCGATGTATCAACCATTTAGAAATCCGAGTGGCGAGTAGAATGTGTAAGCTGTCTTTTCCTAAGGGATGCCAAGCTTAGCAGGAAGCTATTACCTCATTTTCAGTTACGGGAGTTAGATAGATAGTTTTCCCAATTCTTCGTTGTATATAACCACAAGCTCCGGTTATACCTGAGGTTCCTACTAAATTTACAAAAAAGTCATTAAAAGCATTTGCAAGA
This sequence comes from Ixodes scapularis, assembly GCF_016920785.2. Taxonomy (NCBI): domain Eukaryota; kingdom Metazoa; phylum Arthropoda; class Arachnida; order Ixodida; family Ixodidae; genus Ixodes; species Ixodes scapularis. The sequence goes on along the minus strand of NW_024609879.1, from coordinate 123,376,436 downwards.
GAGCCACCCAGACAGCACACGATGTCGGACCAACATTGGTATTTAATTTGCAAACAACGGTCCAATGTTGGGCCACTGTGGCCATAGCACTACCAATATTGGTGGTACACTGGCATATACAGCCCAACATCGGCGTGTCTTGGCCAATGGCTTATAAAAGTTGGCAGTCGATTGACTTAGGCTGGCCAACATTGGCCTATCGCAGCCAACTTACCAACGTTGGTAATCGATTGGATTGGGGTGGTCAATACTGGTCAATCTCGGCCACTGACTTACCAACGTTGGCAATCGGTTGGCTTAGGCTAGCCAACATTGACCTGTCTTAGCCAATTGGCTACCAACATTGGTAATCAATTGGCTTAGGCTGGCCAACACTGGTTTGTGTTAGCCAATGAGTTGCCAACATCGATAATCGATTGGCTTAGGCTGGCCAACATTAGCGTGTCTTAGCCAATGGGTTATCATCATTGGTAATTGATTGGCTTAGGCTGGCCAACATTGTCCTGTCTTAGCCAACGGGTTACCAAAATCGATTGACTTAGGCTGGCCAACATAGGCCTGTCTTAGCCAGTGGCTTACCAACGTTGGTGATTGATTGGCTTAGGCTGGCCAACAGTGGCCTTTTGGATACATGGTTTTGCGCAGAAAAGACGGACACAAGAGAAACACAAACACGAGCGCAACTTACAACTGTATTGAGGAAACCTTTAGAAAACATACGGATATATCGTTAACTTCAACGCGTCCACGCATGCGTCGTGTCACTATCACACGCTCGTCACAGAAACTTATCAAGGAAGCGTTTTTCAGCATCATACAAACTTATCGAGGTATCGCTCACACATGGTCGCCTTTCTTTCTGATAAAGAAGGCTTCCAACAGCTCGCGTGCTTTTTGTCCCTTGTCAACAGCGCTTGAGCTGTTGGAAGCCTTCTTTATCAAAAAGAAAGGCGACCTATGTGTGAGCGATACGTCTATAAGTTTGCATAATGCTGAAAAACGCTTCCTTGATAAGTTTCTGTGACGAGCGTGTGATAGTGATACGACGCATGCGTGGACACGTTGAAGTTCACGATATATCTGTATGTTTTCTAAAGGTTTCCCCAATACAGTTGTAAGTTGCGCTCGTTTTTGTGTTTCTCTCTTGTGTCCGTCTTTTCTGCGCAAACCCATGTATCCAAACGTTCACCGACTCGCCCAACAACAAACTATTTTACAACAGTGGCCTGTCCTAGCCAATGGCGTACCAACATTGTAATTAATTGGTTTAGTTTTCTGAATGTGCTGATGGCGCACGCTGAGAACAGTCTATAGCTATAGTTCCGGAGGGGAACGATTATTCTGTTTTCACACGCACAGCAAGTTAACAACTGAATTAGAACGCTGTATGCATTGCCAGCTGTAGCAATTTTGAAGGTCCGCGAAGAAAAACGCCGGAGTCGGTGACAGGTTAAACGTAAACGCTGGGGAGGAGGTCGCCTCCTCCCGATCCATCCCAACACTAATAATCATGCTCAGTAAATTCCACACGAAATACAAAATGCACGCTTTCTTTGATTTTTGTGTGTGTTTATAAGGCACAAAGCATAGTGCCTCTTCTCTTATGGCCATTTAGCGACACAGGCAGGAAACCTTGCCAAAAAGGGAAGGGGGGGGGGGGGGGGGGGGCAGGGTTCGACCCTGAAAGCTCTACCCGCCTCCCTAGTACCTACGACACTTTGTGTATTGTCAGCTGCATGTGATTTTGAAAATCTCAAATCAACCTATCGTGCTGAGCCGCAAAACACGGCGTATAATTCAGACCGAACCTGGCAAAATTAAAAATAAGTAACAAGCACTAATATTTTTAGCAAAAAACAAAAAAACTTACAACAAATATCCAGCGATTTATTAGGCAATTAAATGTATTCACGAATAAAAGATCACGTTGAATTAAGATCTCGAACACCCTATGTTTGAGGTGGGAGGCGACGTTAGCTGATGCGCATTTCAATCTGCAAACAAAGGTTATCACGCAACATATAACAGAAGAAGCTGGGGCATTGTGTCTGCTTGCCCAAAAATGACTTCAAAGTGCGTACTAGATACGACAACTGCAGTAATGACCACGGTAGTGACAACGGCTGCAGAAATATAAACTGTAATAGAGCGAATGGGTTACCAACGTTGGCCATCGATTGGTTTAATCTGGCCACCATTTGCCTGTCTTAGCCAATGTCCTACCAACGTTGGTGATTGATTGGCTTAGTCTGGCTAACAGCCAATGGCTTACCATCATTGGAAATCGATTTGCGTAGGCTGGCCATCTTTGGCCTGTCTTAGCCAATGTTTTACCAAGGTATCAGGGTGCCTCGTTTTCTGGAACCGAGCTTTAAAGGGGCCCACCAACACTTTTTTGACAGGTTTGAAGTTCGCGCTGAAACGGAGCTCCATCAAAGCAGGAACACTCAGGAAAAAAAATATTACAGAAATTCGCAATATTTTGCGAGTTATTAGCAAATTAAATTTTGCAGAAAACAACTTTTAATAAGCAAAACATTGCGCTTCATGACGTAAAATGAAACAGTTTAGTGATTGGAGCAAAGCGGTTGGCCAATTGGACGCGAGTTTGGTTGATAGCCCGTCGGCCCGGTCGGCTCGTCGGCCATTAGGCCTAGTTGCAACCATCGTAGCTTTGGGATCGGGTTGCCATCATCGATGAATTTACCGGGATTATCGGATTTTGAGGGCGGATCTGGGCGTCGCGCCGTACGAGGACACTCCACGCAAGCGCCGCGTCTCTGCCTCAATCCGCTTCGACAGCCGCGGAAGACTCGTCTCCCGCAACTCCGCCACCGGAGCCGCCTCGGCGACTAGGAGGTACAAACTGGGGAGCGTTCCCGTTGGGCACTATGTAAGCTGGGTCCCGTCGCCGCACTTCACTCGAACAGTGAAAAGTCTGTCACAGCACTAAAAGAAAATATGGGTTCCCCTCGCTCCTCTTACTGCTTTTAGTTGACCGGGACCGGGGGCGCACAAGTGAAAATACGATGCGCGTTGTCTGCACGGACCACCTGTCGTCTGCTCGCGATGGTACGTCGCGGACGCCGCTGGGAGGCGCGCATGAGCGACAAGGCGTTGTTTTCGCCCTTTTTGAACTTTACTTTGCAACTTTATTAGCTCTGTAAAAATGACTTGTTTGAGAAATAATGACGGTTAACGTGTGATATACTTTATTTCGCTTCAAAATTCCTGGGGCGGCTCTCGCCAATCACGAAACCCAGAGAATCTGACGTAGAGTGAAAGGGAGCGCCGTTTTGCGCGCGCATTCGGCACCTCGCGGCGCCACCGTCGGAGGAGGTGTTTCCGAGTTGTCAAATTAAAATATGATGTGCTAATATTTTCAAACTCTTTCGTTGTCCACTGGGTTTCCGGGTCCACTAGCGTGTAGAAACCGCAAAAAAAAGTCGACGCTCAAATACTGTTGGAGGGCCCCTTTAAAGGGATACTACAACGAAATTTCGGCGCTCATTTTTTGGTATATATGTGTTCAAAAGTGTAGTATCACATGGAATATACCAATATCTTGTTAAAAAAGCCTCGAGAAGGAATTTTAAAACGAATTAAACGATTAGCAAAGAGCACCTGGTGGATGTCGCTAACGCCTCGTTTGTAATGCTCGTCTAGGAACCTTGACAGCTAGTGACGGAGGTTGTCTCGTCTCCGGCCACGACGAGAGAAGGGAGGAAGGAGAAACTCCCCTCTTCCCGAGAATCCCTTTTGTGTGTCGCAGAAGTCGCTATTGTCCCCCTAGAAGATTATAGAAGATTAACCCGTCACTCAAAATTCGTACAAAAGCAGCCGCTTCGGTGGCTGGAACGACTAGGCCGTTCTCTCGACGTCAGCCTCGCCGTAGCTTTGCTCGTCTTGAGACGACCTACGTCACGATTGCGTTGGATGTCACGTGCTCTAAGCTGGGCCTTCTCCGAGCGCTTGCCAGAGTGGGCCGTTTATAACGAAAAATACAGCCACCAGGATCAAAATACAAACGTGCGATTGTCATTTACGGATATTGTGGATCATATTCGACCTACTTTTGAACACGACGGGAATATTTCGAATTTCGTTGAAGTATCCCTTTAAAAACGAATGAAGTACTCTTTGGCAATGAAAATCACTATTGTAAGAAGCCGTCTTGATAAAAAGGCTGCTAGGAAGACGCTGTAATTAAATAAGTAAGTCATGAATTAAAGCTAATTGGCAAACTTTATTAAATACTCATTTGAGGGCAAAGGTGTTAATTGGAAAGCTGTATTTTGAATAAATTCTTGACGAAGGAGTTTACAATATGGTACACCCCAGGCAGCACACCTGCTTGGACTACCTGTGGGGCCAAAAGTGGGCCTTGGCCTTAGTAAACTGGACCGGGACTGCCCAGGGCATTCGATGAACTGCCAGCATGGCGTCTCACTGTATTTCCCGGGTACCGGAATTACACAGAGCTGCCAGGGAAGGGATTTTCTTGGCGCCCCTTGTCTTTTTTTGGTCCGAGCCGACCACGGTAGACAGGCGGGCGGCCACCAACATTTAAGAATTTTGTGGCGCTTCACTGTATTCACTGGCCAAAGGATTCCACGGAACTGCAACGGAGTGGTTTTGGGTGGTGTTTATTGGCCTGCAAGATTCAGTGCACCAAGGAACGACTGGCGTTGTCACGAAGCTCTCTAAAAAAGCGCAAGTTTCGAAAATCAAAAGATCTTGCAGTTCATTAGTGTAGAGAACGAGCCGAATGAACACAATAATAGTGCCAACAAATTGATTCCTCCATGATATTTACAGCATTAATGTCTCAAATCGCCACATCTGAAACTGGAAAAACCTGCGAGGTAATTTTTCTCTGTTTATTTTTCAACATCACGCATCGTCGCAACGGTTCACGTACTTCGTGACTACTCTGCTTCAACTTAGAATGAACCGCAGCACATGCTAGGGCTCTCTTGGCCTATCAGGCGCCAGAAAGGTTGCGATGCTGCCTGGGAGATGCGCCGAGCACTGGAACGGCTCCGCAGGCGTTTGCAAGGTCTCAACGACAAAGCAGCCTCTTGCAACACCCGAGCTAACGGTGCTCAAAATTCCCACGCTCACATTTCAGCAGAGCGAGCGCGGTCGGCAAGATCGAGGCGCAGTCGGCTCTCATGTCGCGATTGCTACGCCGTTACTCTGTCTCGCACCGGCACTCGAAACAGCTCGCTCGAGGCTGCATGCGGGCGAAATATACGAGTCTATAGCGCGATATAGTGTCGTTACAACGAGTCACTAGCGCTCACCTCGACAGGGACGCAAACAGCGGCGTTATGTCCGTCAAAGCCCAAGGTAGAGAACGACGAAATAATCATTAAAAACACTTTTTAACACCCGAAACAAAGGTTTATTTACTTAATCGTGAATTTTGCGCCTCCTTAAGGGCGTCAGTAAGTGTCACGTTGTTATGAATTATAAACTCAATATTTATTTTTAGTTTCACCCCGATGCAACACTGAATTAAGTTTTCGCCACAGTCGGTCAGTGCGATTTGATGTTACACTGAAATAATTATAGTAATAAAAAATTCTGCGTTTCTTCAATTCCTTGTTCAAGCTATTTCTATACTTCTTGAAATTTTTAAATATATCTGGGTCTTTAGTTTTAATAAAATTTGTATCTTTGAAATTAGCTCAGCTGTTATCCAGGGTTTACGAGCTCGCCTAGAGCAGCGTACAGATTTACGAGGAAATTTACGTTTATAAATAGTCCTGAAAATTTCTAGGAATGTCTCGTACGCGTCATTCGCGTACGAGACGTAAGCGACATCACACTCGGCTAGTCAGTTTTGTTTCTTTAGTTACTCGACAACCGATTCCCCCGTACATGCTGTTTATTAAATTGCTCTGAATACCAATTATTTATTTTCCCTTCAATTCATAACCAGCAAAAAGGATCGGCTGCATTGGGCTCCAATGATCATACACCTTGGGAGTCAAATGGCCCATGGCTTCTTGAAGGGATTGTATGCATCCGTTTCCTAACGTATCGAGTTAAGATCTTGCAGGTAGGTTTGTGTGTCGAAATGAGCTGACCAGTGTGAAGAACAAATAATGAATATATTGTTTCGCTACCTATGGCAGCCGTCTGCAAATAAAAGACGTCGCGGTGGCCCAACAGCCGAGAAGTGGTAGCAGCTGTTGACAGAAAGGCGAAATGGGTCCATATCACATGAGCGAATGACATTTTAGCGAAAGCGACATTTGAGCGAATGGACATTTTAGCGAATAACCGGGGTGCGCGTTAACCCATCCGCCGCGCTGCGCTTTACGCCGCTTCGCGGCGACAGTCTGCGGCGGCTCATTACAAAAATGTGAACCCATTTGGCTCACCCGAAAACGCCGCTTCGCGGCGTCCGGCTATTCGCTAAAGTGTCATTCGGTGAAACGTGGGCGTTCGCTAAAACGTCATTCGATCAAGTGAGTGCCTCCCAGGCGAAATAGTCCTACAGAAATATTTTTCGCGTTTTTTTAGTCTGTTTAGAGCGTTTTATTATTTGTTCTTGAAGCTTGGTGAACCTCATTTATCCTAGACGGAGATTGTGCGAGCACATTTACCGCTTGGGGATGACCCCGCCCCATTACTTTAAGCTTCCCAAAAAAACATACGTGGACCATAAAATAATCACAAGCAAGATTGCGCGAGGAAATGAGTCGACCGCACAAGCGGTGCGGGATAGATAATGCATAACGTGTTTTCTCAGAAGGGAAACAAATTTCTCCTGAGAGCAAATGACATTCGATTTCCTCTATCCCATGATTTTCTGTCCGGCCACATTTCCGGCGTTGCCGACAGTTTGTGGGTGCAGTCAATGTTTGGGTCGAGGTCAGTTTGACGGCTCTCGGAAATGTGATACACGGTATGCGCAACTCCAACGGTGATTTGAATCCCCTTTCTTCTTTTTTTACATTTCGGCCGCCAGGCCGCTCCCGTTTTCTCTGCTTTCTTAGATGGGAATAGCTCCTCCCGTACTCTCCTTCGCGTCTTTTCCGCACGGTGGCGTCGTGAATACGTGCGACGGAGTGGCCGAAAGCCACTGCGGCGACATTGCAAAAATGTCTTGGGAGTGGGGCAGTGCTGACAATTGCACTACTTAGACGTCAGCTCCTCCGCCGGCATCTTTACATAAAGGGGTGTCTCATAGCGGTAAGTGCACACAGTAAATATACTGAACCTTGTGCTTTTAATGGTGATATGTTGTGACTGAAATTCGACGGTAAAAATGTACCTCCAATAAGAAAAATCAGTGTTTATCGGCTCCTTTTGTTGACGGCGGCACTTTAAACTGGCTAGATTGGGTAAAGGAAATCTTCTCCCATGATAACCTGGAACTAAATTATACTTTAAAAACCTCGTATCAGTTAGAAAATGTTGAAATTTTTTCCAAATGGATCACTTTAAAACATACAAAACTGTATACCTTTCAATACTTCCTTTTCTACCGAAGTACCCTACGAACGCTAGAAAAACAAATGGTCTATACTCCTTTCAATGTGGAACAGGAAAGAAAGAGCTATATTTGTAAGTCTCTAAACGTCCTCGTATAATACCCTTCTCAAAAGTGATCGGCGCGAATATAAATTTCGCCATATTTACATCGTTCTTGCTCATGCGCAGACTAAACAGCCAAGGTAGTAGAAAGGTTTAGTAAGTAACAATGTTATCATTTTAGTCTTACAAAACACAAAACATTTTTAGAAAGATTGTTAGGATAATGAGACGCCCTATTTCGCAAGCGCTTTGGCGTAGGCGTTGTGTCGTTGTCAGGTGCCGCTATCGTAGTTATCGGAACGATTTAATAAAACTCCCTAATGACTGTTTCGTGTGAAAGGTTTGTTGTGTGACGATAGTATTGCTTACTCCGACAAAACCCTGTCACCCCCCCCCCCCCCCTTTCCACTCAAACTAAACTTCTTCACTTCTTTTTTATTGCAGTTAAAAGTTGCAATGAGTTCCTACATGCTGAGACGCTTCGCCCGCTACGGAAGACTCTGCCGGGTCGGGGGTTGCTTCTTCATCAAGAACTTCAACGAGAAATCGCTGGAAAAGGCGACAGTGACTTGGAAGAGTCTGTACACCATCTACTCGACCCTGTGCTTCTGCTTCTTCTTCTGGTTTGAAGCAGCGTTCATCGTGCAAAAGGCCTACGTCATCACCTTCTTCTCGCGCAGCTTCGCTCACTCCTTGCTCTTCATCTTACACACAGTGGTCTCCTGCAAGATCTTCGTCAATTTCTCAGCCATGGTCGTGGGGTCGGCCAAACTGCTCGACTTCTTCCGGAAGTCGGACACCTTCGAAAAATCGACGGGGTTCGCCCAGCCCCAAAAACGCCGATCGCCCATGGTACGGCGCTCTCTGGTCATCGTCGCCCTCGTCATCAGCTACGTCATCGGCATTCACCTGTTCGTCGGTGACATCACGAACGAACTTCCCCGTCAGTGGGTCATTGCGGCTAAAGTGTCCGGGTACATCGCAGGGGTCGGTTTCTTCCTCTATGATTCCCTGCCCTTCGTGGTTTTGATGTGTTGTAACGAAGTCCTGGTAGAATACACACATGCGCAGTTGGTGCACTTCAAGGTCTGCGACCGCTCCAAGGCTGCCTGCTCGGACCTGGATGCGTCTCGACACATGGAAACCATCCGGATAAACCTGTGCCAAATCAGAAAACTTAAGGACACCCTGAACACCGTCTGGAAATGGCCCCTAGCTGCAATGTCCGCAAGCATATTACTCATACTGTGCATCGTGCTCTACGCAGTCTTTGACGGCGGCCTTTTCTTGAGGGATATCTGGATCATCCTGGCGTACTCCGTCTATTCCACGTTGTGTTTCGTGGAGATGACCTTCGTGAGTCAAGCTTTGATGAGCGAGGTAAAAAGTCATCTCAACAGAAAATGCGAATTCATTGTAGTTATCGTAATCCTTATACCTCCTGATGCAGGCACAGCGACTGAAAGATGCAACCAAAGCAGTCCTCACCACTGACGCGACAGAACCTTACGGGAAAGAGGTACGATACCCTACGTATGAACCAGAATTTCCTGCGGTATAATATGTTTGGTCTTAATCTCCCATTTCGTCGGCAGCTGCGATATCTCCATGACGTCATCGATCCAGTGGATATGTGCCTCACAGGTGGTGGCTTCTTCCGCCTCAAAAAATCTTTACTGGTGTCGGTAAGCATCTCTTAATTATTACAAGTATTCGGTATACGCACCCGCGCCCAAGCAGAAACCCAGAAAGCTTATTGGATTAAAAGCAGCTTATTTTGACCCCATCATTACACGGGGTGTTTAATTTTATTTTAGACAGTTTCTTTTTTTAATTGTGAAAGGTGCATTAAGGCGGCCTGTTCAAATGGAGTTATACGTCCAGAGGGTCATATTACAGGGGCTAATATTGAGTTTAATTTCAATAGTTACCAAGACATCTGTGGATTAACTTTTTAATTAGTAAAAATAAACAAATGGTTTCAATAGATGTGCTGCAAAACGTGTAGCGCCACGACGGCAGGGGATTTTGAGAACCCTCGGTACAGATCATCCGTTTTCTCGTTGCGCCTCGGCAACTGAGCGCGAGTCGTGGCATTACCGTAAGCAACCGTCGCAGCCATCCGCCATGCCGGCTATCCGCCAAGGACATCTTACGTCATTGGCGGCTTACAGTATCAGTGACAGCATAAACGCATCGTGGCAGGGGAAGCTATTCACTTATTTGAACACGAAATACGTCGTAGCTTAGCTTCACGTCTTGCAGTTTCGCAGAATCTACTGAATTTGCCCCGGAACCGTGGCAGGATTCGAATAGGTTCGACAAAGCGTTGGCGTGGCAGACGACGGAGCGGTACAAAGGAGGGGGATGAGAAAGGGGCAGCCTCGCAGGCCATAGCCCTCTCCCCAATTTTCGTGCGCTCGCCGGCTCGTCCGACTGGGCTGCTCGAACGTTGTTGCCTTGGTAACCTGCGCCTGCACACGTATGTCACGTGATAGCGGGAAGTCTCCCATGATTCGTCGCTCGGCGCGCGCGCGCTGGATTTCGATTTTTGCAAAGAGCCTATTAGAAACCCACTGGGCGTCATATAAAATAATTAAAGCGAACAAATTGAGAAATATCTGAACCAGGTGATGAGGACGGGGCACGCTAAAGTTGCCGCTCGTGCAAGAGGCGCCACCTGGCTGCGCGAGTGGGAACTTTAGCGGGCCTTCGCGCTTATCACGTGCTTCAGACGTTTCTGAAAATGACTGACTTAGTGCTCTTAGATTACGCACAGCTAGTTTCAAATTGGAATCATGTGTAAATTTCCTCAATAAAAATACTGAAAGTGTCAACTTGTGTTAATGTTTGAGGAGGCTGACCACGACTTTTTTTAAAAACAAACTGACCCACGCAAACGAGAAAAAACAAGAAGCAGCTCTTCTCTACATAAAGGACTAGGTAAACGAGGCTCGTGCACAATGCACAAGCAGGCGGGTCTGTTTCGGTAGCAAGCGATCTGAAACCCGGGAGTGTCAACCATTGCGATCACGCGCACCAAGCATTTAAAAAAAAAAAATCTCTTTTGCTGCAATGACGACAATATCCGATCCCCAACAATAGGGACTTTTAGCAAACCGTTACCGTGTTTCGCGTACCGCAGTACCGGAGTCTCTAAAACGTGCTTTAAAGCACTCGCCAGGATGATACTGTGACTCCAAGGATCGCGAAGGCTCCGGTAGTGCGGCTTCCTCGGAACCAAGTAAAGCCGGTGTCACACCGCTCACACATTGTATACAAACGACAGTCTTCAAGCACGAGTCACTGAAATGCCCTTGGTTCGAATGCTGCTTGCCAATCTTTATCCTCGAACTCATTGCCATGCGGCATTCGAAGCACGGATCTCGCGGTGACTCGCATCCTAATCCGTATGCAGACTGTCCTTTGTACGATGTATAAGCGGTGTGACCCCAGATGAACAGTTTGCTAAACGCGCGTGTCCTGTGCTTTGAAAACCCCAGCGCGTGGATATATATGATAAATATTGGCGGCATAAAATCGGCTCCAGGTCACGGGTCCACTTATCCTGGTTGTAAGTGAAAATAAAAAAGAACTATGCTCGCTTTCTCTTTTCTCTTGCGACTACTATTGAGTGGCGAAAAAAATTAAAACGTGGTTCGCACTTCAAAGAAAAAAATCTGGTTGTAAAAGAACTCTTCGCGGTTCTTCGGTTTCTTCATAGTTTGCACACTAATAAGTTCTTTTAAGCACCCCCTTGAAAACGTTCTTCGTAAAAAATCTATAACGGTTTCTTGAAGCTCCCTTTTTTTTTAAAGAGTTCTTCATCGCCCTAATACATTTCTAGTTCGCTGGCTAGTGATAGTCGTTGAGGCGAAACAGTTCTTCACGAGCTGAAAGAGTTCTTTGGGCGTCAAAAAACCTTTCAAAAACGTTATAGGTAATAAATATTAGGGATTTATTTTGAGCGGTACCTGCGCAACGCAACCATTTTATAGAGCTTTTCAAACAGCAACAAAAGTGAAGAAGGAATACAAAGGCTCATCGCCTTTGTATTCCTTCTTCTGAGACATTTTTCGCACGACTAAATATTTGTTTCTGTTTTCAGATGGCCGGCGCCATTATAACGTACGCTGTTATACTGGTGCAAACGAGTGACGCCCTTGCAGAGAGGATTGGCGGGGATTTTTCGACGACGCTGAAAAATTGGTTCAACGTTACCTCGTCGAGGAACACGACCGGTGAAAGCGGTTAAGGCCGAAGCTATAGCGTCCGTTTGTCTTTCGTACAGACGTAATGCGACTCAAGTTTAATAATTTTTAACACTGAATTGTTTTTTTTTTATTCATACATTTTTCTTGCACTTTTAAATCATGATTTGCCACTTGCTCTAACCACAAAGATTCGCTTGGTCAGCCTGAAAAAAATAAAATAAATGCAATTGATTGGTTCCTACTAACAAATGACGAATGCGTTAGCATGACCCTTGGAAACACCATACACGTCCCCCTTCTGAAGACGCTTACGATGACCCCTTCGCTTTTTTTTTTCCTCTTGGCTTTCTCTTTACCTTCCTCTATTTATTTATATTTCCCTATTTTTGGCCTCGTTACGGGGTCAGTATTAGCGTTTCCCTGAGGGGGACATGTGCGACGTCTCCCAAGAGTCATGCTACCGGATTCCCTAAGAATCTACTCATGGATCTTCCTGTAATTTTTTTCACCCCTTCCTGTACTGCCTGCCTGTCAGAGTAAGGGTTTTACTCCAACCAACTTTTGTCCATTCTATGCTCGGATCTATAGAAAAAGTGATTACATACGCGGGTGCCGTATATTATAAAACTGAAAAAAAAACTCCGATTTAAGAAGAAAACTAACTTTCATCCAAAGGATTTGTTTGCCAAAAATAACAAAAGGCTTCCGACCTACTAGCAAATATAACGCCAATCCACTTAGTCTTAGAAAACGATCTAGCCATTTTTTCTTTATAACTTACAAAAACCTATCGCCATTGCTGAAGATCCCATAACGTATCAAGAAGTAGATATTCCGATAGGTATAAAAGCTATTCATCCCGGAAGATTACTACAGTATTCATTTACCATTTTTACTACATTATTCCTTTACCAATTTTACTGATATAAATATTACCACCGACATAGATATTTTGTCTCACGAATGAATGCAACGAGAGGGTAAACAGTGCACTGAAAAAAGGTTTAATCAGTGAACCTTTGTCAAACCAAATAAAATACGAGTGTCGAGACGGCAAAGAAGCGGGCGACAATTTGGCGGCGTAACAGCAAGCGTCAGCGAGACTAACTCGACAAGGTCACTGGTCACTCCTTATCTAATGTGCATCCGCATCGCGCAAATTCTGCAACGAAGGTTTGAGCATCGAGCGTGGGGGTGAGAATGAACAGGCACTTTCGAGAACAAGACGGGGTCGAAATGATAAAAGTGACGCCCCGCGCCCCGAGTAAGAATAAAGGCGAATCTTCTAGAACACTGTGACCGGACGCTGCTTTTTCGGCCCTACGCGCGGCATTATCCACCCGTCGATTCTAACCCCCTCCCTTTAAAAGCACATCGTCCCGATGCAACGCGAAATGAAAATAAAAATCGCTAATAAAAATAAGAAAATAAAGATACGATGAGACAAAATAAACATGCAGCGTCATAGTCCTAACACTCGTAGAACGGCTTGAATCGAAATACTTGGACCACTTTGGGTCGTGGCTGGTGGCGCCCTAAAGGTCGGGTTCCGTCGAAGATTACCTCGTAGTTCATCCCTAAGGCGGCGACTGACGTTGTAGGGCCCAAAGTAGCGTTTTAAAAGTTTCTCGCCGAGGCCGCGGCGGCGAATGGGCGTCCACACCCACACTCCGTCTTCAAGCTGGAACTCCACGTCCCGGCGACGAAGGTTGTACCGGCCAGCGTCGACACGTTGTTGGACCTGCTGGCGTACCTTTTCTGCCCGTTGGGTAACGAGCCGGGCGTCGTCGGTGCCATCGTCCGTCGGGTGCATGGGCAGCATGGCGTCGAGTATCGTCATCACCTTTCTGCAGAGCACCAGTTGAAAAGGTGTAATCCTAGTGGTTTCTTGCACCGCCGTGTTGTATGCAAGTATGGCGTAAGCAACACCTCATCCCACGTCTTGTTGTTCACGTCCACATACATTTCCGCGATGCCGACGCACCTAGATAAGGAGCTACCCGTGACCTTGTCGAGTCAGTCTCGCTCTCGCTTGCTGTTACGCCGCCAAATCGCCGCACGCTTTTCTGCTGTCTCGACGCTCGTCTTTTGCTTTGTTTGGTACAAGACCGCCGATTAAAGGGCAACTCCGCTCAATTCAGAACAATTTAGGCTTCCATGTGATTCACGTTCACAAAGCACTACTAAACAACTCTACGTCTTCGGATTCGCGAAATGTGGAATATTATTTGTGTAATCCTAATTTAAAGATCAGCAGATACCGAAACCGAAAGTTCGGTTGCGTCAGGCAACATTAATCTCGGGTCGTCAGAGTCATGGCACGTCACGTCGAACCACGTGGTCTTGTGACGTTCGGGAGGAAACGAGAAACCGAGCGAGGTCTTTTTTGTGTGTGTGTTGGACGTGGGCAGGTCGCTTTGCATGGCGTGGACGGTGATGGCCCGAGGGCGAGGGGGAAGGGGAGAAGACGAAAGAGGAAAAAAGGAGCGGAGAAACAGACCGATAAGCGCGCAGGGCAGCGCATCCCAGGCTGATCCGTGTTACGACGATCACGTGAACGCCCGGTCAGCCAACACCGGGAGGAGAAACTCATGACGTCATCGTTCAATTTCGCTCTGAGAAGTAAAAACAAACAAAACGTGAGAATGACGTATGCATGCCTCTGACGTAGTGGCTCAACGTTGGCCGCTCCATCTCCTTGGCATTGACTGCGCTGGTGATTGCTCCTCGCGCCGCACGCTAGAGTTGGCAGATTTCGGCGACTTGGCTCGCTTGAAGGTTGGCTGGCCAGTTTATTAAATATATAAACGGAATTAGATCCTAATATTTGACATGGGGTCTTGCTATATGATACTGAAGAGGGCTACACAGTTTTCTAAATATCAAAAATGAAGCGGAGTTGCCCTTAAACCTTTTTTTTCAGTTCACTGTTTATCCTCTCGTTGCTTTCATTCGTGACATTTCTGGTGAAGGTGCGGGTACCGCAGCCCATGAAACGTACCCCTCCGAGGCCTTGCAGCGCAAAGCCCAGTCTCCGGTTCAAAAAGACCGTCCGTGGAAACTGCCGTGACTCGAGAAAGCCGCCGTATTCAACGCTTGACCCCGGAATTCGGTCTACTGGCGGAGAAACCCACCAGCCGACAAAGCCGACAATGAGCAACCAATAGTCGCAGACCCCTGCCGCCGCCCCCGCCGTTGACTTGCCCGTCACCCCTCTTATGCCGACGCCCTTCCAAGGCAAGATCCACGAGGACGTCGAGGACTGGATCCGACACTACGAGCGCGTGGCACGCCATAACGGATGGACTGTCGAACAGTACCTTCAAAACCCCTACTTTTCGCTGAAGGGCAAGGCACTTGTTCGAGAACCACGAGGTATTGCTCACTTCACGGGACGCCTGCGTCACAGAGTTGAAGCGGGCGTTCATGAATCAGCGTTGTAGGCCGCTGGTCTAAGACCTTCTCCAAGCGGGGGCTCAAGCACCCAACGAAACGGTCACCCGCTTTGTCAAAGATGGCCTGCGGCTGAGTACCTGAGTAGACCCTCAAGCCACCATGGAGAAAGCACTGCGCGTCCTGATGAGAGGCGTGAAGAGTGACATCTTCGATGGCGTCGTTCGCAACCCTCCAACAACAATCGGCGCGTTTGTTGTCGAAGCAGCAAACATCGAGCGGGCGCTAGCGGCCCGATCCCGCCACTATCATTGGCTCAACAACGTCTCAACTCTGACATCGGTCCGCTCCGAGCTCATCATCAGCGCCGACGAACTTCGCGAGATAATCCACGACGTTGTTCGCGAAGAACTCAAGAAGCTGCTGCCTGCTGCTTACCTCCCAGCATCATTGTTCATCGCCGAAGTTGTGGGAGAAGAGTTCGAGAGAGCCAACGAACCACGGGATTCTGTCAACCATGCGCCGCTCGAGCAACCGACCCTGAGCTACGCCGCCATGGCCCGACGACCACCACCAGCAACCTGCCGGCACCCAGCACCCCCATCAGAAACGTTACGAATTAAAGCAACAATAGCATAAGGAGTGAACTGAAAAAAAAAAGTTTAATCGGCGAACTTGTGCAAAACAAAATAGAAGACGGGCGTCGACAAGGTCAGGAGTAGCTCCGTGTTCGTCGGCATCGCAAAAATTCAGCCCAGAAGGTTCGAGCATCAAGTGTTCGGGGCGAGCATGAACAGACATTTTCGAGAACAAGTGACTGGGACGAAATGATAAAACGTTACGCCCCAAGTAAGAATAAACGCAAATCTTCTATACTACCATGACCGGATGCTGCTTGCTCGGCCCTGTACGCGGCAGTATACAGACAGATTTGTATGAAACAACACTGTTGGTGCTGCTTTTGTGGTACTAAATCCATACTCAGAAATAACTTTTGGGAAATACAGATTAGCAGATAATGCTACAATCTATGATGCAGAATTAACCGCGATATACAAAGCACTTCTCTACATTAAAACATTGGAGGGAAAATATATGGATAGTTTAATAACGGACAATTTATCCCTTTTACAAGTAATGGACAACCCAATACATACTAATACTAGAAACAAAAATAGAACACTAAAACAATTAAAGGAATAAACACATAATATATCTATATCATGTTAAAAGCCATTGTTAAAATTACGGCAATGACATCGCCGACAAATTAACCAATGAAGCTTGAATATATGGAGAGTCCC